>NC_064629.1:147828346-149202318 GCF_023864275.1 Schistocerca cancellata
TACTCTTGATAACTGCATGATACAAAGCTTTACACACTTGGGCAATTCCAGCAGGACAATGTGACATCCCACACATCTAGAACTGCTACAGAGTGGCTCCAGAAACACCCTTCCACTGGCCACCAGACTCTCCAGACATGGATATTATTGAGCATATCTGGGATGCCTTGCAATGTGCTGTTCAGAAGAGATCTCCACCAGCTCGTACTCTTACAGATTTATGGAAAGCATTGCGGGATTCACGGTGACAATTTTGTTCAGCACTACTTCAGACATTAAACATGTTGTGTTGCAGCACTTATGTGTGCTTTTTGGGGCCTTACATGATATTGAGCAGATGTAGTAGTTTCTTTGGCTTTTGAGTGTAGTTTTTATTTTATTATTTGAGCTGTCAATTTCAGATTTGATAAACATGCTCTTGAATTTTTTAATTACATTCTTTAGGATACTAGAGTATAAATTGTAGTGCTACCTATCCTATCATTTTTAGAATTTCTGAGTGAAACATAAATCATTATCTTTGTTTAACAGGATGTTTTGATTCCCTTAGTGACCCATTGTTGCTTGTAATCACTTAGGTCGGTACGTTTTGAAATTCTCTTGGGAAATACAGCTTCAAAAAGGGTAACAAATTTATTCAGGAACAGGTTAAATTTATCACTGACATTTTTAGCCTGATGTACTGCGTTCCACTCTAACTGCTGCAAATATCTGCTGAAGGTTTCCAGATTTTCATCGTTGATTAGTCTGAAAGATCTGTTGAAAAAACTACTCTCGTTCGCAGTGCATTTTTAACAGCTGCCCATCGTGGTCAGAAAGGCCATTTAAGATTTGTGTCACACATATGTTATCAATTGTGTTACTGTCAATCAAACTTATGTGTTGTGAGAAAGTCAACAACTGCCCTCAAATTAAAAGAACTCATTACACTCTCAAAATCTATTCTATCATTATTACAAGTAATAAAATTTACATTAAAGTAGCCACGCATGATTATTTCCTTGATTTTCGAGAACAGGTGATTCTACTAGCCTGAGGAAAATACTA
Organism: Schistocerca cancellata; assembly: GCF_023864275.1. Taxonomy (NCBI): domain Eukaryota; kingdom Metazoa; phylum Arthropoda; class Insecta; order Orthoptera; family Acrididae; genus Schistocerca; species Schistocerca cancellata. The sequence continues at coordinate 147,829,394 of NC_064629.1, forward strand.
AGATTTTTGGAGGGAGCTCTGTAAACAGTAATCACATAAATAGGCAAATATTAACACGGAGTTCAATGCAAGAATTTCAATCAACACAATAATTTGTTACATCTGTAGACTCGTATGCTATACGTTTTTACCATACATTATTACTCCACCTTTGTCCATTGCATTTATAGTGTAATAAGCTGCTAAGTTGTACCATTTCAGTTCTTTCCTTCAAATATTGTCCAGTAAAATATAATATACGGGCATCATTTTCTGCACTGCTATCGTTAATGCAAACGGACAATTGGTCCTGTTTGTTTCTTAGACCTATTATATTCTGGTGAAAAATACAAGGTTTGTCATTTCGTAAATTGTATTTATTAATTAGTCCATCTCCTCCTTCCTCCTTTCTCGTCCATCACCTCCTCCCTCCCCTTCCATCTCCTCCTCCTGTTCACCTCCTGCCCCCTCTCCGTCCATCTCGTCCCACCTCTCTCTGCCCATCTCCTCCTTTCCCCTTTTCTGTCAATATCCTCTGCCATCCCTTGTCTCCTCCTCCTCCCTCCACCCCCTCTCTCTGCCCATCTCTTCCTCTCCCCTCTGTCTGCCCATATCCTCTTCCCTTTCAGTCCATTTTCCCTTCCCCCTCTCTCTGTCAATTTCCTCCTGTCTGATTGATCTCCTCCTTCTCTTTCTCTCTCTGTCCATCTCCTCTTTCCTCCTCCCCCCCTCCATGTTAACACCCCCACTACAATAGGAGGTTACTGATTATTATCCTCACAATATTTCTTTCCAGACAGTAAGTAATATCTGTACCAAGTTTGGTTGAAATCGATCCTGGGGCTTAGAAGGAGCTGTTTACCAGCTTATTTGCCAATGGTTACAAATCTCACATATATTTAACACATTTCATACATATTTGTACACATATTTCCCCTGTTTATCTAGCGAACTATCAGTTTAATAAGTCACAGCTGCAAAATACTAATGTGAATTCTTTACAGACGAATGGAAAAACTGATAGAAGCCGACCTCGGGGAAGATCAGTTTGGATTCCGTAGAAATGTTGGAACATGTGAGGCAATACTGACCCTAGGACTTATCTTGGAAGAAAGATTAAGGAAAGGCAAACCTACGTTTCTAGCATTTGTAGACTTAAAGAAAGCTTTTGACAAGCTTCACTGGAATACTCTGTTTCAAATTCTGAAGGTGGCAGGGGTAAAATACAGGGAGCAAAAGGCTATTTACAATTTGTACAGAAAGCAGATGGCAGTTATAAGAGTCGAGGGGTATGAAAGGGAAGCAGTGGTTGGGAAGGGAGTGAGACAGGGTTGTAGCATATCCCCGATGTTATTCAATCTGTATATTGAGCAAGCAATAAAGGAAACAAAAGAAAAGTTCAGAGTAGGTATTAAAATCCGTGGAGAAGAAATAAAAACTTTGAGGTTCGCCGATGACATTGTAATTCTGTCAGAGATAGCAAAGGACTTGGAAGAGCAGCTGAACAGAATGGACAGTGTCTTGAAACGAGGATATAAGATGAACATCAGCAAAAGCGAAACGAGGATAATGGAATGTAGTCGAATTAAGTCGGGTGATGCTGAGGGAATTAGATTACGAAATGAGACACTTAAAGTAGTAAAGGAGTTTTGCTATTTGGGGAGCAAAATAACTGATGATGGTCGAAGTAGAGAGGATATAAAATGTAGACTGGCAATGGCAAGGAATGCGTTTGTGAAGAAGAAAAATTTGTTAACATCGAGTATAGATTTAAATGTCAGGAAGTCGTTTCTGAAAGTATTTGTATGGAGTGTAGCCATGTATGGAAGTGAAACGTGGACGATAAATAGTTTAGACAAGGAGAGAATAGAAGCTTTCGAAATGTGGTGCTATAGAAGAATGCTGAAGACTAACTAATGAAACATAACTAATGAGGAAGTATTGAATAGAATTGGGGAGAAGAGGAGCTTGTGGCACAACTTGACTAGAAGAAGGGATCGGTTGCTAGGACATGTTCTGAGACATCGAGGGATCACCAATTTAGTATCGGAGGGCAGCGTGGAGGGTAAAAATCGTAGAGGGAGACCAAGAGATGAATACAGTAAGCAGATTCAGAAGGATGTAGGCTGCAGTAGGTACTGGGAGATGAAGAAGCTTGCACAGGATAGAGTAGCATGGAGAGCCGCATCAAACCAGTCTCAGGACTGAAGACCACAACAACAACAACAACAACACCTAGCAAATTCCGCCGTGTAGTTTTTTTCAAACATAGCTCAATGTTTATGACGTCATATTTCCTGACATAATTTTGCAGGTACATCGCGTGGTGTATGAGGATGCTACACTGACGGAACATCAAAGAAGTAATTTATATACAGTAATGAAATTTCAAGAATATATTTGTCTAGGTAACATACGTAAGGGATTAAAATTTGAAGATCGCAGGTTAACATAAGTGCAAGATAAGCCATTGCAAATGTGAAATGCTGGTACATTAATAACTGGTGTAACTGCCAGAATGTTGAATGCAAGAATGTATACATGCATGCATTGTGATGTACAGGTGCTGGATTTCAGTTTGTGGGATGTAGTTCCATGCCTGTTGCACTCGGGCGGTCAGTACAGGGAAGTTAACACTATTTGTGAATGATTCTGGAGTTGTCATCTGATGACGTCCTCCTTAAAACCCTGCAAGGAGAAAAGGATGGCATGCGGAACGAGTTAACAGGATAGGCTCGTCAATGTTTGTTCCGAATTGGGCGGGCGTCTGCCACACCGCCAACACGCCAAACGCTGTTAAGATAATTGGCAAAATAAGCACTATAACTGGAACAGCTCGCAAGCTCCGCATGTACAGTCTGCAAGCACTGCCAAAAATCGAGGCGCGAGTGATGGGCATCTCCGTATAGATATCCAGAGAACCGCCCGAAACTTCGTGGCAGGAAAAAAATTCCACAGCTGAGTGAAGAAAGTACTCTGGGCCAATAACATGTGGCGACACTCGCAGAAAACGTGCGGCCAGTTGTCCCCCAACAACCAGACGTCCGCAACGTTTACACAGTTGAAGCGATCGTTATCACCGACACTACGTCCGCCTCCGGTAGCTTAGTGGTCAGCGCGGCGGAACGTCAATCCTAAGGGCCCGGGTTCGATTCCCGGCTGGGTTGGAGATTTTCTCCGCTCAGGGACTGGGTGTTGTGTTGTCCTAATCAGGGCCGGCCTTAACCATCCAGGTGCCCCGGGCGAGTCGTCCAGTTGGCGCCCTTTATTGTATAAATAGCGAACCTGGCAGTGCTTTGCAACACGGTATTTGACTGTTTTCTAGAAATCGTCTTAAGTGGTTAATGGCGTCATCTTATGATCATAACATGGTTTTTTCCATCGTAAATTTGAGTATTTTATTTTTTTAAATGGAAATGAAATCCAAATAATCTGAAAGCCCGCTAAGACGCTCCATGTGAGTCTTGTGTAGCCTGTGACGTCAGTCCAGCATGCTGCTGTCACTGCCGTAACAGTCAGTATAGCAGTGATATATTGTTTGGGCATTCACGTTTTGGGAAATTGTCTAAAAATATTGCGTAGTACTGCACTGTACATCTACAAAAACTCCAGAAAATTGCTGTTCTTGAAACAAATAAGAGAGGCGCTTTGGTAGAGCCCGTGCTAGCCCGTGTCAAACATGGATGGTTGCAGACAATACGAAGATTGCATTCAGCATGATTTCTCTTCTGCTACCCCGAATTCATCGCGCATTCGTGAGATTAGTGACGTATGTTGAATGAGACTGAATAATATTTTAGTTTCGCGAAATGGGTGATTGTAAATTGTAATTTTTTTTTTTTTTTTTTAGATGCGTTTGGTACGTGGCGCCCCTTGGGCCCCGGCGCCCTGGGCGACCGCCCGGGTCGCCCCACCCTAAAGCCGCCGCTGGTCCTAATCATAATCATTTCATCCCCATCGACGCGCAAGTCAAATGAAGTCGCTGAAGTGGTGTCAAATGAAGGACTTGCACTCGGAGAACGGTCTACCCGACGGGAGCCCTAGTCACACGACATTTACATTCGTCGACTAGACTCTTGCATGACCGAGTCAGCGAGCACAAAATAGGAAATGGGGCGAGCACACCCTAACTGGATAGGCTGCCCGCAGTAGTTCTAGTGACCGAGCATAGATGCCGTGACCGAATACGTAGCACGTAACTTCAAACACATTACACGTGTCATTACCGTGTGATGTGTCTCTCTCTCTGTAATCATGCAGCGCGAGGAAGCCGGTGCAGTAAGATGTAAGACTGAAACCAATGTTTACACATTGAAGAAACTGGAAGGTCTAAAAAGCCTAGTATGGAGTAAATTTCTGTTGGTTGTAGACGAAAACAGTGCGTCTACTGGGTACGTATCGTGCATAAATTGCTCCACATTATCGTGTTTCCAGTCGGGAACCACTCATTTAAAGAAACACATTTGCAAGAAACCTCACAAAGATACAGCTCCTTCACGGATATCGGCAGTAATAAAAAATAGTATTACAGCAAAGTGTGTTGCCATGTGTGCTAAAGATATGAGACCTTTTAATGATGTTTCCGGGGAAGGTTTCAGAGAACTAGGCCAAGAATTAGCACATCTAGGTGCGCATTATGGAAAAGTTAACGTGGCAGATGTCATGCCACATCCCTCTACTATAAGCAGACATGTCATAGAACGAGCTGATGCAATACGAAACAGCATAATGCCTTCTGTTATTTCAGAAGTTATTAATAAAATATGTGCTGCGACAGATGATATGTGGACTGGTTCGCAAAATCTGGTGCACTATTTAACGCTTACAACACATTACATTAACACAGATTGGTCTGTTGTGAACAATGTTTTATTTACAACAAAATTGCCGGGAGTTAAGAAGACGGGAGTAAATATTATGATAGAAATTGGAGAGAGGATGGGTGATTGGGACATTTCGCCGGACATGTTGCACAGTTTTGTTTTTGTCTCCGACCAGGGTGCCAATGTAATAAAGGCTGTCGAAAATCACGAAAGGATTCCTTGTGCTGCTCATTGTATAAACACACACTTAGCCATAGTTTCGATGAAGATAACTTCTTGCTAAATCATGCCCCGAACATCGCATCAACAATAAATACTGCAAAATGCATTATAAGGTACATTAAGAGAAGTAGCCTCTGCTCGTCTTTGAAATCATCGTTGAAACTAGAGGCCTACACACGCTGGAACGGCTTCTACACTATGCTGGAATCCTTACACACTCTATTATCATAGATCCTTCAAGTACTGTGTCATCACCAAAGAGAGTTCGTTTCAAGGAATGGAGGAACAACAGATCATCCGCAGCAGATGAAGTAGATCTCTACACTTTAATGTACCCCGGAGATGATGATGACATCTGAAAGTGGGGGAGCAGACATGAAACAGATCTACCAGGCCTGGCTGAAGTTGCACGACGTATTTTATGTATCCCAGCAACAAGCGCACCTAGTGAAAGATGCTTTAGTAAAGCCGGCATGTTACTAACAAATCGCCGCAGCCAATTAAATGCGGAACGCGCAAGTGATTTACTGCTGATAAACAATAACTATAATTTTGTTTCTGTTGCAAACATGTGAAAAGTACGACAAGTCACGTCTGTAAATGTTTAATGTTCTTTGTATGCTTTCTTTATGAAGATGGTTGTCTTCTAGATTACAGGGACAACACTTATTTAATGTTTCCTATTAATGAAAGGAAAAATATATCTTCTGTTTGGAAATGAGACTCGTCTTCTATCCACGATTGTATTGAAATATCATTTTACTTCCCAATTGCCTTATGAATTTAGCTGTGTCTCGTACCCGTTCTTGGAAACGTTACTTTTGTATTAAAAGAGAGCGAGAGAGAGAGAGAGAGAGAGAGAGAGAGAGAGAGAGAGGCGTTGGATTTGTACAGTAAAGTACAGTGCAGCGAGCCGGTGCTAGGCGAGCTGAGACGTCAGCGGTGACCGGTCATGCTCGGTTATCCGCGTGTCCGGAATCCGGACAACCGACATGGGGCGAGTACGTGGCCGAGTCGAGTCGTGTGGGGCCCTTCGACCATAAATATAACAGACTGGCCCTGACGTCATTTTCGTGGCTCCAACATCTCTGGGCTGAAGTCACGTGAATGTTGGCAAAACATGGTTGTTTCGCGTTGCGCTTATGGCTGTACTCAGCGTTTTGTCGGGGGAAATGGCATTACATTTCACGTGTAAGTGTTTCTATGATAGCGCAGATGCGTTTATTGAAATCTGCTGAAGTGACTTTTATATGTTTTTTACACTTGAAATAGAGTACCACGTAAATTAAAGTGTTGAAAGTGGTGCCTGTAAAGTCAGACTCATATTACACTTTGGAAAGTATCTGTGATAATGCGGTTACAGAAGTAAGTATAACTGTTTCTCGTTCCCACTCATAGGTTCCCTAAGGATGAAAACCGAAGGCAGCTTTGGATACAGGCCCTGAAAGGGAACAACTTTAAGCCATCTGCACATACGCGCCTTTGCTCGAAGCACTTCGCGGAGAAGCGTTTTGATAGGTTAGTTATTATTTACAATGTATATTTCTAATTTATATTTACAGTGTCATTTTTAAACCTAGGCTCGAAAATTATTTTCTGAAACTTCAAAGGCTCACCTTTCATCTAAAATATCATTTTTTTAAAAAAACTTTTGTAAAAATAGTGGGAACTGAACCTTTGAAGTGCACCTAAAATTGATACTCTAAAATGGACCTGCTCCTAAAGTCGACAATTTTGGCACCTATAGTTGACAAAATTCCCATTCTTTTGTGACTAGAGCTCGAAACGCGGCGAATCGAATGTTTAAAGTTTTGACACGATCCCACTCTTACTGTATAAAAGAATTTTAACGACATTTTACTTTAATTGATAGTTTACAGTACTTTCGTCCCGCTGCCCACCAGAGTGGTGTTCGACGTATTTGTTAGATTTTGTAAATGGTACTGTGAACAAATCCAGGTCAAATGTAGTTCTGGCATAATTTTTCACAAATAAAAAAGTAATTTTTGGTGGAAGCGTTCGGTAGTCAATTGAGAAATGTGGGGAAAATGCGATACAGGCATAGGATGGCAGACCGCTGATTTGAAATCCCACCACGTTTTGCCAGCAGCCTCGTGGTTTATGTTGGAGCCACACCAGCCCTACAGCTTCTGCACAGCAAGGCCGGTCTACTAGTATCTATGGTCGAAGGTGGGGCCGGACACGAGCGGCTCGCTCCCCCTGTCAACAGGCGAGCAGTGACCGGTCGAACATTGAGCGTTGCAGCACTCTATCATCGACACTGCTTAGTCGGATACTTCCCAAAGGTCGCATAATACCGGGTCGACCTGATATGCATCGGAAAGAAACTGTGATGGACGTGCCGCTAAATCACAGTCCAGCGCAACAAGAAGTACTTGAGTTCTACGACGTCAGAGGCGACGGTACGCAGGAAAGGGACGTAGAAATCCTTTGCCCGCGGCCGGCACGTTCGTGGCGAGCACACACGTTCTGTGCGAGCACAACTGAGTTCCACAATGAACACCGCGATGGGTGCAAACGCGTGCACGATGCTACCGACCGGGACCGACGGGGAGAGGAACACTGGCATAAATAAGGACGGTAAGAAAATGGTGCGTAATGAAGGCCCCGACATAGCACCATTTTTTATACCGGGCGCCAGTATGGCCGGTATTGCACCATCACATTTCCTTGTCAAATAAATTTGATCAAATATTCGTCAAATTTCTTTCACTTCGCACAGTATTTACCGACACAGTACTACGCCTCCTCTAAGGCGCTGCAGTCATGGACAGTGTGGCTGGTCCCGGCGGAGGTTCGAGTCCTCCCTCGGGCATGGGTGTGTGTGTTTGTCCTTAGGATAATTTCGGTTAAGTAGTGTGTAACCTTAGGGACTGATGACCTTAGCAGTTAAGTCCCATAAGATTTCACACACATTTTGAACCTGCGATCTTAAATGTGTTGTACTTTTCCGCAATAAATGCTTTAGCGAGAAGGTGTCCACGCTACTTTGCAATTTCGTCTTATTCTGTATGTAAGATATGGGCATTGACATAACCAACAAATCTGCTCTGGTATGTGACGAACTGTAAGGTGTTCCGTTAGATGATAACCACGCAGTAACGTCTGCCTTTTTGGAATCAGCAGTTGGAGCTTTGCTCACTTGCATTCTGGCGGGTGGCGGAAGGGGGGAGGCGATTCCGGCACCAACGCTCGCTATTGGCTGGAGGCCCCTGACGTCACGGTGAGGCTGCGTAGCGCAGCACAGCAGTATAATTACAAGGCAAATGCGCCGCACCACAGATGCTGTGGTGTATTAGTCGTTCATTATACTTTCGGTTTGGTTCAATACACAGTTGGACAAATAAACAAAAAAGTGGCATGGCAGATGTACTACACATTTGGACTAAATAAATGATAATTAAGCTGAAAAATAACAAACTTTTGATGGAGAAGCAGGTGTTCTTGTTTCAGATTTCTATTATCATTTACCAAATGAAAATGCAGACAATATATGCCTCCTCCTTGTGGCACATCTCTTCATGGTTTACAATTCTGCTTATTTATTCAGACACTTAATACTTATAAATATTCTTGTTTAATCTAACTGAACTAACTTACGCTAAGGACAGCACACACACCCATGCCCGAGGGAGGACTCGAACCTCCTACAGGGGGAGCTGCGCGAACCGTTTCAAGGCGCCCCAGACTACGCGGCTACCCCACGCGGCCAAATATTCTTGTTCTTACCTAAAAATGCAGGAGGATCTGCAACGAATTGACGCATGGTGCAGGGAATGGCAATTGAATCTCAATGTAGACAAGTGTAATGTGCTGCGAATACATAGGAATAAAGATCCTTTATCATTTAGCTACAATATAGCAGGTCAGCAACTGGAAGCAGTTAATTCCATAACTTATCTGGGAGTAGGCATTAGGAGTGATTTAAAATGTAATGACCATATAAAATTAGTCGTCGGTAAAGCAGATGCCAGACTGAGATTCATTGGAAGAACTCTAAGGAAATGCAGTCCGAAAACAAAGGAAGTAGGTTACAGTACACTTGTTCGTCCACTGCTTCAATACTGCTCACCGGTGTGGGATCCGTACCAGATAGGGTTGATAGAAGAGATAGAGAAGATCCATCGGGCAGCGCGCTTCGTTACAGGATCATATAGTAACCTCGAAAGCGTTACGGAGATGATAGATAAACTCCAGTGGAAGACTGCAAGAGAGACGCTCAGTAGCTCGGTACGGGTTTTTGTTGAAGTTTCGAGAATATACCTTCACCGAGGAGTCAAGCAGTATATTGCTCCCTCCTACGTATATCTCGCGAAGACACCATGAGAATAAAATCAGAGAGATTAGAGCCCACACAGAGGCATACCGACAATCTTTCTTTCCACGAACAATACGAGACTGGAATAGAAGGGAGAACCGATAGAAGTACTCAAGGTACCCTCCGCCACACACCGCCAGGTGGCTTGCAGAGTATGGATGTAGATGTAGATGTAAAGAACGATAACTGTCATGAACCTCAGGAAACTTTTGTTGCAGTATGGAGTGCAGAGACTTTACGAGATTTTCCTTTTTTTTTGGTTGCACACTCCATTTCTACACAAAGCAGCAAATTATTCTTCAAACAGCAACACTTGCTGGCATGGGAAAGCACAGACCACCACGAGATATAATTGATACCAGGCTTCATTACGCTCTCCAACTTTCTTGTTTGCTGCTGGAAAACCTAATGATATATCAATAGGCACTTACCTCCAGTATAGCCTGCAGTGTACTTCACCGCATGTAGAAGAACACCTGAGATTAGAGTCATCAAACACTGTTATGAAATCGTTCAATAAATTTACTTCGACATTCACAGCTTCTGGGATTTCCCGTACTGGCGATTCATAAACATTTACACAGAGCTCATTGGTACCGTAACGAAACTTAGGGACGCAGAAGAATTCGATCGGAAGTTCTACTGTATATTCTATATTTACGAAATATGTTTTATCTACATCTACGCTCTGCAAACCACCGCGAAGTGCATGGCAGAGGGTACGTCCCATTGTACCATTATTAGTGTTTCTTTCCGTTATTTGCACGTATGGAGCGCGGCAACAATGGTTGTTTGAATGCCTCCGTGCGTGGAGTAATTATTCTAATCTTGTCCTCACAATCCTTATGGGAGCTATACGTAGGGGGTTGTAATATATTCCTAGAGTCATCATTTAAAGCCTGTTCTTGAAACTTTCTCGCGATAGTTTACGTCTATCTTGAAGAGTCTTCCAGTTCAGTTCCTTCAGTATCTCTGTGACCCTGTTCCACGGATCAAATAAACCTGTGACCATTCGCACTGCCCTTCTCTGTATACGTTCAATATCCCCTGTTAGTCCTATTTGGTAGGGGTCTGACACACTTGAGAGATATTCTAGAACTGGTCGCAGGAGTGATGTGGAAGCAATTTCCTTTGTAGACTAACTGCCCTTCCTCAGAATTCTACCAGTAAAACGAAGTTATCAACTGCTTTACGCACGACTGAGCCTATGTGATCATTCCACTATCTGTAATCGACACGCAGTACCTTCCAAACTTCTATACTTTTTCCACCCGTATCACATGTCACAGTTACTACATATATTCACGATTCCTCAAGTACCTCAATGATACTCTGAAGCAAACCACTAGTCATAATTATGTCGAAATCATGAACTGGTTGCTTCCACTCCCTACACAATCCACGGATCATGCAGACTTGAACACTGGAATGTGGATCGATACTATGTCTTCCGACTAGTCGTAACATATGTGACCATCAATATTCATTTCGATAAATGTTAAAGCTGCTAGTCTCTCCTGGGCTGTAAAAGTGTTGGACTTTGTCTTGAATAAACATGGAATATCTTCGAGAATACCCGGTTTGTATTTACCTTCCTTTGCCGTTTCTGAAGTGTTGCCCTACAAGGCAAAGTCATTTTTCGCTTTCGCAAATAAGCATATGCTCTTGCGATAGAGCTCTTCAAGTCAATGCATGGGCAATGTCCTCTGAATTCCACTTTACCCTTTTCGTTCAACAGACTTCGTAATTACACCGGTTAAACATTTTGATCAAGCATTTCTAGCACTTTTGTGTAATTTGTTCTTTTCTTTCGCGTCAAATGATCTTTTTATCCACTTTAACGAAAGAGCACAGAGAAAAACATTTGTTTTACTTAGTAACGCTAGATCGTATTTTTTCAGTGCTGCTGCTTTCCGTGCATTTAGTGTTTTTAACACTTCAGTCTCGGCTCTCAGATCATTAATTTCTAAATTCTTATTCACTGTTTCACTGAGCTCACGAACAGGATCTGTAACTGTGGTCTGGTCGATTTTCTTTTTCTTCGGTGACAGTTTCTAAAGTCGTCAAAACTCATTTTTGCAAATTTCTTGCTTCGCAGTTCTCTAAGGAATGAATCTACTTTTATTGTCCCTGGAATTATTTACCAAGTACTCTTCAACTACATTAATTTTTCATTATTAATCAGATAAATAATAGACAAAAGCGATAAAATATCAGTCACATAATTCACTACAACAGTTTATTTCGATAAGCAGAACCTCGTGCAGTTCACAGGTTTCGAACTCACAACCTTCAGCATGTCAAGTAAGAATTTTATCCACTACAAAGTAAGAATTTTATCCACTACACTATAGAGCCACTTTACCCAACATTGTTGTTAGTAAGGTCCCAGTGCATCACGCGAAATGTTCAAGTATAAGAGTTGAATCGGAAGTTTTACTCCATTCTTACACTGAAAAAGTTAATACATCTTGAGAATACGAAAAAATAATGGCTATTTCCACGAGAAATGAAGATATAATATTCAGGAATAAAAGCTAATAAACCTGAGCAACGTAATTTATTGATTTCCTACACAATGTAACGAGTCATTTGCTGTCGTGAGTAATCCAGTACCGCATGCCCAAAAAAGCATTAAATTTATGTGAATGAATTTATTTTAAGGTAATTTTTCAGTTATAATTATTTTGAGTCTTATTTTCGCCTGCATCTCTACCTTCTGTAATTTCTTCCCCCTGTTAATTGGGAATGTTTACGCTGGGGATTGTTGTGGGTAGTAGCTTCTTTATCGAAGGTAATCATAGAAGTTTGTTGCTCAAATCTCATTCATAATCTTCAGGCAGAAAAACGTACGGGACACATACTTGCCGTTGTCACATTCACTTCGTCCGCGCCTTTCCGTCGAATTATCCATTCACTTCTTGGAAAACCATGATAAATAACGTTTTGTCGTTTTTCAAGCAGTATTAATGCATTGTGCCACGACGCAATTACAGAGGCTATTATTCATAACTGACGGCGTCTGTGAATTTTTTGCTTGCCTTGGGCCGGAATGGCCTATCTCCTTTTTATACATACCTTGACTTGCACTATCCACGATAATAACTGAACAGGCAGGGACACTTTCACCCATAGTTTGAAGACACTGTACGTCGTTTCAAAATGGTAATCTTCAGAATTTTTACCCCTTAATGCCTTAAAAATCAGCTTACTCTGGGGAATAAAGCCAGTTTCTGCCGGTCCAACATGAAACACTTTAATTCTTTTACCCTTATCAACTGGAACTTCTAATCTAGCGTTTCCATCGCTCATTTTCTAGCACATAACCCTTTGCATGGTTTTCATTGACGGAAGTTTCATCTCCATAATAAATTCTTGTCCGATCTCCTTCATTGTTTTCAAAGACACAGTCCTTGCAGCTACCATATCGCTTAATTTCATTGGTAATTTCCTCCTGACGTTCATTTTCCGATATCTGAACAGCATGTCGTTCAGTATCTTCAACATGGTCCATTTGCTTCCGTTAAAATTTGCAGCTTCTTTTATGCGCGAAACTAATTTTTCTTCTGTCGAAAGTTCGCCTTTAGCATACATGCTGAATATCATGCGCTGCAAAATAGTCTAGCTTACCCATTTCTTTTTGCGGTTGTCTGCTCGCCTGGTGACTTGAAAACAGCTGAGCCGTAGGCTTGCATAGACGCATTAATTTTGACGGATATCCGCTGAATGGTCTTCAAACCAATACCACAACCACAGGCTTCAGCTCTCCGCCCCTGGCATTTGGCAACGGCACGGCTGGCGTGCATTCAATACTTCGTATTGATATACATGCAACACTATTCCTCTTCCTTTTTTGTGCAGCATTTAGCGTGACTGGAAATTTTGGAAATTCGTGGTAGGTTCGTATGGGACCAAACTGCTGAAGTCATCGGTTCCTAGGCTTACACACTACTTAATCTAACTTAAATTAACTTACGCTAAAGTCAACACACACACCCATGCCCAAGGGAGGACTCAAACCTCCTACGGGGGGAGTCGCACGAACCGTGACAAGGCGCCTTTGACCGCGCGGCTAGAATGATTGGTTTCCAAAAACGGTTCAAATGGCTCTAAGCACTATGGAATTAACATCTGAGGTCATCAGTCCCCTAGACTTGGAACTACTTAAACCTAACTAACCTAAGGACATTACACACATCCCTGCCCGAGGCACGATTCGAACATGCGACCGTAGCTGCAGCGCGGTTCCGGACTGAAGCGCCTAGAACCGCTCGATCACAGCGGCAGGCGATTGGTTACCATCACTCTGAACACTATGAGGGTAAAATAATCAGTCAGCAAGTAATATTATGACTGACGTAAACAGTAAGCTTTACGAACAACGCACGACTCTCACAGAACGGACACAGGAATGTCACTGAGGCGCAGTTGGCTGTGAGTCAAGTGGTGCATTTGACCTTGACCTGCCTCCATAGCAGCTCTTCACTCTAATAATCATTTTATCGATTCTCTGTCAACATTCCAAAGACGCATACGTAAATACCGAACCGCACAATTGCCACACAAACTATTTGCAAACTGCGGACAACCCATCAACATTAACTACCAATAACTGTTGGAAAAGAAATTCTACACATATACAATAAATGTGGAATTCCTGCCCCTGGATGGAAAGGTAGAGAAATATACTTTTTTTAGAAAGCAAACAAAAAATTTAGAGGAACCACACACGTACGACCTACCTTCGTAGCTGACTTACGAAAGTATACCACGATGCGAAGTTGTCTACGGGGTCCTAATCGCCTACGTAACTCTCTGGACTCAACAGACATATTCCAGAATACAAAGAGACCACAGTAGCCAGGGGATACCCTGTACGCCCACACACTGCCTACACCTACGATCGCCGGAAGCAGTGGCTTGTTAGAAGGCCACCAGTAAAAGACGTACTGAGGCAGAGCAATGCTGAAGAAACTCTAATAATACTTATTAAATGCCGCGCGGGATTAGCCGAGCGGTCAAGGCGCTGCAGTCAAGGACTGTGCGGCTGGTCCTGGCGGAGGTTCGAGTTCTCCCTCGGGCATGGGTGTGTGTGTTTGTCCTTAGGATAATTTAGGTTAAGTAGTGTGTAAGCTTTAGGGACTGATGACCTTAGCAGTTAAGTCCCATAAGATTTCACTCACATTTGAACTTAGTAAATATCCATCTAATTCTTGGAAATGAACATGCCAATGTTCTTCTCCTGGTAGCTGGAAACGCTTCTTTTCTCTATTTTTACTTCGTTAACACTAGCTGATAATAATAACCTCGCTGATATAAACCTTATATTACTTTGCAGTTTATAAGATTGCTGGCGTCCGTCTGTAACCTGTACTTTGAAAACTGTTTGGTAGCTGTAAACATTTTGTTGCTCGCGGGAATGTGAAAATGCTGTAACAAACTGCTTAGGCACTGATGATTAACTCTGCAGGACGCTTTCTGGAAATCAACCACGTAATGCTACCTCAGAGAGATTTGTTGCCGGTAGGTTCGATCAACACGCGAGTATCGCGGAGCTTCTTCGTGAACTCAAATTGGAATCCATGTAGGAAAGACGACTTTCTTTTCGCGAAAACACTAACGAGAAAATTTAGAAGATTGGCATTTGTAGTAACTACAGATCCACCCTCCTACCGCCAATGCACGTTTCACGTAAGGACCACAAAGATAAGAGAAATTAGGGCTCGTGTACAGGTATATACACACGTAATGTTTTTCCATCGCTCTACTTGTGAGTGGTACAAACTACACTCCACAATGCACCATACAATGTCTTGTAGATTGCATATCAAGTAGATGTGTTCTAAAAGCTTAGGAGTCCTAACTAGAAGAGACATCATGATCATGTGAACAACTTACAAGCTTAAAGCGATCTAGAGTTCAGACTAGCAGTACCGTCTTGTACTTATCGCGAATCTCTCGCCGAGCGCTAAGTTCCAAGCGACTGGGAAAAAGCGCAGGTGACTCCTGTATATAAGAAGGGTGAAAGAACGGACCCGCAAATTTACAGACCAATATCCTTAACATTGGTTAGTGGCAGGATCTTTGAACATATTCACAGTTCGAATGTAATAAATTTCCCTGAAAGGGAAAAGTTTCTGTCCACAAATCAACATGGTTTTAGAAAGCATCTCTCGTGCGGAACTCCAATTCCCCTTTTCTCACATGAGATCCTGCGAACCATGGATGAAGGGCAACAGGTGTATTCCGTATTCCTAATTTTTCGCAAAGCATTTGTCACGGTGCCACACTGCCGATTGTTAACGAAAGTTGAAGCATACGGAATAGGTTCCCACGTATGTGAGTGGTTCGTAGTCCTCTTAAGTAATAGGATCCAGTATGTTGTCCTCGACGGCGAGTGTTAATTAGAGAGAAGGATATCATCGGGAGTGTCCCAGTGGAGTGTGATAGGACCGCTGTTATTTTCTATGTACAGGGTGGTCCATTGATAGTGACCGGGCCAAATATCTCACGAAATAAGCACCAAACGAAAAAACTACAAAGAACGAAACTTGTCTAGCTTGAAGGGGGAAACCAGATGGCGCTATGGTTGGCCCGCTAGGTGGCGCTGCCATAGGTCAAACGGATATCAACTGCGTTTTTTAAAAATAGGTATCCCCATTTTTTATTACATATTCGTGTAGTACGTAAAGAAATATGAATGTTTTACTTGGACCACTTTTTTCGCTTTGTGATAGATCTACATCTACATCTACATCTACATGATTACTCTACAATTCACATTTAAGTGCTTGGCAGAGGGTTCATCGAACCACAATCATACTATCTCTCTACCATTCCACTCCCGAACAGCGCGCGGGAAAAACGAACACCTAAACCTTTCTGTTCGAGCTCTGATTTCTCTTATTTTATTTTGATGATCATTCCTGCCTATGTAGGTTGGGCTCAACAAAATATTTTCGCAGTCGGAAGAGAAAGTTGGTGACTGAAATTTCGTAAATAGATCTCGCCGCGACGAAAAACGTCTTTGCGTTAATGACTTCCATCCCAACTCGCGTACCATATCTGCCACACTCTCTCCCCTATTACGTGATAATACAAAACGAGCTGCCCTTTTTTGCACCCTTTCGATGTCCTCCGTGTATCCCACCTGGTAAGGATCCCACACCGCGCAGCAATATTCTAACAGAAGACGAACGAGTGTAGTGTAAGCTGTCTCTTTAGTGGACTTGTTGCATCTTCTAAGTGTCCTGCCAATGAAACGCAACCTTTGGCTTGCCTTCCCCACAATATTATCTATGTGGTCTTTCCAACTGAAGTTGTTCGTAATTTTAACACCCAGGTACTTAGTTGAATTGACAGCCTTGAGAATTGTACTGTTTATCGAGTAATCGAATTCCAACGGATTTCTTTTGGAACTCATGTGGATCACCTCACACTTTTCGTTATTTAGCGTCAACTGCCACCTGCCACACCATACAGCAATCTTTTCTAAATCGCTTTGCAACTGATACTGGTCTTCGGATGACCTTACTAGACGGTAAATTACAGCATCATCTGAGTACAACCTAAGAGAACTGCTCAGATTGTCACCCAGGTCATTTATATAGATCAGGAACAGCAGAGGTCCCAGGACGCTTCCCTGGGGAACACCTGATATCACTTCAGTTTTACTCGATGATTTACCGTCTATTACTACGAACTGCGACCTTCCTGACAGGAAATCACGAATCCAGTCGCACAACTGAGACGATACCCCATAGGCCCGCAGCTTGATTAGAAGTCGCTTGTGAGGAACGATGTCAAAAGCTTTCCGGAAATCTAGAAATACGGAATCAATTTGAGATCCCCTGTCGATAGCGGCCATTACTTCGTGCGAATAAAGAGCTAGCTGCGTTGCACAAGGACGATGTTTTCTGAAACCATGCTGATTACGTATCAATAGATCGTTCCCTTCGAGGTGATTCATAATGTTTGAATACAGTATATGCTCCAAAACCCTACTGCAAACCGACGTCAATGATATAGGTCTGTAGTTCGATGGATTACTCCTACTACCCTTCTTAAACACTGGTGTGACCTGCGCAATTTTCCAATCTGTAAGTACAGATCTATCGGTGAGCGAACGGTTGTATATGATTGCTAAGTAGGGAGCCATTGTATCAGCGTAATCTGAAAGGAACCTAATCGGTGTACAATCTGGACCTGAAGACTTGCCCGTATCAAGCGATTTGAGTTGCTTCGCAACCCCTAAGGTATCTACTTCTAAGAAACTCATGCTAGCAGCTGTTCGTGTTTCAAATTCTGGAATATTCCATTCGCCTTCCCTGGTGAAGGGATTTCGGAAAACTGCGTTCAATAACTCCGCTTTAGCGGCACAGTCGTCGGTAACAGTACCATCGACACTGTGCAGCGAAGGTATTGACTGCGTCTTGCCGCTTGTGTACTTTACATACGACCAGAATTTCTTCGGATTTTCTACCAAATTTCGAGACAATGTTTCGTTGTGGAACCTATTAAAGGCATCTCGCATTGAAGTCCGTGCCAAATTTCGCGCGTCTGTAAATTTTAGCCAATCTTCGGGATTTTGCGTTCTTCTGAACTTCGCATGCTTTTTCCGTTGCCTCTGCAACAGCATTCGGACCTGTTTTGTGTACCATGGGGGATCAGTTCCATCTCTTACCAATTTATGAGGTATGAATCTCTCAATTGCTGTTGCTACTATATCTTTGCATTTGAGCCACATCTCGTCTACATTTGCATAGCCAGTTCCGAAGGAATGGAGATTGTCTCTTAGGAAGGCTTCTAGTGACACTTTATCCGCTTTTTTAAATAAATGGCGCTGTAAGATTCACAAACGTATAAGTATATGGTATCACGTAACATTCCGCCAGTGAGGACGGTATTTGCTTAGTGATACATTACCCGTGTTAAAATGGACCATTTACCAATTGCGGAAAAGGTCGATATCGTGTTGCTGTATGGCTATTGTGATCAAAATGCCCTACGAGCGTGTGCTATGTATGCTGCTCGGTATCCTGGACGACATCATCCAAGTGTCCGGACCGTTCGCCGGATAGTTACGTTATTTAAGGAAACAGGAAGTGTTCAGCCACATGTGAAACGTCAACTACGACCTGCAACAAATGATGATGCCCAAGTAGGTATTTTAGCTGCTGTCGCGCCTAATCCGCACATCAGATGATGATGATGATGATGTTTGGCTTGTGGGGCGCTCAACTGCGTGGTTATCAGCGCCCGTACAATTTCCCAACCTTTGCTCAGTCCAATTTCGCCACTTTCCTGGATGATGATGAAATGATGAGGACAACACAAACACCCAGTCATCTCGAGGCAGGTGAAAATCCCTGACCCCGCCGGGAATCGAACCCGGGACCCTGTGCTCGGGAAGCGAGAACGCTACCGCGAGACCACGAGCGGCGGACCCGCACATCAGTAGCAGACAAATTGCGCGAGAATCGGGAATCTCAAAAACGTCGGTGTTGAGAATGCTACATCAACATCGATTGCACCCGTACCATATTTCTATGCACCAGGAATTGCATGGCACCGACTTTAAACGTCGTGTACATTCTGCCACTGGGCACAAGAGAAATTACGGGAAGATGACAGATTTTTTTTGCACACGTTGTATTTAGCGACGAAGCGTCATTCACCAACAGCGGTAACGTAAACCGGCATAATATGCACTATTGGGGAACGGAAAATCCACTATGGCTGCGATAATTGGAACATCAGCGACCTTGGCGGGTTAATGTATGGTGCGGCATTATAGGAGGAAGGATAATTGACCCCCATTTTATCGATGGCAATCTAAATGGTGCAATGTATGCTGATTTCCTACGTAATGTTCTACCGATGTTACTATAAGACGTTTCACTGCATGACAGAATGGCGATGTACTTCCAATATGATGGATGTCCGGCACATAGCTCGCGTGCGGTTGAAGCGGTATTGAATAGCATATTTCATGACAGGTGGATTGGTCGTCGAAGCACCATACCATGGCCCGCACGTTCACCGGATCTGATGCCCCCGGATTTCTTTCTGAGAGGAAAGTTGAAGGATATTTGCTATCGTGATCCACCGACAACGCCTGACAACACGCGTCAGCGCATTGTCAATGCATGTGCGAACATTACGGAAGGCGAACTACTCGCTGTTGAGAGGAATGTCGTTACACGTATTACCAAATGCATTGAGGTTGACGGACATCATTTTGAGCATTTATTGCATTAATGTGGTATTTACAGGTAATCACGCTGTAACAGCATGCGTTTTCAGAAATGATAAGTTCACAAAGGCTCATGTATCACATTGGAATAACCGAAATAAAATGTTCAAATGTACCTACGTTCTGTATTTTAATTTTAAAAAACCTACCTCTTACCAATTGTTCGTCTAAAATTGTGAGCCATATGTTTGTGACTATTACAGCACCATGTATCACAACGCGAAAAAAGTGGTCCAACTAAAACATTCATATTTCTTTACGTACTACACGAATATGTAATAAAAATGGGGGTTCCTATTTTAAAAAAACGCAGTTGATATCCGTTTGACCTATGGCAGCGCCATCTAGCGGGCCAACCATAGTGCCATCTGGTTTCCCCCTTCAAGCTAGACAAGCTTCGTTCTTTGTAGTTTTTTCTTTTGACGCTTATTTCGAGAGATATTTGGCCCTGTGACGATCAATGGACCACCCTGTATATAAAAATCTGGCGGACAGGGTAAGCAGGAATCTGCGGCTGTTTGCTGATGATGCTGTCGTGTATGGAAAGGTGTTGAGTGACTGTGGGAGAACAGAAGATGACTTAGACAAAATGTCTAGTTGGTGTGATGAATGGCAGCTAGCTCTAAATATAGGAAAAAGTACGTTAATCCAGATGAGTAGGAAAAACAAACACATAATTTTCGAATACAGTACAGCCGTATGCTGCTTGACACAGTCACTTCGATTAAATATCTAGATGTAACGTTGCGAAGTAATGTAAAACGGAATGAGCATGTAAGGATTGTATTAAGGAAGGCGAATAGTCGTCTTCAGTTTATTGGGAGAATTTTAGGAAAGTGTGTTTCGTCCGTAAAGGAGACCGCATATAGGACACTAGTTCGACCCATTATCAGTCATTAAGTGTAACATTTTTTCAGAATGTAAAATTCCATCATTTTATCTCTCAAACATTTGTGTAAAGCAGAAATCAACAATAAAACATTAAAATATTAATGCAACAGCATATTTGTAACAGAATTTTAAAATAGTGCCTCACATTTAAAACATAGCTTCGTGGATATAAAAACCGAGGACGTCAAATTTTGCAAAGCCAAAATTATGTATGACATTGACCATGAACCCAAAATACACGTTAGTTACCTAGGTTCAGAAAAAAATGGTAATTCTTTCCTGTGACAAACCTAGTAATAGGCAGTAAATTACGACAACCAACCGACTTAATGGACCACAGGAATGGACACACATTATATGAAGGAGAACATTGAAGCTCAGTACTGTAAATTGCAACAATAATCTGAATTGTCATAATGTACCCAATACCTGGATGTACGGAAAGTGGATGGAGGAGGAGGGAAGGGGGGAGGGGGGAGAACACCAGATTCAAAACCGAGGCTATGAATGTACTGATAACTATGTGAATGAGCGAAAGTATCCAACTCATTGGCTCATTAAAAACTTTTCTAAATTTTTTTTTCTTTCTTTCCTGTCCAGTTCTATTTGTTCACCTGTTTTATTCCAAGTCATTCAGATCAGTATAGTGGACCTGCATGAGATAATTTACAATAAAATTTCTCATACAGGATTTATGAATGCCGTTTATAAACATTTATGGTGATTTTTTACGCAAAGCTAACAGTCATATACGAAAGTATTGTGCTACAAAAATATTATTCGATCCTGAATCCAGTAAAATGTTTTATTTGGTTATTAGAAACTATAATAATTTACCAGTTAAGTTCCAAATGAGAATTTCGATCCCTGTTTACATAACTGAATAACGTGTAAAAGAACTACTAGTTTCTTATCATCTTTAAAACAAGCAGAAAAAATTCAAAGGAAACAATGAAGAAAATTAATTAGGAACTGAATGCTTAATAAGTGAAACATATCATACTAAAGTCACCATAACTGCGATCGCGAAAACAACACTGCTCTTTGTACACGTGGTATTAATACGTTTCCTTCCAAAAGTTCTGTGTCGTATATTGATATTCATGACATGCTCTACGCATTATTTAAGTAATGACGAATGTAATGTTGTGGCTTACCCGTGAAGATGGTCCATGACTGAAACCGGTCGATATTTCGGTTTAAAATGGACAAATATGAATTTTATACTTTACTTGACGGTTATAGATAACCACCCTCCAGAAGTGTTGAAAACGTAGGTCATTTCCTAGTAACGAAGCAGTTCGGAAGCTTATACTCGTTAATTGTGACGCAATACGGCAGGTTTTTGTTATACGGTAGTGTACTTTGCAATAAACCAGAGCAGACAGCGAGACCGATAAATAAAATCATAAATCTTATTTCGCCGGGAACACAGAATGTCTAACGTAATGAAACAATATTGCCTGCCAAAAGCAAAATTCGAACCCTGATCCCCACACGCTAAGGTCGCGCATGTCGGCCCAGAGCAACACCGACATGAATACATGACTTGGATTGGAAATTATCTAAATCTACATCTACATCTACATTTATACTCCGCAAGCCACCCAACAGTGTGGGGCGGAGGGCACTTTACGTGCCACTGTCATTACCTCCCTTTCCTGTTCCAGTCGCGTAGTGTTCGCGGGAAGAACGACTGACGGAAAGCCTCCGTGCGCGCTCGAATCTCTCTAATTTTACATTCGTGATCTCCTCGGGAGATATAAGTAGGGGGAAGCAATATATTCGATACCTCATCCAGAAACGCACCCTCTCGAAACCTAGACAGCAAGCCACACCGCAATGCAGAGCGCCTCTCTTGCAGAGTCTGCCACTTGAGTTTGCTAAATATCTCCGTAACGCTATCACGCTTACCAAATAACCCTGTGACGAAACGCGCCGCTCTTCTTTGGATCTTCTCTATCTCCTCTGTCAACCCGACCTGGTACGGACAGGTGCGACAGACCAATAGGCTCAACCGCTGCACGTTTGGTGAGGTACGTCATCAGGTGACGTCACATGTTCAACATTTGTCATTCTCTTTTGGGGTATTTCTCGACATTTGCGATCCTATACGTCTTATGGTTCAAATGGCTCTGAGCACTATGGGACTTAACATCTGTGGTCATCAATCCCCTAGAACTTAGAACTACTTAAACCTAAGTAACCTAAGGAGATCACACAGATCCATGCCCGAGGCAGGATTCGAACCTGCGACCGTAGCGGTCACGCGGTTCCAGACTGAAGCGCCTAGAACCGCACGGCCACACCGGCCGGCTATATGTCTTATATTAAATTACTTGTCTCAGCGTCATCTACGCTTCGGAGGTTTTTGATGTTACTAATAATCGCCCTGTGTATTAATAGTGCTACAACACGTCACGAAAATAGTACCAACAGAAATCGCTAGATCGTGCGGCGATCGAAAGCTCGAGCAAAGCCCGAGATTTCTCGAGCTGTGACGTCAACTACTCGAACAGTTCGAGTCTTGTTCATGCGCAACACTATTAGTAGTTTGAGCCGTTGTTGCTGCCAGAGGTGGCACCTTTGTGTTCTACATTTCGCACCCAGTACATCCCCAAATCACCTACGAATTTAATCGTGTCTTCTGCCCGCTACACTGTATACGTACAACATATTTTGTTTTCTGCTGTCCTTCCTGGTGTTGCAGTTTTAATAGCCAGCAATGTGTTGTTCCTCCCCCTGGCGGACTTGTGTCGTGGTCCAGTGAACCGGCCAGTCTGTGGATTGTTTTTAGGCGGTTTTCCATCTGCCTCGGCGAATGCGGGCTGGTTCCCCTTATTCCACCTCAGCTACACTATGTCGGCGATTGCTGCGCAAACAAGTTCTCCACGTACGCGTACACCACCATTACTCTACCACGCAAACATAGAGGTTTCACTCGTCTGGTGTGAGACGTTCCCTAGGGGGGGTCCACCGGGGGCCGAACCGCACAATAACCCTGGGGAGGCGGAGGGATGAAGTGGACTGCGGTAGTCGTCGTGGGGTTGCGGACCACTGCGGCTGCGGCGGGGACGGAGCCTCTCCGTCGTTTCTAGGTCCCCGGTTATCATACATAATACAATACAATATGTTGAAAGGTGAGGATACGCACGGTGCACCCTGGTGGCGTTGTGGTGGTGGCGGCGGTACTCGCGGTCCCAGACGTCGTCGTGCAGCCGCCAGTCCAGGTCGTCGGCGGCGAGGGGCCTCAGCGGCCGCGACCTCACGTGCGGGCCCGACACGTGGCTGCCGTCGCCCACGAACACCACCTGCAACACCGCGCCGGCCGTACAGTTCTTACAGCCCATCGGGAAAACAATGCTGATATGTAAATGCCGCAACAGATTTTCGTTAAAAAAAATGGTTCAGTTGGCTCAACAGCTTAGGTCATAAGTCCCCTAGAACTTAGAACTACTTAAACCTAACTAACCTAAGGACATCACACACACCCATGCCCGAGGCAGGATTCGAACCTGCGACCGTAGCAGCCCCGCGGTTCCGGACTGCAGCGCCAGAACCGCACGGCCACCGCGGCCGGCAGATTTTCGTCTCCTGTACTGGCTAGAAGTGGGGAAGTGGGTCGGTCGTAGGCTGCTATTCCTGTTCATCCGAATTTCCGTCAATAGCTTGGACTATATTACCACACTGTTGATGGCGAGTTGTCGGCCAGGTAATGTAAATCAAAATATTCTATGCTGGAAAGTAAAGCCTTGAAATTTTTTATTCTCTTCTCAATTTCGGTTGAGGTTGAAGCAATGCAAGTCACGGAGACTTACCTCCTTTCATTTTTAATTAATTCAGTCACGAGTACGAACTGATTTAATGCACGATTGTGTAAATAGGAAAACACTAGAACAGTACACTGAGGTGGCAAAAGTCATGGGATAGCGATAAGCACATACACAGATGACGGTAGTACTGCGTACACTAGTTACAACGTGAAAATTATTGAACTATATGAAATAAAATCGTCATAACTTCTGAACGGTTTGCGTTAGGACGTTCAAACTGCACGGTTGGTCGCGGGGCATGAGGGGTGTGGTGTCACCGCCAGACACCACACTTGCTAGGTGGTAGCCTTTAAATCGGCCGCGGTCCGTTAGTATACGTCGCACCCGCGTGTCGCCACTATCAGTGATTGCAGACCGAGCGCCGCCACACGGCAGGTCTAGAGACACTTCCTAGCACTCGCCCCAGTTGTACAGCCGACTTTGCTAGCGATGGTTCACTGACAAATTACGCTCTCATTTGCCGAGACGATAGTTAGCATAGCCTTCAGCTACGTCATTTGCTACGACCTTGCAAGGCGCCATTACCAGTTACTATTGATGCTGTAAAACATGTACCGTCAAGAGCGATGTTCACCATTTATGGATTAAAGTTAAGTATTCCACAGCTACGTCCTTTTTTGCTAGTCTAATTTCTTTGACCTGTTCCAGACCTCACGCCAGCCTGCGTGAGCTAAAACGCATGCCTTTCGGCTTCCTCTGAAAACCGGGTTGGCTCTCTTGCCAATCCACAACAATGGGAATTAGTATGCGCATACGCACGCGCCTTGTTGTCGGCCATTTGTACGTGAAAATGCTACGGTGCAGCGCGCCTGAGCGTGTTGCGCTTGTGAAGGCCCACTGTGCGAGCAATAACAGCCCAACTGCGGCTCAAAGGAAGTTTGCGACCGAGTTCACTCTGAAGACAACCGGTCCAAGTGTGCTAACAATCAAGAATTTAATTCACAAGTTTAGCAGAACGGGTATTATTCGTGATGATACTGTTAACAATGTCGATCGTCCAAAAAGGGTGAAAACGCCTGTAAACATCGAGAAGACATGCGCTGTGTTTCAAACCGGCCCCAAGAAATCGATCAGACGAGGTGCGCAACAGGTGGGACTCAACCGGGAGACACTGCGACAACTTGTTGTTGACCTGGATCTCTTCTCATGCAGCCGCGAGGGGTAGCGTTTAAGGCGCCTTCCCAGAGTTCGCGCGGCTTCCCCCGTCGGCGGTTCGAGTCCTCCCTTGGGCATGGGTGTGTGTGTGTTGTCCTTAGAGTAAGTTAGTTTAAGTTAGGTTAAGTGGTGTGTAAGCCTAAGGACCGATGTCCTCAGCAGTTTGAACCCATAGGAACTTACCACAAATTTCCAGTTTTCTTCCCATACAAAATTCAAACCCATCAGCCATTAATCCCAGGACCATGGAACAGCAGCTGTGTTTCGCCAACACGATTGTCCACAGAATTGACAAACAGGACTTTGATGTCAATATGGTTTGGTTTAGTGACGATGCCCACTTTCATTTCGATGGGTTTGTTAATAAGCAAAATTGGCGCATTTGGAGGACTGAGAATCCGCAGTTCTCCTCACCCTCAACGGATGACTGTGTGGTGTGCAATGTCCAGTCACAGAATAATCGGTGCGATATTCCTTGATGGCACACTGCCTCCCGAACGTTACGTCAAGGTTTTGGAAGATGACTTCATCCCATTATCCAAAGTGACCCTGATTTCGACAAGATGTGGTTCACGGAAGACGGAGCTAGATCCCATGTTTGATGTCCTGGAGGAGCACTTTGGGGACCGCATTCTGGCTCTGGGGTACCCAGAGGCCACTGGCTTGGGCCTCGATTGGCCGCCATATTCTCCGGATATGAACACATATGACTTCTTTTTGCGAGGCTATATTAAAGAAAAGATGTGCAGTATTAACCTCAAAACCATTTGTGGGTTTAAAACAGGCATTCAGGAGGTAGGTCATCGACAGCAACCATGTTCTGACAGTTCAGCGGGTCATGCAGAACTTCGCTATTCGTCTGAGCCACATCATCGCCAAAGATGGCGGGAATATCGAACATGTCATAATCTAAATCCGAATGTCTGTAGTGATGTTTACATCTGGAATAAAGTGTGTACACGCCGTAGTTTGTAACTAATTTACGTTTTTTTTTCAGGTAATTCAATAATTTTCACCCTGTATAAAAGGTCAATGCATTGCTGCAGCTGTCATTCGTACTCAGGTGATTCATGGGTAAAGGTATCCGACGTGATTACGGGAATTAACGGACACTGACCGCGGAATGGTAGTTGGAGCTGGACACATGAGGCATTACATTTCGGGAATCGCTAAGGAATTCAATATTACGAGATTCACAGTGTTAAGAGTGCGCCGTGAATACCAAATTTCAGGCATTAACTCCCACCAGGCACAACGTAGTGCCCGACGACCTTCGCTTAACGACCGAGAGCAGAGACGTTTGCGTAGTGTTGTCAGTGCTAACAGACAAGCAATTAGAACAGTGCGGCGAAATTTGGCGTTAATGGGTCATAGCAGCAGAAGACCGACCCGAGTGCCTTTGCTCATAGCACGACATGGCCTGCATCGCCTGTCCTCGGCTCGTGGCTACATGGGTTAGACTTTAAACGACTGGAAAACTGTGGCCTGGTCAGATGAGCCCCGATTTCAGTTGGTAAGCGCTGATGGCGCAGTCTCCACGAAGCCATGGACCCAAGTTGTCAACGGCTCCATAATGGTGTGGGCTGTGTTTACATGGAAAGCACTGGGTTCTTTGGTCAAACTGAGCCGTTCATTGACTGGAAATGGTTACGTTCGGCTACTCTGAGGCTATTTACAGCCAAACAACGATGGAATTTTTATGGATGACAATGCGTCGTATCACTGGGCCACAACTGTTCGCGTTTGGTTAGAAGAACATTTTGGACAATTGGAGAGAACGATTTGGTCACCCAGCTCGCCCGATATGCATCTCATCGAACAATTAAGGGACGTAATAGAGAGGTCAGTTCGTGCACAAAATCCTGGAGCGGCAACACTTACGCAATTAATGACTGCTATAGAGACAACATGCCAACGGCCTTGTCGCAGTGGTAAGACTGGTTCCCGTCAGATCACCGAAGTTAAGCGCTTTCGGGCTGGGCTAGCACTTGGGATGGGTGACCATCCGGTCTGCCGAGCGCTGTTGGCAAGCGGGGTGCACTCAGCCCTTGCGAGGCAAACTGAGGAGCTTCTTGATTGATAAGTAGCGGCTCCGGTCTCGGAAACTGACATACAGCCGGTAGAACGGCGTGCTGACCACGTGCCCCTCCATATCCACATCCAGTGACGCCTATGGGCATAGGATGACACGGCGGCCGGTCGGTACCGTTGGGCCTTCATGGCCTATTCGGGAGGAGTTTATAGAGACAACATGCCTCAGTATTTCCGCAGGGGACTTCCAACAACTTGTTGAGTACATGCCACATCGAGTTGCTACTGCTACATTAGGCCAAGCAAAAGGACGTCTGACGCGATATTAGGAAGTATCCCATAACTTTTGTCGCCTCAGCGTATTTCTGATCAACCGAATTTGTGCCAACGGCCTGGACTGTATTATGCTTGAGATCATATCACAGAGTTGATGGCGAGCTGTCAGCCAGGTAATGTAAATCAAAATATTCTATTACAGAAATTAAGCTTTTTAGGGCGTGCTGGAAAGTAATGCCTCGGAATTTTTTATTCTATTCTCAATACTGATGGAGGTTGAAGATGGCAGGTCATGAAGGGTTGCCTCCATTCATTTTATATTAATTCGATAATGAATATGTACGCATTTGATGCACGATTGTCTAAATAGGAAGACACTGCAACAGTATATCGTTTAATAAAGTTGGTCGACACTTCTTCGGAATTTGCAGGTGATTGAGAGCCGGCTTTCAGATGACCTTTTTTCCTGAGAAGTGTATCTATTCTGCTTATAAAATGGTTTCCTTCAGAGTCTGAAATAGCAGCCGGTGTATTTTTTAAAGGTCTTTAGTTTCTAAAAGTTTTGAAAATTTGTGGTAAGGTCTTATAGGACCAAACTGCTGACGTCATCGGTCCCTAAGCTTACACACTACTTAATCTAACTTTCTTACGCTAAGGACAATACACACACCCATGCCCGAGGGAGGACTCGAACCTCCGATTGGGGGAGCCGCGCGAACCGTGGTAAGACGCCTAAGGCCGCGCGGCTTAGTTGTCAACGGCAAACTATTTCCCACGTGCGCAGAAAACAAGTGCCGTGACTGAAAATCAGAAGGTGACGTAAGAAGACGTACCATGGGCATCTGTAGTTCTTGGCGGCAAGCCACTCTAGTGGGGGGAAGTGATTTCGGCTCTCTCATGGTAGGAGGCTGTGATCAGAAAATGTTAGAGCGTATTCTGGTCGAGTAGGTTTCTTTGAGGGAATTTTGCGGAGTTCCTTCGAGGAGGCCGTTTGCAAAGTTAGCCCAGGGACGGAGTAGGTGGGAGGATCGATGCAGCACCAGTCGCCGGAGGCAGTCTATTGGGTCCGTGCAGGGGCGCGCTACATCTACATATGAAGGGCTTATTTCAATAGCGATACAAGTTCATTTTTGTTCATATTGAGATACAGACTCCTAAAGTTAAATGAGCGCTGAAAAATCTGCAGTTGAGATACCAGAAATATTCAAGCATATGGCTTCTTGCTAGACATGGCCCTTTCTTTCTGTTTGTTTGGCTCATTAATTTCAGAAGCATTATAGACAGAAAAGTGGAGGTAATGGACTTGTACCACTACTGAAATAAACCCTTCATATATACTCCGCAAGCCACCGTATGGTGCGTAGCGGAGGGTATCATGTACCACTATTTGTCATTTACTTTCATGTTCCACTCGAAAACAGACCGAGCCCTAATTTCTCGGATCTTATCTTCGTGGTCCTTACGCGCAAAGAATGTTGGCGGCAGTAGAAGAGTTCGGCAGTCAGCTTCAAATGCCGGGTCTCTAAATTTTCTTAATAGTATTGCTGAAAAAAGAATGTTACCTTTCCTCCAAGGATTCCCATTTGAGTTCACGAAGCATCTCCGCAACACTTACGTGTTATTCGAACCTACTGGTAACAAATACGAGGTGCATTCAAGTTCTAAGGCCTCCGATTTTTTTTCTCCGGACTGGAAAGAGATAGAAACATGCGCATTGTTTTAAGATGAGGCCGCGTTCATTGTCAATACGTCCCAGAGATGGCAGCACCGTACGGCAGATGGAATTTTACCGCCAGCGGCGAGAATGAGAACTGTTTTAAATACTTAAAATGGCGACGTTTTCCTAACTTGAACAGCGTGCAATCATTCGTTTTCTGAATTTGCGTGGTGTGAAACCAATTGAAATTCATCGACAGTTGAAGGAGACATGTGGTGATGGAGTTATGGATGTGTCGAAAGTGCGTTCCTGGGTGCGACAGTTTAATGAAGGCAGAACATTGTGTGACAACAAACCGAAACAACGTCGGGCTCGCACAAGCCGGTCTGACGACATGATCGAGAAAGTGGAGAGAATTGTTTTGGGGGATCGCCGAATGACTGTTGAACAGATCGCCTCCAGAGTTGGCATTTCTGTGGGTTCTGTGCACACAATCCTGCATGACGACCTGAAAATGCGAAAAGTGTGATCCAGGTGGGTGCCACGAATGCTGACAGATGACCACACGGCTGCCCGTGTGGCATGTTGCCAAGCAATGTTGACGCGCAATGACAGCACGAATGGGACTTTCTTTTCGTCGGTTGTGACAATGGATGAGACGTGGATGCCATTTTTCAATCCAGAAACAAAGCGCCAGTCAGCTCAATGGAAGCACACAGATTCACCGCCACCAAAAAAATTTCTGGTAAACGCCAGTGCTGAAAAAATGATAGTGTCCATGTTCTGGGACAGCGAGGGCGTAATCCTTACCCATTGCGTTCCAAAGGGCACTACGGTAACAGGTGCATCCTACGAAAATGTTTTGAAGGACAAATTCCTTCCTGCACTGCAACAAAAACGTCCGGGAAGGGCTGTGCGTGTGCTGTTTCACCGAGACAACGCACCCGCACATCGAGCTAACGTTACGCAACAGTTTCTTCGTGATAACAACTTTGAAGTGATTCCTCATGCTCCCTACTCACCTGACCTGGCTCCTAGTGACTTTTGGCTTTTTCCAACAATGAAAGACACTCTCCGTGGCCGCACATTCACCAGCCGTTACGCTATTGCCTCAGCGATTTTCCAGTGGTCAAAACAGACTCCTAAAGAAGCCTTCGCCGCTGCCAAGGAATCATGGCGTCAGCGTTGTGAAAAATGTGTACGTCTGCAGGGCGATTACGTCGAGAAGTAACGCCAGTTTCATCGATTTCGGGTGAGTAGTTAATTAGAAAAAAAAATCGGAGGCCTTAGAACTTGAATGCACCTCGTACAGCAGCCCGCCTTTGAATTGCTACGATGTCTTCATTCAGTCCGACCTGGTACGGATCACAACCACTCGAGCAGTACTCCAGAATATGTGGCACCAGCGTCCTATATGCGGTCTCCTTTACAAGTGAACTACTCTTTCCCAAAATTCTCCCAATAAACCGAAGTCGACCATTCGCCTCCCCTACCACAGTTCTCACATGCCCGTTCCACCTCATATCGTTCTGCAACGTTACGCCCAGATATTTAAACGACTTGACTGTGTGAAGCAAGACACTATTAATACTGTATCCGAAACATTACAGGTTTGATCTTCCTACTCAACCGCATTAAACTTACATTTTCCCAGATTTAGGACTAGCTACCATTCATCACACCACCTGGAAATTTTGTCCAAGTCGTCTTGTATCTTCCTACAGTCACTCAACTTCGACACCTTACCGTAGACCACGACATTATCAGCAAACAACCGCAAATTGCTGCCCACCCTGTCAGCCAGCAGCGGATTTACGGCGGCGAGCACGGAGCTGCTCAGGAGAGGCGGCACCTGTGCAGCCCCGCACGTCAGGAATTTTCCAGGTGATCTGTTACCCACTAGAGCGTGTTCTTTCGACCACCAGCAGCAGCTGTTTAGTTGATGGATGTACCGTACTCTTCAAGTTTAGTCTTTCGCACTCACTATTACTCAATGTAGAAACAATCAGATAGCGTTACTATTGATACTCAAAAAGGGAAAGCGTCGCGCACAGAGCTCCAGCACTTCGTGCCAGCTTGGACTCGAGTTCGAGTCTCGGTCCGGCACACAGTTTTAATCTGCCAGGAAGTTTCATATCAGCGCACACTCCGCTGCAGAGTGAAAATCTCATTCTGGAAACACCCCCCCAGGCTCTGGCTAACCCATGTCTCCACAATATCCTTTCTTTCAGGAGTGTTAGTTCCGCAAGGTTCGCAGGAGAGCTTCTGTAAAGTTCGGAAGGTAGGAGACGAGGTACTGGCAGAAGTAAAGCTGTGACGACGGGCTGTGAGTCGTGCTTGGGTACCTCAGCTGGTAGAGCACTTGCCCGCGGAAGTCAAAGGTCCCGAGTTCGAGTCTCGGTCCGGCACACAGTTTTAATCTCCCAGGGAGTTTCATATCAGCGCACACTCCGCTGCAGAGTGAAAATCTCATTCTGGAAACATCATTAGTACTTATATGAATTTCATACATAGGTGTTTCAACGCCATACATGCTTTTTTGTTTTTGTGTTTGAATGTCAAATTACATCGACTATTTATTGAATTTGTACAGAAACCACATGGCAGTTATAAAAGTCGAGGGGCATGAAAGGGAAGCAGTGGTTGGGAAGGGAGAGAGACAGGATTGTGGCCTCTTCCCGATGTTATCCAATCCGTATACTGAGCAAGCAGTAAAGGAAACAAAAGAAAAATTCGGAGTAGGAATTAAAATCCATGGAGAAGAAATAAAAACTTTGAGGTTCGCCGATGACATTGTAATTCTATCAGAGATAGCAAAGGACTTGGAAGAGCAGTTGAACGGAATGGACAGTGTCTTGAGAAGACGATATAAGATGAACATCAACAAAGGCAAAACGAGGATAGTGGAATGTAGTCGATTTAAGTCGGGTGATGCTGAGGGAATTAGATTAGGAAATGAGACACTTAAAGTAGTAAAGGAGTTTTACTATTTGGGGAGCAAAATAACTAATGATGGTCGAAGTAGAGAAGATATCAAATGTAGACTGGCAATGGCAAGGAAAGCGTTTCTGAAGAAGAGAAATTTGTTACCATCGAGCATAGATTTCAGTGTCAGGAGGTCGTTTCTGAGAGTATTTGTATGCAGTGTAGCCATGTATGGAAGTGAAACATGGACGATGAATAGTTTGATCAATAAGAGAATAGAAGCTTTCGAAATGTGGTGCTACAGAAGAATGCTGAAGATTAGATGGGTAGATCACATAACTAATGAGGAGGTACTGAACAGAACTGGGGAGAAGAGGAGTTTGTGGCACAACTTCACTAGAAGAAGGTATCGGTTGGTAGGACATGTTCTGAGGCATCAAGGGATCATCAGTTTAGTATTGGAGGGCAGCGTGGAGGGTAAAAATCGCAGAGGGAGACCAAGAGATGAATACAGTAAACAGATTCAGAAGGATGTAGGTTGCAGTAGGTACTGGGAGATGAAGAAGCTTGCACAGAATAGAGTAGCATGGAGAGCTGCATCAAACCAGTCTCAGGACTGAAGACCACAACAACAACAACATTTATTCAATAAATCCGTTGTCACGACGAATAACCTTTCATTTCGTATAAATTAGTATATCTTATTCATTTAAGAAATTTTGTTTTTTTTCCTGTGGGATATTAGAAGGTATTTATTATTTTATGACAAGTTTTCCAACTTAGGATTCAGCACTGGGGCCACACAATTAAATAATTCGTGTTTGTGTACTCCATTGCGTACAGATTACAGTAGTGTTTCCTAAGGGTGGTTCTGTGTCGAGGATTATTCCGGGGCAGAAAATAATCACAGGCAAATCCCGCATTACCGTACCGCCGGGAATCTTACAAGGTATGTGATGCATATTACATAAATGTCATGCATATCTCTCGGTCGACTTTCCCGTATCGCTGACGCAATCAGCTAACCTCTGCCACTAGAGAACTCCGCATTGGAGCGTGTAACGGGGCGGTCGGCGTTGAACTACGTCGGTGCGTGAGAAACAACGTGCTCTGATCGAGTTTCGAGTTCGAAGAGTTCTTCCACACATGGAGCACCCCTCCTTCAGCTTGACAACACCAGACTACACACGAGCGCTGTACATAAGCAACAATCCGACGCACTGGATTCGCTGTCATCCAGCACCCTGAACACAGCCCCGACTTGATTCCATCGGATTTTCATCTGTTTCCAAAACTGGAAGAACACCTTCGAGCACTTCACATTGATCGTGATGAAGCGGTGCGAGCAGAGGTGAGGTTGTGACTCCGTCAACAAGTTTAAACACTCTTCAGTAACGGTATCAACAAACTGGTGTATCGTTGTGCAAAAGTGTGTTCGTCGCCTGGGTGACTATGTAGAGAAATAAACATATAGACTTGAAGAATAAAGACGTAGAATGTTAATAACGTTTGTTTTATTTAAGAAGCTTTAAGAGTTCTCAAAAAAATGGTTCAAATGGCTCTGAGCACTATGGGACTTAACAGCTATGGTCATCAGTCCCCTAGAACTTAGAACTACTTAAACCTAACTAACCTAAGGACATCACACACACCCATGCCCGAGGCAGGATTCGAACCTGCGACCGTAGCAGTCGCGCGGCTCCGGACTGAGCGCCTAGAACCGCTAGACTACCGCGGCCGGCAAGAGTTCTCACATTAGAAATTCGGAGGCTTTACTTTTCGGCACGCCCTCGTAGTTCAGCGCATGCCTGGTTTAATTTCTGGTTTAAAAACTGGATGCTGAAAATTGCTTCAGAACGTTCGAGTGATACAAATATGGACGTCACACCATTTGTACGGGGAGAAAACATGAGCGTTCTGCAGGGTTCGATCGTAGGCCCATTGCTGTGCTTATTCAGTGTTAACAATCTACCGTTTTATATGATACAAGCATTATTGTCAAACAGCATACAGAGGCATTACCTGGGAAAATAGTAAATGATGATTTTGTTTGAATTATTAACTGCTTTCGTACTAATGAATTATTCCTAAAACATCCCATCCAGTTTAGTATTATCAAAAATAATCCACCTGGTTTTAATGTAGTGTACCAATACAAATGCCCGCCTCTGTAACTGGGCGGTCGACGTTTCTGATTGCCATGCGAAGGACCCTGGTTCAATCCCCGTTACTGCCAGGGATTTTTCTTTCGTGGGAGGACTATAACGGGCTGCACTCAACGTCGTCGTCCCATTTGAGGTGTTATTTGAATGAGAAGTAGGGGTTCAAGGTCTACAGAGCTGATAACACCTGGGAGACCAGTATGCTGGTATGCTGGCCTTGTGCCTCCCCATACCGCTTCGAAATGACACCAATGGCAGAGGAGGATCCGGCGGCCAGTCGGCACCCAAAAGTCCACAGGGGGGACGCAGAGTCAAAATATTTTAAGCAGGATGGGAAATTCGAAATTCTTGCGTTTGCATAATGATGAAAACTAAAACTGGAAAAAGACATACAGTAGATATGCTAAACTGTTAGGTTCAGATAGTATTGCCATAAGAACAATAACAAGCTTACAGAACACAAGAATCGTTAAGATAATGTATTTTGTATATTTTCGTTCACGGTTGTCCTATGGGATAATTTTCTGGGGTAAATCCCCATTTAGCCTAAAAGTATTCTTTGTTCAAAATCAAGTAATTAAAATTATGTAAAGGGATCATACTCGTCCATATTCAGACGCCTGTTTAAGGGGAGCCGGAGGTGCCTATGCTGCCCATGTTAAAATCACTAAGTTTGAGGAGCATTTATGAATAAACTACCAAATAGAAAAATTGGAATTTTTTTTATATATAGAGTGGTTTAGTATTGCAGTTATGACAGAGGGATTTTGGAGTATCTTTTCTAGTTTCCTTCTAATTATTTTTTTTATTAATGACCCAATTTTTTTTTACAAATAATTGCTTTATAATTAAACTGAAATGAAACTACTGAACATATTGCCAAATGGCTGTGTTACAATGTAAGTTTGACAACTAGGAGTGCTGTATAAAAATTTCATCTCTCTAGCTTGAATGGATTTTGAGAAAATGTTCCTTATATTCGAAAAATTCTAATTTACGGGAAATGGATATCAAAGTTTCTCAATACATTCCTGCACTATAGGATGGATTATCAGGGTCTTCTTCTTCATCCTCCAAAAGCTTCCTCTTCTGTCTTCTTTTCTGGCCTGTTGTTCCGTCATACTTCATATGCCTTTCTCTTCTTTCTGTTCCTCTTATCCTTTCTCTGTCAATATTTCTTAGTGCTCATACAGTGTTCACCCCAGCTGTAAATCCTAATGCCTTCAGAACTTCACACTGTTCCCTTGGTTGTAGGTTGCTATTGCATCATAAATGCCAAAGTGCAGTGTTTTTATGCTTACAAACACCCTTTTAGGAATCACTTTCCAAATGAAATTGTTTACGCTCTCATTAGGATTCTGCGTCTTTCCGTGTAGACATTTGTGTAACAATTCTGGCTGTGCTAAGTCATGAAAAATTGGTTTTATTGCATTTATCACAGCTGCTGGCAAACCATGTTTGTGATCATAGTCCTTTCTTGCATTATATTTGCACCAGGAATCTTTTGGGCACAGGCTGTGTTGAGGGTATTCATTGGAAGAGGCAGTATGAAGGAACAATGCCCACACTGCTTTTCGCATGTCACTAACATTACTAGTATTTTGCCTTATAGCATACCCATAGTATCTCTGTAGATGTTCAATCACCTCATCAGTAAGCCTGCCTCTCCCTCCTATTGTCTTTCCATCACTGAGCTTACTTGAACCCAAAGTTTGTTTGAGCCTTCGAAGCTGTGCACCCATATGCTTTTGCACATGCCCAATGCATTCCAACTTTTCAACTAAAAATTCATTTCCATATGGTTTCAGTTCCTCTATAGTCTTGAAACCTTTGGAGTCACCATCCACAAGGTAGTATTTGCTAGAAGATGTCACAGGGCTATGGCCGGCCATGTGTTGCTTAGCAGAAGAACGCACTGTTTCAGTAATTGTAGTATCGCAACTTGGTATTAGTGTTAATTTTCTTTTCCCTACGTTCTTCCTCTTCTTATATACACGGTTACTAAAACGTGGCATCGTAACCAGAACAAAGCTTTACACAAGAAGTATAATACTACCAACAACAGGCGCAACACTGAACTAATTCGAAACGGTAAACAGCAAAGAGACGATGTTCCGCGCTCTTAGCGCTTCATTTGTCACAGAAACCAATGTAGCCAACCCTTGCACACTCGCTGTATGCGTAACATAACGCGCTGTATGCGTAACAGGCCGAGTAAATCCCAAGCAGTTCGCCAGGAAGTCTCGAGAGGGTGTTAGATGCATTCAGCGGCAGCCCATTTCCTCTGCAGTCGTGGGGGAAAATGGTAATCACTACACTTCTAGGGCGAGTAGAACAATAATTCAAAGTTTACATTAAAGAGGAATGTTCCAATTAATTTTCGGTAGCAAAAAAAAAAAAATCTTAATTTTTTGGGTTTGACCACCTCCGGCTGCCCTTAAGCAGTTGTGAATATTAACCACAGTAAATTTATTTGCTACTAAAATATGCTGTCAAAAATCCAGCTTGAGATTAACATTGATATTGATAATTACAACATTAGAAGGAAAAATGGTCTGCACTTCCCCCTAATTTATCTATCTTTGGCACAAAAGGGAGTGGAATACTAACTACAAAACTCTTGGCAATATGCGCATGGAAATGAAAAGTTAAAGAGGTATCACAAGTGTTCCCAAATACAGATTAAAGTGGTTTTTCGTTGCAAATACTTCTGTACCATTACGAAATTCTCGAGTAGAAGTAAACAGTCAGTTGCAAACATGTAAATGCAGTTAGCAATATAAACATGTTTTTAATTACCTTTGTTGTTCAGCTGACATATTCCTCATCATAACGTTTACTTGCATATGATCTACGGAACGTGGAATTGACCAACTATAGACATTAAGAGGTTTCTGCACTGGTTTTCACTTTCTCTATTTAATATCAACACTATTGCTATTATCAACAAAAAACGCTTGATTTTAGTGTAAACATGAATATTGCTTTCAGGCGTGCTATAATAACGAAAGATCATACGCCAGTTGCGTGTCATTTCATTTGAAAATATGGCTTTCTTAAGAGATAATTGTACCAAGGAATGGTGTTGCGGCGATATGAACAAATAAAGTCTTTTCGTGCTTCCAGCCGCATGAAGTGTATGTACACCATGTGATCAGAAGTATCTGGACATCTCTACAGGGTGGAGAAAAACTGTGTCACGCAATTTTAACCCAGGATAGCTGATGCCAGTACGAACCAAAATTACTAATGTTGTGTAGGTCGATAACGCATAATTTTTAAACTACGGAAACTTGGCGCCACGCGATCCGATTAGCCGAGGGATTGCCCTGTTGCCAGATGCTCTGGACAACGCGTGACCGCGAATGCTTTGCCTGCCGGAGATTGCGACGTATCCAAGGCACGCTCGGTGGTAGCGCGCTAGCCCTCCACTCTCGGGACCTGGGGGCGAATCCACCGGGCTCCGACACATCCATTGTAGATTCATGATAAGACATACCGGGAACAAACCCGCCAACAGCTGTTAGTTCGCGTACAGAAAGTCTTTTACAAATTATGTCGGCCCTGAAAAGGGCCTTCTTTGTATCTAGGACATCGGTTACTTAAGCAAGTGCTCGAACTGGCGACCCTCTGATGCGACGCAAGCTTGGTAATGGACGTACGCCAGCACCACATTTGTGTACACTTCCACTCCCCCGTAAACGTAATACAGTCTATGATGACTATTAGTAAGCGGTCGAGTGCTCACCAAGTCCCTAATGGTTATTACCTGGCAAAGCGAACTGGTAACCTGGCCAAGATGACAGCACCTCGTGTTTATCTGGCAAGCAAGGGGGGAGGGGGGGATGTGGCAAGAATGTACAGGGGGTAGACAAATTAATGTGAACACCATGCAATATAATACATATTGTTGCAAGCTGGCACCGCGTGTAAATCTTGCGACACGGCTACAGTGCACAGCTGACGTGACAGGTCTTGGAGGGTACTTTCCAGTGTATTTTACATTTTGTTCTGCAACAAACGATCATTGAACTGTGTGATCTTTCACACTTTCAAAAAGGGCAACCCGTTTATGTACGGTTAACGGGAGCATTTGAGACGAGAACGGCTCAACTGTTTAACGTTTCACGGGTGACGTATCCACGGTAGTGACAGGATACACTAAACGTGGTAAAACATCGCTGGCGAAGAGAAATAGTCGACGAAAGTCGGGAGTAACTGCCTGTGACCGACGACAATTCAAAAGGATTGTGACCAGACAGTACAAAACTAGTGCGGCAAAAGTGACTGCAGAACTGATCACTCACGTGAGCGATGCTGTGTCGAAAAAATCAATACCGCGGGAGCTTCACGAGACTAACAATCATGGGAGTGATACAATTGAGAAATCCTTATCGTCGGAAGCCAAAGCAATGCTGCAAAAGAAGTAGCATCACGATCATAAAACCTGGACACATGATGCCTGGAAGTATGTGGTATGGTCCGATGAACCATCGTTAACATTGTTTCCCACGAACGGCCTGCCTGCTTCCTACAGTCAAGCATAGGAGCAATTCCGTTACGATTTGCCGGCTACGTCGTGGTATTCAGCTGGTCCTACCATTACCCTCACTGTCCGGATTAGTGCAAATGAATATCTCGACATCCTCGACAATGAAGTGCTAGGTATGACTAGCATATTGCTGCCAGACATTGCCATATTCCAAGATGATAATGCGCCCATAAACACGGCCAAAACGGTTCAGGTATGATTTGTGGAGCATCACAATATCATCAAACATCTTCCCTGGCCAGCACAATCGCCAGACCTCAACATCATTGAAAAGTTAGAGGGAGTTTTAGAGCACAGACTGAGGACCAGATGTGCAGCCCCAACATCGTTCAAGCAGTTGGCGCATATTTTGGTACAA
This sequence comes from Schistocerca cancellata, assembly GCF_023864275.1. Classification (NCBI taxonomy): domain Eukaryota; kingdom Metazoa; phylum Arthropoda; class Insecta; order Orthoptera; family Acrididae; genus Schistocerca; species Schistocerca cancellata. The sequence continues at coordinate 147,868,852 of NC_064629.1, forward strand.
GAACGAGTGAAGCTATTCCGCGAAGAGTTGCAGCTGTTCTCAAAGCCAATGGTGGCCCAACTCCTTATTAATAAGTAAACATTGTGTATATTTCAGGTGTTCATAATATTTTGCCCACCTCCCTCCTGCACATGCCAGTAACCATAAGAAGGAGCGCTGTCTCACTCTCACTGTACACCGCTATCTTTGTCTCTATACATTTTTCAGTTATTTCTGTCCATTTCTACATGACAGTTCGAGGTTATCCTGTAATAGTCGTAGAGGAGGAGTGAACACGTTACGAAACTCTGCACTCACAACAATGAGTCGTTGCCGAGCATTGTTGCTTGACAGTACTCTTTGCACGGTGTCGTTTTGCAGCATTTATTCACAGTGTAGTGTGCACGAATCCACAGTTCGTCCAAATAAACCACTGGGCACTTCAACCCCGATGCTTCGTTTTTTCGCAAAAACTCTAAAGTAATATGCTGTTCCTGCAAGTATGTTTTCTCTTCTGCACATAATGACTAGTTTATTCTGTTACCTTTTAAAATAAAATCCCACAGCTGGAAGTTTTTCTCAGAGTTTTTTGCTATCCTAGAAGTCCAGTTCTGAATGATAAATGATGTGAAGACTTTGTAAAAATTGTATTTCCTTGTGTTGTTCATAACATCGTAGAAATCGCTGTCTAATAACAAATTTTTCCACAATATTAATGAATTATTTATTGTGCCCATTTTACTTATTTTGCTTCGGAGCAGATTCTTATCTCAAACTCCACTTAGCATCGTATCCCTGCTTCCATAATTTGAACACTATTGACCTGCTTAGCTTTCGCTTGCCAACATTTGCTTGCTCCTGCCGTCGCCTTCTTTATCAGAACTATCACAGCTTTCTCATTCTCACTGCCAGTAAAATTAATGACGTTAACAGCAAGTTGTGCCGGCTGTCCGCTAAGGTATTTTCCGGAATCACTTTTCACGCTCGCACTGCAAGGTAGCAACGGCCGCTACTTTAAATTGAAATGTGGCTGTACCTAGTCACGTTATCAATTTAGTTCCCCCTAGAGCTGGGTCTTGTCGAGTACTACTTAAACGGATGATGTTGCGTGTACGTAAGGCAATGAAGTGAGACCTGTCATCACAAGCAATGAAATGAATCACGTGCCAACATTACTTTCGGTGAAAGGAAGCACAAACACTAGCGTTGGACCTAAGAACTATAACTTAAACAGACGTAACTAAGAGGGTATTCTGAACATTCAACATAACAGAAAAGGATTTCGTGAGCTGTACTAGTACGTTCCGTTACTGTGTGTTTATGATTATTAATTTACCATGAAGAGTTGCAGAAAATTAGTTCTAATGCGTAAATTATGCATTTCTGGACTTTTTTCTTACCTCTGAGGAATGTGTCCTGATAGTTTGGCCGCAACTCTTTGTTACACCTTGTGTAGCTGCATTGCCCTAGGACCTTACGCCAATGGAGAAGGGAAGAAAGCTGTCAGTATTGTCACAAAGCACTGTACACTATGCAATGTACAGTGTGATTTTGCTAAATGGGGATAAACTATAGAAAATGATACCTGAGAGGGTAAAGATGAAAAAAGGTCGGATGGACATTTGGCCGGAAATGGCGGTCCAAGGGAGGTACACCCACTTGAAGGTGGAGATAAAAGATCTTTGACAGTGACTCTGCTATCACCAAAATGGAGGTGGCCTTCCAGTATAGGGTAAGCCAAACGACCGTGTGGAACATTGTCCATGACCAATACCTGTATCGCGTGTAAAGTGTGCAAACCTTATTACCTATGGACTAGTTTTACAGCGACAGTTTTGTCGCTGGTTTGTCGCACAGGCTATCACGGTGCTGGGATTTCTGTCATCCATCCTATTCACAGATGAGGCTTCCTTTATCTCCAACGACGGCACCCTCAATCATTACAGCACCGCCGTGCGGTCTGAGGCGCCTTGGACACAGTTCGCGCGGCTGCCCCCGTCGGAGGTTCGAGTCCTTCCTCGGGCATGTGTGTGTTCTCTTTAGCATAAGTTAGTTTAAGTTAGATTAAGTAGTGTGTAAGCTTAGGAGCCGATGACCTCAGCAATTTGGTCCCATAGGACTTACCACAAATTTCCAATTTCCATCACAGCACCCGCTTGTGGGCTACGGTGTATCCCCATGGTGTAACGGCAGCGAACCGTCACCACCGGTTCAGCTTCAGTGTGTGGGCGGGCACTGTTAGCGACCGCCTCGTGTAATATCTACAGTTCTTGCGGGTGACCGTGCCTCGGTTGGAAGACGCTTCTTTGGCGGTACGAACGGTAATGGGCTGCTATATGATGGTGCTTCACCTCAGTGCCCTCTGGAGCTAAAAGACTAGTACAGACAGAACAGTCCCACTTGTCTGCTGTGTTCTCATGTGTGCCATCAATCACTGAAACTTATACGCTGTCAAAGATCCTCACTTGGAGTGCATTGTCAGCCATATGTTCATATGATCTTTTTGTTCCTTTTCCTCTCTGGCATTGTTTCCTGCAGATTACCCCATTTAGCAAAATCGTCCTGTACTGTGGCTTGTGGAGAATTGTTTGTAAAAAAAGTGTCCCAAATTCTTACAGCAGATAATACTGGTCGAAATCTTGTCCTCTGACTGTAATATTATTGTCGGACGTAGCACTAACAACTGTCTCCTTCGTCAGCCATTCCGTAGATATCGTTCGGAGGCTGTACTGGGATCAAAACAACAAACTTAGTGATTACTTGGAGTTTACACAACATAAATATTGAAACTTAATCTTATTATACTACAAGGAAAACGGCAGAAATGGTATTCTGCTATAGTTCAGTCAGTGGCGTTAATCGGCTGGTGCGTGCCATGTACGCCGAATGTCATCCTAAACGCCGCATTCCAGTGGGTTGCTCCAGCGATTTGAATGCACGGATTACTCGCAACAAGGACAAGAGATCGGATATGTAGGAGCGAGTGCGGTGGCGAGTAAATAATGATCCTCAAACATGTGTGGGAAGAACCAGAGCTGTTGATGGCATACATCCACGTTACCGTATAGTCAATTCAGCACCAACAGTTACTTTAACCATATGACTTACAGCGCATGCAAGCTCTTAGGCTAAAAGACCACAATTCCTCACTGTAGTCCAGCCACTGGATTCTAAGGCGGGATGATGATCTTCTTTCAGGTTTTGTTTGTTTTTGTTTTTAGGGGCAGTGTCTCAGTCGGTAGAAACGGAACCCTTATATAGTATCACTTCGTTACCCGTTTGTCTGTCTGTCTAAATGTTTCGACCCCTTTTTCTCAGGAACGGGTAGAGATATTAAGTTGAAATTTACGTCACACTCCAAGGTCTTCAGTCCCTTGGCAGTGTAAATAATTCAAGCCTTTAAGCCAATGCAGTCAAAAGATACGATCGTTTGTAAAACCCCCTTTTTCTCAGGAACGGGTAGTGGTATCATGGTATCATGTTGAAATTTGTGTCAAATACTAAAGTCTATGGTCACTTGGCGGTGCGAAACATTTAAGCTTCTATGTCAATGTAATCAAAAGATACGGCCATATAATGGTTCAAATGGCTCTCAGCACTATGTAGTTCTAAGTCCCCTAGAACTTAGAACTACTTAAACCTAGCTAAACTAAGGACATCACACACATCCATGCCCGAGGCAGGATTCGAACCTGCGACCGCAGCAGTCGCGAGGTTCCAGACTGAAGCGCCTAGAACCTACGGCCATATATGTAACATATTTTGATACATGCCAAATCACTCACCAGAACCTATAGATCAACTACCTATACAGGGTGGTCCATTGATAGTGACCGAACCAAATATCTCCCGAAATAAGCATAAAACGAAAGAACTACAAAGAACGAAACTCGTCTAGCTTGAAGGGGGAAACCAAATGGCGCTATGGTTGGACCGCTAGATGGCGCTGCCATAGGTCAAACGGATATCAACTGTATGTTTTTAAAATAGGAACCCCGATTTTTTATTACATATTCGTGTAGTACGTAAAGAAATATGAATGTTTTAGTTGGACCACTTTTTTCGCTTTGTGATAGATGGCGCTGTAATAGTCACACACGTATAAGTACGTGGTATCACGTAACATTCCGCCAGAGTGGACGGTATTTGCTTCGTGATACATTACCCGTGTTAAAATGGACCGTTTATCAATTGCGGAAAAGGTCGATATCGTGTTGATGTATGGCTATTGTGATCAAAATGCCCAACGGCCGTGTGCTATGTATGCTGCTCGGTATCCTGGACGACATCATCCAAGTGTCTGGGCCGTTCGCCGGATAGTTACGTTATTTAAGGAAACAGGAAGTGTTCAGCCACATGTGAAACGTCAACCTCGATCTGCAACAAATGATGATGCCCAAGTAGGTGTTTTAGCAGCTGTCGCGGCTAATCCGCACATCAGTAGCAGACAAATTGCGCGAAAATCGGGAATCTCAAAAACGTCGGTGTTGAGAATGCTACATCAACATCGATTGCACCCGTACCATATTTCTATGCACCAGGAATTTCATGGCTACGATTTTGAACGTCGTGTATAGTTCTGCCACTGGGCACAAAAGAAATTACGGGACGATTACAGATTTTTTGCACGCGTTGTATTTAGCGACGAAGCGTCATTCATCAACAGCGGTAACGTAAACTGGCATAATATGCACTATTGGGGAACGGAAAATCCACGATGGCTGCGACAAGTGGAACATCAGCGACCTTGGGGTGTTAATGTATGGTGCGGCATTATGGGAGGAAGGATAATTGGCCCCCATTTTATCGATGGCAATCTAAATGGTGCAATGTATGCTGATTTCCTACGTAATGTTCTACCGATGTTAATACAAGATGTTTCACTGCATGACAGAATGGCGTTTTACTTCCAACATGATGGATGTCCGGCACATAGCTCGCGTGCGGTTGAAGCGGTATTGAATAGCATATTTCATGACAGGTGGATTGGTCGTCGAAGCACCATACCATGGCCCGCACGTTCACCGGATCTGACGCCCCCGGATTTCTTTCTGTGAGGAAAGTTGAAGGATATTTGCTATCGTGATCCACCGCCAACGCCTGACAACATGCGTCAGCGCATTGTCAATGCATGTGCGAACATTACGGAAGACGAACTACTCGCTGTTGAGAGGAATGTAATTACACGTATTGTCAAATGCATTGAGGTTGACGGACATCATTTATAGCATTAATGTGGTATTTACAGGTAATCACGCTGTAACAGCATGTACAAAGGTACATGTATTACATTGGAACAACCGAAATAAAACGTTCAAACCTACCTACGTTCTGTATTTTAATTTAAAAATCCTATTTGTTACCAACTGTTCGTCTGAAATTGTGAGCCATATGTTTGTGACTATTACAGCGGCATCTATCACAAAGCGAAAAAAGTGGTCCAACTAAAACATTCATATTTCTTTACGTACTACTCGAATATGTAACAAAAAGTGGGGGTTCCTATTTTAAAAAAACGCAGTTGATATCCGTTTGACCTATGGCAGCGCCATCTAGCGGTCCAACCTTAGCGCCATCTGGATTCCCCCTTCAAGCTAGACAAGTTCCGTTTTTTAAAGTTTTTCGTTTGACGCTTATTTCGTGAGATATTTGACCCGGTCACGATCAATGGACCACTCTGTATTCTCGCACATGGCGAGACTGACCTGAACAGAATCCCGAAACAGCGATATGTGATGACAACCTTCGATCAACCGCGCTGCTGCTACGGTTTCGAATCCTGCCTCGGGCATGGATGTATGTGATGTCCTTAGCTTAGTTAGGATTAAGTAGTTCTAAGTCTAGGGGACTGATGACCTCAGATGTTGAGTCCCACAGTGCTTAGAGTCACTTGAACATTTGAACACAACATTGTTTCGTACGTCTCGCACGACAGTACCTAACGCAAACATTTAACGATAAATGGATGGGTCGAGGGGTTCCATAGTATGACGCCTCGGTTCAACAAACCTTAATTCCTCGTATTTCTGCCTATAGGAACATTTAGAGGCAGTCTCGTGCGTTAATCAGCCAGAACATTACGACCATCGACCTACTACCGATATAAACCCGTCCAGGCGATAGCAGCGTCATCTGACAAGAAATGACTGCTAGCCAGACACACGCATGGTGCGTGTGTTATCAGTGTGCGTACAGTCCACGTGTAGAATGGGAAAGGCGCGAGATCTATCTGAGTTTGACCGAGGGCAGATTGTGATGGTCCGGAGGCTCAGCTCGTGCATCTCGGAAACTGCACGAAGTGTCTTCAAACGTGGCGAAAACAAAGTGAAACCTCTTCCAGAGGTCGTGAGGTTGGGCGGCCACATCTCATTACAGACGTCGGACGTCGTAGGCTGGGCAGACTGGTAAAACAGGACAGGCGGTGAACTGTAGCGGAAGTAACATTATACTTGAATGCTAGGCAGAATACAGGTGTGTCTGAACACACAGAGCATCGAACACTCCTAACGACGGGACTCCGCAGCCAACGACCCATGCAAGTGCCAATGTTAACACCACGACATCGGCAACTACGACTAAGAGGGGCACGTGACCATCGCCACTGGACTTTGGAACAGTGGCAGAGCTTTGCATGGTCTGATGAATCCCGATACCTTCTTCATCATGACTACGGGAGGGCGTGAATCCGTCGTCTTCCAGGGGAACAGCTCGGAGACACCTGTGAAGCGGGACGGAGACAAGCTGGTGGCGGCTGCATTATGCTATGGGGAACATTGAAGAAGGCATCCATGGGTCCAGTGGAGCTCGTGCAATGCACCAGAACGGCCGAGGAGTATCGTACACTGATAGCAGACCACGTAAACCCCTTCATGACGATCATATGTCCCAAAGGCAGTGGTATTTTTCAACAAGGTAAAGCGCCATGTCACAAGGCCAGAAGTGTGATGGAGTGGTTCGAGGACACATTAGGAGCTCCAGTTGATATTCTGGCCCTGCAACTCGCCGGATCTGAAGCCATTCGAACACATTAGGATGTGATTGAACGTGGCGTCAAAGCTCATTGGCCCCCTCCCCGGAATTTATGGGAACTGGGTGACTTGCGCTGGCAGATGTGGTACCAACTCCCTCCAGCGACCTACCAGGGTCTCATTGTTTCCATGCCACGACGCATCGCCTCTTTTATCTGTACCGGCAGTGGGCATACCGGCTATCAGGTAGGTGGATCAGAGTATTCCATATCTTTTGTCAAAGTGCACACTTTACAGGCGAGTGTGTAAGATACGTGTGACCAAATCCAAGGGCAGTCAGATGTCCTCGTCTGAGTTCCTAATTCTTTGCGAAAGAGGGCTGAAGGTTGTGTCAGTATAACTAGTAGCCACTTTGAGCAGATCTAATAGCGTCAACAGACAGGTGGTTATCAAGGACAGAATAGCCCACACTTGAATAAGTATTTGTTTCTAGACATGTATTTATAGGAATTTTTATATACGCAGATCAATAGAAGTTTTGCATCACCCCAGTTCCCGGAAATCCTGAAGATAGATGTTCACTGTGGATATTGTATCACAGACACAATCCCTTTAACTGTTCAGAGATGTCACTAAACCCGCCCAAAGATGTAAACAACCATGCATGAGCAGCGCCTATTAGACGGAGGGGGTCCGACAACCGATCAGTTCCAGTCATTCCACAAGGAAGGAAGTACCCGGCTCATGTTGTCCGTAGTTCAACCATGCCTAGACGGTCAATACCGCGGTTTGATCGCATCCACATTCTTACTTTGTGCCAGGGAGGGCTCTCAAGAAGGGAAGTGTCCAGGCGTCTCGGAGTGAACCAAAGCGATGTTGTTCGGACGTTGAGGAGATACAGAGAGACAGAAACTATCGACGACATGCCTCGCTCAGGCCGCTCAAGAGCTACTACTGCAGTGGATGACCGCTGCCTACGGATTACAGCTCGGAGGAACCCTGACAGCAACGTCACCATGTTGAATAATGCTTTTCGTGTAGCTACAGGACGTCGTGTTACGACTCAAACTGTGCGCAATACGCTGCATGATGCGCAACTTCACTCCCGTCGTCCATGGCGAGGTCCATCTTTTCAACCACGACACCATGCAGCGCGGTACAGATGGGCCCAACAACATGCCGAATGGACCGCTCAGGATTGGCATTACGTTCTCTTCACTGATGAGTGTCGCATATGCCTTTAAGTAGTCAATCGTCGGAGATGTGTTTGGAGGCAACCCCTGACCGCCTTAGACACACTGTCCAGCGAGTGCAGCAAGGTGGAGGTTCCTTGATGTTTTGGGGTGGCATTATGTGGGGCCGACGTATGCCGATGGTGGTCATGGAAGGGGCCTCAACGGCTGTACGATACGTGAATGGCATCTTCCGACTGGTACTGCAACCATATCGGCAGCATCTTGGAGAGGCATTCGTCTTCATGGACATCAATTCGCGACCCCATCGTGCACATCTTGTGAATGACTTGCTTCAGGATAACGACATCGGTCGACTAGAGTGGTCCACATGTTCTCCAGACATGAACCCTATCGAACATACCTGGGATAGACTGAAAAGGGCTGTTTATGGACGATGTGACCCACCAATCACTCTGAGGAATCTACGACGAATCGCCGTTGAGGAGTGGTACAATCTGCCTTGATGAACTTGTGTATAGTATGCCACGACGAATACAGGCATGTATCAATGCAACAGGACGTGCTACAGGGTACTGGTGTGTACAGCAATCTGGATCACCACCTCCGAGGGTCTCGCTGTATGGTGGTACAACATACAATGTGTGGTTTTCATGAGCAATAAAAAGGGCGGAAATAATGTTTACGTTTATCTCTATTCCAATTTTCCGTACAGGTTCCGGAACTCTCGGAGGTGATGCAAAACTTTTTTTGATGTGTGTAGTTTTGGCCAGTCTTGCCTCCTGTAAGAACATGGAAGATCTTTTTGAAACATCCTGTATAAGGACACTCCCTAACAAAAAACTTGAAGCACCCAGAAGAAATTGTTGGATATCAATGTAACTTTATACACGTTCACATCCTCGGCGGGAATGTAAATAATTCTCTGTGACAGGCAGAATAGCCATCAGAGTGCATTACTTTCTGTTTATTGTTGTTACCAGGCCTGGTTGCGTATTTAAGGGCGTGACCGGCGTCATATGTTGAATGATCAATGTGAAGGACACGGAGATAATTCTTACTCGTGTGAGACAGCGTCATCAGCACCTGACAGTGTTTGAGAGAAGTGTCATTGTGCGTCACCGTTTGGTCAGCTGGCTCAGTCGTGCAAACTCCAGATTTGGGGAGCAGTCGAATGTGACACTGGCCTGATGTTGGACTGCTTACTAATGTGAGGGCAGGCATACTCGTCGTCGACGACGTCCAACTACCACAAGGGATGATCTACGTATTGTACGTCAAGCACGTCGTAACCCCTCCACATCTGCGCCTACCATCTCAGAACAAGTAACGGACTTCCTGTAACCATCTTCTTTTTCTTTTTTTAAATCTTATGGGACTTAACTGCTAAGGTCATCAGTCCCTAAGCTTACACACTACTTAACCTAAATTATTCTAAGGACGAACACACATACCCATGCCTGAGGGAGGACTCGAACCTCCGCCGGGACCAGCCACACAGTCCATGATTGCAGCGCCTCAGACCGCTCAGCTAATCCCGTGCGGCTGTTACCATCTGTGTCGCCCCACACCATTGGGCGGAGATTAACATCAGTCGGACTAGGAAATTACCGTCTCATTTGTAGGCTGCCATCAACACCATAACTGTGTTTGATGTGTTGCCGTGAAAGGGGAGCATGTACTGCTGATAAATGACATGGCATTGTGTCCAATGATGAATCGAGGTTCCGCACTACCTCAGATGGCCATCGTCGGCGAGTACAGCAGCGACCTGTGGAAAAGTCTTATTCTTCGAATGTTTTGGAGAGGCACAATGGTATTCGTCTTGGCGTTACGGTGTGGGGAGCCACTGGGTATGAGTTCAGGACATGGCTGGTTGTGGTTGAGGGTACTTCACGAGACATCACCGAAGTTAAGCACTGTCGGTTTTGGCTCAAACCCGGATGGGTGACCGTTCAGGTCTGCCCAGCGCTGTTGGCAAGCGGGGTGCACACAACCCTTGTGAGACCAGTTGAGGAGCTACTTGACTGAGAAGTAGCGGCTCCGGTCACGAAAGCTGACAAAGACTGGGAGAGCGGTTTGCCGACCACGCGGCCCTCCATATCCGCATCCAGTGACGCCCTCGGCTGAGGATGACACGGTGGTCGGTCGGCACCGTTGGGCCTTCCGAGGCCTGTTCGGATGGAGTGTAGATGTATCCTCGAACACCGTTCCACGCCTTTTGCTGGCAGTGCCCAGTTCAGCCGCACGTCAATGGCAGAATCAGAACCTCAGCTTGCAGTAGCACCGTCTCCATATCTTCTCACCGCCACTGCCCAAAGTGTTGCGGGGGATTTCGATTTAATTCGTTCCTCAGTGATATTACTGTGGTAATAAAACTTTTAGTCTTTAATGGGAAAAAACGCTGTGGATAACGGTCTGACACACAGCTTTAACATTTTAGCTACGGTCGCAGATTCGAATCCTGCCTCGGACATGGATGTGTGTGATGTCCTTAGGTTAGTTAGGTTTAAGTAGTTCTAAGTTCTAGGGGACTGATGACCTCAGATGTTAAGTCCCATAGTGCTCAGAGCCATTTGAACCATTTTTTTTGACTTTTTACAAATATTCAACAGCCAGTAATCTATATTTCTCTCTTGAATTCAGGCACATTATAACAAGTCGCACAACAGAAAATTTCTCAGCTTAATGTACACAAAACGTTTGTGGCAATTGTTGCACCGACTGAGTACTTCAAAACGCTGTATGCTTACTGACAGCAGCGCACGTCAGGGTCACTACGAACCACGTTAGATCGGCACTCCAATAGCAGGGACGAAGAGCAGATTGGCAAATATTTGGTCAGGAGGAAGTAGTTCAGCCTTTTCAGGAGCGAGAGCTCTTGTCAGGTAAGAGAAACCGTGAAGATGGCTTCAGATAAGCGCAGGCTACGTAATAGCGGCCCAGCGTTACGGAGCGTAAAGGAAACACTGGCGTGGCTCGGCTAGCTGGGCGTGGACTGGGGTACTAGGCAGCCACTACGTACAGGAATGAACGCAAGGGCTACTGCTGCGACTAGACAGCTGTGAAGCAGTGACTTTGTCAAGCACAAAACGCATGTAGCAAGGCCACACCATCTGTCTAGATCAGTCCTCACCATCGAGGAAGAGTGAGTAATAAAATTATTCCTTTACTTCTGATCACGTGACGCAATACTGACCCTACGACTTATCTTAGAAGATAGATTAAGGAAAGGCAAACCTACATTTCTAGCATTTGTGGACTTAGAAACAGCTCTTGACAATGTTGACTGAAATACTCTGTTTCAAATTCTGAAGGTGGCAGGGGTAAAATACAGGGAGCGACAGGCTATTTACAATTTGTACAGAAACCAGATGGCAGTTATAAGAGTCGAGGGGCACGAAAGGGAAGCAGTGGTTGGGAAGGGAGTGAGACAGGGTTGTAGCCTCTCCCCGATGTTATTCAATCTGTATATTGAGCGGACATTAAAGGAAACAAAAGAAAAATTCGGAGTAGGTATTAAAAACCATGGAGAAGAAATAAAAACTTTGAGGTTCACCGATGACATTGTAATTCTGTCAGAGACAGCAAAGGACTTGGAAGAGCAGTTGAACGGAATGGAGCTGGCCGGAGTGGCCGAGCGGTTCTAGGCGCTATAGTCTGGAACCGTCTGCCTCGGGCATGGATGTGTGTGATGTCCTTAGGTTAGTTAGGTTTAAGTAGTTCTAAGTTCCAGGGGACTGATGACCTCAGAAGTTAAGTCCCATAGTGCTCAGAGCCATTTGAACCATTTTTGAACGGAATGGACAGTGTCTTGAAAGGAGGATATAAGATGAACATCAACAAAAGCAAAACGAGGATAATGGAATGTTGTCGAATTAAGTCGGGTGGTGCTGAGGGAATTAGATTAGGAAATGAGACACTTAAAGTAGTAAAGGAATTTTGCTATTTGGGGAGCAAAATAACTGATGATGGTCGAAGTAGAGAGGATATAAAATGTAGACTGGCAATGGCAAGGAAAGTGTTTCCGAAGAAGAGAAATTTGTTAACATCGAGTATAGACTTAAGTGTCAGGAAGTCGTTTCTGAAAGTATTTGTGTGGAGTGTAGCCATATATGGAAGTGAAACATGGACGATAAATAGTTTAGACAAGAAGAGAATAGAAGCTTTCGAAATGTGGTGCTACAGAAGAATGTTGAAGATTAGATGGGTAGATCACATAACTAATGAGGAGGTACTGAATAGAATTGGGGAGAAGAGAAGTTTGTGGCACAACTTGACTAGAAGAAGGTATCGGTTGGTAGGACATGTTCTGAGGCATCAAGGGATCACCAATTTAATATTGGAGGGCAGCGTAGAGGGTAAAAATCGTAGAGGGAGACCAAGAGATGAATACACTAAACAGATTCAGAAGGATGCAGAAGGATGCAGTAGGTACTGGGAGATGAAGAAGCTTGCACAGGATAGGGTAGCATGGAGAGCTGCATTAAACCAGTCTCAGGACTGAAGACCACAACGACAACAACAATTCTGATCACGGAGGCGAACTCCAAATAAAATTCCGAGTAAACAGATAACTAACTCATACCAATCGATTAATTAATTATCAATTCGTAAACTTAATTACTGAATTGACACTACTAAATTTTCCTAAGTCCAAAGATACTATCGAGGTATTACCTACATTGAGGGCCATCGCTGGGAGAGTTAAGGACAAATTTAACACTCACCGTTTAATTAATGTAGAAAACGCCCAATATGGGGAAATCTAGCTTTGTCTTCTGGCCGTTATAGTCGTTGAAGCCACACAGTGGCGGAGGCACGCACAGTTCTCTCGCGTTCTGAGAATTCGCGCCAGTTCTGGTCTTCTGGCCGTTATTTCGAATAGTCGTTGAAGCCACGCGGTAGCGGAGGCAAGCACAGTTCTCTCGTGTTCTGAGAATTCGCGCCAGTTCTGGCCATCTCTGCTACGTAGGCTACAAGGACCCATTCGTGTACCGCGGAAGTGCTCTGTATCTCATCGAGCGAGTCTTTAAATAACCTGGGGATCAGCTCGACAGCCCATTCCGTTGCAGTTTCTAGAGGTATCAAGTCGCGAGATTCATTGTACGGCAGTTATCGCCGTTTACTGCCTAGTGCTTCCAATTCCCTTTTTAACAGCCTAGGCTAGTCGTCCCCGGATCACTCGTGATAGAGTTACTAAGCACATCGCAATTACACGTTATTTCATTAATGCACTCTCTCTGGACACTGTCTATTATGAAGACGGTTTTGTTGTGTAAACTTGTGTACTTTCAACTTGTCGTACAGCAAGTCTATTGCTAGTCAGCAGCTACATTCTGTACGTGATAATTTGTGGAGGGCTACCTCTCATTGATGTGATCACTTTTGAATATATTTTTCTCCAGATTATCCCGACTTTTATTGTCGGTAGCTTCCCTACTGCTCCTTTTTTAAAAATTAGTTCCTTACTAGACGATAAAACACGTGCTGTAAGAAACGAAGTCCGACACCTGAGACAAAAGATCCGCCTATGAGTGATCTGCAAGGAAACGATGTTAATCGATGGTTCTTTACTAACCTGCTGCAGTTACATCCACCGACACACAAAGACTACCTAGTGATTGGCAACTATCAGGGTACAAGCACCAGCAACTTACAATTAACTTTGGTGTTACTCGACTGACTGGTCCATATTTCCATATCTATAATTATAGACGTACACGATGTCAGATGGGCAGATCGAATAACTAATGAAGGTCAGATGGGCAGATCGAATAACTAATGAAGAAGTTTTTTTTTTTGTCATCAGTCTACTGACTGGTTTGATGCGGCCCGCCACGAATTCCTTTCCTGTGCTAACCTCTTCATCTCAGAGTAGCACTTGCAACCTACGTCCTCAATTATTTGCTTGACGTATTCCAATCTCTGTCTTCCTCTACAGTTTTTGCCCTCTACAGCTCCCTCTAGTACCATGGAAGTCTTTCCCTCATGTCTTGGCAGATGTCCTATCATCCTGTCCCTAGGTGAACCGAATTAGGGTGAAATAAATTTGCGGTACAATTCGGTTAAAAGAAGAGATCGGTTGATAGGGCTGATCATGAGGCATCAAGGAACCGTCAGTTTGGTAATGGGGGAAGTGTGTGTGTGTATGTGTGGAGGGGGCGGAGGGGGGGGGGGGCGTTAAATTTATGGTAGAGGGAGACCAAGGCAAGGCTCCAGCACAGTAAGCTGGTTCAGATGGATTTAGAGTGTGGCAGTTATGAATACATGAATAGACTTGCTCAGGATAGACTAGCGTCATAGACCACAGCAACGACGATGACGACGAAGTCAGGGTGAAGACTTGTCGGCCTGGTACAGAGACAGCCTTGATGTTATTGAAATTTTTGTTTTTGTGTAGGTATCATTTGCGAAGTGACGTTCGTCATTGTCAGTTTGATCTGCGAAATGTTATGGTAATTACCACTTTCTTAAAGTTCTAGTATGTAATGCATTTTTTAATGTCGTGTGACGAGGGCCTCCCGCCGGGTAGACCCCTCGCCTGGTGCAAGTCTTTCGATTTGACGCCACTTCGGCGACTTGCGCGTCGATGGGGATGAAATGATGATGATTAGGACAACACAACACCCAGTCCCTGAGTGGAGAAAATCTCCGACCCAGCCGGGAATCGAACCCGGGCCCTTAGGATTGACAGTCTGCCGCGCTGACCACTCAGCTACCGGGGGCGGACATGTAATGCATTAAAATAGATAAAGTGAAACATCGTATCGTTGCGTTTTGGATGATTTATCGGCAAAGGAAATTCTTATGTAGTGGTGAAGGTGTATGAGGACAGAAGTTTGGTTATGTGCCGCCGTTACTTCACGCTAACTTCATTATGATTATAAACTTAGTATTTGGGGTCCGCCTCTGCGACTAAATAAAGAGTCTTAGCTCATCTACCATATACGTTTCGCTTCTTTTATTTACGAACCGTCAACTGTGGAGATTGTGTGTCGTCCGACTGTCACATGTGTGACTCGGTGGAACTGTATTTTGTCGTTCTATACAGTCCAGTATTTTTAAAAAGAACATTTTCGCCATGGACTGCACTATTAGTTATATTTTCACAACTGCAATTTCGACTTTTAAGTCATTTTCAAGTGGCTAAGGTGCTGAAAACACAGTAGCGTTAAGATTAGTAAAATAAGTAGAACGGATGTTACATACCGATGGTGAATGTGACGAGTGCTCATATGAGCCGTATAAATTCACATTCTTTTCAATTATTTTGTTGATGTTGACAACTGCTGTGTTTTCAACACATTCACTTAAGAATGACTTAAAAATCGGAACGGCAATAGAGGCGAATATAACAAATAATGCACTCCATCGTGAAAATGTCGTTTAAAAATTCAGCGAGGATGCGAAACTAAAACAAAAAAAATGTGTAAAGTAATACACTACGTCCTGTCATTTCAAAATTTCCATTTCACGTTGTAATTGTTCATTTGTAGCGCAATCTCAAGTACGGGAAATCAGTGAGGTTCTTGGGCCTTGTACATGATGAGAAACGTATAGTTGCCACACCTGCGTGATCTGAAGGTAAGTTGCCAAAAAGTCAAACACATTTCAAAGATACACCGCGGTGTTCTAGGGCTTCGTTGAGTTGCCGTTGTATTACGATTGCGTTCTATGCCAGGTAACAATGACATTAGGGAAAGGAAAGGTTAGTATATAACTTTCCGTCGACAACGTGGTCAATAGAGTCAGTGCACAATGTCGTACAGGACAACCCACAAGGAAACAAATCGGCTGTGTTCTCTTCAAAGGAACTATCTCGGTATTCGTCTTACATGATTTAGGGAAACCATGGTAAACCTAATTCTCACTGGACGGATATTTGAACTGTTCTCTGGTAGTTCAACGTCTTAGCCATTGCACCATTTTACTCGATCAGTGAATAATACGGGCATCAGTTTAGTTAAAAGACTTTTAGGCCTGACTAGCCCATTGAAGAGGCTGTGGATCAACCATACAACTAGCCATACGACGACAGCTGCTCGTGGTGCCAAATGTAGGCAAGCGCGGTGTACACACACACTGCCATCTGCTTCAGTTTTACTGTTCGCTCAGACCTAGGTGCATGTGAGCCGACCGCCCACGAGATATACGAATGTATGGAGTCCGAGCAAAGTCAGATGTGATTCAAATTACGCTGTCCTGGTACAGGATCGGAATAATTCTGATTTTGGTTATTTAGAAGACCATTGCTGATTTTAGATTTGATTGTGTGTAGAAAGTCCTCTCGTCCATCTTTTTAAAATCGAAATTCATAAAGTCTTAAGTAAGAAACACAATTTTAATTTAATGTCCACTAATGGGCTCAAATACACTCCTGGAAATGGAAAAAAGAACACATTGACACCGGTGTGTCAGACCCACCATACTTGCTCCAGACACTGCGAGAGGGCTGTACAAGCAATGATCACACGCACGGCACAGCGGACACACCAGGAACCGCGGTGTTGGCCGTCGAATGGCGCTAGCTGCGCAGCATTTGTGCACCGCCGCCGTCAGTGTCAGCCAGTTTGCCGTGGCATACGGAGCTCCATCGCAGTCTTTAACACTGGTAGCATGCCGCGACAGCGTGGACGTGAACCGTATGTGCAGTTGACGGACTTTGAGCGAGGGCGTATAGTGGGCATGCGGGAGGCCGGGTGGACGTACCGCCGAATTGCTCAACACGTGGGGCGTGAGGTCTCCACAGTACATCGATGTTGTCGCCAGTGGTCGGCGGAAGGTGCACGTGCCCGTCGACCTGGGACCGGACCGCAGCGACGCACGGATGCACGCCAAGACCGTAGGATCCTACGCAGTGCCGTAGGGGACCGCACCGCCACTTCCCAGCAAATTAGGGACACTGTTGCTCCTGGGGTATCGGCGAGGACCATTCGCAACTGTCTCCATGAAGCTGGGCTACGGTCCCGCACACCGTTAGGCCGTCTTCCGCTCACGCCCCAACATCGTGCAGCCCGCCTCCAGTGGTGTCGCGACAGGCGTGAATGGAGGGACGAATGGAGACGTGTCGTCTTCAGCGATGAGAGTCGCTTCTGCCTTGGTGCCAATGATGGTCGTATGCGTGTTTGGCGCCGTGCAGGTGAGCGCCACAATCAGGACTGCATACGACCGAGGCAGACAGGGCCAACACCCGGCTTCATGGTGTGGGGAGCGATCTCCTACACTGGCCGTACACCACTGGTGATCGTCGAGGGGACACTGAATAGTGCACGGTACATCCAAACCGTCATCGAACCCATCGTTCTACCATTCCTAGACCGGCAAGGGAACTTGCTGTTCCAACAGGACAATGCACGTCCGCATGTATCCCGTGCCACCCAACGTGCTCTAGAAGGTGTAAGTCAACTACCCTGGCCAGCAAGATCTCCGGATCTGT
The DNA here is from genome assembly GCF_023864275.1 of Schistocerca cancellata. NCBI lineage: Eukaryota > Metazoa > Arthropoda > Insecta > Orthoptera > Acrididae > Schistocerca > Schistocerca cancellata. Next base: position 147,886,431 of record NC_064629.1, read on the forward strand.
CCCCCATTGAGCATGTTTGGGACTGGATGAAGCGTCGTCTCACGCGGTCTGCACGTCCAGCACGAACGCTGGTCCAACTGAGGCGCCAGGTGGAAATGGCATGGCAAGCCGTTCCACAGGACTACATCCAGCATCTCTACGATCGTCTCCATGGGAGAATAGCAGCCGGCATTGCTGCGAAAGGTGGATATACACTGTACTAGTGCCGACATTGTGCATGCTCTGTTGCCTATGTCTATGTGCCTGTGGTTCTGTCAGTGTGATCATGTGATGTATCTGACCCCAGGAATGTGTCAATAAAGTTTCCCCTTCCTGGGACAATGAATTCACGGTGTTCTTATTTCAATTTCCAGGAGTGTAAAATGACACAGTTAGCTGCAACATCATTTTCCCTGTTTTTCTCCTACGTAAATGATAAAATACTTTTCGCGGTTCTGAGGGCATATGATCATGTGCAAACAACCCTCATGAGTCAATTACCTGTGCACTTTCCATGCCATTCAGCAACTGCTCTCAAGGGATGAATCGTTCCAGAACATTCAAATGGCTCTGAGCACTATGGGACTTAACATCTGAGGTCATCAGTCCCCTAGAACTTAGAACTACTTAAAGCTAACTAACCTAAGGACATCACACACATCCATGCCCGAGGCAGGATTCGAACCTGCGACAGTAGCAGTCGCGTAGTTCCGGACTGAAGGGCCTAGAACTGCTCGGCCACAGCGGCCGGCACCCTTGTTTTAAAGAGAGGGCAAGGTGTCGTATCAAGCCATGGAAGCATGTAGCTCAAACTGTGTAATTCGCTGCGCTAGACCTCTACAAGCTACGGAATCGCTGTTGAGAAAATGTGTCATGCGTCAGGTGTGACTGAGGTAGTTGATAGATAGCTGTGGCGTGTGAAGCCGTATACGCGTCTCTCTCTCTCTCTCTCTCTCTCTCTCTCTCTCTCTCTCTGTGTGTGTGTGTGTGTGTGTGTGTGTGTGTGCGTGTAACCAGATCAGTATCATGAAGGTACTCTTCCCAAACAGTATGTGGTACTTCTGATATAGCACACTCAATACGTCCAATTTTGAATAATATTACTTTTAATTGCTGGCAATGTATCATTCCCTACCTTGTTACTGTGGAAGTTTGCGCATATCGAGTTCTTGTTACATTATAGTTTTCATTTTTAAAACTAGTAGTCTGAAAGTCAAACAGGTACGAAAAAACAGTTTTAACACCTCCAGTCGACCAGTACTCGTTTGGCTATAATATATGACTCTACTGTCAACTGGTAGAGATCCCGTAACTACGTCTTGCCAACAAATAAGAGCAATGATTAGGGTGGATTCCACCGTCGAAACAAAATGTTCACGCTTTGCAACTGTTGGAATCTATCTTGATAGATCGCTTTGTGAGGAACAAGTATGGGCTGTATGGTCACCAAACAGCACCAAAGTGTCTACAACCACTTAGACTTGAATGACTATATGTAACACAATGACTGCTTCGTAAATGATGAAAGAAGAAAGTATCTATGAACTGTGCTTCGGGGAACAGACAAAAATTTAGTAGGTATGAAGAAGGCAAAATACACTGCCAAAAAAAGTGGAGAATCGAGAAAGGGAGGTGAACACCAAAAGAAAGTTCACAGGTTGAGAGGTTATGTGCTGTCATTTCATTGCTTACAAAATCGAGTCCAATTTACAAAAGTATGAGAGCCCTTATCAATTTGGCGGTGCACCTGGTCTGGGCGGGATGCATGTGATGATTCGGTTGAGAAGGCTGTCACAAAGGGTCATATCACCTCCTGAGACAAGCTGGCCTATAACTGTTGTTTCTGGCCCTTTATATGATGGATACTAGCACTCGTACAGAATTGACGTCCGAGCTGATCCACACATGTTCTCTCTGAAACAGATCTGAGGATCTTTCTGGCCATGGGAGTACATGAACATCACACAGACAGTTGACAGAGACACGTAGTGTGCACAAGCATTGTTCTACTGAAAAATAATACCACCATACTGTCCCACGAGATGAACATGGGACGGAGTTGACATCCGAGGTGGTCCACACATGTTCTCTCCGCAATAGATATGGGGGTCTTTCTGGCCATGGGAGTACATTAGCATCACGCAGAAAGTTGACAGAGACACGTAGTGAGAACGAGCATTGTCCTGCTGAAAAATTACACCGCTATACTGTCGAATGATGTTTAACACTTGGGGACGCAGGATGTCCGTGATGTACTTTTGTGCCGTCGGAATTCCCTGAATCACTACCAGCTGTGACCCAAAATCATACACGATAGCTCCAACACGACGGCGCCAGGAGTAACACCACAGTGTTTCTCCAAAAAGGTGTAAGAGGGACCTGTCCCAAGGTCGCGGCCATTCTGGCCGACTATGGTCATTCGGGATAACACAGAACCGAGATTCATCGCTGAAGAGAATGGGATGCCATTCATCAGCAGTCCATGTTTCCCAGTCACGGCACAACTCCAATCCAACTGTTTGTGTTATAGTCTTAACGGCAGACTACGCATGAGACAATAATTCTCAATTTCGATTGCTGCTAGTCTCCAACAAATGGTGCGGTATGACACAGAATATTGCAGGGAGTGCGTTACTTGTTCCCGGATGGCAGGCGCGGATGTGAAGGGATTTTGAAGTGATTGGGGCACAGTAGGGCGACCATCCATTGTGGTGGTCAGAGGTGATTGGCCAGAAACTTGACGACGAGAACACGTGCGCTCACGTTCCCATGCATTCGAACACTGGCCTACTGCCACATCCGAATGCCAGTCAAATCTGGATATTGCACGATTCGACCAGGGGGCCAGTTGGAGATCCACAATGAGGCTCCTTTCAAACACTCTAAGATGCTGACGACACTGTCTCACACTAGTGCAAAGCATCTCTGTGACCTTCATAGTGATCACTCAACATGTGACGCTGTTCACGTCCATTACATATCTTACACGGCGTGGTAACAACAGTTAACACAAACAACACCAATACATTCTGGTGGCCGTTCTATCACCGATAATGGCAACTCTAATCATTCACATAGCCGGCTGTGTTGTGTATGCGTGCGAAGTTACAGTGACATCTGACCCCGTCTTCTGGATGCTTCACTTTTTCTGCCAGGCAGTGTACGAGGGTTGAATGAAAAGTAATGCCTCCACCTTCGTTAATTGGGTTTGGATGGGAATGTTTTAATAAACCAAACGCAGAAATAATCCTTAGAATGTGATCTTTAATTACCAATATTCACTTTTACACATGATCACCAGTCAATTGGATACATTTGTACCAACTATGAACAAGTTTTCTGAAGCCGTCACAGAAGAAGGCGACACTCTGTTTCCGCAACCACAGTCTCACAGTTCATTCAACGTCTTCATCAGAAGCATACTGATATGCCCACAGATCGTCTTTCATTATCGGGAACAGATGGAAGTCAGACGGTGCCAAACCTGGACTGTATAGAGGATGCTGTACAGTGGTGAGATTCAGTCTCTGAAGTAAGGAGTCAGCATCTGGGGTAACCATCGTGCACAGATCTTTCAATAGCCAAGCAAAGCAAAAATGTGTCCCACACGTTCTTGTGTGCTTGCAATTTCTCTCTGAGTGATACGACGATCGTCCTGAATCAATATGTCAACATTTTGCTTGTGAAACTCGGTGGTTGCTGTCACAGGACGTCCAACTCTGTTTGTCACGCAGGTCAGATGTTCCCGCCTCAACATCTTTAAACTCACTCGCCCAACGACGCAAAGTACTTACATCAACACAATCGCCATAAACTGCTTTCATTCTCTGATGAATCTCCTTTGGGATGACATCTTCTGCTGTCAAGAATTCAATGACTGCACGTTGTTTAAATCGCATTGACCGACCGTCTGAACAAGGTTCCATACTTTACACTGTAACAACACAACCGTTAAATGCTAAGGTTTACCGCCAACTAGAACTGTAGAGAAGAGGCTACGGAACAAGCCAGTACCTGCAGCATACCAATGCTGCCAACTGTTGAAGAGTTACGAAGGTGGAGGCATTATTTTTCAGTCAACCCTCGTACAAGCAAATTTCAAACAGGACAAGGCAGCCAGTAGAGAGGAGGCCAGAGAATTACTGAAACGGAAATAGGAACATGAAATAATATTCTAAACTAAACAAGACTATTCTGAAACATATTCTTGCGGCGATTCATAAGTTAAGGTGAAAGATGGCACGTAACTAAGAGCAGAGAAAAGATCTACATCATATCTTCGTTTTGTAGATAACACTATTGTGTATTTTTGTGTATTGAACCGGGGACCTAGAAACGACGGGGGAGAGGCTTCGTCCTGCCGTAGCCCTCAGTGGTACACAACCCCAAAACAGGCCACAGCAGTCCACCCACCCCACCGCCGCCCCATACCGAACACAGGGTTGCAGATAACACTATACATCTTGCCACTAGAGAAAAAAATGGCTTCACCAACAAACGGAGGAACTTAATAGGCCGAGGTATAAAATAGGCTTAGAAGTAAATTCTAATAAGACCAAAATACTGTATAGTCATCACATCGAAAACAAGTTAGTACGAATTAACAATGAAGTACCGGAGCAGTTGAGTTTTTGTATTGAGGACAATAACTGGATGGACAGAAAACGAAATAATCTGAAGTGTTGTAACGACGTGGAGTGCTATTAGTGAACTAAACAATGATTTCATAACCAACCAGCGTTGTTGTTGTTGTGGTTTTCAGTCCTGAGACTGGTTTGATGCAGCTCTCCATGCTAATCTATCCTGTGCAAGCTCCTTCATCTCCCAGTACCTACTGCAACCTACATCCTTCTGAATCTGCTTAGTGCATTCATCTCTTGGTCTCCTTCTACGATTTTTACCCTCCACACTGCCCTCCAATGCTAAATTTGTGATCCCTTGATGCCTCAGGACATGTCCTACCAACCGATCCCTTCTTCTAGTCAAGGTGTGCCACAAACTTCTCTTCTCCCCAATCCTATCTAATACCTCCTCATTAGTTACGTGATCTACCCACCTAATCTTCAACATTCTTCTGTAGCACCACATTTCGAAAGCTTCTATTCTCTTCTTGTCCAAACTATTTATTGTCCATGTTTCACTTCCACACATGGCTACACTCCATACAAATACATTCAGAATCGACTTCCTGACACTTAAATCTATATTCGATGTCAACAAATTTCTCTTCTTCAGAAACGCTTTCCTTGCCATTGCCAGTCTACATTTGATATCTTTTCTACTTCGACCATCATCAGTTATTTTGCTCCCCAAATAGTAAAACTCCTTTACTACTTTAAGTGTCTCATTTCCTAATCTAATTCCCTCAGCATCACCCGACTTAATTCGACTACATTCCATTATCCTCGTTTTGCTTTTGTTGATGTTCATCTTATATCCTCTTCTCAAGACACTGTCCATTCCGTTCAACTGCTCTTCCAAGTCCTTTGCTGTCTCTGACAGAATTACAATGTCATCGGCGAACTCAAAGTTTTTATTTCTTCTCCCTGGATTTTAATACCTACTCCAATTTTTTCTTTTGTTTCCTTTACTGCTTGCTCCATGTACAGATTGAATAACATCGGGGAGAGGCCACAACCCTGCCTCACTCCCTTCCCAACCACTGCTTGCCTTTCATGCCCCTCGACTCTTATAACTGCCATCTGGTTTCTGTACAAATTGTAAATAGCCTTTCGCTCCCTGTATTTTACCCCTGCCACCTTTAGAATTTGAAAGAGAGTATTCCAGTCAACATTGTCAAAAGCTTTCTCTAAGTCTACAAATGCTATGTTTGCCTTTCCTTAATCTTCCTTCTAAGATAAATCGTAAGGTCAGTATTGTCTCACGTGTTCCAACATTTCTACGGAATCCAAACTGATCTTCCCCGAGGTCGGCTTCTACCAGTTTTTCCATTCGTCTGTAAAGAATTCGCTTCAGTATTTTACCGCTGTGACTTATTAAACTGATAGTTCGGTAATTTTAACATCTGTCAACACCTGCTTTCTTTGGGATTGGAATTATTATATTCTTCTTGGAGTCTGAGGGTATTTCGCCTGTCTCGTACATCTTGCTCACCAGATGGTAGAGTTTTGTCAGGACTGGCTCTCCCAAGGCCGTCAGTAGTTCTAATGGAATGTTGTCTACTCCCGGGGCCTTGTTTCGACTAGGGTCTTTCAGTGCTCTGTCAAACTCTTCACGCAGTATCGTATCTCCCATTTCATCTTCATCTACATCCTCTTCCATTTCCATAATATTGTCCTCAAGTACATCGCCCTTGTCTAGACCCTCTATATACTCCTTCCACCTTTCTGCTTTCCGCTCTTTGCTTAGAACTGGGTTTCCATCTGAGCTCTTGATATTCGTACAAGTGGCTCTCTTTTCTCCAAAGGTCTCTTTAATTTTCCTGTGAGCTGTATCTATCTTACCCCTAGTGAGATAAGCCTCTACATCCTTAAATTTGTCCTCTAGCCATGCCTGCTTAGCCATTTTGCACTTCATGTCAATCTCATTTTTGAGAAGTTTGTATTCCTTTTTGCCTGCTTCATTTACTGCATTTTTGTAATTTCTCCTTTCCTCAATTAAATTCAATATTTCTTCTGTTACCCAAGGATTTCTACTAGCCCTCGTCTTTTTACCTACTTGATCCTCTGCCGCCTCCACTACTTCATCCCTCAGAGCTACCCATTCGTCTTCTACTGTATTTCTTTCCCCCATTCCTGTCAATTGTTCCCTTATGCTCTCCTTGAAACTCTGTACAACCTCGGGTTCTTTCAGTTTATCCAGGTCCCATCTCCTTAAAATCCCACCTTTTTGCAGTTTCTTCAGTTTTAATCTACAGTTCATAACCAATAGATTGAGGTCAGAGTCCACATCTGCCCCTGGAAATGTCCTACAATTTAAAACCTGGTTCGTAAATCTCTGTCTTACCATTATATAATCTATCTGATACCTTTTAGTATCTCCAGGATTCTTCCATGTATACAGCCTTTTATGATTCTTGAACCAAGTGTTAGCTATGATTAAGTTATGCTCTGTGCAGAATTCTACCAGACGGTTTACTCTTTCATTTCTTAGCCCCAATCCATATTCACCTACTATGTTTCCTTCTCTAACTTTTCCTACTGTCGAATTCCAGTCACCCATGACTATTAACTTTTCGTCTCCCTTCACTACCTGAATAATTTCTTTTATCTCATCATACATTTCTTCAATTTCTTCATCTGCAGAGGTAGTTGGCATATAAACTTGTACTACTGTAGTAGGCATGGGTTTCGTGTCTATCTTGGCCACTATAATACGTTCACTATGCTGTTTGTAGTAGCTTACCCGCACTCCTATTTTTTTTATTCATTATTAAACCTACTCCTGCATTACCCCTATTTGATTTTGTATTTATAACCCTGTATTCACCTGACCAGAAGTCTTGTTCCTCCTGCCACCGAACTTCACTAATTCCCACTATATCTAACTTTAACCTATCCATTTCCCTTTTTAAATTTTCTAACCTACCTGCCCGATTAAGGGATCTGACATTCCACGCTCCGATCCGTAGAATGCCAGTTTTCTTTCTCCTGATAATGACGTCCTCCTGAGTAGTCCCCGCCCGGAGATCCGAATGGGGGACTATTTTACCTCCGGAATATTTTACCCAAGAGGACGCCATCATCATTTAACCATACAATAAAGCTGCATGCCCTCGGGAAAAATTACGGCTGTAGTTTCCCCTTGCTTTCAGCCGTTCGCAGTACCACAACAGCAAGGTCGTTTTGGTTAATGTTACAAGGCCAGATCAGCCAATCATCCAGACTGTCGCCCCTGCAACTACTGAAAAGGCTGCTGCCCCTCTTCAGGAACCACACGTTTGTCTGGCCTCTCAACAGATACCCCTCCGTTGTGGTTGCACCTACGGTACGGCTATCTGTATCATTGAGGCACGCAAGCCTCCCCACCAACGGCAAGGTTCATGGTTCATGGGGGGGGGGGGGGGGGGACCAACCAGCGTATTGGTTTGAAATCGAATGCCTACAACCATTAAATCATTATGTGTTACACGATTTGGACTTACGTCAGGGGAATATGGAATTTCAATGTGAAAAATATTTTTAAAAACCAAAAAGAGAAATAAATGATCGGAACTGTAGCAGCGATAAGAAGGTAAATAAATGGACTAGAGAAGAAACCGGAATAAACGACATAATAACTACTGTAATGAAAATGGAGTTGGACAGAGCATCTAACGAATCAACAAAAATATTGTACAAGAGCTAATAAAAAGTTAGTGTCTTTGACACAAAAACCAAACACCCTGTTCTCTAGGCCCAATGAACAATTTCATGAACACTGGAAGGGTGCTGCTTTCTGTGCTGTGGCCTTAACAAAGGATCTCGTGGCGGGCTTCCGTTTCCACATTCCGTAGAATAAACGCCTCAATGTTCTTCTTGGAAACGCATCAGATGCTTCCTTCTTGCGACTCTGAAGCCACGTTATCTAATCCGGTTCTTTGGGACAGCTCTCAGGCATTCGTCGCTGGTCGCGAAGCAGCGGTTGTAGATCACAAAGGCTTCAGCTGAGCGTTCCCGGTACTCACGCGATACCGTGCTTCCAAGAACTAGAACTGTCCGCGCGGCTACAGAGATAGAACGTCCCCATACGTGTGGCATCCACTGCCACCTCAGTTCCAAGTACTGACGAGAGGAAAAATCGTTGGCCTGGCACTGTTAGAATGTGTTCCCTTCCTCTAAAATTCAGTTATTCTAGGACTTAACCTGCTTGTAGGGCATTTCACTTTGTTCAACAAAGTGCAATTCTGAAAGGTGTACAAATAGCCGACTAAGGCTATCATAACCTGTTAAAAGCACTCAGTAAGTTTTCCTGCGGCAAATTTCTTTACATTTCGAAATAAATGAGTCTGAGGGTGACAAATGTGATGAATAGGTTGGATTTTTCAACAATTTCCACGCAGTTGTTTTACCCTTTGTAAGGTAATAAAAATATAAGTAATTCACTTGGCATCACAGAAAAAGCTGACAATAATCTTTCCAAAAGACTAAAGCTAGTTTACCGTCTCCAGTAGCCCAGCACTGGCTTGCACCTACTGACTTCAACATGTGAGTTGACAACGCATGAACAATTGTTCATCAAACGTCGCCCACGGCATCTGAAGATGGCCACTGTAGGCCGAAACCGGTTGTGATTGCATCATTAAAAAAGTGTCTGTTTCGTTTCTTGCATGAAATAGTAGACCCCCGTGTGTACCACAGTAGCAAATAGTTGTACAAAATCAGTTGAACTGTTTTCAGAGCGGGCAAAAGTTGGCGAGCATTTATTTTTCACCTGTGATTTTGATCAGCATTCAGCAAATACGGCAACGATCTTTCACAAAACTGCATTTTAGTTCATCTTTCATGTGAAACATCTTAGTCTTTCTTCTGATATGCCTAAGACATAACCTTCGATCGTCGATAGTTCAACACTACAATGTGTTCTTTCTCGCCACCATAATGTGATCTTTCTCGATGTTTTCACCAGTGGTTACAACTTTTGGCTGCCCTTCAACTGGCTCATCTTCTTGATAACCGCAGCAATATTTCAGCAGCCATTTCTTCAAACGATAATTAATTGAAACCCTCAGCTACCGACAAGTGTTGTTGATATACCTCGATGGGGACAGCTGAAAATGTGTGTCCCGACCTGGACTCGAACCCGGGATCTCCTGCTTACATGGCAGACGCTCTATCCATGTGAGCCACCGAGGACACAGATAAGTCGCGCTACTGCAGGGACTTATCCCTTGCACGCTTCCCGTGAGACCCACATTCCCAACTGTCCACAATCTACATACGTAATGTATCTAATAGGTATTTGCCCATCCACTCATCACTCGCGCACACTAAGGTGACGACTCCCGTAAGAGTTCGGGCAACCTGTGCGTATTCGCACAGACGAAGGTCAATGGCTGGGTAGCCTTTAACTATATATATATATGAAGATAGTAATTGTTCTCGAAAGAACAGATACCATTGATGACCGTGCAGCTTCTCTAGAATAAATGATAATTGAAACACTCAGCTGCCAAAAGGTGTTGTTGATATACCTCGATGGGGAAAGCTGAAACGTTGAAAGTGAAGGAGGGGAATCAGTACGCATCATCATAAGCTGTAAATGAATTTACGTTAATGATAAAAATAAATTTTGATTGAAATCGACGCTAATTCCGCATAAGATCGAAAAAATTTTACGCACCTCTCGTTGGTTTACGTCCTCATACCGTAAGTATCATTCTGTGTGTTCGTGGAGTATTTATAGACAATTTAGTGTCGCCTAAGATTAGAAGCGACATACTAATTTGGTGATGCCAATCCTCCGTCAATGTTTTTATCCTTTCGTAAGAAAGATGTAGTTGTAAGCGTAGTAAGTGAATTAGAAAATGAAGGCAGCCTGTAGCATCCTACCTGAGTGTGGTTAATTGCGAAAAATTCATGTTAAGTGTGATCAATGAAAGGTTCTTGCTTAGTACGAGGGCATGCTGAAAAGTAATGCCTCCGACTCTTTTACGTGCAAACAATTACAGTTTATTTGAATTAAATGAACGTTATTAACGTTCTACATCTTTAGTCTTCATGTCTACATATTTGCAACCCTCTACCACTACATGGCTCCGAATTGTAGTGTGTAACGTAGCTATGTCTGCAACAGAACCAGCGTGCTGTAATCGAGTTTCGAATTCGAAGAGTTTGTTCACGTATGCAGCATTCTCTCCTTCAGCGTGACAATACCAGATACACATGCGCGCTGCAATATCTGCACCTATCCGACGCCTTGGGTTCACTTCACGGATCATCTTCCATACAATCCCGCCTTGGCGCTATCCGATTTTCATCTGTTTCAAATCTTAAAGAACTTACAGGACTTCACTTTGATAGAGCAAGCAGAGGTGATGTTGTGGCTCCGTCAACAAAGTCAAACATTCGACAGTGACGGTATCAACAAACTGTTCTCTCGTTGGGAGAAATGTGTTCATGGCCAAGGTGCCTGTTGAGAACTGAACATGTAGCCATGAAGAATACAGGTGTAGAATGTTAATAACGTTTGTTTTATTCAAAAATCTTTAAAGAGTTTTCACATAATAAATTGGGAGGCGTTACTTTTCAGCATGCCTTCATACGTTGGTTACTTATCTCTCCACGTGTAATACAAGCGTCAGTAATTTATTAGTTTAGTTCATAATGGCTGTGCTTCTTTCTGGAGTTTCTTTTTAGTTCGGAAGGGAACATGAGCAGAAAGATGTTCGACTAAGAAACATGAAATATTTTAAGTTTGGAATAAGCTGGAATAATTCTCAAATAAGAGTAGGTGGAAAACTTCTAAAATTTCAGGTTCAGCTTGCGCCGCAAATGATTGCCAGGGTGTTTCTAAGCTCACAGGGAAAAATGTGTCACCACTTTAAAAGAGCATACTGGCCACTTTGGAGCTTTTTGGATTGCGCAGAACTACACTAATGCTCATAAATTAAGGATAATGCTGATACATGGTGAAACAACACTCTGGTGGGCAGTTTGCGGGTTTAAATCACCTCAGGGTATGACCATGCGGTGCATTTGACCTGCGGTTGTCGCACGGTGGCGCTAGCAGCAGTCCACATACGCAGAGGTGTGTTGGTGCATGTCAGAGTACGGTGCAGCGAGTAAGTGTGCAGACGTTTTTAAACGTGCTAATGGTGACTGTGTATTGATAATGGCTCAAAGAATACATAATGATAACGTTATGAGGGGTAGAATACCAGGGCGCCTGGAGACTAGTCAAACACAGAAGGTCGTAGCACGGGCCCTCCGTGTGCCACGAAGGTTATGGCAACGATTCCAGCAGACAGGAAACGTGTCCAGGCGCTACAGTACGGGACGTCCACAGTGTACAACACCACAAGAAGACCGATATCTCACCATCAGTGCCCGCAGACGGCCACGGAGTACTGCAGGTAGCCTCGCTCGGAACCTTACCGCAGCCACTGGAACAGTTGTCTCCAGACACACAGTCTACAGACGACTGAACAGACATGGTTTATTCGCCCCGAGACCTGCTAGGTGCATTCCACTGACCCCTGGTGACAGGAGAGCCCGTAAAGCCTGGTGTCAAGAACACAGTACATGGTCATTGGAACAGTGGTCCCAGGTTATGTTCACAGACGAGTCGAGGTATAGTCCAAACAGTGATTCTCGCCGGGTTTTGATCTGGTGTGAACCAGGAACCAGATACCAACCCCTTAATGTCCTTGAAAGGGACCTGTATGGAGGTCGTGGTTTGATGGTGTGGGGTGGGATTATGATTGGTGCACGTACACCCCTGCATGTCTTTGACAGAGGAACTGTAACGGGCCAGGTGTATCGGGACATCATTTTGCACCAGCATGTCCGCCTTTTCAGGGGTGCAGTGGGTCCCACCTTCCTCCTGATGGATGATAACGCACGGCCCCACCGAGCTGCCATCGTGGATGAGTACCTTGAAACAGAAGATATCAGGTGAATGGAGTGGCCTGCCTGTTCTCCAGACCTGAACCCCATCGAGCACGTCTGGGATGCTCTCGGTCGACGTATCGCTGCACGACTTCAAACCCCTACGGCACTTCAGGAGTTCCGACAGGCACTGGTGCAAGAATGGGAGGCTATACCCCTGCAGCTGTTCGACCACCTGATACACAGTATGCCAACCCGTTCTGCGGCCTGTGTACGTGTGCATGGTGATCATATCCCGCATTGATGTCAAGGTACATGCGCAGGAAACGTGGCATTTTGTAGCACATATGTTTCGGAGCGGTTTTCTCAACTTATCACCAATACCGTGGAATTAAAGATCTGTGTCGTGTGTGTTCCCTATGCTATTAGCGCCAATTTTGTGTAGTGTCACGTTGTGTGGCACCACATTCTGAAATTATCCTTAATTTATGAGCATGAGTGTAGTACTATGGGGTCGCGTGACCCTCCACCGCTAAGTCATGGCAGTGAAGCGGTGTGTATGTGCCAGCTGGTTGTATGGAATCGTTACAAAACATGGGTTGACGTGGACACTTGACATTACGGAATAGGAGCTATTGCGTTTTCACAGGTCCAAGACCACACCCTGAATGAAGTTGCCAGATTCATTGGAATATCAACGCGTACTGTCCAACGTGTCTATAAAGCTTTGTGTCCCATTGGTAGACATGTACATTACATGTGGCGACCAAAATGTTTCCGTTCGGAGGCCGTATAGTCCAGACTCCATACCCCAATCAGGCAAAATCGCCTTGAGCACTGAGGCAATCATCCAATCGACGCCCCAGGTTGAGGATACCCGTCTGGTAAAACAACGTGTCCTGCTTCTGAAGCAGTCCGTGCTGCCTGCTGCAAACCCCCGTTCAACGGGAATCGTCGACCCTTTTTTAAGGGATCGAAGAGCTGATAATCGCACGGAGAGAGATCAAGACTACAGGGCGGATGCTCGAGTGTCTCCAACTTCATTTGGCGTGACTTCTGCGTTACATTTGCTATATGAGGGCGTGCGTTTTCATGAAGCAGCAGTACATCTTGTCGCTGGTTTCAACAGGCGTGCTGCTCCAAACACATTTTTCATTCCCCGATGGATATCTTCCAATGTTTGTCCTTCGGCAGCTAAGAAAAGAAAAACAGCACGTTGGTCCTGTTTGGACGCATTTGGTAATAACGTCGCCGTAGTTCAGGTTTCCAAATTTATCGCACGCATGTCGGAAGACACTAATGCCACAGTAATCCCTTGCGTACGTATCGGTGGTTATACACTCGCATCTGAGGCGCGGTACGTTGCATATACGCCGTAGCAGTGCCCTTGAACTGAAACTTTTTGGTCGCCTTATATAATGGTATAACAACAGGGGTCGGGAAAGACAGGATTCGGAGACGAGTGTCACGCTTTGTCCATTGAGAATTAGAAATCTGTCCAGAACTACTGCTGCCGGTGAATGCAGATCCATCTAAATCATTTTACAAGCGAACATGGCGAAGTTAACCACAGGTAGCGGAAAACAGGGAGCGGGCCACTGCTCACAGAGGCTCATAACGGATTCAGGTCTTCAAAGCACCAAACAATATAGGTGTTGTTGTATGTTGTATGTTAACCGGGAGCCTAGAAACGACGGAGAGGCTCCGTCCCCGCCGCAGCCGCAGTGGTCCACAACCCCACGACGACTACCGCAGTCCACTACACCCCTCCGCCGCCCCACACCGAACCCAGGGTTATTGTGCGGTTCGGCCCCCGGTGGACCCCCCAGGGAACGTCTCACACCAGACGAGTGTAACCCCTATGTTTGCGTGGTAGAGTAATGGTGGTCTACGCGTACGTGGAGAACTTGTTTGCGCAGCAGTCGCCGACATAGTGTAGCTGAGGCGGAATAAGGGGAACCAGCCCGCATTCGCCTAGGCAGATGGAAAACCGCCTAAAAACCATCCACAGACTGGACGGCTCACCGGACCTCGACACAAGTCCGCTCGGCGGATTCGTGCCGGGGACCAGGCGCTCCTTCCCACACCGGAAAGCCGTGCGTCAGAACGCTCGGCTAACTGGGCGGGCCAAACAATATAGATACTGGAAAGTAGGTGGCTGGAAACGTGTAGCGTGGACCGACAAGTGGCGTTGTTGGCTATTTTCACGTAATGAAAGGCATCATGTACACCGACGGCCAAACGAGACATTTGAACCTTAATGTATAGACGGTATAGTTCAGGCGACAGTTGGTTCTATGATGTGTTGGTGTATTTCTCGTACCCTAACTTGGGCTGACTGATCTAGGACGTTTTGTTTCAACATTCTCTAGAGATGAAGTGTTTCCTCTACATCTTTATGATGAATGCGCTGTGGAGGACACGCCCATCTTAGAAGATGATAACAGCCGTGTTCAGAGCTGCACGCTTAAGTTCCTGGTTTGACGAACACTCAGGTACCCTATGGCTCGTCGAATGACCAGCTAAATCAGCAAATGAAACGCAGCAATCAGCATCCTCCTAATCTGGTGGCTATGCCGGTTATGATCGTCAATGAACGGCTCAGCTGTATGTGGCTTACCTGAAGAAATGCTTGGATTTTCTTCCTCGCTGAATCGAGGCCATTATTACGCTAGAGCTAGTATTACAGGGTATTAGCGTGATGTCTACTAGGGTGATTTATTTTTTTTTCGTTGTGATTCTGCCTATCGTGGCCTCAATATTAATATCCTAAGCTTCTTACTTTCAATGGCTGAACAGGTACATGACGCTCCAATTTACGTATCATGTCTGTGGCACTATCTCCACGATTTCGCGATAGTACAAAACGAGCCGCGCTTCTTTGAACTTTCTCGATGTCATCCGTCAGTCTCACCTGATGCGGATCCCACACCGCACAGCAATACTCCAGAACAAGGCGTGGTGTAAGCAGTCTCTTTAGTAGACCTGTTGCATCTTCTAAGTGTTCTGCCAATGAATCGCAGTCTTTGGTTTGCTCTACTCACAATATTATCTATGTGATCGTTCCAATTTAGGTTATTTGTAATTGTAATCCCTAAGTATTTCGCTGAATTTACAGCCTTCAGATTTGTGTGACTTATTGCGTAATCGATATTTAGCTGATTTCTTTTAGTACTCATGTGAATAACTTCACACTTTTCTTTGTTCAGGGTCAATTGCCACTTTTCGCACCACACAGATATCCTATTTAAATCATTTTGCAAGTCGTTTTGATCATCCGATGACTTTATAAGACGGTAAATGACAGAATCATCTGCAAACAATCTAAGACGGCTACTGAGATTGTCTCCTATGTCGTTAATATAAATCAGGAGCAATAGAGGGCCCGTAACACTTCCTTGGGGAACGCCGGATATTACTTCTGTTTTACTCGATGACTTTTCGTCTATTGCTACGAACTGTGACCTTTCTGACAGGAAATCACGAATCCAGTCGCACAACTGAGGTGACACTCCGTAGGCACGCAGTTTGGTTAGAAGACGCTTGTGAGGAACGGTGTCGAAAGTCTTCTAATCTAAAAATATGGAATCAACTTGACAACCCCTGTCGATAGCTCTCATTACTTCGTGAGTATAAAGATCTAGTTGTGTTTCACAAGAACGATATTTTCTGAACCCGTGCTGTCTATGTGTCAATAAATCGTTTTCCTCGAGGTACTTCATAATGTTCGAATACAGTATATGCTCCAAAACCTTACTGCAAATCGACGTTAGTGATATAGGCCTGTAATTCAGGATGGTATGCCGCCGCTGTACAGAGCGTCTACAGACACGTTCTCGCTGGACATCGAGGCTGAATTCGAAGTGGGTCTCATCACTGAAGACAATTCTACTCCAGTCAATGAGATTCCAGGCCGAAGACGTATCTGGAGATGCCCCGGACAGCGCTGGGATAACAACCTGACTGTTGCCCGCCATACAGCCCGACAACGAAGAGTGACGGTCTGGGATGACACTTCTTTTCATAGCAGGACCCTTTTGGTTGTCACCCTTAGAGCGTAGCGGTACGTCGACGATATCGTACGCCCCGTTTTGTTGCCCTTCATGCCACGCCATCTTGGCCTTACATTTCAGCAAGATAATGGCCGCCCGCACACAACGATGGTTTCTACTGTTTGTCTTCACGCTTCTCAAACTGTAACCTGGCCAGTAAGGTCGTCAGATCTCTCTCCAATTGAGAAAGTTAGTAGCATTATGGGTAGGATCATCCAACAAGCTCGGGATTTTGACGATGTGACGCGTCAAATGGACAGAATTAGGCACGAAATGCCTCAGGAGGGCACCCAACAACTTAATCAATCAGTATCAAGCCGAATAACGGCTTGCATAAGGGCCATAGGTGGACCAATGCGCCGGCCGGTGTGGCGGAGCGGTTCTAGGCGCTTCAGTCTGGAACCACGCGACCGCTACGGTCGCAGGTTCGAATCCTGCCTCGGGTATGGATGTGTGATGTCCTTAGGTTAGTTAGGTTTAAGTAGTTCTAAGTTCAAGGGGACCGATGACCTCAGATATTAAGTCCCATAGTGCTCAGAGCCATTTGAACTTTTTTTTTTTGGACCAATGCGTTACTGACTCGCTCAATTTGTTAATACCTTTCTCTTGAAAAAAAAAACACACACAATTTTCTGAAATTGTCATCATTTGTTTGTCTGTACATATACATCTCATCTACCGATTACTATTCAATTCGTATAATTCCTTCGTGGTGCGTCTTTTTTTTTTTGTCTTAGAGTGTAATTACTGTCTCGCAATAAATTATTATCACATTTTCACTCAGCATACGGATGAATTGCGATTACATTATTTTAAGTGCTTGTTGCTCTAGCGTGGAAGCGGGACGTTATGGTATATCACTTTTTATTACAATCCGTACATACTTGGTCGGCATTACAAGCACACATTCTAATAGAAAACAGAAACACCCTATATAATGAGTTAGATCCTTCGAATTCTGAAGCTGGGAGAGATCATTTTAAACGCAGCCACTCTGCTATAGGATTTGCAAGTAATAACAAATGCGTATCTTCGAGGAGAAAAAAGGTGAACATAATTACCAAGCGCAAACAATCACAGGAATACTTTACTACTAGGAAGCCACATCACTCTTGAATGCAAATGCAGCATTCCGTGGACGTTGATCGTTTTCTTCTCATTGCCCTAAATGGCATGCTGCATCATGATCGCGAATTAGTAAAATTTACAAGTTTACTTGTTTATCCGTCGTTAATTACTATTCGTTCCGTATTCCCGAACGGCACTGGTCGAAACTAATGAGGATGTGTTTCACATCTTTCGAGGCTGGAGTAGATCACTGACGCTACGAACTCATCATATTTTTTCTTACTCACGTATGTAACAGCCACGTCGCTAATTATTTTTCAATGAAGCCTTCTGTGCATGGCCACCAGTCTAAAATCTAACATCCTCTGCTGAAATAAATACAGAGTCTTTCACGTGTGACGCAAGCGTTGTCTTCGGTATTGTGTGGGAAGCAATACATATGTAGGCTACCGTCCATAACTCCACACGTTCCGGGCCGTTGCACGGAGATGTGAGATTGGCAAGGGAATGATTCAATACGCCATGTCGAAACCCATCCTGAAATTTATTTATGCTGGAAGTACACAAAGAACGAAATGCACTGTCAAAATTTTAGCTGCTAAGACGCACTGCAAGTATTTTTTCTTTAATTGTTGAAGTTACTCGTTTTTGTTACACGAGGAATCGTTTGCGACAGCGGTTTGTACAGCTCTTGCTGCCTAGCACACGATAGGCCGTGACAAGAGAGCATAGCGACGCCAAGTCCTAATACACAATGTGATCAAAAGTAACCGGACACCCCCCAAAAACATAAGTTTTTCATATCAGGTGCACTGTGATGCCACCTGCTGCCAGGTACTTCATATCAGCGACCTCAGTTGTCATTAGACATCGTGAGAGGGCAGAATGGGGCGCTCCACGGAACTCCCGGGCTTCGAACGTGGTCAGGTGATTGGGTGTCACTTGTGTCATACGCCTGTACGCGAGATTTTCACATTCCTGAACATCCCTAGCTCCACTGTTTCGGATGTGATAGTGAAGTGGAAACGTGAAGGGACACGTACAGCACAAAAGCGTCCCGGCCTACCTCGTCTGTTGACTGACAGGGACTGCCGACAGATGAAGAGGGTCGTAATATGTAATAGGCAGACATCTATCCAGACCATCACACAGGAATTCCAAACTGCATCAGGATCCACTGCAAGTACTGTAACATGTGGGAGATGAGAAAACGTGGATTTCATGGTCGAGCGGCTGCTCATAAGCCACACATCGCGCCTGTAAATGCCAAACGATGCCTCGCTTGGTGTAAGGAGAGTAAACAATCGACGATTGAATAGTGGAAAAACGTTGTGTGGAGTAACGAATCACGGTACACAATGTGGCGATCTGATAGCAGGGTGTGGGTACGGTGAATGCCCGGTGAACGTCATTTGCCAGTGTGTGTAGTATCAACAGTAAAATTCTGAGGCGGTGGTGTTATGGTGTGGTCGTGTTTTTCATGGAGGGGGCTTGCACCCCTTGTTTTGCGTGGCACTATCACAGTACAGGCCTACATTGTTGTTTTAAGCACCTTCTTGCTTCCCGCTGTTGAAGAACACTTCGGGGATGGCGATTGCAACACGATCGAGCACTTGTTCATAATGCACGGCCTGTGGCGGAGTGGTTACACGACAATATCATCCCCGTAATGGACTGGCCTGCACAGAGTCCTGACTTGAATCCTACAGAACACCTCTGGGATGTTTTGGCAAGCGGACTTCGTGTCAGGCCTCACCGACCGACATCAATACCTCTCCTCAGTGCAGCACTCCGTGATGAATGGGCTGCCATTCCCCAAGAAACCTTCCAGCACCTGATTGAACTTATGCCTGCGCGACTGGAAGCTGTCAACAAGGCTAAGGGTGGGCCAACACCATACTGAATTCCAGCATTACCGATGAAGGGCGCCACGAACTTGTAAGTCATTTTCAGCCAGGTGTCCGGATACTTTTGATCACATAGCGTTTATGGAGTGACACAACCGAATTTGAAGCACCTATACCATACAAAAATGTGTCATATCATTTATGTCTGGGATAAGAGACAGTTCGTATCGACAGTCAAATTGCTACGCGCGTAATTCTTACATAGTTGATTAGCAAAGGAAAATAAATCAAGGCAGTGTTTGATGTTACATTACAGACGATTTCCATCAATCGTGATTTTAATTTACTGTAATGAAATATTTCTTACACGTACGTCATTTAATAACAATTTCCGAGGCACAGTTCTTATCATTAGTTTTAAATAATGTACAATTTAGTAACAATGACACAGTTACTTGTTTATTCTCCATAGTCTTGACAATAATCCGACGTGTCATTTGAATGACGGGAACAAACATTTTCCTTACACCAGGTACACCAGACGAAAGAAAAGTGAATGAATTCAGGAACGTCACATAATTACTAGTTTTATTTAGACAGAATTGCAATGGAGTGAGAAACTGTCCTGGCCATTTCTTTGCTTATAGTGCTGCATACCGAACATACTTCAAGCAATTCTTAAAACGAGTCGACACAAACTGATAACCCACAAATGACTGAAATTTAAGAATACTGTTCTGATAAATCTCAAATGATACGAAGCTACAGGAAATGACACTGAACAGCCAAAACATTATGACTACTGCTCACCTCGACGTTGGATGCCGCATAGGCCACGCCGTTGCTCTGTCAAGTCTCTCCATACAGTACTTCTTGAGCTTGGACAGTTCACTGTTTCTATTTTGTTTCTTTTTTCACAGTTCAGTGTAACTTCTTTCTTTTTTTCATGCTTGATCTGTGCTCAGTTTTTGACGTGCTATCCACTAGGTCATTTTACCACTAAATCTGAGGGGGTTGCGATAGAGAGTTTCCCTTGTTAGCACCTAAAATTTTGACAGGGTCTTTCTTTCGGCGTATTCTTCCTGTATAAAAAATTTAAGCTCATGTTTCGACATGTCGGACTGGACCGTTTCCTTGTGAGTGAACGACATTCCAGACCTTGTCACGGTATAAAATTCGGAGGTGGTCACCAGGAATCGAACTTCCGATCTCCAGCATCGTTGACTACTACACCATGGCAGTGCCGTGTTTTTTTGGGTTCCAGCTGACATGAAGAGTCTATTTTTGCACGCGATATTTCGACGACTGACTGACCCAGTCGTCTTCTTCACGTCGTGCGAGCGGTGTGCTCGCTGCCTGGACTCCAAGGAGACTGTGAAGCCTTGTTGGTGTGGCATTCATAGCCAGGTCTCTGCATCGTCTTCTGGTGCTTATTTGTTTTTGTGCCCATATAGTTATCCACAAAATGTACAACAACACGGTCATAAGAAATCAAGTGAAAGAATACGACCTCCGGGTGCGTACCATCAAGAAAAGTATGGAGCTCCGCCGGCCGCGGTGGTCTAGCGGTTCTAGGCGCTCAGTCCGGAACCGCGCGACTGCTACGGTCGCAGGTTCGAATCCTGCCTCGGGCATGGATGTGTGTGATGTCCTTAGGTTAGTTAGGTTTAAGTAGCTCTAAGTTCTAGGGGACTGATGACCGCACCTGTTAAGTCCCATAGTGCTCAGAGACATTTGAACCATTTTTTATGGAGCTCCCTCAACTTTCCCAGAATCGGCCATAAAGCAACGCTACGCAAGTGAGGAAATACCGATGAGAACCAGTGAGAATACGGATCTTCGGAACAAACACTGGAGAAGAAACGAAATTCATGGATACCTGGAAAGACTTCATAGATGCAACACTTGCGGCTAGGGTCACTGCATATTCAACCACTATGGGAAATGGATTTCTCATCTTTCTTTATCTACTGCCGGTTCTAGAGCTTTCATTATTATCTATATATGCATATACCATATATTAATATATCTGTTTGTACTGATGCATATCATTTTATCTTATCTCGTATCAACTTAACCACATGAACTTGTACAATATAGGAGTTATTCTTTAAGCCCTTCGCTAAATTAATAAAACGACGGTGTTTAACTGATCTGATGGGTAAGATGACCGCCGACATCTTTATATCGAACCGAGTGCGTATTTCGAGATTTGCTTAATATGAAAAGTTCGATTCTAAAGTTTTCCGATGTCCTTATTTCAATAAACTGAAATATTACATGATTTGTCCTTTTTACACATATGTTATGGTTTCACATCTAGGTTATAGATTTAAAAACAGTTCCTTACCATTTTTTTATGAAATGGAAAGGTACTTACGTGTAACTTCTAATTCACTGCATCTAGGCAAACTGCTTTTTCTCATCTGGCAACCAGGTGGACATCTTACAGTTCGCTTTCAGTTCACTGTTTACGTTACACATCACTGCAACTGCAATCTTTTTTAAATCTATAACCTAGATGTGAAACCATAACCTATGTGTAAAACGGACAAATCATGTAATATTTCAGGACACCCACTGAAGATGCCTTGTAAAAAAGGCGAAACGCGTCTGGGTGCATAAATAAAGATAAAAATTTCGATGTGCAGCATGGAAAAAAGGCATTTTCTTTGAAACAACTGCAATTTATATACAGCTGCTGCGAAAATGGCCACTACAAGAAACGTGAAATATATTTTAATTTCCACACGAGATGATTACGTTCCTTACCTGCTCCAGCTTAAAAGCCTTGGTCAATGTGACTACCATCTGCATCCTCAACAGCCTGAAACGGCACCAGAGGTATCATTTCACAATTAACCGCAGCGCTTTTCGAATGTTCAGCTGCCGTGACACAGGTCGCGCACTGCTTGAAGATCGCACATTGCGTCCAGCATTCTCAGCCATGGCAACAGTAACTTCCTTAACAATTTGTGGCGCAGTTGGTTGTCACCCTCCTCCAGGAGCAATTTCCAAATCGCCAGTTAATTCGAACTTTCGAATCATGTTCTTCGAAGTCGGTGCGGAAGGAGGTCCTCTCCGTATTCCCTCAATGCGTCGATACTCGCGAAGAGCAGCGGCACTATCGCTGTTGTTTCGATACTTTACGAGCAAATCGTCCTGCATTGTCCATACCAATGTGGACAGCCTACAGCTGTAATGCCCAGTGATGCTTGTTTTTCAACCCTACGTCGCTGTACCAGTAGCGCCGCTAACGGC
Source organism: Schistocerca cancellata (assembly GCF_023864275.1). Taxonomy (NCBI): domain Eukaryota; kingdom Metazoa; phylum Arthropoda; class Insecta; order Orthoptera; family Acrididae; genus Schistocerca; species Schistocerca cancellata. The sequence goes on from NC_064629.1 coordinate 147,909,126, forward strand.
AAGTCTTAACACTACCACTACTAACAACGCAAATCCTGCAGTGCACAGTCTGAACGTCATTCCTATGAAGCTGGGTAGTCCGTCTACACTGACTCAAGTAGCGAAAGTTTATTTGTAATCTCCCTGTATGCTAATTTGTCTGGAGAATTTTTTATTATAGCTCAGATAAGCGATCCGTTTCCTCATTTCTTCGATAGCCGTTGTTGACACATCACAAGAAACGCTAAAATGTTAAATATTGAGATAAGTGATTGTGGAACAGAAAGTCAACGAAAAACGCTGAATAGAATAAGATTTTTCAATCACATAAAAATATTGTGCATTGTTTGCTGAGAAATATACCGTTTTATTTCTTCTTCTTCTTGGCTTCTTCTCGTTTCTCTACTGAGTCAACACTGTTATAAGGCTTTTGGGAATGTTAGTGACAATTGATGGCCGGAAGCGCCAGCACTCCTAACGGGACGGAATATCTGTTCCCGATCTGATTGCGTCTAGAGTAAATCTAATTTTGAAGGGTGAACACATTTTCTAAATGTTTGTGTAGCGAATGTATCTGAGCAGAATGTTGGTACAAGGCCAGTATTTATCTACACACATCAAAAAAAGTTTTGCATCGCCTCGGTTCCGAGAGTTCCGGAACCTGTACAGAAAATTGGAATAGAGATCAACATAAATGTCATTTCCGTCCCTTTTATTGCTCATGAAAACCACACATTGCATGCATATACCGAGACCTTCAACGGTGGTGGTTCAGATCGTTGTACACACCGGTTCCTGTAATACCCATTAGCACGTCCTCTTGCATTGATGCATGCCTGTATTCGTCGTGGCATACTATTAACAAGTTCATCAAGCCACTGTTGGTCCAGACTGCCCCACTCCTCAACGGCGATTCGGTGTAGATCGCTCAGAGTGGTTGGTGGATCACGTCGTCCATAAACAATCAATCTATCACGGGCATGTTCGACAGGGTTCTCTAATCTGGTCGTAGGTTTTGGCTGGCTCTGAGCACTATGGGACTTAACTGCTGAGCTCATCAGTCCCCTGGAACTTAGAACTACTTAAACCTAACTAACCTAAGGATATCACACACATCCATGCCCGAGGCAGGATTCGAACCTGCGACCGTAGCGGTGACGTGATGACACTTTCTGCAGGACCTGACCATCATTTTGCAGGACAATGCTCAAGCATGTACAGTGCAAGCTATTACTGATTTGTTTGACTGATGGGGCTAGTAAGTGCTATACCACCTTCTGCACCCTCCTGACTTAATCCATTGTGAGTTCAACTCGATTTTTAAACTGAAGGAAACACTTCATGGCATTCGCTTCAGAACTGCTACAAATTCGTCTGGCAATAGACCGCGCCGCTCGAACTGTCAACACAACTGGCACTGCTAAGAGTAGCGTACGACTTCCACATCCCTAGCAACGGGCTATACACAATGCTGGTGACTACTCTGAAGGTCAGTAAAACTTTGAAACACGCATCTATTTTGTACGAGCTGTAAATAAATAGTTGCCACTATTAAAGTTCCGACCCTCGTACATAAAACAAACGTTGTTAACGTTCTACAACTTTATTCTGCATTTCTACATATTTGCAGCACTCTGCCGCTAGAGGGCTCCGAATTGTAGCGTGTAACATGGCGGTGTGTAACATAAGTAAGTCGGCGCGCGAGAAACAGTGTGCTGTGATCGAGTTTCGAATTCGAAGAGTTCGTCCACGCATGGACTCCTTCAGTATGACAATGCCACACCATACACGAGAGCTGCGACGTCTGCAATAATCTGACACCTTGGGTTCACTGTCGTTGATCACCTTCCATACTGTTCCGACTTGGCCTCATCCGATTTTGATCTGTTTCCAAAACGTAAAGAATATCTTCGAGGACTTCACCTTGATAGCGATGAAGCAGTGCATTTGTAGCCATGAACAATAAAGATGTAGAGTGTTAATAATTTTTATTTTACTTAAATACCTCTAAAAGTTATCACATAAAAAATTCGGAGGCATTACTTTTCAGCCCGCGCTCGTAGATAACAGTCTAGAAAATTTTCGCTAGGGGGTCCTTTATTCTCACAGACGATTGTGTCGGATGTAATTCGGTAATGGAAAGATGCTTAACGAGTTCTATTTGGCCAAAGGCGGCAATGGAGAGACACATTTGACGAAGTAGTATCATTATTTTAAATTCTCCAATGCTCTCGCCGAGGTTTATGCTGTGACCATCGTAAGGGTCACCGCTGGGAAATGAATACATCTCTATAGGTGAGGGGTGAGCATTCCCGATTGACACCCATGGAACTTGAGTTCTGTGCCTAGTGTTTTCAAGGATTTCTTTCTCAGTTCGTAGGACAAGGTTTACTTAATATGAAACTACTATAAGATTGGGTATCGCCCGTCTACCTGATCGGTGACTTACATATACCGAGCGAGGTGGCGCAGTGGTTAGACACTGGACTCGCATTCGGAAGGACGACGGTTCAATCCCGCGTCCGGCCATCCTGATTTAGGTTTTCCGTGATTTCCCTAAATCACTCCAGGCAAATGCCGGGATGGTTCCTCTGAAAGGGCACGGCCAACTTCCTTCCCCATCCTTCCCTAATCCGATGAGACCGATGACCACGCTGTCTGGTCTCCTTCCCCAAACCAACCAACCAACCAACTTACATATAGCGTAGTAGACCTGCGATCATATTTTAAGGCTAAATACTTTCACTTAGTCTTCTTACCGGTCGATGGTGGCTTGCGTCGTGCGCGAGCGCGGCCCTGTCTGAGCCGTTGGCGGCGCCGGCGGTGATGACGTCGACGGCATCATACAGTTCCGTGGGCACGCTCCCAGAGCCATCAACCAGCTCCTGCGACCGCAGCCCGCTCTGCAAAGGAAAATTCGCAAGTCTTGTAACGCCCACAGTAAAATATTCTTCATCTTCACTACTGGCCTTTAAAATTGCTACACCAAGAAGAAATGCAGATGATAAACGGGTATTCATTGGACAAATATATTATACTAGAACTGACATGTGATTACATTTTCACGCATTTGGGTGCATAGATCCTGAGAAATCAGTACCCGGAAAAACCACCTCTGGCCGTAATAACGGCCTTGATACTCCTGGGCATTGAGTCAAACAGAGCTTGGATGGCGTGTACAGGTACAGCTGACCATGCAGCTTCAACACAATACCACAGTTCATCAATAGTAGTGACTGGCGTACTGTGACGAGCCAGTTGCTCGGCCACCATTGACCAGATGTTTTCAATTGGTGAGAAATCTGGAGAATGTGCTGGCCAGGGCAGCAGTCGAACATTTTCTGTATCCAGAAAGGCCCGTACAGGACCTGCAACATGCGGTCGTGCATTACCCTGCTGAAATGTAGGGTTTCGCAGGGATCGAATGAAGGGTAGAGCCACGGGTCGTAACACATCTGAAATGTAGCGCCCACTGTTCAAAGTGCCGTCAATGTGAACAAGAGGTGACCGAGACGTGTAACCAATGGCACCCCATACCATGACGCCGGGTGATACGCCAGTATGGCGATGACGAATACACGCTTCCAACGTACGTTCACCGCGATGTCGTTAAACACGGATGCGACCATCATGATGCTGTAAACAGAACCTGGATTCATCCGAAAAAATGACGTTTTGCCATTCGTGCACCCAGGTTCGTCGTTGAGTACACCATCGCAGGCGCTCCTATCTGTGATGCAGCGTCAAGGGTAACCGCAGCCACGCTCTCCGAGCTGATAGTCCATGCTGCTGCAAACGTCGTCGAACTGTTCGTGTAGATGGTTGTTGTATTGCAAACGTCCCCATCTGTTGACTCAGGGATCGAGACGTGGCTGCACGATCCGTTACAGCCATGCGGATAAGATGCCTGTCATCTCGACTGCTAGTGATATTGGCCGTTGGGATCCAGCACAGCATTCCATATTACCCTCCTGAACCCACCGATTCCATATTCTGCTAACAGTCATTGGACCTCGACAAACGCGAGCAGCAATGTCGCGATACGATAAAGCGCAATAGAGATAGGCTACAATCCGACCTTTATCAAAGTCGGAAACGTGATGGTACACATTTCTCCTCCTTACACGAAGCATTACAACAACGTTTCACCAAGCAACGCCGGTCAACTGCTGTTTGTGTGTGAGAAATCGGTTGGAAACTTTCCTCATGTCAGCACGTTGTAGGTGTCGCCAGCGGCGACAATCTTGTGTAAATGCTCTGAAAAGCTAATAATTTGCAGATCACAGCATCTTCTTCCTGTCGGGAATTTTCGCATCTGTAGCACGTCATCTTCGTGTGTAGCAATTTTAATGGCCAGTAGTGTGTTTTTAATTGCTATGTGCACTCTAATAACATTTCCGATCCACGATATAAATAATATCACGCATCTAAAACGCTGTAATAAAATCGATGGCATCGTTTATGACAGACGTCATCTCTGATAGTAAGCTCATTCCAGTGAAAATGGAAATGAAATCAAGTAGTATCATCGTCTATTTATGGTTAACTGTGCTTTTATATCCGTTATCTCTTTAAGAAACTACAAAGTTACTGTTAATAGTGGAAAGAAATTTAACTGGAAGGAAAGGGTAGCAGCATCTGCAGTAGGAAATGGTAAGCTGTGAAAAACCAACTGTAAACGGGCCAAAGTGAACGTAAGCTTGTCAAGAACTTAAAGCTGATTCGACACAAGAGCGTGCACATCATGGAATGGCAGCTAATTCCTACATGATTCCACAGCTAATTTGCTTATTTACTAGCCAGTATAACAATGAAATGTAATAATGGCACCGTTGCTTTGTGGGTTAGCTGTTTTGTCGTTCATTTACATAAGTAACTTCTCAAAGAACTAAATTTGGAGGACGTGATACGTCAGCTTAGCAGAATATCAAAAATAAACCTAAGATGCTGGAATACTAGGATGTAGATCTAGTCACAAATAGTCAGCGCGAATTCAGGAAGTATCGTTCTTCTGAAACACAACTAGGTCTTTATTTACACGAAGTAATGAGTGCTGTCGACAGGATATCTCAGATTGATGCCATATTTCTAAATTTCTAGAAGGATTTTGATACCGCCACTCACAAGCGACTTCTAATCAAATTGCGTGCGTATGGAGTATCGTCTCAGTAGTGCGACTGGATTCGTTATTTACTGTCAGAAAAATCACAGTTCGTTGTGACTGAATCAAAGTCACCAAACAAAACAGAAATGAAATCTGGTGCTCCCCGAGGAAATGTTATAGACCCTCCGCTGATCCTAATCTACACTCCTGGAAATTGAAATAAGAACACCGTGAATTCATTGTCCCAGGAAGGGGAAACTTTATTGACACATTCCTGGGGTCAGATACATCACATGATCACACTGACAGAACCACAGGCACATAGACACAGGCAACAGAGCATGCACAATGTCGGCACTAGTACAGTGTATATCCACCTTTCGCAGCAATGCAGGCTGCTATTCTCCCATGGAGACGATCGTAGAGATGCTGGATGTAGTCCTGTGGAACGGCTTGCCATGCCATTTCCACCTGGCGCCTCAGTTGGACCAGCGTTCGTGCTGGACGTGCAGACCGCGTGAGACGACGCTTCATCCGTCCCAAACATGCTCAATGGGGGACAGATCCGGAGATCTTGCTGGCCAGGGTAGTTGACTTACACCTTCTAGAGCACGTTGGGTGGCACGGGATACATGCGGACGTGCATTGTCCTGTTGGAACAGCAAGTTCCCTTGCCGGTCTAGGAATGGTAGAACGATGGGTTCGATGACGGTTTGGATGTACCGTGCACTATTCAGTGTCCCCTCGACGATCACCAGTGGTGTACGGCCAGGGTAGGAGATCGCTCCCCACACCATGATGCCGGGTGTTGGCCCTGTGTGCCTCGGTCGTATGCAGTCCTGATTGTGGCGCTCACCTGCACGGCGCCAAACACGCATACGACCATCATTGGCACCAAGGCAGAAGCGATTCTCATCGCTGAAGACGACACGTCTCCATTCGTCCCTCCATTCACGCCTGTCGCGACACCACTGGAGGCGGGCTGCACGATGTTGGGGCGTGAGCGGAAGACGGCCTAACGGTGTGCGGGACCGTAGCCCAGCTTCATGGAGACGGTTGCGAATGGTCCTCGCCGATACCCCAGGAGCAACAGTGTCCCTAATTTGCTGGGAAGTGGCGGTGCGGTCCCCTACGGCACTGCGTAGGATCCTACGGTCTTGGCGTGCATCCGTGCGTCGCTGCGGTCCGGTCCCAGGTCGACGGGCACGTGCACCTTCCGCCGACCACTGGCGACAACATCGATGTACTATGGAGACCTCACGCCCCACGTGTTGAGCAATTCGGCGGTACGTCCACCCGGCCTCCCGCATGCCCACTATACGCCCTCGCTCAAAGTCCGTCAACTGCACATACGGTTCACGTCCACGCTGTCGCGGCATGCTACCAGTGTTAAAGACTGCGATGGAGCTCCGTATGCCACGGCAAACTGGCTGACACTGACGGCGGCGGTGCACAAATGCTGCGCAGCTAGCGCCATTCGACGGCCAACACCGCGGTTCCTGGTGTGTCCGCTGTGCCGTGCGTGTGATCATTGCTTGTACAGCCCTCTCGCAGTGTCCGGAGCAAGTATGGTGGGTCTGACACACCGGTGTCAATGTGTTCTTTTTTCCATTTCCAGGAGTGTATATAATCGATTTTGGACACAATCTGAGTAGCCCTTTTAATACTATTTGCAGATGATGTCATTTAGTGTCTCGTGAAGTCATAAAAAGATCAAAACAAACTGCAGAACAATTTACACAAGGTATCTGTATGATACGAAAAGTGGCAGCTGACTCTTAACTATCAAATTACGCTTTTGCGTCCTTCTTCTTCTGGAGTACTGATGTGCCACATGGAATCCCATCGGATGGAATTGACGGGGAATATCGAAAAAGTTCATAAAACTAGAAGCTTGTTTTTTATCAACGCGAAATTTCTGTTACCAACTTTCTCCCCCGAATGAGAAAATATTTTGTAAACGCCCAACTATATAAGGAGGAAAGGTTATCGCAAGAAAAATAAGAGATATCAGAGACTGCACGGAAAGATTTAAGTGTTTTTCACCCGCGCGTTGTCCGAGGGTGTAACGGTTGAGAAATAGCTTGAAGCTGGTTCGATAAACCCTCTACCAGGCACTTAATTCCGAATAGCAGAGTAGTAGATGGACTAGACACGAATTGATATGTGTCTCTAACGGACTATATGTACATTTATAACTACCTCCCAATCAAGTTGTTCAAGTCTGTAGATATGAACTAGTGAGAGTTTTTGCGCTAATGTGATAGTTTCTTATTTAACAGAGTAGTAGCAACTAATTTATTTCAATAAGCCTGTTATGGTATACAAATACTCAAGGATTCACGTTGTTCATTTTCAAATAATTTGTTAGGGCAAACTTATTGTTAGAGACCTATCCAAATGGGTTATATAACGTTTTACTCGTATTCTATCTCTGTTCTTGCCATGAACGTTTGAAATGCGTGTTTGTGTTTGTATCTGTATGTGCATGTATGACGAATGAGACAGTTTCCCCTGGCCCTCTATCATGGGTTTCACCGACTGGTGATGACGTGTTTATTGACTTCTGGAAAGTCTTCGAAGTAGTTACTTATCGTTGTTTAGTTACCGAAATTTATGCTTACGGAATAACGGGATATACGAATAGATTGACACCTTCCTAGCTAACAAACCAAGGTCATTGTTCTTAAAGGGTATACGTCGTCAAAAGTTAAAATATCTTTCATTGTACCTTAAGGAAGTATGACAGAACTGTTATTGTCCACGATATTTATATGCGACCAGTCTGCCAACTATTTAGCTCTCTGAAGTTGCTAGTAGACGACATGAGCGTATAAAAAAATTGGAGACGTCGTTAGATACTGTGAGCTGTTTTCCAGTACATATTTCTAGTATTGGTCTGAAAGGAAGGTCACTAGCGTCTGTCTCACAAAGTGTGCCGAGTGTGATATCCCTGCCATTTTTATGATAGTGTATTGCCGGTATTACATGGATATCCACATCTTATCCTTGAAATGTGTTACGGAGAGGCTCTGTATGTGTCAGTGATTTTTTAGTTATCTTGGAAGGGTATACCGCTGCATAGTGCGCCTTTACAGTGAAAGTGCATTACGAGAAACGCGAGGAGCTTGGTCGTAAACTCCGAACAATACTGAGGCATCATGTAGCACCGAATGAGCCAGTTATGAGCAAGACCATTAAGAAATTTGAAGCAACGGGTCCCACTGTGAACATCAAAAGCTCTAGGCGTCCATGAAATCGTCAATCCGCGGTTAACAACGACTTATGCGTGAGTATGTTAGCGTACATTCACAGATGTCGATTTATCTTCGTTCTCGGCAACTGGGTTTGTCGGTAGCCATCGTAGAATGTATTTCGACGAAATATCTTCATTTCCATGCATATAAACTTCAGATAAGTCCAGAACTGAAAACAATCAACCAGCCACTCTAAAAGGAAGTAATACATTGTTTAATTTATGACGAGGCAACAAGCCGATGAGAAGACTGCACGTAGAATAATTTTCAGTGACGACGAACTTGTATGTTAATACAAACTGAATTAACGTGAATGGGAACAGAAGATTTTACAGTCATCCATGCTTTAAAAAAAGTGTGACAGTGATGATCTGATGTGATGGCGTCAACGGAACGGACTTTTTTGAGAATGATAACGAAAAAGTCACTAACATTAACAGAACATCCTCACTACATATTTCTAAAATCACAGATGTCGATATTTAGATACCAATTATGGCGAAACAAGAGTTACGCTGAATGGAACTTGTTATTTTGAAATGACATCTCAGTATTAGTGGCCGCATTTTGATCAACGGACACTCTGAATAAATAGTTTCAGCAGTACTGTAATACTTGTCATGTTTTAGTCTGGACAATTCCTATACTGCATGAAGTGTTCGCTGGTCGACTCACGTCACTCTATATGGACACCACAACTTTTCAGTTACATCCTTACGTTTTAATACCTTGTGATTTTTCCTAGTAGGTAACGTTAAACTGCATATGTCTGAGGGAAACATCAAACTTTGCTGTACTTCGGCGGGGAACTCAATGTATTATTTTCGAAATCTTAGGACAAGTATGAGAAAGATTGCTGGTAAATTTGATGGAAGGAACACGGAAACTAGTAAGATCACTCGCCAGATTTTGTTTAACATTGTAGTGTGTTGTTGAGAATAGCGTATTATGTTTAGCATTTCCTCTAAAATTAAACTTATTTAAAACACCTACAAAGCCGGAATCACTTGTAAGTTTTTCATTCCACCCGAATCTCCCATGGCACTACGTCACGTACAACAGCGTTCAGCCTAAAAGTCTTGAACATTTAAAATCAGAAGTTTTACTGTCACAATTCATTTCCCATGCATTTTTATCGACTCCACTTTAAACAACAGAGTAAACACGCGAGGAGCTTAATCGAATTACGGAAGCTGCAAACGACGCCCGTTATGCGCCGCGCCTTCCCTGCTATCATTTAGTCACGGCTGCTGACGCATTACGAAGCTCATACCTTCTCTTCCTTAACGATCCAAGATATGAAACACGGTCCTAATTGCGCCACTGTTTTACGACTCACAGTTACGGTAAACAGATTACACTCTAGTAAAACTCTGTTACTGTGGCACAGGGGTAATTTTTGATGAACAGTAGCTACAGCTGTTAAGCTGCAAACAGTGCTTAAGACATGCCTAAATATTTCATACGCACAGAAGTCTCTGTATGGAGGAGTAACAGTAGTAGTATTTATAATGTTAACATTAGCACTGGAGGAATCTTAGTAAGTCAAAAAGATATTGCAAAGTAGATTGTGTTAAAAATAGATAGCGTAGTTCTTCAATTTCGACTTAGTTGATCAGTCCTCGGAAAGTAGCTAGGGAAGAGGTAACAGCTGCTTTTTGGTCGTCGCAAGTGAGATGGTGTAGTTGCTTAGACAATGGAATCGTAGTAATAGGGTGGCGAGTGGAGTGCAAATTCCATCTTTTCATCTCCGTTTAGATTTGCCGTTATTTCCTCAAATCACTTGCGACGGATGTCAAAAGCAACCCTTCAACAAGACGATAGTTGTTGCACGTCCAAATTTTGGCCAAGAGACCAGCTGCTCTGTCTACAATGTCGACAAGAAGTTGAACTACATCCTTTCATCCTCCTTTCCTTGCTCCCCCCTTTTTTTTTGTTACATCCTTTCATCCTCCTTTCCTTGCTCCCCCCCCCTTTTTTTTGTCATCAGTCTTCTGACTGGTTTGATGCAGCCCGCCACGAATTCCTCTCCTGTGCTAACCTCTTCATCTCAGAGTAGCACTTGCAACCTACGTTCTCAATTATTTGCTGGATGTATTCCAGTCTCTGCCTTCCTCTACAGTTTTTGCCCTCTACAGCTCCCTCTAGCATCATGGAAGTCATTACCTCATGTCTTAACAGATGTCCTATCATGCTGTCCCTTCTCCTTATCAGTGTTTTCCACATATTTCTTTCCTCTCCATTCTGCGTAGAACTTCCTCATTCATTACCTCATCAGTCCACCTAATTTACAACATTTGTCTGTAGCACCACATCTCAAATGCTTCGATTCTCTCCTGTTCCGGTTTTCCCACAGTCCATGTTTCACTACCATAGAATGCTGTGCTCCAAACGCACATTCCTCAGAAATTTCTTCCTCAAATTAAGGCCGATATTTGATGTTAGTAGATTTCTCTTGGCCAGGAATGCCTTTTTTACCATAGCTAGTCTACTTTTGATGTCCTCCTTGCTCCGTTCGTTATTGGTTATTTTACTGACTAGGAAGTAGAATTCCTTAATTTCATCTACTTCGTGACCATCAATCCTGATGTTAAGTTTCTCGCTGTTCTCATTTCTACTATTTCTCATTACCTTCGTCTTTCTTCGATTTGCTCTCAACCTATACTGTGTACTCATTAGACTGTTCATTCCGTTCAGCAGATCATGTAATTCTTCTTCACTTTCATTCAGGATAGCAATGTCAATAGTGAATCGTATCACTGATATCGTTTCACCTTGAATTTTAATTCAACTCCTGAACCTTTATTTCCATCATTGCTTCCTCGATGTACAGATTGAACAGTAGGGGAGAAAGGCTACATCCTTGTCTTACACCTTTTTGAATACGAGCACTTCGTTCTTGGTCGTCCACTCTTATTATTCCATCTTGGCTGTTGTACATATTGTATATGACCCGTCATTCCCTGTAGCTTACCCCCTACTTTTTTCGGAATTTCGAACCTCTTGCACAATTTTACACTGTCGAACGCTTTTTCCAGGTCGACAAATCCTATGAACGTGTCCTGATTTTTCTTTAGTCTTGCTTCCATTATTAACCGCAATGTCAAAATTGCCTCTCTCGTTCCTTTACTTTTCCTAAAGCGAAACTGGTCGTCATATATCGCATCCTCAATTTTCTTTTCCATTCTTCTGCGTATTATTCTTGTAAGCAACTTAGATGCATGAGCAGTTAAGCTAATGGTGCGATATTTCTTGCCCTTGTCAGCTCTTGCCGTCTTCGGAATTGTGTGGATGATTTTTTTCCGAAAGTCAGATGGTATGTCGCGAAATTCATCCATTCCACACACCAACGTGAATATACGTTTTGTTGCCACTTCCCCCAATGATTTTAGAAATTCTGATGGAATGTTATTTATCCCTTCTGCCTTATTCGACCTTAAGTCCTCCAAAACTCTTTTAAATTCTGATTCTAATACCGGATCCCCTATCTCTTTCTACATCGACTCCTGTTTCTTCTTCTATCACATCAGACAAATCTTCCCCCTCATAGAGGCTTTCAATGTATTCTTTCCACCTATCCACTCTCTCCTCTGCATTTAACAGTGGAATTCCCGTTGCACACATAATGATACCACCCTTGCTTTTAATGTCACCGAAGGTTGTTTTGACTTTCCTGTATGCTGAGTTTTTCCGTCCGATTGTCATTTTTTTTATGTCTTCACATTTTCCTGCAGCCATTTCGTCTTAACTTCCGTGCACTTCCTATTTACTTCATTCCTCAGTGACTTGTATTTCTGTATTCCTGAGTTTCCCCGGCCCGCATCTCGTGGTCGTGCGGTAGCGTTCTCGCTTCCCACGCCAGGGCTCCCGGGTTCGATTCCCGGCGGGGTCAGGGATTTTCTCTGCCTCGTGATGGCTGGGTGTTGTGTGCTGTCCTTAGGTTAGTTAGGTTTAAGTAGTTCTAAGTTCTAGGGGACTTATGACCGCAGCAGTTGAGTCCCATAGTGCTCAGAGCCATTTTTTTGAGTTTCCCGGAACAATTTTGTTCTTCCTCCTTTCATCAATCAACTGAAGTATTTCTGCTGTTACCCATAGTTTCTTCGCAGTTACCTTCTTTGTACCTATGTTTTCCTTCCCAACTTCTGTGATGGCCCTTTGTAGTGATGTCCATTCCTCTTCAACTATACTGCCTACTGAGCTATTCCTTTTTATAGCCTTAGAGAACTTCAAGCGTACCTCGTCATTCCTTAGTACTTCCGTATCCCACTTCTTTGCGTATTGATTCTTCCTGACTAATGTCTGAAACTTCAGCCTACTCTTCAAAGCTACTATACTGTGATCTGAGTGTATATCTGCTCCTGGGTACGCCTTACAATCCAGTATCTGATTTCGGAATTTCCGTCTGACCATGATGTAATCTAACTGAAATCTTCCCGTATCACACGGCCCTTTCCAAGTATACCTCCTCCTCTTCTGATTCTTGAACAGGGTATTCGCTATTACTAGCTGAAACTTGTTACAGAACTCAATTAGTTTTTCTCCTCTCTCATTCCTTGTCCCAAGACCATATTCTCCTGTAATCTTTTCTTCTTCTCCTTCCCCTACAACTGCATTCCAGTCCCCCATGACGATTAGATTTTCATCCCCCTTACATAGTGTATTACCCTTTCAATATCCTCATCACTTTCTCTATCTCTTCATCTTCAGCTTGCGACGTCGGCATGTATACCAGAACTATCTTTGACGGTGCTGATTTGCTATCCGTTCTGATACGAACGATCCTGTCACTGAATTGTTCGCCGAGCGGTTCTAGGCGCTTCAGTCCGGAACCGCGCAACTGCTAAGGTCGCAGGTTCGAATCCTGCCTCGGGCCTGGATGTGTGTGATGTCCTTAGGTTAGTAAGGTTTAAGTAGTCCTAAGTTCTAGGGCACTGATGACCTCAGACGTTGAGTCCCATAGTGCTCAGAGCCATTTGGCCATTAGAACAGTTCACAAAAACACACTCTCTGCCCTACCTTCCTATTCATAACGAATCCTACTCCTGTTATACAATTTTCTGCTGCTGTTGGTATCAGCCGATACTCATCTGACCAGAAATTCTTGTCTTCTTTTCACTTCGTTTCACTGACCCCTACTACGTCTAGATTGAACCTTTGCATTTCCCTTTTCAGATCTTCTGGTTTCCCTACCACCTTCAAGCTTCTGACATTCCACGCCCCGACTCGTAGAACTTTATCCTTCCATTGATTATTCAATATTTTTCTCATGGTAACCTCCCCCATGGCAGTCCCCTCCCGGAGATCCGAATGGGGGACTATTCCGGAATCTTTTGCCAATGGAGAGATCATCATGACACTACGTGTTTATAATGCAGTGGTTTCCATTGCCTTCTGCATCATCATGCCGTTGATCATTGCTGATTCTTCCACCTTTAGAGGCAGTTTCCCACCCCTAGGACAAGGGAGTACCCTGAACCTCTGTCCGCTCCTCCGCCCTCTTTGACAAGGCCGTTGGCAGGATGAGGGTGACTTCTTATGCCGGAAGTCTTCCGCCGCCAATGCTGATTATAATCCAAATTCAAGCAGCGGCGGGATTCGAACCCGGGACCGAGGAAGTTTCGGTTATGAATCAAAGATGCTACCTGCGGGAACAGCGACAAGATCAAACATCAAACTAGACATACGTGTGCAAGACTAAGTAACATGAATCTCTTTGTGTAGACACCTCATTTCCGGAGTTTTAGCAGTTTTACGTATTACACTGACATTCACTTTTAAATATTCCTATAACATATCTGGAACGGTTCTGAGCTGCCATTACGTCTGTCGATATTGAGTTGATCTACCGTCGTATCGGACATTACAGACTTTCAACGAGGGAAAGTTGTCGGTGGCTGCTTAGCTGAGGCATCACTGACAACAAAAATAAATGTATCAATGGAATCTACTTATACTGTACCTAGTGCAACGATAGCAAACAGAATTGACTGCTACACGATAGAGTGAGAAAAACAAAACTCACTGGTTAGGAAAGGAGAACATGAAAAAGGCTTCCAACCTTTCATAAGCAGGCCAGAGCCTCGATAGTGTCTACGGAAATAATAAAATAGCAGCTCAAAAACAATTCACGTATGTGACAAACCTCTTACAAAGCAGAGGCTTTGGTGGTACAAATAGCATAAAATATGGTTCCATTTTTTTAGTCATCAGTCTGCTGACTGGTTCGACATGGCAAGCCAAGAATTCTTCTCTCTTGTACTAATCTCGTTATTTCATAGTAACAGTTGCCCCCTACGTTCTCAATTATTTTTTGTTCGACATGTTCCAGTCTCTGGACATCCCGTACAGCTTTTACACTTTACTCCTCCATCTAGTACTATGGAAGATATACCCTCATGTCTTAACACATGGCCCATCATCTCGTCCTTTCTTCATGTCATTCTGTACCATATTTTTCGCCGATTCTTCGGAGAATCTCCTCAATCGTTATTTTATCAGTCCACATAATTTTCCAAAATCCATCTATAGCACCACATCTCAACCGCATCTATTCTTTCTTTACCCGTTTTCCGACACTCACTACCATACAATGCCAAACGCATATTCTCTGAAAGTTCTTCCTTAAATTAAGGCCGGATGTTCGTCTTCCTGGCGCTTTGAATTCGCGCGCCCGTCTGCCTCACGGCGAACTTGAGTGGCGCTGGCCTACAACTCACCTCTACGTCGTCGCCGGATTGCTGCCTATGAGAAGCCTGGAATAACTGGGTTAAGCAAATAGCTGTAGTTGGCTCTGGGAATTACTTATCGTAACATCTCCTGCTTGTGAGTCACCGGTAAGGTGTACGGCAGTACGACTTCCTAGCATGAACCGCTAAATGTTTTTCTTTTGGGAACACAGCCTTGACAGACAGTAGTGAACTGCGGATTCCACCTAGTTCTTTGAACTATCCATCTAAGCGAATTGTTTTATTATGTCTGTGGTACTGATAATGCAGACGCGGAAATTACGTGTTGAAAGATAGTTTTTTTTTAATGTTATAGCTGTGTAGTGATTTATACTGTCTGTAGGCGAGGTTTCTTAACGATCTTGTGGCAGTCGGTCGGATTAGCCCAGGCAAGCCTTCTAAGGTGATACTGGGTGATGCATACTACATTGTGATCCGTTACTGAAATCTTTAGTTTCACTGTGTCTTAGAATGTTCACTTTTGATTTAGAATCGGGATCGGTAGTGCAAGGTGGTCTTATTGTATTACCGACAGCCAACGTTGAAAATTGAGTAAAGTGCTGGACAATCGGCACTACAAAACAAATACTACTGGGCTTTACGGCTTTTTGCAGCTCTGACTGGCGCGGAATGAGGTTAGTATTGAGTCTGATGCTAAGTGGTATCACGAAGTGTCGCCCTTCTAGCTGTTCCCAGCGTTATCGTGTCACTTTCTGCTACTGTTCTGGTTTGCCGAAGTTACGGAATGTTGTGTTTTGTTCATTTTTTCTATTTTGCTCGTTGCGGTAAGGGCCAGCAATGTTGCTTTACACCTTTACATGAGAATGTGGTTACACATATCTTCCCGATGCGGATCTGTGCCGAGGGCTATCCAATTTTGGTAAATTATTGAAGCGTTTGCATGTGGCCGCCACATGGGCGATGCTGTGAAAGTTTTCCCTGTAATCATAAAATTGGTTAAGGTGTTATATGCCGTAAATATTAGGGGTTAAACTTTACGGATTTGATAGTGGTGTCCCGCATGATTCCACCACAGTAAATTAATTTATTGTTTATTTTTTTGGTTCAGTATAGTTTAAATCAGAAGTAACGCTGTTAAGCAAGAATTCTTTAGCATAACTTTATCTTAAGCTGCGCTCAGCCATCAAATACCGCCGCGCGATATGTCTGGGTGGTGATGTTTGGGAACTAAAGGGTTAAAGCACAATGCTGCATGACAAGCCGGTGCAGTGGGCATTAGTATTTGTTGTACGTGTGTGGTTTGTATTGGTTGATGTCCAGTGTGTATGTCCGTTGTATTTGGTTTACGTGTATTGTGAGTGATTCTTGTCCACGGGACCAAAGTAATTAAACTCTGATTTCATTACTTATCAGTTTTATTGCTTTATGGAGTAAAACTTTTATTAATGAATGGATATACTTTAAAGACACTATGTTCAACCAGTCTGTCAGGATCGATGTATTAAAAAAATTTATCTGAGTTATTGAGGGCTTAAAGTAAGTGAAATTGGTTTTATTTGAATTCAATTTTAACTATCCGCAGTACTTTCATAGTCTGTATCGCCGCTGGATTAGTGACTGTTCATTGTGGTTAAAGGCTCTGGGAACATTGCAAGCGGGCTGTTGCCCTATACCTGTCTTAGTTGCAGGTTGAGATCGGCGCTTATGACTGGAGAAACCGGGCTGCCCAGCGTGTGCCCCTCAGCAAATGCTCCTGCAAGTGCGCGGCCGGCAGCCTTGTAGCCAGCCAAGAGTGCTAGCTGCACCTAAAGGATGTTTTTGTTAATAAATGGTCTTCAGGTCAGTCGCGTAAGTTAATTACTCCAGCCCTCCACTCCCAATCGCGAAAAATTCTGCACACTAATAGACATCTTTTGGCCTGGAATGCCCTGTACGCCTGTGCGTATCTGTATCGTTCATAAAGTGCTTTTCTTCCTAGGCAGCAGAATTCATTAACTTTGCTTAGTTCGTGGGCCGTCAATTTTAAGTTTATCGCTAATCTCATTTCTACTAGTCCTCATTACTTCTGAATTTCACACATTCTCAATCCATATGCTGTGTTTATTAGACTATTCATTCCATTCAACATATCCTGTAATTCTTCACTTTCACTGAGAATACAAACGTCATCAGTGATTTTATCATTGATACCTTTTCTTCTTGAATTTTAATCTCACTCTTGAAACTTTCATTTCCATTTGCTTCTTCGATGTATAGACTGAATGGTAGTGGCGAAAGGCTAAATCTGACTTACACAAGTCTTAATCAGACCACTTTGTTCTTGATCAAACGTTATTATTGTTCCCTCTTGGTTTTTGTACATATTATATGCTACCCGCCTTTTCATATAGCTTACTCCTATTTCTTTCATAGTTTAGAACATCTTGCTGCATTTTACATTGTCTGTTTTTCTAGGTCGACAAATCCTACGAAAAGTCTTGATTTTTCTTAAGCCTTATTTCCATAATCAATCACAACGTCATAACTGCCTCTCTCGTACCTTTCCATTTCCGAAAGCCGAACAGATCATCTAACGGTTCTTCAAATTTTTCATCCTTTTGTATATTATTTTTTCTAACAACTTGGAGGCATGAGCTGTTAAGCTGATTATGCGATATTTCTCACACTTTTCTGCCCTTCCTTCAGGATTTTATCTTTTCCGAAAGCCTAATGCTATGTCTCCAGTCTCATAGATCAAAGCTTACCAGTTTGAGTTGTCGTTTAGTTGCCACTCCTCGCAGTGATTACATAAATTCCGGAGTGATTTTATTTATCCCTTCTGCTTTATTTTATCCCAACTCTTCCAAAGCTCTGTTAAACTCTGATTCCAATATTGGATCCCCCACCCCATGTCTTCTATATCGACTACCTTTTATTTTTGTATAAACTCATCAGACAGCTCCTTCCCGTTGGAGAGGCCTACCTTTTTATTCTTAACGAACCTTTCTCCCGTTATTATACAATTTTCCGCTGCTGTTATTATCCTATATTCGTCTGCCAGAAATCATGATCTTTCCATTTCACTTCACTGACTTCCGCTGTATCTGGATTGAGACGTTGCAGCGTTCTTTCACTGTTCTTTAGCTTCCTTATCACGATCAAACTTCTGACATCTCACGCCACAACTCGGATAATGTTGCCACTTCCTTGGTTGTTTAGTACACTATGTGATCAAAAGTAGCCGGACACCCCCAAAAACATACGTTTTTCATATTAGATGCATTATGCTGCTACCTACTGCCAGGTACTCCATATCAGCGATCTCAGTAGTCATTAGACATCGCGAGAGAGCAGAATGGGGCGCTCCGCGGAACGGACTTCGAATTTGGTCAGGTGATTGGGTGTCACTTCTCATACGTCTGTACGCGAGATTTCCACACTCCTAAACATCCCTAGGTCCACTGTTTCCGATGTAATAGTGAAGTTGAAACATGAAGGGACACGTACAGCACAAAAGCGTACAGGCTGACTGTTGTGGACTGGCAAGACAGCCAATCCACTTTGAAGGACGCCGAAAGGCACGCGTTTTAGCTCACGCAGGCTGGCTTGAGGTCTGGAACAGGTCACGGATATGAGACTAGCAAATAAAGTACGTAGCTGCTGGAATACTTAACTTTAATCCATAATTGGTGAACATCGCTCTTGACGGTACATGTTTTACAGCATCAATAGTAACTGGTAATGGCGCCTTGCTAGGTCGTAGCAAATGACGTAGCTGAAGGCTATGCTAACTATCGTCTCGGCAAATGAGAGCGTAATTTGTCAGTGAACCATGCTAGCAAAGTCGGCTGTACAACTGGGGCGAGTGCTAGGAAGTCTCTATAGACCTGCCGTGTGGCGGCGCTCGGTCTGCAATCACTGATAGTGGCGACACGCGGGTCCGACGTATACTAACGGACCGCGGCCGAATTAAAGGCTACCACCTAGCAAGTGTGGTGTCTGGCGGTGACACCACACTGACCTCGTCTGTTGACTGACAGACGGCAGACAGTTGAAAAGAGTCGTAATGTGTAATAGGTAGACGTCTATCCAGACCATCAAACCGGAATCCCAAACTGCATTAGGATCCACTACAAGTACTATGACAGTTAGGCGGGAGGTGAGAAAACTTGGATTTCATGGTCGAGTGGCTGCTCATAAGCCACACATCACGCCGGTAAATGCCAAACGACGCCTCCCTTGGTGTTAGGAGCGTAAACATTGGACGACTGAACATTGGAAAAACGTTGTGTGGAGTGTCGAATCATGGTACACAATGTGGCGATCCGATGGCAGGGTGTGGATATGGCGAATGCTAGGTGAACGTCATCTGTCAGCGCGTGTAGTGCCAACAGTAAAATTCGGAGGAAGTGGTGTTATGGTCTGGTCGTGTTTTCAATGGAGGGGGTTTGCACCCCTTGTTTTGCGTAGCACTATCACAGCACAGGCCTACGCTGATGTTTTAAGCACCTTCTTGCTTCCCACTGTCGAAGAGCAATTCGGGGATGGCGATTGAATCTTTCAACACGATCGAGCACCTGTTCATAATGCACTGCCTGTGGCGGAGTGTTTACACGACAATAATATCCGTGTAATGGACTGGCCTGCACAGAGTCCTGACCTGAATCCTATAGAACATCTTTGGGATGTTTTGGAACGGCGACTTCGTGCCAGGCCTCACCGACCCACATTGATACGTCTCCTCAGTGCAGCGCTCCGTGAAGAACGGGTTGACATTCCCCAAGAAACCTTCCAGCACCTAATTGAATGTATGCCTGCGAGACTGGAAGCTGTCGTCAAGGCTAAGAGTGGGTCAACACCATACTGAATTCCAGCATTACCGATGGAGGGCGCCACGAACTTGTAAGTCATTTTCAGCCAGGTGTCCGGATACTTTGATCACATAGTGTACTTTTTCATGTTTACCTCCCCTTACACAGTCCTTTCCAGGATATACGAATGGGGGAATAATCTAGAATCTATTGACAATGGAAAATTTATCATGACAAACTTTCAATTGCAGGCTACATATCCTGTGAATACACATAATATCTATAATGCAGTGATTTCCATTGCCATCTGCATCCTCATCTGCCGTTGATGACTAATGATTCTTCGGTCTATTAGGGCTTTTACCGTCCCATAGCCGCATATAATTTGGTTGGAAATGAAGTCCCATGCTTCTTGGCAGCGCGTAGAGGAACGATGCGGGAGACCCGCACCACTGTACTAGGGAAGGTCCTAATGGGGTGGTTTGCCGTTGCCTTCTTCCGACCATAATGGGGATGAATGATGATGATGAAGACTACACAACACCCCGTCATCTCAGGGCAGGTGAAAATCCCTGACCCCGTGGGGAGTCGAACCCGGGCCCTCGAGCTCGGAAAGCGACAACATTACCGCGAGACCACGAGCTGCGGACATAATTTGGTTAGACGAGGCTAAATATACGGAATTCCCCAACGCGAGACGCATTTACCCAGGAAGTGCGCCAGTGAAGCGAACAATTCACAATGTCTTATTCAAACTGCGAAAAATGGAGATGACTCTGAAACGGTCTGAGTGATCACATCGTGGTTTTCAGCAAATCCACTGACCACAGGAAAAGGAACGGTATTTGATAAAATATAGGTAACCACTGAATGAAGATTTCAAAAGTGTAGCGCAGCTTCAAAGGTGATAATGCCCTCATTCACCAGGCTCTTAATGTCTAAAATTCCTTTTTTGAGCATGATATAGAAATAACGGGTCTTCTCTAATGTTCACAATAGTCAAATAAAATATTTATGATATGTACTGGAAATACTAATAATGGCTCGTTTTAGGTAATGGGAATTGTATAATTACGATGAATGATGTGAAATCCCGTTTACAATTTTCATGATTTATGTATCGGTCCCCATGAATAATCAGGCTGATGTGTTTGCCAAAGCAGTCCTCGAACCATGAGGTGGGTACATGTGCTAGTTTGTGCAGTTCTTGTATTCGCTACGTCGATTACCATATGTAGCGTGTCCAGAGACATTCTGAAAAGTTTGTAAGGGTGTTGCAGGGTATGTTGTGTTGAGAAATTAGTGATTAAAAAATTCGATACGTTGCCCTGTTTGCGAGATAATTAGGATTGAAGTCAGCCAATCAGGCCACTGCGTGCCCAAGTTCAAGCGGCCTTCCAGATGCAATTAGTCGTTCCCATAGAGTATAGAGACAGTCTCTAGCTGACCGCTTGAATTTGCACGCGCATCTGCTTGATTGATTAACTTCAATGCTAATTAACTCGGAAACGGCGCAAAGTATCTAATGTTTTCTTCATAATTATTTTTCAGCACAACCTACTCTGCAGCACCCCTACAAGCTTTTCTGTACACACTTTCGCAAAATCTTATCGAGTGCCGGCCGCTGTGGTCGAGCTGTTTCAGGCGCTTCAGTCCGGAGCCGGGCTGCTGCTACGGTCGCAGGTTCGAATCCTGCCTCGGGCATGGATGTGTGCCATGTCAAAAATTGTTCAAATGGCTCTGAGCACTATGAGACTTAACTTCTGAGGTCATTAGTCCCCTAGAACTTAGAACTACTTAAACCTAACTAACCTAATGACATCACACACATCCATGCCCGAGGCAGGATTCGATACTGCGACCGTAGCGGTCGCGCGGTTCCAGACTGTAGCGCCTAGAACCGCTCTTCCACACCGGCCGGCATGTCATGTCCTTAGGTTAGTTAGGTTTTAGTAGTTCTAAGTCTAGGGGACCTCAGATGTTAAGTTCCATAGTGCTTAGAGCCATTTGAACCATTTTTTTTTCTTATCGAGTACCTGCACTGGATTTCGCCTATGCATTTAGGACTGTTTCCTAGAGAGATTGTAACACAGCACAGCTCACATACATTTAGTAGAAGAAAACCACATCCAACACACGAAGTTAACTCAGAATTCATTTTGGAGTAAAATTGTACGAATTTACGAAATAGTATACTGACATGGGGTTATGCAGTGATAAAAAAGTTGAAGGCTTCAATTCATGGACATAAAATTCATATACTGCGTATAAAATATGTGGCTGGAATCTATACCACAAACTAATATTGAATACCTCAAGTATATAGGGATCATTGTCACAATGCCAAGTTGACACCTACATGATAGCATTAATGTCGATGGTATGTTAATTTACATGTTATGAAGAAACTCTATTGCCGGCAGTGTGGCAAACTGTTATTACAAATAATTTGTGATTGCTTCTAAAATATTCGGAAACACTTTCGGCGAAGCATCCGTCGATATTGTGTAGCGCCCAACATACCGCTCCAGTATCATGAGGACAATATTAGATTAATCACATTTTGCACGAAACAAATAAGTCATCTGGGAATGAAATGGACAGGAATTTTTGTGTTTAATGACAGCTTCACTGCCATGCACAGAGGTCATCAGTCGTCCATTATTTCTGATATACACTGAGGTGACAAGTCCTGGAATGCCTCCTAATACCGTGTCGGACGTCCTTTTGCCTGGCGTAGTGTATCAACTCGACGTGGCAAGGACTGAACAAGTCGGAAGTATCTGCCGAAATACTGAGCCATGCTGCCTCTATAGACGACCATAACTGCGGAAGTGTTGCCGGTGCAGTATGTTGTGCACGAGCTGACCTCTCGATTATGTCCCACAAATGTTTAATGGGATTCATGTCGGGCGGTCTGTAATGCCAAATCATTTGGTTGAATTGTCCAGAATGTTCTCAAACCAATAGCGAATAACTGTGACATGGCGCGTTACAATCCATAAAAATTTTATCGCTGAATGACTGCAAATTGTCTCCAAGTTGCCGAACATAACTATTTCCAGTCAATGATCGGTTCAGTTGGACCAGAGAATCAGTTCCATGTAAACACAGCCCACACTATTATGGAACCGCCACCAGCTTGCACAGTGCCTTGACAACTTGGGTCCACGGATTTGTGGGTCTGGCCACACTCTAACCCCACCATTAGCACTTACCAACTGAAATCGGGATCACACCACGGTTTTCCAGTCGTCTAGGGTCCAATCGATATTGTCACAAGGCTAAGGGAGGCGTTACAGACGATGTCGTGCTGTCAGCAAAGACACTGGCATCGGTCGTCTGCTGCCGTAGCCCACCAAGGTCAAATTTCGTCGTACTATCCTAACGGATACGTTCATCGTACGTTGCACATTGATTTCTGTGGTTATTTCACGCAGCGTTGCTTGTCTGTTATCACTGACAACTCTAAGCAATCGCCGGTGCTCTCGGTCGTTTGGCACAGCGTTATCCGTAGTGAGAGGTAATGCCTGATATTTGGTACTGTCGGCACACTCTTGATACTATGGATATCGGTATACTGAATTCCCTAACGATTACCGAAATGGAATGTTCCATGTGTCTAGCTACAACTGCCATTCCGTGTTCAATGCTTAATTTCCGTCGTGCGGCAATAACCACATCGGAAACCTTTTCACATTAATCACGTAAGTACTGAAAGATTTAAAAGTAAATAAATCACCAGATGCGGATGGAATCCCGGTTCGATTTTACAAAGTGTACTCTATTGTGTTTGGTCCTTACCTAGATTGCATGTATCGTGAATATCTCGACCAGCACTGTCCCAAGTGACTGGAAAAAGGCGCAGTTGAGCCCAGTATATAAGAAGGGTAAAAGAACGGTTCCGCAAAATTACAGACCAATATCCCCAACTTCTGTTCGTTACAGTATCCTTGAGCATATTCGCAGTTTGAATATAATAAACTTTCTTGAGACTGAGACGCTTATGTCCACGAATCAGCATGGTTTCCAAAAGCATCGCTCGTACGAAACTCAGCTTGCCCTTTTCTCACATGATATCCTGCGAGCTATGGATGAAGGGAAGCATTTGATACTGTGCCCCACAAAAATGGCTCTGAGCACTATGCGACTTAACTTCTGAGGTCATCAGTCGCCTAGAACTTAGAACTAATTAAACCTAACTAACCTAAGGACATCACACACATCCATGCCCGAGGCAGGATTCGAACCTGCGACCGTAGCAGTCCCGCGGTTCCGGACTGCGCGCCTAGAACCACAAGACCACCGCGGTGCCCCACAGTAGGCTGTTAACGAAGGTACGAGCTTGTGAAATAAGTTCGCAGGTATGTGAGTGGTTCGAAGACTTCTTAAATAGTAGAACCCAATATGCTGTCCTCGATGGAGAGTGTTCATCGGAGACAAGGGTATCGTGAGGAGCGCCCCAGAGAAGTGTGACAGGACTGCTGCTCTATACAAGGTGTTACATAAAGGTACGGCCAAACTTTCAGGAAACATTCCTCACACACAAATAAAGAAAAGATGTTATGTGGACATGTGTCCGGAAATGCTTAATTTCCATGTTAGAGCTCATTTTAGTTTCGTCAGTATGTACTGTACTTCCTCATTCCAACGTGATCAAATTGTAAATTTTCACAATCAACATGTGTGGGCTGACGAGAATCCGCATACAATTGTGCAATCACGTCATGAACAGGCATTGTTGGTGATGTCTCGATTGGGCCCCATGTTCTTCCACCTACGCTCAATGGAGCACGTTATCATGATTTCATACGGGATACTCTACCTGTGCTGCTAGAACATGTGCCTTTACAAGTACGACACAACATGTGGTTCATGCACGATGGAGCTCCTGTGCATTTCAGTCGAAGTGTTCGTACGCTTCTCAACAACAGATTCGGTGACCGATGGATTGGTAGAGGCGGACCAATTCCGTGGCCTCCACGCTCTCCTGATCTCAACCCTCTTGACTTTCATTTATGGGGCCATTTGAAAGCTCTCGTCTACGCAACCCCGGTACCAAATGTAGAGACTCTTCGTGCTCGTATTGTGGACGGCTGTGATACAATACGCCATTCTCCAGGGCTGCTTCACCGCATCAGGGATTCCATGCGACGGAGGGTGGATGCATGTATCCTCGCTAACGGAGGACATTTTGAACATTTCCTGTAACAAAGTGTTTGAAGTCACGCTGGTACGTTCTGTTGCTGTGTGTTTCCATTCCATGATTAATGTGATTTGAAGAGAAGTAATAAAATGAGTTCTAACATGGAAAGTAAGCGTTTCCGGACACATGTCCACATAACATATTTTCTTTATTTGTGTGTGAGGAATGTTTCCTGAAAGTTTGGCCGTACCTTTTTGTAACAGCCTGTATACATAAATGATTTGTCGGACAGGCTGGGCAGCAATCTGCGGTTGTTTGCTGATGATGCCGTGGTGTACGGTAAGATGTCGAAGTAGGGAGGTAAAAGACGGCTTAGACCAAATTTCCAGTTGGTATGATGAATTGCAGTTAGCCCTAAACGTGGAGAAATGTAAGTTAAGTAGGATGAGCAAACCTGTGTAAGGTGGCAGCTTGAATGAATGTCAATTTCGCATGTTGCATAAGATTTTATGTTGTAACAAGTAGATGGGTATGTCACCTGACATTCTTCGATGATAGTGAGCAGATTTGCCTATCAAAATGTACAGTAGGTAATGCCAAAAGGGGTGACACTCGATTCGATGGTATTAGCACACCTAACCCAAATCCTGCATGTCAATGAGCAAAAGGTGAAAAAAAACTGCTGTTAGTTTGGGGGGGGGGGGGGGGGGGGCAGACGCGAGTTGCACCGTCGCGGCCCACATACAACGAAGGGCTTCTAACAGGGGTTGGTGACCCGCGGCGAGAGACAACGAACGCGCCGGGCGATACTTCGAGGGGAGCAGATAGCGGCCCAGCGCTGCTTGCAATGGAGAAATTATTTAGGAAACTGCGTTGAGGAATTTCCAGATGGCTACAAACAGACCAGGAACGCAGTTAGTGATCACGTGAAACGTCTGTGGTGCCCTCGTTACGTACGTGTGTAGCATTTAGGCGTCAGGAGCGGGTACAAAATGTCAGATTGGCTAAAATAAACTCGGAAGGAGTGGAAGTGGCGATATTTCGACGCGGTTTAAAGGTAGGCCCTTTGCGGTTGGCAGGGGTAGTTTCCACGAGATGAAAGGAATGCTCTCATTGGTCTGAAAAAGCCGTGACGTGAAGCACGAAGGGATACAGGTGGGGGACAGTTTGCTACAAAAGACAGAATACCAAAAACTTGGGGGACTCTCCTCTGAACCAGCGTCAAGTGTAGAACAGAGCGCATCTCGCTCTGTGCGACGCCAAAGGAAGAATTTTGTGTGAACACTGCGTTCACTTTGGCTGACATTCAGCTAGAAATTAGTTGAAGAGTCGTTGAGCACCGATAGCGGAGAAACGAAACAGCTACGTAGTTAATTGTTCTTGCAGGAATTGAGAGGGCATTTAAGTATACACGCTGCTCCATCTATGCACGTGTATATAGCCATATTTTCCAGACTAGGGATGAGTGCATGTTTTCTCGCCTAATGAGAAACATAGGACAGTTTCAGCTGAAAAAATCGGTAAAGATTTTGATTAGTTTGTTATAGGGTTTTCAGAGGGCAAGAGCAGCCATGCAGCCGACAGCACGTGGCAGCTAATGGTAAATGCCACTGGCAGAGGGGTAAAATTGTCGTATCACCAGCTTGCGTCCACTGCGAACATGAGCAACCTTGAGCAGTCTTTAGCTCATCTTGTCACAAAAATCAACCATCCTCCATAGACTTCAAATGGCTCAGAGCACTATGAGACTTAACTTCTGAGGTCATCAGTCCCCTAGAACTGAGAATTACTTAAGCCAACTAACCTAAGGACATCACACACATCCATGCCCGAGGCAGGATTCGAACCTGCGACCATAGCGGTTGCGCGGTTCCAGACTGTAGCGCCTAGAACCGCTCGGCCACTCCAGCCGGCTCTCCATAGACTTGATTGTCATCCTAAATAGTACCGAACTTAGAACCAGAATCTGATGATTTGTCGTAATATTTGCCAACTCACAGTACTTCACTGTCTAACCGTAAGAAAAATCTTGTAGAGAAACTTCTATTTAAATTTGATATTGTTGTGTTCAGTGTTAGTTCTGCTAATCAGGACGTTATCCTGACAACTGTACTGAAATTGTCATGTCACAATCTATGTAAACTGTGGTGTCACCGCCAGACACCACACTTGCTAGGTGGTAGTTTAAATCGGCCGCGGTCCATTAGTACATGTCGGACCCGCGTGTCGCCACTGTCAGTAATTGCAGACCGAGCGCCACCACACGGCAGGTCTTGAGAGACGTACTAGCACTCGCCCCAGTTGTACGGACGACTTTGCTAGCGACTACACTGACGAAGCCTTTCTCTCATTAGCCGAGAGATAGTTAGAATAGCCTTCAGCTAAGTCCATGGCTACGACGTAGCAAGGCGCCATTAACCATTTCTAGAGAGAGTCTCACTTGTATCATCAAGAATGCTGTATACAAATGATGGATTAAAGTTAAGTATTCCACCAGCTACGTACTTTTCTTTATAGCATTCATTACGTATCCTGTTTCAGACTTAAGCAAGCCTGCGTGAATTAAACGCGTGCCTTTCGGTTACCCGTCACTGTGGACTGGCTGTCTTGTCAGTCCACTACATAAACCTGTATGCTTCTTTGAGAACAATACAAAAATTAAATTGTGTACGGCTAAACACTGATGTGCTGTGTCACAGAATAAGGGTCAACTCCTACCCCAGTAATTTATTCTAGTGACACTAACGCACTCACAGGGTGTTTCTGCTGATGTCTGGCGAATGTGAAAAGTAGCAGAGTGTCAGAATTGTAATGTTCTGATACAGTATTACTATTGCCCATCTTGAAACAGTCAAGTCGTTTAAATATCTGGGCATAACGTTGCAAAGCGATATAAGGTGGAACGAGCATGTGAGAGCTGTGGTAGGGAAGGCGAATGGTAGACTTCGTTTTATTGAGGGAATTTTAGGAATGAGTGGCTCACCTGTAAAGGAGACCGCACATAGCATGCTGGTACGACCTGTTCTTGAGTACTGCTCTAGTGCTTGGGATCCATACCAGGTAGGATTGAAGGAAGACGTCGAAGCAATTCAGAGACGGTCTGCTAGATTTGTTAGTGGTAGGTTCGAACAACACGTAAGTGTTACGGAGATGCTTCAGGAACTCAAATGGGAATCCCTGAAGGTGACGCTTTTTAGGGAAACACAGTTAAGAAAATTTACATATGAATTTCACAGCCGAACGATTCTACTGCTGACTTATGACCTAAGATGTTGAGTCCCATAGTGCTCAGAGCCATTTGATTCTACTGCTGCCAACATACTGCGCGTGATGACCATGAAGGTAAATTGGGGCTCATACGAAGGCATATAGAAAGTTTTTTCCCCTCGATCTATTTGCGAGTGGAACAGGAAAGGAAATGAGTAGTAGTGTGATACAGGGAACCCTCCGCCACGCACTTTACAGTGGCCTGCGAAGTATCTATGTAGATGTAGAAACGATAGCTCCGCCACTGCACTGCCCTTTTATACCTTGTGCACGTGATACTACCGCCATGTGTGTATCGTTATCCCATGAATTTTTTCACATCAGTACATTAACCTGAGTCAAGTGGCAACTTGATAAAATGGTTCAAATGGCTCTGAGCACTATGGGACTTAACTTCTGAGGTCATCAGTCCCCTAGAACTTAGAACTACTTAAACCTAACTAACCTAAGGACATCACAAACATCCATGCCCGAGGCATGATTCGAACCTGCGACCGTAGCGGTCGCGCGGTTCCAGACTGTAGCGACTAGAACCGCTCGGCCACTCCGGCCGGCCGGCAACTTGATATGCGAAATAGTTTTGCGCATACTGATTTTTACAGAAGACGTGTTTGTTTCGCTCGGATGAATAAAATTTGGAAAGTTTTGGTAAGTTCCTATGGGAACAAACTGCTGAGGTCATCGGGCCCTAGGCTTACACACTACTTATTCTAACTTAAAACTAACTTACACTAAGGACAACGCACACACACATGCCCGAGGGAGGACTCGAACCTCCGACGGGAGGAACCGCGCGAACCGTGGCAAGGCGCCCCAGACCACGCGGCGCTCAGATGAATAAACTGGAATATTGTAAATTCATAAAATTAATCATTTTGACCAGCGCAGACAGAGTGCATTAACGCGTCACTTCTGGGTTTCGGGGAGGTGAGCCTGCCCCGGATCGAATCAGCCTCGCGGACTAACGGTGGTGGCTGGTGAACCGGCTAGTCCGCTAGGTGAACATGGTGCTCGTACCGAAGTCCCGCCTCCGGTATTTGAGCCGAATAATTTAGCAACGCAGGTACCGAATTTAATGAGTTCCAACAAAAGTAATTGTAAAATGGAAACATACACGGTTGCCGTGGTCTAAGGGATTTCACTTCAGAACCCGACGTTTCGTCCCCATCTGCGGAGGATATTTTTAAGTGGAATCGTAACTTTGTTGAATGTCCGATTCACAGCCTGGCTCGCTACTAGCTACAGCAAAATTCCGCTTCCGCGAGCTTCCACGCAGTGGCGTGACGTCACATGTTTTGAACAGAGGCCCACGAGAAAGACAGGCCGCGGCGCGTACGTCACGAAGGTAGTCCTGAATTCGCTCGCTCGCTCAGCTCAGCAGACAAAATGCGTTACTAAACATGTCAACTCGCAGCTGCGCGTGTAAGTACTAACGAGAATCGCATCTTCCACTGGAATCTGGTATTATGAAGTCTTACTGATTAACAGTACTACAGCAAAATTTAATTTAAGATCAATACTCGATATAAATGGTATAACGGCTTGTTTATCGCATTTAGTCTCGTCTGCTGTTACTATCATCCCATGGTTAACGACTAGTACACATCTTCTTCAGCACCGGAACTGTTCAAATGCTGCCTCACAACCACGTATTTCAAATGGAACGAAGAGTTCTACGACCAGACGGATCGTGTAGTTATTAGGAGCCCCTTAAGCCCAGATATAGCGAACTTCTTTATGGAAATATTCGAGGAGCAGGCATTGGAAAAAGCGAACAAGAAACCGAATATTTGGTTCCGGTACGAGGATGATACGTTTATTTTGCGGCGGCATGGCAGGGAGGAACTGGATCGTTTTCACAAACATCTGAACGTGATCAATCCGAAGATTGTTTACGAAGGAGGAGGAGGAGGCAGGCTGAAGATTAAATTTTCTTGCTGTACCAGTTTCCAAGAAAGATGATGGTAGCTTGGGCCACACGGTTATTGAAAACCCACGCACGCAGACCGTTACCTACACCGGGATTCGAACCACCACACACAACAAAAGCGAGGCGTCATAAAAACGTTGGCGGATAGAGCAAGGAAAATCTGTGAACCAGAGCTGCTTGACACAGAGTTAAAACATCTCACCACTTCATTGCTCGACGATGGTTATTCGTTCGCTGATGCGAAAAGAGCGTTAAGGCCACCGTGTAGAAATCATAGTGATGCTCTAGCGCCGGAGAAATCTAAAGTTTTCCTGCCATTAATTAAGGACGTGACTGACCGCATAGGAAGAAATCTTGAGAAAGCGGAACATCGCAGTAATTTACACACCCACACGCAAGTTACAAGATAATCTAAAATCGGCCAAGGATGCTCGCCAACCGCTGAAAAAAGCTGGAATTTATAGGGTTCCGTGTAGTTGTGGGGAGGTGTAGGTGGGTACTACAAAAAGAACTGTCAGAAAACGACTCGAAGAGCACAAAGGCAATTGCAGAAAAGGGGAGACTGACAGATCAGCTGTTGCGGATCATGCTTTACAGCAGGAGACCGCCATATTGATTTTGACCGGACTCACGTACTCGCAGCTACAAACGGATACCACGAAAGGCTATACAGAGAATTTTAATAGGAAGGAGGAGGGCGTGAAATTGAATGAAATTTGGATTACGGTGCCGAAGAAGATGTGAATCAGTCTTCCACCATGGGATGATAGTAACAGCGGACGACGGCAGTCGGCAACGGCCAGTTGCGCTCGCTTATTCAAAACGTGTGATGTCACGCCACTTCGCGGAAGCGGAATTTTGCTGCAGTCAGTAGCGGGCCACGGTGTGAATCGGAAATTCAACAAAGCTACGATACCCCTTGAAAATGTCCTCCGCAGATAGGAACGAAACGTCGGGTTTTGAAGTGAAATCCCTTAGACCACTGCATAATAGCCCGGAATATTTTACTAATTGTAACAAAAGTAAATCAGGAAATGTATGTCTCAGCAAGAACAGAAATCAACTGATCGTGTGCGCTAGTTTGCTACTGTGTACGAGACTCCGTCCCCACTACAACCCAGAAACCAAATTGCAATTAAAGCGGCATGTAGGAGACGTGGCTCTGCACAAAAAAGACGTCAGATTCATCTGCCGGAAAGGATACCAAATTATTCTGCGGTTATCTGCGGTAGTCTTATCAAAAAAATTTTTTTTTAGTTTTCCATGTCTAATATAAGAAATAAACGTGAATGAGTGATTCTTCTTTCCCCTTACTCCAGTGTGCTTACGTTACAGGAACATTTCTTACACGCTACCTTCGACGTAAGGAAATCTGTAAGAACTTTCTTTGTAATTGTGGTAATACATTTCGTTCGTTAGACGAATAATTTCCGCCGACGCAAATTAAAAAAAATTTATGATGTCCTAATGCCATTTGTAAGTGTCCTAATACTTTTTCGTTCCACAAATCAAAGATTATTTACGATGTTGCTTTCACTACGCAGTGCGCACTGCATTCCCTGCATTCCTAACTTTTGTAGACTGCAGAACATCACCCAACGTTAACAAATGTGAGAACGCTATAGTCCAGCCTCTGTACTGAAAATAACTAACTCCTTGAGAGTAATATTACCATTCATCGATGATTTATTTATTGTTATTTTGAGCTGTCACTGGGTAAGTATACCCAACGCTGTAAATTCCGTATCTTCCTTGTAGACATCGAAACCCCTAAATTTTATGTTCAATAAAATTCGACTTCGATCCAAGATAATAAAAAAAAAACGAAGACTTTTTCTCTGACATAAAAGTAGATCGAGAATATGATAGCTATGCAGTTACATATTGAATATGAAAAGCAAAATATCATAGTTCATAAAAAACGTTAAGGTAATGGGAAATGTAATTAAGTAGTGTCCATACAAAGAACAAATGTATATCTATATTTATGATTTGATTTTACTCATGTACTAATTGAAAACTACCCATGCTCTAAACTAGTAGCGGAAATAAAATCACTTAAAAAGAATTTTGCATCTCTGATTGAACACACATGTAAAAATGTATTTCATGCAATTTATTGAAGCTGCAGAACAAAATACACAAAATACATTAAAAAAGAATTAGTTTTCAAAGGTCACAAACAATAACACATTTATTTTGTAGATTAACTGATCGGAGGCAAATCAATCAGGTACTTGTTAATGCTCGTTGGCAACAATGCAGCAATATCGAATTCCTGACCTGGACAATGTCCTAGTGAAGTTTGTTCCCCTCCTTCGACACGTTATGAAGCGTCAGGTGTGGCTATGATGAGCGTTTATATAGCATAGTGTAATGTTGTTTTTATTGTTGTAAAAAGTGTGAAATGGAAGGTGTGTGTATGGGGGGGGGGGGGGGGGTAAAAACGCACAGACCACCGCTGATAGTGCTCCAGTCTTACTTTTTTAGAAACTGAGGACAGGTTTGGGATTTAGCCCACGACACTCGTACGTAAAGTCAGCTGTTGTGAAGTTTTGTGCCACGAACTTTTCGCTCCCTGAAAGCTATAAAAATTGTATTTCCTCACTAGTACTTGAATCTGTTATTCCACAACGTAAACCACCGCACTAACTGGTGGTAGCAATTGTATTGCGGAGAAGTGCCATTTATTCATAACCACAAAATGTTGCAAACAACTTAGGACTCACTTTTAGATGACCATACACGCGTTCTTTTACATAAAGATATTTAGTAAATTCGTGTAGATTACCATTTTGTTGTTAACATAAGGCGTTTTTAAGAAGTTAAACAGCTGATATTACATATACGCTTTCATGACCTTTTTGATGCCCTCGTGTTGCACGGTAGCAATCAAATAAATATGCAGTGCCTCTGATCCTTATCGAATGGAAGGTGGACGTGTTGAACACAGTTCACAAAACTCGAAACACGTGCACCACGTGGTGAGAAATGAACTAGTATGTTACCAGCAGGACAATTGAAAACCACAAGGCTGAGAGTGTCTCGTGTTAAACATCTACACACACATTTATGGAACCAGAACACGAGACAATAGCGATGGTGACACATTATCCTGAACTGTGCATTAAACTTGTCGGTCATCTGAATGCTAATAGCAAAAATACGCTAGGTGCCTGTGAGTGGCTTCTTACTCTTCCTCATTTCTCCAAAACCAATCAAATTCAGGGACCACCTGTCGCGTAATTTCACTTCTGTGTTATACTTGAGACATACTACACAGAATCGTAAAACATACCTAATAAAGAGACACTGATAAAAGTGTTTGATAACCTGTTCCTTTCTTTTTTTATACGGCAGTTTTGAAGAGGAAAAGTATATATTTCGAGAGTGATGTATGCTCATTTCTCAGTAGAGATACAATTAAAGTTTTTGTAGCACACTTCTCACGCGTGCGGAAGTGTGAAGGGCAGATACCGCTAGATTCTTGACTGTTGTGACTGATTTCAGTGAGTGTAAAACACTATCACATATCTTTATAAACCTGGAATGTATCGACGCGATATTTATAGTTTTATTTTCAAATTAAACGTC
This sequence comes from Schistocerca cancellata, assembly GCF_023864275.1. NCBI lineage: Eukaryota > Metazoa > Arthropoda > Insecta > Orthoptera > Acrididae > Schistocerca > Schistocerca cancellata. Next base: position 147,942,879 of record NC_064629.1, read on the forward strand.
TTCTATGGAATAACGTAGATGAAGACGGTTAACTAAATAATGGATACCTGATTGAAATCTGTGTTGTAACGAATTTCGTCACAGTAGTGCAGTTCTCAACGCAAGCTTCTTCTGAACGAGCAAATTAACAAAATGTAGAGGAGTTCAATAGTTGGCAGAACGTAGTCGTGCAACAGGTATACGAAAAATTTCTGTACATATCGACAATCACATACAAACGTACGGCGAATGAAATGGGTTGTATTGTTCTTATCAGAAAGCGCAATATATTCACAAAGGTAATGAAGCCCAGTGTTAGAAAATTTATCAGTGGACGTTATTCACCGATTCACTCCATACCGTTCACTGATGAAACTCCTACAGCATTAACATTCGCGATGAAGATCGTTATTCCGATTGCAGAGGGATGGGGAAGAAAAACAGCTATGTTCTTTTCGAAGGAGACACACCGGAATTTACTTTAAGTGATTTCTGGAAACCACAGAAAACAAACTGGGTGGCTGGAAGAGGACCTGAACCTCATTCTTCGCGAATACGAAGCCAGTGTGTTAACGCTGAGCCACCTCATTTGGTATTCCTCGCTGGAGAGACATTTTAAACGTCGCATGTACGTAAATGTAGTGTGCGTTGTGAATGTTAATTGAGCCTGTTGTTCTATAACGCCCCTGTATGGCGAATTCCTACAAAATGAACGTCCACCGTTATCAACATAGCCTGCAAAATTGGGCATTATCTTTCAGCATGACGGTGTCCTGCGCATCCTACACAATTAGCATGTTACATAAATCAATAGATCTTTGTTAGTGGGGTTCGATATACGAGATGTGATAAAAGTAATGAGACTGACAACACGCAGCAATCTGGCAACGCTGTGTTGTTCTACTTGTGTAGACCGGCATGTTTATCCCTTCCAGATGCTCAGTCAGTTTCAGCTTTGTACAGCCATCACGTTATTTTTTAGAGCGCCATCAGTCAAGTTGTGTTTTTGTTGTTACAAAAATGGAACAGCGGAATTTAGAGCAACGTTATGCCCTCAAGTTTTGAGTGTGACCTTCGAAAAGTTGGAACAGGTCTAAAGAGAACATTCCGTGTCAGGAGCACAAGTTATTTGCTGGCACAGATCATTTTTGGAGGGCCGAGAACACTTTGAAGACATTTTTCACGGAAACCTACGTGCCCTTGTGATTTTGTTCCTCTAGAACAAAATGTCAACCAAGTGTGTTACAAAGATGTCCTTGAACGGCTCATGAAAAGGATGAATCGAGTGAGACCATTGCAGACAATTGGACGCTACATCATGATAAAGGCCCATGTCACAAGACTACTTCAGTCACGGAATTTTTGACCTCAAAAGGCATTACTGTTGTTCCACAACCCCCTATGCACCAGTCCCTCTGACTTTTTCTTTTCCCGAAATTGAAAAAGGTCTTAAAAGGACGTCATTTTGGGACTATGGAGAACATTTAAAAAATTGACATTTTACAGGCCCTACCAGCTGAAGCCTTCCAGCACTGCTACAAAGGCTAGGAACAACCTCTCCGCCGGTGCATAGCTGCCAAAGGGAACTACTTTGAAGCGGACAATATTGTTGTTTGAAAAAAATAAAAACTTTGGTTGATAAAAAAATTTCATTACTTTTCTCACACACCTCGAACAGCGAAGTCTACAGAGATAAGGTACACATGAGAGAAGAGTTAAGTCACTCGTATTACTAAAAATGTTAATTTCACAGCCAGCCTGTGTGGCTGAGCGGTGCTAGGCGCTTCAGTCTGGAACCGCGCGACCACTACGATCGCAGGTTCGAATCCTGCCAAGGGCATGGATGTGTGTGATGTCCTTAGGTTAGTTAGGTTTAAGTAGTTCTAAGTTCTAGGGGACTGATGACCTCAGATGTTAAGTCCCATAATGCTCAGAGCCATTTGAACCATTTTTTTTAAATTTCACAGAAGCATAACAATACACCTCGAGAAGTAAAATAAACCCTTTCGCAGTTGCGAATATGAACAACAATCAGCTATATAATGGAATGATGACACTGAAAATTTGTGCAAGACCGGGACTCGAAGCCGAATTTCCCACTTATCGCGAGCTGTCGTCTTACCATTTGGTTATCAGGGCATGACACACGGCCAAACACAAACTTTCATATGTCATCAGCCATGTGTCTGCAACCTTACTCTTACATCCATTACGTATATTTCCGTACAGCGGAGAGATTTTATTTGAAAGTAGCTTGCCCAGGGTCGGCGAGTAAATACGATAGTGCAGTGTCTGTGTTATTCCAAAATGCGATGCAATGTTCCTTCGGACATACATGCATGGATGTATGTATGTCCGAAGGAACTTCGCATCGTAATTCAGAATAACACAAGCACCGCAATATCGTATATATACGTCGAGAAGTGTTAAGAGCGATGTCCGAAACATATGTGAAAAGTCTATCAAAATCGGTTGTGATATATTTTATACTTTTAACTCAAACTGCTGTAAATTATTAGTGTGGTTTTTCATCAGTAGTTTAGCACTCTGGGTTGCTGCACACTACGTAGCCAGCCAAGCATAACAGGACAGCTGTCTGGCCATCAGAATGTCAAGTGTGGGTGACCTTGGGGAAAAGGTAATGGCGAGTCTGTGGCGACAGCGTAGCCAGAGAAAGCTCTCAAGATAGTTTTTATTGGCAGACCATTCTACACAACAAAATCTGGTCGGGAACTGCTGAGGCAGCAGCATGCGACAGCAGTGCTGACAAAGCCGTCTGGGGCGGCCTTGCTGAGATAGATATCGTCAGCACAAGTGGCCAACAGCAAGAGCTGTCAGCAGACCGCGAGGCAGCAAGCTGACCCTGGTCGACCAAGGATCACTGTAGACAAGGGAGTTGTTGTCACACTATTAACAGTGCAGTAGGTCAGCGCCACTGGTAGTTTCAGTCTTCCATCGAACGGTGAATTGACGTGTGTCCAGAAGTGAGCAGAATGCAGGAGAAATGGCATACGTGTAGTGCTACTCTAGTAGATGTGCGAAAAGGACGAAAAGACTTTCGAAAACAATCTAAAATCGTAGTCTCGAATGTACAGAAGTTTTTTTAATGATCTGGCTAACAGTGAAGAAACCAGGAATAATATGAATTTCGCGCAAGACCATAAAATGGCAACGAAAGGTTGTGGCATTTCCGAACCTACTGTATTCCATATTAACAGTGCAGTAAACTCGACAGAATCACTAGACGTGAGCGTCTGTTTTGGTTTTCCAAGCATGAATATAAATGAAAACGTAAATCTACGGAATTTGACGATTCTGACAAAAAGTTAGTTTTTAGAATGGTACTGACGGCTAGAAAAATACAGGGTGATCTCGATGAAAAAATTATTCTGGCTCTTCTTTGTCTTCTCCGCTCACCTGGTCTTTGATTAGGAAGTGTAATAGTGGTAACAATTTTTAGTGGAATGCCGAAACATAGCAGCAAGGACGAAGTGTTGTGTACAGTGTACTTATTGCGTACTGAGGACCATAGTCTTTAGTATACTTCGGTAAAATTTGGGTTTCACAAAACCAATGCACAAACATATTTTGCTCGACTTCAACGGAACTAGTGGCATGAAAGCATCTACAGGTACTTTTGTACAGGTTATATCGGGGATCTGGGTGATGGGTGCAGTGACGAAAGGTCAGTAAGAGCTGCAAATAAAAACAAAATCTAGAGGTAAGGAATATTGTCGGCCGTAATAAGGCGAGCAGTCAGCGAGTGCCTCGCAAATAAAATGCGTTCATACGAGACACGATACAATGATGTTTCAGATGTTACCAAAAATTATTTTTATAGTTTTACGAACAATTTTCCCTACACGGTCCAACACAACTCAAATTCATCAGCGAAGACATTTTTCGTTACACGTTGGGAACAGTTGCACACCTCTTACAGTATTTAATTTTTTATCTCGGGATATTTTTATGTTTTCACGATAAAATATGTATCACATGCACCTATAAAGTTTCAGGATGTTCATATTTTTTCAGTCCAAATATGTGTATGGTTCTGTTTTACCACAAGGTAGAAGTAAATATTTTCTTCAAAATTTCTAGCAACGCCAGTTTTTATCTTCTTCTGGCACGAACTTTCTTTCTGAAAGTACCTACATCATATTCCAGACTATAAAGAGAGATGTCTAATATTTTTCTTTAATTTTTACTACACATTTAGAATTACTTCTAATTGGCAATGCTGTAAGATAGTGAGATGAGGTGCCTATTTTCGTGACGGCCGCTATAGCTGCCGCTAGCAGGTCTGTGACTGCGATAAGGGTAGCTAGTGCAATGGTTCCAATGGCTCTGAGCACTATGGGACTTAACTTCTGAGGTCATCAGTCCCCTAGAACTTAGAACTACTTAAACCTAACCAACCTAAGGACATCACACACATCCATGCCCGAGGCAGGATTCGAACCTGCGACCGCAGAGGTTGCGCGGTTCTAGACTGTAGCGCCTAGAACCGCTCGGCCACTTCGGCCGGCGGCGTGTAGAATGCTGAGGTAGCAATATTACAGTGCCTCCCACTGGAATTTCGTAACTGGCGGCCCAGTTACCCTCCTACCGCCGCCCCCTCGAGCCGATATCGCAGCAGTAGTGTTTCAGTTAATTTGCGTCTCCGTAATCACTTTTGTGTGACCTGCTTTTATGCACAAAATTGTAACAGTTGACTGCGATAAGGGTAGCTAGTGCAGACTTACGAGGCAGCCGGTTGGCGCTGAGACTGTATCGGGGCAGAGCTGGAGTCAGTAGACATACGTCCATATAAGTAAATATACGGAACTATGAAACATTCGCCATTCCTGCTGAAATATACCGTATACCTCTTTTGCGCCTAACATGTTGGGCAGTTATAAATGGAGCAGAAATTGACATTAGACCATATCGGATGAATAAATTTGTCAATATCAGTCATATATATTCCTGGGTGGCAGACGAAACTAGAGCTCAGCTTTCGATAAACTGTCCCATTAGATTCAAGATATTTTAAAACTCGTTAATTTGTGAGCAGCTTAATATAGTAGGGCGTTTGTGTTGATTATTCACCAAGGTTGTTCTCAGTTTCCGAGAGTATTCTCAGTGGATAATTTTTAATAATCGGGTAGCCAGTTCAACATTAACTGCACTTCCGGCTCTGATATGCAACTTGCAGCTGTTACTAATATCTCAACATGCTTTGACAGATAAAGATTATAATTTATATAGGAACTGTCCAGCGATTCTCGTCTAGTTTTTTAGTCGTTTCCAAGAGACTAGAGAATTTTTAATCTCGTCATATCAGTCACCAGTGACGGATTAGTTTGCCGATGAGAGAAGGACGGGAATGGAAAGAGTCACGGTATTTTTAAGTCGGCACCAAAACATCTCCATGAAAATATTTAGAAAATCTTGCGAAACCTAGATCAGGAGACCTGACAGGAATGTGAGCGTTGCTCTTCCGGAAAATGACAGCATGGAGATAACCAATTTGTCACCTTACTCGATCAGCTACGCTTCAACATCTCTAGAAGCTAAAGGCGGTTTTAATGAATGTTCGAGATTCATGCTTCGCTGTAATTTCAGTTCATGCATATATTTAGTCCCATACAGTTATAGAATTGACACAGGTGTTTTTTGAAATTAGAGAAATGTTTGTAACACTAATAAAAATACAGAATATCATTTCTTCTTCATCGGTAAGATATCTTCCACAGTTTATGGAAAGATGTTGTGTACTGTAACACTCTGACTTAACTAAAAGAAGAAAGTGTGATAGCAGCAGGTCCGTGATTTTGCTTACATTATCAGCCTACAATATCGAGCCATCGATTTGCCAATCACTTGTCTGTCGGAAGTGATTGGATAATAATTTAGGGCTACTGAAAACAATTATGATTAGAAGCTGAGAAAGGCTTAAACGACAATTTCTCTTACATTTCGATTTTCGTGAACTTTCAACATATCCATGGTATAAACCATAAATAAATACTTCGTCTCCAGAGAATAAAAAATCTCTCTTAATTCGACCGGACATATCGTTAACCCATCACACGTGTAAAATTAAGAGTGTCAAGTTAATGAGAACAATACCATAGAAAATATGGCGAACGGTGACAGCTTTCAAATGGCTCTGAGCACTATGGGACTTAACATCTGTGGTCATCAGTCCCGTAGACTTAGAACTACTTAAACCTAGCTAACCTAAGGTCATCACACACATCCATGCCCGAGGCAGGATTCAAACCTGCGACCGTAGCAGCAGCGCGGTTCCAGACTGAAGCGCCTAGAACCGATCGGCCACCGCGGCAGGTGCTTTCAAATGAAACTGTATTTTGAGGCCGCGCGGGATTAGCCGAGTGGTCTGTTGCGCTGCAGTCATGGACTGTGCGGGTGTCCCCGGCGGAGGTTCGAGTCCTCCCTCGGGCATAGGTGTGTGTGTTTGTCCTTACTGTAATTTAGGTTAAGTAGTGTGTAAGCTTAGGGACTGATGACCTTAGCAGTTAAGTCCCATAAGATTTCACACACATTTGAACATTTTTTGTATTTTGAGACACGTATCGATTTAACCTAGTCGTCCAATAGAATATTCAAATTAAAAATTATTATAATTAGGACCACAATAAGAACTATAGTGAAGGTAACAAACTGGAGAGATTAATTTTAGTGTAAATAAAGTGTAATGCTAGAAGCACTTTAATCATTGGCAGCGGAATTACAGACAGCGATCTACTAGCGAGCAGCACGTCATTTCGCCCTGTTGACTGCGACGACGCGTCATGGCTAGTAATGTACGGAGGTGGTTTGAGTTCGCCCAGCAGTTGCCTCGTGGCCTGGCCTCTTCGGTACACAGGCAATCCCGCTGGATTGCCGGACTGCGGAGTCAGCGCTGCCGGGTTGACAACGCGCAGGTCCACCGCTTCCCCGAACCGCTAGGCTGTCGCCTCTTCTTCGTTCCGTTCACAGTCCGTCTGTACTTCCCCTCTGTTACTGTTATTTTGCTCAACTGTGCAGGAGAGGCTAAAGGCGATTTTAATGAATGTTCGAGCTTCATGCTTCGCTGTAGTTTCAGTTGCATATACATACATCAAAAAAAGTTTTGCATCACCTCGGTTCCGAGAGTTCCGGAACCTCTACAGAAAATAGATATAAACATCATTTCCGCCCTTTTTATTGCTCATGAAAACCACACATCGCATTTTGTACCACCATACAGAGAGACCTTCAAAGGTGGTGGTCTAGACTGCTGTACACACCGGTACCTCCAATACCCAGCAGCACGTCCACTTGCATTGATGCATGCCTGTATTCGTCGTGGCATACTATCCAAAAGTTCATCAAAGCACTATTGGTCCAGATTGTCCCACTCCTCAACGGCGATTCGGTGTAGATCCCACAGAGTGGTTGGTGGGTCACGTCGTCCATAAGCAGCCCTTTTCAATCTATCCCAGGCATGTTCGATAGTGTTCATGTCTGGAGAACATGCTGGACACTCTGGTCGAGCAATATCGTTAGCCTGAAGGAAGTCATTCACAAGATGTGCACGATGGGGGGCGCGAATTGTCATCCATGAAGACGAATGCCTCGCCAATATGCTGCCGATATGGTTGCACTGTCGGTAGGAGGATGGCCGTTACGGCGCCTTCCATGACCACCAGTGGCTTGCGTCAGCCCCACATAATGCCACCCGAAAACAGCAGGGAACCTCCACCTTGCTGCACTCGCTGGACAGTGTGTCTAAGGCTTTCAGCCTGACAGGGTTGTCTCCAAACACTTCTCAGACAATTGCCTGGTTGAAGGCATATGCGACAGTCATCACTGAAGAGAACGTGATGCCAATCCTGAGCTGTCCATTCGGTATGCTGTTGGGCCCTTCTGTACCGCGCTGCATTGTGTCGTGGTTGAAAAATGGACCTCGCCATGGATGTCGGGAGTGAAGTTGCGCATCATGCAGCCTATTGCGCATAGTTTAAATCGTAACAAAACGTTCTGTGGCTGCACGAAAGGCGTTATTCAACACGGTTATTGCTGTCAGGGTTCCTCCGAGCCATAATCCATAGGTAGCGGTCATCCACTGTAGTAGTAGCTCTTGGACGGCCTGAATGAGGCATGTCATCAACAGTTCTTGTCTATCTGTATCTCCTCCACGTCTGAACAACATCGCTTTGGTTGACTTCGAGACGCCTGGACACTTCCCTTGTTGAGAGCCCTTCCTGGCACAAAGTAATAACGCGGACGCGATCGAACCGTCGTATTGACCGTCTAGGCATGGCTGAACTACAGACAACACGTGCCGTGTACCTCTTTCCTGGTGGAATGACTTGAACTGATCGGCAGTCTGACCCACTCCGTCTAATAGGCGCTGCTCATGCATGGTTGTTTACATCTTTGGACCGGTTTAATGACAATTCTGAACAGTAAAAGGGACTGGTGATAAAGTATCCGCAGTCAACGCCTGTCTTGAGATCTGGGTACCGGGGTGATGCAAAACATTTTTTGATGTGTGTATTTAGCCCTATACAGTTACAGAATTGATGTAGGTGTTTTTTTTTTAATTAGAGAAGTGTTTGTAACACCAATAAAAATTACAGAATATCATTTCTTTTTCAGATTGTTACACTACACAACACGTGATCAAAATTATCCGGAAACTCCTATGTAATGACGAAATGATGTGACAGGAGGCGGCCCTGCCAATTCAATAGAAGGCGGGCAGTACTGCGTTGAACCAGTAGCAGCAGGAGGGCTGGATCAAGAGAGCTCAGTGATTTCCAATGTGGACTAGTCACTGGCTGTTACCTGAGCAACAAATCCATGAGGGACATTTCGACAGTTCTAAAGCTGCACAAGTCGACTATTTATAACACGACTAAACTAGAAATGAGAAGAAACAACAACAGCCAAAATGAGATTTTCACTCTGCAGCGGAGTGTGCGCTGATATGAAACTTCCTGGCAGATTAAAACTGTGTGCCCGACCGAGAATCGAACTCGGGACCTTTGCCTTGTAAGGTAGGAGACGAGATACTGGCAGAAGTAAAGCTGTGAGACCGGGCGTGAGTCGTGCTTCGGTAGCTCAGATGGTAGAGCGCTTGCCCGCGAAAGGCAAAGGTCCCGAGTTCGATTCTCGGTCGGGCACACAGTTTTAATCTGCCAGGAAGTTTCAACAACAGCCAAACCAAGACCAGGCAGACATCACGTACTGACGGAGAGAAATCGTCGAGCATTGCGGAGGGTGGTTGTAAAACAATTGTATGAAATCAGTAGAAGGAATCACTCGTGAATTTCATAGTGGTGCCAACAGTCCAACTAGCACAATGACTGTGCGCTGCCGGCCGGAGTGGCCGAGCGGTTCTAGGCGCTACAGTCTGGAACCGAGCGACCGCTACGGTCGCAGTTTCGAATCCTGCCTCGGGCATGGATGTGTGTGACGTCCTTAGGTTAGTTAGGTTTAAGTAGTTCTAAGTTCTAGGGGACTGATGACCACAGATGTTAAGTCCCATAGTGCTCAGAGCCATTTGAACCATTTGACTGTGCGCAGGGAGCTGAAAACAATGGTGTACAATCGTCGAGCAGCTGCTCGTAAACCATAAATCTCTGTAGGCAATGCGAAGTGACGTTCGCGGCGGTGTAAAGAGCGACGCCATTGGACAGTGTGTGACCGGAAACGAATGATTTGAGGCGATAATTCACAATATACCCTGTGGAAATACGATGGAAGGGTTTAGTTTTGGCGAATACCTGCAGAACGTTACGTGCCCTCATGTACAGTGCCAACAGTGAAGTACGGAGGAGGTGGTGTTACGGTATGGAGGTGTCTTCCGTGGTTAGGGTGTTGGTGATTGGTTTGTAGGGTGCTCAACTGTGCGGTCATCAGCGCCCATACTAAGTCTCGATTTTGACACAGTCCAATTTTTACACAATCTAATCTAGCCACTGTCACGGATGATGATGATAACATAAACACCTGTTCCCCGGGCAGAAAAAATCCCCAATCCGGCCGGGAATCGAAGCCGGGGCCCCGTGATCCAGTGGGAGCAACACTAGCCACTAGACCACGGACTGCGGACCGTGGTTAGAGTGTGGTCTCCTTATTGCGCTTAAGAAATTGTCAAATGTTGAAGGATCTGAACACGTTTTACAGCACTATACTGCATACAGTAGAGGAACAGTTCAGAGACGATGACTGTATAAAAAAAAAAAAGGTTCAAATGGCTCTGAGCACTATGGGACTTAACATCTGAGGTCATCAGTCCCCTAGACTTAGAACTACTTAAACCTAACTAACCTAAGGACATCACACACATCCATGCCCGAGGCAGAAGTCGAACCTGCGACCATAGCAGCAGTGCGGTTCCGGACTGAAGCGCCTAGAAGCGCTCGACCACCTCGGCCGGCGATGACTGTATCACCCTGATAATGAACTTGTCAAAAAGCAGCGTCTGTGAGGGAATGTTCTGTGGACAATGAAATACCTGAAATGAACTGACCTACCCAGAGTTTCGATTGAACCCAATGGAACACCTCTGAGATGAATCAGAAAGTCGACAGCGCTCCAGAAACCATCGTGCAAGGTCACTACTTTATCTGGTTTCGGCTCTTGAGGAAGAGTGGGCTGCCATTTCGGACACCTCACTGACGTTTCAGCGGAGTTCAAGCCGTCAAAAACACGAAAGGTGGACAGACCAGATATTAATGTCCACTAACAGATTTCCGGTTACTTTTCACCATATACGGTAATGTATAGTACATGTTAATTTCCTAAATATAGCAATTCAGACGTACGTTGACGGAATTACAGACACTGCGTCTTAATAAGACGTTGCTATCAGACGCAAGGCAGCGCATAGTACAGTGGATGTGCGGGCGCGCTGAATGCCGCCAGCAGAGCACACAGCGCTGCGGCTGAGTTGACAGGCTGGCGGGCTGGCCTGCTAGCTCTCTCTCTGTGGCTGCTCTCAGCTCGCAAGCCGGGTGGGCTGGTGCGTCACCCATACGGACTAACACCAGAGACGAGGGCAGCATAGGCTGCAACCTGCACCGCGAACGACTCTAGTCAACGTGCGGACTTTACGAGATACCGAAAGCGTCTGGCTTTCTCTGCATCTCATCTATAACCGCTAAACTTCCAATTTCATCTCAATCGTGGCGTCCCAGTTTTGCTCTGAATAGGAATGTTGATAGGAGGGGGCGGGGAGGGGGGAGTGTCTGCAGCAGCGCTCGAGCACTAGGAATAAGATGGGTAGCTAATGACTGGTTTCGATCATACCTAGCAGATACGGTACAAAGTGTAGAGATAACACATACTTCAAATAGATCTAAACATTTGGTAAAATACTTAACAGAACCAAAATACATTAACATAAGCCGGCTGCTGTGACCGAGCGGTTCTAGGCGCTTCAGTCCGGAAGCGCGCTGCTGCTACGGTCGCAGGTTCGAATCCTACCTCGGGTATGGATGTGTGTGGTGTCCTTAGGTTAGTTAGGTTTAAGTAGTTCTAATTGTAGGGGACTGATGACCTCAGATGTTAAGTCTCATAGTGCTTAGAGCCATTTGAACCATTACAATAACAGATGAAAAATTGACAGTATCCTCAAAACGTTGAGAAAACTATTCTTGTAGTTCTTTCAACACCACAATGAATTCTTCAAAATTCGCATTTTAACATCAGCGAGGATAGGAAACTGGACTTTTTTTCCGGAAGTTGTCTCTTCGACAATGTGGCTTTCTTTTTAAATACAACCTCATTGAATCAGAAATAACTGGTTTCTCACCTTGCAACATCTTACTGTGGGCAGTGTGTAGTTATGCCCACTTAAAATGCGACGTTTGCAATCCAATACAGACATTTTAATTCTCATTCCTGCTTTCCATTCTCCTTCAGTAATTCAACAATAACGGCCCTTAATTCGAAAGATCCATGCAGGTATGCCCCTTGTTATAACTAAAGTACTTTCCATTTATATATTGTATAGTCTCCATACTCTTCATTATGTTCCATCAAAAACTGTTGCAATTGACGGTATAATAATGAGTGCGACTTTAGAAAATGTACTAATTGTACCGCTAATTTTCATAATGTGCTCCATGCTTGCAAATTTAGCACAAAGTGCTGTTTGATGTAGAAATGATGTATTGCTCTTTCACCGCCAACACAATTTTTAATTTCTTTTTGCATGGTGTTCTCCACCTTTCCATAGCAATTCTGCGGTACCCGTAGATTATGCGAATGCATAACAGATTTTCAGAATATTCATCCTTCTCTTCTGTGATATCCATTAAGTTGTAAAGGCTTGTGAAACAGATCGCTAGGCTGCCTCTTATCGTGCCGCCAGTGGACCTATGAACTTCCTCTATACCACGAACAGATAGCGAAGGAAAGCAGCGCTGACACCACGATCATGCCGAACTGAAGAAAGTCGTGCAGATCGAAAAGTGCCAAACCAAATGCCGGAATAAATAGCGTCGCATTACGCGGTTAAAAGCAATGTCGCGCTGTACCGAGCAAAGCAGAGATGTGCTGAGACAGTTCATGCCTCGGACCCCACGTGTGCATGCGTGCAGTTTTGCATGCTTTGGCTGACCCTGATCTACAAAGAACGGTATTTATACTCCTTTACTGTTGTTTCGATTATCTATGCAGAGCAGACTGGCAGCTATTTCATTGTACACTCGAAGACAAAAAAAGAAGCACAAAGAAGAAATCACCGGAATGGAACGGAAATCCGTAGATGTTATGTACATGTGCAGACAAGCAAATGACTAAAATTTCAGAAATATTGGGTGATTTATTCAAGTCAGTAACGCGTTGGTCTACCTCTGGCCCTCATGCAAGCAGTTACTCAGCTTGGCATTGGTTGATGGAGTTGCTGGACGTCTTACTGAGATATATCGTAGCGCATTCTGTCCACTTGGCGCGTTGAATGGTCAAAACACAACGTGGTTGGAGGGTCCTGCCCATAATGCTCCAAATGGTCTCAATTGGTGAGAGATCTGGCGACCGTGCTGGCCAAGGTAGGGTTTGAAAAGTAGTAGAACCTCTTGCCATGTGTGAGCAGATATTACATTCCAAAATGTAAGCCCAGGTTGGCTTATCATGAAGGGCAATAAAATGAGGCGTAGAATATCGTAGAGGTAGCGCTGTGCTGTAATGGTGCCGTGGGTGACAACCAAAGGTATCTGCTGTGAAAAGAAATGGCACCCCGACCATCACTCCTAGTTTTCGGACTGTATGGAGGGTGGCAATCGGGTTGGTATCCAGTGTGTCTCCAGACGCATCTTTGCTGGTCATTGGGGTTCAGTTGGTTTACAGTTGAAGGTTAGTGTAATAAGATATTGTAAATGGGGAGGAAGAAATCCTGGGAGCAGTAACTGCAGATGATTCGGACAGTCATTACTGAATGGATTTTGGAGGGACTGTTCTTGAGAAGCATTGGTTATATCATGAGGCAAACTGGTTGAGGTGGAGTTAAAAGTATCATCGAGATCTCAGGCGAGTGGAGTATAGAGGGCTTCGGAGGCCGTGTCGCTGGCATATTGGAGCAGCTAACAAGAGGAGGCGTTTATGCCCATCAGCAGTGTGTGTGTGTGTGTGTGTGTGTGTGTGTGAAATCTTATAGGACTTAACTGCTAAGGTCATCAGTCGCTAAGCTTACACACTACTTAACCTAAATTATTCTAAGGACAACACACACACCCATGTCCGAGGGAGGACTCGAACCTCCGCCGGGACCAGCCGCACAGTTTATGAGTGCAGCGGAGGTTCGAGTCCTCCCTCGGGCATGGGTGTCTGTGTTTGTTCTTAGGATAATTTAGGTTAAGTAGTGTGTAAGCTTAGGGACTGATGACCTTAGCAGTTAAGTCCCTTAAGACTTCACACATATTTCAACATTTTTGACTGCAGCGCCCTAGACCGCTTGGCTAATCCCGCGCGGCCCATCAACGGTGTACAGGATATAAGGAGTGGAGAATGGGCATAGCTTTGGGGAGCATCTGCAGTGGAATGGTAGACGCGGGAACTAGTGCTGTTTATGATTATATAAAATGGTCGGTTTGTTGAAATGGATGCTAAGTGAGAATAGCTCGTACAACGGCTTGCTCCATAGATTTTTATGGCAGTGATTAACACTATCGCCATCAGCGATGTCTACAAAGAATGTCGTAATTTTATTAGTGTTTTTATTATAGCCTCCTACAGCACTACAGTCGATGCTTTAATCTCTTGGTGCAAAGCAAGTAAGCAAGGAAGGAGCAAAATGGTTTAACGTCCCGTCGACGCAAAGGTCATTCGAGACAGAGCACGAGCTTGGATAGCGAAAGGATGGAGAAGCAAAGAGTCCGTCCCGGCATTTGACGTGTAATTTAGGACAATAACGGAGAGTCTAAATCCAGATGGCCAGATAGGAATATGAACCGCTGTCCCTCCGAATAATTTCTTCAAATGGTTCAAATGGCTCTGAGCACTATGGGACTTAACATCTGAGGTCATCAGTCCCCTAGAACTTAGAACTACTTAAACCTAACTAACCTAAGGACATCACACACATCCATGCCCCAGGCAGGATTCGAACCTGCGACCATAGCGGTCACGCGGTTCCAGACTGAAGCGCCTAGACCCGCACGGCCACACCGGCCGGCAATAATTTCTTATTTAGTCTTCGATTGTTTTGTTTTTTCGAGGTCTTATGTAGTTGTACGTTGCAGGCAGTGGATAACGACTGTGCTCATTGTGAGCGGACTTAAGGTGAACTGATTGCTGTCCAGAAATAGCTAGGAGCTAAGTTGGCCTTGGCTGACAGACTTCAGGTTTCTGCCCTAAGCTATGACGACGTTGGAGCACCTGTGGTGTAAACTGTGACACCTCTGGCGCCGCTGAAATACCGCGGAAACCGGCTGCTCTATTACGATCAGTAAAAGATTCCCAGTGTTGCCCGAATGTTCATAACACATCTGGAACAGCACGGGATGTCTCGTCTATTGGTGCAGTGGTCGACTAGACCAGACAAGCACAGAGGGTGGGTATTTTGGTCATACCATCAAACGGGGTGATTTCGGACGGTTTTGTCGTTATTTTGATTGTAACTTTCGTATATATTGTTAGATTAAATTGATTGTTATGGAAGTGGTAGGGTATATGTGTAACGAATAAAATATCCCAGAACCAGAAAGTGTATGTGTAGGTATATTTATCTGAGGCAGTTAAATAAAGTGTCCGAAGTCACCCCATGGATTGGGGTGATTTTGGACACGTGTGTTTTTTAAATCTCTGTCCGAAGTTACAGTATATCGAGGGTGAATTCGGACATCTACTGTTATTTTTAAAATTCTACATGCTTTTTATTTGATTTTGGTGACATTTTACATTTTGATCATGTTGCTAGGTCCGGCCGGGGTGACCGACCGGTTCTAGGCGCTACAGTCTGGAACCGCACGACCGCTACGGTCGCAGGTTCGAATCCTGCCTCGGGCATGGGTGTGTGTGATGTTCTTAGGTTAGTTAGGTTTAAGTAGTTCTAAGTTCTAGGGGACTGATGACCTCAGAAGCTAAGTCCCATAGTGCTCACAGCCATTTGAACCGTGTTGCTAGGTGGGAGATTTTCCGGCTTTGCCTTGATATTGGAGAAAAACATCTTAACAGTTTCTTTGTTCACTTCTGCACGAGCTCGTTTAATATTTTCGCTTAAGCGAACGGAAAGATCTTCTGACTGTCGTTTGAGGAATAAATGCACCCATTCTTCTCCTGGCAAATTATTACAAAATTTCTTCTCTTTTCGGCCAGATTTATCAAGGTAGCCTCTAACTAAATATCTAATATCCAATTTAGTGCAGGGAAATCCCCAATGTGTAGCCCTCAAGATACCTGGCTTCAACATTTCTTCTTCTTCTTCTTCTTGATTTAGCACTTGCTGTCCTCCCATTTTTTTCGGATGTGCTTCCTGCACTTTATGTTGTAGGGTTGATTTAGGTATACCATACAAATCACGCGCTTTTCTGTACGATAAATTAACACTCTGAATATCACGAACAGCTTTATCTAAAAGTTCCGGGTCATTATTACTTATACGTTCTTGGCATTGTCCGAAATCACCCCCACAGTACACAGTTTTACAAAAACCGTCGTTATTTCATAACCTTGCACGAGAAACTAGACAAACTTGTACAAAAATTGTCACAATGCTGTTAGCTACTGAGCGCGTCGACTATTACGGTTACAATAACTTCCCGCTCGGCGCAACAATAGAAAGTTTCCACTTTACGATAATGCATGGATTTTTTAACACTGAGACTGTTTGTCAATTATTCACCTAGGGAAACAATTGACGCAAAATAATAGCTGTGGATAGCAATAAATGCAATCTTGCGCGTAAAATAACTGGCGCACGGACGTTAAAATAAGTAACTCTTTGTTTCTATGTAGTGGCAAAGAGCAAATAATCCATACTGTCCGAATTCGCCCCGGTGTCCAAAATCACCCCGTTTGACGGTACTCCTTTAATATTATTCTAGCAATATTTTCATAATGATATTTTGCAACTGTATATGCATTTCAAAATCGAAATAAATAAATCTAAGTAAATGAAAAATTATCATGAAATGAATTTTCGATTTACAATATAATGATGCCAAACACGTTGAAGAATAGCGCACTTGCTGCAAATGTACTTTACTTTGTGTCATCTTTACAAGGCAAAGACACAACAGTGACGTTAAAATTACTCGTAAATAGCGCTGCGCTACCTCTTTAATGACACACCCATTCTTTTACACTGCAACGTAAAAATGGTCAAGGCAAAGAGATATATGGCACCAGTTACAGGTTATAAACAGCGCAATTTGACACAATGAACAAAGCATGTAACCAATGTCAACACATTATTTCGCAAACCTCTTACTCGGTCCATCGTACAGTACTTCGCGCTCGACCAATAAGCGGCTGCAGTAGGACGGAGCGAGTGACAAACAGTCGGTGCGCGAAATTTAGAAGCTTTACATTCAGAAGGTCATAACTACACACTGTCTGAATAATGGCCCAAATTTTCGAGCGGGAACGATAGCTGGGGATCATATCTTGTAAGTATACTTTTACTCTTGACAATATGAGCTCAAGTTGTTGTTTCCTTGTTATATATACACCGGTGTCCAAAATTAAAGCAACAAATCGCTATTTTCCCGCTCTGTGTCTAATTCACGATATGATCATACAAACTGTCAATATGTCCGTATCATCGCGTTCTGCATGGAAGGTGGCATTCCGGTCAACGGATAACCACACCAACGAAGACGTCAGGGCACCTATCAAACGAGGTAGTGTTTGCAGGGCAGTCCCACATGCACAACTGCTGTGTACAGAGCCACAGACGGTGCAGTATGGCACAGAGAAGACGCCTACCATACTCTGCATTGGAGGGTCGTAGGAAGAATGCGAGCAGGACATTCGCAAACTGCAGTGGCCCTATGGCTTAATGTGAATCGTTCTGCTATTTCTCGGATGTGGCGACAGTTTATAAAGATCGAAACAGTATCCCGAAGACCAAGGCACGACCGACCATTTGTAACATCAGAAGGAGAGGACAGTTCAAATGGCTCTGAGCACTATGCGACTTAACTTCTGAGGTCATTAGTTGCCTAGAACTTAGAACTACTTAAACCTAACTAACCTAAGGACATCACACACATCCATGCCCGAGGCAGGATTCGAACCTGCGACCATAGCGGTCGGTCGGCTCCAGACTGTAGCGCCCAGAACCGCACGGCCACTCCGGCCGGCGAGAGGACAGTTATTTGGCTCTAAGGACACGACGGTATTACCTTAGTACTGCACAGAAACTGGCATCTGATTCCGCAGCATCCACCGGACGTTTTGTATCGAGGCAAACGGTGTACAGAGGGCTTCGGCAGAATGGCCTTTATTGACAGAGACCTGCTGTACGTGTACCTCTGACGCGTCTTCACAGAAGGGAACGTCCAGAGTGGAGTCGACAACATGTCACCTAGACAGTCGAACAGTGAGCCAATGTTCTTTTCACAGATGAGTCCCGATTTGGTCTAGAGAGTGATTCTCGACGTATTCGCACCTGGAGGGAATGTGCAACTAGGTTTCCGGACCCAAATACTGTGGAAAGAGAACAATATCGAGGAGGATCCCTAATGATGTGGGCAGGCATTATGTTAACCACACGAGCACCTCTTTACGAAATTGTATGTGTTGATCGGCAATGTTTAACTGCAGTCAGGTATCGTGACGAGACCTTGGGACTCGTGTGAGGTTGTTGCGAGGTACTGTGGACCAAGACTTCGTATTGATGGTCGACTTTATAGAGCACGGCTGGTTGATGGTTTCTTAGAAACAGAAGATACAGCTCCCATGCCGTGGCCTGCTTGCTCTCCCGATTTAAATCCTATAAAGCATGTCTGGGATGCACGGGGAGGCGGGGTGCATCACGTCAGCATCCACCAACCACTCTCAAAGACTTGCGTGCAGCTCTGCAGGGGGAACGGACGTTATTGCGTCAATAATGAGATTGATGGTATAATTCACAGCATGCCCCATCATTGTCATGCCTGTATTGCTGCCAGAGGTGATCACACACCATACAGACAAGGGAACCTCCCCATCGCACCCCCCTCAGATTTAGTTATAAGTTCGCACAGTGGATAGGCCTTGAAAAAGTGAACACAGATCAATCGAGAAAACAGGAATAAGTTGTGTGGAACTATGAAAAAAATAAGCAAAATATACAAACTGAGTAGTCCATGCGAAGATAATCTGAAGTCAGGAGCGCCGTGGTCCCGTGGTTAGCGTGAGCAGCTGCGGAATGAGAGGTTCTTGGTTCAAATCTCCCCTCAAGTGAAAAGTTTTTCTTTATTTTCGCAAAGTTATGATCCGTCCATTCGTTCATCGACGTCTCTGTTCACTGTAATAAGTTTAGTGTCTGTTTTGTGACAGCACCGCAAAACCGTGCGATTAGTAGACGAAAGGACGTGCCTCTCCAATGGGAGCCGAAAACATTTGATCGCAAGGTCACAGGTCAACCGATTCCTCCACAGGAAAACACGTCTAATATCTTCTATACGACACTGGTGAGGGCATGTGCGTCACATGACAGGAATATGTTGTCGACCCACCTAACTTGTACACTTGGCGAATGGGTAAAAAGATTCTACATTGCCCGATTTAGGTTTTCTTGTGGATGTGAGAATTACTCCCAAAAAAGTGATGAAAACATAAGAGTTTGTCAAAGTTATGATCCGTCCATTCGTTCATCGACGTCTCTGTTCACTGTAATAAGTTTAGTGTCTGTTTTGTGACCGCACCGCAAAACCGTGCGATTAGTAGACGAAAGGACGTGCCTCTCCAATGGGAGCCGAAAACATTTGATCGCAAGGTCACAGGTCAACCGATTCCTCCACAGGAAAACACGTCTAATATCTTCTATACGACACTGGTGAGGGCATGTGCGTCACATGACAGGAATATGTTGTCGACCCACCTAACTTGTACACTTGGCGAATGGGTAAACAGATTCTACATTGCCCGATTTAGGTTTTCTTGTGGATGTGAGAATTACTCCCAAAAAAGTGATGAAAACATAAGAGTTTGTCACATAAACTGCAACAAATGAATCCAACAGTTTCAAAGTCGCACACTTTTCCCTGTGCTCTGTCAAAACATATGTTTTTAACGTTTTCAAATTTTTCCGTGTGTAGACCGTCAAATCCTGCATATGTCCAAGCAAATCTGAACATGTCCTGGAATTTTGGAGAGCGAAGTTGAATATGTCTGAGTTACTGAACATCGATAATTGTCTGAAAATAAAAAATAAAATTTTACGCTCAAAGGAAGACTTGAACTAAGGACATGTCGTTCCACAGCTGCCGACGCTAACCACGGGACCACGGGACTGCTGAGCTCAAGTTTTCCTTGATGTTGCCTATGTTCGCATGGACTACTCAATTTGTATATTTTGCTTTTTTTTCATAGTTCCACACAACTTCTTCCTGTTTTTTCGATTGATCTGTGTTCAGTTTTTCAAGGCCTATCCACTGTGCCAACTTATAAGTAAATCTGATGGGGGTGCGATGGGGAGGTTCCCTTGTGAGCACTTTAACTAGCTGTCAGAATGTGTGTGCAGATCCGTTAAGCTGGAGAACACTAAAATTTTTGTGTATCGTTATGCATGTTGCACCTGTTTTCGTTTCTGTATTCTTTACATTGTTTCTAATTTACTGTCACTTGTGTATACTGTTTTGTGGCAAAATAAATGCAACCTTGCAAAATTTCCGTTTATTGCTTTAATTTTGGACACTAATATATATATATATATATATATATATATATATATATATATAGAGAGAGAGAGAGAGAGAGAGAGAGAGAGAGAGAAAGAAAGAGAGGAAGTACCGACGTCAGTCGGAATTGAGCATTGAAATAATTCAATGGCGAAAGCTGACAATTTGTGCCTGACCAGGACTCGAACCAGGATTTCTTGCTTTACACGAGAGGTCGCCGTAACTGCTTTGGCAGTCCGCGCATACTTACCGGCTGACCCAAATTCTCAGTTTAGCGCACACTACGAAGTAGCATACCTGTCCATTTACCTCATTTGCTCACAGCGTTTCCTGTATGCCCGCAAGAGTTTCGCGCCCTGTTGTGCATCAGCACTGAGAATATCGCAGCAGTCAAGCTTACATATACACTATAGACGTGTGATGTCTATTTGTTACTGTATAAAAGTCCCACGAGATTTCAAGAACTACTAGGGGTTCTGCTTGTCACTGATATTCAACGTAGTCGCCCTGAAGTGACGTCAACGAATGAATGTTTAATATCTCGTCGGCGCCAGTATCATTACAGAAAAACACCAGTTTAGTTTCAAAAGTGTGGTGGAAGGAATTGGCTGAGGCTTTTTAATGCAACCATCCTGCCATTCTCTTGAATTAGTTTAGAGGAAAAGTCATGGACTGTGCGGCTGGTCCCGGTGGAGGTTCGAGTCCTCCCTCGGGCATGGGTATGTGTGTTTGTCCTTAGGATAACTTAGGTTAAGTAGTGTGTAAGTTTAGGGACCGATGACCTTAGCAGTTAAGTCCCATAAGATTTCACACACATTTGAACTTTTTTTTTTTTAGAGGAAAAAAACTGAAAATCAAGATTGGAGGGCCGGGATTTCTCCCGAAATCGATCCACAGTTCAGCTACGCATAAACACGGACGGGAAGGGTAAGTGTTCCACAGAGAACACCTTCACCGAACGCTGTCAACTTATACTTCCGTATTTCCATGCCTGCGAGATTTGTTCATTAAATTTGCATCCTTGTACGAGCTTGTTTTCAGTACAGAAAACAGCCATTCCTGCAGATGAACAGTGTGAGTGCATGGAAAATATTGCTTGTCTCTAACGTTTAAGGTGGACATCGCAACACAGCGCGCCCAGAGGACGATTGGGTGCAGCTTATTGCCACCTTTTCTTCTCAGGCCGTGTCACCACGAACCTAGTGGTGACGAGATGGACTCAGAACATCAGTGCGGGAAGTAAAATAGGGCCGAGCGGTTAAAGGCGCTACAGTCTGGAACCGCGCGACCGCTACGGTCGCAGGTTCGAATCCTGCCTCGGGCATGGATGTGTGTGATGTCCTTAGGTTAGTTAGGTTTAAGTAGTTCTAAGTTCTAGGGGACTTATGACCACAGCAGTTGAGTCCCATAGTGCTCAGAGCCAAGTAAAATAGGCACGAGTACTTTCAGAAGGACTTTATACTATCAGAAGATTGTAGGACTGATCGACTGGATCTTATGAATAGATGGATAACAAAAGCTAAATTCGGACAGAGGTTGCAAGCAGTGTCTCACCACGATTACTGGAAGCTGGGTGGATATCTCACGTTTCCATACGTCGTTTACAGCTGACACGAGACCACAGGCGACAGAGGCTTTCATGGTGGTGAACCAGAGTCAATTGGAACGTGCAGTGGCATTCTGTGGTGTTCAGCGAAGGGTCTAGCTTCTTTTTCTGGCGATCAGATCGACGTCAACCTTGTGCGTACACGACCTGCCAAATGGTCATAGGAAACGGTGATTGTCGACACTCGTCTCCCTCCAATTCCTGGAATCATGGTGTGGATAGCTATTGGATATGATGACAGGACTGATTTGGTAACTGTTGAAAGGTAAGGAACGAAGATTATGGTTTAACGTTCCATCGAGAATGAGGTCTTTAGAAACGGAGCACAAGGATGGGAAGGAAATCGGCCGTGCCATTTCAAGCGATCCAAACCGGCATATGCCTTACAGACGGTTCAGGGAAATCACGGAAAACCTAAATCTGGGTGGCCGGGCACGTATTCCAACTGTCATTCTCCCGAATACGAGACCAGTTTGATAACCACTGCAACGCCACACTCGGCACAGTAATTGTTGGCCGGCCGGTGTGGCCGAGCGGTTCTAGGCGCTTCAGTCTGGAACCGCGCGACAACTACGGTCGCAGGTTCGAATCCTGCCTTGGGCATGGATGTGTGTGATGTCCTTGGGTTAGTTAGGTTTAAGTAGTTCTAAGTTCTAGGGGACTGATGACCTCAGATGTTAAGTCCCATAGTGCTCAGAGCCATTTGAACCATTTTTGAGTAATTGTTGAAGGAAGGCAGAATGCTCACCAGTGTGAGGTAAGAATGATGCAGACTGTTGTCATACCCTTCTCAATCAGGGTACGAAATGGAATATTCCAAGAGGATAATGAATAACAATACAGTGCAGTTCCCACCTTGAGGGACGTACGGATTCTCGACTGGGTTGCCTGACCCCTGATTTTCGTCCATAAAATGTATCTTGTGTGCGACTGGAAGTCACATACTTTCATACGATGATTCAGCCACTATCTGCGTGAACTGATACAGTTGGTGTTTCAGGCATGGCGAGAAATTCTTCAAGAAGATATTCAGAAACTGTTTGCTTCCGTGTCACAATACATACAAGAATGTATTCGTACCCGTGGGGGCCACACATACAGATATTGGTGATGAACATCAGTTTGAACGGAATGCAAGAATAATTATTTAACACCCGTTATGTTATGGACATCTCTACAAAGCTGTTATGAGTGTATGAGAGAGAAGGTAAATTTGCTGCATAATGTGTTGAAGGTTCCCGGAAATTACTGCAACCAGACGCCTTTTGTTTCATTCTTCATTTTATATTCGCTATGACAGGTTTCGAATAGTCTATCCACTCATCTTCAGAAGGTACATATTTACTGCATGTTCGTAGTATTGTGGTGGTCACGTAGCAGTGGCAAGATGTAAACACGAAACTTCTCGCCACATTCAGAGCTTAAATGTGAATGATTCTCGCCACACTCTATACTTACATGTTTCGTTTTTACATCTTGCTACAGCTACAATACCCCCACAACGCTGCAAACATGCAATAAATATTTGCCGTCCGATGGTGAATCGCTGGGCGATCCGAAACCGGTCACAATAAATAAAAATTGAAGAGTAAACAAAATTGGACTGGTGGCACTAATTTCTGGAAGCCTTTAATCATCACAGTTGCAATGTTTCACATCCATAATGGATAGCCGCGCGGGATTAGCCGAGCGGTCCGAGGCGCTGCAGTCATGTACTGTGCGGCGGGCCCAGGCGGAAATTCGAGTCCGCCCTCGGGCATGGGTGCGTGTGTTTGTCCTTAGGATAATTTAGGTTAAGTATTGTATAAGCTTAGGGACTGATGACCTTAGCAGTTAGGTCCCATAAGATTTCACACACATTTGAACATTTTTTGAACATAATGGAAAAAAGTTTTACGCTATATATTACTCCATTTCGTAACTATATTATAACGGAAAGAAAAAAATACTTTATATCATCACACACTATTTAAGATGATCTGTATCTCCACATTTTGTTGTTTTGTCGGCACATGTAATTGTTCAACAGAGCAGTTACTGGATTCAGAAGGACAAACTGATGCACACTGTGTTCTCTATCTCAGAAACTGACCAAAAATAGCAGCGCGCGCACTACCAAGTAATCGCTATATAGATCGCTTGTACGAGATATGGTTGCTGAACAATAGCGGTAACGGCTGCCTACGGCTCTAGTGCACTCGAGGGAAACAATCAGTAAGAAGTCCGGTATTTGTCACCCCCTGAAGCACGTTATCGTGCTTCTAAATTCTTGAATTCCTCCAATAAGTTATGGATATGCAATCTTCCAGGCAAGTATAACTAAACGGTAATCAGCTATTTCAAACTACGTCCTCATTTCAATGGACAATATTAATGTAATTTCAAGATCTTCGTCTCCAATATTTCCAGTTATTCTTTTCAAAAGAACTCCAGTAATTTTCTCTTCATTACTGAAAGGTGCTGGGAACTACAGTTTCCTGTACTTAACAGCCATTCCAAATTCATAAAATCATGTGGAATCCAAGCAAGCTTTTGTCACACATACGGGGGTGACTGAAAAGTAATGCCTTCTCCTTTGTAACTCTTCAACAGTTGGCAGCATTGGTACGCGGCAGGTACTGGCTTGTTCCGTAGCCTCTTCTCTACAGCTCCAGTTGGTTCAAATGGTTCAAATGGCTCTGAGCACTATGGGACTTAACATCTGAGGTCATCAGTCCCCTAGAACTTAGAACCACTTAAACCTAACTAACCTAAGGACATCACACACATCCACGCCCGAGGCAGGATTCGAACCTGCGACCGTAGCGGACGCGCAGTTCCAGACAGGACTTTCTAACAGATCAAATCTACGCGAGGGACCAAGGCTCTAATCTGAAACGTTGCCTTCGTGAGCAGTAGCCTTGCGGTCAGAGATTTCCACAGCTTGACTCCAGAAAGCCTCCATGAGTTATGGGCGGCGGCTGAGCTGTCTTAGATCAATAGAGGCTGAAGGGAAATAAACCTCCCGTAGGCGCCTTGCCACGGTTCGCACGGCTTCCCCCGTCGGAGGTTAGAGTCCTCCCTACCGTATGGGTGTGTGTTATCCTTAACATAAGTTAAAGTTACATTAAGTAGTGTGTAAGCCTAGAGACCGATGACCTCAGCAGTTTGGTCCCATTGAAACTTACCACAAATTTCCAGTATTTTTCCAAACGACCCGTCGATGACAAGGACATTAAGAAGAAGGAAAGAGCTAGGAGCAGGAAAGATTGAGAAAGGAAATCAGCCGTGTCCTTTTCAGCGGAACCATCGCAGCATTTTCCTTACGCGATGTAGGGAAACCACGGAAAACCTATACTAGGATGACCGAATGTCGAACTCTACTTATCGTGAATGCGAGTACTGTGTTAACCATGCCCACCCGGTTAGCCGTGCAGTCTAACTCACGGCTTTCCGGATTGGGAAGGAGTGCCTTGTCCCGGGCACGAATCCGCCCGGCGGACTTCTGTCAAGGTCCGGTGAGCCGGCCAGTCTGTGGATGGTTTTAGGCGGTTTTCCATCCGCCTCGACGAATGCGGGCTGGTTACCCTTATTCCACCTCAGGTACACTATGTCGGCGATTGCTGCGCTAGCAAGTTCTCCACGTACGCCTACACCACCTTTACTCTACCACGCAAACATAGGGGTTACACTAGTCTGGTGTGAGACGTCCCCTGGAGGGGTCCACCGGGGGTCGAACCGCACAATAACCCTGAAAGAGCGGTTCGATATGGTGGGAGGAGGGGTGAAGTGGACTGCGGCAGTCGTCGTGGGGTTGTGGACCACTGCAACTGCGGCGGGGACTGAGCCTCTCCGTCGTTTCTAGGCCCCCGGTTAACATAAAACACTGTCTTAATCACTTCCCCATCAAACACCGTAGGTAACATGCAGATCATACGCAAAAACTAACTACAGATGACTCATTTCACCGACAAAAATTAACTAAGTTCCTTTACTGGGCTGAATTTTCCGCTCAGATCTCTTACTTGTTGTGTCCTTATGCAATGACTTTCACAGAAAAAAGTTACGGTTCCTGGGGCTGAGTTTCTAAGCACGAAATCTGGCAATTACCAGCACCGACGTAAGGTTCGCTGAAAGCCAGACTTGTGAGACGACGCATAATGAAACTTCGACAGCACTGCTGTGTTTCGCTTGCATGCTACAGTCTGCAGGTAGAAAATGACATCTGACACGCCTCCGTAGCCATGGTTCCACCTCACCACCGGTGTCTGTCGGCCATATCGTGCCTCATTTGTCCCATATTTCGACCTTTTTCGTCGACTACAGTTACATATATACCAGTCTCCCAGATACACGCCCACCTAGGACTAAGGATTTTTACAGCCTGTTGCTGCGCTGTGTTCCCCGGAATGTGATGGAGACCAAACACCCCTCCATCCAGTGGCCCATAGTGTGGACTACCGTCCACCAGCCCTTCCTCCCTACGAACGTCCGGGCACTGTGGTATCACATAGTCAACAGGAAATTTGCCACGAAGCAGCGCCTGCACAACATTGGCTTGTCAGAATCCCCTCTTTGTCTCCTTTGCCAGCAACTGGACACTGATGAACACCGTCTGACATGCGCCTCATCGCAAGATGTATGGCGCTTCGTGCAGCAAATCATTGCCTGCTATCTCCGGGTGCCACCAGACACAGTCGAGGCTCGAATGTTTCTATACCCGGAGGACCGACATTTTCCCGCCGCCAAATGTCATGCTATTACGTGGGTCAAAGGGTGGGCGGTCGCTTATCTCTTTCATGAGGGACCTAAATCCCGCCTCGACTTCTGGACCTATTTACGAACAGCCCATGCAGCTCTCGAAAACACGCCACGTTACCGAACATTATTTGCTAACTATCTTCGAGCGGTCTTTGTTAGACCTCCACTGAGTTGGGGGGTGCCTGGCACAGAGGGCACCTACCCCTCCTCTCCTGGCGGTGTCTGAGTTTCAACCGCCTACGATCTATTCTACTTCTGACTTCCGCGGATGGGAGAGCGCGTCGCAGATTGCGCGGATTTTATTTCTTTTTGCTTTTCCTTTTTCCTTTCTTTTTCTTTACCCAGAATTTATATTTCTTTTCTCTTTCGCATATGTGTTCCCATAATTTCATGCTATTAGTGAATATTACAAAAACACATGCAAATAAATAAATAACAACGCCTTCCACTACTGTTGATTCCTGTTTCTCCCACTTCCCTAAGCACCACAGGCTCGGTGGTGATGAGGGGGACATTGTGGCCAGGCCTCAGGTTTCGACCCCTGCCCACTTTGCCCCCCGAGCCCCCACCGGTCCACTACAAAAACAAAAAAAAAGCGGTTCTAGGGGAAAAAAAGTGGTCAGCGTGACGGATTGCCGTCCTACGGGCCCGGGTCGATTCCCGGCTGGGTCGGAGATTTTCTCCGCTCAGGGACTGGGTTTTATGTTGTCGTCATCATAAAAAAAAAAAAATAAAATAAAAAAAAGGTTGCTAACGCACGTCTGTGCGGTGGTGCCTGAGTCAGAAATAAGCCAGTTCGAATCCTGATGGTGGGTAGAATTTTTACTGGCGTTATTTGGACAGCAAGAGGAGGAGAGATGGTACCGTTTTAAGTTCCTGATAACCAGTCTTTGCGCCAGTGTTCTGGATTAAATTCCAAACCTCTCCGCACCCGTAGCTGCGTGGTCAGCGTGTCAGTCATGCAGCAGGTCCGGGTTCGATTCCCGGCCGGGTTGGAGAGTTTCTTCCCTCGGGCCGTGGATGTTGCGCTGTTCTCATCATCGATACTAAAGTCGCCTAAATGTGGCGTCATCTGAATAGACTTGCAACTCGGCGGCCGAACTTCCCCATGTGGGCACTCCTGCTCATCAATGCCATACCATTTCAATTCCAAATCTCTCCACAGTGTCTCATTAAGCGAGGACATGTGACACCGCTGATGGTGACACGGCCCCCTTGGTACCATTCAAGAGGAGTAGGCTATGTGCTGACACCGGGTTTCATCCTCTCCCTTCTATCATCATCATCATCATCATCATCATACAACGTAAACATAACACTATGCAACAAAAGCATCCATTAGTGACCTACACTCTACAAATACAGATACACCACAACTCTCACGTATCTGCAAGCAAAGGGGCCAATGTATGCGCAGGAAGAACTCTCTTTGTGACAGTTGGCTCACGCCCCGTGTGATATCCCAGCCAACAACGCCACACCAAATTTACATTTTTAAATGAAATGTGTATATACTAAGTACTGTTGCATGTGGTTAATCACAATGTAAAGTACCAGGTGATCAAAAAGTCAGTATAAATTTGAAATCTGAATAAATCACGGAATAATGTAGATAGAGGTACACATTGACAAACATGCTTGGAATGACATGGGGTTTTATTAGAACCAAAAAAAAAAAAAAAAAAAAAATACAAACGTTCAAAAAATGTCCGACAGATGGCGCTTCATCTGATCAGAATAGCAATAATTAGCATAACAAAGTAAGACAAAGCAAAGATGATGTTCTTTACAGGAAATGCTCAATATGTCCACCATCATTCCTCAACAATAGCTGTAGTCGAGCAATAATTTTGTGAACAGCACTGTAAAGCATGTCCGGGGTTATGGTGAGGCATTGGCGTCGGAAGTTGTCTTTCAGCATCCATAGAGATGTCGGTCGATCACGATACACTCGCAACTTCAGGTAACCCCAAAGCCAATAATCGCACGGACTGAGGTCTGGGGACCTCGGAGGCCAAGCATGACGAAAGTGGCGGCTGAGCACACGATCATCACCAAACGACGCGCGCAAGAGATCTTTCATGCATCTAGCAACACTTTGTTGTTATTTTCAGTTCTAATAAAACCCCTTGTCATTCCAAACATGTGTGTCAATTTTTACCTCTCTATCTACATTATTCCGTGGTTTATTAAGTTTTCAAATTTATACTGACTTTTTGATCACCCGGTACCTACGAGGAGCTTAATATTCGCGCGCAAGTTGTTGCAGGAAATTGAGAGAGGTCGTATTACGGGACTGTATTAGTATGACGGACGACGCTCTGAATTGGCTCAACAAGGAACACTGTGATTGTACTAGCAGTTTGTGGGTAGAATTTTGTAAGAGTAGACTAGGTTTATATGGGAGGATAAAACTGTCACTTTTTGTTTTAATAACGGAGCAATGTTGAAGAAACACGTCAATCTGTCTATCAGACACGCATAAATAGACTCAGTGACTTCGATAGTTATCGTCGAGTTTTAATTTAAGGTTTATTTGTCCTCTGACAGGATCATGTCTCAAATAAAACTACGTAACTTGGTAGAGCCAAGCACTACGGTTTTTCATCTTACGTATGATTTTTACGAAATTTGTGAAACAAGTTGGACGAGGGAGACCAAGATGCCAGTCCAATTTCGGTTCTGGAAGGAAGGTTTTATAGTGATGTACCGTCGATGTCACTGTCTGTAGAGATGGAGCACAAGCTCAGATTGGAATATTTGGAATCGCGAATACGACGATAGTTTATTGACCACTGCGCCATCTTATTCAGTATGAATAGTCTGCATGAGCGTCGAAAACTGCTTGAAAACAGAAATAAGTTCAAATCACCTGGTGGGACAAGTTTCAACCTCCTCCAGCTTGTAGAACCCGGACGCTATCCCTTCCATCCCCCTATGGCAGTAAACAAAATAATACCTCAATATTTGTGTTTTGGAATTTACTTCGGAATACACGAACGAACAGTCTCCTTTTTTCAGCCTCGATAGATGTGATGAAGATATAGGCAGTCTTATCTTATAAAGAAGGGTAGGTGCACAGCAATCAGTTGCAAACCCACTGATTTTTTACTATTGTTGCATATCCAGATTTCAGCTATAAATAGCCATCTTCAGTAAATTTGAGTGAGTTATAATTCAACAAGGTCCCAGAAGTACATGTCACCATACGACTTTACTGGCGTACAGGCAGAAGGAAGGAAGGAAAGAAGGAAGGAAGGAAGGAAGGAAGGCAATGCTGACATGTACAGATAGGAGGCTTATAACTCACTCAAATGCAGTAAGGGTGGCCATTTATAGCTGAAATTTGGGGGACTGCGACTGACTGCTGTGTTCTTGTCCTTCATTAGAATAATATACGGTTCCGTATTGAATCAAAGTTGGCGAAGTCTTCAAGCTTTCTATAAGAAATCCACTCGTAGCTTCATTTACAACAGAGTGAATACTTGTAAAATCTTTGTATGCATCTTGTACTTTTCAAGACAGTGGGACCATTACAGAAAAGTAACTTCACAGCACTACTGCATCACATACATAAAAAACTCAAAATCAATACTTTCCCGAAAGTTAGAGCCAAGACAGGTGCTGACCCCCTTTCTGTATTTTGAACTGCCTTGGCTTTATCTGTGCGAGTAAAAAAACGAGAATTGGCCTTGGAATTTCGTCAAACATGCAGAACAGGTATGTGAGTCGCATATTCATGTCAGCAGGGCGAGTGCACCCACTGTGTAGCGCTTACTTAAGTCTCGTCTTCTACTTTCCTTCCGGACTGCCGTAATATCTCGCTGCCCGTTGCGCACACACTTTGCGCTCTAAGTGATACGCGTTGAGCAGGCTCCCCGAGAAGCCTAGGTAACTAAGGGCTTGTACTTGAACCAATCGCTGCATCATGCGAACATAATGTGTGATTTATGGGTAAAGAAAGAAAGACTGGAGTTCAACGTTCAGAGGACGGCGCGGTCATTACAGTTCGTAATGGACAAGGATGAGATGCGAAACCGACAGCGACCTTCTCAAAGGAAACATCTCGTCACTCGACTGACGCGGTTCAGGAAACCACGAGAAATTTAAATGTCTATAGTCAAACATGGATTGTAACACGTCTGCTAGCGAATGCGAGTCTAGTGCCTTAATCATAGCTTCACTCAGCGAAGTGTATTGACTGTCAATCGTAAGAACTCTGAAACGAGAAAAGGTGTCGTAAGATTAGTGTCCGTGAAAGGAACGTGCGAAATGGATGTAAGACAAAGCTTGGAACAATTTATCTTATCTCGTGGTTCTGCAGATCAATATTTCCAACAACTCAGGTAATAAACTGAATTTGTGTTGTTGCGGAACCAAATTCGATTGCGACTTCCATTATTATGTTACAGGTATTCCTTAGTTTCCTTAAATCGTTTCAGTCTATCCTTCCCTCCATTTGTACTAAATCTCAGGCAGAGCTAATGTTTTTATAGTTGCGAAAACAAAAAGAATTGATAAGGACCATCAGTCAAAAGCTAGGTTAGTTAATAGCTGACATATACTTCTTTGTCTGAAAAAAGATTTGAACATCTACCATCACTCCATTTCAGTTCCCAAACTAACAGTTCTTAAAGCGATTAAACACTTTGCTCTCAAAATA
The DNA here is from genome assembly GCF_023864275.1 of Schistocerca cancellata. Lineage (NCBI taxonomy): Eukaryota > Metazoa > Arthropoda > Insecta > Orthoptera > Acrididae > Schistocerca > Schistocerca cancellata. The sequence goes on from NC_064629.1 coordinate 147,974,176, forward strand.
GTAAAATTAATTTACTCGTAAAATAATAAAAGCAAGATTAGAACTAAACGCCAGAGTCATTAGAGATATAGCTCATTTGCAAGGAAGAAGCGGGAAAGAATAGATCATAATCCTGTCATAGAAACAATTCTAACGCTCACCTTAAATGATTACAGGAAAATACAGAAAATCTAAAATTGGTTAGCCAGACAGGGATTTAAAACTGTCCATCTTGATGGGTCCAGTGTCGTAATCTCTCTACCACATCGTACGCCTAGTGAAACAGGGGAAGTTGTAAAAGTCTCACCTTAATCATGCTTATAGTTAATAGTTCTGTCCGACCGACCGCCATGTCATCCTCTGCAAGTGGAGTCATCGGATGCGGTACAGAGGGGCATGTGGTTAGCACACAGTTCTCTCGTTCGTTGTTGGGTTTCTTCACCTTGGAACCGATATTAATCGGTCGAACAGAGCTTCATGAGGCTGAGTGCACCTCGTATGAGTCCGGCCACCAAGCAAAAAATTCCTGTTACTACCGGGAACCGCAGCCGCGTCTCCCACATGGCAGTCAACCACGGTGACTCACTTACGGAGAGCGACAATCATACTTGCGATTATGCATAAATCAATTACAGAGGAGTACACAGCATCTTCATAGAACTGGTAGACCGTGCCTTATCTTACACAAGGACTGTAGATGGAGAAACAGCTTTTAAGCAAAGTTAACACTATTTATGCAATGTACGCTTAATGCTTCAGCGTAGACAGCCGACTACATTTCAACAAAGTCATTCTGTGAAATGAGGTCGCTTTAACCTTTGGAGGAGTCCAGTGAACCTAATGTGTAGCTAAACAGTACAGTATGTATATACAACCCGCTTCGTCTTTACGGCCATCATCACTCCTCAAAACAGAATATGTGCAGAGAAAGCGCAGCAGTAGGTGTGCTACTTGCCTGTTCAAAGAAACAAGAATGTGACCGCAAATGTAAATTCTACAGTTTATTTGAAATTATTTTTGGTATTTGACCACGTCTTGTTTAAATACAGCAATCAATCATTTAGCACCTGCTGCACGCTGTTTTCGCCAGGGATACAACCTGTGACGCGTAGTCGCAGTTATAAATGTTCTACTGAGTCCCTATTCCTCCAGTTGTCACGTGGCAGGACCACATTTCTCTCCTATGAGTTAACTGTGTGACACGATCAAGGAGAAGAGAGACCTAGTGATTATTTTTGAAAATATCAGCTGTTAATGTAATCCTTCATTAAGTTCTAACACATAGGATTCACACACGGCCGTATCATGTGAGAACTGCATAATTAAGAATCACTGACATATTTAGAACTACGATACATCACCAGTAGTCACCCTAACGAACGCTGCCTGGATCAGCAGAGGAAACGTTGATAGCTTTTCACACCCTAATGAAGTTAGACACACAAAATGACTTTATTGAAACAAGTTCAGTAATGGGTCACAGCAGACCTACAGAAACGAGTAGGTGAGACCAGGTCTAGTTGGTGCCTTTCTTTTATTATAAGCTCGAGCCCTAGTATCGCCACAGTCAAACAACTTAAAGACTTTCAATCTTCCATTGTAGTTTCATTGTAGCGAGACTTGCCAGACAGATACGACGAAAATTTTCCTTATTACCAGCCACGTTCCTATTGTCTTTTACGCAAAGTTTCTGTTATTTTGTGAAACTCAGGAATATGTCGAAAAGTTTTAAACGGTTGTGATCATAGAGGTGTCAGTAACGTCCGTGTGTTAGTGCTGAACTGAATCATGAAACTTTTGCGAAACTGATAGGCAGCCATCTTGTCCTGTTGTAGCAAGTTGTCATCTTAGTTTGACAATGGTATCATAAAGCATGAGACGTGTGGAAAACTTACCCTTCACTCCCATTTTTTTGTACTTAGATATTTGTTGACGAATTGTAACTAGTTTTTCTATTGCAGCTTTGTCACAAGGAATTGCAGAAAAGTAATTCTGAAAAAAACGAAGCATACTATTCAGATGATGTGAGTAATGGGACTCTTCGTTATAATACACCAACCTCATCTCCCGTGTTACACCTACTTCAAGAACACCAGCATCGAGGCGAATTGCGACACTGGATGATATTCACCCTTTTCCAAAAGCAGGGCCAAGAAAGAAGACAGACCACAGTAGGAAAAGGAATCCAAACACTATTTTGACACTCTCCTATCAAAAATGCACTGGGATTAGATAGATGAAAAAGAAAGGAAGCTCCATTTAGTAGACCTATTTCAGATAGATTAAAACTGAAGAAACTGCAAAAAGGTGGGAATTTAAGGAGATGGGACCTGGATAAACTGAAAGAACCAGAGGTTGTACAAAGTTTCAGGGAGAGCATAAGGGAACGATTGACAAGAATGGGGGAAAGAAATACAGTAGAAGAAGAATGGGTAGCTCTGAGGGATGAAGTAGTGAAGGCAGCGGAGAATCAAGTAGGTAAAAAGTCGAGGGCTGGTAGAAATCCTTGGGTAACAGAAGAAATATTGAATTTAATTGATGAAAGGAGAAAATATAAAAATGCAGTAAAAGAAGCAGGCAAAACGGAATACAAACGTCTCAAAAATGAGATCAACAGGAATTGCAAAATGTCTAAGCAGGGATGGCTAGCGGACATATGTAAGGATGTAGAGGCTTATCTCACTAGGGGCAAGATAGATACTGACGGCCTTGGGAGAGCCAGTCCTGACAAAACTCTACCATCTGGTGAGCAAGATGTAAGAGACAGGCGAAATACCGTCAGACTTCAAGAAGAATATAGTAATTCCAATCCCAAAGAAAGCAGGTGTTGACAAATGTGAAAATTACCGAACTATCAGTTTAATAAGTCACAGCTGCAAAATACTAACGCGAATTCTTTACAGACGAATGGAAAAACTGGTAGAAGCCAACCTCGGGGAAGATCAGTTTGGATTCCGTAGAAATGTTGAAACACGTGAGGCAATACTGACCTTACCACTCATCTTAGAAGAAAGATTAAGGAAAGACAAACCTACGTTTCTAGCATTTGTAGACTTAGAGAAAGCTTTTGACAATGTCGACTGGAATATTCTCTTTCAAATTCTGGAGGTGGCAGGGGTAAGATACAGGGAGCGAAAGGCTATTTACAATTTGTACAGAAACCAGATGGCAGTTATAAGAGTCGAGGGGTATGAAAGGGAAGCAGTGGTTGGGAAGGGAGTGAGACAGGGTTGTAGCATATCCCCGATGTTATTCAATCTGTATATTGAGCAAGCAGTGAAGGAAACAAAAGAAAAATTCGGAATAGGTATTAAAATCCATGGGGAAGAAATAAAAACTTTGAGGTTCGCTGATGACATTGTAATTCTGTCAGAGACAGCAAAGGACTTGGAAGAGCAGTTGAACGGAATGGACATTGTCTTGAAAGGAGGATATAAGATGAACATCAACAAAAGCAAAACGAGGATAATGGAATGTAATCGAATTAAGTCGGGTGATGCTGAGGGAATTAGATTAGGAAATGAGACACTTAAAAGAAGTAAAGGAGTTTTGCTATTTGGGGAGCAAAATAACTGAGGATGGCCGAAGTAGAGAGGATATAAAATGTAGACTGACAACGGCAAGGAAAGAGTTTCTGAAGAAGAGAAATTTGTTGACATCGAGTATAGATTGAAGTGTCAGGAAGTCGTTTCTGAAAGTATTTGTATGGAGTGTAGCCATGTATGGAAGTGAAACATGGACGATAAGTAGTCTGGACAAGAACAGAATAGAAGCTTTCGAAATGTGGTGCTACAGAAGAATGCTGAAGTTTAGATGGGTAGATAACATAACTAATGAGGAGGTATTGAATAGAATTGGGGAGAAGTGGAGTTTGTGGCACAACCTGACAAGAAGAAGGGACCGGTTGGTAGGACATGTTCTGAGGCATCAGGGGATCACAAATTTAGCATTGGAGGGCAGCGTGGAGGGTAAAAATCGTAGAGGGAGACCAAGAGATGAATACATTAAGCAGATTCAGAAGGATGTGCGTTGCAGTAGGTACTGGGAGATGAAGGAGCTTGCACAGGATAGATTAGCATGGAGAGCTGCATCAAACCAGTCTCAGGACTGAAGACCACAACAACAACAACAACATTTCAGATAAAAAAAGCATAAGTGCAGCCCCTCAAAAAACGAATAAGAGCCAAAGTTTACTTTTTATGTAACTTTTATTTCCACACAATTTCATTTTATCTTAATATCGACGCGTAACTTGCTAATTACTTCTCTGGAATTGTGTATTAATACTAGAGTTCTTTGGTTACTAACTTACGTTTATTTTTTAGGTGGTATTAAGCATTATTCTATGCCATTTTCCGAGTTGCCCCACGTCTGGAGTAAGTTGGAGTAATGGCAAAGCTTTTGTGCACAATTTCTTTATGAATTCAGCATACATATGTTATATACATACAAAGAATTAAAACAAATGTTATGCAAATAATGATGTGAATGTTTCGTAAAATTAAAATACAATGTTTCTGTATCCAGTGACGCGATCAATAAAACAAAAGATAAGAGATGAGTCTGATAAGATCATTAAAAAGGTTCAAACAGAAAAGTTTCTCAGCTAACTGGTATAATCAAAGTATCCTTTAGTGCACGCACATACCCAGCAAACCTAAAACAATCAATGGTAAAGCCACATCCCAAAAATAGATGCGACACGAAAAAACAGATAATCAACAATTCGCAAAATCATCTAGCTTTTCTAAAATAACTGAAAGGGTCGTGCATGAAAGATTATTTCACGTTTAGAATAAACATAAAATATTTCTTAATGGTCCAAATGGTTTCAGAAATCACAAATCTTTTGAAACGTCTATCTTCGACTTCTTGAAGCAAGTCCTGAATGCCATAGACCAATACAAAGTAAGGATTGTGCTGTTTCTAAACCAAGATATGGCTTTTTACCAGAACAATTACTATCTACTACTTAGAAAACTATACAGATCCTTGATTTGTATAAATTATTTACCATACCACTTGTGACCAGCAGAAACGGTGTTGTTTGCAGATGATGACGGCATTTTGTTAAAGGGCTCTGTGACAACACAAAAACATGATGTTTAAGCGACAATTTCAAGGTAGTAAATTAGAATAAGACGGCATGGATGAGCTTTAGACACTTAAGAACGAAAACCAATACAATCCCAGAAATTTAGGGCTGCAGCATTGAATAAATCATTTTACACGAAGTTTCTAGACGTTGGGTTAGATTATCATTTAAGATAGCAAAAATATGTGGAGCTATTGAACAAAAGTGACTATTGTAACGTTGAAAGATTATTATGTACTAATTATGAAAATGTGCACAGGCTACTGCGGTACGGTGTAATGCTCTGTGTCAGCGCAAGCTTTGCAAAACAGTCATTTAGAATTCGTCGAATATGAGGAATAAGGATAATGAAGGGGTTTACCAATAAGTAATAATGAAGTAACAGTTTATAAAGACTTTAAAATTGTAACTCTTCCAGGGTTACCGTTTCTGCTGCTCACAAGTTGTATGGTAAATAATTTATGCAAATCAAGGATTTGTATATTTGTATAATTTCCTAAGCAGTAAATCGTAATAGTTCTGGTAAAAAGCCGTATCTCGGTTTGGAATATATATATAGCGTAGTCCATTGATCGAGACCGGGCCAAATATCTCACGAAAGAAGCGTCAAACGAAAAAACTACAAAGAACGAAACTTGTCTAGCTTGAAGGGGGAAACCAGATGGCGCTATGGTTGGCCCGCTAGATGGCGCTGCCATAGGTCAAACGGATATCAACTGCGTTTTTTAAAAATAGGAACCCAGATTTTTATTACATATTCGTGTAGTACGTAAAGAAATATGAATGTTTTAGTTGGACCACTTTTTTCGCTTTGTGATAGATGGCGCTGTAATAGTCACAAACGTATAAGTACGTGGTATTACGTAACATTCCGCCAGCGCGTACGGTGTGCCAACCTCGAATGATAGAAAAGGTAAACCAAACTCTCTGAATCGGGAATGGAAAGCATGTCCACAAGGATAAAGAACTTGAAGTTAATTCCCGAAGATTACATTAGACTTATTCCATGGACCCCAGTGAGAGAGATCTCCGAGATGTGGAAAGAAGTCAAAGACGGATATTTTACTTAAATCAGGGAAATTAGAGCCCATACGGAAGTTAATCGTCAGTCGTTCTTTCCACGAACCATTCATGAACTGAACAGGGAAGGGTGAAGTTGATAGTGGTACCAGGGCTACCCTCCTCCATACATGATAAGATGGCTTGAGGAGTTCAGTTGATAGTGATTTCTGAAATTCGACCTATTTACCACTGATAAGGAGACCATACCTGTTATCGGGTTTTGTAATTTTTTGTATTTATGATGGGTGAAGCTCAGAACTCAAATACACTCCTGGAAATGGAAAAAAGAACACATTGACACCGGTGTGTCAGACCCACCATACTTGCTCCGGACACTGCGAGAGGGCTGTAAAAGCAATGATCACACGCACGGCACAGCGGACACACCAGGAACCGCGGTGTTGGCCGTCGAATGGCGCTAGCTGCGCAGCATTTGTGCACCGCCGCCGTCAGTGTCAGCCAGTTTGCCGTGGCATACGGAGCTCCATCGCAGTCTTTAACACTGGTAGCATGCCGCGACAGCGTGGACGTGAACCGTATGTGCAGTTGACGGACTTTGAGCGAGGGCGTATAGTGGGCATGCGGGAGGCCGGGTGAACGTACCGCCGAATTGCTCAACACGTGGGGCGTGAGGTCTCCACAGTACATCGATGTTGTCGCCAGTGGTCGGCGGAAGGTGCACGTGCCCGTCGACCTGGGACCGGACCGCAGCGACGCACGGATGCACGCCAAGACCGTAGGATCCTACGCAGTGCCGTAGGGGACCGCACCGCCACTTCCCAGCAAATTAGGGACACTGTTGCTCCTGGGGTATCGGCGAGGACCATTCGCAACCGTCTCCATGAAGCTGGGCTACGGTCCCGCACACCGTTAAGCCGTCTTCCGCTCACGCCCCAACATCGTGCAGCCCGCCTCCAGTGGTGTCGCGACAGGCGTGAATGGAGGGACGAATGGAGACGTGTCGTCTTCAGCGATGAGAGTCGCTTCTGCCTTGGTGCCAATAAGGTCGTATGCGTGTTTGGCGCCGTGCAGGTGAGCGCCACAATCAGGACTGCATACGACCGAGGCACACAGGGCCAACACCCGGCATCATGGTGTGGGGAGCGATCTCCTACACTGGCCGTACACCACTGGTGATCGTCGAGGGGACACTGAATAGTGCACGGTACATCCAAACCGTCATCGAACCCATCGTTCTACCATTCCTAGACCGGCAAGGGAACTTGCTGTTCCAACAGGACAATGCACGTCCGCATGTATCCCGTGCCACCCAACGTGCTCTAGAAGGTGTAAGTCAACTACCCTGGCCAGCAAGATCTCCGGATCTGTCCCACATTGAGCATGTTTGGGACTGAATGAAGCGTCGTCTCATGCGGTCTGCACGTCCAGCACGAACGCTGGTTCAACTGAGGCGCCAGGTGGAAATGGCATGGCAAGCCGTTCCACAGGACTACATCCAGCATCTCTACGATCGTCTCCATGGGAGAATAGCAGCCTGCATTGCTGCGAAAGGTGGATATACACTGTACTAGTGCCGACATTGTGCATGCTCTGTTGCCTGTGTCTATGTGCCTGTGGTTCTGTCAGTGTGATCATGTGATGTATCTGACCCCAGGAATGTGTCAATAAAGTTTCCCCTTCGTGGGACAATGAAAAACGACTTTGAAGTTTTTCGCGGAAGTTTAGTTCAATAAAGTTGGGGCGTTTTTGTCAACGGGCTGCATGACTCAATTGGCAACGTTGGAGAATGGTAATCGGATAATCACTGGACCTCTGGTTCGTATCTAGGTATGTCTTTTTTGTTTTTGTTGTTCAGTTCGAATAACTATATCATTTAAATATAAAGTTCAAGAAAATACAGGTGTTTTTGTTTTTAATTACATATCGCTCGCAAAATTCCAGTTTTAACTGCAAATATCAGTTATTATTTATCGATATTTTATAACAGATGGTTAATAGATATTGTTTAAATTACAAATTAAATTTTTGGGGCAAAAATAAAAAATAAAAAACTATTTATTAGTAAGATGTCAGTTGTTTTATACCGCAGATGTGGTCTCACACGAGCCAGAGTGACAGGTGTCGTAAAAACAATTTTCGCGGCATCGGGCTCACCGTACAAATGCTGCGGTTTTAGAGTTGCCATTTTCTTCAATATACCAACTGTAAAACTTCATTCACGTTCTAAATGATTTTTCTTTTATCGCAAAGTTTTGGTGCGAACGACGCATACTTGATCATTTCATCAAAGACTGGAGAAAAAAACTGGTGATGAACAACTGAATGCATTTTTAGGCAAACTTCTCCATTATTAATTTCACGTCCTTGTTCGGTCAGGTAGGTGCAGTTTTGCAACAGCTTAAGGAAGTTTTGTAGTTAACGGTAAAAATACAGGTCACAATGCTATACTAACGGAGTGCGTTTTCGTGGAATTACTTGCGTGGTGCAAGTAGGCAGACTTCTGTAGTTTCGAAAAACATCATTTTAAAATACAGAATCGATTGTCCACACAAAGACTCAATCACTAAGAGAAACTTCTCCTTTTTTTTACATATGGCTTTACAGTACGTATTGATTAAAAAATCTTTATACAGCTTTGAAGTCAACTTTCCAGATTTCGATATATATATATATATATATATATATATATATATATATATATATATATACAGGGTGTTACAAAAAGGTACGGCCAAACTTTCAGGAAACATTCCTCACACTCAAAGAAAGAAAATATGTTATGTGGACATGTGTCCGGAAACGCTTACTTTCCATGTTAGAGCTCATTCTATTACTTCTCTTCAAATCACATTAATCATGGAATGGAAACACACAGCAACAGAACGTACCAGCGTGACTTCAAACACTTTGTTACAGGAAAGGTTCAAAATGTCCTCCGTTAGTGAGGATACCTGCATCCACCCTCCGTCGCATGGAATCCCTGATGCTCTGATGCAGCCCTGGAGAATGGCGTATTGTATCACAGCCGTCCACAATACGAGCATGAAGAGTCTCTACATTTGGTACCGCGGTTGCGTAGGTAGACAAGAGCTTTCAAATGCCCCCATAAATGAAAGTCTAGAGGTTTGAGGTCAGGAGAGCGTGGAGGCCATGGAATTGGTCCGCCTCCACCAATCCATCGGTCACCGAATCTGTTGTTGAGAAGCGTATGAACACTTCGACTGAAATGTGCAGGAGCTCCATCGTGCATGAACCACATGTTGTGTCGTACTTGTAAAGGCACATGTTCTAGCAGCACAGTTAGAGTATCCCGTATGAAATCACGATAACGTGCTCCATTGAGCGTAGGTGGAAGAACATGGGGCCCAATCAAGACATCACTCACAATGCCTGCCCAAACGTACAGCAATGAGTCGCATGTCAACACAAGCACCGAAGTCAACATTACCTTCCTTCAATTGGGCCAACTGGCGGTGAATCGAGGAAGTACAGAACATACTGACGAAACTAAAATGAGCTCTAACATGGAAATTAAGCGTTTCTGGACACATGTCCACATAACATATTTTCTTTATTTGTGTGTGAGGAATGTTTCCTGAAAGTTTGGCCGTACCTTTTTGTAACACCCTGTATATATCTGTGTGTGTGTGTGTGTGTGTGTGTGTGTGTGTGTGTGTGTGCGTGTGTGTGTGTGTGTGTTAATTAGCACATACTTGTTGAATATTATATTGAAATGATGCAGGTATTCAAATTGTTTTGCTATATATCAAAAATGTTGGATGAGCTTATCTTTCTTAAATATAAATACTGTTTGATGCTCTGATGTCTATTGTTATAATTTTATGGCGCAGCTTGTAATATTATACACTCGTGGAAATTGAAATAAGAACACCGTGAATTGATTGTCCCAGGAAGGGGAAACTTTATTGTCACATTCCTGGGGTCAGATACATCACATGATCACACTGACAGAACCACAGGCACATAGACACAGGCAACAGAGCATGCACAATGTCGGCACTAGTACAGTGTATATCCACCTTTCGCAGCAATGCAGGCTGCTATTCTCCCATGGAGACGATCGTAGAGATGCTGGATGTAGTCCTGTGGAACGGCTTGCCATGCCATTTCCACCTGGCGCCTCAGTTGGACCAGCGTTCGTGCTGCACGTGCAGACCGCGTGAGACGACGCTTCATCCAGTCCCAAACATGCTCAATGGGGGACAGATCCGGAGATCTTGCTGGCCAGGGTAGTTGACTTACACCTTCTAGAGCACGTTGGGTGGCACGGGATACATGCGGACGTGCATTGTCCTGTTGGAACAGCAAGTTCCCTTGCCGGTCTAGGAATGGTAGAACGATGGGTTCGATGACGGTTTGGATGTACCGTGCACTATTCAGTGTCCCCTCGACGATCACCAGTGGTGTACGGCCAGTGTAGGAGATCGCTCCCCACACCATGATGCCGGGTGTTGGCCCTGTGTGCCTTGGTCGTATGCAGTCCTGATTGTGGCGCTCACCTGCACGGCGCCAAACACGCATACGACCATCATTGGCACCAAGGCAGAAGCGACTCTCATCGCTGAAGACGACACGTCTTCATTCGTCCCTCCATTCACGCCTGTCGCGACACCACTGGAGGCGGGCTGCACGATGTTGGGGCGTGAGCGGAAGACGGCCTAACGGTGTGCGGGACCGTAGCCCAGCTTCATGGAGACGGTTGCGAATGGTCCTCGCCGATACCCCAGGAGCAACAGTGTCCCTAATTTGCTGGGAAGTGGCGGTGCAGTCCCCTACGGCACTGCGTAGGATCCTACGGTCTTGGCGTGCATCCGTGCGTCGCTGCGGTCCGGTCCCAGGTCGACGGGCACGTGCACCTTCCGCCGACCACTGGCGACAACATCGATGTACTGTGGAGACCTCACGCCCCACGTGTTGAGCAATTCGGCGGTACGTTCACCCGGCCTCCCGCATGCCCACTATATGCTCTCGCTCAAAGTCCGTCAACTGCACATACGGTTCACGTCCACGCTGTCGCGGCATGCTACCAGTGTTAAAGACTGCGATGGAGCTCCGTATGCCACGGCAAACTGGCTGACACTGACGGCGGCGGTGCACAAATGCTGCGCAGCTAGCGCCATTCGACGGCCAACACCGCGGTTCCTGGTGTGTCCGCTGTGCCGTGCGTGTGATCATTGCTTGTACAGCCCTCTCGCAGTGTCCGGAGCAAGTATGGTGGGTCTGACACACCGGTGTCAATGTGTTCTTTTTTCCATTTCCAGGAGTGTATTTTAATAAATACAGCAATCAGCTACTTTGTTATGTGCTTTCTTTTAAGCTAACACGCGCTTCGGGCTTTACCCATCATCAAATGGCGTAATAAATATTTCAGTCTTCAGTGAGTACCAAGTTAAAACATCGACAGCAAATTGGATGCTACAGCTGCCCTATGCAAAATAACAATTCTGTTTATCTACTACACTTCGCAAGCTGTGTACTTACACTGTATTGCTGTTTAGGGGCACTTACTTTCTGCTCTGCTTGTTGTAATTCCGATTTTCGCCTTTATGGATGTGGCCCAAATACTTTTTTAACTTCTATTTTGTACAACATCAGCCCAGTATCAGCCATGTTGTTGACTGACATCTTTGTTTACATCCGATAATATATCTATGGTCAAAGATCAGATTTTACTTACAGTTTCTGCTACGCTGTCAATCACTAAGTTTACATGTGACACATCTTCCAAAAGACGAAAACCGAATTTCGGAAACCGTTTTTCGCGGTCGTGTTTATATATTAAAGTCTGAAGCGAATTTGCTAGCCCAGTTAAATATGGTGTCTGGAGAACAGGTGATCAAATTTCTGATTTAGTTTACACAATCGTTATTTCTCTTCACTTAAATATTACAGGTAGGCAGCTTCACGCTTAGATCAATATTTCTGCTTCTCCTTCACAGCACAATAAGTCTATATTAAATGAATATTCTGAAAAGCCAAGCACATTTCAAAACCGGTTGCGTTTACATGGGAGTGAAAATCGATTGCGGAATTAGAAAACCGGCAACTAGAAGCGGATTTCCAGAATAGTTTTTAAAGTGTATACGTGACCACCCAGAAGCGGTATGGGGAAATCGGTTTGCTAAATCCGGTTTTGGGAGCCCAATGTAAACAGATTGAATGTTTTAACTATGTACTGACTGAAGACTCAACTATATTATGCTAACTGAAGATGGGTGAAAGTTTGAAACGCGTATTAGCTTAAATAAAAATATATAACAAAGTGGCTGGTTGCTGTATTTATTAAAATAATATAACCCACAGCGACAGAGACCAACAGCCATGAAATGGATAAATTACAGTTTGTGATGTAATTAATTCCATCATCATATGTGCCACTTGATGCCATGGGGAGTGGCTTCCTACAAGATCAGATAGAAAATGTTATCTTTTTCTATCTTGCAGCAAAATTTATCTCAAGTGGGAAGTAATTAGTAATTCTGAGCTTTATTTTTATTTTTGTAGAAGGGTGTATTTATCGAAGTGGCAAATTGAGTCGATAAAGGAGAGTGTGAACAGCTCGTAACTAACACATAGCAACTCAACAAACGTGTAAACAACAGCGACAAAATAATCTCCAGTTGCTTTCCGTGGACTTGTACAGGGTGGTTCCGTGATGATGCTACAACAGAGAAGAGTTAATGTATCAATTTGAGGTAAGGGTCTCTGGTCTGGAAACGACGGAGTCGAAAGTTATATGCTAAAATCGTTCTGATCCCTCCGACAGTGGGATACTGTATGTACCGGCCATGTTGTTGCTACGATTCTAGGGCATGCAACTTTCAGAGGTGGTAGTGTGGACCAAAACAAGAAAAAAAAGTCTGGTGAACATGGGCTCTAAAATGCATACCTCAACACCTATGAGCACCTGTTCAGCTTCGCTGTTGTGAAAGTCATCTCTTCTGCTGAAACATTCCCAGACGATAAGATGGACAAAAAAGTCTCAGAGCATCAAAGCAAAGGCGAAAGGTTCTCGCCAAAGTTTCTGACCTTATGACAGTGCAAAAGAAATTGAATAACAGATTCCTATTATTCTTTGGTTGGTTATGTTGACTTCACACCTGCAATGTGAACAGTGTCAAATCTACTAATACACCGCCATTTATTCTCAAATCGTCGCTATCTCTGTGTAATGATGTTCTACCAAACGAGCAAATACGCGACGAGTTTCGGCCTTGTCAGTATTGACACCTATGTGTTTCATTTATACATGGAAACTGTTATGACAGCGTGTGTAATTTTTGCTGTTCATGCATTGACTATCTCGACAGATTAACATACTATATGTTGTCACAGGAAGCCCAGGGATGCTTATCCCCCATCCGGCTGTCTTAGTTTAGATTTTGTAGGGCAAATGTCGGAATGGTTCCTACATTACTCCAATGGTCAATTTCCTTCTTCATTCCCGTCCAAGCGAGGTCATGCTCCGTTTCTAATGACTTCGATGTCGGATGTCCATTAAAATCTTAACCTTCCTTCCTTCCTTCTGGAAATCTCAATATGACGCATAGATCAGGGAGTGCAAGTGCCAATAAGAATAGACGACACTGTGCACTCCAATCGAGTACATTATAATACAAAAATATACTAATTACAATTGATTTTATTATCAGTACCTGGCTCATTTGTCGGTAGAAAAAGACACCAGTGCTCGGGAAGAAAAGTAAATAGCTGAACTTGGTAGCATCACGTAACTAAAACTGTAGCTTTCCATCATAGTGAACTGATAGAGAGGTATTAAAGCATACAAGTGATTTCAAAAATAAGTATCAAATATTTATCGTTGTGCTTCTACGAACTCCATTAACAATTAAATACTGCTTATATGTCCATGTAAGCACTAAACTCTCTTATCATTGTCATTTTAATTCCAACGTATTGCCTTAACAAGCAATAAAAATCAAATTCGTCTGCGCAGGTCATTTGGTACGGTTCAATCTCGCTGGCTCGGCTGTTCTACCTATTCTGCGTCTCAGATTCGACTAACATAATGCAACATTGTGGATGTAAGATCTTTGAAGATGACTGACATTTGTAACTCTGGCAATATACCGTACTGTTGTAAGATAAATTACTTTATCCGATCAGTGCATACCTCTTAAAATCATTTAATATTTTTACGCTGTTTATTCTAAACGAGCTTAATGAAGTACAATGTTTTCGTCATCGCCTGTGTGCTGGTGTGCTTACCAGCCTCAGCGTAGTTCGACATTGGTATTTGCTACGATGGTCCCAAGTTTACCATATCTCCTCCAGTCAGAGACATAACATAATTTAGAGCGATTGTAACAATCTGTTTATTGAAGAAACCTTAAATTTAAAAATGAAAGGTCTGTGTCCGTGTTATTTTTGCACGCTGTATGGACTAGGGGACTCATCATCATCTCAATCATTCTTCGCTTCCAATAGTTTATCCTGGCCCAGCGAAGTGTATGCCTAGCGATGAGGTCAAAACTCTGTCGAGTTTAACTTCGATAATAAACATACCAGGCTGTTCGTGTACCCAGAGTGAATGAGGTATGGAGCAGTAAGGATATTCTATCATATCTTTGGAGTTTTTCGCGACGCTACCCATGTATAAAATTTGAATCTACTAATAAAGAAAATAGTGGATATCTCAGAAAGATCGTGTTTTAACTCAAACATTACTCGGCTTGAGGAAAGCTTATTTACTTACTATCGTAGTGCGTATGGTTCTATTCTCCAGAGAATGGAAATGAAAGGTGTTCTCAATGCACATTGCGCTTCGCTTGATGGGAAAGTCGTGGCCTCATGCTGACTTGTTTGTAACCTCTTCTCATGGCGCACATCGCCTCTGTCATAATCATGTTTGTCTAGGTTTCATCTGATCAATCTACTTTAAAGCTTATGCCTCACCACTTTCCCTGGACTGCAAGTTTTTCAGTGCTCCTAGTCTAATTATATACCGAAGATTTCGAAACCTTGCATTCCAGTGTTTCGGGGAAAAACGTTTTCATTCTGATTCCTTATTTCTTATGACAGAAATATTTATTCATGTGACCACCCGTATGACTCCGCGTTATCATATCATTTCTAAAGATTCTGATCATTTTAGAAATGTAGGACTCATTTTCCAGGATTCTGAATCATATGGATGCGACGATGTGTGACCATATACGAGTATATGTTCACCTCTGTGTTAAGGGTGCAGTTAAGCACGCTCACCATTTTGCCCAACCTCTATGGATACTCCTACTCGTTCCAAATACGCCAGCCATATAACTAACAGCGTTCTCCCTTCACTATTAATACAGTGTGTAGTGTGTGATGTCCGAAAAAGCCCTTCCACTAAGTTCTGAGACACTAAAGGGGTATCGTCTTCCATCATACTCAAACGATCGCGAACAGCTGTTGCCAAACTTTAAATCGCCTTAATATGGCATGCAACCGATGCTCTAGTTCATCCCGAAGGTGTTTGATTCAGTTCACATCAGTGCTTTGTAGAGACCGTCCCACCATCACAATCTGAATTTCATCACACCACAATCCAATCGCCTTTGATAGAAAAACGTTCGGTTTCAAAATGTTACTACGGTGTGGGAAGTACGCTAATGTCTTAAACGCAATTGTTCGTTTTGCAATTTACCTGAAATGATGGTCTGAACCCAGACCAGGAAGTAGAGCATCTTTATCTACATCTACATTTATACTCTTCAAACCATTTTGAAGAGCATGGCTGAGGGCACTTAGCATCATACCCCATGTTAGAGTTTCTTCCCGTTCCCAACGCGTATCGAGAGCGGGAGAATGACAGCTTATATACATTCGTGCATGCTGTAATTATTCTGCTCTTGTCTTCAAGATCCCAGATGGAGTGATACTTAGAGGACTGAAGACTATCTCTAGATTATTCACTTAATACTGTTTCTTGAAATTCTGTAAGTAGGTTTTCGCGGGATAATTTGCGTCATTCTTCAGGAGTCTGCCTATTTAGGTTTTCAGCTTTTCCGTGACACTCTCTCATAACGCCAAACAAAACTTGTCACCACATCCGAGTCGCCACAAAACACCCAAGCGACCACAATAGTCAGACGTCCGCCAGGTTCACACATTCTCATCTGAGTCCCAGTTTACGTAGTAATACCACATTCGCTCTTATGATCAGTGGCTTCCGGACAGCAGCAGAACCATAAAACAGGAGTAAAACCACCTGTCGAGCTAGCTTTGCGTCACTGACCTTTGTATCTCACCTACAACAGAATACATCTGAAATAGCATACAACCATATCTGACGACTGATTCGCACAAAACGTTTCAAGAGTTCGGTGTTTCCTGCCATCGCCGGCCGCGGTGGCCGAGCAGTTCAAGGCGCTTTAGTCTGGAACCGCGCGACTGCTACGGTCGCAGGTTCGAATCCTGCCTCGGGCATGGATGTGTGTGATGTCCTTAGGTTAGTTAGGTTTAAGTAGTTCTAAGTTATAGGGGACTGATGATCTCAGATGTTAAGTCCCATAGTGCTCAGAGCCATTTGAACCATTTTTTTTTTTCCTGCCATTCAATTTCTTCACTATCTGAGAGCGAGGATTCTGCTTAGTGTTTCTCTGACGTTTCCACCGCAGAATGACACCGCTAATAGTGGGCCTGGGCAAACGTGTTGTTGTTGTTGTCTTCAATCCTGAGACTGGTTTGATGCAGCTCTCCATGCTACTCTATCTTGTGCAAGCTTCTTCATCTCCCAGTACCTACCGCAACCTACATCCTTCTGAATCTGCTTAGTGTATTCATCTCTTGGTCTCCATCTACGATTTTTACCCTCCACGCTGCCCACCAACACTAAATTGGTGATCCCTTGATGTCTCAGAACATGTCCTACCAACCGATCCGTTCTTCTAGTCAAGTTGTGCCACAAGCTCCTCTTCTCCCCAATTCTATTCAATATCTTCTCATTAGTTATGTGTTCTACCCATCTAATCTTCAGCATTCTTCTGTAGCACCACATTTCGAAAGCTTCTATTCTCTTCTTGTCTAAACTACTTATCGTCCATGTTTCACTTCCATATATGGCTACACTCCATAAAATACTTTCAGAAACGGTTTCCTGACACTTAAGTCTATACTGGATGTTAACAAATTTCTCTTCTTCAGACACTCTTTCCTTGCCATTGCCAGTCTACATTTTATATCCTCTCTACTTCGACCATCATCAGTTAGTTTGCTCCCCAAATAGCAAAACTCCTTTACTAATTTAAGTGTCTCATTTCCTAATCTAATTCCCTCAGCACCACCCGACTTAATTCGACTACATTACATTATCCTCGTTTTGCTTTTGTTGATGTTCATCTTATATCTTCCTTTCAAGACACTGTCCATTCCGTTCAAAAATGGTTCAAATGGCTCTGAGCACTATGGGACTTAACTTCTGAGGTCATCAGTCCCCTGGAACTTAGAAGTACTTAAACCTAACTAACCTAAGGACATCACACACATCCATGCCCGAGGCAGGATTCGAACCTGCGACCGTAGCGGTTGCGCGGTTCCAGACTGTAGCGCCTAGAACCGCTCGGCCACCCCGGCACAACATATTCCTGTCATGTGACGCACATGCTGTAACCAGTGTCGTATAGAATATATCAGACGTGTTTTCCTGAGAAGAAATCGGTTGACCTATGACCTTGCGATCAAATGTTTTCGGTTCCCATTGGAGAGGCACGTCCTTTCGTATACTAATCGCACGGTTTTGTGGTGCGGTCGCAAAACACAGACACTAAACTTATTACAGTGAACAGAGACGTCAATGAACGAACGGACAGATCATAAATGCGAAAATAAAGAAATTAAACTTTTCACTCGAGGGAGGACTTGAACGAAGGGCCCCTCGTTCCGTAGCTGCTCACGCTAACCACAGGACCACGGCGCTCCTGAGCTCACATCAACTTTGATGTTGCATATCTTGCCATGGACTACTCAGTTTGTATATTTTGCTTACTTTTTTCATAGTTCTACACAACTTCTTCCTATTTTCTCGATTGATCCGTGTTCAGTTATTCAAGGCCCATCCACTGTGCCAACTTATAACTAAATCTGAGGGGGGTGCGATGGGGAGGTTCCCTTGTGAGTATGGGGCCCTGCAGCAGGCACCCGGTTCGTGCACCCCTGCCCACAGCTGTTCATAGGCGACTTAAGTTGGAATTTGCACGCCAATACCGCAACTGGAAGATCACTAAGACGCGACAATTGGCCTTTTCAGATGAATTACTATTTTATGTTCCACCAAATTGACGGCCATTTGCGTGACGCCCTGCAACAATCGTCGGAAGGATCCAGGCCGGGAGAGGGAGCGTTATGGTCTGGGGAATGTTTCAGGTGATCTCGTCAGTATGTAAAGCATAATGGATCACCGCAAGTATGTATCCATCATTGGGGACCATGTTCACCCTACATGCAAATACACTACTGGCCATTAAAATTGCTACACCAAGAAGAAATCCAGATGATAAACGGGTATTCATTGGACAAACATATTATACTAGAACTGACATGTGATTACATTTTCACGCAATTTGGGTGCATACATCCTGAGAAATCAGTACCCAGAACAACCACATATGGCCGTAATAACGGCCTTGATATGCCTGGGCATTGAGTCAAACAGAGCTTGGATGGCGTGCACAGGTACAGCTGACCATGCAGCTTCAACACGATACCACAGTTCATCAAGAGTAGTGACTGGCGTATTGTGACGAGCCAGTTGCTAGGCCACCATTGACCAGACGTTTTCAATTGGTGAGAGATCTGGAGAATGTGCTGGCCAGGGCAGGAGTCGAACATTTTCTGTATCCAGGAAGGCCCCGTACAGGACCTGCAACATTCGGTCGTGCATTATCGTGCTGAAATGAAGGGTTTCGCAGGGATCGAATGAAGGGTAGAGCCACGGGTCGTAGCACATCTGAAATGTAACGTCCAATGTTCAAAGTGCGGTCAGTGCGAACAAAAGGGGACTGAGACGTGTAACCAATGACACCCCATACCATCACACCGGGTGATATGCCAGTATGGCGATGGCGAATACACGCTTCCAATGTGCGTTCACCGCCTTGTCGCCAAACACGGATGCGACCATCATGATGCTGTAAACAGAACCTGGATTCATCCGAAAAACCGACGTTTTGCCATTCGTGCACCCAGGTTCGTCTCTGAGTACACCACCGCAGGCGCTCCTGTCTGTGATGCAGCGTCGAGGGTAACCGCAGCTATGGTCTCCGAGCTGATAGTCCATGCAGCTGCAAACGTCGTCGAACTGTTCGTGCAGATGGTTGTTGTCTTGCAAACGTCCTCATCTCTTGACTCAGGGATCGAGACGTGGCTGCACGATCCGTTACAGCCGTGCGGATAAGATGCCTGTCATCTCGACTGCTAGTGATACAAGGCCGTTTGGATCCAGCACGGCGTTCCGTATTACCCTCCTGAGCCCACGGATTCCATATTCTGCTAACAGTCATTGGATCTCGACCAAAGCGAGCAGCAATGTCCCGATACGATAGACCGCAATCGCGGTAGGCTACAGTCCGACCTTTATCAAAGTCGGAAACGTGATGGTACGCAATTCTCCTCCTCACACGAGGCATCACAACAACGTTTCACCAGGCAACGTCTGTCAATTGCTGTTTGTGTATGAGAAATCGGTTGGAAACTTTCCTCATGTTAGCACGTTGTAGGTGTCGCCACCAGCGCCAACCTTGTGTGAGTGTTCTGAACAGCTAATCATTTGCATATCGGTTAAATTTCGCGTATGTTGCACGTCATCTTCGTGGTGTAGCAATTTTAATGGCCAGTATTGTTCCTCAGCACGATGGCATATACCAGCAGGACAATGCAACGTATCACACAGCTGGCTGTGAAAGTGATTGGTTCGAAGAGCGCCAGGATGAGTTTACTGTACTCCCCTGGCCACCAGCTCCCCCCCCCCCTTCCTCCCAATTGAAAACCAATCAAGTATCTGTGGGGCCACCTCGATCGGGTTGTTCATTCTGTGGATCCTCAACCATGAAATCTAGCGCAACTGCCCATTACACTGGAGTGGGCATGGATCCACATTCTTGTCTGTATCTTCCAGGACCTCACTGACTCCTTTCCTGCTCGTCCGCGCTGCAAAAGATGGTTATTCAAGCTTTTGGCAGCTGATCATATTAATGTGTCTGGACTGTGTAGTTGTGGACTATAGCTTTAGACGGGCTTACCGCCATCGGATATAAGACAGACATGTCGTGACAGGACGCAGTAAATTTCTACTGATGTACATTGATGAGCCAAAGCGTTATGACCATCTTCTTAGTAGCGTGTTCGTCCGCCTTTGGAGCGCATTGCACGAGCGATTCTGCAGGACATAAAGTCGACAATCCCTTGGTCGATTTCCGGAGGTATGTGGCACCAGGTGTCTACGAGCAGGTCTCCCAATGCCCGCAGATCATGGGTCAGTGGTGTTTGGGTGCGGAGCTGGCGCCCCATGGTGCCCCACCTGAGTTTCATCGGGTTCAGACCAGACGAAATTGGTAACTGTCAGGGGTCCTTCGATTAGTACCACAGATCCCACGGAAGCCCAAACAGATGTCCCCCATAGTATAATACTGCCCTCACCGCCATGTGTCCATGGCGTGGCGCATGTTTCCAACAGCCGTTCGTCTTTATGGTGGCGTGTCTGGACACGACCATCGCCATAGTGTAACATGAAATCTATTGGACGACATCCTCTCTGTCACGGATTCGAGGAGTGCACTGGGAAATATGAAAAAGCAGCAATGGGGCTCCAACCGCCATGGGCTCGGTTTAATTAAGTTAATCTACCAGTATGGAAGTCAACATAAATGTGTCCAGTTATTATGGATCAGTGGACACTCTGGTGTCTTATGTAATGAGTTGGCAGACCACATGGCGAAACTGTGTGTGATTGATGGTAAGCCTTCCTACACTTGCCTTCCAAAAACAGTTTTTGTTGCAGCTGTAAAGAAATAGGTCCATCAGGAATGGTCGCAGATGTGAGCGATCTCACAACAAACCAAAGGAAGACATAACGCCGAAATACAGCCAAGGATTCCGTGAGAAACCTAGTTCTCCCAAATCAAGCTATCTTGACGTCGTACCACTATTGTAACAGGCGTCCGACGGCTGTAGTGTTGTAGGAGTATGCTAGCTTTTTTTTTCTTATTATTTATTTTAATGATACGATGACCAAGCTTCAATTCAGTTATTATACTCTGGTCGCTTATAAGACCACAGATGAAGAACCAACACCTCGCTTCAAGAAGACACAGCTTGTTTAAATTTAATTTAAATATAGTCACTGCGTGCGATACTAATGAATCGTTTATTACACACGCTACGGAACAGACTGCGTCGACGTAATTATCTGGCCTGCTCTATTGATTCTGATTTTTAATTATAGGTTTGCAAAGTTTATTGTCTTTTCTATTTTATTGTTCTTAAATCGACCAATGAAAATTCTTTGATAAGTTATCAAAACGTTCCACCTAGCTCAAAGCTTACATCCGACCAGAGATTGGTTCAAATGGCTCTGAGCACTATGGGACTTAACATCTGAGATCATCAGTCCCCTAGAACTTAGAACTACTTACGCCTAACTAACCTAAGGACATCACACACAACCATGTCCGAGGCAGGATTCGAACCTGCGACCGCAACAGTCGAGCGGTTCCGGACTGAAGCGCCTAGAACCGTTCGCCCACCGCGGCCGGCGATCAGAGATTATAACAGTCTGCAGTACTGAAATTTTATACTAACACTTGAATGTTAATATAGATATTGTTATTAAATGAAACAACAAGTTTACTGTTACCAGTCACCGTTTTATTTATTTCCACGAAGCGTTTCGAAGGTTTAAACCTTCATCATCGGGTGGATTTACATTAGTTAGTATGGCATTTGTGTGTGTATTGTGTTACGATTTTTTGGAGGAACTTATGGCACTGCCTCCAGTGGTCACAGGTTCCTTTTGCTGTCGTAACACATCACATGTGCCACAAGTTCCTCCAAAAAATTGTAACACAACACACACACAAATGCCATACTAACTAATGTAAATCCACCCGATGATGAAGGTTTAAACCTTCGAAACGCGTCGTGGAAATAAATAAAACGGTGACAGTAAACTTGTTGTTTCATTTACTGTCAGTAACAGTCACGGTAAAGCCTAACCTAAAAATGTTCGCATTTAAAGAAAATCGATAGTGTTAACTTTTGCAAATATTCGCACTATAATGCAGCTAATTCCAATTTTTGCTTTTCGCTTGTAATCCCATTTAACGTCAAATAGCACAAATCTTCAGTTCTAATCAATGAAGAATCTATCTTTCTCTTTCTCCAAAAAAATTCAAGTCTCTGAAGCTATATCTCCGAATGACGAAAATTACGCCGACTTGGCGCAAATAATACTTGTCTAAAATGATAGGTACATTTTTTAAAATAACTTGGTATATTTTCAGTAGTTCCTCGCAATATAAGGAATCGCAACAAAAGCAATAACAGAAGTCACAGGACAGGTATCGGGACAGGAATCGGAATACTAATCGGAATGGTAATGAGCCAGCAATGAAGGTTATGTGCATATACAGGCAAAAGCAGACTACGGTATTACACATTGTTCTCTTATAACTTTATGTTCTTAGTCATTTTAATTTCTTTTAATTAAACTTTTTACTTAAATATTTCAAATAATGATAATTCAAAATTATTACGAAAGAAAGAGTTACTGAAAAGTTTCCCCAACACTGACGGAAATACGAGAGTGGTTATAACGAGAGCCGACCAACTTCGCCTTTTCCGAGATGCTCGTTCCCAGCCATTTGTCAAAGCCGCGTATGTCAGTGTATTTCTCCATTTTCGGCCTGTACTGTCGCTAGAATGATTCTGCATTCGTCCCCACTCCGCTTCCATACTTTTCTTACCACGTCACGTGTCCAAAACATCACCCGTTGGAATTCAGTTTCATGGTGCACATTCTCTGCAAGGCACTTAAGCGTGAAATGCAGATTAATCATGTAGATGTGGATAACACATTTGTTACGCTAGTTACGAGTTCTCAATGTGCGATTATGGTAATGACACAAAAGCTGAAAAACCTCACCTCACCTGTGTCATACCAATCAGGCCTCTATTGCCGTGGAAACGCTTAGTTTAGTAATATTGTTACAAATAGTCCGCATCGGGCATAAAATGTAGGACGTTTTTCTGAGTCCGAATAACCTAATTCACTGGTACTTAGCCACTTAGTGTTCTTTCAGTACAACAAGAGACCGTTCCTCAGTCGTTGTTGCTCAGTCCGCCTAACATGAACTTTGCTGTAGCGATAAGAACGGAAGTGGTTTCCACATAGCTACAAACCCTCCTCAGACTGGGAAATGCAAATAACTGATTATTGTCCCTCCGAAGAGTGGCTTTCCTTTTCGTTGAAGCAGACTGACTTGAGAGTCAGATCTCCAAGGCTATCTAGGAATAATAACAAGCAAGCCGAAGGAACAATCGCCATTCTTCCCCAGAGAGGGCTTGTACAGATCAGCAGTTCTTGCCAGACGGACGTAACAAGGCAGGGTCAAAATGCTTGGAACATCGTACGAGTACGATGGCCTCGCAGCCCAAAATCGTGCATAAATACGTTTAGTTACGAAGTCGCAAATTTTTTCTGGCGTTTTACTCGATGAACATTCAACAATATGAGTTTCGTATGTACTGTTCGTGAACGCGGAACTCTTTTTTTTTAAATTTAAAATGACGATCCGGTGGTGTCTGCATTAGCGATGACATTGCGTATGTCCTCGAGTTGTACGGCCTCCCTGGAGCGTCCTGTTGGAACAAAATGCGGATGCTGCTTCATAAGAAATTACTTGCCGGGCATTATGAAAGGAAGGCAGATAGCAGGCGACAGCCGAGGAGCCGCCAAGGACGACCGGACAATGGGAGGCCTTCCTGCACGATAACGCAACAGCCTCCGTCTCACAAGTGGGACGGACCACTGCGGAAACATACGTTAATGTCATACGTGCGGTACTTCCATGTGCCGTGACAGCTACTGAAACAATAAGTACTACAGTCCCATTAGCTTACTGCCATTCTATGTAATGCATACGAGTATATTTGTTATCTCCCTTGTACCGAGTAATTGGTATCCATATGTACTTTTTGACATAAATTAGAGCCCATGTGAAGTTTTAACTGACATTTTGCTTTTATTGTAAAGTGAATATTGTTAATACGAGCCCTTTATTTGCCTCATATCTCTATGCTTGTACCACTCTCCAGTATGTAATAATCATTAATTAGTAAATTAAGACTGATAAGTTGCAAGACAAATCACACAAATCTAAAGGCTGTCAATTCAACTTAGTAACTAGGTACTACAATTACGAACATCTTAAATTCGAATGATCACATAGCAAATGTTGTGGGGAAGGCGAACAGAAGACTGTGTCTTATTGACGGAACACTTCGAAGACGCAACAGATCGACTAGAGAGACTGCTTACACTACGCTTGTCCATCCTCTTTGCTGCTTACCAGATAGGATTGACAGATGACATCGAATAAGTTCAAACAAGGGCAGCTCATTTTGTGTTATCACTAATTAGGCGAGAGAGTGTCACAGATATCATTTACGTCTTGGGGTGGCAATAATAAAAACAAAGCCGTTTTTCACGAAATTTCAATCACTGACTTTCTCCTCCAGATATGAATATATTTTGTTGACGCGCACCTACATAGGCATCATCGTAATAAAATAAGAGAAATCGCAGCTCGCACGGAAAGATTTAAGTGTTTGTTTTTCCGCGACTGCAGCAATAGAGATATAATTTGATGGTGGTTCGATTAACCCTCTGCCAGGCACTTTAGCGTGAATTGCAGATCAATCACGTAGATGTGCATAACACATTTTTTACGCTAGTTAAGAGGTCTCAATGTGAGATTTCCTGCCTATGTTATGACCAAAGAATCTGTGCACTTCCTAAGACCGTTAACTTTCAAGATTTTGTTTTCTAGAAGACTTGCACCTGTTCCCATTTCCAGGAAAACCATTACAGTCGGAAAAAAGTCCAAAGACATGTAACAATCCACACGAAAATGAGGGCGCACTAGGAAATAATTTGCTCAGAAATTTACACATCGGTTCATAAAAAGGTATGTTTGTCCTTCATTAATTGGGGACTATGTTTTTGCCTAGGACTTGTTGGTATGAACAGCTGGAAGTTGTAGCATATTTGTTAAGACTCTATGAACCGCTATAAAATGGTAATTAAGGCGGGGTGGGAGGAGAGAATACCTTTTTTGTTTTGCAAATGTTTGTTTGAAGATACATTACAGTCGGTAATCTGCTCGTTTGTTTGGTAGCTAGGGTTTAAGAGCAGCTCCATTTCTCACTTTAAGAAATACAGCAACCATCCACTTTTTATGTACTTATTTTTACTCATACAACACGCGTTTTGGGCTTTCCTCCATCTACAATTGGCGTAATACATATTTCAATCTTTATTTAACACATCGCTAAAAACATCGAGAGCCGGCCGTAGTGGCCGAGCGGTTCTAGGCGCTTCAGTCCGGAACTGCGCTGCTGCTACGGTCGTAGGTTCGAATCCTGTCTCGGGCATGGATGTGTGTGATGTCCTTAGGTTAGCTAGGTTTAAGTTGTTCTAAGTCTAGGGGACTAGATGTTAAGTCCCATAGTGCTTGGAGCCATTTGAATTTGAAAAACATCGACAGCAATTTGGATGCTGAAGCTACCATTTTGTTTTACATTTATAAGCGTGGCACAAACAGTTTCTCTTTGTGTGTTGCACAAAAATAGCGGAGCATCCGCCATGTTGCCGACTGACATCTCTCTCTCTCTCTCTCTCTCTCTCAACATGTTTGTGCGGCACACAGGACTTGAGTGGTATGGTTCATACTCAGTCCCGTTCTCCATACCCATTTCCTGTCATCGTTCACCTGCATTTCTGACAATCGCTTCCGCTCATGAGTCCTTTTCAAACTTCTGTAGAGAAGTACTTTCATACTGTCTATGTTGCTTACAAGTATGCCTGTACTTCGTTATCTTAAATTGTCCATGTAACGAGCTTATGTCTTGGTGCGCGCGTCATCCAACGTAATCAACGATTTCGTACCATATGTAATTGTCCGACCAAACTAGAGTTAACTAAACCCCATAAAGAGTCCACAAGTCGTTAGCTAGGTTGCCTTCGTACAGTGTATATTTGGTCGGCGTGTTTAGCTCCATTTTAATAAGAGGTTCCAGTAACTGTACAGATTTATAATTCACTATTAGTAGCATCTACAACGTTAAATAAAAGCAATTTAGACTGTGTGGTTACTTCTAAATATTTCTGTTCTTGGCCGGCCGGTGTGGCCGTGCGGTTAAAGGCGCTTCAGTCTGGAACCGCGTGACCGCTACGGTCGCAGGTTCGAATCCTGCCTCGGGCATGGATGTGTGTGATGTCCTTAGGTTAGTTAGGTTGAAGTAGTTCTAAGTTCTAAGGGACTGCTGATCACAGAAGTTGAGTCCCATAGTGCTCAGAGCCATTTGAACCATTTCTGTTCTTGTTAGCTAGGTTTTGTATGGTCTCTTCCCTGGACTACGCACATGTACATTTTTTAACTTTACATTGAGTTTGTTTTGGCTAATCTAAGGGGTAGTTATTGTTGAGGCATTCTTTAGCCTTGTGTGAGGTATAGAGCCTATCACTGAATACAAAAACGATTTTCTTTGATGACTTCGTCAAGGCAACATCTGATACTGCATGCATTTCATTAATTTAAATACTTAGCAACGGTAAGGTGTACGGGAACACAGCATTAGTAACTTTAATTTTTGATTTTTTATTTAATATATACGTCTCATAGGCCCTAGTAAAAAATAAAAACAAGAATTACAGTTTTACGATTCATCGACAACTGGTAATGAGAAATGGAGCACTGTTCAGTTGGAGATGGTTGTGAGAACAGACTAACTATGGTTGTACTAAGATAAGCATCTTGTTTTCCCTTAAGTGAGTCAAGGAAATCACAGCTACCAATGGTTGGTTGGTTGATTTGGGTGAGGGGACCAAACAGCGAGGTTCAAAAAATGTTCAAATGGGTGTGAAATCTTATAGGACTTAACTGCTAAGGTCATCAGTCCCTAAGCTTACACACTACTTAACCTAAATTATCCTAAGGACAAACACACACATCCACGCCCGAGGGAGGACTCGAACCTCCGCCGGGACCAGCCGCACAGTCCATGACTGCAGCGCCTGAGACCGCTCGGCTAATCCCGCGCGGGCAAACAGCGAGGTCATCGGTCCCATCGGATTAGGGAAGAATGGGGAAGGAAGGCGGCCGTATCATTTCAAAGGAATTAGCTCGGGATTTGGCATAAGCAATTTAGGGAAATCATGGAAAATCTAAATCAGGATGACCGGGCGCGGATTTGAACTGTCGTCCTCCAGAATACAAGTGCAGTGTGTGAGCTAACAATGATTTAGCATTCCGAGCTGGTATGAGTTTCCACTATAGACCTTAGAAATGCTTTTTCCGTATTGAAAACTACTGCTTCGGATTTCAATAAATTGAAATTCTTTCAAACATATTTTGTTATACTTAAGTATTGAGTTTCCTCTCAGCGTTCCATTTGGAATCCAAAACCTAGTCTGGTGGTTTCCCCTGCAATTTGCTATTCGTGTATGCAGATCTGCATTACCCGTTCAAAAGACTTTCATAGTAGAGCTCAAAGTGCAATATTTGTAGGATACCACACTGTTTTGTTATCTCTTGTCAGGAAATGAAGTCGGTAGCAACCTCATTTTGTAGGTTGTTATTAAAATGCCATAGAATTTCTGTGGTGCACTTTTCAAACGCACATACGTTATTTTACCATTTCCAGACACGTTATGACAGGCTATACATCTAATACAAGTACTCACAGAGTTGGCATCGTACGTCTTGGTAGTTGATGAGTCCCCGTTTGAGCAGCTCTTCTATTTGTCCTTTTTATGCGATTTTTCTGTTCTTGCCTCGTAAATTATTTTCAAAAAGCGTTACAGTGTTACATAGTTTATTAGCGCATCGTAAGCGAGTGCCTTAACTGCGCCGAGCAAGAATTTTCGTGTATTTTGTGATTTGACACCTTTAGGTTATGGGCGCATGCTCATCGCTGGAGAATGTAATCAAATGGTTCAAATGGCTCTGAGCACTATGGGACTTAACATCTGAGGTCATCAGTTCCCTAGAACTTAGAACTACTTAAACCTAACTAACCTAAGGGCATCACACACATCCATACCCGAGGCAGGATTCGAACCTGCGACCGTAGCAGTCACGCGGTTCCAGACTGAAGCGTCTAGAACCGCTCGGCCACAATGGCCGGCGAGAATGTAATCGTTCCTTTTCACATCCAGTACTTAAGATACAGGTTGTTTAGGACATTCCTACCCGAAAGGCTATTTTAGCAAGATTATAAAAGTACTCACAGACCCGCCAGGATAGCCGAGAGGGCTAACGCGCTGCTTCCTGGACTCGGGTAGGCGCACCGGCCCCGGATCGAATCCGCCGGGCGGATTAACGACGACGGCCGGTATGCCGGCCAGCGTGGATGTGGTTTTTAGGCGGTTTTCCCCATACTCCTAGGTGAATAACGGGCTGGTCCCCACGTCCCGCCTCATTTAGACGACTTGTAGACATTTGAAACACATTCACACTATTTCACGATTTACACTAGACGCAGACAGATGGGGTACACTAATTCAGTCCCGGGGTGTATGGGGTGGCGGCAGGAAGTGCATCCGGCCGCCCGAAAAAATTAACCATGCCAAATCCGTACTTGACCCTGCGCACAATGCGGGATAAAGGCGGTAGCAAAAGAAAAGAAAGAATAAAGGGACTCGTAGGAACATCCAAATTTAGTATGGTGAGCGAGGAAAGTTTATAGGAAATGGTGGAGAGATCTGTTAGCTGCAAGCATTCTAACTACTCGTACACTCCGCAAACAACTCTAAAGTAAGTAGCAGGCGACATCTTTTACCATTATCGCTAAACATATTGTTACATTAAGGTTGCTCTACATTCTGTACGAGGATGGAGGGTGAGATGAGTGTTTGTATGTATTTGCGAGCAATTATTAAGTACGAGGTGTGAGACGGAGGGAACGAAGTATATGCGTAGATTCCGCAACGAAAACTTGTAGCGTGACTCCAATGTGGGTGTATAAGCACCGACGTGTCGGCAAGGGATCAGTGTGTTATACGTGTCTTTCCGACGTGCGTGTGGTAAAAGCAGAAACTGAACTTTGACGACGTTATTACTAAATGAGTCCAGACAGGACCAACGTTCTGTTGTTCTTTTCTTGGCTGCCAAAGGACAAACACCGGTAGGCATCCACCTGAGAATGAAGAACGTGTGTGGGGCAGCATATCTGTCGAAAAACACAGTTGCACCGTTGCGGAATGATGCGCCAAGGGCTGCAGCTACTTCATGATAACGCACGTCCCCATATCGCAAATGCCGTCTCAAGTGGGAGACACTAAAGCACCTGCCCTATAGTCCTGATCTTTTCGCATGCGATTATCACGCCTTCGGTCCTTTAAAAAAGGCTCGAAGGGTCGTCGATTCCTGTCGGACGATGATGTGCAGCAGGCAGTTACGGACTTCCTCAGGCAACAGACACGGAATTTCATCAAATGGGCATCTTCAACGCTGGAGGATTGTCTCAGTGCTCACGACGATTCTGTCTGATTGGCATATAGCTTTTGGACCGTACGGTCTTCGAATCGAAACATATACGCTGCAGCAGCGATCTCAAACAGAAGCTTTTGATCGCCCTTTATAATTTGAATTGCACCCCAAAAAGGGGCATATAATTATTTTGTAAGAAATATCTTTCGTCGACTAACAGCCCCTACTCAGCGTCCTGCTAATCAGCAGCTACAGCTTGACATTACGCTTCATACATCCTCGCATTTTTACTCTCGGAATTGTAGCCATCTGCAGTTGCAACTCTTAACGGAGCTGCAAGAATTGCTGCATAACATTACGTAACTGTTCCATGTTTATTTATGTACAGTCTCTTTGCATAATCTGTACGACAAATGTGGATTTGTCGGACCTGCGCTTACATGGCTGGCATGAACTTTCATTGTCCGGGATACATTACAGCAGTGACTGTGGCAGCATATTTTCCTAAATAAGAGATGTAAGGATGAGGGGAGTATGTTCGGTCTCATACAGGAAACGGTGCAGCTTTTTCGGAGTGCATCAGGAAGTGTAACCACCACGCGCGGAATGATAAGCAACGTCGGTGCGACGCAACACGAGATAAAATAAAGACAAGCCGCTCTTCCGCAGCACATGACAAGGAAGTCATGTCCAAGATTTCTGACGACCATCGCTGTAGTTTTCTCAAAAGAATTATCGTCTTTAATGTGACAAACCTGTGAAGAAGAGATAACACGAACTGAACGTTCTTCGAATTAAGTAGTGCTCTTCATGTCCTTTCCTTCTTGTGGCCACATAGAGCCACTTAAAGCAACGACCCACCAGGGCAGCTGCACACAAAGAACATTGGCACCTGAAAACTGCCCAGTGCCTCAGAAACTGGTGACACAGATCAGGCGTGGTTCAAAATGGCTCTGAGCACTATGGGACTTAACTTCTGAGGTCATCAGTCCCCTAGAACTTAAAACTACTTAAACCTAACTAACCTACGGACATCACACACATCAATGCCCGAGGAAGGATTCGAACCTGCGACCGAAGCGGTCGCGCGGTTCCAGACTGTAGCGCCTAGAACCGCTCGGCCACCTCGGCCGGCCTCAGGCGTGGAAGTGACTGCCGGCCGGGGTAAATTTCTTTCCATTTTTCCTCTTCCTCATTGTCCAAAAACAAAATATGTATTGACCATTTTAAATTTTAGTGAAACGTACGATTTTGACTGGCAAATATCGTTAGAGCTATATCCTTACTTTGACTCTTCGGCAGTTATGTTAAGTGTTAGAGTACATTAACAGTAGACGTAAATAAATAAGTAAAAAGTACTTGCGACACGTGAAAAGCAGAATATCCTTATGCGTAACTTCACAATTCCTAATTAGTTCGCATTCGGGAGGACGACGGTTCAATCCCGTGTCCGGCCATCCTGATTTAAGTTTTCCGTGATTTCCCTAAATCACTCCAGGCAAATGCCGGGATGGTTCCTTTGAAATGGCACGGCCGACTTCCTTCCCCGTCCTTCCCTAATCCGATGAGACCGATGACCTCGCTGTTTGGTCTCTTCCCCCAAAACAATCCAATCCAATTCTAATTAGTTAGAGAAAGGACCAGCAAAATTTGTAGCAAACGGTACTTTTTCCCAATAAGTACACTACTGGCCATTAAAATTGCTACACCCCGAAGATGACGTGCTACAGACGCGAAATTTAACCGACAGGAAGAAGATGCTGTGATATGCAAATGATTAGCTTTTCAGAGCATTCACACAAGGCTGGCGCCGGTACCGACACCTACAACGTGCTGACATGAGGAAAGTTTCCAATCGATTTCTCATACACAAACAGCAATTGACCGGCGTTGCCTGGTGAAACGTTGTTGTGATGCCTCGTGTAAGGAGGAGAAATGCGTACCATCACGTTTCCGACTTTGATAAAGGTCGGATTGTAGCCTATCTCTATTGCGCTTTATCGTATCGCGACATTGCTGCTCGCGTTGGTCGAGGTCCAATGACTGTTAGCAGAATATGGAATCCGTGGGCTCAGGAGGGTAATACGGAACGCCGTGCTGGATCCCAACGGTCTCGTATTGCTGGCAGTCGAGATGACAGGCATCTTATCCGCATGGCTGTAACGGATCGTGCAGTCACGTCTCGATCCCTGAGTCAACAAATGGGGACGTTTGCAAGACAACAACCATCTGCACAAACAGTTCGACGACGTTTGCAGCAATATGAACTATCAGCTCAGAGACCACGGCTGCGGTTACCCTTGACGCTGCATCACAGACAGGAGCGCCCGCGATGGTGTACTCAACTACGGACCTGGGTGCACGAATGGCAAAACGTCATTTTTTCGGATGAATCCAGGTTCTGTTTACAGCATCATGATGGTCGCATCCGTGTTTGGCTACATCGCGGTGAACGCACATCGGAAGCGTGTATTCGTCATCACCATACTGGCGTATCACCCGGCGTGATGGTATGGGGTGCCACTGGTTACACATCTCGGTCACCTCTTGTTCGCACTGACGACACTTTGAACAGTGGACGTTACATTTCAGATGTGTTACGACCCGTGGCTCTACCCTTCATTCCAACCCTGCGAAACCCTACATTTCAGCAGGATAATGCACGACGGCATGTTGCAGGTCCTGTACGGGCATTTCTGGATACAGAAAATGTTCGACTGCTGCCCTGGCCAGCACATTCTCCAGATCTCTCACCAATTGAAAACGTCTGGTCAATGGTGTCCGAGCAACTGGCTCGTCACAATACGCCAGTCACTACTCTCGATGAACTGTGGTATCGTGTTGAAGCTGCATGGGCAGCTGTACCTGTTCACGCCGTCCAAGCTCTGTTTGATTCAATGCCCAGGCGTATCAAGGCCGTTATTACGGCCAGAGATGGTTGTTATGGGTACTGATTTCTCAGAATCTATGCACCCAAATTGCGTGAAAAAGTAATCACATGTCAGTTCTAGTATAATATATTTGCCCAATGAATACCCATTTATCATCTGCATTTCTTCTTGGTGTAGCAATTTTAATGGCCAGTAGTGTATTTTCGCATATTGTATAAACACGAATTATAATCTTTGCAGATATGTTTTGCTCTTTTAATAGACCTGCTTCAACTGTCAACACCGGTTAGGGAGGTGCGGTAATTAGCGGATTGGACTTTTGTTGGAGAGAATCGGGTTACAAATCCCTGTTTGAAAAACACAAGTTTAGTTTTTCCGTAGCTACCTTAAACAACTGAAGAACCATATCTGGAGTTACTTTTATAATATCATGGCCGAATTAAAGCCGCAATTTATGCAGATTATGTTTGTGCCCTGTCTCCAATGACCTCGCCATCAGGAAAAAATTGAACAGTAATCTTCCATCGTTCATGGCTGACATGGCTCATACGTCGTGATGCTTAATCATGGGGTATGTAGCTACAGCGCTGCTGGAGAAGAATCCAACGTAGAGTTCATGCCATCTGACTGATAGCCAATTTCAAAAAATGGTTCAAATGGCTCTGAGCACTATGCGACTTAGCTTCTGAGGTCATCAGTCGCCTAGAACTTAGAACTAGTTAAACCTAACTAACCTAAGGACATCACACACATCCATGCCCGAGGCAGGATTCGAACCTGGGACCGTAGCGGTTGCTCGGTTCCAGACTGTAGCGCCCAGAACCGCACGGCCACTCCGGCCGGCTTCGACAATTTCCTGCGTTAATTTTTAAGTGCGTCACGACATCTAAAAAATTCTGACAACCACAAAAAAGGGAACGCCATACTAATTAACTGTGTTTTCGTAGATCTGTAACAAATCAATATAAAGTAACCACTATTTAGTTTGACCTGCAGCAGTTCGTACCATCTCGTTCAGAAAAAAACGTCTCAGTAATTAGTTGACAATTTGATTACGTTTCCATCAGTATTTGTGTCGAAAAGCAGATATTTAACGGTAAAATGGGGACTCCTTAATGTCTAGCGTAAGTTGAATCATTGTCATACAGGTTTCGATAGAGTACAGACTCAAAAATAGCAGTATCACTTCTTCACGAATTATTGCTCGTTCTGATGATTTTATTTGTGGCTGAAGTAATAACTAAATATCACCGACGAAATTCTGTACACAGGAAATAGGAACGATAAATTGTCCTGTCTTGTGACAAGATCGAATTTCGCGACAGGTAGAGTAGCATTCGCTGTGAGCTGATCCTACCAGAAGGCAGAGCATTGCTTCCTTGATGTGCATGCAATCAAGCTCGGCGTCATGGGATTTACTGTGTTCAACGCTGCATCAAGGTCACGGTCGTCATGGAAGGAGAGTTTCTGTCAAAGCAAAGCGACGTGCAGGCGAATTAGGATGAAAACGCACCTGGTATGAGAAAGTCTCGATATTTAATGCGACGAAACTCCGTCTTCACTATTTTGCCGCTTTCATCGCAGCCAAATTTCAGCCAGCCTTTATTGGCAAGGCAACTGTCCACACTTAACAAAATTTATTTTACTTATTAGTACTGTACCTTATAACATTAAGTTTGCTCCTCTTTTTATGTTATATTTTAACTACAAATTGTTGTAATGAAATCGAAGTCCCGAGGCAAATGTCGTGTTTAAATGGTATGTTAATTTAAATGAAATCTAAGGAATAATTTGGCTTGTGTATTTGGAACTGTTACAGATAAACTAAATTAATTTAGTTGGGCCAATTTTTGAACAACATACCTATCGCAAAATTGGACAGTGAATTTTTATTGAGCTATGCCGTTATGAAGATATCACCTTCGTAGCTATGCGGTTATCGTACTTCGACAGGAAGAGTGTAATTTCTATTCCGAGCATGTTCTAGACGAGTCAGAAAGAAGACACTGACTTTTAATCAGTTTTCAATGTCAAACCGACAGTGCCATTATTGAATATGGAGTACCAACGACGGCAGCTTATGATAGGATCAGGACTTGGTAGTTGTAGGAAGTATTGTAACATTTAATTAGAGTACAGCGGAAAACGACATAGATAACCCAAACCAAGAATTCCGGGACATACTTCGTTACGGCGCGAGACTAGTGCTCTCAACAGCACTATTCTTTTCGGTACAGTGTATCATGCTTGTAAATTTGTCTACAAGTATTCAGCAAGACGCCTAAATGGTATCGAACTTATTGTTCAGTTGTTCGTACCGTCTTGTTCGGTAATTAACTGACGAAAATGGAATTAACAATTTGATCATGTAGTCTGTATCAGATAGACAACAGTACGAGCATCCGTGTGCTCTTTATCGTGTGTGCTCTAGCAACGAGCCACTATATCCGAGAACTACGCAACCGATCCAGTATCAGCTGATTTCACCGCTCAAAGTCCTACATAATTGATTTCCGGAAATCAAAATAAACAGAAATATTCGATACGTTCTTTTATATTCAGTTCTTATTAACGTTCCGAATATCAATATCATCCTACAATATATGCCTTTTTTTTAAAAAAAAGTCTAGTTGGAAACTTGTTACTAGTGTAATTCGAAAATGTAGTGAGGACCAACATCCTCTGGCGGTATCCAACATTCCTTAAAGTTTCAGCATTTTAAGGTAGGCCTGCAAGATGGGCATTTCCTCATACTGGCACACAGGCGTGTATTGAGCTTTTCCGGGTGGGAAAGACTAACATAAAATAAATTGTTGGACATTAATAGCTGCTGTGGTGATGGGAAAGATGAAGTTGTCGATACAGTACGGAATAAAAGAGTGTCAGAAATAGTGAGCAAAAAACTTCAATGAAAGTAAATAAATACTGGATTATTCTAGTAGAGTACAATAACTTGTTACGGAGCACTGTCTGCTACCTACATCGGACGCGTTATGTTAAACAACATCGTAAACTGTGCAGAAATATTGAGTGTTAATCAACGTGTTTAGATCGGCAGTGGCGGGGCATGACACTTTTGAAATGCATCGAGTCCGTTTTCATTTTCAGAGCTACATTTCAAAACACAGTTCAGTTTATTTTTTGTCCTTGCGTTACCCCTAGGCATTTTTATGCAATTACATTGCGATTATTGCTTAAGGCCGCACTGGTCGGTATTCTGGATGTGAAACACGTGCCAAGGAACTACCGGCAGTGCACCGTTTCACGCTCCGCGTTAAATATCTTGCGTCTAAATGTAGGGATGGCAACGGCCTTGCCACAGCGGTTACACCGGTTCCCGTGAGGTCACCGAAGTTAAGCGCCGTCGGGCGTGGTTCGCACTTGGATGGGTGACCATCCTGGCCGCCATGCACTGTTGCCATTTTTCGGGGTGCACTCAGCCTCTTGATGCCAACTGAGGAGCTACTCGACCGAATAGTAGCGGCTTCGGTCAAGAATACCATCATAACGACCGGGAGAGCGGTGTGCTGACCCCACGCCCCTCCTATCCGCATCCTCATCTGAGGATGACACGGCGGTCGGGTGGTCCCGGTAGGCCACTCGTGGCCTGAAAACGGAATGCTTTAAATGTAGGCATGCAAATTTCAAATCAGAGCTAAACATTTCGGAATCGTGTTTGACATGCGTTTTAACACACAACATAACAACGATCGTCATCTACTCTTTTTATGACGAGGATGATATGGAACTTTGCCTTTTACATGATGCTGCAGTTTTAAACGTCCCTTCTTTTGTGTGGTGTCGGAAGAGAGAGAGAGAGAACTAACCGGGAATGATCTAACAGAACGTCTAGGCAGCACAGAACATTCAATCTAACTGCTTCGACTCGCAATTAACTCGTATCCTACGACATGTCAGAATCGATGCAAGTAACCTGACCCCTGAAGTCGATATATGAAACTATGTTACCGAATTTGTAGCTGTTTTAATTGAAACGAGTTTCACTGGAAAACACTTGATGTCAAAGAAGCTCAGTCTTTTAAGTTATGTATCTATTTCTGCCAACTAGGAAAGACCTGTGCTTTGTGAAAGCTTTGTTGTCGTTCCTAAAAGATCGTACGTACATATAAAATTTCGATAAAAATTCTCCATACCAGGTAATCCTTTTGTTGGTGTGTAAATACCACTTCGCGCGCCCTGCCTCGTATTCCCTTTTTTATCATTTTATTGAGCTTCACAATGCATGTTCGTGGACACTGTCTGATCTTAGCCGAGGACTCCTTCATGCACAGTATGTCACCAACACGACTTCGTAGAAACCGTCAGCACAGATATTGCCTGATATTGTGCCAGTGACAAGGTTACTAGAGAGTCATCGAGCGATGTGCCATAGTGGTACGGACCGTATACACTGTAACAGATCTTTATCGAATATTTGTTTTGAAAGACTTTTTATAAAATCTTTACTAGGGTAATTTTACGAGGGTCACTCCAAAAGAAATGCACATTATTTTAATACAGTTTTCATTCTGCATGCGTGAAAGTTTTCCATTGTGTAGATACATCCTTCCCGCTTGTTGTCAAACTTAGTTCAACCTGATCCCGTGAGTGGCGCCGTCACAGCATGTCTTCAAGATGGCTGCTATACTTGTTCGTCAGAAGCAACGTGATGTCATAGAATTCCTATGCTATGAAAACGTGATTGGGAAACATCCACAAGAGGTTGAAAAAGGTGTATGGAGATGCTCCTGTCGATCGCAGTACAGTTAGTCGGTGGGAAAGCAGGTTACGTGATGAAAGCGGGCGCGGCAATATTTAGGATTGTCCTCGGAGTGGCAGGCCTCGTACTGCACACACTCCAGACAATGTGCAGAGAATTGGTGACTGCTGACAGATGCATCGCAGTGAACGAATTGTCACGCTACGTTGGGATAGGGGAAGGAAGTGTTTGCAGAATACTGAAAGTGTTGGCGTTAAAAAAGGTATGTGCCAGGTGGGTTCCCAGGATGTTGACAGTGGCTCACAAAGAAACAAGAAAAATGGTATGCAGCGAACTTTTGGAACAGTACGAGAATGGCGGAGATGAATTTCTTGGAAGAATTGTGACAGGTAATGAAACATGGCTCCATCATTTTTCACCAGAGACGAAGAGGCAATCAATGGAGTCGCATTCAAAACCACACCTTCTGCTGGAAAAGTTGTGGCTACGGTGTTTTTCGATTGCGAAGGACTCTTGCTTGTGGACATCATGCCAAGTGGAACCACCATATATTCTGATGCATATGAGACGACAGTGAAGAAACTTCAAGCTCGACTGAGTCGTGTTCGACTACATCGGCAAAAGCAGGATGTTTTGCTGTTGCACGACAATACACGGCCCCACAAAATTCGGATGGACAACTCTGAAACACCCGCCTTACAGTCCTGACCTGGCTCCATGTGACTATCATCTCTTTGGGAAACTGAAAGACTCTTTTCGTGGAACAAGGTTTGAAGATGATGAGTCCCTTGTGCCCGCTGCCAAACAGTGGTTCCAACAGGTTGGCCCAGAATTTTACCGTGCGGGTATACGGGCGCTGGTTCCAAGGTGGCGTAAGGTAGTTGAGAGGGATGGAAATTATGTGGAGAAATGAAAATGTTGTTCCTAAAGGATGTATCTACACACTGTAAAACTTTCAAACATGTAGAATAAAAGATGTATTTTAAAAAAAATGGTGTGAATTTTTTTTGGAGTGACCCTCGTAGCTCATATTTTATAACGACTAACTTTACCTTTATTCACGTGCTCATTGTGGGGAAAAGATATTTTTCTCGAAAGATAAGGAAAAGAAAAGAGTGCAAAAGTAAAGTATTGGAAATATCTCATCATCTGTAGAGCAACGAACACATGAAAAAAGTCACCCTAGCTGCCAGCATTCGGCGCGGCTGACAAGAGTATGTTTGTATAGACTCCCTCAGGGAAACATCTAATAGGAATATTAATAAACTCTTCGTTATTGAGGTTGAGTAAGTGATGCGATGAACTATCCGTGCCAAATCTCATTTATACGGATAGCCTGAACAGAGCTACCGTTCCCGTCTTAGACTACGGTAACATTGTCTCTGTGAAATTACTTTCCTAAAAGTATTAACTGGCAAATAAAAGAAATACTTTATGAAGGTGTAAAATAACTGTAGCCGACCTGAAAAACAATTTCTTGTTAATTCCCACGCGAATATTCGTATTCGCTTGTATCCATCTGGAGACTTTTAAAAACAATAGTGTCTGTTATGAGAAGGACTTACATACAGTGTCAACATAGACGGTATAGACTAGACCAGGGGTTCCCAACAAAATTTTCTTGAGGACCCCCTCATCGTATACGTTTTCTATTTTTGTTTCTTAGAAAAAACATTGACATATTCATTATTGAAAAAATATCTGCTTAAAACTTTTTCAATTTAGCCATCATTGTTATTGTTAAATTTTTGATTATTGCTCAAAATCTTTGTCTTCAAATCTGGGTGTTTAATATGACAAACTCCTTAAAAAAATAAAAATTTAGTATGAACTGAAAATGACAGGAAAAAATTAAAGCTGAGTGTATTGGTCTTTCAAGTGTACCACACTTGAGATTGCATTAAGCAGACATGTGTGAAAATTAAGAAAACACTCATTTCATACAAGGTATTATTTATTTAAAAAATACAGTTACACTAGAGTACTCCATCAGTATACAGTTAGTTTTAATTTTTAGTTCTTAATGTTATGTTCAATCTGACCTTTGAGTCCATTATTTCTGAAATATTAGGTTCCGAACTTGAAACTTTCACTCTGAAATCCGACCGCATGACGAGCCGATTCCTATATTTGTTTTTCGTGAAACATGTGGAAGAAAATGCTTGCTCACACCGATATGTGGTTGCAAATGGAAGGATCTTTTTCATTGCCTCATCTCCAAGTTTCTTGTAGTCCTTCCGTGCTGATGCCCAGACGTCTGTAATTTTATCGCCGATGAAAATGTTTTATCATCGTACCACAGCTGGACAGATCCACAAGTTGATCTTGCTCTTCTTCAGTGAGGCCTTGTATTCTGTCTATTTCTTCACAGCTGAAGGGATTTCGAATCCATCTGTCGTCAGGTTCAGGGAAATACTCGCTAAAAGTGGTGGCCAGGCTGCGTAGATGCTCGGCTACATTGATCTTGATCTGGTCAGGCAAACTCTCCTCTGATGACTCCAAGAATTGTTTTAAAGTAGAAAAGTTAGTTCGTGACTCGTTTTCTATCCTTGACGCCCAGATCTGACATTTTTTTACCATAGCACTAATCTTACCCTCAACTTTGAACATGTCTACATTTTTTTTCCTTGTAAACTCAAGTTTAACACATTAAAGTGTTCAAACACGTCAGCTAAGTACGCAACTAGGCAAAGCCAAGAGATGTTAGTGAGAAAATCCGCGTACTTTGTGCCAAGAAGGAAGACACGAACCTTGTCTCTAAGTTCAAAAAATCTTGACAAAATTCCACCTCGAAAAATCCATCTTGCTTGCGTATGAATAAGAAGTTGCTCATGCTCACTGCCGATCTCTTTACACCCCAGGAAGACGCTAGACGCAGAAGTTAGCGTTCGCTAAAGCTCTGCTCATGCAGGAAGCGGCCAAAACAAAAAATCTGTTATCATACGAAATCGATAGAAATGAATTTCCCATAGAGGATAGTATAATGTAGTTAGTTTTGGTCACAGGTAATATATTTTTTATTCTAATAGCATCTTGCGGACCCCTCTGGCATAGCTCACGGACCCCTGGGTAGGGAACCACTGGACTAGACAATGGAGAAGTTAATAACAGGAAGGGAGTGAATAGTAAAATGCCAAGAAAAGAGCAATGACTGAAATTTCAATGCAGATCTAACACGGAAGTAGGTAAGAGAGTAAATTAGATGTACAATAAGGGAATTAATGTCGCGAAGACGTGTAGGTGGGTCTACCGCAAGATCATCTAGTCTCCAAGAATGTGGTCTATCATAAGAACAACAATATTCTGTAGGCTATACAGGGCGCGAGAGGAAAACTTTTGTTTTCTTACATATTGAGCTGAATAGTTCTACCAGTAAAAGGCATCTGGTTTTACTAGGAAGATAAGATAAGACTCATTCATTTCCCTTCTTCTCAGCGTCGACTGGGAACTGCGGTACATTTATAAACGTTCTGGTTCGTGAAGACTAACTGTGCGGAACCTGAATTCCCGCATAAGGATTTAGTTAATCAGGAACATCTGGATCTGTTATCAACATATCTACTCAAATTCGTTACACCTGATTGTAAATTAAATATGTGCGAACTATAAATAAACGGAGAATAGCGCTAAAAATGTTCATATTCCATGATTTCACAGAGACCATTTTATCTGGAATTTGTGCTCAGATATTTTCTCCTAAATGAGCAAAAAATTAAAGTCTGGTCGCCTGACGGTAGTTATCTGCAGGACTCTAATTTTTATACGCGTGTAAACAAAATTTTCAACTGTCCAGCGTTCTGCCATGGTAAATAACTTGTCTGCCACATTTATAAAACTTTTTTCACGCCCTACTGTGTATACAGTACTAAATCAAAAATTTATGAACTGAAAGATTGTACCGCGACAAGATAAAAAGTTCTTTCCGTCACAGTAAAAGACTGTACCTTCTAAGTAAAAAAAAAGAGAACTTATTTTTCAATGTAACCTGTTCTTGGGTCAATGTACTTTGTATAAATGTTTCCCAATGAGTAGATTTTATTCCTAAAGTGCGATTTTAGACGCTCTACAAACTAATCCTCTGTCATGAAAAAGTGTTTCAGTCACAAATATGTTCAAATCTGGGAGTAGGTGGAAACTAACACATCTAGAATAACGTAAATGAGATGAATAGTTCGTATTTCAAATACATACTTTCCCACTGCCAAAGCAGCTTTCGGAACAGACTAGTCGAGAGAAAAATCGATATTTTGCTTAGCAATCTGTGCCGTTTCTCACGCTTTTAGAAGATGATGTTTTCGCGAATTATCACTTTACTCCTTGCAAAGTAATTAATGAGGAAAGTCTCACGCGTGAGATGTGTGGTACACCATGTCTCATCCCCACTAACAAATCAGCACAAAAAAATTGGATACATGTTTAAACAGTACAAATTGTGTTGAAAAGTTAGTTTCCTAATTTGATTTTACCCAGCGTCCTTAGCTGGTGGAAATGAAGGTCCAGATTCCTTATAATCCGCCATCAACTTTAGAAGAATTTACACTGGTTATAAACTGTAGAAAACTAAGAATTTTCCATCGATCGAAATATGCTATGTACAAAAAACTGGGAATATTTCGCAATTCGAGTTGACACTTGATATACGTTCTGACATAACATGTGCCAACATTAAGAAAGCCTGATACCAACGCCATCTCTCTCCATCTTGTCTCCGTATACTAGAGAAGTAGTTATACTGTCCTTGTATTGTTGAGGAAGGACTTTCATGTTAACCCATTTACAAAACTTCAACGCTTAGAATAAGGAACAAGTGAAATGGATACGCGCAATGAGAGGAACGACACGTGAGGTTAAATTCCAAACTGATAAACAGAAAATTGTCAAAGTGGAGTAGACTGACGATTTAGATTTGTTTCGTAACTGAACATCAGCCTTTTAAACGTCGATACTACACACAGAGAATTACGACTTTTTCTATATTTCGCAAGTTTTCAGAAAGAAATTACCTTCTCATAAAATTCATTTGAGGTATTACCGATCTCACGTAGACACGTGTACGATACACCTGAAAATCTATGCCATGCTTAAGCAACACATTTATGTCAGTGCTTCAGCTTTTCGAATAATCATCCAGCACCTCCTAGTTTACTGACGAAAATGGGTCATTGCGTCTCCATTTAGGGAGGGTAAATGAAATTCTGATGTCTAATCGACGATGACGTCATTAGAGACTCCGTCGGACTAAGTTGAGTCCTTTTCAAAGAAAATGTTCCAACATTTGCCTTAAAGGAATTTGGGAATTCATGGGAAACCTGGATCTGGGTGACCGGACGCGGGTTTCAACTTCATCACTGGGCTAGGTCGTTTAACCCCAGTCGATAAGTCATCAGTTAGCGGACAAATAATACCGTAAAACTGCATACGAGATACTGCCAGTTTCAATCTTGCACTAATTTCAGAGCAAAGGAATCAGTTCGTACAATACATTCTCCAATGAGATTACAGAGATTACTGAAACAAACTTATTTTAAAAGACAATTAAAAAGTATCTATTAAGTAACACATACTATGCTTAGGTAACAAAGAGTAGGGGTTGATAAGAAAATGTAACACAGATAAGTAATAATAACAAAACTTCTCTATTAAAAATCATTACACTTCTGCACTAAACTGTGGAAAATTTTACTCCGAAGCTAAGCTCTACAATGGATAATACACTCAGCTCATCTTCATTCTGAGCTCAACATCTCGCTCATTATGGAGCGATGCTGACTCAGTTTTACAGTCAACCAAATGGTAAAATGCGGTACACAAAATGGAACTCAAACAATGTCACTATAGTCCTGACGTCAGATGGTGTACAGTGTGTAGTGTTACATTACGAAATTACTTGTATGTAGTGTGTCTTGTGATCGCCATTGAGAAATGAATGTATACTGTTCACTAGCTTTTTACATTATCCAATAACATCTTTGTAGAACAGTACAGTACACTAGGGATAAACCATGTGAAGTTGCGTGAGGATGGATTCTCCAGTCTCCATTGCGCCATCCTGATTTAGGTTTTCCGAGGATTCCGTAAAATACTTCGGGCAAATGTCGGGATGGTTCTTAATACAAGTCGACGGCGGGCTATCTGCCCGGCTCTTTTCAAACTAGACCTGTTAGAATGGAAATGGCTCTTTATATGAATTATGCTTTTT
Source organism: Schistocerca cancellata (assembly GCF_023864275.1). Lineage (NCBI taxonomy): Eukaryota > Metazoa > Arthropoda > Insecta > Orthoptera > Acrididae > Schistocerca > Schistocerca cancellata. The sequence continues at coordinate 148,017,809 of NC_064629.1, forward strand.
TTTGTTTCTTAACGAGTAATACCGTGGTGTGTCCTCTACCCTTGTAGAAGTTATCCACGGATGAATGAAGCTACGATACGTTAATAACGTTCTTGTAGTGTTATAGTAAATATTTCTCCTGTTGCTACTGGGATGTTTAGTTGCCTTTATACAGGGTGTTACAAAAAGGTACGGCCAAACTTTCAGGAAACATTCCTCACACACAAATAAAGAAAAGATGTTATGTGGACATATGTCCGGAAACGCTTAATTTCCATGTTAGAGCTCATTTTAGTTTGTTCTTCCACCTATGCTCAATGGAGCCGTTATCATGATTTCATACGGGATACTCTACCTTTGCTGCTAGAACATGTGCCTTTACAAGTACGACACAACATGTGGTTTATGCACGATGGAGCTCCTGCACATTTCAGTCGAAGTGTTCGTACGCTTCTCAACAACAGATTCGCAGACCGATGGATTGGTTGAGGCGGACCAATTCCATGGCCTCCACGCTCTCCTGACTTCAACCCTCATGACTTTCATTTATGGGGGCATTAGAAAGCTCTTGTCTACGCAACCCCGGTACCAAATGTAGAGACTCTTCGTTCTCGTATTGTGGACGGCTGTGAGACAATACGCCATTCTCCAGGGCTGCATCAGAGCATCAGGGATTCCATGCGACGGAGGGTGGATGCATGTATCCTCGCTAACGGAGGACATTTTGAACATTTCCAGTAAAAAGTGTTTGAAGTCACGCTGGTACGTTCTGTTGCTGTGTGTTTCCATTCCATGATTAATGTGATTTGAAGGGAAGTAATAAAATGAGCTCTAACATGGAAAGTAAGCGTTTCCGGACACATGTCCACATAACATATTTTTTTTTCTTTGTGTGTGATGAATGTTTCCTGAAAGTTTGGGCGTACCTTTTTGTAACACCCTGTATAATTTATTTTATTCGCTGCTGCTCATATGTGCGCCTTTAGTTGGCTGAAATTTGGAAATTTGTGGTAAGGTCTTATGGGACCAAACTGCTGAGGTCATCGCTCCCTAAGCCTGCACACTACTTAATCTAATTTAAACTAACTTACTCTATAGACAACACACACACCCATGCCCGAGGAAGGACTCGAACCTCCGACGGGGGGAGCCGCACGGATCGTGACAAGACGCCCAGTTGGCTAATATGATGAACCAGATGATTCAGTAAAAAGCAGCAGCCATACAAGAAATAATTTTAGCTGACACAGTTTTTGTTGCTGAGACCAATATGAATAATAATTATAAATAAGAATGTTGAGAGTCAGACGCCCGGTTAGCCGTGCGCTCCAGCGCACTACATTCCGGGCGGGAAAGCGTGGCGGTCCCCGGTACGAATCCGCCCGGCGGATTAGTGTCGAGGTCCGGTGTGCCGGCCAGTCTGTGGATGGTTTTTAGGCGGTTTTCCATCTGCCTCGGCGAATGCGGGCTGGTTCCCCCCATTCCGCCTCACTTACACTATGTCGGCGATTGCTGCGCAAACAATTTCTCCACGTACGCGTACACCATAATTACTCTACTACGCAAGCATTGGGGTTACACTCGTCTGGTGTGAGGCGTTTCCGGGGGGTCCACTGGGGGCCGATCCGCACGGTAACCCTGGGTTCGGTGTGGGGCGGCGGTGGGGTGAGTGGACTGCTGTAGCCTGTTGTGGCGTTGTGAACCACTGAGGGCTACGGCGGGGACGAAGCCTCTCCGTCGTTTCTAGGTCCCCAGTTCAATACAATACAATGTTGAGAGTCAATTGTGCCGTCGGCGTGGCACTGTAAGGCGTGTTGCAAGCGCAAAAATAATGAAAAGCTGTAAATGATGAAAAGCAGTTTTTGTAGTCACTTGAGCCTTGTCGTGGACGGAGCAGGATGAGGTGAAACCAGGGTGGTACGCTTCCCTTAGCTTTGTCGGCTGATCTGTTTCCTGTATCGTAACTGAGTGTTGGTCGCCCAACAATGTAAAAGTAAACTCACTGGAATTTTATAATACTCAAGAGTTACCTTGGAAGATAATTTTCATTTTTCGAAATACTTATGCAGCAAAGATCAAACCTCGATAATATAAATTTCGCTGAGAGTTTAATAATTAACAGGAAATAACATTAAATCGTGCCACGTGATGAAATTATTGGCAGCAGCTTCTTACCTGAATTCGCATAAAGTGTGAACTGGTTGAATTATAACGCACCTTACCGCTCCATAGTCTCGAACCGGTTCTACAAGCTGCTGCTGAGACTTCCGTTTTGCTTAAAGTGGTTGCAAAATATTTAAAGACTTCATAAAATTCCTAAATTTGTTGTCGCCATAACTTTCTCACATTTCCTGCTATCAGAAAGAACAGTGTTTATTGTGCAACAACGACCAGTTGTGCTTCATGACTTTGCTCAGGCGTCCAGTGGCTGTTGCAGTTAGTTTACAGTCACTGATAACACAAGTTTCATGTCGTCCTGTCCGTTAGTTAGTTTTACTAACAACCCTTGTTGGGTTTGAAACGGAGGACGAGTTGAGCTCATTGCTAGTCCAGAGACAACGACACTCAATGGAGACAGTTGTTCATTCTTTGGATTTTTCATATTTGAACGTGATAACACCTCGAGGATAGTCTCAAATCACGAAGATTTTTAATGCATTCGCCCACACAAATTAGTATTTACCTAGCGCAAACATCTACATCTACATCATACTCCGCAAGCGAACTAATGGTATGTGGCGGAGGGTACTTTTTGCACCACTAATTGAGCCCTCCAACCCTGTTCCACTTGCGAGCAGCGCGTGGGAAGTATGATTGTCCGTAAACCTCTGTATTGACCCTAATTTCTCGAATTTTCTCCTCATGGTCATTACGCCATACGTATGTGGTGGGAAGTAATATATCGTCTGACTTTTCCCGGCAACTGTCTCACAAAATTTGAATAGCAAATCTCTCTGTGATTCCCAACGTCTCTCTTGTAACGTCTAACAATGGAGTTTGTTGAGCATCTCTGTAACGATCCCGTGACGAAACGTGCCGCTCTTCGTTGGATCATCTCTTCTATCAGTCCTATCTAGTAGTGATCCCAGGTAGATGAACAATACTCAAGAATCGGTCGAACAAGCGCCTTATAAGCCACTTCTTTTGTGGATGAGTTACATTTCCTTAAGATTCTTCCTATGAATCTGGGCCTGGCATCTGCTTTTCCTACTATTTGTTTGATCATTCCACTGAAGGTCGCTCTGGATAGTTACTCCTACGTATTTTGCATCAGATACTGTTTCTAGCGGTTTGTCATCAACAGTATAGGCATACAATAGAAGGTTTATTTTCCTATGTATGCGCAATATGTTACATTTACTTACATTTAGGGTCAACTGCCAGAGCCTGCGCCATTCATCAGTTTTCTGGGGGTCATTCTGCATATCGTTACTACCATCTGGCGTTACTAGTTTGTTATAGACACTGCATCATCTGCGAACAGCCTTAGAGAGCATCCGACGCTTTCTACTAGATCATTTAGTATACTGTAAACAATGGTCCATCACACTTCCATAGGGTACTCCGGAAATTACCTTTAAAAATGGTTCAAATGGCTATGAGCACTATGGGACTTAACATCTATGGTCATCAGTCCCCTAGAACTTAGAACTACTTAAACCTAACTAACCTAAGGACATCACACACATCCATGCCCGAGGCAGGATTCGAACCTGCGATCGTAGCAGTCGCGCGGCTCCGGACTGAGCGCCTAGAACCGATAGACCACCGCGGCCGGCAGTTACCTTTACATCTGTCGATTTTGTTCCATTAAGAGCAACGTGTTGAGTTCTGTCTGTGAGGAAATCTTGAATCGAGTCGCAAATCTGATCCGATACTCGATAAACTCGTATTTTTTTGATTAAACGGCATGCAGGACGGTGTCAAATGACTTCCGTCGGACAAGCGACACGGCATCAACCTGAGCGCCGTTGTCTAAGGCGCTGTGGATCTCATAGAGGAACAGAGCGAGCTGAGTTTCGCAGGATCTCTGTTTGCGGAATGCATGTTGATTTTGAAGGGGAGATTTTCCTTCTCCAAGACCGTCATAATTCTTGAGCATCAAACATGTTCCATAATTCTACAACAGATTGAAACCAACGATATCGTTCTATAATTGTGTGCATTGCCCTACGGCTCTTCTGAAAAACGGGAATAACCTGCGCTTTCTTCCAGTCGCTAGGTACCCTTGGTTGCTCAAGCGACCTAGGAGCTGCTAGCAGGGGAGCAAGTTCTTTCACACAATCTTAGTAGAATCTTGTAGGCATCGCATCTGGTCCTGACGCCTTTTAACTACTAAGCGATTGTAGTTGTTCCTCTATTCCGCGATCAGCTATCTCATCTGCTATTTCGACGTTCGTCGACGATTGCAAGAAGGGACCACGTTACAATCTTCCGCGATGAAGCAGTTTCGGAAGACCGAATTCAGTATTTCGGCCTTCACTCTGTTATCTTCTGTTCCGTTGCCGGTATGGTCACTGAGTGAATTAACAGATGATTTTGATCCACTTACAGATTTTACATATTACCAAAACCTCTTTGGGTTTTTACTCAGATCGGTTGACAAAGTTTTACTTTCAAGTCGCTGAATACTTCTCTCATTGCTCTCCTTAGGCTCATTTTCGCTTCGTTCAGCTTTTGTTTGTCAGCTAGGTTTTTACTTCACTTCGATCTGAGGTGAAGTTCTCTTTGTTTACGTAGCAGTTTTCTAACACAGCTATTAAACTATGGTGGGTCTTTCCCATCCCTTAACACCTTACTCGGAACATACTTGTCTAGGGCATATTGCACGATTCCTTTGAAATTTTTCCATTTATTTTCGACACCTTCGTCCTCATCGCCGAATATTTGATGCTGACTGTTCATATACTCTGAAATTTGTATCCTGTCACTCTTGCTAAGCAAAAATATCTTCATACCTTTCTTGTCATTCTTTGTCAGACCCGTTTTCATAGATTCTAGCATAGGCTTATGATCACTGATACCTTCCTCTACGTTAACTTGTAAGTTCCCGTCAAAATGGTTCAAATGGCTCTGAGCACTATGGGACTCAACTACTCCCCTAGAACTTAGAACTACTTAAACCTAACTAACCTAAGGACATCACACACATCCATGCCCGAGGCAGGATTCGAACCTGCGACCGTAGCGGTCACGCGGTTCCAAACTGAAGCGCTTAGAACCGCACGGCCACACCGGCCGGCAAGTTCCCGTCTATTTGTTGCCAGGAGGTCTAAGACGTTACCCTCGCGATTTGGTTCTCTATCTGCTCAAAGTAAACTTCGGACAAGACATGCAGAACAATGACACTCGAACACCTATATCTGGCAAAAATTTTGATAGCATTACACTCCCAACCTTTACCTGGCAAGCTGAAGTCACCCTCTATAAGAACGGCATGATCAGGAAAACCGATATTCTGCTAGTTCTGTCTGAAGCGCTATATCACTAGAGCGCCTAACGTCTCGTATAAAGCTTCGTAAATCCTTCGCCACTGGAATTAAAAAAGACTGCTGGCCTGAAGACTATAATCCTGTTTGGTAGGTTAATCAACTGCTTACTGATTTCCCAAAGGCTTATTTAAATCACGCCTACTGTAAGGAGTTCGTGATGCGCTTTCCGGAACCTTTCTGTAAAGAATCTACTGGAAAGACATCGAAGGCTATACGGCACTGAACTAGATCAGAGAATTACATGAGGGGAGTTAGAAATTCACATGTTGTCGACATTTGAAGTCACTAAAGACAGCATTCTGGCGCGAGCATCAGAGTATCCTTTCAAAGTGAATTACGAATCCTACATCACAATGCTCGCACTGGAACGCTATTTTGAAATAAACTATGCTTTGGATCAGCGAAAAAAAGGACAACTGAGATGTCACTAAATGACTACAGATTAATAACCATATCGCTGTCGAAAGTATTTTAAAAAATCTTGTGGAGTATTGACAGCCATATTCAAACAGAGCACTGCATTTATACGGTATACCCTTTATAATTCCCCTCTCACGTGATCCAGCGTACCATCTATAAGCAAATCTAAATCAGTATCTGGATTTGAACACATCTCTTCAATATACTGTTTCCAAATATCAGTGGTTTATAACTACACGGATTGGGTTAATATTTTGAAACGCCAAGAACACATTACCATGACAAAAGCGGGGTAGGAAGCCCACGGGCATGTAAAATAGCTTCCATTCGTCTCAGAATGGATAAATATAGTTCTTGTATGGTTTTCAAGGGAATCTTATACCATTCTTCCTGCAAAATAGTGGAAGATGGAGTTGGATAGGTATTACGCACCCTTCTCTTCAAAGTAGACTACAAAGGTTAAATAATGTTGGGGTCTGGTGATTGTTGACCAGAGGAGACCCGACAACTCATCCTCGTCATCACAAAACCAATCCTGGACTATACGAGCTGTATTTACATCCACATCTAAATCTACAGCTATACTCTGCAAACGACTGTGAGATGCATGGCAGAGGGTACGTCCTTTTCTACCAGTTATTAGGGTTTCTTCCTGTTCCATTCAAGTATGGAGCAGGGAAGAATGATTGACTGAATGCCTCTGGGTGTGCCGTAATTATTCTAATCGTATCCCCACGATCCCTGTGTGAGCGACACGTACGGGATTGTAGTATATTCCTAGAGTCATCATTTAAAGCTGGTTCTTGCAACTTTGTTAATAAACTTTCTCAGGATAGTTTACGTCTATCTTCAATAGTCTTCCAGTTCTGTTCCTTCAGTACAGTATCTCTGTGACCCTATCCCACGGATCGAACAAACCTGTGACCATTCATGCTGCCCTTTTCTGTATACTTTCAGTATCCCCTGTGCCGCGCGGGATTAGCCGAGCGGTCTCAAGCGCTGCAGTCATGGACTGTGCGGCTGGTCCCGGCGAACGTTCGAGTCCTCCCTCGGGTATGGGTGTGTGTGTTTGTTCTTAGGATAATTTAGGTTAAGTAGTGTATAAGCTTAGGGACTGATGACCTTAGCAATTAAGTCCCATAAGATTTCACACACATTTGAACATTTGAATATCCCATGTTAGTGTTGTGTGGTACGGGTCCCACACACTTGAGTAACATTCTAGACCCGGTCACACAAGTGATTCGTAAGCAAACTCCTTTGTAGACTCTTTGCACTTTCGCAGTATTCTACCAAATTCTACAGGGGCCCTGTCGTCTTGCAACACAGCATCACCACTGGGGAACAGCCATTGTACAGGGTTATTACAAATGATTGAAGCGATTTCACAGCTCAACAATAACTTTATTATATGAGATATTTTCACAATGCTTTGCACACACATACAAAAACTCAAAAAGTTTTTTAGGCATTCACAAATGTTCGATATGTGCCCCTTTAGTGATTCGGCAGACATCAAGCCGATAATCAAGTTCCTGCCACACTCGGCGCAGCATGTCCCCATCAATGAGTTCGAAAGCATCGTTGATGCGAGCTCGCAGTTCTAGCACGTTTCTTGGTAGAGGAGGTTTAAACACTGAATCTTTTACATAACCCCACAGAAAGAAATCGCATGGGGTTAAGTCGGGAGAGCGTGGAGGCCATGACATGAATTGCTGATCATGATCTCCACCACGACCGATCCATCGGTTTTCCAATCTCCTGTTTAAGAAATGCCGAACATCATGATGGAAGTGCGGTGGAGCACCATCCTGTTGAAAGATGAAGTCGGCGCTGTCGATCTCCAGTTGTGGCATGAGCCAGTTTTCCAGCATGTCCAGATACACGTGTCCTGTAACGTTTTTTTCGCAGAAGAAAAAGGGGCCATAAACTTTAAACCGTGAGACTGCACAAAACACGTTAACTTTTGGTGAATTGCGAATTTGCTGCACGAATGCGTGAAGATTCTCTACCGCCCAGATTCGCACATTGTGTCTGTTCACTTCACCATTAAGAAAAAATGTTGCTTCATCACTGAAAACAAGTTTCGCACTGAACGCATCCTCTTCCATGAGCTGTTGCAACCGCGCCGAAAATTCAAAGCGTTTGACTTTGCCATCGGGTGTCAGGGCTTGTAGCAATTTTAAACGGTAAGGCTTCTGGTTTAGCCTTTTCCGTAAGATTTTCCAAACCGTCGGCTGTGGTACGTCTAGCTCCCTGCTTGCTTTATCCGTCGACCTCCGCGGGCTACGCGTGAAACTTGCCCGCACGCGTTCATCCGTTTCTTCGCTCACTGCAGGCCGACCCATTGATTTCCCCTTACAGAGGCATCCAGAAGCTTTAAACTGCGCATACCATCGCCGAATGGAGTTAGCAGTTGGTGGATCTTTGTTGAACTTCGTCCTGAAGTGTCGTTACACTGTTATGACTGACTGATGTGAGTGCATTTCAAGCACGACATACGCTTTCTCGGCTCCTGTCGCCATTTTGTCTCACTGCGGTCTCGAGCGCTCTGGCGGCAGAAACTTGAAGTGCGGCTTCAGCTGAACAAAACTTTATGAGTTTTTCTACGTATCTGTAGTGTGTCGTGACCATATGTCAATGAATGGAGCTGCAGTGAATTTATGAAATTGCTTCAATCATTTGTAATAGCCCTGTACTATGAGATGGACCTGATCATCCGAAAAGGTCACATAATCCTTGAGAGTAATGCGACCTTCCGCAAGTACGCAAGGGACCGATGGAATACCACGATATGGCTGCCCAAATCATTACCGAACTCCAGAATGAGATTTTCACTCTGCAGGCGAGTGTGCGCTGTAATGAAACTTCCTGGCAGATTAAAACTGTGTGCCGGACCGAGACTCGAACTCGGGACCTTTGCCTTTCGCGGGCAAGTGCTCTACGATCTGAGCTACCCAAGCGTGAGTCGTGCTTGGGTAGCTCAGATGGTAGAGCACTTTCTCGCGAAAGGCAAAGGTCCCGAGTTCGAGTCTCGGTCCGGCACACAGTTTTAATCTGCCAGGAAGTTTCATTACCGAACTCTCGCAATGTTTCACTGTTCGTATGTAGACCCAGCCAGAAGTTGGAAACAGTGCGAAACAAGATTCATCGGACTAAATGACTTTCTTCCACTGCTCCATAGATCAGGTTTTATGTCTTCGGTGCCACGTTTTCCTGCTATGGGCATTTGCATCACTTACGTAAGGCTTTGGAATTGCAGCTCGCCGTGCAATTCCCTGTTTATGGAGCTCCCTTCGTTTCAATAGGTTTCTTGTGCTGCCAGAAAAAACGGTTATAAAATCAAAAATGCAAACTTTCAACCAGTTTGCCACCAGAGAGAAAGATGTTTGGCTCAGAAATAATGAGTTAGACGATGTTCTGACACCCACTGAAGATGCGTTGTAATTAAGGTGAAACGCGTCTGAGTACACAAGACAAATAAAAAAAATTAATGGATAGCATGCAAAAGGCGTTTTCTTTTGAACCAATTCGTTTTGTTTTGGTGTTGACAGGATTCGCGCGTGCAACATTCAGTTCTGCAGTGACTTTTGCAGCTATCGTCCTCCGATTTTGTCACACTCCTCGTCAATGACCATCTGTCACGATAACTCGACTCACACTTCCGTGCGCGCTGTGACTCAGGGGATGATGCTTTGCTGCTTTCCCCATATGCGATATAAATCTTCGATACTGTACCTCCTGAAACACCAAAAACTTTAGTTACCTTGGTTATGAAAGCAACAGCAATTAGCTCAGAACGCTGTTCTGACCATAACTGACATTTGCAACGTATTGAGAACATTCCACATGTGTCGTTTGTGGTCAAGTGCAACAGTACAATCTGCAACCTTTGCTAGCATTTGCATTTCTCGCAATGTTACCATATTTTTGTGCAACCCTTGTATTTGCTTAATAATTTCAATAACAGGGGAATCCTTTTCGTGCTTCTCACTTTCATCCACATTCCTTCCTCGTTTCAGACGAAAAATTATTGGCCAAGGAGGGGAAAGACATCAACCTCATCTTCGAAAATTCTTCTTCTTCTTCTTTTGCTTGGGCCTTTGTACCGCAGTTGTCGCAGGGTTGGCATTGTTACAATCGGATTTGGCATGGTTAGTTTGAAGGGATGGCCAGATGCCCTCCTGCTGCCACCCCCATACGCCCGAGGATGGAATCAGTGTACCCCAGTTGTCTGTGTCTAGTGTAAATCAGGAAATAGTGCGAACATGTTTCAAATGTCTGCGAGCCCTGTAACGGAAACGGAATGTGGGGACCACCCCAGTATTCACCTACTGGGATGTGGAAAACCGCCTAAAAACCACATCAAGGCTCTCCGGCACACCGGCCCTCGTCGTTAATCCGCCTGGCGGATTCGATCCGGGGCCGGCGCGCCTACCCGAGCCCAGGGAGCAGCGCATTAGCGCTCTCGGCTAACCTAGCGGGTTAACCTCAACCTCGAAAATATAACTGCATAATTTGATTTTGTCCATTATAAATGGTTTTCTTGAAAGCCTGCGACTGTAAAAACAATGAGTTTCTTCATAAATAACTTTCTGCTACCAGTCACGATTTTCTTTTACGTATGTTTTAAACGACGCGTTTCGGGAAATGATTCCCATTTTCAAGTGCGTGGTAAACATCACTCACGACTTCCAGTGCACAATACACTCCGAGAATAACTTACATAATTTATTTTCTTACTTACATAAGTTATTCTGGACGTGTACTGTGCACTGAAACTTGTGAGTGATGTTTAACATGTGTGAGAGTCTGCACAAATGGATCATAAGAAAACTTAAAGGCAACAAAACAAAGCATAACCTCAAACCGTCAAAAACATTTCGAAAAAATGTCTTCATAAATAACTCTACAAATTATGACGTAACGGGCAATCCTAAACGGGAACTGTGGAATAGACACCTGTACTTGGTTTATCCCAAGTTGTGCATTCATTGTATCATTGTAGTGCCAGTAGCAGATTCCTGATTACACCCAGTTCTTTTTTCTTCACTTATGTCGAAATTCATATGAGCTACACTCCTGGAAATTGAAATAAGAACACCGTGAATCCATTGTCCCAGGAAGGGGAAACTTTATTGACACATTCCTGGGGTCAGATACATCACATGATCACACTGGCAGAACCACAGGCACATAGACACAGGCAACAGAGCATGCACAATGTCGGCACTAGTACAGTGTATATCCACCTTTCGCAGCAATGCAGGCTGCTATTCTCCCATGGAGACGATCGTAGAGATGCTGGATGTAGTCCTGTGGAACGGCTTGCCATGCCATTTCCACCTGGCGCCTCAGTTGGACCAGCGTTCGTGCTGGACGTGCAGACCGCGTGAGACGACGCTTCATCCAGTCCCAAACATGCTCAATGGGGGACAGATCCGGAGATCTTGCTGGCCAGGGTAGTTGACTTACACCTTCTAGAGCACGTTGGGTGGCACGGGATACATGCGGACGTGCATTGTCCTGTTGGAACAGCAAGTTCCCTTGCCGGTCTAGGAATGGTAGAACGATGGGTTCGATGACGGTTTGGATGTACCGTGCACTATTCAGTGTCCCCTCGACGATCACCAGTGGTGTACGGCCAGTGTAGGAGATCGCTCCCCACACCATGATGCCGGGTGTTGGCCCTGTGTGCCTCGGTCGTATGCAGTCCTGATTGTGGCGCTCACCTGCACGGCGCCAAACACGCATACGACCATCATTGGCACCAAGGCAGAAGCGACTCTCATCGCTGAAGACGACACGTCTCCATTCGTCCCTCCATTCACGCCTGTCGCGACACCACTGGAGGCGGGCTGCACGATGTTGGGGCGTGAGCGGAAGACGGCCTAACGGTGTGCGGGACCGTAGCCCAGCTTCATGGAGACGGTTGCGAATGGTCCCCGCCGATACCCCAGGAGCAACAGTGTCCCTAATTTGCTGGGAAGTGGCGGTGCGGTCCCCTACGGCACTGCGTAGGATCCTACGGTCTTGGCGTGCATCCGTGCGTCGCTGCGGTCCGGTCCCAGGCCGACGGGCACGTGCACCTTCCGCCGACCACTGGCGACAACATCGAAGTACTGTGGAGACCTCACGCCCCACGTGTTGAGCAATTCGGCGGTACGTCCACCCGGCCTCCCGCATGCCCACTATACGCCCTCGCTCAAAGTCCGTCAACTGCACATACGGTTCACGTCCACGCTGTCGCGGCATGCTACCAGTGTTAAAGACTGCGATGGAGCTCCGTATGCCACGGCAAACTGGCTGACACTGACGGCGGCGGTGCACAAATGCTGCGCAGCTAGCGCCATTCGACGGCCAACACCGCGGTTCCTGGTGTGTCCGCTGTGCCGTGCGTGTGATCATTGCTTGTACAGCCCTCTCGCAGTGTCCGGAGCAAGTATGGTGGGTCTGACACACCGGTGTCAATGTGTTCTTTTTTCCATTTCCAGGGGTGTATATTCAGTTGGCACAAAGTATTATATTAATGGTCATGGTAAGAAGTGAACTGAGCTGCTAGTCCACACAGTCTCCCCCACTTAAGTGCAACGTACAGGATGTCTACACAACCATGTGAAACTCTCAGAAAAGTCATTCTTTGGATGTTATTCAACTCGCGCGTCAAATTGGGTTATGTGTCAGTTATGCCGTTAAAGCGTTCGCCATTGTTGTGAATTTCTGCACTTTTTCGCTTTGTGGTGGTTTCGTGTGGATAAAATCGCGTCTCGTCACCAATAACGATTTTTTCCAGAAAAGGATTGACTGCGTTATGCATTTTAGTCAAGTCGCGGCAAACGTCAATGTGTCGTTGTTCTTTTTTATTTCCGGGAATAAAGATGTACGGGACAAACTTCACACACACTTTTTTCTTCTTCAAAACATTATGGGGAGTGTCTTAAACGCTAGATTTAGAGATATTGCTCCATTGCCCTTTGTGCCACAAGAACATTGACACACAACGGCTGCACGTTCAGTACTTAACACCGCCTCCTCACAACCGACTGGTCGAATGCACATCTGTTATTTACAGTTCTTTGTTCCAGCTGCGACTGTTATTCCTACGCGGCATCGTTTATAGGCCAGGTATAAAAATCAGGCTCGGAACTTTTTGGACGGACGGTGTATACGTCGTCACATAGCGACAAGGTTCATGGATACAGAAAAGAAGATTGTGCTGATTCTTTTTATCTGCTCATATTTGAACAGCCTGCCTATTCATTTTCCTCCGACTTCTTAACAACTATATCCTCCGCAAGCAAAATCTGTAAGGCTCTACTGTGCGAAAGCGAATCTTTTTTGAGTAAGTGTTCAAGCTGGTTCTCCTGAGACCGCCTGTCATGATATATTTAATAGTTTTTCCTGTTTCTACGTGCGTTTTGAATAAGAACATCTAGTGCAATCTTAGCTCACGAAATTATAAAATTTGTACATATTTTAATTCGTGTATGAGAACCGTAATCAATACATGCAGAATAAATAGTTATTATCATACCAGTAGAGCAGCGTACACGACGACGATCCAGCGAGCACTCCTTAACCTGAAAGCAAAAGACTCATTTGTAATTTTATGCAAATAACATTATTTCTTCTGTATGTAACTGCTGCAATACTAAGTATTTGCCCCAAACTGATGAACAAGGCGCTGTTTGCTTGGGAAGAAATTAAGGAAGCACCTAATTGGCCAACAATTTTACGATATATACAAATATTTTGTGTGACAAACAATTATTTTCGCATTTAGTTGTAGTTTCAGAATACGTTTTCATAGTATATATTGACACAGGGAGAACCAAAATTCGTTCACTCTGACACCACCATACAATTCCTTGCACATTGACAGTACAAAAATGTCTATACCAAATTTCGTCCCATGCATATTTTGGGTAGGAACCAGAGTTAAGGGAAGGCAATTTGAAAACACCGTAATCACATGTGATTATCCTCATTCAATACTGCGTAGTTGTTCAGTGCAAATAGGGCAGTCCTGCGTTAACTGAACTCACCAGTAATTGACAATTTCGGAAGAGCTTTGTGTCTGACGCTTCCATAGGAAGCCTACCCTAACCCTATAATAAACTGTATTGTGGTCTTCAATCCACAGAGTGGTTTGATGCAGCTCTCCATGCTGCTCTATCCTGTGCAAGCTTCTTCATCTCCCAGTACCTACTGCAACCTACATCCCTCTGAATCTGCTTAGTGTATTCATCTCTTGGTCTCCCTCTACAATTTTTACCATCCACGCTGCCCTCCAATACTAAACTGGTGATCCCTTGATGCCTCAGAACATGTCCTACCAACCGATCCCTTCTTCTAGTCAAGTTGTGCCACAACCTCCTCTTCTCCCCAATTCTATTCAGTCCCTCCTCATTAGTTATGTGATCTACCCATCTACTCTTCAACATTCTTCTGTAGCACCACATTTCGAAAGCTTCTATTCTCTTCTTGTCCAAACTATTTAGCGTCCATGTTTCACTTCCATACATGGCTACACTCCATACAAATACTTTCAGAAACGACTTAAATCTATACTCTATGTTAATAAATTTCTCTTCTTCAGAAACGCTTTCCTTGCCATTGCCAGTCTACATTTTATATCCTCTCTACTTCGACCGTCATCAGTTATTTTGCTCCCCAAATAGCAAAACTCCTTTACTACTTTAAGTGTCTCACTTCCTAATCTAATTCCCTCAGCATCACCCGTCTTAATTCTACTTCATTCCATTATTTTCGTTTTGCTTTTGTTGATGTTCATCTTCTATTCTTCTTTCAAGACACTGTCCATTCCGTTCAACTGCTCTTCCAGGTCCTTTGCTGTCTCTGACAGAATTACAATGTCATCGGCGAACCTCAAAGTTTTTATTTCTTCTACATGGATTTTAATTCCTACTTCCAATTTTTCTTTTGTTTCCTTTACTGCTTGCTCAATATACAGATTGAATAACATCGGGGAGAGGCGACAACCCTGTCTCATTCCCTTCCCAACCACTGCTTCCCTTTCGTGTCCCTCGACTCTTATAACTGCCATCTGGTTTCTGTACAAATCGTTAATAGCCTTTCGCTCCCTGTATTTTACCCCTGCCACCTTCAAAATTTGAAAGAGAGTATTCGACTCAACTTTGTCAAAAGCTTTCTCTATGTCTACAACTGCTAGAAACCTAGGTTTGCCTTTCCTTACTCCATCTTCTAAGATAAGTCGCAAGGTCAGTATTGCCTCACGTGTTCCAACATTTCTACGGAATCCAAACTGTTCTTCCCTGAGGTCGGGTTTTACCAGTTTTTCCATTCGTCTGTAAAGAATTCGCGTTAGTATTTTGGAGCAGTGACTTATTAAACTGATAGTCCGGTAATTTTCACATCTGTCAACATAGAATAAACTATAGTATTTATATAGCTAATGGATCCCTTGGATTTCGTTTCAGACTTGGTAAAATTCGAACCAGTTTTTCCAATATAGATCCGAATGTGTCTATTTATAATGCTAACTACCACTAATCACAGTTACAGAATTTTTCCTACTACTATCTTGTGTTGTTAATGGTCGTTATGCGTAAACTAACTGCTACTTGCGGCTGCGGGTTTTGGTTTGCTGAGAGCTGGTAAGTAAGCTGTTGTACGTGCAATAATGTCAGCTGCTCTCACATGTCTGCTTATTCCGGTATGCATGGCTAGTGACATGCGTCTTCCCTTCCCTCACTGACATCTCCCACCGCCCTCCATCGCTCAGTTGCCCCAAGCATCTGCGCATCGTGCTTCTGAAGTTGCTATACATCATACAACGTTGTCATTATGCAACAAATTTAATAATTTTATAACATAGTTTATATCCACCGATCTGGAAAAAGATGTTCCATTCCCTATTTCACAGACTAAGAAGTCGATTTTATTGTTGTTGTTTTATTTACTTTATAAAGCAGCCTATGTTTTTTCTTAGGGTTCAAGCTAACTCCATAACAAATTTCAAGGAAATCGGTTCAGCAGTTTTGTTGTGAAACCGAAACATATAGTATTGCTTTCGCATTTAATAATATCAGCATGAAAGTACGGACTAAACACATTGAGGCTTGTATAAGCACTACATTAAATGTATTCGCAATTGCGAATAATTACAACCATCAGCTGTAGAATGGAATGACGACAATGAAAATTTGTGCCGGATCGGGAATCGAACCCGAATTTCCTGTTTATCGCAAGCGATCGCCTTACCATTTATTTTTTGTACCGGCGTCTTAGACCGCATTTTTTTTTTTTTTTTTTTTTTTTTTTTTTTTTTTTTTTTTTTTTTGTGGGAAATGGATCAGGTAGTGGGGTGGCGGAGGCAAGGTGTGCAGGGGCCGAAACCAGAGGCCTGAACACCATGTCTCCTCCCTCCCACCCTGGGGATGTGGTACAAAGGATGCAATGGGTGAATTTTGTTGCTTTTTTTAATTTTTTTTACCAGTAAGTAGCTGAAACTAGTAAGTACACTCGTTGCGTCGAGTTGGGGACGCACATAACTGAAAACATGCTTATAGTTGCAGCATAGGGCATAAAGAAAGAGAGCAAAGTGTGGGGCTAAGGAAGCCATGAAACAAAACATACGGGTCGAATCCATACCAACATAAACCGGTGCTACATCTTGCACCGGATGGGAAACAAAAACTGCGAAGAACTTTCCGCACCGGGGACAAATGGTTCAAATGGCTCTGAGCACTATGGGACATAACAGCTGAGGTCATCAGTCCCCTAGAACTTAGAACTACTTAAACCTAACTAACTTAAGGACATCACACACATCCATGCCCGAGGCAGGATTCGAACCTGCGACCGTAGCGGTCGCGCACTTCCAGACTGCAGCGCCTAGAACCGCTCGGCCACACTGGCCGGTGCGCACCGGGGACAAAAAGAGGGAATGGGGCAAATATTACTACAGAGTGCGAGGGGTCTCGATGAAACTCTCCATCTGCTGTATCATCCAGGTATGACTTCTCGCAATGACCAAAGTAGATACGTAGAACATATCTATCAATAAAAGCATTTTCACAAATTACGTCGCGTTATATTCTTCGAATGAGATAGGAATTTAAATTGCGATATCTTTTTTTTCCTGATTCGATTGTGATGAAATTAAACCTATACGTTGCCCCAAGCTACATTCAAGTTAACTGTGAAAACCCCATGAAAATTCGTCTAGTATTTTCGGAGATTAGCGTCTTCAAACAAACAGACAAACGCGACGGTTTTGCAGTTTTTATTGTTAGTATAGAAGAAGATATAGGTATAGAAGATTACTGCTTAAGCATCAGACAATAACAGAAAGTAACGATCAGGGCAATCGGGACAGTGCAGTGGATACTCATCTTTTTATATCACGAAAGGTAATCATCCTTAGTTTAAATCGTCACTGTAAATGAACTCAATCGATTTATTCATAACATGACTATAAAAATTGTTTTTACTTATAGACTTTCAGATTAGAATGCTTAGCCTAATTAAATAAATACATAAATAGATAAATAATATTAATCATGATTAAATCAATAGCGATAACAATATTTACAATATTTCAGCTTCTGAATGCAAGTACAGCTAGCCGTAACACGCAGACGCCTCCAGATGGCTATCACGACACATGCCGTGGAGCATATTCTTACTTCACAATATAAAGCAAACGTAATAGTTTAGACACTGGGCTCGTAGAGCGGGGTTCAGATTCCCATCCAGCCATCCTCATTTCAGTTTTCTGCGCCCAAGCTGCTTGAGGTGAATGATTAAATTGTCTTGCAGACAGAGCCACGTAGGATTTCCTGCTACATCTCTCTCCATTCAGAGCTTGTGCTTCGCTTCTGGATATCGACATAAAATGAAACTAGATGGTTTCTCCGTTTTTACGATACAATCTTCACCTCTCATTATCGACAGGTCTCATATAAACAAAATTATTGCTTGGTCGCTTCGTCGACAAATGCTACACTATAAAATCCGTAGGTAGCGACTACAATCAACGATCCATTAGAGGATGATTTTCTACCATTCATCACGAGGGACCAGTGAATTTGACAACTGAATATACATTTCTGTAGCACAAAAAGTGCCATACACGGAATAAAGATCAAAGAAACGGCAATACTTCTGTACATCAAGCAGATAAACCATAATCTACACATATCAGAAAAAGGTTTGCAGCCGGCCGTGGTGGCCAAGCGGTTAAAGTCGCTACAGTCTGGAACCGCGCGGCCGCTACGGCCGCAGGTTCGAATCCTGCCTCGGGCATGGATGTGTGTGATGTCCTTAGGTTAGTTAGGTTTAAGTAGTTCTAAGTTCTAGGGGACTGATGACCTTAGAAGTTAAGTCCCATAGTGCTCACAGCCATTTGAAAAAGGTTTGCACCACCTCGTTTCCGAGAGTTCCGGAACCTTTACATAAAATTGGAATAGGGATCAACATAAACATCATTTCCGCCCTTTTTATTGCTCATGAAAATCACACGCTGCATGTTGTACCACCATGCAGCGAGACCTTCAGAGGTGGTGGTCCAGACTGTTGAACACACAGGTACCTCTAATACCCAGAAGCATATCCACTTGCATTGATGCAGGCCTGTATTTATCGTGGCATACTATCCACAAGTTCATCAAGGCACTGTTGGTCCAGATTGTCCCACTCCTCAACGGCGATTCGGCGTAGATCCCTCAGAGTTTTCAATCTATCCCAGGCATGTTCGATAGGGTTCA
This sequence comes from Schistocerca cancellata, assembly GCF_023864275.1. NCBI lineage: Eukaryota > Metazoa > Arthropoda > Insecta > Orthoptera > Acrididae > Schistocerca > Schistocerca cancellata. The sequence goes on from NC_064629.1 coordinate 148,036,452, forward strand.
CCTCTGGAGAACATGCTGGTCACTCTAGTCGAGGGATGTCGTTATCATGGAGGAAGTTATTCACAAGATGTGCACGACTGGGGCGCAAATTGTCGTCCATGAAGACGAATGCCTCGCCAATATGCTGCTGATATGTTTGCACTATCCGTCGGAGGATGGCATTCACGTATCGTACAGCGGTTACGGCCCCTTCCATGACCAACAGCGGAGTACGTCGGCCCCACATAATGCCACCCAAAAACAGCAGGGAACATCCACCATGCTGAACTCGCTGGACAGTGTGTCTAAGGCATTCAGCCTCACCGGGTTGCCTCGAAACACGTCTCCGACGATTGTCCGGTTGAAGGCATATGCGGCGCGACACTCATCGGTGAAGAGAACGTAATGCCAATCCTGAGCGGTCCATTCGGCATGTTGTAGGGCCCATCTGTATGGCGCTGCATGGTGTCGTAGCAGCAAAGATGAACCTCGCCATGGACGTCGGGAGTGAAGTTGCGCATCATGCAGCCTAGTGTGCACAGTTTGAGTCGTAACACGACGTCCTGTGGCTGCACGAAAAGCATTATTCATCATGGTGGCGTTGCTGTCAGGGTTCGTCCGAGCTATAATCCGTAGGTAGCGATCATCCGCTGCAGTAGTAGCCCTTGGGCGGCCTGAGTGAGGCATGTCATCGACAGTTTCTGTCTCTCTGTATCTCCTGCATGTTCGAACAACATCGTTTTGGTTCACTCCGAGACGCCTGGACACTTCCCTTGTCGAGATCCCTTCCTGGTACAAAGTAGCAATGCGGATGCGATCGAACCTCGATGTTGACCGTCTACGCATGGTGAACTACAGACGACACGAGCCCTGTACCTCCTTCCTGATGGAATGATTGGAACTGATCGGCTGTCGGACCCCCTCCGTCTAATAGGCGCTGCTTTTGCATGGTTATTTACATCTTTGGGCGGGTTTAGTGACATCTCTGAACAGTCAAAGGGACTGTGTCTGTGGTACAATGTCCACAGTCAACGTCTATCTTCAGGAGTTCTGGGAACCGGGGTGATGTCAAACTTTTTTTGATATGTGTAAATGTAATAGGATACTGCTGACATTAGCTGTTTGGTCTTCTCAATGAGCTACTCCGCATCAGTATCAGCAGTCAACGAAGGACGCAGAAAATACTCAGAGAGTCGTTTGTACTTTATACAGGGTGTACACGGTATAAGCTGCCAAAATTATACAGACCTTAACTCTCGGTATGTCTGACAAAAAGGTCTAATGAAATATCATTGTATAATGTTCTTTACTTTTGTATTTCTAAAAGTTTTTTGTAACATTGATAGTGGACGCGATTCTGTTTATTATTGTCAACCGACGGTACACGACCTTGCTTGTGTATTACCGGCATCGACACAGCAGCCAGAGCAAGGTAACAGACGAACCACAACAATGCAAACATTGGATGTGTACAGCGACGCGGCGCGGAGCGGCGGTCAGGTGCTACCGAAACAAGCAATCTAAACAGTCATTGGGTTGTCGTGAACGTTTAATTTGTTTTATGTAAACAATGAATTAAGTGCAACCAGAGGTTTTCTCTCTCACAAGATTACCATAACGAAGGTCATTATAGTGAAGAAAATCTAAGATCAAATAAAATGTGTTTCCCTTAGTACAACATCAACCAATTACTACGTAATGCGTTGTGCATTAATTACAGTCACATGTTTATTCTTTCTGCAACTATTCCTAAATGAAAATTAAGTTCAGATTATTTTCCTTCTGTACAACAGTACCGTAACGAAAATGAAACCCACATTTCTTTGTTCTCTCTTACACCAGTAAGTGTTCAAAATGTCCACCATTCCATTCGACACATGCTCCATTACGGCGAAACCACTCTCGTCGCACTCGATCACACACATGCAAATTTGTCTTTATGGTATGGAAGCATCGAAAATCCTCTGCGCAAGTTCTTCCACATTATTTACTTGCTGAGCATAAATAAGTTTCTTCATATGGCCCCAAAAGTAAAAAACCAGTGGATTTTAATCAGGACTGCGTGGTAGCCATCGCCGTGGACCAAAACGTCTTACCCATTGCCCTGGAAAGCGTCTGTTCAAAAACATTCGTACTCTGTGAGCAATGTGGAATGGATCAGCATCGTGGAGGAACCACATCGGAGAGCAATGAGATATACGGGCCCTGCCACGAACTTGTAACGTCACATTATTCGGCTTGTCCGCCACACTTCGCGATCGGCCCACAGGAACTCAATACTTAATTAGAAAGGTACGCACTAAAGGGCTTAATTTTGTTGTGTGCTGTCGAGAACTTGCGTACATTTAAACAGGCAGTTAAGGATTAATAAACTCGTCTTAAATAATTAATCTCTCCTCGTTAGAGACGACTGCTGGCACTCGTAAGACCTGCAGGGTCACGTACTGTGACGTAAGCGCCACGATCTGTCTTTCTCATGGGCCTCGAAACACATGTTATGACGTACGGCTAACGGAATATCTTCTAATAAAGTTGGTAGCAATGTTTCCTGTAGAAAGGTTCGGTAATTCAAATGTTCAAATGTGTGTGAATTTCTAAGGGACCAAACTGCGTAGGTCATCGGTCCCTAGACTCACACACTACTTAAACTAACTTATGCTAAGAACAACACACACACCCATGCCCGAGGGAGGACTCGAACCTCCGGCGGGAGGGGCCGCGCAGTCCGTGACATGGCGCCTCAAACCGCACGGCCACTCCGCGCGGCGTTCGGTAATCGTTACCAGTCAATCGTGCAGGTGAAACATGATGCCCAATAATGTAATCATTGATTATACTCGCCCATACATTTGCGGGAAAGCGGCATTGAAAACGTGGCGCGGACGGTGTACACTTCACGTGTGCATGTTACGGACATTAGTTATTCCGTCGCGAGTAAAACAAGCTTCATTTGTGAGGAGTATTTTGTGTTGTGGATTGGCAAGATAGCCAACCCACTATGAGAGGAAGCCGAAAGGCACGCGTTTTAGCTCACGCAGGCTGGCGTGAGGTCTGGAACAGGTCAAGGAATTAGACTAGCAAAAAAGGACGTAGCTGTGGAATACTTAACTTTAATCCATAAATGGTGAACATCGCTCTTGACGGTACATGTTTTACAGCATCAATAGTAACTGGTAATGGCGCCTTGCTAGGTCGTAGCAAATGACGTAGCTGAAGGCTATGCTAACTATCGTCTCGGCAAATGAGAGCGTATTTTGTCAGTGAACCATCGCTAGAAAAGTCGGCTGTACAACTGGGGCGAGTTCTAGGGAGTCTCTCTAGACTAGACCTGCCGTGTGGCGACGCTCGGTCTGCAATCACTGATAGTGGCGACCCGCGGGTCCGACGTATACTAACGGACCGCGGCCGATTTAAAGGCTACCACCTAGCAAGTGTGGTGTCTGGCGGTGACACCACATTTTGTTAACAGAATCATGCTGTTCACTTTGTAACAAAATAAACTCTGAGAATTCTCGTCGCAGAGGGAAATCTTGCTCTTCCAGCGCTAGTACGAGCTGAATGTGGTAAGGCCGCAGACGCTTCTCTTGCGAAGTGGGATGAACGACAGTGTGCGATACACCCAACTGGCGGGCGATGCTTCTAGTACTCTGAGTACGTTCTTCGCGTTGTGAGCCTCTGCTTTATGCTCGGGGCCATAAACAGCCCGTATCTCTCAATCTATGCAAATTAAATACGTACTCCTAAGTTGTATACTGTCGTGATTTATTTAATAATAAAATGAAAGCGTATCAGAACAGACAATACGTAAAAAGGTAAAGACAGCTACTGTACTTCGTTACGAATGAATTGCAAAATAATCGAGTAAAAGTAGAGAATTATGATGATACAAACCATTGGTGAACAGCAACAAATGTCGATCGCGCAAGAACTTTTCGTTCCTGGCCGATGTGGCCGAGCGGTTCTAGGCGCTTCAGTCCGGAACCGCGCTGCTGCTACGGCCGCAGGTTCGCCCTGCCTCGGGCATGGATGTGTGTGATGTCCTTAGGTTAATTAGGTTTAAGCAGGTCTAAGTCTATGGGACTGATGACCTTAGATGTTCAGTCCTATAGTGCTTAGAGCCATTTGAACCCTTTGAACTCTTCGTTGTGGGAAGCGTTCACGATAAATTCGTACAGCTGCCCTCGCCATAAATTAATTGAATATCGCATAGTTCAGCGACAATAAATCTCCCTTCCATCCTAATGTTTAACGGAATTGCAATAACATCTGCACAGGTAATGTGGCGACTGTCGACGATCGGCGTGTTACAACGACTCTACCTCGCAGGCCGTAGATGCCTGTGGGTCTGCGACTCACGCTCGCGATGCCAACCAACACCGACTCAAAGGATGGCCTCGGCGCTTGTTCGTGACGTCACGTCAGCTAGGCACGGCGAACGCCAGGTCTGTTGCAGGCAAAAATGGTTCAAATGGCTCTGCGCACTATGGGACTCAACATCTGAGGTCATAAGTCCCCTAGAACTTAGAACTACTTAAACCTAACTAACCTAAGGACATCACACACACCCATGCCCGAGGCAGGATTCGAACCTGCGACCGTAGCAGTCCCGAGGTTCCGGACTACAGCGCCAGAACCGCTAGACCACCGCGGCCAGCTGTTGCAAGCAGAAACGCCAAGGCGCGTTTATCAATATAAATCTCTTATTTTTGGACAAAATGTTTGGTATTCTTTTGGATTCTGCAGTTTTATTTAGATGAAAGATTTTCTTACTATCGTAAAGCTACAGATGAAGATCATAGTTCTGTATTACTGAATCCTTCGAAACAAACGTAGATCAATATGAGAAGATGCTTTGCCCCATTGCAAGCTTCGGAAATTTTACATTTAAGTAACTATATTTACTTGATCCATTTTGTTATCGAAACTTACCCCAACCTCCTTACAATGAACTCGTTTCTTTTATTTATTTATTTATTTTCGTTTGACATCGTCACTGGAAATGTGAACTAATTTACATGTGTAAATGTCCAGCTGTTGCCAGTCATTAGATTACAGTCGTTTTCAACGAAAGGAATTCTAAACAGGAAACAAAATAGCTTCATACATCGAAAATACTGCTGAGCTTAAACTTTTTTAAACATGCACATTAGAAAAGATAAACACTCCCCTCTTGCAACTGAAAGGAGAAACTTTACAAGATAAAAAATTTTATTTGATAAAACAAGTACCTCTCTTTGGCCTCTTCTTCTGTCCCCCACCACCTCCCCCAACGTGTACAATCGCAAGATATTTCATTAACATTCAGTGCTCCTCACCCCATAGTCAACCAGGGTACCTAAAGAAGAGCACCAATATGTTCACAGTTTCTCGTAAAAGCAACCCAGTACAAACGTCACTTCCTCAGATTTATAAATAAGGTAAAGAAGCACGAATTCTGTTGCTGCTGGGCCATGAAGTTGTTTTTGTATGTCACTCCTTAAAACAGGTGGAAAATTAAGTTCCGGAGTACACTATTTGTTAAGAAGTGTAGTGAATTGCACAGTTAATTGATTGCAGAAATCTCTCAGAACAATGTGTGTTGGTCAACTACCGCCAATAGTTTCACATTTTCCTGTGTCAGAGACGGAGACACCACCATTTTGCTCGCAACAGACCTGGCGTTGGCCGTGCCTAGCTGACGTGACGTCACGAACAAGCGCCGAGGCCTTCCTTTGAGTCGGTGTTGTGCCAACACGCGCAGCGGTAAATAACAAGAACCGACTACTTGCTTAAATAAGTGACATAAGTGCACCTGTGTTGGAAGAGGGGCGAAGCAGGTACCCCGTAGTATTTTGATCCTGTTTAATGAATTTTCCCAGTCTTCTGTGCGTAATGTTTACACAAGTCGCGTGTAATACAGGTGCACTGTCCAGTGTCTACTTGTCAAAACATTGTCCCGAGACAATCTGTTTTTTTTTTTCTTTTTGGGAAAATCGTAGGAAATAAACAAAGATGTTAGTAGATGTTTTAAATCGATTACTTGCGTTCTACTGACAGTTTTTTTTTTCAGCTTATACCGTTTACAGCCTGTATTTTCCGTGTGATATTTGTGCACCGAGAACTACAGGCATTTGGTAGAGCAGTTTTGGCAGTTTGACAGTGATCCCGGTAGCTGAGGCTTTTCGGGGCTGGCTTCGTTTCCTTTTTGTGCGATCCACGGAGGTGGTAGCACGACAGTTAGTCCAGCGAGCGCGGCGGAACAGGAACCCGTTAGCTGAGGCCGGCGAACCCGGCGGAAGGAAGCGCAGCGCAGCTTCACACGCCTGGACCGCCGCTTCCCTTGTCTCCGGAACGGCTCGGCGATCACGTCGTGCTACGCGCCAGGGACATATTCAACTCTACAGTGGCAACGCGCAGCTTTACACGCCCGTGGAGGGTGCCGAATTTCTGGAAGCGTTCAATTCTTCACGCATGGTAGTTTCCTCTGTGTCAAGCTGTTTATCGAGAGGTCCACGGTTTATTCACAGGACAGCCATAAGGTTTTTTTTCTAAAATTTAAAGTGCCTTTCACTTATGTAAATCCTTTGCGTATGTGAAAAACATCAGTGTGAAGCATGGTTCGCCTTTCACGTTAAACTATAGTTCTCCCTGAAAATGATCCTGTGTGCCGATTCTAAGGTCAGAGGAAAACGAGCTCGTGCCATCGTGTAATGTCTGTTTATTTACGTGACCATTACGGCAAACGGTGGCAGGGGTAAAATACAGGGAGCGAAAGGCTATTTACAATTTGTACAGAAACCAGATTGCAGTTATATGAGTTGAGGGGCATGAAAGGGAAGCAGTGGTTGGGAAGGGAGTGAGACTGGTTGTTGCCTCTCCCCGATTTTATTCAATCTGTATATTGAGCAAGCAGTAAAGGAAACAAAAGAAAAATTTGGAGTAGGTATTAAAATCCATGGAGAAGAAATAAAAACTTTGAGGTTCGCCGGTGACATGGTAATTCTATCAGAGACAGCAAAGGATTTGGAAGTGCAGTTGAACGGAATGGACAGTGTCTTGAAAGGAGGATATAAGATGAACATCAACAAAAGCAAAACGAGGATAATGGAATGTAGTCGAATTAAGTCGCGTGATGCTGAGGGAATTAGATTAGTAAATGAGACACTTAAAGTAGTAAAGGAGTTTTGCTATTTGGGGAGCAAAATAACTGATGATGGTCGAAGTAGAGAGAATAAAATGTAGACTGGCAATGGCAAGGAAAGCGTTTCTGAAGAAGAGAAATTTGTTAACATCGAGTATAGATTTAAGGGTCAGGAAGTCGTTTCTGAAAGTATTTGTATGGAGTGTAGCCATGTATGGAAGTGAAATGTGGACGATAAATAGTTTGGACGAGAAGAGAATAGAAGCTTTCGAAATGTGGTGCTACAGAAGAAGCTGAAGATTAGATGGGTAGATCACATAACTAATGATGAAGTATTGAATAGAATTGGGGAGAAGAGGAGTTTGTAGCATAACTTGACAAAAAGAAGGGACCGGTTAATAGGACATGTTCTGAGGCATCAAGGGATCACATATTTAGCATTGGAGGGCAGCGTGGAGGCTAAAAATCGTAGAGGGAGACCAAGAGATGAATACACTAAGCAGATTCAGAAGGATGTAGGTTGCAGTAGGTACTGGGAGATGAAGAAGCTTGCACAGGATAGGGTAGCATGGAGAGCTGCATCAAATCAGTCTCAAGACTGAAGGTCACAACAACAACAACAACAACAACAACAACGGCACCCCAACCCCAGTTCTCGATACCAGTAATATCGTACTATTTTCTGCGAAGTAACAGACATATTTTTGTGACAATATTCACATTTGGTTTTATTAATGTATAGGTACTCAGATGTATCGATATATTACAGTGATATGGTTCTTGTGTGTATTCATTTCTGTGAGACTGTCATAATCTTTGACTTACTTGTAACCGTTTTGGTGCGAATGCGCACAGAGCAGTCTTTGTTTCACTTTGCAGAAGTTAAGTTGTTATTTCGCTTTGTAAAAGAACAGTCAAGTCCTGTGATTGGTTAAAGTGGAAATTAAATATATGAAGATTGATACAAAACTATTTCTTGATGGTGTGACAGTTAAGAAGTAGTATATGTGAATTTACAAGAAGTTTATTAAAAATGTAGATCGTGAACACCAAGTCAAAAATTATTTCTACCATACCATTGTTCAGATCTGGGATTGTTTGATCATTAAGAATTTCTTGAAAAACGCGTTTGTTAGGTATTCAAATCTTGCTAAAATACAGATCTGGACCTTCTAGCAGTCAACGTGGAATCACCCTAGAATCAACAAGATGAGCCATAACAACTTCGCCGAAATCTACGTGGGACTCCATTCAAGATAAGTGCCAAAATTAATGACTTTCTTTTTTACAGTGACTCCATTATTTCCATTCTGACGATACCATCCACAGTCAATAACTTTGTTGTTGCCCGATAAAGCGAACATATGCTGCGAGAGCAACATTATTAATCTGATTTCTAACCTACTTTGCAAGTGGCGGTATTGTTAGAATCGCTAACACCACAACACCTTGTACTGCAGTGACCTGTCCGAAACAAGAAATGAAAATTTGTGTTTATCGCATCGCCGACAACGAGATCATGAGAGACGGGCCACAAGCTCGGATTAGGGAGGGATGTGGTAGCAAATCGGCCGTGGCCATTCAAAGGAACCATACCGGCGTTTTCCTTAAGCGATTTAGGGAAATTCTTGGAAAACGGAAATAAAGATGGGAGAATGGGGCTTTGAACTGGCGACCTCCTGAATGTGAGTCCTTTACGCTAATCACTGAGCCACCTTGCTCGATGTGTTCAAAACAACCTTTAGAGCAGTGATTCCCAACATACTTAGACTGTTGCCCCTGAGTGCAGTCAGATATTAGCTAGAAAACTCACCTCCTCACACACACACACACACACACACACACACACACACACACACACTCCCGGACACTACTATCCACATTTTCGTCTAATAAAACTTTAGAATGAAAAAGAATGTTCTTTGAACATTTTCATTTCTAAAATGACGGAAGGTAAATGATATTTAGTTTTGTGGGTTTTTTATTAAATCACGAAGAAATGAGTCAGTGAGACAAGTATTGGTAGGCCTACTGTTTCTTCTAATAACATACAGCGAGATCTTGAGAGGTGGTGGTCCGGATTGCTGTACACACCGGTACCTCTATTACCCAGTAGCACGTCCTCTAGCATTTATGGATGCCTGTATTCGTCGTGGCTTACTATCCACAAGTTCATCAAGGCACTGTTGATCCAGATTGTCCCACTCCTCAACGGCGATTCTGCATAGATCCCTCAGGGTGGTTGGTGAGTTACTTCGTCTATAAACAGCCGTTTCAATCTGTCCCAGGCACGTTCGATAGGGTTCATGTCTGGAGAACATGCTGGCCACTCTAGTCGAGCGATGTCGTTATCCTGGAGGAACTCATTCACAAGATGTGCACGATGGGGGAGCGAATTGTCCATGAAGACGAATGCCTCGCCAATATGCTACCGATATGGTTTCACTATCGGCCAGAGGATGGAATTCACGTATCGTACAGCGGTTAGAGGCGCCATCCATGACCACCAGCGGCGTACATCGGCCCCAGATAATGCCACCTCAAAACAGCAGGGAACCTCCACCTTGCTGCACTCGCTGGACTGTGCATCTAAGGCGTTCAGCCTGACCGGGTTGCCTCCAAACACGTCTCCGACGATTGTCTGGTTGAAGGTATATGCGACACTTATAGGGGTAGAACGTGATGCCATTCTTGACGGTCCAGTCGGCATGTTGTTAGCACCATCTGTACCGCGCTGCATGGTGTCGTCGTTGCAAAGATAGACCTCGCCATGGACGTCGGGAGTGAAGTTGCGTATCATGCAGCCTAGTGCGTACAGTTTGAGTCGTAACACGACGTCCTGTTGCTGCACGAAAAGCATTATTCAACATGGTGGCGTTGCTGTCATGGTTCCTCCGAGCCATAATCCCTTGGGCGGCCTGAGCGAGACAGCCATCGACAGTTCCTGTCTCTCTGTATCTCCTCCATGTCCGAACACCATCGCTTTGGTTCACTTCGAGACGCCTGGACACTTCCCTTGTTGAGAGCCCTTCCAGGCACAAAGGAACAATGCGGACGCGATCGAACCGCGGTATTGACCCTCTAGGCATGGTTGAACAACGGACAACACGAGCCGTGTACCTCCTTCCTGGTGGAATGTCTGGAACTGATCGGCTGTCGGTTACCCTCCGTGTATCAGGTGCTGCTAATGCATGGTTGTCTACATCTTTGGTAGGGTTTAGTGACATCCCTGAAGAGTCAAAGAGACTGTGTCTGCGATGTAATATCCATAGTCAACGTTTCTCTTCAGGAGTTCTGGGAACCGGGATGATGCAAAAGTTTTTTTGATGTGTGTAGATGTAGATGAATTTTACTATCGTAGACGCATGGTACAAAGCACATGTTTGGTGAGTGGACTATGTGAGGAAGACGATGTTTATACATTCGTATCACTTGCTATAACCTCCACCTCATTGCGTCACACGTTAATGCTAGTATTTTAAAAAATGTGTAATTATTGGTAACGTATACTCTTACGAAATAGTGATAATAGTAACACTTTTTCAAAGACAGAGTAGTTTCGTAACCGAAACACGACTGAAACCTTTTTTTTTAACTCTCAGAAAATTGCATTTCACCCTGAGGGGTAACAACGTCAGGCTGAGTACCACTGCTTTAGAGCAATGTCCACAAATCTTATTCTTCTTCAGAGGATGTAAGACAGTTCAGTGTACGATTTTCTTGTCTACATTCGGTCCGGTTCCCTGAAAATATAGCTAATGACGCGAAATAAAATATCTATTACAAGAGCTCAGAGGAATCTTGTCCACAGCATCTGATAATCGGGACATTTATGTCGTTGGTAAATCTAAGTGTGGTACTACAAACCTTCTTGTGAAAACCAACATGTTCGTCACATACGTTCAACACTGACTTAACTGTTTTACTACGTGAGCGCAAAATATACGAGTAAACACGATCAGCTGTTATAAAAATTATCATCCCTACAGAGCAACAGTGCTGTGTTGATGGTTCAAATGGTCAAATGGCTCTGAGCACTATGGGACTGAACTGCTGAGGTCATCAGTCCCCTAGAACTTAGAACTACTTAAACCTAACTAACCTAAGGACATCACACACATCCGTGTCCGAGGCAGGATTCGAACCTGCGACCGGAGCGGTCGCGCGGTTCCAGACTGTAGCGCTTAGAACCGCTCGGCCACCCTGGCCGGCGCTGCGTTGATCATTTATAATTTGTACATTGCCAGGATGTATCTACTTGCAAGCTTTTCTTTCTTGTGTGTTTTCTGTCGTTCTTGCTTCCAGTTTTATGGCATATTTGAGAACTGATTGTCTCAGGTTCTAAGGAATTTCAAGTGAGTTGTAAAGCGTCTAAATGGAGAAAAATGAGATATTTGCGTTAATGGAACCTGTACAACTTTAAGTGCCGTAATATTTTCAGTGCCAAAGCAGCCAGATAAAAGTTAGTTATTTTTCTTCGTGGTTTAGGTGATAGTTCAAGTACTAAAATGGAAAATGGAATAGATAAATATCCTAAATATAAATATAAAGGAAATGAAATCCACTGCACTTTTTTCTGGCGTGCAGTAAAAAAATTACTTTATGGACCAATTTAAATTTCAATTAAAGAGCTGGTAAAACACGGAAGCAGTAAGATAATAAATTTTAAAAACTGAAACACTTCGAGACGGAGTTTATTAGCAGACAGATAGTGTCGTTAGCGCAGTAAAATAGAATATATAGTAACAGTGATACTATTCTGAACCAGCAGTTAAGTCAGTATCTTTTTAACTAAGTCCATGTACCGTCTAGCCAACATACCCCTTTATAAAGCATTTACTTTCGAATGTCTTCACACAAGTAAGAAAAATACACTGAAGAACCAAAGAAACTGGTACACCTTCCTTATATCGTGTAGGGCCCCCGCAAGCACGCAGAAGTGCCACAGCACGACGTGGAATGGCCTCGACTAATGTCTAAGTTAGTGCTGGAGGGAACTGACACCATGAATCCTGCAGAACTGTCCATAAATCCGTAAGATTACGAGGGTTGGAGAGCTCTTCTGAACAGCACGTTGAAAAGCGTCCCAGATATGCCCAATAATGTTCATGTCTGGGGAGTTTGGTGGCCAGCGGAGGTGTTTAAAGTCAGAAGAGTGTTCCTGGAGCCACTCTGTATTAATTTTGGACTGTGGGGTGTCGCACTGTCCAGCTGGAATTGTCCAAGCCCGTCGGAATGTACAAAGGACATGAATGGAGGCAGGTGATCAGACAGGATGCTTACGTACGTGTCATCTGTCGGAGTCGTATCTAGACGTACCAGGAGTGCCATATCACTCCAACTGCACACGCATTATGGATTCATGAGGTTGTCTCCGTACCCGTACACCTCCATCTGCTCGATACAATTTGAAACGAGACTCGCCCGATCAGGCAACGTGTTTCCAATCATCAACAGTCCAATGTTGGTGTTGACGGGCCCAGACGAGGCGTACAGCTTTGTGTCGTGCTGTCGTCAAGGGTACACGAGTGGGCCTTCGGCTACGAAAGCTCATATCTATGATGTTTCGTTGAATGGTTCGCACGCTGACAGTTGTTGACGGCCCAGCATTGAAATCTGCATCAATTTGAGTAAGGACTGCACTTCTGTTACGTTGGACGATTCTCTCATGTCGTCGTCGGTCCCGTTCTTGCAGGATCTTTTTCCGGCCGCACAGTTGTTGGAGAGTTCATGTTTTATCGGATTTATGATATTCACGGTACACTCGTGAAATTGTCGTACGGGAAAATGCCCCTCCGCGCTGGGACAGCGCGGCATTGTGGTGGGGGGAAACGTGAAGCGAGGCTGAGTGCTTTGGCACTCGGGCCCGAGCAGGGCCCGCAAGCCGAAATTTTGGCCACACCTGAAGTACAGGCTCAGATTTACCAGGCTTCAGTAATGCGTGATGTGTCTGTTGAACGCACCATGATTCATGAAGGTTGATGCTTCTGAGAACAATAGGTTACGAAAAGACTCTTAATTTGTTTCTTTTTGATTGCAAGCCCATTGACAAAACGTATGGTAATTATCACATCATCCCCGTCGTGTTCGTCATATAGTGAAATACGATGGAAATGAAATTCGTGGCACCATAACATTCTCAGAACACCAGTTTGTGATATACCAGAGTAACGAGTAACAACTCGGGAACTTATCTGAGGATTTACAACAGCAGCTGCTAATCCTGCAGTCTCAATATTTTTCCCTTTAACAGTTTTCGTGCAGCCTTTTCCTTAGGTCTTCACTTCCACTAGTAAAAATGGTTCAAATGGCTCTGAGCACTATGGGACTTAACATCTTAGGTCATCAGTCCCCTAGACTTAGAACTACTTAAACCTAACGACATCACACACATCCATGCCGGAGGCAGGATTCGAACCTGCGACCGTAGCAGCAGTGTGGTTCCGGACTGGAGTGCCTAGAACCGCTCGGCCACAACGACCGGGCACTTCCACTACTAGCAAAGTTTCTCAGAATGTGGTGATGGTGGTATTCTCGCCAGAAAGCGTTGTGCATAAAGGGTGATAGCATTTGTGATATTTGTTTAGGATTCACCATAAATTAAATCACTTCATGACTTTTCAAAAAAAAGTCTTAAGGGGGTCTGCGACGTTATTGTCACTAAGCGATACAACAGTTGTCTTGATCGTCAATATCAGCAAGAGCCATACAAACATCATACATGGTTTGTAGTGTGGTTTAAAAGACTATAAAATCTAATAGAGCTGCCGTTTACAAATTAAAATGTGGATCTTGCCATAACTACTATACAGTGCAGACGAGATGTGATCTCAAAACATTTTTCAGAGAGCATGCTTATGCAAGTAATACGAGTGCGCTAAGCTGCTAACTTAGAGACAATAACCATGTATTACAGTCTATTAACAAAAGTACGGAAATTTTGCAGTCGGTACCGAGAGGTGCCACACATGATCCCCTCGAAGAAATTGAGATTTTTTTCTCGCTACAAAAAACAGCCAAATCGAGTTGTGAATAAAGAATGTAGCTTCAGCAAAAAAAATTTTTTTTTTCCTAATCGATGACCTTTTGGACTATCTCTGGTCCTTTGTTGCTTAATTAAATAATACTGTGTTGGATTATTCACTTGTCATACAATTATGACACCAATGATACATTTTACTACACACGTTTCTTACTTTGGCTCTTGCCCTTACTAAGTTCTTTCCATGTCATAAGAAACACCTCCATTTTTAATATCTTTGCTTTCATGTTACAGATACAGTTTTCACTTTATAAATTATCTGTCTTTTTTCAAACTGTAAAAATATGAATTGTTATTTAAATGTTTTAAAATATCTGTTGATTGCACTGTATATTCGGCACTATGTGCTGTAAACGTCAATTTCCGTAAATTCACATCCGCCACTCTATGTTTTTTGGTTTAAAATGGGGGTACAATATCCCACTGGCATTTTATAACTGCAGTGACTGATGATCTCGATGTTTTGTCTTTTAATTGCAGTCACTGATGATATCGATGTTATAAGTGCAACCTGTTCCTAGGCCACAAATGTCAGTGGTTCCTTTCACTTCTATTACATGGCTCTGCTTTTCCCTTCCTACCAAATGTTTTAATACCTATGTTTATTGAACTTTTGATAGCTTTGTTTTTACTATGTACTACCGTTTTTAAATATATATTTTTTTATATTTATGTATTGAGCTATTTCCCTCTGCTCCGCCTTCCTATGTTCGAACTTCATCAGCTTGAAGCGCTGCAGCTAGGGTCTTGTTGGTAGAAATTCGAGCCCTTTTGTTAACAATTATCTTTTTTATATATAGAATTCGAATGACCTATGTAGTTTTTAATGAACATTCGTCATGCAATGATTGTGCCTGGTACCATAGACGTTACTTCCTCTGACGCCACCTACTGGTGCACTTTTGTCAGTTCGACACTGCTAGTATTATGGATTAGCAAGTTACAAGATACGCTGGATTGTTTTCAGTAGGTTTATTTTGCACTGATTGTTGCTAAATTACTCTTTTATATCCAGTCTTGTATTTAACATGTCATGCGACAATTCTAATTGTTATATCCTAGCCAGTAATGCCAACCGAGCCCACTGCCAAAAGGTTGGCAGCATCAAAGTCCGGACGCCGTCCGCATAAGCAGCGCCAGCGATACAGGAAATCGCCGCAAGTCTGCGCGCGCCATCGCTGGCTTCTGGCTTCTTAAGCGCTGGAGTCGCGAGCGCTAGGACAGTTCTGTATTCGCCGCTCAGTTGTATACTCGCCACCGATTTGTGTACTTGCTAGTCAGTTGTGTGTTCATCGCAGCAGAGTTGTTGTTTGTCGTCAGCCGGCGCTGACCTAGCCGCTCCGACTCGAACTAGACAGATTTCTGTAGACACGGAGTTCACTACTGTGTTTCTGTATCTTCGTTAATAAAGATAAGTACCGACTTTTATTTAATCAGAGTGTTTGGGTTTTCATCTTTCTGTTCACTGTTCCAGCGGACCGGTCGGCCCGCTATTTAAAGTGTGGCGGTGACTTCGTAAGCCGTTTCAACAGCGAAGTGTTTGTCGCTACGAACGCCGCCACAAAACTAACGTTGCTGTTCTCCCACAACGTGTCATGCGGTAAAAAATGAAACTATTTTGGCGACCAAGAACTATTTCACTTCCTTCTTCAACAGAATTCACTCACTAATGAAACTATTGATACCTGTTAAAAATTAATCACACACAAGAAAGCAACAGAAAGAATAACTGAAAGGCAACTATATGACGGCGTTCTACAACACAGGATGAATATAGACACAGAACACCTATTTTTACAATAATGGGGCCTGTAATGAATGTCCACCAACACCGCAATACTGCTACACAAGCTGCAATGAACATAAAATCGGTATGACCAACATTCATAACGCCTTGCTCGGTACCTCGAAGAAAACGGTCTATAGACACACAGTCAACATGGGTTTAGAAAACATCGTTCCTGTGAAACACAACTAGCTCTTTATTCACATGAAGTGTTGAGTGTTGAGTATTATTGACAGTGAATTTCAGATCGATTCCGTATTTCTGGATTTCCGGAAGGCTTTTGACACTGTACCACACAAGCGGCTCGTAGTGAAATTGCGTGCTTATGGAATATCGTCTCAGGTATGTGACTGGATTTGTGATTTCCTGTCAGAGAGGTCACAGTTTGTAGTAATTGACGGAAAGTCATGGAGTAAAACAGAAGTGATTTCTGGCGTTCCCCAAGGTAGTGTTATAGACCCTTTGCTGTTCCTTATCTATATAAAAGATGTGGGAGACAATATGAGCAGCCGTCTTAGGTTGTTCGCGGATGACGCTGTCGTTTATCGACTAATAAATTTATCATAACATCAAAACAAACTGCAAAACGATTTAGAAAAGATATCTGACATGTGCGAAAAGTAGCAGTTGACCCTAAGTAACGAAAAGTGTGAGGTCATCCACATGAGTGCTAAAAGGAACTCGTTAAACTTCGGTTACACGATAAATCATTCTAATCTAAAAGCTGTAAATTCAGCTAAATACCTAGGTATTACAATTACGAACAACTTAAATTGGAAGGAACATATAGAAAAGTTGTGGGGAAGGGTAACCAAAGACTGCGTTTTATTGACAGGACACTTAGAAAATGTAACAGACCTACTAAGGAGATTGCCTACACTACGCTTGTCCGTCCTCTTTTACAATACTGCTGCGCGGTGTGGGATCCTTACCAGATATGACTGACTGAGTACATTGAAAAAGTCCAAAGAAAGGCAGCACGTTTTTTAGTATCGCGAAATATGGGAGAGAGTGTCACAGAAATGATACAGGATTTGGGCTGGACCCTAAAAGAAAGGCGTTTTTCGTTGCGACGGAATCTTCTCACGAAATTCCAATCACCAACTTTGTCCTCCGAATGCGAAAATATTTTGTTGACATCGACCTACATAGGTAGAAACGATCACCACGATAAAATAAGAGTAATCAGAGCTCGTACGGAAAGATATAGGTGTTAATTCTTCCCGCGCGCTATACGTGATTGGAATAATAGAGAATTGTGAAGGTGGTTCGATGAACCCTCTGCCAGGCCCTTAAATGTGATTTGCAGAGTATCCATGTAGATGTACTGTTGTTTACACGAGCATAAACCCTCCCCCGGGCTAGCTGTGGTACACAAGGTGTAACCACCCACTTAAACTCTGTATTTACGTTCTTACTTGCAACTATTCAGTTAAAAATAGAGGTTTCCTTTATAAAGAAAAGGAGTTTTCGTGTTTTATTTCACCAGTCATCTAGTAGAATATGGCTATGTGACTAGTGCCATCTTGAGGCCGCTGTCATTTCATACTGTTTTCTTGTAGGATGCATAGTTCTTGCGGTATTTTGATGCGTTAACAGGAATACTCAGACCGTCACAAGGGACACTAAGTCTTAGCCAGTGCACAGAGTGGAATCTAGGAACTTGGGTCCGTTAGCATGCTGCTGTAAGAACGAGACTGTGAACCACTCTCTGTGAAAAGTTTTTAGAAGGCAAGTGATCGCACCTTCTAGTTTCGATATGGGAGCAGCTATTACTCAAACACTGAGCAAAAATAGGTAATCTGAGACGTAAACTGCTATGGATCTTTATAAAAGGCATTAAAGCAAACGAAACAATGCTACGCTAGATTACTAGCCCACAAGCAGCACAGAATGAAAGTAGCACAACTATCTCGTCCTGTAGGATGTGCCAGCTCGGCCCTGACCGTGAGTGCAACGGATGAGGTAATAGCGCCAGCCGCACCGACCCTGAAAGCCTGGAGTCTCTTCTTAAGGAGTTCACTTTCTTCTATTGTTTTTTTCCCTTAATTTCTAGGGGCTGTATCTGGAATGAAAGTATACAGCCCCTTCGACTATCAATAACAACTTGTAATTTTCCTTTTCTGCATAATCTTTCAGAAATACAGGAACACACTGGCTGCCAAGTACTTCAGATGTTGAGTAACGAAGGCCAGTTGTAAAAATTATTGATCTGTAGAAACATGTTTAATTATTCACTCCTAAGTCTGTGTTTCTTGCCTTCCTTGGAAAATTATCCAAGTAGCCGTAGCACAAAAAAAAATGGATGCTGGAACGTTAAAGCCTGCTAATCGATGTTATTGTAGATGGACCGTAGGCGCACTTGTTGAAGAAAAAGGAGAATGGGTGGGGGCAACATGTTGTAAGCTCTGCCCGACACCCACTTGAAGGGACACGTCGAAACCACGGGTAGCCTACAACAGCGCACGAGACTTATGCCGAACAGCTATAGAATACAATCCCAGGGACTTATACAGTGAGCCATCCCGTTCTACAGACACTATACATGATCTTTTGTAGCTGGCGACAATATGTTGGACTCAAGAAAAGAGAGAGTTGTCTAGTGGCTGACGATGCTAAAACTATATTTCATACGGAAGATATTACAACTGCCATTCCATGTATTTGGTTTCAAATACTCTATCTGATTAATATGGGGTGTATCCATCCTCCGCCTTTATCAGAACTTGAACTTTCTTGGGGGCACTTTCAATGAGTTTTCTGAATGTCTGTAGGCAAATGGCAGCCGAAACCTGAGAAGGTAGTGATCACAGACGCTGGGATCTGAAGCGAAGTCGACGTACTAACTCACTCCAAAAATGTTCCATTAGGTTCAGGTCGACACTTTGGACAGGCCACTCCATTTCAGCAATGTTATTGTCCACAAACGATTCCTTTACAGACGCATGTTATGTCATGTTATGTTAACCGGGGACCTAGAAACGACGGAGAGGCTCCGTTCCTGCCGCAGCCGCAGTGGTCCGCAAACCCACGACGACTACCGCAGTCCACTTCACCCCTGTGCCGCCCCACACCGAACCCGGGGTTATTGTGCGGCTCGGCCCCGGTGGATCCCCCAGGGAACGTCTCACACCAGACTAGTGTAACCCCTATGTTTGCGTGGTAGAGTAATGGTGGTGTACGTGTACGTGGAGAACTTGTTTGCGCAGCAATCGCCGACATAGTGTAGCTGAGGCGGAATAAGGGGAACCAGCCCACATTCGCCGAGGCAGATGGAAAACCGCCTAAAAACCATCCACAGACTGGCCGGCTGTCGGGAACCGGCGCTCCTTCCGTCCCGGGAAGCCGTGCGTTAGACCGCACGGCCAACCGAGCGGACTGTCCGTCAGTACGTAAGGTCTGCCTGATGTGGTTTAGCTGCGGTTGTTTGTCACGTTTCCGCTTCACCATCACATCACCAACAGCCGATTTGGGCAGCTTTAAACAGATTGAAACGTGCCTGGTGGATGAGTTACTTCGTGACATCCAATGACCAGTCCACATTCGGAGTCACTGAAGTCTCCCGACTGACACATTGTGCTTCACTACTAATAGCACAATACTCCATGTCTCCTTTTATACTAGCGGGTTCGTCTATTTTGACATATAGTGGTCCATTCCGATACATTCGATCAGGTAGTTTCGCGGTTGCAATTACAATAGAGTTAAAAAATCCACCATTCCCAAAGTATATCAATGAACCCTTGCTGTTCTTCTCAAAGACATCAGGCATATAGCCAAAGGGTGCAGGATTTTCGATCGCTAGCACTATGTCGTTTAATCTTCGTAGAAAAATTCTCACTGCGTTCTGATTCACAGCAGGCAGTATTTTCCTTTCTTTCCGAAGTTAAGTGGACATTTATTGTTTGGTATATGGGCGAATCGATCGAAGACATAACCTACGCCCTTGTCATTCCAAAGATACTCTATGAAGGTCAGGTTTGTAAGGCAGTTCAGCAGATGTCAATCGGACAGAAAACTTGTCTATAATGTTAGCATCCCACGCCTGTACGTATAAAATTCGGATGCAAACCCCATGTCAAACAAAGGCCGCTCGCCGCGAGAAGTAGCTGCGCGGTCTGTAGCGTATTGTCACGGTTCGCGCGGCTCCCCCCGTCGGAGGTTTCGAGTCTTCTCTCGGGTAAGGGTGGGTGTGTTGTGCATAGCGTAAGTTAGTTTAAGTTAGATTAAGTAGTGTGTAAGCTTAGGGACCGATGACCTATGCAGTTTGCTCCCGTAAGATCTTACCACAATTTTACAAAGGCCGTTCATTGTGGTGTTTTGACACTTTGGGCCACATAATGGTTTGGTAACATTATGATAAGAACGCACAAAAATTGAATACCAGATTTCCTATTAACCCTGTTGTTGTTGTCGTTGTGGTGATCAGTCTAGAGACCGGTTTGATGCATCTCTCCATGCTATTCTATCCTGTGCAAGCTATTTCATCGCCGAGTAACTACTGCAACCTACATCCTCCTGAATCTGCTTAGTGTATTCATGTCTTGTTCTGCCTCTACGATTTTTACCCTCTACGATTCCCTCCAGTACTAAACTGGTGACCCTTTGGTCATCGCGTCCACATTGTTACTTTGTGCCAGGAAGGGCTCTCAACAAGGGAAGTGTACAGGCGTCTCGGAGTGAACCAAAGCGATGTTGTTCGCACATGGAGGAGATACAGACAGACAGGAACTGTCGATAACATGCCTCGCTCAGGCCGTCCAAGGGCTACTACTGCAGTGGATGACCGCTACCGACGGAAGAACCCTGACGCAACGCCACCATGTTGAATAATGCTTTTCGTGCAGCCACAGGACGTCGTGTTACGACTCAAACTGTGTACAATAGGCTGCATGATGCGCGACTTCGCTCCCGACGTCCATGGCGAGATCCACCTTTGCATCACGACACCATGCAGAGCGGTGCAGATGGTCCCTACAATATGCTGAATGGACCGCTCACGATTGGCATCACGTTCTCTTCACCGATGAGCGTCTCATATACCTTCAACCAAGCAATCGTCGGAGACATGTTTGAGGGCAACCCGGTCAGGCTGAACGCCTTAGACACACTGTCCAGCGAGTGGAGCAAGGTGGAGGTTCCCTGCTGTTTTGGGGTGGCATTATGTTGGGCCAACGTACGTCACTGGTGGTCATGGAAGGCGCCATAACGGCTGTACGATACGTGAATGTCATCCTCCGACCGATAGTGCAACCATATCAGCAGCATATCGGCGAGACTATCGTCTTCATGGATAACAATTTGCGCCCCCATCGTGCACATCTTGTAAAGGACTTCCTTCGGGATAATGACATCGCTCGACTAGTGTGGCCAGCATGTTCTCCAGACATAAACGCCATCGAACATGCCTGGAACAGATTGAAAAGGGCTGTTTATGGACGACGTGATTCACCAACCACTATGGGGGATCTACGCCAAATCGCCGTTGAGGGGTGGGACTGTGCTACTGGGTATTGGAGATATCGGTGTGTACAGCAATCTAGACCACCACCTCTGAAGGTCTCGCTGTATGGCGGTACAACACGCATGAGCAGTAAAAAGGTCGGAAATGATGTTTATGTTGATCTCTATTTCAATTTTCTGTACAGGTTCCGGAACCGAGGTGATGCAAAACTTTTTCTGACGTGTGTGCGTAACATATTATTGGTGTTTTAATAAATGTAATTAAGTAGTGTATAACCTATAAATTATGATTTATTTTTAAAAAAATTGGAGAGGTGAAATTTACTATGGTTTAGTGTTAATGTAACATTTTCGCCCCTTTAGTGTTCTCGGGTTAAGAAGTAGTGGACTGACACATACGTCACTCACGTAAGTTTAGTCAAGGTCGTGTGCTACCGGTGAAAATGTAACAACTGCTACGATATAAATCGTCAACGGACGAGATTAAGGAATAAAATCATGGATTGCTGTTGATTCGAACGTTTCATGTATGAAACGTCCCGAAAAATTCATACGTTTTTGCTACGGCAAAACGTAAGTACAAAGAAGCTATAAAACCTTAACCTTCGACCACAAATGCCAAAAGAACGAGAGCTAGACACTATAGACGTAGTGCGAAATTATGATCGATGTGAGTGGCGTATTGGACTGGTAATAGTGTTCATACAATTTGTCAGCAGGTGTCAACATGTCTATTCCATCACATGACGAAATTGTCATATTGACGACAATGAGGTCATCAGAGAGTAGTTTATTTGAAGATGAATAATCTTAGTATTCGTTCAGAGAAGTCACAGATGTCCTAAATCAGAACGATCAGACGGAGATTTGAAACTGGTTTATCCTGAATACGAGTCTTTTGTTTCAACACTGCGTCTTCTGGCTGGATAAATAAAGGTAAGCTTCAGCGCGTTTATGAATCCAGGGGATTGTAAACTGATAAAGGAAATTCACGTGGACAGAATAATGATGCTTCATACTTGCGCTATAATGGGTCTATAATGTCCCACGTAATCGATATCTGCCTGAGTACACTCTCACCAAAGGGAATTTTGGCCGAGGAGGCAATTGCTAAGTACCTGCTTTTGGTAGAATCATTTTGTTTCACTGGCTTTTATTAATGGAATTACGTAGGTGGACGCTAGGCAGTACTGAAGTCTCTGCCACACACACACACACACACACACTGAGAATAAATTAAAACTGGCAGTTTTCATTTTTATCGTGACAATGCTCCATTTCATACAGAGAAATATATCGAACGACTGGTCTATGATTCTTATGAGAGCAGACGAAATGAGCGACTCTGCGATCAGCTGCAGCTCTGGTTCATAACTCTACCAGTAGATGTCCTGACACCTACATACGCGGAGCATAGTTTTCCAGAAGTAAAATCATCTCAAAATTTTGTAACTTCATGTACTCCACTACACTGGGGCAAAAAAGGCACGTTCTCTGCTGCGTGTCCTCTTGACGCATAATTAGTCTTTCTATTAGAAAGCCGGCCGGTGTGGCCGAGCGGTTCTAGGCGCCTCAGTCTGGAACCGCGCGAACGCTACGGTCGCAGGTTCGAATCCTGCCTCGGGCATGGATGTGTTTTATGTCCTTAGTTTAGTTAGGTTTAAGTAGTTCTAAGTTCTAGGGGAGTGATGACCTCAGATGTTAAGTCCCATAGTGCTCAGAGCCATTTGAACCATTTGAACCATGTATTAGAAAAAAAATATACTCATGTTTAGAAAAAAAAAACAGAACACTTTGAATGACTGAAGATAGGGCGTTCATATTCACAGGACATATACGGTAGCATGTTCTACAGAAATAAGCATTTCAGTCACTTCGGTTCAGCATTTGTCCTATTGCCTAGTAGGCACACGGTCCGCCATGGGCCCTCATAACTTTTTCGATGCGTGATGGCATCGGCGCGTATAAAGGGCAAATGGCGTCCTGTCATCCAAGCTGCATTCCCCTGGTCCCAAATTTCATCTGTGGTGGTTGGCAATGGGTCACAGCGCTGCACCCGCCGTTTCACCATATCCAACACTTTTTTGAATGGTAACAAGTCTGGTGATCTGGCGGTCCAGGGCAAAAGGCCGACATCCTGTGACACCAAGAAGGCACGTGTTTGTGCAGCAACATGTGGTCGCGCACTGTCTTGCTGAAAAATGGAGTCTGGGGTGTTGTGCAGGAAGGGTATGGGTGCGGATCGCAGGGATTGTACCAAACAGTATCCCATACCATAAGGCCTTGAGCTGGAGCTGTATGTCTTGTGCGAATGCAGTCGCTGTGATGCCACTCCCCTGTCTGCGGCGAAACAAAATGCAGCCATTATTTTCAAACAAACAGAACCTGGCTTTGTCCTAAAACACTGTCTGATGCCATTCCTGCCCCCAGTGGCGTCGTTCCATTCACCATTACCACCTAGCATGTGTCTGCACATTTGTCAAAGGTAGGCGGAGAAGTGAAGGAGGAGCATGCAACCCACGTCATAATAAACGGCGGTGGAATGTCACTACTGACAGTTACATGTCACACTGTCCCGCTGTTGCGCCAGAGCCGAGGAGAACGCAGATCTGTTCTGCAATGCTATTCGGATGACGTGTCGATCTTCTCGGGGTGGGTGGTCAGCGTGGTGCGACCTGAGCCATCTCGTCGTGTTCTACAACCTTCCGTGAATCTTTCGGCACACACCCGTTGCACTGCTGAAACACTTCGTCCCACAAGAGCAGCAATTTCCCGGATGGATACATCACATTCTGTCATGCCAATAATGCGCCCTATTTCAAACTCACTGATTTGACGGTACGATTCGCGCATACGTCTGCGAGGCATCCTGCACGTCTGCTCAAGTCACACTGATCCATTACCTTCGTTTATAAAGACAACGAGAGCCGCCGGCCCATTTTAGCGGTAGGTGGTGTTGCGCAACTATATCTAGTTCAAACCTACATTTCAGCAGGATAATGCACGACCGCATGTTGCAGGTCCTGTACGGGCCTTTCTGGATACAGAAAATGTTAGACTGCTGCCCTGGCCAGCACATTCTCCAGATCTCTCACCAATTGAAAACGTCTGGTCAATGGTGGCCGAGCAACTGCCTCGTCACAATATGCCAGTCACTACTCTTGATGAACTGTGGTATCGTGTTGAAGCTGCATGGGCAGCTATACCTGTACACTCCATCCAAGCTCTGTTTGACTCAATGCCCAGGCGTATCAAGGCCGTTATTATGGCCAGAGGTGGTTGTTCTGGGTACTGGTTTCTCAGGATCTATGCACCCGAATTACGTGAAAATGTAATCACATGTCACTTCTAGTATAATATATTTGTCCAATGAATACCCGTTTATCATCTGCATTTCTTCTTGGTGTAGCAATTTTAATGGCCAGTAGTGTACATGTCCTGTGAATATGAACATCCTATGTCTAGTCGTTCAAGGTGTCCTTTTTCTCTGAAAATGAGTATTTATTAGAATTTAATGTCCCGTTGACAACCAGGGTAGTAGAGACGAAGCACATGCCCCATAAGTGACAACGATAGAGAGGGAAATAGGCTGCTCTTCTTCAAAGAAACTATCCCCGCATTTGGATTAAACGATTTAAGTAACTACGCAAAACCTAAATCTGCATGACCAGAAGGGAGTTTGACCCCTTCTCCAGCTAAATGCGTGTTCACTCTGCTCATTATTTCCAGCAAGAACGTGAAGCCATTATCTTATAATAACTAACATCATGCAACATAGCAAGCAGTATTCTGCGTAACTGCAAGTGAGACGAATTCTTCGACACAGATAAGCGTTCACCGACGCGAAACTGGTGTCATTTACAGTTCATACTCAAAAAGTTAACAGATACGAACACTATTGACGTATGAATTCAATTCTCTCCCACAACATTTTCAAAATGAGCTGGCGTTCCGTCTATAATCGCTTCATTATACACGGAAAATGTTAAATCTGCCCCTCCCTTTTGTGTAATTAGGTGCTGCTTCACGTAACTACGGATATCTGCCGGTTTTATATGCTCAGTTAATAGCCCAGTACTTTTTAGAGAATGCCAATATCTGCCCAAGGGCAAGAATATCATAAGTATTTTCGGCCACTTACAGAATCTGTGTTTAAGTTCATCAATTTCTGCAGTTAAGAAAGTAGAAAATAGTTCACAAAGCTAAGAAATGCTACCACTCTTGCCAACTAATCACAAAAACGTTCAGATAAAATTTTGCTACGTCGCAGACCAAGACGTAAACAGCTCTTCTGGCACTGCAGGCCGTGAGGCGGTTGCCGCACTGAATCAAAATGCAATGTACTCATGTCGCAGTTTGGAAGACTCGTTTAACGTATGGCGGAACCTGTGGCTATAGTTTTCTCAATATTTCCCATACAAATATGGGTAAATTTCGCCTTTCTTATTTCTCCTTATATTCTATACTTACGGACATGTATGTCCCACGTAGTATGAAAATACGGACTATTCCATAAATGGTCCAAAGCATGAAAAGAGATTTTCAGAAAATGATACTGCGAAAATTGGCGGATTCCTATGCATTGTGGGTTATACGCTTAGTCTTATCTTCCGAGATACTTTAGGAGATATTTTCTTGTAAACAGAGCGTTATACGTATTTTAGTAACATACTATATCCTGTGAAGAGCGCTCTACAGTTATACAGGTTGTAAACGATAGCTGTTTACAACGTACCACATGGGTGTACAGCAGTGGTTCCCCATCTGTGGGTAATTACCCCCTGAAAGGTAAAATTAAATTTTCTAAGGGGTAAAAACTAAACATTCGAAGAGATTTCTGGATTGCAGCCGGTCCTGGCCTCAGCAGTGGTTCCCCATCTGTGGGTAATTACCCCCTGAAAGGTAAAATTAAATTTTCTAAGGGGTAAAAACTAAACATTCGAAGAGATTTCTGGATTGCAGCCTCTCCTGGCCTCGTGGCCATATCGGTTGGACCCTAGACGACTGGAAAACCGTGACCTTGTCAGAGAAGTCCCGACTTCAGTTGGTAAGAACTGTTAGTAGGATCCGATTGTGGCCGTGACGGCGAGTATGTCTGCCGTCTCGTTCTCAATATTTCAACATCAGGCCACTGTCAATCCGAATGCCCCACCAATGTGTATACCGCACGATCCGACCAGCCAGCAAAATGGAGACCCACAATCAGGCCCCTTTCAAACTGTCTCCGCTGCTGATAACACTGTCTCACACGTGTATGTGGCATCTCCTTTTCCTTCACAGTGATCATTTAACATCTGGCGCTCTTTACACACCTTACGTATCCTACCAGACCTGGAAACAGCATTAAACACAAACAACATTAATGCACTCTGGTTTTTCTCTGCCTCGTGATGACTGGGTGTTGTGTGATGTCCTTAGGTTAGTTAGGTTTAAGTAGTTCTAAGTTCTAGGGGACTGATGACCATAGCTGTTAAGTCCCATAGTGCTCAGAGCCATTTGAACCATTTTTTGAATGCACTCTGGGGGCCGGACAGTTTGGCCGAGCGGTTCAAGGCGCTTCAGTCTGGAACCGCGCGATCGCTACGGTCGCAGGTTCGAATCCTGCCTCAGGCATGGATGTGTGTGATGTCCTTAGGTTAGTTAGGTTTAAGTAGTTGTAAGTTCTAGGGGACTGATGACCTCAGAAGTTAAGTCCCATAGTACTCAGAGCCATTTGAACCATTTACATCTGTTATTTACAAATAAATAAATACACTGATATGCCGAAACATTATGACCACAGCCCACCGCGACGTTGGATGCCACCTGGTGGCGTTGCGGGCACACGACGCGGTAACAGAAGTATGGAAGCTTAGCAGACACGGACGGGGGATCACCCTAGAGAAGATATGGGCTGCAAATTGGGAAATGCCGGCCGCGGTGGTCTAGCGGTTCTGGCGCTGCAATCCGGAACCGCGGGACTGCTACGGTCGCAGGTTCGAATCCTGCCTCGGGCATGGGTGTGTGTGATGTCCTTAGGTTAGTTAGGTTTAAGTAGTTCTAAGTTCTAGGGGACTTATGACCTAAGATGTTGAGTCCCATAGTGCTCAGAGCCATTTGAACCATTTTTTGAAATTGGGAAATCCATTGGATGAGCGACACTGACAGTGAGCAGATTACTATTACGCAGAGCCTGTGAACGGGTATCCCGAAAACGGCGAAGCTGGTCGAATGTTCACGTGCTACTGTCGTGAGCATCTACGGCTAAAGGTAGAAGGGCACTGAAGTTACCAATACGCGCGAAGTGGATGGACGTCCACGACTCTTCACTCAACGGGAGATTCGGAGGCTTGTCTGCTCTGTGATCTCTAGTGAAAGAGCACAATGCTGGTGCACGCACAAGTAATTCGGAGCACACTGTTCATCGTACTTATTTCGACATGGAGTTCCGCAGCAGACCAACCCTACGTGTTCACATGTTGAGCCAACAACATCGTCAATTACTACTGCAGTGCACACGGGACCATCAGAATTCGACCGTCGATCAACGGAAACGTGTCGCGTCTTCGGATGAATCACATGTTTGCTACACTAGGTCCACTGTCGTCTCCACAAACGCCGTCATCGAGGTGAACTGTGGCTCGAAACGTGCATTGCCCACGTACGCA
Source organism: Schistocerca cancellata (assembly GCF_023864275.1). Taxonomy (NCBI): domain Eukaryota; kingdom Metazoa; phylum Arthropoda; class Insecta; order Orthoptera; family Acrididae; genus Schistocerca; species Schistocerca cancellata. The sequence goes on from NC_064629.1 coordinate 148,064,489, forward strand.
GTATTTCTCTATGGGAGACATTCTCCTGCGCTTGCATGGGACCTGTGGTAGCAATCGAAGACACGCTGACAGCAGCGAACCACCTGTATCCCTTCATGCTTGATGTCTTCACCGACGGCGATGTCACCTTTCAGCAGCATAATCTCGGAGCCAGAACCGTGCTACAGTGGTTGAGGAGCATTATGGTGAACTCACGTTCATGTTTCGGCGACTAAATTCGCCTGACGTAAGTCGTATGGAACCCATCTGGGTCGCTGTCGGGTGCCATCATCGCATACGCAAATCAGCGGCCCGTTATTTACCCGTATTACATGACCTGTGCGTAGACATCCGATGCCATATACCTCCATAAACCTACCAACTAGCTGTCAGATTCCTGACACGCAGAATCAGTGATGTATTTCGTTCCAAAGACGGACAAACAAGCTGTAAAGCAGGCGGTCATGACGTTTTGGCTCATCAGTGTATGTGTTTCGTACATCGACGACAATGCGCCACATTCGATCCTTTCATTTAACAGTACTTTCAATTTTCTTTCACATCACAAGCTTAAACATCACATCATTCTGGTTTGCAAGCGCTCGGTGTTTGTACTATCAGAGAAGCTGCACATTTCCCCTCAATGATAACATCAAGTACATCTACGTCTCTACTCTATGGTGTGTGCATTTTCGTCGGTAGTTTATACAATATACCAGGGATTCTTTGTGTTCTATTTACGAGATGTGTCGCAGGAAGAATGACAGTTAATTTTCCCACACAGATTTTATTTTCACAGTCTATACAGAATCGATGTGTGGGGAAATAGGCTACAGAATATTGCCAGATCCCTCTATAAAGACTTTTGCTTGAAGTTCTCTAAGAATGCGTCTGCGAGATGTTACGTGTCTTTCTTCGATTGTTTACCAGGAGAGTCTTTTCCGTATATCTTTTACACTGTCTCTCGATGTAAAAAAGTATGTGACTGTGCGTTGCCGTCCTTCGTATGGACCGGTTTTCCTTGTTTATGCGACCTCTTCTATATGCGATACACTTGACAGCATTCACGTAAAAGCAGTACAAATGTTTTGTAAAGTCTCTTTTTGTAGACAGGCTGCCGTTTCACAGTATCCTACCAACAAACTAGAGCCTGACATTTACTTAACCTACAACGGAGTCTATGCGGTCGTTCTACTTAAAGTGTTACTCCCAGACATTAGTATGACGTGAATGACTCATCGTTTACCTTATTAATATTGTAGTCAAAAGATTCTACACAATCACATTTCGTGAAAACTTTAGTTTTGCCGGCCGCAGTGGCCGAGCTGTTCTAGGCGCTGCAGTCTGGAACTGCGCGACCGCTACGGTCGCAGGTTCGAATCCTGCCACGGGCACGGTTGTGTGTGATGTCCTTAGCTTAGTTAGGTTTAAGTAGTTCTAAGTTCTAGGGGACTGATGACCAAAGAAGTTAAGTCCCATAGTGCTCAGAGCCATTTGAACCATTTGACTACAGTGATACTTTGCTTCGATGTGTCAGGACAATACTACAGTTTTTCGGATAACATAGATAGCAGTAACATTAGCGAAAAATCTAATATCATAACATGTAAGGCGCGGCAGTCATGGACTGTGCGGCTGGTCCTGGCGGAGGTTCGAGTCCTCCCTCGGGCATGGGTGTGTGTGTTTGTCTTTAGGATAATTTAGGTTAAGTAGTGTGTAAGCTTAGGGACTGATGACCTTAGCAGTTAAGTCCCATAAGATTTCACTCACATTTGAACATTTTTTTGAGATCATAACAAAATCATTAATAAGTAATGTGAGAAGTAATGTCTGCGTAACGATACGTCACCCGTTCCTCGTGTTTGAACCGCTGTACCCGGCTAAATCTAATGTCCCATAATTCGTTACAAAGGCAGTTTGGCACGTTTTACACATTTTTTTTCAATTACCGTTCTCAGCTTTCTTTCTATTATAAGTGTTGTTTTGCAGTACAATTATACAAAGCAAAAAATAGAATGTATTGTTAACCGGGAACCTAGAAACGACGGAGAGGCTCCGCCCCCGCCGCAGCCGCTGTGGTCCACAATCCCACGACGACTACCGCAGTCCACTTCACCCCTCCGCCGCCCCACATCGAACCCAGGGTTATTGTGCGGTTCGGCCCCCGGTGGACCTCCCAGGGAACGTCTCACACCAGACGAGTGTAACTCTTACGTTTGCGTGGTAGAGTAATGGTAGTGTACGCGTACGTGGAGAACTTGTTTGCGCAGCAATCACCGACATAGTGTAACTGAGGCGGAATAAGGGGAACCAGCCATCATTCACCGAGGCAGATAGAAAACCGCCTAAAAACCATCCACAGACTGGCCGGTTCACCGGACCTCGACACAAATCCGCCGGGCGGATTCGTGCCGGGGACCAGGCGCTCCTTCCCGCCCGGAAAGCTGTGCATTAGACCGCACGGCCAATCGGGCAGGCTGGACCACAGTGATACTTTGTTTCGATGTGTCAGTATAACACTACAATTTTTCGGATAACATACATAGCAGTAACATTAGCGATAAGTCCGAGATCGTAACAAAATCATTAATAAGTAACGTGAACAGTAATGTCTGCGTAACGGTAGGTCACCCGTTACTCGTTTTTGAACCACTGCACCGGCTAAATCTAATATCCCATAATTCGTTACAGAGACAGTTCGGCACGTTTTACACATTTTTTTCAACTGCCGTTCTCATCTTTCTTTCTGTTATAAGTGTTGTTTTGCACTACAGTTACTACAAAGCAAAAAATAGTTTACTCTCACGTATTGTGTTTTAATGAAATTGAAGGTGTCTCATCTGGGGAAGGAAGGAAGGAAGTGAAAATAAGCGAAGAAATACATAAGTGGACACTAACAGCGTATTCCTATATATACGACGGGCGCTGAGTAAATAATGCAACCCATTTTTTTCTGAAAGCAGGATGGTGGTATTCAGGTTTCCATTACACCATATTACTCCCCACTCTTTTTCAACATGGTCTCCGTTCAATGGGACGGCCTTGGATCACCTTACTGGGAGGGCCTGTATACCCGCATAGTACCACTCTACTGGTCGACGTCTGAGCCAACGTCTTGCTGCATCAATAACCTCCACATCATCAAATGGTGCAAATGGCTCTGAGCACTATGGGACTGAACTTCTAAGGTCATCAGTCCCCTAGATCTTAGAACTATTTAAACCTAACTAACCTAAGGACACCACACGCATCGATGCCCGAGGCAGGATTCGAACCTGCGATCGAAGCGGTCGCGCGGTTGCAGACTGAAGCGCCTAGATCCGCTCGGCCACTTCGGCGGGCTCCACATCACCCACATACTGCTTCCCGCGGGGTGCATCCTTCATTGGGTCAAACAGAAGGAAGTCGGAAGGTGCGAGTTCCGGGCAGCAGGGTGGATGAGGAAGAACATTTCAACGAAGTTTTCTGAGTTTTTCTCGGGTGCGCTGATTTGTGTGAGGTCTTGCGTTGTCATGGAGAAGTTCGCTTGCATTTTTGTGGCGACCAACACACTGCATGATACACAGTTGTGTGCGGCCGGCCGGCACGCGGGATATTGGACAGATTTGCGCGACGTTGTTGCGCAGACGCCCCGCCCAATGACTCGCCTCGCTTTCGTTCACTGCCAGGTCTCTTCAGACGTTCTGCAAGCATCTACGAATATCTGCGATGCTCTGGTTTTCCGCCAAAAGAAACTCAATGACAGCTCTCCGCTTCGAACGCATCTCCGTTACAGATGCCATTTTGAGGGCTACGTATAGTGCTGCCACCTATCGGAACGTCATGAAAGTGTAGGGGCTGAAGCGGAAATATTCCATGAGATCCCACAACGAAATATGCACTTTTCTAACCGAAATTGGCAGAGAAAAAAAGTGGCACTACTCGACTTCAACAAGGCGTTCGATACAGTTCCCCACAGTAGTTTAATGAACAAAGTAAGAGCATATGGACTATCAGACCAATTGTGTGATTGGACTGAAGAGTTCCTAGGTAACAGAACGCAGCATGTCATTCTCAATGGAGAGAAGTCTTCCGAAGTAAGAGTGATTTTAGTTGTGCCGCAGTGGAGTGTCGTAAGACCATTGCTATTCACAATATCCATAAATGACCTTGTGGATAACATCGGAAGTTCACTGAGGCTTTTTCCGGATGATACTGTAGTATATCGAGAGGTTGTAACAATGGAAAATTGTTCTGAAATGCAGGAGGATCTGCAACGAATTGACGCATGGTGCAGGGAATGGCAACTGAATCTCAATGTAGACAAGTGTAATGTGCTGCGAATACATAGAAAGAAAGATCCTTTATCATTTAGCTACAATATAGCAGGTCAGCAACTGGAAGCAGTTAATTCCATAAATTATCTGCGAGTCCTCATTAGGAGTGATTTAAAATGGAATGATCATATAAAGTTGATCGTCGGTAAAGCAGATGCCAGACTGAGACTCATTGGAAGAATCCTAAGGAAATGCAATCCGAAAACAAAGTAAGTAGGTTACAGTACACTTGTTCGCCCACTGCTCGAATACTGCTCACCAGTGTGGGATCCGTACCAGATAGGGTTGATAGAAGAGACAGAGAAGATCAAACGGAGAGCAGCGCGTTTCGTTACAGGATCATTTAGTAATCGCGAAAGCGTTACGGAGATTGTACATAAACTCCACTGGAAGACTCTGCAGGAGAGACGCTCAGTAGCTCGGTACGGGCTTTTGTTGAAGTTTCGAGAACATACCTTCACCGAGGAGCCAAGCACTATATTGCTCCCTCCTACGTATATCTCGCGAAGAGACCATGAAGAGAAAATCAGAGAGATTAGAGCCCACACAGAGGCATACCAATAATCCTTCTTTCCACGAACAATACGAGACTGGAATAGAAGGGAGAACCGATAGAGGTACTCAAGGCACCCTCCGCCACACACCGTCAGGTGGCTTGCGGAGTATGGATGTAAGTGTAGATGTAGATGTAGATGTAGATTCAACGCCCCTCGTATTTCCTGAAGTGTTAACATGACCAAAAATTCAAATCTTTCGTCTTATTAGCGGTGAACCATCATAATGGACTCATGTTACTAAAACTATGTTCCTCACGAGTTAAACTAATTTGGTAATTCTCATACGCAAAGTGTCAACGGGACAGTGCATCAAGGAAGAGGTACCTCAAAGGTGCGATGCACCAGTTAAGACGATAGTGCTATTAATTGTAGAGTATTGCTCCGCCGTTGGGAGCTCTTATCGAGTAGCCGGGCCCTGTAGCCGTGCGGTTCTAGGCGCTGCAGTTCGGAACCGCGGGACTGCTACGGTCGCAGGTTCGAATCCTGCCTCGCGCATGGATGTGTGTGATGTCCTTAGGTTAGTTAGGTTTAAGTAGTTCTAAGTTCTAGGGGATTGATGACCTAAGATGTTAAGTCCCATAGTGCTCAGAGCCATTTGAACCGTTTTTCTTATCGAGTACACATGACTGTAGACAGCGAACGAATTCAGAAATGAGCTACTAGGATCGTAATAGGCGGGTCGGTCCATACACAGGGGTAACAGAAATGTTCGGAGAACTCGAATGGACGTCCCTGGGAGAAAAGCGATGCTGTTCTCGCGACACTGTGTTGTGTAAATTATTGGTAAATTGAACTGAGGAAGAGTGAGCGTTAAATTCGTTGCACCAACGTATTTCTCGCGTAGGGACTGAAATAATAAGACATTAGATTAGGGTACGTGCAGAGGAATATAGATAGTCGTTTTTCCCTCGCTCAATACGAGAATGGAGTAAGACTGAAAATAGCTAGTTAAATAGTCAGATGTCCAATGTATCATTTTAGCTATTCTTTTATCGAAATAATGTGCAATGCGTGAATTTAGAGGCTATGTATACATGACAATTGTTAACATTAATGAACACATTACTACTTTTAGTGCTATTCATGCAAGTAAACTTAAGTTTCTTTTTTTCCTGGCGACCAGTTTGTAAGTAGAAATTCATCAATGGAACAACAGGAGTCGTCCAGGAGAAATGATTTTAACTTGCATTTAAAACTTGCTTCACAATCTGTATTTTGTGTTACTGGGCAAATGATCAAAAATTTTTGTTGCTGCATATTAATCTCATTTCTGAACCACTGACAGCTTTAACAATGGATAATAAAGGTCACTTTTCCCTGTAGTGTTTTAGGTGTGTACATCACTGTTCTTTATACATTGTGGTGGATTATTTATGACGAATTTCATTAGCGAATAGATGTATTATGGCGGAGCAGTTAAAATGTCTCTCTCTTTGAAGAGGTATCTACATGACGTCCGTGGTGAACACCACATATTAGTCTCACTGTTTGCCTTTCTATGTTATGAGCTACCCCAGAAAATTATCCTGTACGACATTGTTGAGTGGAAATATGCAAAATACGTCAGGAGGTTGATACGCTTGTTTCCAAGATTAGCAATTGTACCAGGAGCAAAAGCAGAAGGACTTTACTGTTTGAGAAGATCAGTAATATGCTTCTTCCAGTTCAAGTTTTCACCAGTATCTACACCCAAAAATATGGACCATTCCACCATATTTTCTGACTTCTCCTCTTGTGCTACATTAATTGTTGGTATGATTCTATTTGTTGTCAGAATTGAATGTAGTGTGTTTTTGCGAAATTTACGGAGAGTTCGTTTTCAGAGAAACACTTAATAATTCTTTGGAAAACATCATTTACCAAATCTTCTGTTACTTGCTTCCTAATACAAAATATCCTACGCCAAGCAACGTACAATGGGCTGCGGAGTATATCTGTACATGTACACTACTGACCATGAAAATTGCTACACCAAGAAGAAATGCAGATGATAAACTGACATTCATTGGACAAATATATTATACTAGAACTGACATGTGATTACATTTTCACACAAATTGAGTGCATAGATCCTGAGAAATCAGTACCCACAACAACCATCTCTGGCCGTAATAACGGCCTCGATACGCCTGGGCATTGAGTCAAACAGAGCTTGGATGGCGTGTACAGGTACAGCTGGCCATGCAGCTTCAACACGATACCACAGTTCATCAAGAGTAGTGACTGGCGTATTGTGACGAGCCACTTGTTCGGCCACCATTGACCAGACGTTTTCAATTGGTGAGAGATCTGGAGAATGTGCTGGCCAGGGCAGCAGTCGAACATTTTCTGTATCCACAAAGGCCCGTACAGGACCTGCAACATGCGGTCGTGCATTATCCTGCTGAAATGTAGGGTTTCGCAGGGATCGAATAAAGGGTAGAGCCCCGGGTCGTAACACGTCTGAAATGTAACGTCCACTGTTCAAAGTGCCGTCAATGCGAACAAGAGGTGACCGATATGTGTAACCAATAGCACCCCATACGATCACGCCGGGCCGGCCGGGGTGGCCGAGTGGTTCTAGGCGCTACAGTCTGGAACCGCGTGACCTCTACGGTCGTAGGTTCGAATCCTGCCTCGGGCATGGATGTGTGTGATGTCCTTAGGTTAGTTAGGTTTAAGTAGTTCTAAGTTCTAGGGGACTGATGACCTCAGAAGTTAAGTCCCATAGTGCTCAGAGCCATTTTTTGAACCATCACGCCGGGTGATACGCCATTATGGCGATGACGAATACACGCTTCCAATGTGCGTTCACCGCGATGTCGCCAAACACGGATGCGACCATCATGATGCTGTAAACAGAACTTGGATTCATCCGTACACGAATATGTTGATTCAGGGGGCTGAGGAACTATTGAAACAGCAGAACATCTAAGACGCTGTTCTCACAGAAACGTTCTTAGACTGTGGAGCGTGACATTGACCTCGCTAATCAGTACTGAGTTCTGCCGAGCACATCGATCACGCCAGCCGTCAGGAAACCGCAGGGCGTCACGCTCGAGCTCCGGTTAGACGGTGAGCTACCGTCTTTACAAGTTTCTTGCTGCCATCTCTCCAGTCTCCCGTCTTTCGAATTTTCCACATTTCCATAGTCAGACGTCTCTGACTCTTGCAGCCTGTCAAAGAAGGCGCAAATGCAGGGCTGCTGCGGCTGAGCGGGTTCGCGCTGGAACAAAGGAAGACGGCCACCTGCGTCCCGACCCAGTGGGCTGACGCTTGTGCGGAACGCGCTCCAGCTATTTGGCGCGCTTCATTTGCCTAGCTGCTGGCAGGTGCCGATCGAACTGCGCGGAAGGGCAGCCATGCGCATTCGCCGTGACCGCGACCCCGTGCCTGACGCGGCGTGTCCAGGTCAAGACCTTAGCGACGGCTCGAGAGCAAAACCACTGGGCGCCTACCCGCTCTACTTAATTGTCAGGAGGGATAAAGTCAGTTACATCTAACGCCAACATCATTAACATAAGGGGCGTTCAAAATAAAACGAGCCGGAATCTGGAATGCGCAAACCAGTGACAATCCTTCACCAAAGAAGACGAAATAAATCTTCCTGAATTCCAATCAAGAACAAGTACCTCGGTGTCGCAAAGCAGCTTAAATCACATAATAAAAGCAAGGCTTCCGGACCAGATTGTATACCAGTCAGGTTCCTCTTGGCGTATGCCGATACAATAGCTCCATATTTACACTACTGGCCATTAAAATTGCTACACCACGAAGATGACGTGCTACAGACGCGAAATTTAACCGACAGGAAGAAGATGCTGTGAGATGCAAATTATTAGCTTTTCATTCACACAAGGTTGGCGCCGGTGGCGACACCTAGATCGTGCTGACATGAGGAATGTTTCCAACCGATTTCTCATACACAAACAGCTGTTGACCGGCGTTGTGATGCCTCGTGTAAGGAGGGGAAATGCGTACCATCACGTTTCCGACTTTGATAAAGGTCGCATTGTAGCCTATTGCGATTGCGATTTATTGTATCGCGACATTGCTGCTCGCGTTGGTCGAGATCCAATGACTGTTAGCAGAATATGGAATCGGTGGGTTCAGGAGGGTAATACGGAACGCCGTGCTGGATCCCAATGGCCTCGTATCACTAGCTGTCGAGATGACAGGCATCTTATCCGCATGGCTGTAACGGATCGTGCAGCCACGAGTCGATCCCTGAGTCAATAGATGGGGACGTTTACAAGACAAGAACGATCTGCATGAACAATTCGACGACGTTTGCAGCAGCAAGGACTATCAGCTCCGACACCATGGTTGCGGTTTTCCCTTCACGCTGCATCACAGACAGGAGCGCCTGGATAGTGTACTCAACGACGAACCTGGGAGCACGAATGGTAAAACGTCATTTTTCCGGATGAATCCAGGTTCTGTTTACAGCATCATGATGGTCGCATCCGTGTTTGGCGACATCGCGGTGAACGCAGATTGGAAGCGTGTATTCGTCATCGCCGAACTGGCGTATCACCCGACGTGATGGTATGGGGTGCCATTGGTTGCACGTCTCGGTCACCTCTTGTTCGCATTGACGGCACTTTGAACAGTGGACGTTACATTTCAGATGTGTTACGACCCGTAGCTCTACCCTTCATTCGATCCCTGCGAAACCCTACATTTCAGCAGGATAATGCACGACCACATGTTGCAGCTCCTGTACAGACCTTTGTGGATACAGAAAATGTTCGACTGCTGCCCTGGGCAGCACATTCTCCAGATCTCTCACCAATTGAAAACGGCTGGTCAATGGTGGCCGAGCAACTGGCTCGTCACAATACGCCAGTCACTACTCTTGATGAACTGTGCTATCGTGTTGAAGCTGCATGGGTAGCTGTACCTGTACACGCCATCCAAGCTCCGTTTGACTCAATGCCCAGACGTAACAAGACCGTTATTACGGCCAGAGGTGGTTGTTCTGGGTACTGATTTCTCAGGATCTATGCACCCAAATTGCGTGAAAATGTAATCACATGTCAGTTCTAGTATAATATATTTGTCCAATGAATACCCGTTTATCATCTGCATTTCTTCTTGGTGTAGCAATTTTAATGGCCAGTAGTGTAGCAATTATATACAACCGCTCGCTCACACAAAGATCCGTACCTAAAGACTGGAACATTGCTCAAGTCACACCAATACCCAAAAAGGGAAGTAGGAGTAATCCGTTGAATTACAGGCCCATATCACTAAAGTCGATTTGCAGTAGGGTTTTGGAACATATACTGTGTTCGAACATTGTGAAGTACTTCGAAGAAAACGATTTATTGATACATTGTCAGCACGGATTCAGAAAATATCGTTCTTGCGAAACACAACCAGCTCTTTATACTTATGAAGTAATGAGTGCTATCGACAGGGGATGTCAAATTGATTCCACATTTTTAGAATTCCAGAAGTCTTTCGACACCGTTCCTCACAAGTGTCTTCTAACGAAACTGCGTGCCTATGGAATATCGCCACAGTTGTGCGACTAGATTCGCGATGTCCTCTCAGAAAGGTCACAGATCGTAGTAACAGACGGAAAGTCATCGAGTAAAGACGGAAAGTCATCGAGTAAAACAGAAGTAATATCCGGCGTTCCCCACGGAAGTGTTATAGGCCCTCTATTGACCCTTAACTGTATTAACGACGTAGGAGACAATCTCAATAGCTGTCTTCGATTGTTTTCAGATGATGCTGTCATTTACCGTCTTGTAAAATCATCAGATGACCAAAAAGAATTGCAAAATGATTTAGATAGGATATCTGTATGGTGCAAAAAGTGGCAATTGACCCTGATAAAGAAACGTGTGAAGTTATTCACGTGAGTACTAAAAGAAATCCGTTAAATTTCGATTACGCGATAAGTCACACAAATCTGAAGGCTGTAAATTCAACTAAATACTTAGGGATTACAATTACAAATTGCCTAAATTGGAACGATCACACAGACAATGTTGTGGGTAGAGCCAACCAAAGACTGCGATTTATTGGCAGAACACTTAGAAGATGCAACAGGTCTACTAAAGAGACTCCTTACACCACGCTTGTCCGCCCTATTCTGGAGTATTGCTGTGCGGTGTGGGATCCGCATCAAGTGGGACTGACGGGTGACATCGAATAAGTACGAAGAAGGGCAGCTAGTTTTGTATTATCGCTAAGTAGGGGAAATAGTGCCACAGACATGATACGTGAATTGGAGTGGCAATCATTAAAACAAAGGCGTTTTTCATTGCGACGGGGTCTTCTCATGAAATTCCAGTCACCATTTTTTCCTCCGATTGCGAAAACATTCTGTTTGTAAGTAGGCTGTTTAGGGTGGACGTGTGTCCATCAGACAGTAAATTTGTAAGACTGGATGTCATGAATTGCTATATATATTATGACTTTTGAACACTATTAAGGTAAATACATTGTTTGTCCTCTATCAAAATCTTTCATTTGCTAACTATGCCTATCAGTAGTTAGTGCCCTCAGTAGTTTGAATCTTTTATTTAGCTCGCAGTAGTGGCGCTCGCTGTATTGCAGTAGTTCGAGTAACAAAGATTTTTGTGAGGTAAGTTATTTGTGAAAGGTATAGTTTGGTGTTAGTCAGGGCCACTCTTTTGTAGGGATTATTGAAAGTCAGATTGCGTTGCGCTAAAAATATTGTGTGTCAGTTTAGTGTTGATCAGAATAGGTAAAGAGCGAAATGTCTGATTACGTTCAGTTCTGCTCAGCTGTTTGAAAATCAAATAATGTAAGAGGTTTATCGGCACAGTAATTCATTAATTTTTCTAAGGGGACGTTTGATGTTGGCACCCACCTACATAGGGAGAAATAATCATCACGATAAAATAAGAGAAATCAGGGCTCGTGCAGAAAGATTCAAGTGCTCGTTTTTCCCGAGCGCCGTTCTAGAGGGGAACGGTAGACAGCTTCAAGGTGGTCCATTCAACCCTTTGCCAGGCACTTTATTGTGAATAGCAGAGTAGTAACGTAGATGTAGATATACACTTTGAGCAACCATGAAATGGATATGATGAACCCGTTCTGTGGTCAGCGTAGTCATCAGATATGCTACCGATTGACTTCTGCTGCTGGGTTCATGTAAAGGACCAACCGAGTTTGTTAGCCTACAGACGAAACTTGGACCAATCTGTTTGCTATGATTGTTACGGGCACTGAAATTGTACACCAGTGTGTACAATAATCGGTCCTGTGTAGTTGTACATACTGTACTGGTCACAAAGTTCGAAATCATAAACAACTGGTGTAAGATAATGAGTTCTACAAAATAACAAGACATGAACCGAGCAGTACTGCAACAAAAGTGTATGTACGAGGGCATTGAATAAATAATGCAACACAATCTTTTTCTAGTCCAGTTGCTGTGGAAAAAACACGGATTTGTTGAGGGACATGGTGAAATACTTCTGTTTAAGCCCCTGTAGCTTCGTGAAGTTTCAGTAGCTGGCTGTGCCATACGTAGCCTTCAAAATGAAGTCGGTAACGGAGGTGCATTCCAAGCAGAGACACGTCATAGAGTTTCTTTTGGTGGAAAACTAGATCATCGCAGATATTCATAGGCGCTTGCAGAATGTATACAGAACACTCACAGTGAAAAAAAGCACGGTGAGTCGTAGGGCGAGGCAGCACAAGCCTGTCCGATGTCGATCGCAATCAAACACCTCACCGCAACTGGGCGACTCTGTTGGTAGTGCTGGTACACTCCACCAGTTTGGATACTCAAAGGCGTTTGCCCTCTGCGTGCCTAGCCTCCTAACAGAAGACCATAAGGAGCAACAAAGGATAAACTGTGCGTAGTTGGTTGCGCGTTATGAGGCTGATCGCGATAATTTTTATTTTTGTCTGACATCGTTACTGGGGATGAAACATGGGTTCATCAGTTAGAACCGGAAACAAAACGGCATCCGCCACACCACTTCTCCCCCGAAGAAAAAGTTTACCCTTCAGCGGGTAAAGTAATGGCGACGATCTTCTGGGACTCTGAAGGGGTTGATCAATTTGATTTCCTGCTTCATGCTGCAACGATCAAATCTGAAATGTATTATTCCATCCTCAGCAAACTGAAGAAACGACTTCCGCATATTCGCGATCACAAAAATAAAAATTGTTCAAATGGCTCTGAGCACTATGGGACTTAACATCTGAGGTCATCAGTCCCCTAGAACTTAGAACTACTTAAACCTAACTAATGTAAGGGCAATACACACATCCATGCCCGAGGCAGGATTGGAACCTGCGACCGTAGCCGTCGCGCGGTTCCAGACTGAAGCGCCTAGAACCGCTCGGTCACACCGGCCGGCCGATCACAAAAATACAAACGAACTTCTCGCTATTCATGGCAACCAAGGTCGCACACGAGCCTGCTCAACCGACAGGAGCTCGCAAAACTTCATTGGACTGTTCTTTCTCAACCACCCTACAGCCCGAATCTCGCACCTTCCGACTTCCATCTGTAGGACCAAATGAAGGACGCATTCCGCGAGAAGCAGTACGTTGATGACTGGTAGGTTATTGATGCAGCATGACGTTTGCTGCAACCTCCCTTTCCTGTTCCAGTCGCGTATGGTTCGCGGGAAGAACGACTGCCGAAAAGCCTCCGTGCGCGCTCGAATCTCTCTAATTTTACATTGTTGATCCCCTCGGGAGGTATAAGTAGGTGGAAGCAATATATTCGATACCTCATCCAGAAACGCATCCTCTCGAAACCTGGACAGCAAGCTACACCGCGATGCTGAGCGCCTCTCTTGGAGAGTCTGCCACTTGAGTTTGCTAAACATCTCTGTAACGCTATCACGCTTACCAAATAACCCTGTGACGGAACGCGCCGCTCTTTTTTGTATTAGATTAGATTAGATTAATACTAGTTCCATTGATCATGAATATGGTATTTCGTAATGATGTGGAACGAGTCAAATTTTCCAAGACATGACATAATTAAGTTAATTTAACAACATACTTAAGTTAATATAACAACTTTTTATTTTATTTTTTAATATTTTTTGTTTTGTTTTTGTTTTTTTTCTTTTTTTTTTCTTAATTTATATCTAAAAATTCCTCTATGGAGTAGAAGGAGTTGTCATTCAGAAATTCTTTTAATTTCTTCTTAAATACTTGTTGGTTATCTGTCAGACTTTTGATACTATTTGGTAAGTAACCAAAGACTTTAGTGCCAGTATAATTCACCCCTTTCTGTGCCAAAGTTAGATTTAATCTTGGATAGTGAAGATCATCCTTTCTCCTAGTATTGTAGTTATGCACACTGCTATTACTTTTGAATTGGGTTTGGTTGTTAATAACAAATTTCATAAGAGAGTATATATACTGAGAAGCTACTGTGAATATCCCTACATCCTTAAATAAATGTCTGCAGGATGATCTTGGGTGGACTCCAGCTATTATTCTGATTACACGCTTTTGTGCAATAAATACTTTATTCCTCAGTGATGAATTACCCCAAAATATGATGCCATATGAAAGCAATGAGTGAAAATAGGCGTAGTAAGCTAATTTACTAAGATGTTTATCACCAAAATTTGCAATGACCCTTATTGCATAAGTAGCTGAACTCAAACGTTTCAGCAGATCATCAATGTGTTTCTTCCAATTTAATCTCTCAATGGACACACCTAAAAATTTGGTATATTCTACCTTAGCTATATGCTTCTGATTAAGGTCTATATTTATTAATGGCGTCATACCATTCACTGTACGGAACCGTATGTACTGTGTCTTATCAAAATTCAGTGAGAGTCCGTTTACAAGGAACCACTTAGTAATTTTCTGAAAGACAGTATTGACAATTTCATCAGTTAATTCTAGTTTGTCAGGTGTGATTACTATACCTGTATCATCAGCAAAGAGAACTAACTTTGCCTCTTCATGAATATAGAATGGCAAGTCAATAATATATATTAAGAACAACAAAGTACCCAAGACTGACTCTTGTGGAACCCCATTCTTGATAGGTCCCCAGTTTGAGGAATGTGCTGATCTTTGCATATTATGAGTACTGCTTCTTCTCTCTCTCCTCTGTCAACCCGACCTGATACGGATCCCACACTGATGAGCAATACTCAAGTATAGGTCGAACGAGTGTTTTGTAAGCCACCTTCTTTGTTGATGGGCTACATTTTCTAAGGACTCTCCCAATGAATCTCAACCTGGCACCCGCCTTACCAACAATTAATTTTATATGATCATTCCGCTTCAGATCGTTCCGTACGCATACTCCCACATATTTTACAGAAGTAACTGCTACCAGTGTTTGGTCTGCTATCATATAATCATACACTAAGGGATCCTTCTGTCTGCTGTTGCATCACTCGTGTAATGTGTTTTATGCTTTTATCGTTATCTCTTATGGTACATGTGACATTACAGTAGTCATAACATCATAAGTAGATGATTTATTTATGTGTAATACTAAAAGCCATTAGTAACATTTCAGTAAATATCCATACATTTTACCAAATAAAAGTCTCCGCCACTTTTTTTCTGTCTGTATGTGAAGGCTAACCTCAGGAAGTGCTGTAGGGGCTTTGATACGGTTTTCACTCATACACAGACTGATCGACGAGGAAGGTTTGCGTATATACGTGCGCGTGCTGAAAAGTAATGCCTCAGATATTTTTATGTGAAATTAACATAACATTATTAACATTCTGCATCTTTATTCTTCGTGTCTACATATTTACAGCCCTCTGCCGCTAGAGGGCTCCGAATTGTAGCATGTAACATGACGCGTGTGACGTAACTATGTCGGTGCGTGAGAACCGGCGTGCTGTAATCGAGTTTCCAACTGCAGAAAACATTCGCCCACACATGGAGCATCCTCTCAATCAGCATGGCAATGCCAGACCACACAAGAGCGCTGCGACATCTGCATCAATCCGACGCCTTGGGTTCACTGACATCGATTATCGTCCATACAGTCCTCCCTTCGCCCCATCCGATTTTCATCTGTTTCCAAACCTTCAAGGACACCTTTGAGGACTTCACTTTGATAGTGATGAAGCGGTGCAAGAACAGGTTATGTTGTGGCCCCGTCAGCAAAGTCAAACATTTTACAGTGACGCTATCAACAAACTGGTTTCTCGTTGCGAGACATGTGTTCGTTACCAGGGTAAATATGTTGGAAAATAAATATGTAGACATGAAGAATAAAGATGTAGAATGTTAATACAGTTTGTTTTATTTAAAAAAGCTTCACGCGTTTTCACATTAAAAACTTAGGAGACATTCCTTTTCAGCACGCGCGCGAACAATGGAAGAGACTTTCGAAGGTGCCAAAAAAATTAGCTACTCAACAGAAATTAAATTTTACTGATATTAACGTGATCTTTGTGCCAGGCCAAGAATTTCCTTCTTGTCGTAACACGTCAGTGACGATGTGCTGTAGGTCTGACACTAGGAGGCAGTAGTACACTTGAAGGTTTATACACTGAAGAGCCAAAGAAACTGGTACATCTGCATAAAATCGGGTAGGACCCCACGAGCACGCAGAAGTGCCGAAGTACAACGTGGCACGGCCTCGACTAATATCTGAAGTAGTGCTGGAGGGAACTGACACCATGAATCCTGCAGGGCTGTCCATAAATATGTAAGAGTACGAGGGCGTGAAAATCTCTTCTGAACAGCACGTTTCAAGTCATTCCAGATATACTCAATAACGTTCACGCCTGGCGAGTTTGGTGGCCAGCGGATGTGTTTAAACTCGTAAGAGTGTTGCTGGAGCCACTCTGTAGCGATTCCGGACTGTGGGGTGTCGCATTGTCCTGCTGGAATTGCCCAGTCTCTCGGAATGCACAATGGACACAAATGGATGCAGGTGATCAGACAGGATGCTTACGTACGCGTCACCTGTCAGACCCCTATCTAGACGTGTCAAGGGTTCCATATCACTCCACATGCACACGTCCCACACCGTTACGGAGCTTGCACCAGTTTGAATAGTCGCCTGCTGACATGGCTACAACACTAAGAGAAAGGATGATCTTCACTACTCAATGTTAAATCTAACTTTGGCTCAGAAAGGGGTAAAACATGCGGCCACAAAAGCCTTGTCACTTACCTAAGAGCATCAAAAGTCTAACACATAGCCATATAGCATTTAAAAGGAAATTAAAAAAATTTCTAAAAGGCAACTCCTTCAACTCATTAGATGAATTTTTGGATACAGTAAGTGGGTAATTCCCCCCCCCCCCCGCCCTTCCCAAAAAATTAAGTGTCATGTAATATTTTGTGTAATGTGATATCTTGTATAGACACCTTTTATTAACCTGACACGTTCCACATCATTACGAAGTGTCGTATTCATGATCTATGGAACAAGTACTAATCTATTCTAATCTAACCTACATGCAGGGTCCATGGATTCATGAGGTTGTCTCCATACCAGTACACGTTCATCCGCTCTATACAATTTGAAACGAGACTCGTCCGACCAGGCAACATGTTTCCAGTCATCAACAGTCCAATGTCGGTGTTGACAGGCCCAGACGAGGCGTAAATCTTTGTGTCGTGCAGTCATCAAGGGTACACGAATGGGCCTTCGGCTCTGAAAGCCCATGTCGATTATGTTTCGTTGAATGGTTGTTGACAGACCAGGACTGAAACCTGCAGAAAATTGCGGAAGGGTTGCACTTCTGTCACGTTGAACGACTCTCTTCATTCGTCGTCGGTCCCCTTGGTTCAAATGGCTCGGAGCACTATGGGACTTAACTTCTAAGGTCATCAGTCCCCTAGAACTTAGAACTACTTAAACGTAACTAACCTAAAGATACCACACACATCCATGCCCAAGGCAGGATTCGAACCTGCGACCGTAGCGGTAGCACGGTTCCAGACTGTAGCGCCTAGAACCGCTCGGCCACCCCGGCCGGCTCGGTCCCCTTCCTGCAGGATATTTTCCGGCAGCAGCGATGTCGGAGATTTGGTGTTTTACCGGATTCCTGATATTCGCGGTACAGTCGTGAAACAGTCGTACGGGAAAGACCCCACTTCATCGCTACCTCGGAGATGCTGTGTCCCATCGCTCGTGCGCCGACTAGTACACCACGTTCAAACTCACTTAAATCTCAATAACCTGCCACTGAAGCAGCAGTAAGCGATCTAACAACTGCACCAGACACTTGTTGCCTTATATGGGCGTTGCCGACTGCAGCGCCGTATTCTGCCTGTTTCATATCTCAGTATTTGAATACGCATGCCTATACCAATTTCTTTGGCGCAGCAGTGTACTTGTTGGTATGAGTGCGTGGTGACGCGTTTTGGCAGTGTATGACGTGAGGAGTGCCGTGCGCAGTGTGCGCAAGCCGGCGCGGTCCTGGCTCGTACAGCAGGCTGGTGGCGGCCCCTCGCAAGCCGGAAGAGGCCGCTACATTTCCACTCCGGCGCCCCCGGGCATGGCCTTGCCGAACGGTCTGCAGCTCCCGCCAGGAAGTTTGCCCTTTCCTGGGCACGCACCAGCTCCTGCTTCCAAGCCTTCTTCTTTCCATACACACTACTGGCCATTAAAATTGCTACACCACGAAGATGACGTGCTACAGACGCGAAATTTAACCGACAGGAAGAAGATGCTGTGAGATGCAAATGATTAGCTTTTCAGAGCATTCACACAAGGTTGGCGCCGGTGGCGACACCTACAACGTGCTGACATGAGGAAAGTTTCCAACCGGTTTCTCATACACAAACAGCAGTTGACCGGCGTTGCCTGGTGAAACGTTGTTGTGATGCCTCGTGTAAGGAGGAGAAATGCGTACCATGACGTTTCCGACTTTGATAAAGGTCGTATTGGTTCAAATGGCTCTGAGCACTATGGGACTCAACTTCTGAGGTCATCAGCCCCCTAGAACTTAGAACTACGTAAACCTAACTAACCTAAGGACACCACACACATCCATGCCCGAGGCAGGATTCCAACCTGCGATAGCAGCGGTCGCGCGGTTCCAGACTGTAGCGCCTAGAACCACTCGCCCACTCCGGCCGGCCAAAGGTCGGATTGTAGCCTATTGCGATTGCGATTTATTGTATCGCGACATTGCTGCTCGCGTTGGTCGAGATCCAATGACTGTTAGCAGAATATGGAATCGTTGGGTTCAGGAGGGTAATACGGAACGCCGTGCTGGATCCCAACGGCCTCGTATCACTAGCAGTCGAGATGACAGGCATCTTATCCGCATGGCTGTAACGGATCGTGCAGCCACGTCTCGATCCCTGAGTCAACAGATGGGGACGTTTGCAAGACAACAACCATCTGCACGAACAGTTCGACGACGTTTGCAGCAGCATGGACTATCAGCTCGGAGACCATGGATGCGGTTACCCTTGACGCTGCATCACAGACAGGAGCGCCTGCGATGGTCTACTCAACGACGAACCTGGGTGCACGAATGGCAAAACGTCATTTTCTCGGATGAATCCAGGTTCTGTTTACAGCATCATGATGGTCGCATCCGTGTTTGGTGACATCGCGGTGAACGCACATTGGAAGCGTGTATTCGTCATCTCCATACTGGCGTATCACCCGGCGTGATGGTATGGGGTGCCATTGGTTGCTCGTCTCGATCACCTCTTGTTCGCATTGACGACACTTTGAACAGTGGACGTTACATTTCAGATGTGTTACGACCCGTGGCTCTACCCTTCATTCGATCCCTGCGAAACGCTACATTTCAGCAGGATAATGCACGACCGCACGTTGCAGCTCCTGTACGGGCCTTTCTGGATACAGAAAATGTTCTACTGCTGCCCTGGCCAGCACATTCTCCAGATCTCTCACCAATTGTAGCGTCTGGTCAATGGTGGCCGAGCAAGTGGCTCGTCACAATACGCCAGTCACTACTCTTGAACTGTGGTATCGTGTTGAAGTTGCATGGCCAGCTGTACCTGTACACGCCATCCGAGTTCTGTTTGACTCAATGCCCAGGCGTATCAAGGTCGTTATTACGGCCTCAGGTGGTTGTTCTGGGTACTGATTTCTCAGGATCTATGCACCCAAATTGCGTGAAAATGTAATCACATGTCAGTTCTGGTATAATATATTTGTCCAATGAATACCCGTTTATCATATGCATTTCATCTTGGTGTAGCAGCTTTAATGGCCAGTAGTGTACTTCTTCTCTGTTCAATACGAGGCTTGTAAATCCAACACAAGCATCTCACTGCAGGCTGTTTACTGATCGGAGGCACCTCACGTGATGACGTCTGATAATACGAAACAGTGACCAGCCAGTACGTGTAGCTAACTGCTTAATAGCTACCGTCGAAATTGAGGCGGCAACCGAGGCAATGCATCGGCCTGCAACAGCAGGGTCGTTCAAAAAGTTTCAACCGATTTCCGAAGGCTATAGATCATACGTTAATTAAGATCTGTTGGTTGTTTGATTTTTGGGAAGGCGCACCGAACAGGAAGGTCAGCGGTCCCATCGAATTAGGGAAGAATGGGGAAGGAAGTCCGGCCGTGCCTTTCCAAAGGAATCATCGCGCCATTTGCCTGATGCTATCAAGGGAAATCACGGAACCAGGATGGCCGGACGTGGGCTTGAACCGTTGTCCTCCCGAAAGCGAGTCCAGTGTGCTAACCACTGCGCCACCTCGCTTGGTGTTAATTAAGCTACAAACCTGGGGTACATTTTAACTTCCGCATAAGAATACGAAGATTTTGTTTTCAAAAGAACCATCCGACTTTTGGATATATCTTTTACGTGCACACACGTACAACCTTGTGGTTCTTTCTGCAATTGCATTTACGATCAAAGTTTTAAAAAAAAATGGCTCTGAGCACTATAGAATTTAACTGCTGAGGTCATCAATCCCCTAGAACTTAGAACTACTTAAACCTAACTAACCTAAGAACATCACACACATCGATGCCCGAGGCAGGATTCGAACCTGCGACGTAGCGGTCGCGCGGTTCCAGATTGTAGCGCCTAGAACCGCTCGGCCAAACTGACCGGCTCAAAGTTATCATTTACCTTTCACAAACGTCGGATTCGTCATCCGCATGCAACGTGAAACGCGGCGGTTGCATTTGCACAAAACTACCTAGCTTTACCGCAGACTTCCCATTTTCATTACTGCAAATTTGGACATATGTTTACCACAAAATATTAGGAAACACTACCGCAAATATAAAGTGTAAAACAGCTTACCTTTAAAACTGGCAGCGAGGCATATCGATTGCCCTAGTAAAGTATTTGTCCTAGAGTGGGAGAGGCTGGAACCGATGTGTAGTTCTTTTTACGTACGCCAGTAACGATAATTCACCACGTTGATATTTGTCCCACAGTTCAGTAGCGCCGGCCGTTGTGGCCGAGCTGTTCTAGGCGCTTCAGTCTGGAACCGCGCGACCGCTATGGTCGCAGGTTCGAATCCAGCCTCGGGCATTGATGTGTGTGATGTCATTACGTTAGTTAGGTTTAAGTAGTTCTAAGTTCTAGGGGACTGATGACCTCAGATGTTAAGTCCCACAGTGCTCAGAGCCATTTGTACCAAAGTTCAGTAGCAAAACGATGATTTTCACGTTCACGTCTATTTATTTTTCTTTTATAATGCACTAAGTTAAAGGATTGATTATTTTTACTTTGCAGTTGCTTTGGAGCTCCCACATACTCGTGGGTAGAAGGATGGCGTTTGTAAAATTTTTCTTTTAAATCTCGATGAAACGACTCCGCAGCATTCGTAGTTCTGATTTCCTCTATTGGTATACTGGCCCCTAAATTCTCATTGAGGACTGGTATACGCAGGACGAAGCCGGAGTTCGACTACCTTTCGTTACCATGTCTAACTTTAATGACAAATGTCTTCCATCTGGTGTGCAAGATGTATGGAGCAGACGAAATATCCTCAGACTCCAAGAAAAATATAATAAATCCAGTTCCAAAGAAAGCAAGTTCTCACAGGTGGGAGTATTACCGAACTATGAGTTCAATAAGTCATGGTTGCAAAATACTAATATCAATTCCTTAAATATGAATGGAAAAACTGGTAGAAGCCGACCCCGGGGAAGATCAGTTGGGATTCCGATTAAATGTAGGAACACGTGAGGTAACACTGACCCTACGAATTCTCTTAGAAGATAGACAGGGGAAAGGTAAAACTACGTTTATAGTATTTGTAGGCTTCGAGAAAGCTTTTGACAATGTTGACTGGTATACTCTCTTTGAAATGGGGAAGAGAGCAGGGGTAAAATACAGGGAGCGAAAGACTATTTACAACTTTTACAGTAACCAGACGGCAGTTATGAGTCGAGGGGCATGAAAGGCAACCAGTGGTTGAGAAGGGAGTGAGACAGGGTTGTAGCCAATCGCTAACGTCATTCAGTCTGCTCACTGAGCAAGCAGTAAAGGAAATCGACGAAAATTTTGGATCAGAGACTACGGTTCAAGGATAGAAATAAAACCTTTGAGGTTTGCCGGTGACATTGTAATTATGTCAGAGACGGAAAAAGACTTCTAAGAGCAGTTGAACGGAATGGACAGTGTCTTGAAAGGACGACGTAAGATAAACATCAAGAAAAGTGAAACAAGGATAATGGAATGTAGTCGAATTAAATCAGGTGATGCTTAGGAAATCAGATTAGAAAATGAGACATTTAAGCATTAGATGAGTTTTGCTATTTGGGCAGCCAAATAACTAATGGTGGCCGAAGTAGAGAAGATATAAAATATAGGCTGGTAATGGCAAGAAAAGTGTTTCTCAACAAGAGCAGTTTGTTAACATCGCATATAGTTTTCAGTGTCAGGAAGTCTTTTATGAAAGTATTCGTATGGTGTATACCCATGTATGGAAGTGAAACATGGACGACAAACAATTTAAACAGAAAGAGAATACAAGTTTTTGAAAAGTTGTGCTACAGAAGAACTCTGAAGATTAGACGGGTAGATAACCTAATTAATGGGGAGGTACTGAACAGAATTGGGGAGAAAAGAAATTTGTGGCGCACCTGACTGGGAGAAGGGATAGATTGATATGACACTTTCTGAGATATGAAGGGATCACCACTTTAGTGCTAGAGTGAAGTGTTTGTGTGGAGGGGGGGGAGCGGGGGGGAAGCAGGGGGTGGGGGGGGGCTAGAAATTGTAGAGGGAGACCAAGAAGTGAATACAGTAAGCAGATTCAGAAAGATGTAGGTTGAAGTAATTATTCGGAGATGAAGAGACTTGCACAGGATACAGTATTATGGAGAGCTGCTTCAAACCAGTCTTAGGACTGAAGACCACAATGACGACAACACTTTCTGTGCCGCCATATGAACTGCAACCTCAAAAACTAAGACTATATGTATGCAGCATGTAAAGCTGATGAGTGTTTTGGTGAAACGTAAAATTTCCTATCTGCTAATACAGCACGCATACTACTACACAGAAATGGTCGATTTTGATCACAAGTGAAAAACATTGTATTATTTTCCAATTCGATATGTTAAAATATCTAAACTGTTTAACTGCTATAATGCCTCCTTTGCAGTACGAGGATGAATGGACATCTGTTTCCTTCGGGCTCAGTACAACGGTGGTGATGCAGTAAGCCTAGAGCTTTTATTTCCACGATCATGAATGTCTCTTAAAAACACTGTTTCATTCATTTTTCACTTATTTCACTCAAGAAAAGCGTGTGAAGAACTAACTTCACAATTTAGTAAAACAATACGAGCAGAATTATTAGTGTCAGCTAGCTACGAAATACAGAAAAAGTAGACTCTTATTTTTGTTTAACGTACAGTGAGGCATGGCGACAACGTGAGGTCAATGGTGCACTGTGAGATCAGTGCGCTCCTGATGGCCGATCAATTGTCGAGGCAGCTCACTGGTAAGCAGTGCTCTTATATGCAAGTGCCTAGTGCCAGCGCAGAAGTTAGCCTGTTTGAAAAATGAAACGACTGGCACGTTCTCGCAATTATGGTAACAGCTAAATCTCACGGGTACGTGATCCTGTAACCATCTTTTCCGCAAAAAGGAATGAGCCGTAAATCGTTTCTCGGGAAACGGCGCAAAACACGTGAAGCTTTGAAGACTCTCACTCTTGCTTCTCAACGGTTATGTGACGGCTAAGTTTCGTTGTGGCAGCCCGCTTTTTCACTACAATTTGGCATCATTACAAACACTACAAGTGAGAGGAAAATATTATTTTTCTTCTCCATGACCAGAATGAATTCCCAGAACTCTATGTTGACTGTCGCCACTATGAAAAGCTTGTAGCAGTTGATTCCTGTATGATTAGAAACATAAACGTCCTCGGAAAACCCGGCAGATAGACCCACGAAGAACGGCTAAGCCTTGGCTGGAAAGACGATTAGACTTCAGTGGGTCCGCAGCTCGTGGTCGTGCGGTAGCGTTCTCGCTTCCCACGCCCGGGTTCCCAGGTTCGATTCCCGGCGGGGTCAGGGATTTTCTCTGCCTCGTGATGACTGGGCGTTGTGTGATGTCGTTAGGTTAGTTAGGTTTAAGTAGTTCTAAGTTCTAGGGGACTGATGACCATAGATGTTAAGTCCCATAGTGCTCAGAGCAATTTGAACCATTTTTAGACTTCAGTGGGCTATGTTCAAAGCTCTGTCGAACGCGTTCTGCGTCCTGAACGAACACGCGGGTGCGACCTGTGATTTCTCCTTACATAAACAACTTGTGTTGTGAAACTGATGGAGCCATCGTCGAATGCTTTGAGCTGTAAGAGGAGCATTTTTTTACATTTATTTATTTATCTTGAACTTTAAAGCCCCAAACACCTGAGGTCATAAGCTCTTGCACTTTAGACTAAACTCACTCCCTACAGTTATAACTGAACAGTACCTGTTGAAATGGAGAACTAAAAACTCCTTTTGTTGCTCTGTTATCGCAATCTCGACTCGATGGACATTGGGTAATGAACAAGAGAGCGAACGAGCTAACCAGGGAGGTCTCTACCGACAACTTACCACAGACACCAAGATAAACTTGCAGTTTCGACGCGTAAGTTAAAAGTCACCTGAAGTTTGTATCTTAATTCACTTAGAAAAATTAATCTGCTAAAATCGGATGAACAGTTTTGAAACACAATGAATTTCACTGGCAACAGTATGGCGAATGCTTAACAGCAACTACTTGTGAGCCTAGT
This sequence comes from Schistocerca cancellata, assembly GCF_023864275.1. NCBI lineage: Eukaryota > Metazoa > Arthropoda > Insecta > Orthoptera > Acrididae > Schistocerca > Schistocerca cancellata. Next base: position 148,089,465 of record NC_064629.1, read on the forward strand.
CCTTGGAAATACTCGATTCTCCTCGATACCAACAGATTTGCGTCAGTGTTCTCGAAGTAGCTCCACTGTGTCATAAATCAGAGCTCGTGGGTCGAGTCCTGCCTGAGGAAGTGACTAGGTATTCCATGTATCATTACTGTATGTCTTATGAAGACATTAGAATTCCATTCATACAGCACACTGTATTCGAATTTAATATGTTATGTACATACTATAATGTAATTCATATAAGGTCTACAACTTTGGTTCCGACGTTTCTTTCTCGAAGTTCTATTCATTATTGTGAAAAACTCTTAAAAACTTTACAATCCAAAGTACTGGCCATCGCTGGCCATTACTTTCTCTTATCTATCGGGTAGCATACGAATCCTGTGGTGGAAGTATTTGGCGTCTTTTGAGAAATTCTATGAATAGATCCAATTTTGTACTTGTTCATATGACCGAAGGTGCTGGTCAACCAGGCCGTGTGCAGCCGATGGAATAAGATGGTAGTCGGAGGGAGCAATATCTGGAGAATACGGCGGGTGAGGTAGGACTTCCAATTTCAACGTTCCCAAGTGTGTTCTGACGGGTTTTGCATTATCGGGTCGAGAACTGTCATGCTGTATCTAACGCTGTATTGTGGCCGTTTGGTGCTCGATCAAACGCATGATCTGCTTTCGATAACGATCTCAGAGTGATCGTTTGAATAGCTTCGAAAACCTTCTCTCTTCCACCGCCATGTCGGTCTTAAATGTCAGAATCACACTTCTCGAAGCGTTGAAACCATTCTCTGTACGTTCTTTCACTAAGAAGTGCTTCACCATATGTCTTACCCAGCATTTCATGAGTCTCAGCAGCACATTTCTTCACGTTAAAGCAGAAAATTAAAAGTTCCCGCAAATGACGAGAACTGCGTTCGTAAGCTGACATTTTTAATGCAGAACAATTTTATGATGTAATCACAAATCGACTAATATTTTGATGGTGTTATGTTTAGAATTTACTAAGCTTATTGGATGACACTTTCAATCTGCACCACCACTTGCCGCCACTGCCATCTATTGCAAAACAGTGGAAGCAAAGTTGTTGACCTAATACAATACATTTGATTCGAACTTCGATTGTTGAAGCCTAGTTGAATCGATGACGCCGAATTTAAAAAAAAATATTGTTACTAGAACTTTCGTTTTTCACGTTATTGGAATCCGATCGCCTGCAAAACATGCTGTACTAGACAGACAATACTAAGAAACCAGAGATGCGAAAATAGCTGCGTATCCGGACATCGATTTTGTCCGTTAATTAGAAGCCTGTACAAGAAGCAGAGAATATTCTCGAAAAGGAAAGGTTTCACTTTAACATCGCATCGACATCGAGATAACTGGAGTTGGAACACATGTTGGGAATGGACGAGAATGCGAAAGGTAATTGCTGAGTACTTGTTTTCTCATTCGCCTGACATGATTCAAGGAAGTTTAAGTCAGGATAGGATTGGAACACGGCTTCTCCAAAAGAACCACCCGGTGACTTAAACAATGTGAACCCTACACTGGTACTATTCTGAAGAGATAGTAAAATTATAAACAGTTATCTTTTTAAGACATATTACTACTTAAAATCTTAACTTTTATTTGTGTTACTCTTGCGTTCTTTATTACCATTATCACTAACAATTTCAAAAATTACTGTCGTGATCAGATAGCCATCTGATGATGACATTAATTGCCGTAAGCAGCAGTGGTATTATTAATTAAAAAAAACTATTGTGACTGATAAATGGAAGTGAATACTCAAAGCAACTGACAAATGTTAAAGCTTTAGCCTTTCGATAGCAAATGTAAATAAAATCTTATTTTCTTACAGTATTTTGTCTAGGTCATCTACGATCCCTAAAATCTGTTCCTCGTTGTTGACCACTGCCCAGCGATTGAAGTCTCTAAAATCAACACTACAGTCCTGAACATCGCATGCGGACTGGATGTCACTGCTGCTGAAAGCTGTGTCACTACGTTTTTCATCTGTTGCCTTTTCTTCAATGGGACACTTGCTATAGTAATTTCTAATAGTGGTTACACTAATGCTTTGTCACTCAAGGTCTACTGAATAAGCGATGGTCTTCAGATTTACAGATTTCAAGAACATTTCACCATCTGAATTTACTACTGAAGTGAGCAGTTTACGGCAATGAGCCTCAAATGCTCGTATGATCTCCTGATCCAACGGCTGAATTCATGCGGTTGTGTCTCAGACATAAACAATTTTTTTAATTGTTTCGTATTCTGACTGGAACGCATCAACATATGGATGAGGTGGGAGGTGGACAAGGATCAGCAGAACTTCTTTTCCCAGTTTAAAAGATCGCACGTGCTTTCTCACTGACTGAACAAACGCTTCTTGAAACCACTTTTTCGAAGATGACGGATTTCATACGGTCATTCTTTGAATGCATGTAAGTGGACTGTAATGATGACATACGTATTTCCACGTTTAAAAGATCCCGGGCTATTACTTTTAGCAATACAAAGAGATTATAATGAAATGAACACCCCTAGCTGCATACAAGCGTTGATATAAGTCAACGGGAACAGTTGAAAATGTGTGCGCCGGCCTGGACTCGAACCCGGGATTTCCTGCTTCCATGTCAGACACAATGTCCATCTGAACCACCGAGGACATAGAGGATAGTGCGACTGCAGGGACTTATCTCTGGCATGCCTCCCGCGAGACCCACGTTCGCAACTTATTGTCCCGCACTATATTCATAGCGCCCTTGCCAATTATACTCATTACTCGCGGGTTTACTGTCGATTCCCGTGAGAGTTCGGGCACTGTTCATGCATCCGCATAGAAGAAGATGGTCAATGGAATGGCCGGTGAGCCTTATATACAGGGTGTCCCAGCTATCTTGTCCACCCAAAATATCTCTGGAACAATAACAGCTATTGGAAAACGACTATCACCGGTATCAATGTAGGGCTGGGGCCCATGAATGTACATATTTGGAAACATTTTAAAACGAAAGCATATGTTTTTAACACAAACTTGTTTTTTTAAATGGACCTCCTATATTTTTTCTTCAGTAGTCCATAGCATGACAAAGCACATACACAATGGCGTTGATTGCATCGCAATATTCCCATTACATCCCGAGATATTAAGACGCGAAGTTGACGCTTGAAACACCCGACATGCGCTGCTAGCGCACGTTCTGAGGCTCAGGCGTGAACCCCATGCTGCCCGTAATCGCGATGTGATTGACATGCGTAATCACACTTCCATACTTATCAAGAGGCCCGAAACGAATAATACGGTCTGCTGCCACCCTGCTGCGATTACGGGCAGCATGGGGTTCACGCCTGAGCCTCAGGACGTGCGCTAGCAGCGAATGTCGGGTGTTTCAAGCATCAACTTCGCGTCTCAATATCTCGGGATGTAATGGGAATATTTCGATGCAATCAACGCCATTGTGTATGTGCTTTGTCATGCTATGGATTGCTGAAGAAAAAATACAGGAGATCCATTTAAAAAAACACAAGTTTGTGTTAAAAAACAAATATGCTTTAAAAAAAATGGCTCTGAGCACTATGGGACGTAACATCTATGGTCATCAGTCCCCTAGAACATAGTACTACTTAAACCTAACTAACCTAAGGACAGCACACAACACCCAGTCATCACGAGGCAGAGAAAATCCCTGACCCCGCTGGGAATCGAACCCGGGAACACGGGCGTGGGAAGCGAGAACGCTACCGCACGACCACGAGCTGCGGACATATGCTTTCGTTTTAGAATGTTTCTAAATATGTACATTCATGGGCCCCAGCCCTACATTGATACCGGTGAAAGTCGTTTTCCAATAGCTGTTATTGTTCCAGAGATATTTTGGGTGGACAGGATAGCTGGGACGCCCTATATATATATATATATATATATATATATATATATATATATATATATATATATATATTGACTACCCGATTTATTTGTAACAAAGAGGAGGGTGATTATCTATTTCTTCATTTTCAAACCCGTTTTATTTCATGAATTTTTTACATCGAGAGTTTTGGTTGGAAGCAGTTGACTTTAAAGCGCCATTATATTACCGTTATACACGATCCAGTCATACTAATGTGACCATTGCCTATGTTCGACATCAACGTGCAATGACCACTCACAGACGGCATGTGGCAGCACTGGCAGTGGAGAGTATATAAAATGTGTCGAGGGGGACACGGAAAACAGTGCAGTCGTTGTCGTAATGCGAAAACGGAGCGATTTACTTGACGTCCAAAAGGGCACGCTCATTAGCTTTCGGACCAACGGTGGAAGCATTTCCGAAACGGCTAAGTTTGTGAACTGTTCGTGTGCCGCCGTGGTTAAAGCATACAGTGCACTGCAAAATGGTGCTATCCAAAACCGGCACCGAGGATGTCGTGGTGTACCATGGGTCATAAATAACAGAGGTGAAGGACGGCTGCGCAGATGGGTACGGGCGAATAGACGTGCAGCTGTTGAGCAACTGACCGCTCAGATGGACTAAGGGGCTACCAGCGATGTCTCCTCAACCACGGTTCAGTGAACGTGGCTTCGTATGGGTCTCCGCAGCAGGCGCCTGGTTCGTACACCCAAGCTGACAGCTGTTTATGGGCGACGAAGACTGGAATTTGTACGCAGGTACCCCCAGTGGACGGTCACTGAATGGCGGCAGGTGGCCTTTTCAGATGAATCACGTCTTACGCGTGTACGGCATGAAACGTCTGAAAGCAAACACCATGCAAAAATTGTCGGTACGGTCCAGAAAGTTTTCGTCGCAAACTGTGCCTGATCTAGGCATTCTGAAAGGCACAATGGATCATCAGAAGTATGCATCTGTCCTTGGAGACCATGTCTACATCTACATCTACATCTACATCTACATTTATACTCCGCAAGCCACCCAACGGTGTGTGGCGGAGGGCACTTTACGTGCCACTGTCATTACCTCCCTTTCCTGTTCCAGTCGCGTATGGTTCGCGGGAAGAACGACTGTCTGAAAGCCTCTGTGCGCGCTCTAATCTCTCTAATTTTACATTCGTGATCTCCTCGGGAGGTATAAGTAGGGGGAAGCAATATATTCGATACCTCATCCAGAAACGCACCCTCTCGAAACCTGGCGAGCAAGCTACACCGCGAAGCAGAGCGCCTCTCTTGCAGAGTCCGCCACTTGAGTTTGTTAAACATCTCCGTAACGCTATCACGGTTACCAAATAACCCTGTGACGAAACGCGCCGCTCTTCTTTGAATCTTCTCTATCTCCTCCGTCAACCCGATCTGGTACGGATCCCACACTGATGAGCAATACTCAAGTATAGGTCGAACGAGTGTTTTGTAAGCCACCTCCTTTGTTGATGGACTACATTTTCTAAGGACTCTCCCAATGAATCTCAACCTGGTACCCGCCTTACCAACAATTAATTTTATATGATCATTCCACTTCAAATCGTTCCGCACGCATACTCCCAGATATTTTACAGAAGTAACTGCTACCAGTGTTTGTTCCGCTATCATATAATCATACAATAAAGGATCCTTCTTTCTATGTATTCGCAATACATTACATTTGTCTATGTTAAGGGTCAGTTGCCACTCTCTGCACCAAGTGCCTATCCGCTGCAGATCTTCCTGCATTTCGCTACAATTTTCTAATGCTGCAACTTCTCTGTATACTACAGCATCATCCGCGAAAAGCCGCATGGAACTTCCGACACTATCTACTAGATCATTTATATATATTGTGAAAAGCAATGGTCCCATAACACTCCCCTGTGGCACACCAGAGGTTACTTTAACATCTGTAGACGTCTCTCCGTTGATAACAACATGCTGCGTTCTGTTTGCTAAAAACTCTTCAATCCAGCCACACAGCTGGTCTGATATTCCGTAGGCTCTTACTTTGTTTATCAGGCGACAGTGCGGAACTGTATCGAACGCCTTCCGGAAGTCAAGAAAAATAGCATCTACCTGGGAGCCTGTATCTAATATTTTCTGGGTCTCATGAACAAATAAAGCGAGTTGGGTCTCACACGATCGCTGTTTCCGGAATCCATGTTGATTCCTACATAGTAGATTCTGAGTTTCCAAAAACGACATGATATTCGAGCAAAAAACATGTTCTAAAATTCTACAACAGATCGACGTCAGAGATATAGGTCTATAGTTTTGCGCATCTGCTCGACGACCCTTCTTGAAGACTGGGACTACCTGTGCTCTTTTCCAATCATTTGGAACCTTCCGTTCCTCTAGAGACTTGCGGTACACGGCTGTTAGAAGGGGGGCAAGTTCTTTCGCGTACTCTGTGTAGAATCCACCCCTACGTGCTGCTTATTTTTGTTCGGCACTATAGCATCTACCAGAGGGACAATGCAACGTACCACACAGCTCGCATTGTACGTGCTTGGTTCGAAGATCACCAGGATGCGTTTACCCTACTTCTCTGGCCACCAAGCTCCCCGGCTTTAAGCACAATCGAGAATCCGTGGGACCACCTCGATAGTGCCATAGATTCTCAACCGAAAAACATATCGCAGCTGGCCACGGCGCTAAAGTCGGCATGGCTGAAAATCACTGTCGGCACCTTTGCACAGCCTTGTTGACTCTCTCTGCACATCCTGCAGCGATCCGCTCTGCGAAGGTTGTTATAAAGGATTTTGACAGGTGGCCACGGTAAAGTGACTGGACAGTGTACATTCGATAATTATGTAAGTATCCATCTTTCAGAAAACCGTGAAGCGGATTCACTGTCGGAAGTTCTCGAGTCTTCTTCGATGCTCGTTTGGATAACTCCATGGCAACGTTTTCACCTAGAGAAACATTCGTCGGAAGCAACAGCCTTTGTTGACATATAAATCAAAGTGCAATTTAGCAGCTGGGGCTTTAACAATTAGACCGGAAAGTGGTACATCTTCAATTTGTGTTATTAAAAACCACCTACAAAGACATTCGTCAGGTTCACTGTCTTTGATTATTTCCGTCCATTTTCTATCCATTTTCACATCACTTTCAACTGTGTTTACAAATGTTTTAAGTATATTCTATTCTGGGCAATCATCCCCCGATCACTTCTTCAGATACACCGCATATACTTTCTTAAGTTGCTTTTATATCATCATTCTTCACACTATCAAAAATATTTGGTTTATCACTCACAGAATATGCTTTTCGTTTCCGCAACATTGTAACCACCACACAGAAGTATAGACTCTCAATTAATAATACATGATGGATTGTGGCTGTGCTCATTTAGACTATTGTCACTTTGTTAACTTTGTCACAATGTCAACCGCGACACATGTATTCAGGATTCTGTCCAGTGACATTATAGATATAATGATAATAAGACAAATCCAACATTGAACATTGTTAACCCTATCTCTTCCGACTACTGTTGTAAGTAGGCTGTTTAGGTTTTTATATTGGTAACGCCACGTAGCGCTCTGTATGAAAATCACTGGCTGTGATGTATGCAGTCTGTGGCTGGTTTGCATTGTTGTTTGCTATTGTAGTGTTGGGCAGCTGGATGTGAACAGCGCGTAGCGTTGCGCAGATGGTGAGCCGCCAGCTGTGGTGGATGTGGGGAGAGAGATGGCGGAGTTTTGAGAGCGGATGATCTGGACGTGTGTCCATCAGATAGAGTAAATTTGTAATACTGGACATCATGAACTGATTATATATATATATATATATATATATATATATATATATATATATATATATAATTACTTTTGAACTCTAGTAAGGTAAATACATAGTTTGTTCTCTATCAAAATCTTTCATTTGCTAACTATGCCTATCAGTAGTTAGTGCCTTCAGTAGTTAGAATCTTTTATTTAGCTCGCAGTTGTGGCGCTCGCTGCATTGTAGTAGTTCGAGTAACGAAGATTTTTGTGAGGTAAGTGATTCATGAAAGGTATAGGTGTTTGTTAGTCAGGGCCATTCTTTTGTAGGGATTTTTGAAAGTCAGATTTCGTTGCGCTAGAAATATTGTGTGTCAGTTTAAGCACAGTCATTTATAACTTTTCTAAGGGGATGTTTCACTGTTCTCAAGCCTTGATAGATACAGGGATAAATGATACCTCAGAAATGCAATATGCAGACAGTAATAAGATCATTGCACCGCGTTATATCCGAATCTGTGGTATATCGTGTTTTTACTGTATTAAATTCTTTTATTTCTGTTCCAGAGCCTACGGATATGTCAAAATAGAGAAAAACGGTTGTGCTTTGGTTCAAATTCGATGTTTTTGGATTCTACGGCCAGAGGTATTTTAAATTGCAGAAAATGTTTGTGTGAAACACTTAAGAAAATTTGACTCTTGATAAGTGGACCGAGTGACGATCGTGTATGCCAGCTGCATCACAATATACTGCTTTTCATTCCTTCAACTGCCTCATAGCTGTCGATATAAGGCACACCGTACCTGTCCCCTACAGCAGCTGAAAAGGAGGAGGGGGAAATGAGCCAGGCCATGCTGAATTCCAATAAACGAAGTATCGACCTCATCTAAGTATTCATTTCCGTATAGGTGTGGGTGTATGCCAAAGTGTTTCCTCATTTCTCCCTTAATTAATAGCCGAAATAAATCAAGAAACACAACAGTAGGCCCAGTTGCTTTACACGATGAATAGGGACGCGCCACTAACGTTTTTGGACAACTACAGTGAAAAATTGCCATTGCTGTCGGATGATGAAGTCAAGGATGGAAATATCACAACGGACTAGCCAATTTTATTACGCGGAATCAGTGAAAACGAAGATCCATATTCGTCAATTAAATGTTGGAATCCCCCACTGATTTTCCTGTGTCGACGAGTGTTACACAAATGTGTAGCTGTAGTTTGTAAAAGACTCGTTTTTCAAGCCATTAACTGGAGATGGTTCAAATGGCTCTGAGCACTATGGGACTTAACATCTATGTCATCAGTCCCCTAGAACTTAGAACTACTTAAACCTAACTAACCTAAGGACATCACACACATCCACGCCCGATGCAGGATTCGAACCTGCGACCGTAGGAGTCGCGCGGCTCCGGACTGAGCGCCTAGAACCGCTAGACCACCGCGGCCGGCCATTAACTGGAGAGTGGAGAGTCTTTTTCCATATGTGTACTCTCATACATTTCCTTATAGTGAGACTGCGGACCTTAACGTCCTCATCAGAAGATCGTCTCACCATTTTTAGCGTCACTAGCCCTCACGCCATGAGACATTGCGGAGAGGATTGAGACTTCGGACACAACTCTGGCTCATAATCTGGTAATCAAGTATGTCACATCTTTACCTCCCCTTGCAGACAAAATCTTGGTGATGATAATCCATCCACCACCGGTATTTGAATCATCTCTATCCGGATCGAGTGCCGTCACACTGGCCTAAGTTATCAATCCGGGATACGAAAGCTAGTTTTATGTCTGATATGAGAGCTTATCCAGCGTAGTGTTATTTTTGTGTCGTATGGAATGAAGGAATCTTCTCCTCTTGAAAAGAACAGACGTGTCGCCGACTTTAATGTCGTCATCTGACCGACACATCATCACTATAATTATCTTACGCCATCCATACGCAATATGCTGAGAAGAGATGCTGATCCATAGTTTCACCTTAAATAAAGTCACCATCCAGAATAGAATGAATCAAAACAAGGAAGAAAAACAATCAGAATTTCAGAAACTAATTACTTCTTTCAGCAATTTTCAGCGCACTACTTTTGTTTTAATCCTTATGCGCTGTTCAAATTATCGCATATAGCAGGTACTACCGTAATAGAAATCATGAGGTCCAGGGAGTGGTACTCAGGATGAACCAGTGCTACGCAAGTCCTTAAAAGGAAACGCCTAACATACAGTTCTGAGCGTATACTTTTCAGTCAATTAGAAAATGCCGAAACGGATCAGGAGTGACAGCAAATTTACAGAAAAGAAAAACTGTTATCGTTCGAAACTCTGCACTTGATCAATGTATGAAAACGACAGAAATTCAAACAACAAAATGTAAGTAGTAACAGGCATCGTATATAGGACATTAAGCTGTCAATACAGGAACCTAGGGACAACTGCAAAAGCGGAGAAGATTTGACCTCACCTGGGCAGATACTGCAATACAGTGGAGATGAAGCAACAAAGCCTGCAGGGAAACCTGCAGAAATATGTGCAGTCGTACAGCGTAACTATTGCAGCTTAATTAGCCAGATACGAGCTTATATCAAGGCTTCCCAACACTCGCTCTTCTCGCACGTCATGTGAGACTGGGGCAGGAACAAAGGTATACCAAGCATCCTCCGCCATACACTGTAAGGTGACTTGCAGAGTATAGATGTAGATGTAGAAGGCATTAAAAAGATTAGGAGAGAGACGCTCGACATCTTATTTGCTCTTCTTTGCTTCCTTGGTTCAAATGGCTCTGAGCACTATGGGACTCAACATCTGTGGTCATAAGTCCCCTAGAACTTAGAACTACTTAAACCTAACTAACCTAAGGACATCACACACATCCATGCCCGAGGCAGGATTCGAACCTGCGACCGTAGTGGTCGCGCGGTTCCGGACTGAGCGCCTAGAACCGCTAGACCATCTTTGCTTCCTACTGAACCCTGCCCATTGATGGTCAGACTACTTTGCAGTTAGAGTAACTTGGTTATTTTCGCAATACTGCAAAATGCCCAAACAGAGATATTTCCTTGCTCAGACTACTGCAGATTTTCCTCAAGACTTGCCCGGAACCTGCCGCAAGCTGCTGTAATGTGACTGCTTTTCTCTCCATTCATAAGGTATAAGATATTAAGCGAATCATGTAATATCCCATTACAACGAGGCTACTGACATGGATTGTAGCAACAATTGGGAATAACAAGGTTACACCTGCGTCCCTGATTAACAATGAAGTGCTTGAGATGCTACATAGGCTGCTTTCCACCCTGAACCGTGCATCGTCCTGCAATTTTTATGTTGTAATTCAGCCGACAGCGTATTCACTACTGCCAAATTAAACTTACTACTTTATCCTGGCGTTGATGGTACGAGAACAACTCTCGTGTGCTCGGTCGGATCTCGGAGCAGAAGGTAAATATATTTCACCAAAATACCACTTTGCCATGAACTGCCAGTTGCTCTCCTGAACTGAGGTGGTCCATGGCGAAATAATGTGCTTGTTGGAAACCGAGATCTGACCCTGCGTATTGGAATTATACTGTCACTCATTATTTCTTATTCCTATTTGTTCCTGGCCGAGCGATTCTAGGCGCTTCAGTCTGGAACCGCGCGACCGCTACGGTCGCAGGTTCGAATCCTGCCTCGGGCATGGATGTGTGTGATGTTCTTAGGTTAGTTAGGTTTAAGTAGTTCTAAGTTCTAGGGGACTGATGACCTCAGATGTTAAGTCCCATAGTACTCAGAGCCATTTGAACCTATTTGTTCCTCTTACTTTGTTTGTGATTAAATTTACCTCGATTACACATACGTTTGAAGTATAGAGCGCACACACAGAAACGACTCATTCAAAAATAACACAAATATACGAGACAAAACTCGAACTCTCTATCTTCCCTTCAAAAAGCAGCGACGATACCCCATTACCATGGACGCTTGCAGGTATATGCTGCGATAAACTCTTCAGTAGATCGAGGGATGCTACAGTGATTAAGGCATATGACTCGTACTCATATTCGGAAAGAGAAGGGCAACAAATTGCTGTCCAAAAATCCTGGATCCTTTTTTTCGTAAATCACTTGAGGTGAATTTTGAAATGGTTTCTTGTATAGTACCACTGCCAATTCTTTCCTCCATCATTGGCCAGTTAAATAGGTACTCTGTCTGTAATTACTTCGACGTCTACTAGACGTTAAATTTTAACCTTACTATTTTATTTGTTGGAAGGTAGCTCCCGTTGAGTTAGCTTAAAGATATGATAAATTTCGTTTGTCTAAAAGAAAAACATTGACCTATGTGATAGTAAGAAAAAATCGCGACGTGAATTAAATGACAGTGACAGATATACATCGAATCACGAGCTGTTTTCGCGGTTCCAGCAAAAGCGCGTACTTCACATCCTCACGGTTTTCTGCCGGTCTTTAAAAGCAGAACAGAAATTACCCTCATCCACTTAATATTTCAGAGCAATAGATAACTTTTTTAAAATTCCATATTCAATTCTTAACCTACTATTGTTGTTGCAACACAACAATGACGTACATCGTTGACACACGACAAAGCGCAAGGCCTTCAGAAACGAGATTTATTGAAGGTACGATCGCTCTCTCATGGTTCAGTCTCACTACAAATCTTCACTTGCAGATCCAAAGACAATCCAAGGCAAGTCTGTATAATTACTCGTGCTAAATTTTAGTTTTCCAACTGATGTTCGGCAAACGTGCGACGTTTGCTGGTGTAGTTTTGACTAAATGTAGAAGAAAGCGACCCACTCCATTGGTAACGAACGACATAAATAGTATTTTATAAATAAACCACGATGTAAACACACACCACATGTCATAGCGGCTTCCAGTTGGTTCAACATTAACGTTTGCCGGTATGACGCTACTGATGAACGGAAAATTTAACGTCTAACGTATGCGGTGGCTTGTATACTAAAGGCAGTTTGTCTCAGAAAACGTGTACCAGTCGCCTGGTGCTCTCTACACCTTCTAAATGGCATGCAGAGTTCTCCATAGGAACAGTTTGAGACAACACATCGTGAATTCATGTCAGTGCAAAAAAGATTATCTTGCAATGTAACGTATATCTGGTTTGTCCGCGACTACGTAACTGACGTGAACCACGTCTTAAAAAATGCAAAGGAAAGAGAGAAAATCAACATTAATTATAGCAAATATTATCGAGGTAAATTTATGTAGTTAGTGACGGAGTAGTTTGTTAGAGTGCTAGAAGGTTACACTTATCTGTGGGCAAGTATGCGTTATTGCTTGTAAAAGGAAAAGGTACGATATAAAAGATCCCTTCAGCCTACAAATATCCATGGACGCATCCTTAAACTTATTGAGAAACGAAAGGTTTATATTGAAACAAGCACACTCAGCGCACAACAGATATGAATCCCTTCTAACTCATATTCAGAAAGTCAAAATTATAACGGATTACAAAAGTGAAAATATTGAAAAAGCGCTGACGGTAAAAAAAAAAGAAAAAAAAAGGATACATGAATGCCTGAGAGAAGAAGTAAGTAATAGGAGAATTGCGGTGTACACTTTTTCGGAAAGTACAAGAATAGAAGATTGCATATTACTTACACGATCCATCTACGAAGAGTCAGCATCTTTGAATGGGTCTCCGTAGATGTTCTGAGAAACAACACAACTCGAGCCAACAGCTGTGCGCGACGCAGGAAGAGAAGGAGCGATGTCCCCAACAATGAGTCGACTAGCAGCGTTGAGCGTGCTACGAAACCATCTTCCGAGCAACTCCCGTGAGGAAAGCGAGCACACTGACAGCGGCAGCCGCCCCCGCGCCACAGCTTTTCATGTAACAGTCTCGCGCCGTCCATTGGCCGCGGCGAAGGCCCGGGGGACGCCGGAGCCAACCGCGCCGCTGTCTTGCCCCCTACCACAGGACCTTGGTTGTTCGCCGCTGCAAAGAATAGTTTCACGCAACGCTGCTCAACTGCAAAAGCAGATCTGCATCGCATTCTTCAATAATGCCTTCTGAATCCGACGTGCGAACGTGGAAACTCCAAGCGAATACGAATACCTCTAATTGTTTAAAGCTCACTGTTCGATGGGCATGATCTTCCAACCGCACAAAAATAGTAATATCGCGTAATGAGAGTTATTCAGAGCTCTCTCTCTCTCTCTCTCTCTCTCTGAACTGCTACTCTTTTTTAACAGTCCGAAGACTGGTTTGACGTAGCTATCCATGCTACTCTATCCTGTGGAAGCCTTTTCATCTCCGAATAACTAGTCCTTCTGATTCTGCTTACTTTCTTCAACTATTTGTCTCCCTCTACAATTTTTATTCCCCCACACGTCCTTCCAGTAAAAATTGGTGACAGCTTGATAGCTAGTTACGTGATCTACCACCGAATCTTCAACTTTCTTCTGTAACACCACATTTCAAAAGCTTCTATTGTCTCCTTGTCCAAACTGCTTATCATCCACGTTTCACATCCATACATGGCTACACTACATACAAATACCGTCAGAAAAAGACTTCCTAACACTTAAATCTATAATCGATGTTAATAAATTTCTCTTTTTCAGAAACGCTTTTCTTGCTATTACCAGTCTACATTTTATATCCTCTCTACGGCGGCCATCATCTGTTATTCTACTGCCCAAATAATAAAACTCACCTAATACTTTAAGTGTCTCATTTCCTAATCTAATTCCCTCAGAAACATCTGATTTAATGCAGCTGCATTCCATTATACTTGTTTTGCATTTGCTGATGTTCATCTTATATTCATTCCGTTCTTATATACTTTCCGTTCAACTGCTCATCCAAGTCCTTTTCCGTCTGTAACAGAATCACAATGTCATCGGCAAACCTCAAACTTTTTTTCTTCTCCTTGAACCTTAGTTCCTACTCCAAATTTTTGTTCCGTTTCCTTCACTGCTTGCTCAATGTACAGACTGAATAACAGTGGGGATAGGCTAAAACCCTGTCTCACTCCCTTCTCCACCACTGCTTGCCCTTCATGCCCCTTGACTGCTATCTGGTTACTGTACAAGTTGTAAATAGCCTTTCGCTCCCTGTATTTTACCCCTGCTGTATTCAGAATTTCAAAGAGAGCATTCCACTAAACACTGTCAAAAGCTTTCTCTACGTCTACAAATGCTATAAATGTAGGTTTACCATTCCTTAATCTATCTTCTAAGATAAGTCGCAGGCTTAGTATTGCCTTGCGTGTTCACACATATCTCTGAAATCCAAAATTACCTTTCCTGAAGTCGGCTTCTACCGGCTTTTTCATACTTCTTTGGGATTGGAACACTTCGTTCTTCTTGAAGTCAGGGTTTTTCACCTGTCTCATACATCCTGCATAAAAGGCGGTAGGCATAATTTAGTAAATGTTAGTCGAAACACGTAATTATTTAAACAGAATGGAACATGTATATACAGGGCAAACCGGAACTTCCCGACAATATTTCGGTTGTTGTTCAGGGATATGTTCTGCGTATTTTGTTACTAGGGAGCAGTGAGACAGAGTAATAATGTAATAAATATTTATTCTGTTGCCGGCCGGTGTGGCCGTCGGTTCTAGGCGCTACAGTCTGGAACCGCGTGACCGCTACGGTCGCAGGTTCGAATCCTGCCTCGGGCATGGATGTGTGTGCTGTCCTTAGGTTAGTTAGGTTTAAGTAGTTCTAGGGGACTGATGACCACAGATGCTAAGTCCCATAGTGCTCAGAGCCATTTGAACCATTTCTTTTATTCTGTTTGCTACCTCAACTGCCTTTGTTTCTGTAGAGATAACTTCACAGCAGTGAAAAACATGTAATATGCAATCACCAAAACGTAAAACACAAAACAAAGTAGTGCAACAACCCTCGGAAGATGCTCGCAATCTTATCACAGTGCGTTCAATTTGTTCTGTCAGTGTACGCCATTGTGCGTCTCTTCGACTGCATTCAGTGAACCCATGCATTAGGTGCATATCGGTCAACTCTTCATCAGGAAACCTATCCATACTGCGGTGTATCAATGTTAACGTAAGTCTTAACATTTCTGTAAAAGCAAACCCGAAACATCACCTACCAGCACTGAATGTAAGCTTAAGGGCGAAAAGTATACTGGGTATTACTGTCTTCAGCAGGAAGCTCCATGAATGAGTGGAGCGAGACTGTTTACAAATAAGACAAACGGCGCACACACTCGACAATTGTACTGTTCTGCAGATACTTTCAGTGCAATAGAGATACAAAGATAAACTGGGTAAGAAATCAAACGAAATGTAGTTACTCCGTATCAAGCCACCGGAGACCAAGGGACCGTTGTACCAAAATAATCTGACAATGTAGCAGAACAGCCTCCGAAATGTCAGTAGAGATCGAAACCATTTTTTGTATTTATTGGATTAGTAGTGACATTTCAGCGTGAGTATTAGTATAAATACAGAAATGTATTTATAACGTATTGTTTTAATGGACTGCCGTTTTGGTGTTTTATTTTAAATATTTAGTGTGACATTTATGTACACTACCGGTTGTGGAAATTGCAACACCAAGAAGGACACGCATGAATTCAATTAATTTAATACCACAGGTTAAGTACATCACAAGTAACAAATTATTACCTTTTCAAATCTGTACATGCCCTTTGGGCCCTATTATTCAGTATGTCGTGTGGCCACAATGCGCTGCAATTAGAGCTGCTATACGCCGTAGCATTGAATCAATAAGGTTCTGAATACGTTCTTGAGGGACTTCCCTCCACGCAGTTTGTATCTGAGCCCACAAATCCGCGACACCAGTTACTGGAGGACGGTCACGTACCAGGTGCCGACCAACCATATCCCAGACATATTCGATGGGCGACATGTCTGGCGAACGTGCAGGCCAGGGAAGCAATGGTACCCGTCGCTCTTCGAAGAAGGCCTGTGCATTCTTGGCAATATGTGGTCGGGCATTGTCCTGTTGAAATGTGGCCTGTGGAGATGCCTGAAGGAGGGGGGCGGGGGCGGGGGAGGTCCCACAGGCTCCACAACCTCCGTTAGGTACCGGTTGCTGTTCAAAGTGCCGCAATACAAACGAGGCGAGATCGGTTGTTGTAACCAATGGCGCCCCAAACCATCACACCTGGCGTTTGTCCGCTATGCCGCTCCACAACGCAGCCCTCCAGGTTGCGCTCACCACGGTACCGCCGGACACGTATGCAGCCATCACTGTAGGACACGTTGAAGCGGCAATCAGCCGAAAAGATTACATGTTGCCACTCAGCACCCCAGTGACGGTGTTCACGTGCCCATTGCATTCGGAGGAGCTTGTGGTTTCTCGACAATGGATGCCGACGTAATGGTATGCGTGTAACCAGTCCAACCTGCAGTAGACGGCGACGAACAGTCGATGCAGACAAGTTCACACCTGTTGCAGTGCCAACACTGTGGATGACGCTGTATGGTCCGTAATGGCTATGCGGACAAGATGACGGTCATCCCGTGCTGTGGTGAAGTTTCGTGGTCCAATTCCCGCTCGTCACTGCATACGACCTTTCTATATCCACTGCTTCCACACAAGCATCACTGTCGTAGCAGCATGCCCTGTGCGAGCCGAAATGTCACGGTATGACAACCCCGATCCCGGAGACCGATCATTCTACCCCGTTCCAACTCGCTCAAATGCCGATATGGCCCTTTGATATCGACGAAGCATCCTGGCACACACTGTATTGTTTCCATCTTGTGTGACAGCTCTGTACCGACTACACTAGGCTCAACGCCGACCCTATCGGATCGACATGAGAGAGAGATGCTTGGCCTACGTGTACCCTATCTCGCTACAAAACGTATCACGTATTGCTTACACACCTGTCGCCACTTCCACCAAGTGTCACGCTATTCGGGTGATTCCTTCTCGGTGTTGCACTTTTCACAAACGGCAGTGTATCTTCATGTTTCCGCGGCACAGTAGCTGATCCATTAAATTTAGGGAGTGCATCCGAATAAACTTTGTTTCATCTTCAAATATTTCGGCCATGTACCTTTCGCCCTTCTCCAGACTGAGCCGACAGACTGAGGCTACAATACTCGTTCTGCCATTTTAAATTTGTACATAGTCTTTGCCGCCGATCATCGTCCCTTGCGCTTGTAAATCTGTTGTTTAAAGCGATGGAATGAGTGATGAAGCTTTAGTTTGTCATTTCACTCTGAGAAAGGTATATGGTCGAAATGACTCCGTCCGGACAGGCCTTGAAGGTCCAACGGTACCGACCGACCGCCGTGTCATCCTCAGACCACAGGCGTCACTGGATGTGGCATGTGGTCACCACACAGCTCTCCCGATCGTTGTCAGTTTTTGTGACCGTAGCCGCTACGTTCCAATCAAGTAGTTCCTCAATTGGCTTCACAGGGGGTGAGGGAACCCCGTTTGCCAACAGCGCTCGGCAGACCGGATGGTCACCCATACAAGTGCTAACCAAGCCCGACAGTGCTTAACTTCGGTGCCGCGACGGCAAGGCCGTTGGCATATGACCGAAAAAAGTTTATACGACTGCACTACCGATATTTTAATGAATTACTTATGTACATTGCCAGCGGTCTTGCCGCGATGGATACACCGGTTCCCGTCAAGTCACCGAAGTTAAGCACGGTCGGTCGTGGCTAGTACTCGAGTGGGTGACCGTCCAGGTCTGTCGTGCATTGTCGGTAAGCAGGATGTCACTCAGCAGTTGTGAGGAGCTACTTGATTGAGAAGTAGCTGCTGTAGGTCACAAAACCTGACGGCGGCCAGGAGAGCGGTGTACTGACCTCACAACCTCCAATCCGCATCCGATGCTCCTTTAGGCTAAGGATGACACGGCGGTCGGTCGACACTGTCTGACTTTCCGAGGCCTGTTCGGAGTGAGAGAGAATTATGTAGGTTTCCTCTATGAGCTATTGTATATTTATGTTTTTTACCTTCTGAAGATTATTCCTTATTTTATCATCTCATTTACTGGGTAACTGAACAATTTGAATTACATCTTTAAAAAAGTCATTGTTATTATCGTTGTATAAATGATATGCTTACTGTGAAAGGTTCCAAAAATTGTTACTAGTAACATGCCTTGGTCACGGATTAATGAGAATATTATAGTTATTGACCTGACTTTGAGTGACTTAGAAAACTGATTTTTGCTTTAATGTCAAATAGTCACTGCTGCGCTGTTTCTTTTTTGTGAATAGACTCCAGACTTCTTTTCAAACAAGGGAACCGCGTCTACTCGTCATTGGACCTGGACGGAAATGAAAGTGACGGAAGTGGGAGGTCCAGATGGCCAAGGGTTTAGAAAAAATAGCATTTTTGGCACGGGCCGGTCGAGGCATGAGCCATTTATGTTAAGACAGATACGAAGCAGCAGCTGTGGCAGCGAAAAGGGGACTGAACGGTAATAGGACGGTCGTGGTATCGAGTCCCTATTTCGAAACCGCTTTCAGTTTCAATTTTTACGTTACTTACACTGCAAACAAACCCAAATAATGCTCAATATATTGTATTTATTGATATTTTCGGATAAGGCATGAGAAGAAAAGGCAAAGGAAAGTTTAGGATTGTAAATAAATGTCCAGGAAGAGATTATAAGGAGTACACGATAAGTTCGTATGTAAAAGTCAGATACTTATACTATTTTACAGCTAACTATTTATTATACGTTCTAAGTTGATATCCATCGCACAGCAGAGGAAGCAGTAACTTTGTAGGCATCTTTGCACAAGTTATAAACGCCACATTTTTACAGTTATATGATTGATTTAAACTGGGCTTACGTTTTTAAATAGGGTCTCTCTCGTCGCATAGTTTGGCAGCAAACCAGACGTAACGCAATATTTCGCCAGATATTGGCGATGGTAGCTAGTGATGTACAGTGTGTCCGAAAAGTCTTTCCATGATTACATAAATTGATAACTCAGGCTAGAAGTAAGATACGAATATGAAACTGGTGTCTAATTGTTTACAAACTATCAAAGTTTTTCACACATCAGTAAACTTCCACATGAGCACCCTTGGTAGCACGTAGCACATCTAGACGATATTCAATTTCCGTCCACACATTAGCCAACATGATGGGCCAACGGTTTGGCCTCCACGCTCTCCTGACATAACCCCATTAGCCTTCTTTTTATGGAGTTATGTCAAGGACGAGGTCTACCGAACACGTGTACCAAATCTTGAAACCCTGCGGCAACGGATAACCACAGTCGTTGAATCGATCCCTCCAGTGATGTTGGCTAATGTGTGGACGGAAACTGAATATCGCCTAGATGTGCTACGTGTTACCAAGGGTGCTCATGTGGAAGTTTACTGATGTGTGAAAAAACTTTGATAGTTTGTAAACAATTTGACACCAGTTTCATATTTGTATCATACTTCTAGCCTGAGTTATCAATTTATGTAATCAGAGAAAGACTTTTCAGACACCCTGTACAACAGAATGTATTTTGATGCATTCTCGGGATGTGATTTCTTTTTCTGTTTCTATGAGATAGGAGCAGTTTTCAAGCTTTTTTATCGAATTCTTCTTTCCATGGAGTGTATCCTTCATTGGGTCAAAGAGATGGAAGTCGGAAGGTGCGACATCCGGGGTGTAGGGTGAATGCGAAAGAACAGTCTGTGAAGTTCTGTGACGATGTTCGACAAACAACTGTCGTCACGATCAACCTTGTAGCGCGCAAGCAATTCCGCACAGGTGGTCCTGTGTAGCTCTTTATGGTCCTCTGTTAGGCGGTGAGAACCCAGTGGGCCTTTGAGTACCCCAGCTGGCTGACGAGTATGTCAGCACTGCCAACAGAGCCTTCCAATAGTGCAGCAAGGCGTTTGATTGTGATCCATCGATCGCCTCAAATGAGAGTGTCCGCACGTTCCAACACTACAGGCGTCACAGCTGTATGGCCGACCGCCTCGCGAGAAAATGGACAGGTTTGCGCAACTTTGTTGCAACGATGACAGACACCTCGACCAACGACTCCCTATGGTTTTGTTCACCGTCATGTCTCTATAGACATTCAGCAAGCGCCTATACATACCTGCAAGGTTCTGGTTTTGCGTCAAAAGAAACTCAATGATAGCTCTCTGCTTGGAACGCACTTCCATTACAAATGCCACTTTGAAGACTGCGTATAGCGCCAACATTTATCTGAACTTCATGAAACTATAAGGGCTGATGTCCCACAACAAATTACGTATATTTTCAACCAAATCTGGCCAAAAAAAATGTGTTGCATTGCTTATTGAACGCCCCTGTAGCATATACTGCTTTAAAATGGTATCAGTAAATTTGCATTTTCCGCTAGCAGCATTACGCTAGTAAATTTTCTACAATTACTGCGACCTACTTACGTCTGACGCACTCGTAGAGAGTAATGCACACCGCGCTAGCTGCGAGACAGAGCGGTGAGGCAGACCCGGATTGAATCCGTATGGCGGATTGACGACCGTGATCTGGTAAACCAGTCAACCTGGGTGTGGCCTGTTGGCGGTTTCCCACACTTTTTTATTCAAATGATAGGCTGGTCCCCAAATTTTGTCTCAGAGAATGCGATACACAATCAGTTCAGACACAATATCGCACACAACAACAAAAAATGGCTCTGAGCACTATGGGACTTAACTTCTAAGGTCACAGTCCCCTAGAACTTAGAACTACTTAAACCTAACTAACCTAAGGACATCACACACATCCATGCCCACGGCAGGATTCGAACCTGCGACCGGCACACAACAAAATTTACACGATTCGCAGACATATGGTGCACATAATCTCCCTGTTTAAGGTTACCTTGACGACTGTTGTGCCAGAAACAGCATCCGGTCACAAAAGCTACGCTGCCCAATCCTGAAAAAGTAGACCCTGTACTAGACAAGATAAACTCCAGGGAAAAGAAAAGAGACTTAGATGTACCTGTGTTTATTTGAAGTGGCTCCATTTCTTTGTCTTAGGTCTTTTTTAACTTTATAAATAACAAACATAAAACTTTGTGTAATGTTTTTTATTTTCCTTTCATGCTTAAAAACAACACAGTTGAGATGCAATGAACGATCTAACTGCATCATTGTTGCCAGCTTTACAATAGGCAAAAACAACACCTCAGCATCTTGAAAGTATGTACTTCTTTAGCTGTCAGTTTCTGCCTGCTACAGCTATCAATATCATGCAAAGCCTGTCAGTTTCCGCTAAGATTGCGTCTTTTATTCAGCAGGCTTGTGACATGGGAAGCATACTTCAGACTGACGATGTGTCTTAGGAATCAAATTAAGTTTCATATAATTTTATATTATCCTAATGGCCAATTATACCGATAATTCAGTGCACCCAAATGACAATCTAAGTCCCTCACAAATTTCCTATTCCATTCGCATGCAAATCGTGTTTATAATATACTTGCAGAGAACCTAACGTTGTCCTGGTGTGTATTTATTCAATCTTCTATTAGTCCATCTCCTCCTTCCCATCTCCGGCTGGTCCCGGCGGAGGTTCGAGTCCTCCCTCAGGCATGGGTGTGTGTGTTTGTCATTAGGATAATTTAGGTTAAGTAGTGTCTAAGCTTAGGGACTGATGACCGTAGCAGTTAAGTCCCATAAGATTTCACACACACACTTCCCATCTCCTCCCCCTCCACCCCCCTCTCTGTCCATCTGCTCCACCTTCTATCTTTGTCAATCTGCTCTCCACCCCCTATTTCTCTATCCATTTCCTCCTCACCCCCTGTCTCTATCCATCTACTACTTCCTCCTCTCTCTGCCCACCTGCTCCCTCTTTCTCTCTGTCCACACCCTCCTCCCCCTTTCCCTACCCATCTCCTCCTACCCTCTGCCCATCTGCTCCTACTCTCTGTCCATCTCTTCCTCTTCCATGTCTCTATCTATCTCTTCCTCTTCCCTGTCTCTGTCCATCTCCTACTGCCCTTCTCTCTGTTCATCTCCTCCTTTTCCATATCTCTGCAAATTTTCTCCTCCCTTCTCTCTCTCCATCTTCTCCTGTTCCCTGTCCATTTCCCCCTCCTCCCCCCCCTTTGTCTGTCCAACTCTCCAACTCCTCCTCTCCCTTCACTCTGCATCACCACATTATCATACCCACACCAATATGATGTTGGTGGTCCTCACCCCCCCCCCTCCCCCTCCCCCGCAGCATTTTTTCCAGACAGTAAGTCCTAGGGGTTTTACCAGTGGCTTTGTGCAGGTTCAAACATTTCACATATATTTCACCCATATTTAGCATATTTCACACATAGTTGTACACATATTACACCTGCATCATTAGAAAATTTCGCACTGCAGTTTCGTTTTCACACAATTCACGGCGGAGCCCACGGGAAATACGGGCCCCAGAACAAATTTCTGACGTCGCAATAGTCGCCTTGTCCAACATACATCGCGAAGCACGAACGCTCGGCTCCGTGCAGGGCCCACGGCAAATCAATTCGTCAATGGAAATGTGCCTGCAAAATACCTGAATTTTGTCGTGTGTTGTCGAGAGCTTTAATGTATTTAAACACGCTGTTAAGAATTACTAAACTCGTAGGTAAAAGCATCTCGCTTCCCGCTGGAGTATCACGTGCTGTGACGCACGCCAGAGGGCTCGTATATCTCGTTGGCCCCAGCTCACTGTTAATGACATCAGGTACTACCTAGCGTGCGCTTGTATATGCCGGAGACACTTAACATATATAATGTCATCTCTCTTGGACGCCTATGTGCTACTCACGACAATTTTGTAAGGCCTGCGTGTCATAGGCAACTATTAATATCATCATTGTTTGCCTTGATGTTGGCCAGCCGTTGGTGGCTGAGCGGTTCTAGGCGCTTCAGTCTGGAACCGCGCGACCGCTACGGTCGCAGGTTCGAATCCTGCCTCGGGCATGGATGTGTGTGATGTTCTTAGGTTAGTTAGACTGAAGTAGTTCTAAGTCTAGGGGCTGATGACCTCAGATGTTAAGTCTCATAGTGCTCAGAGCCATTTTGAACCTTGATGTTGTAACCTGTTCGTGTCCTAAGGTATGTAGCGAAATTTATATGTATACATGTTGTATAAGTGGAATCCAAGCCCACTTTTATAGTGTTTTCTGTGCTCCCTAGATCCGATGATGGCGGCTTTAGTTTCGCCGAAATCGGTAATCATGGAATAAAAAGAATTCCTGCGATCTTGGCTACCAGTTTATTGTGTTTTTGTATTAGCTCATTATAACTTTGCACATTATTTTGGGTGCCAATATTAGCGATACTGGAATTGATTAATGATACTTTAAGTATTTCGCATTTCAGTAATCACCAGTACCTCTCTCAATCCCTACAAGTGTTACATAACATGAGCGCAAATGCGTCGGCCAAACGAGTGGTCACGAAAGGCTTAACAGACAATCATTATCTTCCAGTGAGACGGATGTGCCGATAATTGTTAGAGAATTGAAGTCTACAGTCGCCAGTCTAATAGAAGGATTTGTGGTGATGTCCCATGGTCGTTGAGTTCAACATGGAAGAGCTGTGCTGTATTTGATCAAATTAACAGCATCCTCTCGGTGGGAGTCGACAGGTTGACCTTCCCCGAGCAGCAGTCTGTATGCTCAGAACGGCTGTTATATCGCAACACAGGATTTCTGGTAATTAGGACGCTGGCACAATTTCGTTATGATGGAATAACACCGACGGGTTGCTGGCACGTCAATTCTGACGCAGTCGCATTCTTTTTCATGCGACCCTGGACTACCTCGTATTTCTTCATACGTCCGCCCCTTAACGTCCTTTCGAGAAACGTATTTTTTAATCCGAAATTTATGGTTACGAAGAAGGAGGATTTTCTTCAGACATTAAGGAAACTTTGGTACATTTCTTTAATGTATCAAGTAACGCAAGGTGTCACGTGAAAATATCATTTCTTTTTTGTTGCTGACAGATGAAACTAAAGACCTCAGCTTTTGTGCCGGTGTGGCGGGAATCTTGGCTTTTGTCCTGTTCCCATGGTTTATTGCCCCTGGGCCGTGGCCCACTTCCTGCAGGTACTTCTTTACAAGCACTTACATCACTTCATGACTGCAGGAACTACCTAAAATCTCGCTTAGCGTGGAAGTGAAATGCGAAACGGAACTGAGCTTATGCAGCATGATTATAAGCCAATAAATAATGCCGCCACTGACCACTTCATGTACGTAGTACGTTTATGATTATGCACGGAGTTTCACAATTCTTATTAAAAGCATGTAGTGGCTGTATATCGGGCTTAGTAGATAAAACTTTGATAAGGAACCTGTGTCCGGCAATGTCCTGTTTAGCTGGAAAATAAGTTTGAAGAACAGATAACTTTGAAATGTCCCGCTTCACGTGTAAGTAGGATGTTTAGGTTTTTTTATTGGTAACGCCACGTAGCGCTCTGTATGAAAATCACTGGCTGTGCTGTGTGCAGTCTGTGGCTGGTTTGCATTGTTGTTGGCTATTGTAGTGTTGGACAGCTGGATGTTAACAGCGCGTAGCGTTGCGCAGTTGGAGGTGAGCCGCCAGCAGTGGTGGATGTGAGGAGAGAAATGGTGGAGTTTTGAGAGCGGATGATCTGGACGTGTGTCCATCAGAGACAGTAAATTTGTAAGACTGGATGTCATGAACTGCTATATATATTATGACTTTTGAACTATTAAAGTAAATACATTGTTTGTTCTTTATCAAAATCTTTCATTTGCTAACTATGCCTATCAGTAGTTAGTCCCTTCAGTAGTTACGCATTCGGGAAGGACGACGGTTCAATCCCGCGTCCGGCCATCCTGATTTAGGTTTTCCGTGATTTCCCTAAATCGCTCCAGGCAAATGCCGGGATGGTTCCTTTCAAAGGGCACGGCCGACTTCCTTCCCCGTCCTTCCCTAATCCGATGAGACCGATGACCTCGCTGTCTGGTCTCCTTCTCCGAAACAACCAACCAATCCCTTCAGTAGTTAGAATCTTTTATTTAGCTCGCAGTACTGGCGCTCGCTGTATTGCAGTAGCTCGAGTAATGAAGATTTTTGTGAGGTAAGTGATTCATGAAAGGTATAGGTTATTGCCAGTCAGGGCCATTCTTTTGTGGGGATTTTTGAAAGTCAGATTGCGTTGCGCTAAAAATATTGTGTGTCAGTTTAGTGTTGATCAGAATAAGTAAAGAGAGTAATGTCTGAGTACGTTAAGTTTTGCTCAGCTGTTTGAAAAGCAAATAATGTAAGAGGTTTACCAGCACAGTAGTTCATTAAATTTTCTAAGGGGCCGTTTCACACGGTACGCACACTGCGGAGGCTATGACCTGTGACCTACGTGCTGTACAGTAGTCGATGGCATGGGCAATGTTTCGAGCATTCGTCGCCGGGTTCTCTACTACGAGCCTTAGTTCTCTCTAAAGACGGTAATGCGGCGCGTCCGTGGAGCACCAAAGTTACCCCCCCCCCCCCCCCCGGTTGCGAACGTTCCAGTTTCTTGCAGTCATTGGTAGGTGATGTCATAATTAGAACAGCGAAATCCACGAGAAATACGGGTCTCGCAACGAACTTGTGACATCACACGGGTTGGCTTGTATGCAACACTTACGCTTGGCTCCCTGTAGAGACCACGAAAATCAACACGTAATCGAAAAGGTGCCCCTCTAAAGGTTTTAGCTATGTCGTGTGCTATCGAGATCTTGTATGGTTTAAAACACGCAGCCAAGAATGATTAAACTCGTCTGAAATAGTTAGTCACTCTCCGCCGGGAACGGCTGCTGGCACACGTAAGACCTGTAGTGTCACGCGCTGTGACGTTCGCGCCACATCCTGTCTTTCTTGTGAGCCTCGTACAACAGGAGCCCTCTTCTTAATATGTGTGCATACCATGGAGAGGGAGATTTGCAAATGCACGGTCTTCACACTTATTTTATATCTAACCGGTACATTTTCGGATATGGTCTCCTTAAAAAATCTTGTCTACTAGGTGCCCTCTACAATCCCTAGAAGCCTGTAATAGGAATTGTGAAACACTCCATATAAGACTGCAAACTTTCGTGGTCGTTGTCAGTAAAAATATACACCTTCAGGCTTGTTAGGTTCTGTTGTATCTTCCTCTTATTCATCAGTTCAACATTTCAACTCTACTTTCAATGAAGGCCTTAGCAATAAGAGTGAAACATTTCGTTTAGTGAAATATGTCAATAGAAAATCAAGCAGGCCATGAAAAATATTTATAAGCTAAGAAATATTTAAATAACACTTATATCATGTAAGAAAAATGTTAAGAAAAATGTTTTGTAAAATTTATTTAAGTTCTTTGCATATCGATGGTGACAGTGAAGTATCCGCACCAAGCTCTATGTTGGCGGGAGATCCCGCGCATTGATACATAGGGAGCGGGGCAAGAAGCGTGCAGCATTGTCGATAGAATACTTGAGTCAACATTTGTGCAGTGAAGTTGTGTGTAGAGAGCCTGCTCGCCACCAGCTATATACTACTTGAAGAATACTATAATTATATAATTTGTAATTATTTATGAATTATTAAAAATCGACGTCATGAAGACATCTAAGGTATTTAAGCTCTAACTGCATATTGTAAGTTAGTTGTTATATTTTTAATCTGTTTTATGTAAACGATTCCCAAACTAAAGTTTTATAAATTGAATCATTATAAAGAGTTAAAAACTTACATTCAATTACTTTCAGAATAGATCAGTTTATCTCAGTCAATATCTTATTATTTTTCATTGAACCCAGTAACCACAAGACTTAACTTTTGTTGAGTTTCCTCAATTTTTTTAAAATTTAATAATGACATTGAACTTTTCACCAGTAATTTCAATCAAAAAAGCAAATGAATAATAAGTACAGTTTTAGCTCACATATTTGCAATCCTAGTAAATGAATGCCAACCCATATAATTATCAACAATAGATCAGAGTGAGTATATTCAGACATGCAGTCAGATGACGTTATCCAGAGGCGACCCAGTAAAATAAAAGGCAAGAAAAATATATATGTATGTTTTCAGGTTCACTGCATAGACAACCAGAACTAAGAGCCACGGCGTAAGCTTATGCGTTCACGTCGAAATAATCTCATTTTGATCAGTCACATTAATATTGCTACCAATAAAGGCACAGGGCGTAAAACATTGTGTACGCTAAAGACCATCAGATCAGACACGTTGTCAAAAGCAGGTCCAGACAGGAAAGCTGCAAGGCACGAAAAGTTCAATTCTCTTCCTTTCTTTCATTAGACGGAAAGTAAGTTAAATCATGTCTTTTATTTATTCGACAGGAAGATTTCAATAGCACAGCAAATATCTGATCTTGTTAATGCAAATTTCAGCGAAATGTTAGCATTAAAAGTTGAGACATAGCAAAAATTACTCTATTTTCCTAATGTATATAGTCAATTCTGTGATACCTTAAGAAACGAGGAATTTTCAGTTGTTATTTGGCATACCTCCATAACAGCGTTATTCGTTTAGACATCTTGTAAATCATGTAAGTACCATTAAGCCCTGTTACGTACGGCGCTGTCTCGAGCAAGTTGTTTAAGAGCAACGTGGTATGAAGCAGTGAACAATACGATCCTCACAGGTTAATAGTTCAATAAAATTAAAGTAAGCTCATCTCTCCTATTTTTACTTTGTCGATTACCAGACATGGTAGAATTTAAAATCATATGTAGATATCAAACCGAGGTTTGGAAATCAATTTGCGGAAAAACTAACCATAAAGACGATACCGCGAAACGTAGATAACGCTGGACAGATTCTCAGATCACATGGGACGTGGTATCCGAGAGCAAAAAATAATACTTTCAAGTGACTGTTGGCTTATGTCTCTTATGGAATGGATAGTATCCAGACACTAAATTTAGAATATTTCACACCGAGAACTCATTCCGAAATACAAACATTAGATGCAGAGTTTTTTAATCGTTGTTTTAAAATAGCAGATGCACTTACATTTTCTTTTCATGTCCCAATTTGAATCCTTTTTGTCTTCTGAATAAAGAAGACGTAATTGCAGAGAATCCGATTCAAGAAGGCTACAAGGTGAGGGAACAAGTCCTTCGAAAAATACAAAGAAATGGTGTCACCATGGTTAAGGCACTGGACTCACATTCGGGAGGAGGCGGTTTTATGTGCCCTTCCGCGCTTATAAATTTAGGCTTTCCCTGGCTTCCTTAATAGCTTAAAGTGATTGATCAGATGGTTATTTCAGAAAGGATATGGCCAGTTTCCTTTACTGTCTCTGTCCAGTTCGAGTTCGAGCTTCATCTCTAATAACCTCGTAGTCGGCGGGACGCTAAATCCTAACCTTGCTCTAAGCACATCAGGCACGACGATACGAGAAAACACGGACAGTACTCTGGACAATACTTCTGTCAAAGACGGAGGTAATTCAAAGGTCCAGGAAATAATTCGATACCAAATACCGGCAAATTTGAGACTGGGTAAACGTTCCCTTTTTATTGTAGCTCAATGACCAACAATTGAAACGTATTTACGCTCCCAGCGTACACTTTGGCATGTAGTAGATTGAGCACATTGATTTTCAGAATTGAACTGTCCGGCCAATGAATTACACTCCTGGAAATTGAAATAAGAACACCGTGAATTCATTGTCCCAGGAAGGGGAAACTTTATTGACACATTCCTGGGGTCAGATACATCACATGATCACACTGACAGAACCACAGGCACATAGACACAGGCAACAGAGCATGCACAATGTCGGCACTAGTACAGTGTATATCCACCTTTCGCAGCAATGCAGGCTGCTATTCTCCCATGGAGACGATCGTAGAGATGCTGGATGTAGTCCTGTGGAACGGCTTGCCATGCCATTTCCACCTGGCGCCTCAGTTGGACCAGCGTTCGTGCTGGACGTGCAGACCGCGTGAGACGACGCTTCATCCAGTCCCAAACATGCTCAATGGGGGACAGATCCGGAGATCTTGCTGGCCTGGGTAGTTGACTTACACCTTCTAGAGCACGTTGGGTGGCACGGGATACATGCGGACGTGCATTGTCCTGTTGGAACAGCAAGTTCCCTTGCCGGTCTAGGAATGGTAGAACGATGGATTCGATGACGGTTTGGATGTACCGTGCACTATTCAGTGTCCCCTCGACGATCACCAGTGGTGTACGGCCAGTGTAGGAGATCGCTCCCCACACCATGATGCCGGGTGTTGGCCCTGTGTGCCTCGGTCGTATGCAGTCCTGATCGTGGCGCTCACCTGCACGGCGCCAAACACGCATACGACCATCATTGGCACCAAGGCAGAAGCGACTCTCATCGCTGAAGACGACACGTCTCCATTCGTCCCTCCATTCACGCCTGTCGCGACACCACTGGAGGCGGGCTGCACGATGTTGGGGCGTGAGCGGAAGACGGCCTAACGGTGTGCGGGACCGTAGCCCAGCTTCATGGAGACGGTTGCGAATGGTCCTCGCCGATACCCCAGGAGCAACAGTGTCCCTAATTTGCTGGGAAGTGGCGGTGCGGTCCCCTACGGCACTGCGTAGGATCCTACAGTCTTGGCGTGCATCCGTGCGTCGCTGCGGTCCGGTCCCAGGTCGACGGGCACGTGCACCTTTCGCCGACCACTGGCGACAACATCGATGTACTGTGGAGACCTCACGCCCCACGTGTTGAGCAATTCGGCGGTACGTCCACCCGGCCTCCCGCATGCCCACTATACGCCCTCGCTCAAAGACCGTCAACTGCACATACGGTTCACGTCCACGCTGTCGCGGCATGCTACCAGTGTTAAAGACTGCTATGGAGCTCCGTATGCCACGGCAAACTGGCTGGCACTGACGGCGGCGGTGCACAAATGCTGCGCAGCTAGCGCCATTCGACGGCCAACACCGCGGTTCCTGGTGTGTCCGCTGTGCCGTGCGCGTGATCATTGCTTGTACAGCCCTCTCGCAGTGTCCGGAGCAAGTATGGTGGGTCTGACACACCGGTGTCAATGTGTTCTTTTTTCCATTTCCAGGAGTGTATATTTCCATTGCTGGCCATTAAAGATGTAACATCAGAAAGCATTGGACATAAAGAAATTTTACTTACTTTGTGTATGTACACTCATGCTCATAAATTAAGGATATTTGCAGAATGTGGTGCCACACAACGTGGCACTACACAAAACTGGCGCTAATAGAATAGGCACATAGGGAATACACACGACACAGATTTGTAAGTCCACGGTATTGGTGATAAGTTGAGAAAACCGTCCCAAAACACATGTGCTACAAAACGACACTGTTTCCTGTGCATGTACCCCGAAATCAATACGGGATATAATCACCATGCACTCGTACACAGGCCGCACAACAGGTTGGCATACTCTGGATTAGGTGGTCGAGCAGCTGCTGGGTATAGCCTCCCATCCTTGCACCAGTGCCTGTCGGAGCTCCTGAAGTGTCGTAGGGGTTTGAAGACGTGCAGCGATAAATCGACCAAGAGCATCCCAGACGTACTCGATGGGGTTTGGATCTGGAGAACAGGCAGGCCACTCCATTCGCCTGATATCTTCTGTTTCAAGGTACTCCTCCACGATGGCAGCTCAGTGGGGCATGTATTATCATCCATCAGGAGGAAGGTGGGACTCATTGCACCCCTGAAAAGGCAGACATACTGGTGCAAAATGACGTCCCGATACACCTGACCTGTTACAGTTCCTCTGTCAAAGATATGCAGGGGTGTACGTTCACCAATCATAATCCCACCCCACGCTGTAAAACCATGATCTCCATACAGGTCCCTTTAAAGGACACTAAGGGGTTGGTATCTGGTTCCTGGTTCACGCCAGATGAAAACCCGGCGAGAATCACTGTTCAGACTATACCTGGACTCGTGCATGAACAAAACCAATGACCATTTACTGTGTTCTTGACACCAGGCTTTACGGGCTCTCCTGTTCAAATGGCTCTGAGCACTATGGGACGTAACATCTGAGGTCATCAGTCCCCTAGAACTTAGAACTACTTAAGCCTAACTAACCTAAGGACATCACACACATCCATGCCCGAGGCAGGATTCGAACCTGCGACCGTAGCAGTCGCGCGGTTCCGGACTGAAGTGCCTAGAACCGCACGGCCACAGCGGCCGGCGGGCTCTCCTGTGACCAGGGATCAGTGGAATGCACCTTGCAGGTCTCCGGGCGAATAAACTATGTCTGTTCAGTCGTCTGTAGACTGTGTGTCTGGAGACAACTGTTCCAGTGGCTGCGGTAAGGCCCCGAGCAAGGCTACCTGCAGTACTCCGTTGCCGTCTGCGGGCACTGATGGTGAGATATCGGTCTTCTTGTGGTGTTGTACACTGTGGACGTCCCATACTGCAGCGGCTGGACACGTTTCCTGTCTGCTGGAAACGTTGCCACAATCTTGAGACCACACTTTGTGGCACACGGAGGGCCCGTGTTACGATCTGCTGTGTCTGACCAGCCTCCAGTCGCCCTAGCATTGTACCCGTCAAAACGTGATCAATATGTATTCTTTGAGCCATTTTCAACACACAGCCACCATTAGCACGTCTGAAAACGTCTGCACACTTACTCACTGCACCTTACTCTGACATGTACCAACACACCTCTGCGTATGTGGACTGTTGCCAGCGCCACCGTGCGACGACCGCGCGTCAAATGCACCGCACGGTCATACCCTGCGGTGATTTAAACCCGCAAACTGCCCACCAGAGCGTTGTTTCACCATGTATCAGCATTATCCTTAATTAATGATCATTAGTGTAGTATATTAGGCAGAAGACATTACTAAATTTGTAGGTGATTTGGGGGTAACCTAAAACGTATGGCATAACTGACTGGGAATTCCTCAAGAGGGATGTTCTGCTGGCTGTTTGCAAGTTCTTTTAATTGGACGTCACTTCAGCTATTGTGTACTACTTTGTACGTAATAGTAAGGAGGTATGCGAAACAGTGCTGTAGCAGCTGTCGTCATAGGGAAGCTGGACATGAGCAGAAATGATTACTGCATACGTAAATACGGTAAACAGAACTTTTACTTAACTCGTAGCTGTCTCCAAGCGTTCCGAAGAAACTTTACAAAAGAATAAACAGCAATAAAGTCCAGCTGTTACAAGAATGAGACTGAAGAACGTCGTGCAGTGTGAGGCTCCCGCTACTAACGAACGAACTTTCTGTCGAAGAATACGACTGAGACTGGCCGTATAGCTGTCGCCGGCCATCCGATATCACGGTGGCACAAAGCCGCTGAAGGCGCGGGGCAGTGGCCACGCATCCTCGGATCCCAGCGAAATGTGCGTTTCTGTTACCAATTGTGAGATGCCGGTGGGAGTGGTATCGGTATGCGATACCACATCAGCGCCCTTAACCTGCCCCAGTAATCCTACCAAGTAAATGTGACCT
Source organism: Schistocerca cancellata (assembly GCF_023864275.1). Lineage (NCBI taxonomy): Eukaryota > Metazoa > Arthropoda > Insecta > Orthoptera > Acrididae > Schistocerca > Schistocerca cancellata. Next base: position 148,122,465 of record NC_064629.1, read on the forward strand.
ACAGCTTGACGTGGAATCTGAACCACTCGTCGTTTCTGGCGTATTTCCGCATCAGTGAGAGGTGAAGGTTAGCGCAATTACGAGGGTTGAATGTAAAGTAATGGCTCCACCTTCGTTAATTGGGTTTGGATGGGAATATTTTAATAAATCAAACGCAGAAATATTCCTTAGAATGTGAACTTTAATTACTAATATACGCTTTTCCACATAATCACCGGCCAATTGGATACATTTCTGCTAACGATGAACAAGTTTTCTGAAGCCGTCACGGAAAAAGTCGACACTATGTTTCCGCAACCACAGTCTCACAGTTCTCCCAACGTCTTTATCAGAAGCATAATGATGTCCCCGCTGATCGTCTTTATTTATTGGGAACAGATGGAAGTCAGACGGTTCTAAATCTGGACTGTACGGAGGATGTCGTACGGCGCACAGTGGGTCAGAATCCCAAAAAGCTGGTCAAAATATAAGCAGTTGTTCAATTTGTACCAAACTTAGTATGGAAGGGTTTACGGAGTTTCTGATTAAGAATATGATATCAAAAAGTGAAAAAAACAAAATGGCGGACCCAAGATGGCAGGCTCTATGTACACTACTATCATTTTTTACGTATAAAAGTAATTTTTAGGAAATTATCGGGGTTACTGATGATGACAGAGTTCAAAAAATTTAAAAATGGTGGATCCAAGATGGCGGTCAAAATCTATGTCTTTTTATTTATTTATATTTATATATTTTTATTCATATAAAACTCAGTATTTCGGGGTTATTGTAGTTAATGCTTAAAAAATAAACCAACAAAGTGGAAAACTCGAAGAAAGGACCAAATATAGGTTACAAGATGGTGTAAAATATTACAAAAAATTATTTCATTTTAATTACAATTATTTATTTTGTAAATTTTTATAACTTAATTTACAAGTTTTAATTTTCTTATTCTTTTTCATCTTCTGCTTCAACTGAATCGTCATCATCCTCAAACACTGTTTCCTCATTATCTGCATATGCATCTGAATCTTCATAGTCTTCCGCCACAGGAACTAAGAGGGCAACGGCTTCTGGCGACAAACTCTTCAGTTTCTTCGGCGAAGATTTGCGTAAGGAAGAAACGTAGGGGTCTGTCGTTGCCAACAATCTCCTGAACACGTCTTCCATAGTCTTAACTCTTGAAAACTTTCGAGAAAAACTAAGGCGATATTGCTTTATCAACTTATTGGTTGATTCCTGAGCATCCTCCGATAGTTGACCGATGGGTAAAATGGCCGAAGAAATAATGTCTGGAACGTGAATCAACAATCTATGGACTGCTGTTGGCATGTTGTACCAGGGGTATTCTTTCACGTAGTGCCTGGCAGTTGCTAAGGCGTATGCTCGAAACTTTTCAACGTCGATCTGACGTCCGCTCGAAATCGTCTGCAAAATTATATGGAAACGGTGGATTAGTTCTTCGGAAACTCCAGTTATCAGCGCTGATGTTGGAGTGTTTTCAAAAAAACGTCGAGTGGTGTTTCCGTCATTCGTACTGCCAAACCCTTGTTTCGGCATGCCAATTACAATTCCAAGCTGCTCTTTGAAAGCTTTTTGAATGTTGGCTTTCAGTATTGCTTTTTCCTCTTTATCTTCTGCTTTACGTGCCTGCCACTTTTTTGTTTTCATTTGGTATGCCAAATGAATTCAACATTCAAAACATCGAATCCAGCCGTGAAGAGTTGATAGTCCGTACTGCAGATAATCGGCGGTAACTTGTTTTTTCAAAACATCGTCAATGTTATTAAATTGGGCAGACGTAGCCTTGCAGAGATAGCACCATTGCGCAGATTTCGTGTTGGTGATAGCATTGCACACTTTACCATCTACCATGGTCATGCTTAAATTGTATTTAATGGAAATTTCTTTCCCATGAATAACTGTTTCGAATGACTGGAGTTGTTCGATATGTTTGTCGTAATACGGTTTCTCATTTAAAGACGTTTGTTCTGTTTCCTTTGTAAATTCTAACTTCAGTGGTCTGCAAAAGAGGGTTGAAGACGGCTTCGGATTAATCCATAAGATCTTTTCTTCTTTAGTTTCTTCATTTACACCTGCAAGTTTCAGTCGAACAAGCGAAGTGAAAAATAAAGTTTCATCTGAAATACTCGAATCTGAAAACTTCATTTTATACATGCTTTGCCCGGAGGTTCCGTCAAAGCCCCACTTACAAATAAGGGCCATATTAGACATTTCCGAATCACTCATATGTAAAATATCGTCTCGTTTCAGCAGTAGAACATGTTGAACAGTGTGGTCTAACAAAGCTTGCAACCGTACCTCAGCTTTTGATTCGGTAAAAGTGAGGGTTATGTCTGGAGGGCAGCAAGCTTTTATTGCTACCAAAACAGCTGAATACGGTGGATATAGTGTGTTTAAGCATTTTCCTTTAGCCCCATTTCTCAAATGCTGGTAAGATTCTTTTGACAATTTCAAGTCGAAAAGGAGTGCTAGACCTTCATTTGCATCATATGAGGATGGCGATGATGTTGAAAATCGCAAGCCTGCCTTGTATTTTTTCACCTTGGATGGACTTGAGAGTGTGACGTCTTTCACAATCTTCGCAGCATCTGGGTGCCCCGAAGATCGAAGACTCATTTGCGTGGCGAACGATAATTCGACAGGACTGAACTTCGTACAAATCTTCTCAGTTCTCCTTCTTTTAGACCTATCAGATAATGTTTCAAATTTTGTGGCAGGTCGGCCTGTTGATTTAGTGACACTTGCAGGTTTCGAATCAATCGGAATATATACTATTGTATTTAACCAGGTTTCGTTCTTCTTGAAAAAATATCCTTGTCGCCGAGTTGCTTCCTTATACTTGCTTTTTAACTTTGTTAACAAAATCGAAATGGTAGGCCTCATATCATAGGGAATTTTAATTGTATGTCCACTTTTTTCTGTCAACGACCTTTCCAAATGTTCTATGACCCCTTCCAAATCATTTGACAAATACTCTTTTGTTATTAGAAAAATATCTTTCCTCGAAAATCCGATTCTGGAATACGCTGGATCAGATGAAACTGAAATTTTAAAAAAAATCTGTGTTACACTTTTCGTCATTTTTCTAATTATTTTATTCTTTACAATGCTTCTACATGTCGATTGTAATTTAAATTGTACAAATAAAACTCATAATTAATTGATTCTACTGTCATTTTTGAAAATGTCTGAACAATGACATTTTGCAAGTGTCGCTTAAAACGTGGCTCAAAGCCAGAGTCGCAACTAGTCGCAGGATTTGAAGCTTAATTTACAAAGGTAATAATATATACTTGCGTACACAGCGCAAAAGAAAGCGGAATGTCGTGGAATTCGTAACTTATCTCTGTTTTTTAAGCGCTTTTTACGATTTTGTCATTCATTTCCCTGTAGTACGTTAATTGAAATGTAAACGTGCATAATTGATGATTTAATAGTGTTGTAAGTGTTTTTTCACTAGTACATACCTCCTGGAATACATTCCATATTAAAAATATTGGTTTCACTTGCACAAAACATAAATAACTTCCTTCAACAACACGACTGTTTTTGTAGTCTGGCCAGCTGCGCGCACGCTAACAATGAACTGCCGCATTTGACCTGAGATATTACCGAACAAATGAACATCTGGTCGTCCGCACAGCCGGCATTCAGTTGTCCCAGCATTGCTGCTGCCAACCTGATAGTCCAAAATCCCCATCTTTAAACTTTTTTTTTCCTTTTTGGCCACGTTTTCAAGATTCTGGCCCACTGTGGGCGGTGAGATTCAGTCTCTGAAGTTCTGCTGTGGTGGCACGTGAAGTGTGTGGTTTGGCATTGTCATGCTGCAGGAAAACATTTCCCTTTTCCTTTCGGACCCTTGTTAGCCGTCGTTTCACAGTTTGCAGCGTTGTGATGTAACATTCTGAATTTATTGTCGCTCCACGATCAAGGAAATCAACATGGATAACACCACCTGCGTCCCAGAATACTGTGGCCATGATTTTTCCAGCTTGGGGCTGCGTCTTGAATTTCTTTTTCTGGGGTGAATCTCTATGACGATATTCCATAGTCTGACGTTTCGTCTCCGTGTCGTAATGGTGTGCCCACCTTTCGTCTCCTGTCACAATTGAGTGGAGAAAGGCATCAGCTATATTCTCGTAATGCGAGAGGAGTTCCTGGCAAATTTCAAGTCTGTTGAAACGTCCCCTTGCAAAAATTATAAATGACTGTGCTTAAACTGACACACAATATTTTTTTTGCGCAACGCAATATGACTTTTAATAATCCCTACAAGAGAAAGGCCCTGACTAACAATAACCTATACCTTTCATGAATCACTTACCTCACAAAAATCTTCATTACTCGAACTACTGCAACACAGCGAGCGCCAATACTGCCAGCTAAATAAAAGATTCTAACTACTGAAGGCACTAACTACTGATAGGCATAGTTAGCAAATGAAAGATTTTGATAGAGAACAAACAATGTATTTACCTTAATAGTGTTCAAAAATCATTATATTATATATATATATATATATATATATATATATATATATATATATATATATATATATATACACACTCCTGGAAATGGAAAAAAGAACACATTGACACCGGTGTGTCAGACCCACCATACTTGCTCCGGACACTGCGAGAGGGCTGTACAAGCAATGATCACGCGCACGGCACAGCGGACACACCAGGAACCGCGGTGTTGGCCGTCGAATGGCGCTAGCTGCGCAGCATTTGTGCACCGCCGCCGTCAGTGCCAGCCAGTTTGCCGTGGCATACGGAGCTCCATCGCAGTCTTTAACACTGGTAGCATGCCGCGACAGCGTGGACATGAACCGTATGTGCAGTTGACGGACTTTGAGCGAGGGCGTATAGTGGGCATGCGGGAGGCCGGGTGGACGTACCGCCGAATTGCTCAACACGTGGGGCGTGAGGTCTCCACAGTACATCGATGTTGTCGCCAGTGGTCGGCGGAAGGTGCACGTGCCCGTCGACCTGGGACCTGACCGCAGCGACGCACGGATGCACGCCAAGACCGTAGGATCCTACGCAGTGCCGTAGGGGACCGCACCGCCACTTCCCAGCAAATTAGGGACACTGTTGCTCCTGGGGTATCGGCGAGGACCATTCGCAACCGTCTCCATGAAGCTGGGCTACGGTCCCGCACACCGTTAGGCCATCTTCCGCTCACGCCCCAACATCGTGCAGCCCGCCTCCAGTGGTGTCGCGACAGGCGTGAATGGAGGGACGAATGGAGACGTGTCGTCTTCAGCGATGAGAGTCGCTTCTGCCTTGGTGCCAATGATGGTCGTATGCGTGTTTGGCGCCGTGCAGGTGAGCGCCACAATCAGGACTGCGTACGACCGAGGCACACAGGGCCAACACCCGGCATCATGGTGTGGGGAGCGATCTCCTACACTGGCCGTACACCACTGGTGATCGTCGAGGGGACACTGAATAGTGCACGGTACATCCAAACCGTCATCGAACCCATCGTTCTACCATTCCTAGACCGGCAAGGGAACTTGCTGTTCCAACAGGACAATGCACGTCCGCATGTATCCCGTGCCACCCAACGTGCTCTAGAAGGTGTAAGTCAACTACCCTGGCCAGCAAGATCTCCGGATCTGTCCCCCATTGAGCATGTTTGGGACTGGATGAAGCGTCGTCTCACGCGGTCTGCACGTCCAGCACGAACGCTGGTCCAACTGAGGCGCCAGGTGGAATTGGCATGGCAAGCCGTTCCACAGGACTACATCCAGCATCTCTACGATCGTCTCCATGGGAGAATAGCAGCCTGCATTGCTGCGAGAGGTGGATATACACTGTACTAGTGCCGACATTGTGCATGCTCTGTTGCCTGTGTCTATGTGCCTGTGGTTCTGTCAGTGTGATCATATGATGTATCTGACCCCAGGAATGTGTCAATAAAGTTTCCCCTTCCTGGGACAATGAATTCACGGTGTTCTTATTTCAATTTCCAGGAGTGTATATAAATTAATGACATCCATTCTGACAAATGTACTGTTTCTGATGGACACACGACCAGACCATCCGCTCTCAAAAATCCGCCATCTCACTTCCCCACATCCACCACTGCTGGCGGCTCACCTCCAACTGCACAACGCTACGCGCTGTTAACAGCCAACTGCCCAACCCTACAATGGCGAGTATTACAACAATGCCAACCAGCCACATACTGCTCACAGCACAGCCAGTGATTTTCATACAGAGCGCTACGTGGCGGCGGCGTTACCAATATAAGAACCTAAACAGCCTACTTACACTGTGCGCTTTCATTTCAGGAGTCAACATCCGGGGTACCCGTTGTTGTTGTGGTCTTCAGTCCAGAGACTGGTTTGATGCAGCTCTCCATGCTACTCTATCATGTGCTAGCTTCTTCATCTCCCAGTACCTACTGCAATCTACGTCCTTCTGAATCTGTTTAGTGTGTTCATCTCTTGGTATTCCTCTACGATTTTTACCCTCCGTGCTGCCCTCCAATACTAAATTGGTGATCCCCTGATGCCTAAGAATATGTCCTACCAACAGATTCCTTCTTCCAGTCACGTTGTGCCACAAATTTCTCTTCTCCCCAATTCTATTCAATACCTGGTTCAAATGGCTCTGAGCACTATGGGACTCAACTGCTGAGGTCATTAGTCCCCTAGAATTTAGAACTAGTTAAACCTAACTAACCTAAGGACATCACAAACATCCATGCCCGAGGCAGGATTCGAACCTGCGACCGTAGCGGTCTTGCGGTTCCAGACTGCAGCGCCTTTAACCCGACGGCCACTGCGGCCGGCTATTCAATACCTCCTCTTTAGTTATGTGATCTATCCATCTAATCTTCAGCATTCTTCTGTAGCACTACATTTCAAAAGCTTCTATTCTCTTTTTGTGTAAACTATTTATCGTCCACGTTACACTTCCATATGGCTACATTCCATACAAATACTTTCAGAAAAGACTACCTGACACTTAAATCCATACTCGATGTTAACAAATTTCTCTTTTTCAAAAACGCTTTCCTTGCCATTGACAGTCTACATTTTATATCCTCTCTACTTCGACCATCATCAGTTATTTCTGGGATACCCATCATGCACAAATCTTCCGATAGCCAAGTAAAGCAATAATGTGACACACACGTTCTTGCGAAATGCCGATTGTGCTTGCAATTTCTGTCTGAGTGATACGAGGATCATCCTGAATCAATCTGTCAACATTTTGGTTGTGAAATTCGGTGGTTGCTGTCACAGGACGTCCAACTCTTTGTTTGTCACGCAGGTCAGATGATCCCACATCAACATCTTTAAACTTACTCGTCCGACAACGCACAGTACTCACATCAACACAATCACCATAAACTGCTTTCATTCTCTGATGAATCTCCTTTGGGGTGATACCTTCTGGTGTCAAGAATTCAATGACTGCACGTTGCTTAAATCGCATTGACAGGCCGTCTGTGCAGGGTTCCATACTTTACACTGTAACAACACAACCGTTCAATCCCAAGGCTTCCCGCCAACTGTAGCTGTAGAGAAGAGGCTACGGAACAAGCCAGTACCTGCCGCATACCAATGCTGCCAACTGTTGAAGAGTTACGAAGGTGGAGGCATTATTTTTCACTCGACCCTCGTACAGACTAAAAACTTCTGCTGTCTGACTGGAATTCGACCGTAACACCCCTTCTACTGCACTTCACTGTTTGCACTACATGTGATGGCAGGTAACTCTTCCATCGGATTGCCACGGGGCTTAGCGTAGTTCATCAGTCCAGATCACTGGTTTCCAATCATCCACTGTCCAGTGGCGTAGCTCTTACACCAAATCGAGCATCGCATAGCATTGACAACTGAGACGTGTGCCCTTTGAGGGGCTGCTCCACCATTGTACCCCATGCTTTCTAACTCCTTACATGCACTCATTGTGCTAGTTGGACTGCTGTTAGCATTATGGAACTCACGAGTGATTCCTTTCGCTGACTTCATGCGGTGTTGTACAGTCGCCCGCAGCAACGCTAGACAGTCCCTGTCTGTCAGCACGTGAGGTCCACCTGGTCTCGACTTAGCGGAGGTTGTTCCTCCGCATTTCCACTCCACAGTCGTATCGCCAAAAGTCGACTTGGGCAGCTGCAGACGGGTTGAAATGTCCCTGATGGATTTGTTATTCTGGTAGCGTCCGGTGACTAGTCCACGTTCAAAGTCAGTGTGCTCCCCTGGCCGCCCTGTTATACTGTTACTGCTTCTTTACTCTGCGCGTGCTTAGCTGGGTAACACCGTGCTCGCCTCCCATGCAAGCGGGCCCGGGTTCCAATCCCGGCCGGGTTGGAGATTTTCTCCGCTCGGGGACTGGGTGTGTGGTGTCCTCATTATCATTTCATCCTCATTACCGGCACGCAAGTAGCCCAATGTTGCGTCGACTGAAATAAAACTTGCACTTGGCGGCCGAACTTCCCCGGATGGGGCCTCCCGGCCAACGATGCCATACGCTCATTTCCATTTTTTTTTTTTTTACTTTTTTACTGACAACACAATACTCTACGCCTCGTTTTATACTGGCAGGTCCACCTCGCGTGGCGTCTAGGGTTCCATTCAGCATTACATATGGTGTCCGGATATTTTTGGTCACATTGAACAAAAAACTAGTTAGTGAAACGAGACGTCACGCTTGTATTGTGTATCGGCGACTCTGGCAGTTTAGTTAGAAAGAGAGTTCAAAAGTTTCTTCACGTATGCCACATCCAGCTGAAGCCACTCATTGATGATTAGATCCCGTAGAGCTACCACACTGCGGTGACGTTGATTACTACATTTCATCCGCTGATCTAATTATTCCAAGGAATATGATTACGGCCGCTGATTCAGCGGGCCAGTCGACGTGTGATATGGTGCCTGTGTGTCCAAAAATCTAGGAGCATAGCGCAGCTATATGAACGTGGCTGTTGTGGTCTCGGTAGACATCGCGAAACTGTGCAAGAAAGGGAAAACTTTGTCACCGAGAATGTTGAAAAACATTTTAGTACGGAAAATGCCGGCCGTGGTGGCCAATCGGTTAAAGGCGCTACAGTCTGGAACCGCGCGGCCGCTACGGTCGCAGGTTCGAATCCTGCCTCGGGCATGGATGTGTGTGATGTCCTTAGGTTAGTTAGGTTTAAGTAGTTCTAAGTTCTAGGGGACTGATGACCTTAGAAGTTAAGTCCCATAGTGCTCAGAGCCATTTGAACCATTTTTTTGAACGGAAAACAACCTTAAGACCACATCCAGCCTGAACTGTAGTCTTCATATACTGCGGGTATAATGCTTCATTGGGCCTGCGGTGCACTCACGCCTTTCATCATTTGAACAGAGGAAAACTGTTACTCGTAGGACCACATTACATGCCTCCCATCAGCTAGTGAGTTTCTGTGTTTTTTGACCCATTGCAGTTTCAATAGCAATATTCACGCGAAAACTAGTTGAGATGGACCAGCATTCACTGACAGCAAAAACTGTCGTATCTGAAACCAGTTCGCAGATTCTTATCGGTAGTAATAGGCAGGGCAGCCACGGGAAAAAAGGTCCATTGTTCTCATATAGCAAGGTCACCAATAACGTAAGAGTGTCCCTCCTCCCCCTGGCATGAGGCGAGAGCATCGAACGACATCGCTGTTTTTGGGACAAGGAGTAATCGCTCTCATATGCCGACGTCACTAGGTCCATAGCGATCAAGTTCCCGCTCCCCTCTTTTTACTATCCCAGTTTTGTGAGTTGTCTTTCATTCAAGGTCTGTACTCAGTAGTGGAAGATCAGGATCTTTCTCTTTGTAAATGATTACAAGCATATAACACCATTCCGTATTATTAAGAATTTTTTTTACATAACAGTTTTTGCAGCATTATTTTACAATATGATTATCATTTTTACTTTAATAGAAACTTATATGCATATATAGATACACCGGAGATACACTACCACACATTAATTTCAATACACCCAATAAATGACATCTAGTTCTCTGTAGATAAGGTCTAATACCGAGGGTACGGTTGAGGAAGCAAAGGAATACTACAACAGTTTTACGCATGTCATGATTTTCGTTTGTGGTCATCGAGATACAATAGTATCCACCAAACAATGTTGTGTACATAAACGTCATGTACCTATCTGGTATGTTTGTTTACCTATTTGCCGACGGACGCCGCATTTGGTGCACCTGCGTTGTTCCCTGTGGTGATGTAATGTCCGCAGCGAACGGCAGGCATTGCTACGATACATAACATGTGTTTCCTGCACGTCAATTCCTTCGTGACATTGAAGTCTGCACATCGCTAGTATGGCTCCACAAGTGGAGACATCCATAGAAAAACGAGCTGCAATTGTAGCACTTAGCCAAGCAGGTTTATCTATTCGCCAAATTGCGCAACAGTGTAGTGTCTCTATAAACGGAGTGCAGTACACACTTCACCTCCAGAATACAACAGGTAGCAATAAGAATATACCACGACCTGGACAACCTCGTGAAACAACTATAAATGATGATAAATATATCAGAATTACCAGTAAGAGAAAAAGATTCAAACCAGCGCCACATATCTGTGCAGAATTGGTAGAAATGAACACGACAACAGTAAAAAGGAGACTGACTGAAGTCTGCCTGAAAGGATGTTCCCAGCAAGAAAACCCCTTCTAAGGCCCATAAACAAAGAAAAGAGACTTTAATGGGCTAGAAAACATCGTAATTGGACATCGGAAGAGCGATGAATCGAAGTTCGAGATTTTTGGAACCGTGAGGAGAATATTTATTCGCCGATTTGTAGGGGAAAGAGTAGCCCAGCAGTGTGTTCTACCTACAGTTAAACACGGTGGTGGTTCTATTATGGTTCGGGGATGTTTTGCCGGAGATAGAGTTACGAAATTGTGAAAATAGAAGGATGTATGGATCAGAAGCATCTCCACCGCATACTTCAGTATCATGCAATAAGAAGTGGATTGCACTTAATAGGGAAAGGGTTCGCCTTATAACAGGATAATGACCCCAAACATCGGTCGTCATACTGTACGAACTACATTGCATCAAAGGAAAAACAGAAAGTACTGAATCATTATGGCCGTCCCAAAGACCCGATTGAAATCTCATATAAATGGCCTGGGATGAAGTGGACAAACGTATAAGGGGAGTTAATATATCCAACAAGGAACTTCTCTGGAATATTGTTAAGGATGTGTGGAATCATATCGATTCACGATACCTAGAAAAACTGGTTGGCCGCATCCCTCGAGTTTGTGAGGCAGTAATTAAATCCAAAGGAGGACACTTTGATGAAAATAAAATATAATGATTGTGACTGTATTATAAATGTGGAAGTTAATATAATAATACACTCCTGGAAATGGAAAAAAGAACACATTGACACCGGTGTGTCAGACCCACCATACTTGCTCCGGACACTGCGAGAGGGCTGTACAAGCAATGATCACACGCACGGCACAGCGGACACACCAGGAACCGCGGTGTTGGCCGTCGAATGGCGCTAGCTGCGCAGCATTTGTGCACCGCCGCCGTCAGTGTCAGCCGGTTTGCCGTGGCATACGGAGCTCCATCGCAGTCTTTAACACTGGTAGCATGCCGCGACAGCGTGGACGTGAACCGTATGTGCAGTTGACGGACTTTGAGCGAGGGCGTATAGTGGGCATGCGGGAGGCCGGGTGGACGTACCGCCGAATTGCTCAACACGTGGGGCGTGAGGTCTCCACAGTACATCGATGTTGTCGCCAGTGGTCGGCGGAAGGTGCACGTGCCCGTCGACCTGGGACCGGACCGCAGCGACGCACGGATGCACGCCAAGACCGTAGGATCCTACGCAGTGCCGTAGGGGACCGCACCGCCACTTCCCAGCAAATTAGGGACACTGTTGCTCCTGGGGTATCGGCGAGGACCATTCGCAACCGTCTCCATGAAGCTGGGCTACGGTCCCGCACACCGTTAGGCCGTCTCCCGCTCACGCCCCAACATCGTGCAGCCCGCCTCCAGTGGTGTCGCGACAGGTGTGAATGGAGGGACGAATGGAGACGTGTCGTCTTCAGCGATGAGAGTCGCTTCTGCCTTGGTGCCAATGATGGTCGTATGCGTGTTTGGCGCCGTGCAGGTGAGCGCCACAATCAGGACTGCATACGACCGAGGCACACAGGGCCAACACCCGGCTAAATGGTGTGGGGAACGATCTCCTACACTGGCCGTACACCACTGGTCATCGTCGAGGGGACACTGAATAGTGCACGGTACATCCAAACCGTCATCGAACCCATCGTTCTACCATTCCTAGACCGGCAAGGGAACTTGCTGTTCCAACAGGACAATGCACGTCCGCATGTATCCCGTGCCACCCAACGTGCTCTAGAAGGTGTAAGTCAACTACCCTGGCCAGCAAGATCTCCGGATCTGTCCCCCATTGAGCATGTTTGGGACTGGATGAAGCGTCGTCTCACGCGGTCTGCACGTCCAGCACGAACGCTGGTCCAACTGAGGCGCCAGATGGAAATGGCATGGCAAGCCGTTCCACAGGACTACATCCAGCATCTCTACGATCGTCTCCATGGGAGAATAGCAGCCTGCATTGCTGCGAAAGGTGGATATACACTGTACTAGTGCCGACATTGTGCATGCTCTGTTGCCTGTGTCTATGTGCCTGTGGTTCTGTCAGTGTGATCATGTGATGTATCTGACCCCAGGAATGTGTCAATAAAGTTTCCCCTTCCTGGGACAATGAATTCACGGTGTTCTTATTTCAATTTCCAGGAGTGTATTTTGTGGGAAATAACGTTTGATTTGTGTTGTAAATATGAAATACCACGGTGTATTGAAATTAATGAGCGGTAGTGTATATTACTACATTCCCCGTTGGTTATTTACATACTTCTATACAACACACACTATACATGGAGAAAAGTGAGGCTAACTGATACAATCAGCAGCAGGTGAAGAAAAACCACACACACACACACACACACACACACACACACACACACACACACACACACACGCACAACTATGCCAAGAGGTTCATGCAACTATTCCGCACATAAATCCGTTATATACAAATAAATAAAGACACTCATAAGCCAAAACATTAGGACCACTGCATATCACAACTTTCGATGCCGCCTTGTGGCGTTGTGGGCATGTGACACGGTAACAAAAGTACGTATGAGGAGCAGACTCGGACGAGGGTTCACCCTAGCGAAGATATGGGTTGTAAATGGGGAAATCCATTGAGATAAGCGATTTTGACAAAGAGCAGATAATTCTCACGAGGAGCTTTTGAACGAGTATTTCGAAAACAACGAAGCTAGTCGAATGTTCACGTGCTACTGTCGTGAGCATCTACGGAAATAAGGAGGACAGTGAAACTACCACTAGGCGTCAAATGGTTGGACGTCCACGACTCTTCACAGAACCTCTCGATAGAAAGACTACGTGGCACATCATATGAGGAGCGGCGCGGACGAACTCGAGGAAGCCCCTCTTTTAATCCTCTAGCGAGACAGCCTCTGAGGCAGCATGATGCACATACTTATCCCGCCTTTGGGTGGCACCTGCATCTATGCAGTATGTGTACATTTTCTACATGAGCTCTACAAAATCGACAACCTGCGAACCATTCGCCTCATCTTTCATCAGGCTGATAACCTTTTTATTTTGTAGTATTATTCCAAAAGGATTATCAACCACATATCCAGAAATGTCGAATTCTTCGTGATTGTACCTAATTACATCATACGGATTGCAGCTATTCATCCAATAGATGGAATTACTGTATCCACATAAAGTAACTTTGGATTGGCAAAGTCTGGTCTCGCGAACTTATGGTGGAAGTGGTAAATACGGAGTTTGGAAAGGTCCAGTATACACACACGGACATAGGTTTTGTGAACTCCACCACTACCTTAGCCATTTCCAGAGTGATAACCCTTGATGGAAAATAGTGGCCTGCTTAAAATCTGGCCTGGCAATGTTATACACCTGTTCCAACAGTAAACTAAACAAATTTCACAACACTTTCTCAAATCTTCCATAGTTTCCCCGAAAACTGAATTGCTCATTAATTTAAAAATATGTTTTTCGGAACCAAATGTCACGAGAGCTCTCTTTCCGGTATTGACATCCCTGTACTCCTTCAACCACGCTGCTCAAGCAAAAGGTTTGTGGAAGAAATATTTCTGGAAAATGATCCGCTGGTGATATTGAACTGGGGCTGTTATATGAAACAGCTGACCCCTCCTGTAGCACGGCACCCCATTTTCATCGTGAAGTTTGTGGGTACTGAGCAAGGAGTTGCGGCATCGATGGATCGGCCGTGCTACAGAAGGGGACAGCTGTTTCATGAAATGGCCTACCCGATCACCAGATCTCATACCGTGTGACTTTTTTCTGTGTGGACACATTACAGATCTGGTGTATGTACCGCCTCTACCACGTGGTGTAGCAGAACTCCTGGAGAGAATACAGGAAGCGACTGCCACAGTCGACGATGCGATGCTGGGACGGGTATGACAAGAATTCGATTACCGTATTGACGTCTGCCGGGTCACTCATGTTTCGCACATCGAATGTTTGAGAAAAAAAACTTTCAGAGTTTCTCTTCAAAATGCAATATGTATGACATCTGTACAATGTTTAGTTCTTGCGAAATAAATAATCGTAGTGTTGACTTTATGTACACCCTGTATATCTGTATATGGATGATTAATATTACTGAGTATGGCAGTAATCTGTCATACAGTTCCCTTCCACCGCTAAAAAGAAGGGGAGAGAGAGAGAGAGAGAGAGAGAGAGAGAGAGAGAGAGAGAGGGAGGGAGGTTAAACTGTTTTTACATTCGTGCCAAACGCCTACTTTCAATGTCCTACCTGTAGCTTTACATCCATTGTTTCCTGAACTATCTACGATTTTGTCTATATAACCAAAAAATATTCAGCACAGTTAATAGGAAGCCATGTGTAATCTGTTTGGTTTTAGGTGAAGAACACTTTTTATTTACCAGAAAAATTCAAAATTCCGTGAGAGGTGTATGTCCTTGTCTGAAACTGATCCTGTACCCAATACTAGTACAAGACAAACAGACCGCTCGGTTAAACCCACGCGGCAAGAAAGTTTTTTTCTCCTTTATAGATTGTGAATTGTCATCAAAAATCCGGCTTTTCAACTAACTGCAATCATTCAAACAGTCGTATTAACCACAGGATTTTTTTTTTAATTGCGCAGAATCAACCTCCATCGGATGTTCAAATTGTTCAAATGGCTCTGAGCACTATGGGACTTGACTGCTGAGGTCATCAGTCCCCTAGAACTTAGAACTACTTAAAGCTAACTAGCCTAAGGTCATCACACACATCCATGCCCGAGGCAGGATTCGAACCTGCGACCGTAGCGGTCGCACGGTTCCAGACTGTAGCGCCTAGAACCGCTCGGCCACCCTGGCCGGCCATCGGGATGTATTCTATGTTCTCTTCAATGAAAACTTCCAACGTTGTCAACGTTCACAGCTACAGACGCATTCGTTAAATAATTAAAAGTCATCCAGTCACATTCTAAACGAGATGCTTCTGATTTCACACGAGACGACAATGGAGAAATTTTACGTCCAGCGTCATTCCACTCGACGTGTTAAGTTACTTTATCATTTTCTTAGAAGTCCAAACTGCTCTCAAACTGCAAACTAGGGAAGGGTGGAGACGTACGAAAAGATAAGCTGAGATGAAGTTTGGGTGAAGCGATGTCGTGTTACGGTGGTCCTTACAGCAGGTACATGTCGGGACGACTGTTGCGAAGTGGTAATTGGTTGGTAAGTGGTAATTGGTTTAAGTTCCAGTTGAAGAGGATGGTGAATATTAGATAGGATACTGGGTGCTGGGACAGGGTACACCGATTAATATACCGTTGAAACGTCCCCTTTTGAACATTTATACAAGACTGTGCTTAAACTGACATACAATATTTTTAGCGCAACGCAATCTACTACGGAAGGCACTAACTACTAGTAGGCATAGTTAGCAAATGAAAGATTTTAATAGAGAACAAACAATGTATTTACCTTAATATTCATCAAAAGTCATAATATATATAGTAGTTCATGACATCCAGTGTTACAAATTTCAAAACTCCGCCATCTCTCTCCCCACATCCACCACTGCTGGCGGCTCACCTCCAACTGCGCAACGCTACGCGCTGTTCACATCCAGCTGCCGCTGCCCAACACTACAATGGCAGACAACAATGCAAACTAGCTACAGACTGCACACAGCACAGCCAGTGATTTTCATACCGAGCGCTACGTAACGTTGCCGATAAGAAAACATAAACATCCTACTTACACCGTGTTCAAAAGTGCTCCAGGAAGAAAAAAAGTTGTGAAGGTTAGGGAATCGGATTAGGTGGTATTCTCCCGAAGATATGTTAACTGATGCTACACCTTTCTCTGTCTGAGGCAGTGCAGTTGCATGACCTAACAGTCTGAGAAAGTGATGCTCTGTCGCACACATTGCAACATGCCAATCCTCAAAGAACTTCGTAATCATGGAAGATATCGAGTAAGAAATCCCAAAATGCCATTTTTATCTTATCTCAGCAGATATTACATCATATCTAGGTGCTTTTCCTTTTATTAGTTGTGAATTTTAGCTCTGCCAGTAGCGTAAGAATCAGATATTCTGAGTATACATAAGCAGTTTATCCGACGGGGTCAACAGAACCCCCACACTGTTATATGACGGTGCTGCCGTCAACAACGTACTCGATGCCAGCTCTCCTCAAATATAGATGAATGCAGTGTAATGCCAATAATCGAGAGAAAGACCAGTTAGTATTTGACGTTAAGATTATTCGTAAACTTCTGGTGCGTTTCAAGAGCCTGAGACAAACGTGTAAAATAAATAGTAGGAAATACGAGTGAAAAACTTAACGTTTGTTGGGAGAGTTATAGGAAGTTGCTATGCATCCGTAAAGGAAACAGTATTTAATACAGTGAGACCTATTCTACAGCACTGAGTGCTTGTCGAATATGATTGACAGTAAAAGTCCAAACAAATCAGAGACTTGCTATAACAGTCACAATGGACCAGTACAACACATATGAAGAAGTTACAGAAATGCTTAGTTAATATAAACAGGGACCACTGGAAGAAAGGGGACGTTCTTGGAGTTTTGGTTTGTCTAATGCAGCTAAATAAAAGGTTGTTTGTATTTTGCCATAAAAGTATTGCTTCTTCTTATAAGAGTTAAGATGAGAATTGGGAAAGAATGAAACAAACATAATCACTTTTCTAATAGTCGGTTCTGTTCTTGTACTAGGTGGTCTTGCTTAGCTGATCATTTTCTGCTCTTCATCTACATGCTGCATACGTGGCTCCGTGCTGTGTACACCATGCTGAGCCTGCTTTAGTACACATAAGGCTCTTCGCCTATCTGATAAGACATATGACGACTGGGTGTTATATCTAAACGTTTCTTACGCCTATTCACTGCCCTTCAGTGGCAACTAATGGATGAAGCTTATCCTACTCCATTTCTACATAATCTACTGATGCCTTACAAGGGCAAAACGCCAAATTGTTATTAATAAAAACAATTTTGCAACCGAGACTGGTTTCACTGAAAAATATTCTTAACAGGGTGCTGCATCGGACATCCAAAGAGAGTGGAACCAATTTTAGAGCATTAAAGAAAACGTCAATTAGAAAACAACACCATAAGAACATGTAAAAACTAAAACTGGGCTCCAGTAACATTATCATCACAGAGCCAATATCGGGAACACTGCAGTACTGATCACGAAAGAACAATATGCAGAAAAAAACAAAGAATTCATCTCCTCGAACAACGTTGCAAAACTGAAATGTGATGCAACAACACATTCACAAACGCATACAAAAAACAACCTCAAGGACATCAGACATATTCACAGACAAACAGAAACAATACATCACACAAAAGAACCCAGAAGCACCAACACTTTGAAGTCAACCCAAAATTCATAAGCCAAATATTCCTATGAGATCTATCATAAATTTCATGAATACACCATCATATCATGTGGCAAACAACCCAATATTAGAAACACAAATGAACTTACAATTCAAATAAAAAATCTGCACATTTCGCAAACAGCTTCACTCGTTTCTTTTGACACAGAGAACACGTACACTTCAATACCAATTGCAAACGCAACAAAACTAATTGAAGAGAACCTACCGAAAATACCTACAGAAAATAGAGAAATAACCAAAACCCTTAAAGTCATCATATTTCAAAATTACTTTCAATTTTAAAAGGAATATTACTTACAGAAACATGGCCTTCCAGTGGGATCTCCAATAGTAAGAACACTAGAAAACATATTCGCCAACCACAGAGAAAATGTAATCTTTGATACAATAATCACAAATAACGGATACAAAATCGTTTACTGGTACAGATTTGTGGATGATATAATCTGAATCATAGATGAACCAATACATAAAATAAATTAACTTCATGCATATATAAACAGTGTACATAAAAATATCCAATTCAAAACAAAAAACACAAAAACTAATACCCTTCTTGGATATAACAATAAAAAGAGATGAGAATAAGAACGTATTGACATTTACAGAAAGCCAACGAACTAGTGTACAAACTAGCAGCTTTCGAAAACGTGATACACAGACTGAATAAAATCCCACTTAGCAGAGAAAAGTATGAAAAAGAATTAGAAACAATGCAACTCATAGCCAAAACCAATGCCTATAACACACATACAGAATCAAAACAAAACTAGGTGAAAAATTAAAATAAACAGAGGACATAAACAGCTCAAAATTCCACAAACAACACAGGCACTGCAGTACACATATACACACAAAAAAGGTACAAAGGTACGCCCATGACACAAATAACAGAGAGAAATTCTACACTTCACCATACAAACACAAATCAACACATATTATCCATAGATACAATAAAATAGCATGTATGTATCTGTGTATGTATGTCCCACATCTCCTCCTAAATCAAACTTGGTACACATATCCCTTACTTTGAGGCGTAAATCGCTATCGGGGTAAGAACCCTCTATCTATCATAGTTCAGAAACTATGGCGTCACAAACAATGAGAGGCGCGAAAAAATGCCGCATCATGCATGAAGTCAGACAGGTCACAGTTCGTAGTGATAGACGGTAAATCATGGAGTAGAGCAGAAGAGATCTCTGGCGTTCCGCAAGGTAGGCCCTCTGCTGTTCCTGATTTACATAAATGTTCTAGGTGATAATCTGAGCAGAAGCTTAGATTGTTTGCGGATGACGCTGCAATTTACCGTCTAGTAAAATCATCAGACGATCAATTCCAATTACAAAATGATCTAGAGAGAATTTCTGTATGGTGCGAAAAGTGGCAATTGGCACTAAACAAAGTAAGTACGGGAACATCCACATGGGTACTAAAAGAAATCCGATAAATTTAGGGTACATGATAAATCGCACAAATCTAAGGGCTGTCAATTCGACTAAATATCTAGGAATGACAATTACGAGTACCTTAAATTGGAAAGACCACATAGATAATATTGTGGGGAAGGCGAAACAAAGACTGCACTTTGTTGGCAGAACACTTAGAAGATGCGACGAACCCATTAAAGAGACAGCCTACATTTCACTTTTCCGTCCTTTGCTGGAATACTGCTGCGCGGTGTGGGATCCTTACCACGTAGGATTGACGGAGTATATCGAAAAACTGCAAAGAAGGGCAGCTCGTTTCGCGTTTTCACGCAATAGGGGTGAAAGTGTCATTGATATGATACTCGAGTTGGGATGGCAGTCACTGAAACAAAGGCACTTTTCTTTGCGGCGAGATCTATTTACGAAATTTCAATCACCAACTTTTTCTTCCGAATGCGAAAATATTTTGCTGACACCCATGATCATCAAATAAAATAAGAGAAATCAGAGCTCGAACGGAAAGATTAAGGTGTTCCTTTTTCCCACGCGCCATTCGAGAGTGGAATAGTAGAGAAGTAGTATGAAAATGGTTCGATGAACCCTCTGCCAGGCACTTAAGTGTGAATTGCAGAGTAACCATGTAAATGTAGATGTACCACTAAGATACTCCTACATGCCACTCAACTTAAGGAATTCCCTGAACCTCGTAGCTCCTTTGATAGCTTTAAACTGCGAAGTGCAATCGGCTGTAGCCGAAAACAAGAGCTATGAAGAGGCGATGCTACAGAGGCGTTTACAAAATGGCGTTGCAGACATGCGAAGCAGCTCCACCCAGCGTGCAGAAAATCTCACAGCGGGTATACTGCAGGACTACATATAAGGTTTCGTTTCTAATACAAAATTGGCAAAATGAGTATCCAGGCAATGTCAGGTATGTCAGCTAGTAGGAAATACACTGAAGCAACAAGGATTACACACAGCATTCAGAACAAGAAACACACTCCAGTACATTTGCATATACCAATAGAGAAAGTAGACAAATACCAAGGAGCTGTTATATATCACATAGAATAACAAGACTGTAAATCAGTGTTCGGGTAATGACAGAAATTTCAAAACGAGATATAAAGATCACATAAGAAGTTGGAAATATGGAAATAACCATTCTACCTCTGCTGAAACGCTAATAAATCAAGGACTGGAACCATCTAACACAGAACAGGATATGAAAATTGTTAAGATAAGTAATCACAACAGAAAACTTCTAACATTACGGGATAACTTTCACGTACCGCAGGGCCCCTGAGATGAACAAGAAACTAAAAATATCGCTAATCATGTCAGCCACCAAAACAAAAACACACAGAGGTGTATATCACAACCAAAATAAGCAATAACCTAGTATCTCAAAACACACACACACACACACAAAAGAGTATTGTACTACATACAGCACCATAATACAAACAAAAGAACACAGAACGACTGTTGGCAACACTACATATAGTAAACAGACTAAACAAATACTCAGTAAACACTGGAAGTGAGGTGTTCGTAAAATTCCGAAAATCGGACATCCTGGGAACACAGATCTTCTAAGCACATCTCTGGGACGGTTCATTTGCATTAATAAGATCAAAAAACACAAATAAAAGCAAATAGTATTACAACCTCATGAAACCTGTGCTGCAAAAAGTTGTTTTCGCATAAAAACAAGAGAATGACATAAACTGTTGTTTAGTGACAAATATGCAATTATTATAGAACTCAATTACTATGTACAAAAGCAAACGTGTTACAGGCCACTGAAGATGCTTCACAAATAAAAAGAGGTAAACCGCATATTTGCACAATACAAACAGCTTTCGTTTAGGTGTATTAGACGAACCACATCTCCATGATAGAAGCAACGATGGAAAATATTTAAAAAAGGGGGGGGGCGTTATTTGGATGAAACATTGTCGCGTAATATTTTAAATATTTTTTGTTGCACAGCTTCAATAAACTGTATCACAATCATGTCCTATATCCGTGTTCCACCAGAGTTGCAATTTATTCCTTTTTATGTTATTTTATTTTTTCGCTACTAATTTCGAGCATGGTTCAATTTAAAGCATAAAATAAAGCCATTATAAATATACCGATGTAGAAATATGCGTTTGTTCGTTGTATGGACACTAATTAGGCTACTTAACTTTACAGTGTCTATAGCGTTATTTATGAATTATGATATTCTTTTGCATCTTTCATATAATCAGACTATTGTTAGTCTGTAATTACGTTTTATTGATTTTTTTAATAAAAGTTGATTTTTGTTAGTATAGGTTATCTGTCTTGAGCTGACTGCAAGATTGCAGCTGCTGCGAAAGATGTCCACGCAAACAAACGTATTAAGTTGATTTTTACTGAAGGTAAAATTTAGAACACTCTATTGATCTGTACTATCTACGTAGCGAGAAGAATTTTACTACAGTTCACATTATAAATTTTCATTTCGCAGTTCGGTCCAATCGTTTCAAATGTCACTTGGATTTTTTGTCAAATATGTGCACATCTACCTTAGGCTCTTTTAGAGTGTTTATATCTTCTAGAGTGTTTATATAGCTTCCATTTTCCGCTGACGCCCACTGAAGAGAGAGATTTTTTTCTTCAAGATGCAGACTGAATGTGGAGTGGGTGTTTTCACCTTTGTATTTTCTTTTTAACTTGAACTCAATTTTCATAGTGTTTATTGGATATAAAGCGTTTCATAGCCACTGCACATAATAACTAAATTAACAAATAGGGAAATAAATGGCAGCACTGGCAGAAAACACATATAAACATGTGTTTCACCCAATTGTTGAGCAAATTTAAAAAAAACGGTAATCGAGGAAAAAAATGGCTCTGAGCACTATGGGACTTAACTTCTGAGGTCATCAGTCCCCTAGAACTTAGAACTACTTAAACCTAACTAACCTAAGGACATTACACACATCCATGCCCGAGGCAGGATTCGAACCTGCGACCGTAGCGGTCACGCGGTTCCAGACTGTAGCGCCTAGAACCGGTCGGCCACTTCGGCCGGCGGTAATCGAGGACATCTGTGCAGGAGTTGTGCCTTTTCCATCGTATTCTGGTGTAGAGGCATGAGGATCAGCTAAGAGAGATTAGAATGCGTACCATGTCATAAGATCAGCTTTTCCTCGTTTTACACAAAAATGGAATGGCACAAAAAGTGGCTATTATTGCCGCGAAGTACCCTCTGCCATGCATGCATTGTATAGCGGCTTGCGGATTATACGTATAGATGACATTAACTACCAGACATGGGAGGATAAGTAATTTCTAATATTCGTAAACAGTGATACCAGTTAGCAGCTGGTCGAACAGGAAATGACAGGAGAGAAACAGCGGAGACATACCTAGCAGTTCAATTACAGACGGACGCTAAAGACGCGCATTTCGTCGCGGTCGTCCTGTGTTCCCACATAGACGAGAAGCACGGCCGGCGGTCAGTCACGAGCTGGGCTTCCCACGCTCCGAACCGTGATCACGGGCGAGGTTACCGCGTCAGCGTGTCGCCGCGCTTAATTTGCTTCGGACTCGGAAGAACACGGTGGACACTTATTAAAGCTCATCACGTGCCACGCGCACTCACAATCGATTCAGCTGGCGGCATTAGTGTCACACGCCACAGTTTCTACATTTTCACTTATTCTCCGTAGGTCACCTTATGGTGTGTGGTGGAGGGTACTTTGTATGGCACAGTCACTCTCTCGTCCCCCTTTCCTTTCCTGTTCAAATGTGTGTGAAATCTTATGGGACTTAACTGCTAAGGTCATCAGTCCCTAAGCTTACACACTACTTAACCTAAATTATCCTAACGGCAAACACACACCCATGCCCGAGGGAGGACCCGAACCTCCGCCGGGACCAGCCGCACAGTCCATGACTGCAGCGTCTCAGACCGCTTGGCTAATCCTGCGCGGCTTTGCTTTCCTGTCGCGAATGGCACGAGAGTAGAACGATTCTTAGTAAGCCCCTGAAGCCCCTGTACGATTTCGGATCTCTAATTTTACCTGTGATGTCCTTTCGCAATAGGAGGAGACAATACACTATCTAGTCAAAAGCATCTGGACACATGTATCTATGTATGAATTGAACTGGGGACCTAGAAACGACGGAGAGGCTTCGTTCCCTCCGTAGCCCGCAGTGGTTCACAACCCCACAACAGGCTACAGCAGTCCACTCACCCCACCGCCACCCCACACCGAACCCAGGGTTATTGTGCGGTTCGGCCCCCAGTGGACCACCCTGGGAACGTCTCACACCAGATGAGTGTAACCCCAATGTTTTCGTGGTATAATAATGATGGTGTACGCGTATGTGGAGACAGTGTTTGCGCACCAATCGCTGACATAGTGTAACTCAGGCGCAACAAGGAGAACCAACCCGAATTCGCCGAGGCAGATGGAAAACCGCCTTTAAAACCATCCACAGGCTGCTCGGCATACCGGACCTCGACACTAATCCGCCGGGCAGATTCGTGCCGATCTTGACACTTACTAGCGGATATTGATACGGTGCATGTCACCCATCGCTTTTACGACATCTTTAGCTCTGTTCGAGACAGCTTTAACGAGGTGTCTGAATGTCTGTGGAGGAATGGCAGCCCATTCTTCCTCAAGAACCAAAACCAGAGAAGGTAGTGATGTTGGACACTGGGGTGTGAAGTAGAGTCGACATTCTAACTCATCCCCAACGTGTTCCATTAGGTTCAGGTTGGAACTCAGGGCTGACGATTCCATTTCGGAAATTCTGTTATTCAGAAACCGTTGCCTCACAGATGCTGCTTTATGATAAGATGCACTATCCCACTAATACAATCATCGTCTCCCAAATTTCCTCTAGTGTACACAAAGCAGAACGATGTAAAATGTCTTTATATCCTTCCGTATTTCACAGTTACTCCAGTGCAATAAGGGGGCCACAGTGTAACTACGAAAAACACCCCCACACAGTAACACCACTCCTGAGCACTTCACTGTAGTCACTACACATGTCACGTAACGTTTTCCAGGTATTCACAAAACCTAAACATTTTCATCTGATTGCCACATGGTATAGTGTAATTAATCACTCCAAATCGCTAGTTTCCAGTCACCCATTGTCCAGTGACTGCTTAACATGGACAATGCCTGGCTTATGAGAAGCTGTTCGACGGTTATCCCCCATACATTTTAACTTCCAAGGCCCGGTCATTATGCTAGCTGGACGGCTGGCAGCACTTTGGAGCTCACGAGTGATACTTCCCTCTAATTTCATGCAATTTCTTACAGCCACCGTCCGACATTTCCTGTCTATCAGTACATGAGGTCTATCCGGTCTCGGTTTGGCTGTAGTTGTTCCTTCGTGTTCCCACTTCACAATCACATCACCAACAGTCGTTTTGGGCAGCTTTAACAGAGCTGAAATATCCTTGATTGATCTGTTACTCAGATGGCATCCAATTTCTAGTCCACGTTCGAAGTCACTGAGCTCTCCAGAACAACATATTTTGCTGTCATTGCTTCCATACTGACAATATAACCGCCCCTCCCTCATCCCCCTGCCCCTAACGCCACCGCCGTGGTCAGATGTCAGATACAACGGCGCAGCGCGAGGACTTAAGCAACTTAAATCACTTAATACAGGCAAGGCCTCCGGTCCAGATTGTATACCAGTCACGTTCCTTTCAGAGTATGCTGATAAAATAGCTCCATATTTAGCAATTATATACAACCTCTCGCTCACAGAAAGTTCCGTATCTAAAGACTGGAAAATTGCTCAAGTCATTTCAACACCCAAAAAGAGAAATAGGAGTAATCCGCTGAATTACAGGCCCATATCACTAACGTCGATTTGCAGTAGGGTTTTGGAACATATACTGTGTTCGAACATTATGAATTACCTCGAAGAAAACGATTTATTGACACATAGTCAGCACGGATGCAGAAGACATCGTTCTTGTGAAACACAATGAGATCTTTATACTCATGAAGTAATGAGTGCTATAGACAGGGAATGTCAAATTGATCCCATATTTTTAGATTTCCAGAACGCTTTCAAAAATGGTTCAAATGGCTCTGAGCACTATGGGACTTAACACCTATGGTCATCAGTCCCCTAGAACTTTTAGAACTACTTAAACCTAACTAACCTAAGGACATCACACAACACCCAGTCATCACGAGGCAGAGAAAATCCCTGACCCCGCCGGGAATCGAACCCGGGCGTGGGAAGCGAGAACGCTACCGCACGACCACGAGCTGCGGACCCAGAACGCTTTCGACACCTTTCGTCATAAGTGTCTTCTAACCAAACTGTGTGTCTATGGAATATCGCCTTAGTTGTGCGACTAGATTCGTGATGTCCTGTCAGAAAGGTCACAGGTCATACTAATAGTCTGAAAGTCGTCGAGTAAAGCAGAAGTAATATTCGGCGATCCCAAAGGAAGTGTTATAGGCCCTCTATTGTTCCTGATCTAAATTAATGACAGAGGAGGCAATCTGAGTAGCCCTATTAGATTGTTTGCAGATGATGCTGTCATTTACCGTCTTATAAAGTCATCAGATGATCAAAACGACTTGCAAAATGATTTAGATAAGATATCCGTATGATGCGAAAAGTGGCAATTGACCCTGAATAAAAAAAGTGTGAAGTTATTTACGTGAATACTAAAAGAAATCCGCAAAAAACGATTACGCGATATGTCACACAAATCTGACGGCTGTAAATTCAACTAAATACTTAGGGATTACAATTAGAAATAACCTAAATTGGAGCGATCATATAGATAATGTTGTGGGTAGAGCAAACCAAAGACTGCGATGCATTTGCAGAACACTTAGAAGGTGCAACAGGTCTATCAAAGAGACTGCTTACACCACTCTTGTCCGCTCTATTCTGGAGTATTGCTATGCGGTGTGGGATCCACATCAGATGGGAGTGACAGATGACATCGAAAAAGTACAAAGAAGGGCGGCTCGTTTTGTATTATCACGAAGTAGGGGAGATAGTGCCACAGACATGATACGTGAATTGGAGTGGCAATCAAAAAAATAAAGGCGTTTTTCGTTGCGACGGGATCTTCTCATGAAATTTCAATCACCAGTCTTCTCCTCCGATTGCGAAAACATTCTGTTGGCACCAACCTACATAGGGAGAAATGATCATCACGATAAAATGAGCGAAATCAGGGCTCGTACAGAAAAATTTAAGTGTTCGTTTTTCCCGCTTGCCGTTCGAGAATGCAACGGTAGAGAGACAGCTTGAAGGTGGGTCATTGAACCCTCTGCCAGGAACTTTATTGTGAATAGTAGAGTAATCATGTAGATGTAGAATTTATATTCAAACATGCATTTCTCGCGGTGTTTCCTTATTTTAGTCCAACCATTGTATCTGTACCTTCTATATCACTGTAGTTAAATATCTTGGTAATTATGTGATTAATATAATGATGATAATAATAATTGTAAAATGATAATGCTGATAACAGAATTTTAGTATACTATAGTTCTGAAGTCCATTGCTCGTGGTCTCGTGGTAGCGTTCTCGCTTCCCGAGCACGGGGCCCCGGGTGCGATTCCCGGCGGGGTTAGGGATTTTCACCTGCCCCGAGATGACTGGGTGTTGTTGTGCCGTCTTCATCATCATTCATCCCCATTACGGTCAGAGGAAGGGAACGGCAAACCACCTCCATTAGGACCTTGCTTAGTACGGCGGTGAGGATCTCCCGCATCGTTCCCCTACGCTCTGCCAGTTTATTTTCGTTCTCTAGTCATCCGTAGATTTCTGTGTGGAAGATTTTGATAGAAATATGAATAGGGAAATATCATTATTGCACATAGCATCTGTGAAGCCGCAATATTATTTCCAGCTCTACAGACATAAAGAAGTGCATTCAACGCCGCACAGTATATGACAACATTCTCTTTACATTTGCCGAAGATGTTAGCTGAGACTGGACACACAATAGCACATGTTTCATTTACTGAGATGAGCACTTGTGTTGTTAGCAAGAGCAATACTGGCGGTCTACATAAGCACGCCACACAGACGACTTTCACTGCTGCCCAGCTGTTGTAACATCCTACTGCAAACTTCCTGCCGAGCGCTTACTCAAACGTTCGATACGCTAAGAGCAACAAGTCCAGGTCAGCGAAAGATAATCCAAAACGAAATGCCTTTATTTAAAACAAAAATGCACAGTCTTTCCAAATATCTTGTCAGTGAATATAATTTCTTCTATAGCAACAGTAAATACTAAAAAATGAAAAGAACCGTCAAATGTTTTGTGAACTGATTTGTCTAAAAGTAACAAATAAAATAGATTAGAGAAATATTTGACGTGCCTCTTTGAATGACGCTCGAAATCAAGTACAGCAAGTGAGGTGTCGATTGAAAATTTAAAATTCAGTGTTTAAATTAGAATCTCAGAATTGTAAAGGATACTATAGAATATTTATCTGGCGGAATTTCTCTCAGAGATCTCCTTATGTCACTAACCTATGAGCGACTCAGCTGCTGTATTCAAAAGCGTGTCAAATGTTTCTCTAATCTATTTTATTTCTTACTTTTACACTAATTATTTCACAAAACATTTGACAGTTTTGTTTCAAAACTTTCTGATTTCGGAGTTCTGTACAAAAATCATGAAATATCGATCGGTATTATATCATATTTTTAATTACCTTGGCCGGCCGAAGTGGCCGTGCGGTTAAAGGCGCTGCAGTCTGGAACCGCAAGGCCGCTACGGTCGCAGGTTCGAATCCTGCCTCGGGCATGGATGTTTGTGATGTCCTTAGGTTAGTTAGGTTTAACTAGTTCTAAGTTCTAGGGGACTAATGACCTCAGCAGTTGAGTCCCATAGTGCTCAGAGCCAGCCAGCCATTAATTACCTTGGTTACTTTCAAGTATTTTTTTTTTCAAAATTTGACCTCACGCTGGTCAGTTTGATACCTCATTTGTCCATTTCAAACTCTTCTTTCGGTAATAAAAATCTGAACAGTAATTTTTCTGAATTACCATAATTAAATTCAAGTAATTAAATCTTTCTTTGCAAAACTAGACGCCACACTGGTCAGTTTGAAACCTCATTTGTCCATTTCCCACTCTTATTTTGGCTATAAAAATTCGAACTATAATCCATTGCACGATTTCTAGGTAGGTTGTTTTTTTTTGTTTTTTTTCTTTTCTTTTTTTCCTCCGCTCAAACGTTTGACACATAAAGGAAAGAAGATGATTTATTGTCCATAGCGTGTAGAAATAAAATAATAGAAGCAACTCTAAGCGCGGCATCACTTCACAGGAACAGCGGTGCGTATCACGTTAGTTTTCTGCCACGTAGAACCGCAATTAAACACTCCATGACACCCGACAGCCACAGATTAGACCTATAATTCATTCATCTAAATCCTCTAAAAAGTATGTATAACAAACAGTTTTTAAAATTTCAGGAGGCCTACTAAACTAAAGATCCCAATTCCTGATATAGTGACAACAGTTACTTCAAACTATGAACTTACGTATAAATAAATCACTAGTTTCGCTTTGTTCACTCTAAGTGTAAGCGCTGTATGACATTGTTGGCTAGTATATGCCCCAAGGGATCAGCCACCTAAAGAGACAGAGATTTCTTTATTCGAGAGTACTGGGTATTTTTGCTTTGCGAAAAGTGTTAGTGTTGCGTCTTATCTGTGACTGTTTAAGCTATTTTCATGACTGTGATTGCATCGCGGATGTAGGGACGTGTTTGTGTTGTTGATGATGGTGAATGAGAAGGGGGGGAGGTGAAATCCGGTCCCCAGATATAGCCTACTCATCCAAAATTACATCTAGGAACCGTCGAGCTTAACTTCCGCATCCGGTGGAAAGATCACCATTAAAGGTGAATTTACAATTAAATCAATACAATGAAATGAATACCCTTAGCTGCATACTGGCATTGATATACGTCAAGAGGGAGAGTTGAAAATGTGTGCCCCGACCGGGACTCTAACCCGGGATCTCCTGCTTACATGGGAGATGCTCTAGCCACCTTAGCCACCGATGACACAGGAGCTAGTGCGACTGCAGGGACTTATCTCTGGCACGCCTCCCGTGAGACCCACATCCCCAACATATTGTCCCGCACTACATTCGTAGTGCCCCTGCCCATTACACTCATCGCTCGCGGCGTTACCGATTCCCGTAAAAGTTCGGGCAATGTGTGTGCATCCGCACAGAAGATGGCCAAATGGCCGGTGAGCCTTAACTGTATATATGAAGATGGCATCTGTTCTTCCGAACATGTTTTTTTCATATATACCATTGAAGGTGTCATACGTTGCCACTCCATGAGACAGTGCTGAGAGGTTAGGTTTGGAGTTTAATCCGAGATAATGACTCAGAGTCTGGTACAAAATGGCTCTGAGCACTATGGGGCTCAACATCTTAGGTCACAAGACCCCTAGAACTTTGAACTACTTAAACCTAACTAACCTAAGGACATCACACACACCCATGCCCGAGGCAGGATTCGAACCTGCGACCGTAGCAGCCTCGCGGTTCCGGACTGCAGCGCCAGAACCGCACGGCCACCGCGGCTGGCCAGAGTCTGGTGATCAGGAGTATTGTGGCCGAGCGGTTCTAGGCGCTTCAGTCCGGAACCGCGCTGCTGCTACGGTCGCAGGTTCGAACGCTGCCTCGGACATGGATGTGTGTGATGTCCTTAGGTTAGTAAGGTTTAAGTAGTTCTAAGTCTAGGGGAATGCTGACCACAGATGTTACGTCCCATAGTGCTCAGAGCCACTTGAACAATTTGATCAGGAGTCTTACAACAGCATCTCTCATACCACCGCCGGCCAATTACCTGAGGCAAAAGTTTCTCAGGCCGAATGCCACTAAAAGTGTGAGTTGGCGGCCTCAGGCACAGACGCGAGTTGAATATTTTCACTAAGTATCTATCGCAATAATTCGCAAGAGAATGCAACCAAACTTTAACTGTTACAGTGGACGGTCTAACTGATTGCCAACTGTGGGGCTTTATATCACGTCCATAGTTATAACAGCACGTTAAAGAAAAAACCTTATGACATTGTTGACCGGAAGAACGCGAATGGTAGGTTCAGAAATCCCAATTGAAGAGTTTTTCATTACTCACGCAGACTGTCAACTCTCCATTGTAAATTTGAGTACTATCTCTCGATTTCATTGTTTAATGTTGGTTATGTGGATGTATGATTGTCTGTGGGTTACTAATAATATAGACCGTGAGGAGAGACAGTAAAAAAAGTGTGAAATCTTATGGGACTTAACCGCTAAGGTCATAGTCCCTAAGCTTACACACTACTTAACCTAAATTATCCTAAGGACAAACACACACACCCATGCCCGAAGGAGGACTCGAACCTCCGCCGGGACCAGCCGCACAGTCCATTACTGCAACGCCATAGACCGCTCGGCTAATCCCGCGCGGCAAGATACAGATAATTATGGTGCTGAAAGATGACATCGCCGTCGGTGAAGACATCAAGAATCAAGGGATGCAGATGGTTCGCAGCTGTCAGCTGACAGCAACTGGCTACTGGAATATAGTCTGCTACAATCGAGTGCCGAAGAAATTGTAGACTTTAATGTCCAAATACACTGAAGGGGACACATAAAAGAGGCTTTGAATGTAAACACGTTCGTGCTAAGTTCGGTAGTGAGGAACCCCGACATTTCTCTTTCCCTTGCTGGACACGTTCTGCCGGCCGGAGTGGTCGAGCGGTTCTAGGCGCTACAGTCTGGAGCCTCGCGACCGCAACGGTCGCAGGTTCGAATCCTGCCTCGGGCATGTGTCCTTAGGTTAGTTGGGTTTAAGTAGTTCTAAGTTCTAGGGGACAGATGACCTCAGAAGTTAAGTCCATAGTGCTCAGAGCCATTTTTTTTTTACACTTTCTAGTGATGAAAATTTCTTTCACTACCGCAGTTCAAACCGATTAACACCTGCTCGAGCGTCACCGCGATACTGCGCGTTAGCAGTCTCGGCTACAGTGACAGTTAATAAAATTTAGTTACAATGTCTTACGAGAATGGGTGTAAAAATAATTCAGTGTTTGGAAAGGGATACGAGTTATTTGCACTGCATACATTACAGGTTTGTCAACCAAACCAACCGAGGTAATAGTATAAAGATGTCGCGATCAGTAACATTCTTCAACACTTACTAGCTTATTGTTGCTTGCCAGCCTTGTACAAGGCAATAAATGTAATATAACGAACTCGTTAAGCAAGCACACCAGAGTGACACCTTCGTAAAAGAGATGCACTATGTGATCAAAAGTATCCGCACACCCCCAGAAACATACGTTTTTCATATTAGGTGCATTGTGCTGCCACCTACTGCCAGGTACTCCATATCAGCGACCTCAGTAGTCATTCGACATCGTGAGAGAGCAGAATGAGGCTCTCCGCGGAACTCACGGCCTTCGAATGTGGTCAGGTGATAGGGTGTCACTTGTGTGATACACCTGTACACGAGATTTCCACGCTCCTAAACATCCCTAGATCCACTGTTTCCCATGTGATAGTGAAGCAGAAACGTGAAGGGACACGTACAGCACAAAAGCGTACAGGCCGACAGCGTCTGTTGACCAACAGAGACCGCCGACAGTTGAAGAGGGTCGTAATGTCTAATAGGTAGACATCTATCCAGACCATCACACAGGAATTCCAAACTGCATCAGGATCCACTGCAAGTACTATGACAGTTAGGCGGGATGCGAGAAAACTGGGATTTCATGGTCGAGCGGCTGCTCATAAGCCACATACCACGCAGGTAAAAGCCAAACGAGGCCTCGCTTGGTGTAAGGAGTGTAAACATTGGACGATTGAGCAGTGGACAAACGTTGTGTGCAGTGACGAGTCATTGTACACAATGTGGCGATCCGATGGAAGGGTGTGGGTATGGCAAATGCTCAGTGAACGTCATCTAAAAAATGATTCAAATGGCTCTGAGCACTATTAGACTTAACATCTGAGGTCATCAGTCCCCTAGAACTTAGAACTGCTTAAACCTAGGTATCCTAAGGACATCACACACATCCATGCTCGAGGCAGGATTCGAACCTACTACCGAAGCGGTCGCGTGGTTCCAGACTGAAGCGCCTAGAACCGCTCGGCCACAACGGCCGGCCGAACGTCATCTGTCAGCATATGTAGTGCCAACAGTAAAATTCGGAGGCGGTGGTGTTATGCTGTGATCGTGTTTTTCATGGAGGGGGCTTGCACCCTTTGTTGTTTTGCGTGGCACTATCACAGAACAGGCCTACATTGATGTTTTAAGCACCTTCTGCTTCCCACTGTTGAAGAGCAATTCGGGGATGGTGATTGCATCTTTCAACACGATCGAGAACCTGTTCATAATGCACGGCCTGTGGTGGAGTGG
Organism: Schistocerca cancellata; assembly: GCF_023864275.1. Taxonomy (NCBI): domain Eukaryota; kingdom Metazoa; phylum Arthropoda; class Insecta; order Orthoptera; family Acrididae; genus Schistocerca; species Schistocerca cancellata. The sequence goes on from NC_064629.1 coordinate 148,155,360, forward strand.
TTATACGACAATAACGCCCCTGTAATAGACTGGCCTGCACAGAGGCCTGACCTGAATCCTACAGAACACCTTTGGGATGCTTTGGAACGCGGACTTCGTGCCAGGCCTCTCCTCAGTGAAGCACTCCGTGAAGAATGGGCTGCCATTCCCCAAGAAACCTTCCAGCACCTGATTGAACTTATGCCTGCGAGAGACCATACTGATTTCCAACATTACCGATAAAGGGCGCCACGAACTAGTAAATCATTTTCAGCCAGGTGTCCGGATACTTTTGATCACATAGTGGACCTCTGAGACCATGACAAGTGACGTTGGGTCAACATTAACCACTAATTCGCTCCATAAATACCCCCGCAGTTTAGCTCATAAGGCAGTCGGACAGACGAATCGACTGGATACATAACGTTCGCACTCAGTTCCCTGAGCAGAGTAAAGTGACGTCTGGCACCTGCATACTACTGAGCAACGACAGCCGCTGGTCATGGTCACCAGTCACAGACTTCCACATCAAAGTCTGCCGCTGTCGCAGATAGGTGGATCCGGGGTTCTTCATCACTCCGGTTGAGAACACTAGCATTCCTGATACCTCGGCGGACGGGCCAGAGCCTACGTGTACTACACGGCTACACTACAACTGTCAACGCGTTTCAACAGTTGAACAGATGAGGGAAGAACGGTGGTAAGTGAGAGTGGACATAGCACCTCCCAGATCGGCGTGTGTTTAAGTCCAACACAATGCGCCGCCTTCACTCACTGTCGCGACATCACGGTACGGCGGGGGCAACCGCCATATGGGCAGCCGGAGATGAACGAGCGTGTGGCGTCAGCTACTTTGAACGGACTGAAGGTCACTTCCAACGCGATTCCTCGACGGACATCGACAGTGAGTCAAGACACTGCTTGTACTTACGGTAATAAATAGCTAATTCTGAATCTTCTTTCACTGCGCCTACCGGCGACAACAGATCACCACCATCCTTCCGAGGAACGGGCGAACTGGGATAGTGCCTCCTGACACAGAACCCTCCCAACAGGCACCTTTTGCACTATGGCACTGTAGATCGTCAGCTTTTCAGCCACACAGTCACAGCTTGGGGATGATAATTTACTCTATTTGTAAAATGCTTAGTACATCTGTTATTCTATTCGAAGAAGTAAGATTTTTCGATGTTTATCGAAGGCTGATGTTTTCATAGTACAGTACAGGCTCAGGTACTGCATATGGTTCAAATGGCTCTGAGCACTATGAGACTTAACATCTGAGGTCATCAGTCCCCTAGAACTAAGAACTACTTAAACCTAGCTAACCGAAGGACATCACACACATCCATGCCCGAGGGAGGATTCGAACCTGCGACCGTAGCGGTCGCGCTGTTCCAGACTGAAGCGCCTAGAACCTCCCGGCCACAGCGGCCGGTTACTGCATATGGATAAATTCTTCTTGTTTTTCATTCCTGTATATTAGCATATGAAGTATTCACTGATTCGAGAAACGAAGGAAGGAAGGTTAGAGCTTAACGTCCCGCCAATGCCGAGATCATTAGAAATGGAGCGGCATTTTGCACTGGACAGTGCAAGGAGAACGAACTGTCCGTGATCCCCCTTAAGGTACTGCTTCAGAATCCACATAAAGTGATTATGGTAATGTATGGAAAGTCTAAATCATCGTTACCCTACGAGCACTTGAACCCCTTTCTTGAAGCGTACGAACTCAGTACTGTAACCAATACGCTTTCTTTCACAATACTGTTCTAATTGCGCTCCTTGCATATATCGTTCAACGTTACCTGGATTTGAGCCTGATTCTTTCGAGCTCTTCTACGTCGGTGTGTAATGGTATATCTGTTCAATAAGCAATGCAACAAATTTCTCGGCAAATTTCAGTTGAAAAAATGCGTTGTTTCTTGTGGAAAGTCGTGGAATATTCCGGCTCAGCCCATATAGTTTCATGAAGTTTCGATAGGTGCCGGCGCTTTACGTAGCCTTCAAAATGGCGTCTGTAACGGATTGCATTCCAAGCAGAGAGGTGTAGTTCAGTTTCTTTCGGTGGAAAACAAGAGCGTCGCAGATATTCATAGGCTTTCAGAATGTTCAAGGAGATCGGACATTGAACAAAAGCGCAGTGAATCGTTCGGCGAGGCGTCCGTCGTCATTGCAACAGTATGGCGCAAATATGTCCGATCTCCAGCGTGCTAGCCGGCCGCACACAGCTGTGACTCCCTGCAATGTTGGAACGTGCGGACACTCTCCTTCGAGATAATCGATGGATCACAATCAAACACCTCGCTGCACAACTGGACGTCTTTGTTGGCAGTGCTAACACACTCTTTCACCAGGTGGAGTATTCAAAGGTGTTGCCCTCTGGGTCCCTCACTGCCTAACAGAAGACCATAAAGAGCAACGGAAGACCATCTGTGCGGAATTTCTTGCGCGTTACGCGACTTATCGTGACAATGATGGAGAGATTATTGGTGACGCAAGCTGTTGGCTCCGACGTCGACCAGTAGAGTGGTACCATGTGGACATACAAGGCCTCCGCATTGAACGAACATTATGTTCAAAAATAAATTTTTGTAGCCAAAAGGGTGGGGAATACTATTAAAAAGATGTTCAGATGGTCCATTGACGATGCACATCGTGTTTTGGAACTACACTACTGGCCATTAAAATTGCTACACCACGAAGATGACGTGCTACAGACGCGAAATTTAACCGACAGGAAGAAGATGCTGTGATATGCAAATGATTAGCTTTTCAGACCATTCACACAAGGTTGGCGCCGGTGGCGACACCTACAACGTGCTGACACGAGGAAAGTTTCCAACCGATTTCTCATACATAAACAGCAGTTAACCGGCGTTGGCTGGTGAAACGTTGTTGTGATGCGTCGTGTAAGGAGGATAAATGCGTACCATCACGTTTCCGACTTTAATAAAGGTCGGACTGTAGCCTGTCGCGATTGCGGTTTATCGTATCGCGACATTGCTGCTCGCGTTGGTCGAGATCCAATGACTGTTAGCAGAATATGGAATCGGTGGGTTCAGGAGGGTAATACGGAATGCCGTGCTGGATCCCAACGGCCTCGTATCACTAGCAGTCCAGATGACAGGCATCTTATCCGCATGGCTGTAACGGATCGAGCAGCCACGTCTCGAGCCCTGAGTCGACAGATGAGGACGTTTGCAAGACAACAGCCATCTACACGAACAGTTCGACGACGTTTGCAGTAGCATGGACTATCAGCTCGGAGACCATGGCTGCAGTTACCCTTGACGCTGCATCACAGACAGGAGCGCCTGCGATTGTGTACTCAACGACGAACCTGGGTGCACGAATGGCAAAACGTCATTTTTTCGGATGAATCCAGGTTCTGTTTACAGCATCATGATGGTCGCATCCGTGTTTGGCGACATCGTGGTGAACGCACATTGGAAGCGTGTATTCGTCATCGCCATACTGGCGTAACATCCGGTGTGATGGTACGGGGTGCCATTGGTTACACGTCTCGGTCACCTCTTGTTCGCATTGACGGCACTTTGAACAGTGGACGCTACATTTCAGATGTGTTACGACCCGTGGCTCTACCCTTCATTCGATCCCTGCGAAACCCTACATTTCAACAGGATAATGCATGACCGCATGTTGCAGGTCCTGTATGGGCCTTTCTGGATACAGAAAATGTTCGACTGCTGCCCTGGCCAGCACATTCTCCAGATCTCTCACCAAATGAACACGTCTGGTCAATGGTGGCCGAGCAACTGTCTCGTCACAATACGCCAGTCACCACTTTGTTGAACTGTGGTATCGTGTTGAAGCTGCATGGGCAACTGTACCTGTACCCGCCATCCAAGCTCTGTTTGACTCCATGCCCAGGCGTATCAAGGCCGTTATTACTGCCAGAGGTGGTTGTTCTGGGTACTGATTTCTCAGGATCTATGTACCCAAATTGCGTGAAAATGTAATCACATGTCAGTTCTAGTATAATATATTTCTCCAATGAATACCCGTTTAACATCTGCATTTCTTCTTGGTGTAGTACTTTTAATGGCCAGTAGTGTATATATCAAACATCCTGAAGTGTTTACTCTTCAGGACACCGGAACCCAGCATTTTGCTCGTGACGTAGCAACAAGTTCCTTTGAAGGAAATTATTCCTTCTTCATATCTTCTTTCCAAGATCTCTTTCAGGGAAAGTGTTTTGTCATAGAATATTTTTCGTAAATGAGTGAACGTAAGGCACGAATGTCACGATTTAGTTCCTTGTTGACGGTTAGATCATTAGAGACGGAGGACAAGTTCGGACTGCAGAAGAACGGAGAAGGTAATAGGCCATGGTCTTTTGAAGAGAACCACACACTATGAATTTGTGTTTTTATATTCACAAACAAATGCGTGTTTCATTGCTAATGAGAGCACATAGTTAATCTAATGCGGTGTGCAACATTTCCTGCAGATTTGTAGATGACGCTGTTACGCTGTTTTGGTAACAGGTGAAAACTGCAGATACAGGATATCCGTCTATGCGAATACGCACAGGATAGAGATGTAGTTCACTATAAAAGCTACAGGGTGGTGAGGAAGGGAGGTATTGAACATTTCAGACAGGCTGAAAGTCACCTCCTGGCAGACTAAAACTGTGTGCCGGACCGAGACTCGAACTCATGACCTTTGCCTTTCGCGGGCAAGTGCTCTACCATCTGAACTACCCAAGCACGACTCACGCCCCGTCCTCACAGATTTACTTCCGCCAGTACCTCGCCTCCTACTTTCCAAACTTTACAGAAGCTCTCCTGCAAACCTTGCAGAACTAGCACTCCTGAAAGAAAGGATATTGCGGAGAAATGGCTTATCCACTCCGCTGCAGAGAGAAAATCTCATTCTGGAAGGCTGAAAGTCAGTTGAGGTAGAAACTATTTTGGGTAAGGATGATTTGATCTTGACGCCTTACAATATTTTACGGACACAAACAGAGCTTTTTTCTGGTGTTGGACTGTCCACAGCAGACTATCACTGCGCTGATATATCGCTTGTTTCAGTGACCGCAAGCCCTTCCAGGTGTGACGTTGCCTTGATGGAAGAAAAGGAATTATAAAATTAATGTGCCTACAAACTGTTTTTAATTTTTTTGTGTTTTGGCATTTTAACTGCGTGGGAAAATATTGGAAATCATTCTTGGAATTGCATGTGCAAAACAACACATGAAACCACATCCCGATTGGCAGTGTACAAAATAAATGGTCGTTAATCGGAGAAAGTTTCTATCCGAGTTTGAAAATGAATTAAGGTTATGGTTTAACATCCCATCTACTACTAGACGAGTAGGCCATGAGAGACATCCCTCTGAGCAAGAGATTATAAGTCAATAAGTAACAGCAATCATTTTTTTAAATTTTTTACAACAGGAGTACACAATTTTTATTTATGTCATTTTTCAACATAGACATCCTGCTTTTCAAAGCACTTAGTCCATCGTTGCACAAGCTCTCCGACACCATCTGAAAAAAAGGTTTCTGGCAGCGCAGCAAGCCACGCGTGCACCGCGATAACCGGAGATGAATTGATGGCCTCTTAAAGCATGTTTAAGTGGACCATCTGGAGCGATGATTCGTTTCAGAAACGTTTCACCTACGTTAGCTTGGCGGTCCAGTAGGTGCTGACGGATTTTCGCACGGTCACCCTTGTGCTCAGCATCGAGATGTTTTGGTATCCGTCGCGCACTGACTTGTGAAAGTTGGGTCTGTTATGCACGATTTAATGTGCATCATCAACAGTCACTCTCTGTCATTCAGAATAGAGGCACTGACCTATTCAATACTGACGTCAGTTGTGGCTGTAGCTGGACTCCCCGCTCTTCCCTCTACCTTCACTCTTGTTCGACCACATTTGAAATGTTCAGCCCTCTGGTAAACACTTCGCCGTGACAAAACATTGTTCCTGTATTGTGCTCAAAGTCTTCTATGAATTACCACTCGTGGTATATCTCCAGACTACAAAAATAGATTACAGAAAGCTGTTTTTCTATGTTGCAAACAGAGAGTGGTGCGGCCATCTTTAGGTCGCAACAGCTCAAAGCGGATTGGCATGATAACGCTGTAACCTACCACAGACGAAGATAACGCTGCTATTTAGCTGCTGGTGTATACACAGAGTCGTAGATCCGACCTAAAGCAAAAGCAAAATTGCTGATATCTATTGACTCCTATAAACAAAGCAGATGCTCTAGGTGGGACAGGAATTGGGCCTTGTCACTTCCTAAGAAATCATACCGCGATTTTACCTGGAGCAGTTTGGGGGAACCACGGAAAACAGACGATAATTATATGTTATGAGTTAAAACTGTATACCGGACCAGGCCTCGACTCCCGACCTAGATCTCAAGCGGGTCGTACCTTCGCCAACCAATTACGCCATCTATTTCGGAGGTAGTGGTATCAGAGCACTGTGGCAGAGACTCTGCAGAGTTTGGAAGAAACGGAAGGAAGCCTGTATCATGCTGGACTTTGCGGTGACTCATGAGGTGTACTACTGGTAGCTCATTGCACCGGACCCAGTTTCGAATTTCGGTCCCGCACGTATTAATAACTAATGACCCTATCTCTTTATAATGGAGAAATTGTACAGCTGTGCAGAGTCTACTGTACAGAAAACAATGCAGGAACTAATGTACATTGAATTATTTGTCGAGTACATCAAGGAGATTAGAGGTGCGTGTCACTGTCACACGATCACGCAAAAGGGCGTGCTTCATGACACTTAGGTCGGTATGTCTCTTCACAGCGTGTGGTGAGTCAGGGCGCTGTGCACTGCTGTATGTGACATTGGAGTGAGGCCCATAACATCCACTGCTGTCGCATGAGGCGCAAAGGGCTGGACCTTTGTGGGCACATCCTAGACCAGCGCTATCACGGACAGTAGTAGCAATTGCGCAACTACGTCCGTCAATCGTAGCAGCTGGCTTCAACATTATCCTCAGGTGGCTGTCCTCTCGCCGCGTCGAGTACCGCCCAGGCTGGAAACATCTATGGGGGTTAACTCGTCTGTACTGAGACAGAGAATTGCTAAGGGCTCATGAACAATAACATATGAAATGAAGTAGAGAATGGTCCACTTGTACCGTATCTAAGGAACTGTCACTGGAAGTAACCATTACAGGGGCTCTTGTACAGTCAAATATACGGATTCCCTGGAAAACCCAAAGTGGCAGAGCCGAAACATGGCTGTTACGATGCTCTCCAAAGGTAGAAAGACCTCGGCGCATTGCCGGCGTCATGCCTCAACGACTGTAATTGAAATGTGCTGCTATTGACAGCAAGCAGCTTGCCGGGTGGCCTGGATTAGTTGGCCACCGAAGGCGTTGGCCCTTCCGCCAGTTGTGTTTACGCCGGTGCGGCGTCAGCGTACTCCCAGGCCTCCATCCATTGCCTGGTCGCCGCCACCATGTAAAACCTGGATTAGCTCACCTTTCAGACCTGCACAATACTACAACCTATGCGTTCAGATTCTGCACGGCTGGACAACAATATGACACGACACACAAGAACTAACGTAATCAAAATCCCTATTACGAATTCTACAGCTACGTGGTCAACTAAGCCATGGCTACCTAAGACATGTACATATCCACACACTCAGTACATCCACATCATTAGGCTACTTAGAAAACTACATCTACATCTACATCTACATTTATACTCCGCAAGCCACCCAACGGTGTGTGGCGGAGGGCACTTTACGTGCCACTGTCATTATCTCCCTTTCCTGTTCCAGTCGCGTATGGTTCGCGGGAAGAACGACTGTCTGAAAGCCTCTGTGCGCGCTCTAATCTCTCTAATTTTACATTCGTGATCTCCTCGGGAGGTATAAGTAGGGGGAAGCAATATATTCGATACCTCATCCAGAAACGCACCCTCTCGAAACCTGGCGAGCAAGCTACACCGCGATGCAGAGCGCCTCTCTTGCAGAGTCTGCCACTTGAGTTTGTTAAACATCTCCGTAACGCTATCACGGTTACCAAATAACCCTGTGACGAAACGCGCCGCTCTTCTTTGGATCTTCTCTATCTCCTCCGTCAACCCGATCTGGTACGGATCCCACACTGATGAGCAATACTCAAGTATAGGTCGAACGAGTGTTTTGTAAGCCACCTCCTTTGTTGATGGACTACATTTTCTAAGGACTCTCCCAATGAATCTCAACCTGGTACCCGCCTTACCAACAATTAATTTTATATGATCATTCCACTTCAAATCGTTCCGCACGCATACTCCCAGATATTTTACAGAAGTAACTGCTACCAGTGTTTGTTCCGCTATCATATAATCATACAATAAAGGATCCTTCTTTCTATGTATTCGCAATACATTACATTTGTCTATGTTAAGGGTCAGTTGCCACTCCCTGCACCAAGTGCCTATCCGCTGCAGATCTTCCTGCATTTCGCTACAATTTTCTAATGCTGCAACTTCTCTGTATACTACAGCATCATCCGCGAAAAGCCGCATGGAACTTCCGACACTATCTACTAGGTCATTTATATATATTGTGAAAAGCAATGGTCCAATAACACTCCCCTGTGGCACGCCAGAGGTTACTTTAACGTCTGTAGATGTCTCTCCATTGTGACTATCTATTAACCAGTGAAATTAAAATTGTAACTTGGCCCTGTAAATTAAAGTTATGTGGTTAAAGACAGAAAAATGAACGTCTTCTTCTTCTTCTACCTTGTTGACTCCTTGCCTTTAGTTCACACGTTATTGACCAGAAACCTATTTGGAAAATACTTCGGAAACAATAGTAGAAAATTCTTAACCTTAGTTGTTGTGACCAAGGGAGCCCTGCTCCTGGAATGAAAGCAGATGGAAAAGTTGATGTCTTGAATCTTGTCAAAGGTCGCATCTTCTTACATACAAGGCTGCAGACTCTGTTCACCTACATGAGAGACTAACTTCATTTTGTATGCGTGACAAGTGCTTATGCTCCCTGACATTACATTACAACAAGAAACCTAAATCTCCACTCTCTAGATCCACGCCCGGGTTCCCGGGTTCGATTCCCGGCGGGGTCAGGGATTTTCTCTGCCTCGTGATGGCTGGGTGTTGTGTGATGTCCTTAGGTTAGTTAGGTTTAAGTAGTTCTAAGTTCTAGGGGACTGATGACCATAGATGTTAAGTCCCATAGTGCTCAGAGCCATTTGAACCATCCACTCTCTAGATATGGGTGCATGCAACGGTGGCGTGAATTTGTCCCAAATCAAAGTGGCATCCTGGTAACGCTCAACTGGCGCAGACGACCACAACAAATAACAACAACAAACAAACAAACAAAAACTTCCGATAATGAAACACGTTAACTAGAGTGAACACAAACGCTTCTTCAGTATTCCACCGGAATCAGTTGGTTCACCCCTCCGTCACAGCCAATTCAATGTTACATGTTTTACAACCGCTAAACTGCCACAGTAAAGGTAACGAACGACAGCCAACGCGTCGACTTCCCTTCGTATTCAGTCGTCAAAATTTCCATTACCTTCTGTCGTGCTCTGGCACGTAGACAGATAAATTAACCACCCACTTTTGTCTGCCATTGCCATACAACTCTATTTACATGGATTACTTAACAATAATCCACTAACGCAAAGCTATGTACAACAATGGAAATCACTAAATTAACTACTTACCCTTATTACGCCAAAGTACATATTCCTACAGTCCATGCTATACCACTCAATCAACTGTTTCAGGTGGCTGATGTGGTGAGTTCCCACGGATTTCCTAGTCCTGAGTGTCTCCGATTCATACAGATTCAGATGTGCAACCTGTCTGATGCGTAACGGACCATTGTATGCTGGGAAAAATTTGTTCCATACACGTTATTGCCGATTGGAAAGGAGGAAGTATTTCAGCAGTACTTTATTCCACACCTGATACTGACGAATCCTTGCCTTTTTGTCAGCACATTCCTTTCTTTTGAGGGCCACTTCGTGGATCGTGCACACTACTCGGTCCCCTATTTTGGAATGCCGTTGTCGCACCCTGGGTGGATAATCCACAGTCTCCTTCAGTTTATCAGGTGGATGTTGGTTCTTTAGCACACTGATGGGACGGAATAATGTCGTACAATGTGATGACTCGTTCATCACGTCTTGTAGGTCCTTAAGAAAGATGTCCCAAGACTTGTGCTGCTTCGCATAGTAGAGCCGGCATAGGTTGCGTAATTCCTTCACGACCCGTTTCGCACAGTTTGAAGATGGATGATAGGCTGATATGAAGGTATCCTTCCATTTCTGGGATTTGAATTGTTGGCCATTGCCGGATATGAGCTTGTCGACGTGACCGACCAGTTGGAGGAAGTGTTGGCATAATGCTTTGGAGACATCAATTCCACCACTGCCATTATAAAGCAGAAGCCACGCCTAGTTCTGGGGAGGAGTCCCATTAGATCTGTGACCCTATCTTGAAATGCCCTAACATAGAATCATACGGAAATTGCAGTAATTATATTATATAACTATCTGTTCAATCAGTAGAATAGATCAGTTAATTGAAGGGAAATAAAAATGCAAAATGAAACATAAAACGATTATTTCTTATATTTTTAGCAATTACAAAGTATTGGCATCAACATTCTACGAAAATCAAAGTTAACTGCTGACAACAACTAACAAGATAGGCAAGCGGAGAGAAGGTACCATATCCTAGTTGCCCATTACATCATTAATCCAATACAACCCAAAGATTAATTTAGAAACTCCAGTGGTCGATTGAATACCACATCAAACGATATTAAGGCATGAATCAGGTTTAACGGAGCTGTGACAGTAGTAAGCTTCCTATTTGAATATTAACCCCCATCTAGTGAGTCATGCTGCTGTATACTCTCACCAGTCAGCTGTGGCGGTAAGTCGGAGTACTGTGGTCGTAGTGGAGAATCAGAAATTCGCTCGTCAAGACTTGGACACCTGCAAGGGCCACGATGTCTCGAACCAGTGACGTACTTCCATCACCATCATACCAGGAATGTCCCCTTTTTCTTCCGCCAGCTCCCTACTACGCAATTTGTGCCAATCTGGCCTCAAACGCTAATCAGGAAAAACATTACTCTTTTCCGCGAATAGCGTGTCTATGCCACACTAAACAAATCCCCACCTCGGAATTTCATCAGTCACAGGCCAATCAGAGCACATCTTCCTCTCTTGTTTGTCGTAGAAATTCCCGTCTGACGTCAGCCTCTCACTCGGCGAAGCAGAGCGTTGTTTAACGCTTCTGAATTTCCTGAGGCCAAACCATCGTGACGTGCCCTCTGTGAGTCCCTGTTCTCAGCGTGGTTTCAAAAAATTGCTCGGAGCACTATGGGACTAAACATCTGAGGTCACCAGTCCCCTAACTAACCTAAGGACATCACACACATCCATGCCCGAGGCAGGATTCGAACCTGCGACCGAAGCAGCAGCGCGGTTTCGGACTGAAGCCCCTAGAACCGCTCGGCCACCGCGTGGTTTGCCCAACATTCCAAGGCTTGTCCGCCATAAATTGTGGTGTCCCAGCAAGCAGTTGAAACTGCTGTCTCGGCCATTTCGTGAGTGGAGTTGTGCCACGGGCCGCTAACCCCCATTAGCGAAAAAGACTGATAGGTCCCATGAGATTCTGTCGGTGGCCGCCCGACACGCGCAAGCCAGCACATAGACTTGTGTGTCCACGACACACCTGCTGCATTCAGAGCTGTGCTTTTCTCAGGTATACACCGACTGGAACTACTAGCCGCTTTACCGATGACAACTGAAATTTTATAGAATACTTTTCCCCCATAATAAATCAACATAATGAGACTACAAGCAGATGCAACTAAAATGTCTTGTCTATCCAGTCTTCACAAGGGGCAGATAAATTCAGTATAAATGGAAGGAGACAAGCCTGACGGCTTGTAACCTTCCAATTTATTAAACAATCTGTAACGCAATCGGCCGTCGGCCTCTCCCAGGTGCAATTCCCAAATCGCTAATCAGTTCGATCTTCCCAGTCATGTTATTCAACCCCGTTATGGAGAGACGATCCCGCCGCATTCCTTTGAGAGAGGGGAGGGGGGGGTTGTTTGGGGGAGGAGACCAAAAAGACATGGTTCAAATGGCTCTGAGCACTATGGGACTTAACATCTGTGGTCATCAGTCCCCTAGAACTTAGAACTACTTAAACCTAACTAACCTAAGGACATCACACACGACCATGTCCGAGGCAGGATTCGAACCTGCGACCGTAGCGGTCACGCGGCTCCAGACTGAAGCGCCTAGAACCGCACGGCCACACCGGGCGGCCGGGGGAGACCAGACAGAGAGGTCACCGGTCTCGTCGGATTAGGGAAGGACAGGGAAAGAAGTCGGCCGTGCCCTTTCAAATGAACCATCCCGGCATTTGCCTGGAGCGGTTTAGGGAAATCACGGAAAACCAAAACCAGGTGGCCGGACGCGGGATTCAAAAATGTTCAAATGTGTGTGAAATCTTATGGGACTTAACTGCTAAGGTCATCAGTCCCTGAGCTTACACACTACTTAACCTAAATTATCCTAATGACAAACACACACACCCATGCCCGAGGGAGGACTCGAACCTCCGCCGGGACCAGCCACACAGTCCATGACTGCAGCGCCCAGACCGCTCGGCTAATCCCGCGCGGCGACGCGGGATTGACCCGTCGTCCTCCCGAATACGAGTCCAGTGTGCTAGCCACTGCTCCACCTGGCTCGGTCCGCATTCCTTTAATGCGTTGATATTCGAGAGGTGCAGCAGCACTATTGCTGTTGTTTCGATAAAACAAAATGGTTCAAATAGCTCTGAGCACTATGGGATTTAACATCTGAGGTCATCAGTCCCATAGAACGTAGAACTACTTAAACCTAACTAACCTAAGGACATCACACACATCCATGCCCGAGGCAGGATTCGAATCTGCGACCGTAGCGGTCGCGCGGTTCCAGACTGAAGTGCCTAGAACCACTCGGCCACTGCGGCCTGCTCGATAAAACAGCTTTACGAGTAAAGCTCACCTGAACTTGTCTAGTCCATGTCGACTGTCTGCAACTGTAATGAACATTGATGCTTGTGCCTCAGCCCTGCGTCGCTGTACCAGTACCGGCGCCTAACGGCAAGACATGATACTAACGCTACTACTAACACCGCAAATCCTGCAACGCCCAGTCTGAACATGATTCCTATTTGGTACCCATACGACAAATAGTTTTACGTCGACAATGTCTCACGTAGCGAAAGTTTCCCAAAACGTGTCCCAAAAAAAGTCACCGACAAGCTTTAGGGACATGTCCCTTACACCAAAATAAGAAAAAAAATCTGGTAAACATGGGCTCTAAAATGCATACCTTAAAAGCTATGAGCACTTATTCATCTTCGATACTATGAAATACATCTCTTCTGCTTCAAGCACTTTGCTTTTCATATTTTGCAGTGGGGTTGCATGGACCAGAACAAGAAAAAATGGCTAGTTAACATGGGTTCTAAACGCATACTTGATGAGACATGGCCACTTGCTCAGTAGAAGAGATGTACTTCACACTAGCGAAGAAGGACAAGTGCTTATAGCTCTTAAGATATGAGCGAGTGAGGTGGAGCCGTAGTTAGCGCAATGGACTCGCATTCTGGAGGACGACGGTTCAAACCTACGTCCGGCCATTCTGATTTAGGTTTTCCGTGATTTCCCTAAATAGCTTCAGGTAAATGCCGGGATGGTTTCTTTGAGAGGGCACAGCCGACTTCCTTCGCCATCCTCCCTTAATTCAATGGGGCCAATGACCTCGCTGTTTGGTCGTCTCTCCCAAATCAACCAACCAAACAGTCTGAAGGTATGCATTTTAGACCCCATGTTTATTAGACATTTTTTCTTGTTTTTGTCTAAGGAACCTGTCAGTGGTTTTTGGGACGCACTGTATAAGCAGATCAGGTGAACGGAGAATCATTCTAGCGACGATATGGCCCTGGAATGGGGAAATCCACTGACATAATCGACTTTCACAAAGGACAGGTTTTTATGGCTCAGCATCTGGGAACGAGCAACTCAGGAATGGCTAAGCTGGTAGATGTCCGCGTGCTACTGTTGTGGCTGTCCATAGAAACTGTTTGAAGGACGGTGAAACCACGAGTAGCTGACAAGGTGTTGGTCGTCCGCAACTCGTCACAGAACGTGGGAGTCGGGGAGTTGCTTGATCTCTAAAGCTGTATATGCGGCGATCTGTGGAAAATTTGACGAGACAGTGCAATGATGGTTCACGCGTAACTGAATCGGGGCATTGCCGAACATGGAGCTCCGCACCAGACGACCCCTACGGGTTCCGATGTTGAGCTACCGACATCGCCAATTGCGATTGCAGTGGGAACTGGATCACTGAGGCTGGATCCTATATCAATTGAAACGAAGGCCGAGCGGTTCTGGGCGCTACGGTCTGGAACAGCGCGACCGCAACGGTCGCAGTTTCGAATCCTGCCTCGGGCATGGATGTGTGTGATGTCCTTAGGTTAGTTAGATTTAAGTAGTTCTAAGTTCTAGGGGAATGATGACCTCAGAAGTGAAGTCCCATAGTGCTCAGAGCCATTTGAACCATTTTTGAATGGAAACGTGTCATGGCCGGATGAATTACGTTCCTTGTTACTTCAGGTGGATGGTCGTGTTCTGGTACGCTGTCATCAAAGCGAATGGTTACTCGAAACATGCACCGCGCCACGGATGCAGGACGGTGGGGGCAGCGTTATGCTGTGAGGGACGTTCCGCTGGGCTTCCATGGGGACTGTGGCAGCAATCAAGGGGATATGAGAGCAGTGGACTACATGAACGTCATTGCGGATTACATGCATCCCTTCATAGTTGATGTCTTCTACGATGGCGATGGAATCTTCCAGCAGAATAACTGTCCGTCTCACAAGGTCGGAATCGACTACAGTGATTTGAGGAGCTTGATACTGAACTCACTTCGATGTCTTAGCCACCACATTCGCCTCATCTGAGACGCAAACAAATCACCATCCCGTAATTTACGGGAGTTACGTGACCCGTGCGTAGACAGAGATGGCATATTCCTCCGGAAACCTACCAAGGACTTACTGGATCCATGCGACGCAGAATCGCTGCTGTATAGCTTTCGTTGCTGGACCAGCAAACTACACTGAAGAGCCAAAGAAACTGGTAGACGTGCCTAATATCGTGTAGGGCCTCCGCGAGAGCGCAGAAGTGCCGTAACACGACGTGGCATGGACTCGACTAATGTCTGAAATACTGCTGGAGGGAATTGAATCCTGCAGGGCTGTCCATAAATCCGTAAGAGTACGACTGGGTGGCAATCGCTTCTCAGCAGCACGTTTCAGGGCATCACACGTATGATCAATAATGTTCATGTCTGGGGAGTTTGGTGGTCAGCGGAAGTGTTTAAACTCAGAAGAGTGATCCTAGAGCCACTCTGTACCAATTCTGGACGTGTGGGGTGTCGCATTGTCCTGCTGGAATTGCCCAAGTCCATAGGAATGCACAATGGACATTAATGGGTGCAGGTGACCAGACAGGGCGCTTACCTGTCAGAGTAGTATCGAGACATATCAGGGGCCCCACATCACTCCAAGTGCACACGCCCCACACCATTACAGAGTCTCCACCAGCTTGAACAGTCCCCTGCTGACATGAAATTGTCTCCATACCCGTATACATCCATCTGCTCGATACAATATAAATCCAGACTCGTCTGGCCAGGCAACATGTTTCCAGTCATCAACAGTCCAGCGTCGGTGTTGACGGGCCCAGGCGAGGCGTAAAGCTTTGAGTCGCGTGGTCATCAAGGGTACAGGAGTGAGCCTTCGGCTCCGAAATCCCATATCGATGATGTTTCGTTGATTGGTTCGCACGCTGATACTTCTTGATGGCCCAGCATTGAAATATGCAGCAATTTGCGAAAGGGTTGCACTTCTGTCGCGTTGAATGATTCTCTTCAGTCGTCGTTGGTCCCTTTCTTGCAGGATTTTTTTCCGGCCGCAGCGATGTCGGAGATTTGATGTTTTACCGGATTTCTGATACTCACGGTACATTCGTGAAATGGTCGTACGGGAAAATCCCTACTTCATCGCTACCTCGGAGATGCTGTGTCCCACCGCTCGTGAGCCGACTTCAACACCACGTTCAAACTCACTAAAATCTTGATAACCTGCCATTGGAGCAGCATTAACCGATCTAACAACTGCGCCAGACATTTGTTGTCTGATGTAGGCGTTGCCAACCGCAGCGCCGTATTCTGCCTGTAAACATAGCTCTGTATTTAAATACGCATGTCTATACCAGTTTCTTTGGCGCTTCAGTGTATTAATCAGGGTGCCATAACGTTTTGGCTCATCAATGTATATTTCTGAACAGAAATCGATCCATACAGTCAAATAAAATTCAACGTATGGAGGAGAACAACATCAGTGAGTAAAGTGCAGCAAAATGGCTTGCAAGACAAGTAAGGGAGTCAATTACACGTCGAATACGCACTTCGGATTAACGTGAATTGGTCTAGTCGGTGTCCCACACCTGTTTAGATCGATGCTCAGCTGGTTCTAAACCTCCAACCCAGAAAGGCAATAAACAAACAGTTAAATGTGAAGCTCGCAGAACTAGTTTATACGACTGATAGAGAGATGGCATACATAACGTTTGTGACCCTAGATTAAGGTGACATTGTGACAAAAGGAACAGTGTGTGGTCACAGAAACTAGGAGCAGATCCACTGTAAGCCCAGGGTCATTAGGTGCGGGCTCCAGGAAGGGAAGAAAAAACGATTTTGATAGCTCCTGAGTAATTGGGAGCTGTGAAAGCTTACAGTGTTATACAGCTAACACGTGCCTCCCAAGACGAGTTACACACAGTCTGTTAAGTAAGATCGTGGTCGGGTTAATCAGCAGAAAAATGTATTTGACAAAATACTGAAACATATTCATACATCATATATGAACAAAGAAAAATGCAGTTACGTTTAATAATACGTCCAGTCACCCTCAGTGTCGATAAATGCTTGGCATCTCCACTGCATGCTTGAAACCAAGTTTTCCGCGTATTCACGTAAAGAGACCTCCAAATGCGTCTAAGTTGCGTTGACAGCTGTTTCAAAGTGAAGATCTTTTTTCCTTGCAACTTCTTTTTGATATAAGACCGTACATTTTCAGTAGGATTAGCGTCAGGCGACTGTGAGGGCCAGTCCATTATCCGTATACTTTCTCCTTTTTCCAGTCGCTGCAAAGCCTCCTGCGGTACTTCGGATCATTGTCCTCCTGCTGTATCCAGTGTTCATTATTGTCGATGCTAATGCTTTACGGATATTGCATGAAGGACAACGGTTCCCTCTGTTGGTTGGTGAAAGAACTACCTGTGTGTAATACCGTCCACTCTCTTACGTAACAGACTGTAAACATACCGCTGCCTGTCTAGGAGTCTTCCTCATAGAAGACTCCAGACACGTTTTATTCATACAGAACAGACAAGAGAAAAGAGAAGCAGATATGGTTTACGTTATTCGTCTATTTGTGAAAATGCATATGCCGCCTCATGTAAGTCGACAGCGCGAATGTTTATGTAAACGCTTGTCATACATTCATGAGTCGATTATGTGCAGGAGGAAAGGATCTGTTCGGCAAGTATGCACCTTTGTGCCAAGCTGTGGCCTGATTTATAAGAAAGCTCTGGAGCGTGAGGTTGCAAGTTAGTGATGCTCATTTAATGGTGTTGCTTTAATAATTATGACAGGAAAAAAATAGGCTGCTAATGACTCACCATGCGCATCAGGAGGCTGACAGAAAATGACTGCCCGGGAGGTGTAGATATCAACCTCCTGGGGGATATATGTATGACACTTCACAAAATGGGTATCATCGACATTCAAGGAATGTTTAAAACAAACTATTAACTTGCACTATGAACTCCGAATGAAAAATTGCTAGGTATTGCAGAGTAACAGTAAACAATTTTGGTGCCAGATGGAATATTATGATCTCTGTGGAGAAGCAGTAGATATATTAAGTTTGATCTTCTTTTGCCCCAGTCTGGTATCTTTACTTTTTTAGCGTTGAATATAGCTTGGCCAGATGGGAGTATGTCAATTAATTGATAAGAATCATTCAAGTGAAGAAATCAATGCACACAATTATTATTGTCCTGTGGCACCTTTTACTGTAGAGAAGGCTAAGGAGTTTCTGTTTTTCGAAGGTGTAAAAGATGGTAAGTGGAAACGGTTAATTCCTGATGGCTTGAACTGTATCACAATGGCCGCCGCCTGCGCTGTACGTAAAAATTAAGCGAGTATAATTCTCACTATTTTCAAGAGCTTGCAGTCTTTAACTTTTCGATTTCACGTTCAAAACATGAAAGGAATATTAGTATTCTCCAGGTCACCTCATCAGAGAAACCCTCTGACTCCTGCATCCCGATCTAAAGCACGACAGCTTTTTTCCCCCCTCTAGATTGTAAAACGAACCATAATCATGGAATATGGCACCACGAAATAACCCTTAAGTGCCCCTCTCGTTAATGTAAATCCTTTTTGTGTGCTGCGATTAACGACTCCATCGAGAATCATTCTCAAATTGCGGGTGTATCTGATTTTCAAAATTATTATTTTTCTACAAAATTGTTAAGGCTTTCGTGGCCACTTGTTGACAAACTGCCTATTGGCTTCTGTCTCGGGTTCTTCGGCCGACGTTCATCTAATGATTTTTCTGACGTTTCGCCAGCACGAGTGGCTGGCTTTGTCAAAGCTTCACCCTCCATTGCCGGTGGTGAACTGGAGGCGAGCTCGCGGCCGCAGGCTATATGTACCTGGCGCGCCAACGTCCGAGGGCTTCACCGCGGTCATTTCCGGTGCGGTTCTCCTCCTGCTACCTGCGACGGTCGTTCGCTGAAGTACGGGAAGCCAGGATCCGTTTACCTTAAGGCTTTCCTCTTTCTTGTTGAAACTGTTCGCGTGTTTTTGTATTTCTACAGCTTCTCTGAACAAGCGCGTGTGATAGTGCTTCTCTACAGCCAGAACTTCAGTGTCGGCGAATTTTATTACGTGGTCGGTCTCATTCAGTGCGTGCTCTGCCACGGCCGATTTCTCCACCTTCCCCAACCTGCAATGTCGCTTATGCTCTTTGATCCTGGTGTTAATTGATCGTCCAGTCATTCCGACATAAACTTTTCCGCATGTGCATGGTATACGGTATATTCCCGACCATGCAAGTGGGTCTCTCTTCTCCTTCGCCGATCTAAGACACTCTTTGATCTTCCTTGTCGGTTTGAAAATCGTGTTTACGCCATGTTTGCGCAATATACGGCCGATTCTGTCCGTCACTCTGGGAATGCATGGCAGAAAGGCCGTACCCGACATTTCTTTTTCTGGTTCCTTACTTCGCCGAGTGTTTGGCTCTGTTACACTTCTAATGTAATTTGTGGAGTACCCATTGCTCCTCAGAACAGTTTCCAGGTGTTGCATTTCTCGTTTGAGGTGTTGCGGCTCACATATTCGTCCTGCTCTCGTTACGAGCGTACTAATCATGCCTCTTTTCTGGCTCGGGTGGTGGTTTGACAGTTTGTGCAGGTATCGGTCCGTGTGTGTCGGTTTTCGATACACGCTGTGTCCGAGGTTTTCGCCTTCCCTTGTGACCAGCACATCTAGAAATGACAGTTTCTTGTCCTTTTCTACTGCCATGGTAAATGTTATGTTGGCATGGAGGCTGTTCAAGTGTCTTAGGAAGTCACCGAGCTGTTCTTCACCATGGCTCCACACCACGAAAGTATCATCGACGTACCTGTACCACACCTTAGGTTTGCAAGTCGCCGAGTCCAGTGCCTGTGCTTCGAATTGTTCCATGAAGAAGTTGGCCACTACTGGACTGAGAGGACTACCCATGGCGACGCCTTCCAGCTGTTCGTAGAAATCGCCATTCCACGTGAAATAGCTCGTGGTCAGACATGCATGGAAGAGCTTTTTGATGTCTTGCGGGAACATGGAACCGATGTGCTCCAGAGTGTCACTGAGTGGCACTTTCGTAAATAACGAAACAACATCAAAGCTGACCAGGATGTCGTTTGGTGCAAGTTTCAGTTTCTTCAACTTCTCAATGAAATGTCCTGAGTCCTTAATGTATGTGTCGGCCATCCCCACGTGTGGCTGGAGGCCAAGTGTTTTTCCAGTTTATACGTTGGTGAGCCAGGAGCGCTAACGATCGGTCTCAGTGGAACGTTGTTCTTATGGATCTTGGGTAATCCATACAGCCGAGGTGGTAGGGCTTCCGTGTTGCGCAGGTTTCTCTGTATGTCCGCCGGCACAGAAGACGCCTTGATTAATCGATTCGTATTCCGAGTGATACGCTGCGTCGGATCTGCGCTTAGTTTTCGGTACGTCGTCGGATCTAATAGGTCTCGGATCTTTCGCTCATAATCTTCGGTCTTCATTACTACGGTCGCATTCCCCTTATCGGCAGGCAGTACCAATATACTCTTGTCGGCGTTTCTCTCACTAAGCAATCAACAGTTTTTCTATCCCCGCCAGCAAACGCGAGTCACACAGTAGGAGATTTTACACTGGCGATCGTTAACACGACGTAAATATGTACACTTCATCGTACTCACTGTTGTCCAAAATTAAAGCAACAAACCGCTATTTCCCAGTCCTGTGTCGAATTCGCGACACATACTGTCAACAGACGTCCGTACGATCGCGTTCTGCACGGAAGATTGCATTCCGGTGAACGGACAACCATCCCATCGGTGACGTCAGGGCATCTATCTACCAGACACTCTGCAGTGAAGGGCCATAGAAAGAATGGAAGCAGGACAGTCGCAAAGTGATGTGGCCCGATGGCTTAATTGAATGATACTGTTGTTCCTTGGATGTTGCGACAGTTTATAGAGACCGAAACTGTATCCCGAAGACCAGAGTAGGGCCGACCGCACGTGACATCAGAAAGAGAGGACCGTTATTTGGTTGTAAGGGCACGACGGTACTGCCTCAGTACTGCACGGCAACTCGCATCTGACCTCGCAGCATCCACTGCATGTCTTGCATCGAGGCAAACGGTGTACAGAAGGCTTCAGCAGAGTGGACTTTGTCATAGACCTGCTGTATGTGTGTCTGACGCATCTTCACAGAAGGGAACGTCTAGAGTGGAGTCGTCAACATGCCACCTGGACAGTCGAACGGTGGGCCAACGTTCTTTACAAAGATGAGTCCCGATTTGGTCTGGGGAGTCATTATCGACGGATTCGTATCTGGAGGGAACGTGGAACACGATTTTGGGACCAAAACATTGTGGAAAGAGACCGGTACCGAGGAGGATCCCTAATGGCGTTGGCAAAGATTACGTTGACCACTCGAACACATCTTGATGCAGTTGGACGGGTGAATCGACAAGGTTTAATTGCTGTCAGGTAACGTGACGAGATCTTGGGATCTCAGTTGGGGTTGTTACGAGGTGCTGCGGACCCAGACTTCGTATTAATGGACGATAATGCTTGACCTCATAGAGCACGGGTGGTTGATGTTTTCTAGGAAGGGAAGATGCTGCAAGCATGGCGTGGCCTGCTCGCTCTCCCGATTTGAATCCCATATAGCATGACTGGGGTGCAAGAGGGCGACGGGTTGCTTCACGCCAGCATCCACCAACCACTCTCCAAGAGTTGCGAGCAGCTCTGCATGAAGAATGGCCGTTATTGCCTCAACATGAGATTGATGACATCATTCACAGCATGCTCCGTCATTGTCAGGCCTGTATTGCTGTCAGAGGTGGTCACACCCCATACTGAGCACATTAACCAGTTGTCGGAATAAGTGTGCAGGTCCGTTATGTTGGAAATGCGAAGAACATTTTTGTCTACGGTTATGCATGTTGCGGTTGTTTACGTTCTGTATTCTTTAGGTTGAAATTTTAAAAAATATTGTTACATAAGTGTTTGTTTGTTTCATACTATATGGAACTGAATGCATTGCGCTGAGCAAACTGCAGTAATAAGGAAATACGAGTATTTTCCAAAATCTGAGTCAGTAAAACCAGAACCAGAAAAATCTGAAAAAAGCCGATTTTGAAATATTTTTTCCAACGGCAGTAAAACAGCACGTCAGGTAAAGATCAGTACTCATTCGTAGGGCTTGTTAAAGTTAAATGTGGGATTAGAATTGATTTCTTTATGAGACACTTTGGGTGCTTTGCAGAGAATTTGGCTTCTTTTCTAGTAGTTTCAAAATTTGTTATTTTTGTAGTAATTTGCATTACGTAAATGTTTCACAAGATGGCGGAAACATTCTTACAGTAGTGCGCAGACATGCGTCGCGTTGTTTTGCAAAGAAATATTTTTTAATAGCAGAGGTAAGTTACAGCTAAGCGTCATCTGTGAACTGTTTATATAGTGGACATAAGACGAATAAGAAAACTGACACAATTTGTTATGGTTGAAACTAAGTTTGAAACAACAACCATGGAAAGTTCAGTGAAGAGAACGCTTTAGATACTATACCCGAGAGTAACGTTGAAAATGTAAGGGTGGTGGTAGCGATGTTGTCGCGCTACCAGGCGACGCAAAGTCACAGCCGCTGAGCAAAACTAGTTCCGATCCCTACATCTACCCATTTGCACAATTATATCGAAGGATAAAAGCTTTACTCAATCAAAAAATTGATGAAAACAAACAAAACTTGCAAAATATTTCACGAAAACAATGAAAACAAGACAACACTTCAGCAAAATTAGAGGCTTTTTCTAACTTTGTTAGTAATCTCACTCAGATGCAGGACACTTTGAAAACAGTCGTTTCGAATCGTGTCATTGAAGTGATGGTACGTGGCGACTTAGACGGACTAACTAATGACATTTCAAACAGTGAAAACTAGAGTAAAAGACATGCCTGAACAGATTAAAAAACTGACAAAAGATTTTGATACAATGTGTTTAGAGCACACAGCACTATAGTCCACAGTTCAAAATGTAGTCAAACAAATAGATGACATAGCAATGAAACATGAAAAACAAGCTGATGATTTTTACGAGAGAGAGAGGCTTTAATTGATAACAGGTTAGAGACAGTGCTACAGAAGACTGTTGAGCGAACGATTACCGATGTGTACACAAAGCAGAATATGTCGGTATTAAAGATACAAACAAAGTTAGGTCAGATACAAAGAACACTTACAAAGATTCTACCTAAGTGGAAGGAGCATGTGCAAACATACATAGGAACAGAAGTAGAGAAATTGGAAGAAGAACGGAATAACATTAAAGAGAAGAAAGGAATGATAATAGCTATACAGATAAGAGTAATGGTGAATGTCATAGTCGAGTTTCTCATGCAATTGTATGTGCACGTGGAATAGATGCTAAAACAAACATAGTGCCACAGAACGCTGTAACACAAAATGTGAGGGCAAACACCACACTTTCATCAGTTACACAAGAGAAAAGTCTTCTCAAAATCGACTGTTCCTGGTGTTCATCTCAGAAAAGAATCTGTTCATCCAGTTATACTCGTAAAAGCCTTTAGAAGCGTGTTGCCTAAAGTTTGATCCAAACAACAAAAGATACAGTATGAATTAGGTTTTACGCAAGGTGAGGCCATGCTTTGGGCATCCGAGACGACAGAGAGCTGTCACACATTATCACAATTTGAAAATGCATTTCTTGCGAAATATTGGTCGTGCAATGTGCAGGTAGGATTAAGAAATGGAGTATTTAGTCCAGAGCCATACAACATTAGGCAGGGAACATTAAGAGAATATTTCGAGAAGAACATTAGTAAGACTTGTTTCTGGGATGAACCCATGGCTTTTACTGATGTTCTGCAGATTCGGAAAGGAAAACTTCCATTTCAGATTAGAGAAAAACTGGTGCAGGTACCAGAAATTAACCTAGACTTTTTGTCTGTTCTCGATTCTATTGACCTTATTAACGAAGATACGAAGGCCAGTGATAACAATACAAACCAGAATGGCTATCGTAATGCCGGCCCATGTATCCGAGCGGTTCTAGGCGCTTTAGTCTGGAACCGCGCGACCACTACGGTTGCAGGTTCGAGTCCTGCCTCGGTCATGGGTGTGTGTGATGTCCTTAGGTTAGTTAGGTTTAAGTAGTTCTAAGGTCTAGGGTACTGATGACCTTAGATGTTAAGTCCCATAGTGATCAGAGCCATTTGAACCTTTTTAGCTATCGTAATGGTGGGGGCGGACAGGCTACACCCACCCGGCCGCAGTATAACGGCAACAAGCACGGACGAGCACCTGACCTGCGTTCCACGTTTTGTTGACACACAACAGGCTGCGCCGATATCAGTGCCTGGGGGTCCTTTTCTGTATCGTTCATACCGATCGGTGCGGTAGGTTAGGCTTGGTAGTGATGTCATTTTCGGTTCGTTAACCTAAGTTGCTATTCCATTAGCTTCTTAGACCTGTTATCGATCGGTCCATCCCCCAATTTTCCGACAACTGTACCAGGAGGTTGTTAGGTTTCAGTACGGCCACTCATTCGGTTCAGTGTGATTTCACATCTAGAATTTGTTATTTTAGAAGTATTGAGTGGTTTTGGGTTCGGATTTAGTGATTATGTTTTACTGAAGAATCACCAGGACATATCCGAGTGGAGAGTGAGTTCATGATAGACTGTTTTCCTTTTTTAGAAATGTGGTTTGTGTTGTCTTTACTGTGAATGATTATAACATAAAAAACCATTGTCGGTCAATATTTTCACAAATACCTGTTATTTTTGTGTAATTACGAGTTTAAAAATCATTAACTTTCAAGACATCAGCTCTACGTATGTGAATATGAGTGTTAACTGAAATTGCTAGTGACTTGGCGTACTTTTTCCCGGAAACGGTTTAGTGGTTTAGTTATTAACTATCGAAACGCGTTAACAACTTTTAAGCAACAACGGAAAGGAAATTTATGAAGTGTCATAATGGAAACCTTCCAAAATTTCATACAGTTACGGCTTACGCCCGCATCGTTCTGCAACGAAGTCAGCTTGCGTCCCCCTCCTTTAAACTCAACAGAAATAGAGGAAAAAGTGCATATTGTTTGTCGCAGCCAAGAAGTTCAGGCAATGGACTGTCATGTAAGAGTTCCTAGGTTAGCACACTAGTAGGAACAAACTTTTTTTTCCTCTTCGTCTTTGTAATACATTCTGAGACATAATTGTTCGTAAAATTTAAGTATTTTTCTTCAATTTTCGTTGACATTTACATATAAGAGAGCGCTTTCTCAGTAACGAGTATCTTCGGTTTCATGACGTCGGTATGTCTAAAAAACGAAAGATAAAATTTCTGTGTGTGAAGCAATCGACAGTGACGTTTAATTTTTTTTTTTTGTCACGGATAATTCACAATTTTTTCCGAATGTGTGGTTAGACGGGAATCTAAGAGCACAACCTAAATTACTTTGAATGAAACTAGAAGCAGTCATCGTTATACTCTTGCTTTTTCCAAGAATTTACCTGCAATCGAATTGTTAACAACAGTACACAGGGATGAAAGATCCCCACCATAACATTTTTAGAATGTATCACCATATATGAAACATTTTGGTTCATCAGATGCATGTTATAAACTTCTATAAACTTCAATATCTGCACTCACCATATGCTCTCGAAAAGGCGTTTAAATTTTGTTTTTAAGACCCAAATCGTTGATATATCACATAGGGAAGTAGGCTACTTCATCGTTTGGATCCCTAGGAGTGAGTTAGAACCACATTCTATGTGTCTTCTTGTTCTTTGACACTCTCTTAAAGAATTTTCGGGTACTTTTATAAATGTATTTGTATAATTTGGAACTGCACACCATTCCTAACTCACATTCTGAAGCGTAAAATTCTAAACAAGATGTCAATGTGAATGTGAATAAAATGACATAATATGGAATTTATGACAATTTCCAGAACACGTCAAGTACCCTACCGTGGTTGGAGCGAGGAGAGCTGATAACAGCGCCTCGGTTCGCAAGAACCTTGAGGCATCGCTTCCGAAATGATTACAGAATACGCGGAATCGGAGTAACCCACTTGTTCTTTTCGTTGTTTTTGTGTATTAGATCTGATGGTGTATATGGTGTATTATACAACGGAATGACGCCGAGAAACTCCTCCCACTTAGTCTCTTTCGCAACTGTGTAGGAGATGCAGTTTTCAATTAATCCCGCAGCTACTAAGAAAATACATTCGAACATCATCCCTTACAACTGAACTTCAACTAGAGTCTGCGTTTTAATGAGCTTTGATTTCCCTCCTGTTTCATTAATTTCTATGAACGAGGAGTGTGAGTTCGTGTTTATCATCGCTCCTTGTCGAGCAAAACGGTTGTGCTTATATACCCTACTACTGCTTTAATACTGACTTGTACAATCCCCTCTAACTTCATTGAACGCTCGTGATATTCGTTTGTTGACTCTCCTCTAATACTGATATTATTGTTATACCATAAAAGGTTACTCTTCATATGTGGAGGGCCCCCACTCCCTTCTGTGGTCAGCATCGGAGGGTGTAATGTGACCGATTCTAGTTTAATGTATTTGTAGTTATCGATCGATTATTATCGGTGTCCTCTATTATATTCACTGCTGGATTTGAATTTCCACATTGCGGCTCCCTATTTGGATTCGGTACTCTTTCGATTGCTGGTAAGTGTTTCTCCACTGATTAAATTGTGACTGGTTTCTCTGGTGGTATTGGTACTGTGGATTCTGGAAATACCTATTTGTGACTATTTGGTGATGGTTCCCACTGACTTCTATTGCTCTGATTATTTCAGTTGCCGTTACTGTGGCCAGAATAACCAGGTTGATACCTATCATCATCCCCATGTCCCCTTTTATGATTCGGTGAGACACCACCGGCTGGGCCAGGGCCCCTATTCTGTATCTTTCGGCCGCTGTGCCGATCGGATTGGTAGGCGAGCTCACCGACCGGCATTGTTTTTTAAGGAGAGCCCCCACATAATGCCACCCCAAAGCAGCAGGGAACCTCCACCACGCTGCACTCGCTGGACAGTGTGTCTAAGGCGTTCAGCCTGACCGGGTTTCTCCAAACACGTCTCTGAAGGCATATGCGACACTCATTGGTGAAGAGAACGTGATGCCAATCCTGAGTGGTCCATTCAACATGGTGTCGGGCTCATGTGTACTGCGCTGCATGGTGTCGTGGTTGCAAAGATGGACCTCGCCATGGACGTCGGGAGTGAATTTGCGCATCATGCAGCCTATTGCGCACAGCTTGAGTTGTAACACGACGTCCTGTGGCTGCACAAAAAGCATTATTCACCATGGTGGCGTTGCTGTCAGGGTTCCTCCAAGACATAATCCGTAGCTAGCGGTCATCCACTGCAGTAGTAGCCCTTGGGTAGCATGAGCGAGGCACGTCATTGACAGTTCCTGTCTCTCTGCATCTCCTCCATGGCCAAACATCATCGCTTTGATTCACTCCGAGACGCCTGGACGCTTCCCTGGTTGAGAGTCCTTCCTGGCACAAAGTAACAATGCGGACGAGGTCGAAACGTGGTATTGACCGTCTAGGCATGGTCGAACTACAGACAACACAAGCTGTGTACCTCCTTCCTGGTGGAATGACTGGAACTGATCGGCTGTCGGACCCCCTCCGTCTAATAGGCGCTGCTCATGCATGGTTGTTTACATCTTTGGCCCGGTTTAGTGACATCTCTGAACATTCAAAGGGACCAATACAATATTCACAGTCAACGTGTATCTTCAGGAGTTCTGAGAACCGGGGTGATGCAAAACTTTTTTTGATGTGTTTATTATGCAGCTGCAAGACGAGAGCTCAGCTTTAGCACACACTGCTTTTATTTAGTAGGTATGATCTACGCCACAAGCCGCGGAAGGCTATTTACCATAAAGATAAGTAAAAGACACAATGAAATGAACACGAACTACAAACTTGAATGACACTACCAGATGAGTGGATACGATGAACCTAGTAGGAGAATTACAACGGTACACACTTAGATCTATACATATACATAAGCCATATACACTGAAGAGCCATATAAATTGCTACACCTGCCCAATATCGTGTAGGCCTGCCGCGAGCACGCAGAAGTGCCATAACACGACGTAGCATGCACTCGACTAATGTCTGAAGTAGTGCTGGAGGCAATCGACGCCATGAATCCTGCACGGCTGTCCATAAATCCGTTAGTGTACGAGTGGTTGGAGATGTCTTCTGAACAGCACGTTGCAAGGTATCACAGATCTGCTCAATGATGTTCATGTCTGGGGATTTTGGTGGCCAGAGGAAGTGTTTAAACTCAGAAGACCTTTCCTGTAGCCACTCTGTAGCAATTTTAGACGTGTGGGATGTCGCATTGTCCTGCTGGAATTGCCCAAGTCCTGTAGGAATGCACAATGGACATTAATGGATGCAGGTGAGCAGGCAGGATGCTTAAGTACGTGGTCACCTGTCAAAGTCGTATCAAGATGTATCAGGGGCCCCATATCACTCCAACTGCACGCGCCCCACACCATTACACAGCCTCCACCAGCTTGAACAGTCACCTGCTGACATGCAGGGAGCATAGAATCATGAGGTTGTCTCCATACCCGTACACTTACATCCGCTCCACAGAATTTGAAACGACACTGGTCTGAACAGGCAACATGTTTCCAGTCATCAACAGTCCAATGTCAGTGGTGACGGGCCCAGGCGACACATAAAGCTTTGTATCGTGCAGTCATCAAGGATACACGAGTGGGCCTTCAGCTCCAAAAGTCCATATTGATGATGTTTCGTCGAATGTTTCGGATTCTGACACTTCTTAATTGCCCAGTTTGATAGTCCAACACTGAAATCTGCAACAATTTACGAAAGGGTTGCACTTCTGTCACGTTGAACGATTCTCTTCAGTTGTCGTTGGTCCCGTGCTTGCAGTGTCTTTTTCTGGCCGCAGCGATGTCGGAGATTTGATGTTTTACCGGAGTCCTGATATTCGTGGTACACTCGTGAAATGGTTGTACGGGAAAAACCCCACTTCATCGCTACCTCGGAGAAGCTGTCCCCCACCGCTCGTGCGCCGACTATACCACCACGTTCAAACTCACTTGAATCTTGGTAACCTACCATTGCAGCAGCAATAACCGATCTAACAACTGAGCCAGACACTTGTCTTATATAGGCGTTCCCGACTGCAGCGCAGTATTCTGTCTGTTTACATATCTCTGTATTCGGAAGCCCATGCCTGTACCAGTTTCTTTGGCGCTTCAGTGTGTGTGAAGATGTCACTAATTATGAAGGAATAAGGAAAGAAAAGTTACGTAATCTTCTCTGTTACTATTGGTGTTTGTACTAAGATTTGAAATTATCAGTTGGAAATACCGCGAATTTTACACACACACACACACACACACACACACACACACACACAGAGAGAGAGAGAGAGAGAGAGAGAGAGAGAGAGAGGGAGGGAGAACTTGGGATAGAATTCGTGATTCATATGTCAAAATTGAAATGGTTCCGAGCGCTTGACGGTGCTCCGTAATTTTGGTGCGAAATTAACTAAACACTTAAGCAAAGCGCATTTACGACGAGGAAAATGAATACTGTAACTTTAAAAATCGTGCATTCCAGACGACCCTCGAATACACACTATGCGGGTTCAAATGGCTCTGAACACTATGCGACTTAACTTCTGAGGTCATCAGTCGCCTAGAACTTAGAACTAATTAAACCTAACTAACCTAAGGACATCACACATATCCATGCCCGAGGTTGGATTCGAACCTGCGACCGTAGCGGTCTCTCGGTTCCAGACTGTAGCGCCTAGAACCGCACGGCCACTCCAGCCGGCCACACTACGCGGGTTTTGATATGCTGGAAGCACAAGGGAGTCTCGTGTAATCCGTTTTTGCTTACGCTCTGAGTAATAGTGAGAGGGAGCAGTACCTCATATAGTTGTCTTGTAAATAATAAATTGTAAATAAATGCGTATGCGGCTGGTGATGTCCTCAAAGAAGAAAGGATTGTGCTAATTAGCGAGGGCTGTATGAAGAAAGATTGTTATGAACTTAAATTTAAAAAATGAGTATAAACTGCGTGGCTGCATCCGACTAGTGCAAATATAGTGAAGTGTAAACTGTGGTTTTGTTCCCGTTGGCCGGCCGCTGTGGACGAGCGGTACTTGGCGCTTCAGTCCGGAAGTGCGCTGCTGCTACGGTCGCAGATTCGAATCCTGCCTCGGGCATGGATGTGTGTGATGTCCTTAGGTTAGTTAGGTTTAAGTAGTTCTAAGTCTAGGGGACAGATGACCTGAGATGTTAAGTCCCATAGCGCTTAGAGCCATTTGAACCATTTTGTTCCCGTTGTGGAGGAAATGTTGTTCCCGACTTGCAATGATGTACAGTAAAAGTTCCTAAAGGCAGCATGGCGCATGCAAATAAACATTAAGCTGCGTTACTTACCGGGATGTGGTAGTAAGGAAGGGACTCCCCACTCCTTCAAGAAGCTTGCTACCCTTTTCTGGGTGTGGTGGAGCCTGGTGCACGTAAAATTACTATGAGAGAAAGCACTTAGCAACCCACGCTCATAACACACGTACGATTATGAAGTATGCCGCACTGCTCAACTGTGGTGGATAAGACTAGTTGCCGCGCTGCGGTACTGTACAGACCGTATGCGTTCAAGTACGCGCCAGCAATCTAGCCGCCCAACCGGCGTAGGGGACAAAGTGAATTGAAAAATAGGAAGCGAACTTCACAAAGACACTTATTCAGGTGCATGTTGGGGGAATTTGTAGAGAAAGTAATAAATATATCCTCACTAAAAGCTCATGAATTAACACAAGAAGAGAAATCTCGAGACACTCCAGACCTAACATTATGAGTGTAAAAAATGTGCACAAAGATAGAAATGATCTTGCAACGAAGCTAATGTAATAAGAGATAAGTTATGCGATGTAATTAGATAAGTTAGGACGATTTTTCGTGTGTAAAGACAATATCGTGTGAGTTACTATAGTTGAAAGTACAGAACGAAAGGCAATTTCGTATTGCCGTAAAAATTGATATATGAGAGAACCAGTACGAAGTCACCGAACCTCACAGCAACATGGACAATAACGGATACTAAGATCCTAAAATACTCAAGAACACTCGGGCACAAGTGAAAGACATATGCCACAAAGATTTTGTGAAGTGAATCATTGGGCTCAGCCGTGTGAGTGTGAACTGCACAAACTTCTCCCAAGAGGGCAGTGAAGTGTTACAATAAATAATTTCGTTGTCAGATGGAATATTATGATCTCTGTAGAAAAATAGTAGGTACATTAGGGTTAATCTTGTTTTGTCACATTCTGGTATCTTTACTTTTTAGCATTGAATAAAGTTTGGGAAGATGGGAGTGTGTCCGTTCATTAATTAATAAGAATCATTCAAGTGAAGACATCGGTGCACACAGTTATTATTGCCCTGTGGCAACTTTTATTGTAGAGAAGGCGAAGGAGTTTAGCTGTTCTTCGAGGCTGTAAAAGGAGGTGAATGAACACGGATTAATTCCTGGCTTGGACTGTGTCACAAAGGCTGCTTGGGTGGTACGTAAAAATTAAGCGAGTCTAATTCTCACCCTTTCCAAGAGCTTGCAGTCTTTGACTGTACTCCTGCATACCGATCTAAAGCGAGGCAGGTATTTTTTTCTAGATCGTAAAACAAACCATAGTCGTGAAATATGGCACTAGGAAATAACCCGTTCGTACCTCTCTCACTAAAGTAAACTGAATAACGAGACGTCCAACCTACGGTCCGTCAGCATACAAGTCACATTTGCTGCCGAAGGTGTGGCGCCGACGCCTATAACTACGGCGCTCTGTAGCGTCGTTGGATGACGTTCCTAAACATGGGGTCCTATCCTCGAGTTGTTCCTCATGACATCCTGTACAACCTCTCGAAGTCTGGCGCAACATTTCTGGGACACACTGTGTAGTCCGCATGGCCAGAACGGACCGAAAGCTTCGCCCACACTTTTGGCTCGTCGCTGGAACACTGCAACGCGTATGCAGACTGGACTAGTTGCTAGAATGCTATTGCATCTGGCTTCGTCCACAAACTACCACCTCCTCAGACTGCAACGAGAAAGAAAACGCTGTGACTGTCACGTTGAGGGGTAAATTTAGTGTTTTCGGAAAGGATAAAACTTTTAAACATACAATACACGCGAAAATTTTTTGAGGATTTGAAGCTGCGCCCGATAGTCGTATGAGTGCAGACACTATCGTGGTTACCGCGACCTAGCAGCTGTAGTTTTAAGCAGTATAGTAGACGAACACAAAATCTTATTGAGGTATCAATGTATGCAGTGTGAGATTCCGACTCCAATGTACTGAGGATAGTCTGCTCTTTATTGAGGCTACCCCACACGTCATATTTCAGCAGGACAATGTCCTGCCACGTGTGACGAGGAATGTTCAAGACTTCTTCGAATAACGGCTGCTTCCCTGGCCTGCACGTTCACCTGAAATCTCACCCACCCAACTTTTCTGAGATATGGCTGGTCTCCAACTTGTTAGCCAGCGCCCTCGAGCAACCATTTCTGACGCTTTGTAGACTCACATAAAAGCCGCGTAGACGAAGAATCCCCATGAATATATCCAAGACCTCTTCGATTCAATGCCACAATGTTCAGAGGCTCTCGTTGCAGCACACAGACTTTTTCACAGCCTACTGAATTCGCAAATTCAGGGATTAAGAACAGTTCTGAAATCGTAATCATCTGTGCGTTGTCAAGTACCTAATCTCTTCTATACAGTTCGTTCCAGTGATATTTTGGCAGCAATTTGTACAAACGTTAGTGTATAAACACTATGTATAAATGTGAATATTCAAAAACTGTCACATTATGGTCAGCTGCCAATGCATGAAAGGTTGAGGTTTAAATCTGCAAGCCCTTCGTTTATGTGGCATTTCTTACAGTCTTTAGGCGGTAGCTGTAAATAATACCAGCTCTATTACCACAGATTCCCGTGAACTTTAAAATGTTCGGTATTTTCAAACTGAAATCAGCAACTAAACAAGATGGAAGAGGACATAATAACGAAATAAAGATCATTTTCTTAATAGTACAAATGAAAGACTCGAGCGATCGTGAAGTAAGAAACACAATTGTATTTTTTTTTTTTTACATCGAATTCACTTTCTGTAAGGCAGTTCTAGCACCCAGTATCAAAGGTAATTGACACAAGCTTGAACTTATTTACGTGCGATAATTGGAGGGAGCGCTTTAGGTATGTCTGGCTTCGTTCTCAGTTTAACCCCCCCCCCCTCCCCCAACAGTATCACATCCCACCTATCCTACCAGTTTAGCTCTATTACGGCATGGGTTTTTCAACGAAGACTATGTCCGCAGCTCGTGGTCTAGTGGCTAGCGTTGCTGCCTCTAGTTCACGGGGTTCCGGGTTCGATTCCCGGCCGGGTTGGGGATTTTCTCTGCCCGGGGACTGGGTGTTTGTGTTGTCCTCATCATTTCATCATCATTTCTTACAGTGAAAATATTGGATTGTGAAAAAAATGGACTGTGTAAGAATTGGGACTTTGTATGGACGCTGATGACTGCGCAGTTGAGCGCCCCACAACCAAACATCATCAACCAAGACTGTGGAACGCGACGTGGTATCGTGGCTATTGCAAAACGTATTTCAAGTAAAAAAACATCTTTCTTCCTATGAAGTGCGATTACAAAAACGTTTCTGTATAAGAGCCTTTAATGCGGCTGATTTTAATATAACCTCATGTGAAAAGTAATAATATTTAGTATTCAGTATCACATCCTCTTCGTCGTGTGGACTCTAAGTACACTCCTGGAAATGGAAAAAAGAACACATTGACACCGGTGTGTCAGACCCACCATACTTGCTCCGGACACTGCGAGAGGGCTGTACAAGCAATGATCACACGCACGGCACAGCGGACACACCAGGAACCGCGGTGTTGGCCGTCGAATGGCGCTCGCTGCGCAGCATTTGTGCACCGGCGCCGTCAGTGTCAGACAGTTTGCCGTGGCATACGGAGCTCCATCGCAGTCTTTAACACTGGTAGCATGCCGCGACAGCGTGGACGTGAACCGTATGTGCAGTTGACGGACTTTGAGCGAGGGCGTATAGTGGGCATGCGGGAGGCCGGGTGGACGTACCACCGAATTGCTCAACACGTGGGGCGTGAGGTCTCCACAGTACATCGATGTTGTCGCCAGTGGTCGGCGGAAGGTGCACGTGCCCGTCGACCTGGGACCGGACCGCAGCGACGCACGGATGCACGCCAAGACCGTAGGATCCTACGCAGTGCCGTAGGGGACCGCACCGCCACTTCCCAGCAAATTAGGGACACTGTTGCTCCTGGGGTATCGGCGAGGACCATTCGCAACCGTCTCCATAAAGCTGGGCTACGGTCCCGCACACCGTTAGGCCGTCTTCCGCTCACGCCCCAACATCGTGCAGCCCGCCTCCAGTGGTGTCGCGACAGGCGTGAATGGAGGGACGAATGGAGACGTGTCGTCTTCAGCGATGAGAGTCGCTTCTGCCTTGGTGCCAATGATGGTCGTATGCGTGTTTGGCGCCGTGCAGGTGAGCGCCACAATCAGGACTGCATACGACCGAGGCACACAGGGCCAACACCCGGCATCATGGTGTGGGGAGCGATCTCCTACACTGGCCGTACACCACTGGTGATCGTCGAGGGGACACTGAATAGTGCACGGTACATCCAAACCGTCATCGAACCCATCGTTCTACCATTCCTAGACCGGCTTGCTGTTCCAACAGGACAATGCACGTCCGCATGTATCCCGTGCCACCCAACGTGCTCTAGAAGGTGTAAGTCAACTACCCTGGCCAGCAAGATCTCCGGATCTGTCCCCCATTGAGCATGTTTGGGACTGGATGAAGCGTCGTCTCACGCGGTCTGCACGTCCAGCACGAACGCTGGTCCAACTGAGGCGCCAGGTGGAAATGGTATGGCAAGCCTTTCCACAGGACTACATCCAGCATCTCTACGATCGTCTCCATGGGAGAATAGCAGCCTGCATTGCTGCGAAAGGTGGATATACACTGTACTAGTGCCGACATTGTGCATGCTCTGTTGCCTGTGTCTATGTGCCTGTGGTTCTGTCAGTGTGATCATGTGATGTATCTGACCCCAGGAATGTGTCAATAAAGTTTCCCCTTCCTGGGACAATGAATTCACGGTGTTCTTATTTCAATTTCCAGGAGTGTATTTCGGTATATTGGAAATGAAAATCAAATCTACACATGTCTTCAGACTAAATATGATGACATTCCCCTCTTTCTCGTTTTCCATTTGATATGAACCATAAAAGTCTGTTTTTCCAGTTGTTCTATTTGCCTCAGGCAATAGAGCTTCATTTGGACTGATATCAGTAAGCTGCAAAGACGCTTCGATTATAATGAGCAGTTAGACAGTAGCGATTTTGTTCAACGGATGCTTTGTAATTTGGATCGTTATGCTCATGAAATTTAAATGTAATTCGTACATTAAGTGGCCCGCATTGTATGTAGGCTCTCTTTTAAAAACCGGAGAATGTCTCCTTTTGTTACAGTGTCATCAATCCGTGCCAATTTTCGAACTTCTCTAAGCTGTATATTGTACCCTCCGATCAGGATTTTCTACTGCCATATTTGACCTGGTTGATTATTTATTATTTGTAATCTAGCTTTCGTTGTAGCCACATATTCCTCTTACAATTTGAATCAAAATCATTGATGTTGTCATTAGCAAAATCATGGCACCCCAGCAGCATTAACTTTCATCCATGTACTTTTTAGCAAAGTCGTGGTATCCTACAACAATTAATCTTCATTGACATATTTTTTTGTAAACTGCGTCTTCCTGTTTGCGTGTTCCACACTTATGAATGGTTTCCTATCGGCGTCAAAAACTCAATAGTTGATGACTGAAAAGGAAGACAGGCTGTACTTGCTGCCTCAAATAGGTTGGCCGAAGAAGCTGATTGGATATGGAGAATCAACAATCAGTAGAAGCTTTAGTTTAGTATTTTCATTTTTCAGTTCGTCGAGTGTTTTGAGATGGATCCATTTTACCGCGCTCCTGCAAAATTGCCGCTATCAGATAAGGAACAATAAATCTGCTGTTGTTTGTGTGACAAACCACAGATTCTCCAGTCAAAGTTAAATAGATTCCTTGTGGCACATTCTCTTTGTTGCATATACAGGATTTCCTGGCAGTAGGTTAAAGCATTTTTCTGTAGTGTGCCATTTATGTGCATTGCAGAGTACTACGGCGAGGTCTTTGTTTCCTTATGTTTTTAATTTCTGTCATTTGTACTGACTCGTTACTGCTACTGCGCGAGAAAGAAAACATGTGAGCTGACAAACCAACCACGTGGCCCAACATAAAAAGAACGAAGCACTCTTCTGGTTCCCCGGATGAAGTATGACGATAATTTTATTTAGATAAATGTTTGAAAGTAAGTGTTTCAATATACACTACTGGCCATTAAAATTGCAACGCCAAGAAGAAATGCAGATGATAAACGGGTATTCATGGGACAAATACACTCCTGGAAATGGAAAAAAGAACACATTGACACCGGTGTGTCAGACCCACCATACTTGCTCCGGACACTGCGAGAGGGCTGTACAAGCAATGATCACACGCACGGCACAGCGGACACACCAGGAACCGCGGTGTTGGCCGTCGAATGGCGCTCGCTGCGCAGCATTTGTGCACCGGCGCCGTCAGTGTCAGACAGTTTGCCGTGGCATACGGAGCTCCATCGCAGTCTTTAACACTGGTAGCATGCCGCGACAGCGTGGACGTGAACCGTATGTGCAGTTGACGGACTTTGAGCGAGGGCGTATAGTGGGCATGCGGGAGGCCGGGTGGACGTACCACCGAATTGCTCAACACGTGGGGCGTGAGGTCTCCACAGTACATCGATGTTGTCGCCAGTGGTCGGCGGAAGGTGCACGTGCCCGTCGACCTGGGACCGGACCGCAGCGACGCACGGATGCACGCCAAGACCGTAGGATCCTACGCAGTGCCGTAGGGGACCGCACCGCCACTTCCCAGCAAATTAGGGACACTGTTGCTCCTGGGGTATCGGCGAGGACCATTCGCAACCGTCTCCATAAAGCTGGGCTACGGTCCCGCACACCGTTAGGCCGTCTTCCGCTCACGCCCCAACATCGTGCAGCCCGCCTCCAGTGGTGTCGCGACAGGCGTGAATGGAGGGACGAATGGAGACGTGTCGTCTTCAGCGATGAGAGTCGCTTCTGCCTTGGTGCCAATGATGGTCGTATGCGTGTTTGGCGCCGTGCAGGTGAGCGCCACAATCAGGACTGCATACGACCGAGGCACACAGGGCCAACACCCGGCATCATGGTGTGGGGAGCAATCTCCTACACTGGCCTTACACCACTGGTGATCGTCGAGGGGACACTGAATAGTGCACGGTACATCCAAACCGTCATCGAACCCATCGTTCTACCATTCCTAGACTGGCAAGGGAACTTGCTGTTCCAACAGGACAATGCACGTCCGCATGTATCCCGTGCCACCCAACGTGCTCTAGAAGGTGTAAGTCAACTACCCGGGCCAGCAAGATCTCCGGATCTGTCCCCCATTTAGCATGTTTGGGACTGGATGAAGCGTCGTCTCACGCGGTCTGCACGTCCAGCACGAACGCTGGTCCAACTGAGGCGCCAGGTGGAAATGGCATGGCAAGCCGTTCCACAGGACTACATCCAGCATCTCTACGATCGTCTCCATGGGAGAATAGCAGCCTGCATTGCTGCGAAAGGTGGATATACACTGTACTAGTGCCGACATTGTGCATGCTCTGTTGCCTGTGTCTATGTGCCTGTGGTTCTGTCAGTGTGAACATGTGATGTATCTGACCCCAGGAATGTGTCAATAAAGTTTCCCCTTCCTGGGACAATGAATTCACGGTGTTCTTATTTCAATTTCCAGGAGTGTATAATATACTAGAACTGACATGTGATTACATATTCACACAATTTGGGTGCATAGAGCCCTGAGAAATCAGTAGCCAGAACAACCACCTCTGGCCGTAATAACGGCCTTGATACGCCTGGGCATTCAGTCAAACAGAGCTTGGCTGGCGTATACACAAGAGTAGTGACTGGTGTATTGTGACGAGCCAGTTGCTTGGCCACCATTGACCAGACGTTTTCAATTGGTGAGAGATCTGGAGATTGTCCTGGTCAAAGCAGCAGTCGAACATTTCCTGTATCCAGAAATGTCCGTACAGGCCCTGCAACATGCGGTCGTGCATTATCCTGCTGAAATGTAGGGTTTCGCAGGGATCGAATGAAGGGTAGAGCCACGGGTCGTAACACATCTGAAATGTAGCGTCCACTGTTCAAAGTGCCGTCAATGCGAACAAGAGGTGGCCGAGACGTGGAACCAATGGCACCCCATATCATCACGCCGGGTGATACGCCAGTATGGCGATGACGAATACACGCTTCCAATGTTCGTTCACCGCGATGCCGCCAAACACGGATGCGACCATCATGATGCTGTAAACAGAACCTGGATTCATCCGAAAAAATGACGTTTTGCCATTCGTGCACCCAGGTTCGTCGTTGAGTACACCATCACAGGCGCTCCTGTCTGTGATGCAGCGTCAAGGGTAACCGCAGCCATGGTCTCCGAGCTGATAGTCCATGCTGCTGCAAACGTCGTCGAACTGTTCTGCAAGCGTCTTGCAACTGTCAAGCAGGCGTCGCCATCTGTTGACCCAGGGATCGAGACGTGGCTGCACGATCCTTTACAGCCAT
This sequence comes from Schistocerca cancellata, assembly GCF_023864275.1. Lineage (NCBI taxonomy): Eukaryota > Metazoa > Arthropoda > Insecta > Orthoptera > Acrididae > Schistocerca > Schistocerca cancellata. Next base: position 148,194,161 of record NC_064629.1, read on the forward strand.
GCGGATAAGATGCCTGTCATCTGGACTGCTAGTGATACGAGGCCGTTGGGATCCAGCACGGCGTTCCGTATTACCCTCCTGAACCCACTGATTCCATATTCTGCCAACAGTCATTGGATCTCGACCAACGCGAGAAGCAATGTCGCAATACGATAAACCGCAATCGCGATAGGCTACAATCCAACCTTTATCAAAGTCGGAACCGTGATGGTACGCATTACTTCTCCTTACACGAGGCATCACAACAACGTTTCACCAGGCAACGCCAGTCAATTGCTGTTTGTGTATGAGAAATCGGTTGGAAACTTTCCTCATGTCAGCACGTTGTAGATGTCGCCCCTCGGCGCCAACCTTGTGTGAGTGCTTTGAAAAGCTAATCGTTTGCATATCACAGCATCTTCTTCCTGTCTGTTAAATTTCGCGTCTGTAGCACGTAATCTTCGTGGTGTAGCAATTTTAATGGCCAGTAGTGTATACACTCCCGATCAGTCAGGCTGGTATCACACCACTGTCTGGGTCGTCTCTAGACACATCATCGCTGGTCATCAGGAATCAGTTGGAAGCGGGACTCATCACTGAAGACAAGTCTACTCCAGCCAGTAAGATTCCAGGCCGAAGACGTGTCAAGAGACGCTCCAAACAGCGGTGTGTTGCCACTCGACCATCGCTCGCCATACGGCCCGACAGCCAGGAATGATGATCTGGGATGCCATTTCTTTTCAAAGGAGGACACCTTTGGTTATCACACGTGACAACCTTCTAGCACAGCGGTACGTCGAAGATATCCTCTGTCCCGTTTTGTTGCCGTTCATAGGAAGTCATCCTGTGCTTACACTCCAGCAAGATAATCCCCGTCTGCACAAGGCGAGAGTTTCTGCTGCTTGTCTTCGTGCTTGCCAAACCCTAACTTGGTCACCAAGGTCGTCGGATCTCTCTCCAGTTGAAAATTTTGGAGCATTATGTGTAGAGCCCTCCAAGCAGCTCAGGATTTTTACTATCTAATGCGCCAATTGGGCAGAATTTGAGACGACATCCTTCAGAAGGGCATCCAACAATTCTGTCCACCCATGCCAAGCCGAATAGCGGCTTGCATGAGGACCATAGGTCGACCAACGCGTTATTGACCTGCTCACTTTGTGAATCTCTTTCTCTCGAATGAATCAACCAATTTTTCTCTAATTGTATAATCATTTGTTTGTCTGTACATGTACATCACATATACCAATTTCCGTCGCATTCGGATAATTCTTTCGTGGTGCGTCGTTTTTGTGTATGTTCTTAATGATAGATAACGTCAGATAATCATAGTTATTGTGGAATTCGTTATTAGATCAGCACTAAAACGGAATAATATTGAACTGCTTTATGAAATATGCATCGATGTCGTCAAGGCTGATTCATTCATCAAGACACAGAGGACCTAATGACATTAGCTGCCAGTGGGCATTGATTTAAATCAATGGAGAAAGTTGAAAATTTGTGTCGGACCAGGATTCGAACCTTGGTCTCCTGCTTATTAGGCAGATGCACTGACCGATGAACCTTCTAAACATAGTGGTTACCACAGCTGCACTTACTACCCTAGCACTCCTCCCGACAGACCCAAATTCTCAATTTATCTGCATACTACATATATAGTACCTCTTGCCCATTATCTTTATTACTCGCCGCATTTCGCCGATTCCCGTAAGATTAAGAGCGTTGCGTGCGTCCGCACTGAAGTGATCATTGGCCGCCCTCGCCTTATTTGTATATGTGATGTGTCTTCTTATACGATTCAGTCATTTCTATCAAAATCAAATACCATCGCCCAAGAATAATCCCTCTTCAAATCTTCCATGAAATCAACAACTTCTTCAATGAATTTACCTGAAAGTCTATAACAGCATTAACGAGAAAGTATAAATACATGGTACGTCGTGACAAGGCGTTTTCCCATGGATCTCGTGCAAGAAAAAATCGTAGCTATAGAGAAAGCAGGATATTTTAGAAGGATTAATACCTTTTAGGACGAAAAACATTAACCACTTAACCAGAAAAGATGCATTAAACAGAGAAATGTGTTAGAATCATAGGAAATATTATAAATGGGTGAGCTCATATTTTAATGATGTCCTAACATTTTTATGAAATTAGAATTATACTGTATACTAATACCTTGAGCTGTTGACAGGCGTTGATGTACACTCCTGGAAATTGAAATAAGAACACCGTGAATTCATTGTCCCAGGAAGGGGAAACTTTATTGACACATTCCTGGGGTCAGATACATCACATGTTCACACTGACAGAACCACAGGCACATAGACACAGGCAACAGAGCATGCACAATGTCGGCACTAGTACAGTGTATATCCACCTTTCGCAGCAATGCAGGCTGCTATTCTCCCATGGAGACGATCGTAGAGATGCTGGATGTAGTCCTGTGGAACGGCTTGCCATGCCATTTCCACCTGGCGCCTCAGTTGGACCAGCGTTCGTGCTGGACGTGCAGACCGCGTGAGACGACGCTTCATCCAGTCCCAAACATGCTAAATGGGGGACAGATCCGGAGATCTTGCTGGCCCGGGTAGTTGACTTACACCTTCTAGAGCACGTTGGGTGGCACGGGATACATGCGGACGTGCATTGTCCTGTTGGAACAGCAAGTTCCCTTGCCGGTCTAGGAATGGTAGAACGATGGGTTCGATGACGGTTTGGATGTACTGTGCACAATTCAGTGTCCCCTCGACGATCACCAGTGGTGTAAGGCCAGTGTAGGAGATCGCTCCCCACACCATGATGCCGGCTGTTGGCCCTGTGTGCCTCGGTCGTATGCAGTCCTGATTGTGGCGCTCACCTGCACGGCGCCAAACACGCATACGACCATCATTGGCACCAAGGCAGAAGCGACTCTCATCGCTGAAGACGACACGTCTCCATTCGTCCCTCCATTCACGCCTATCGCGACACCACTGGAGGCGGGCTGCGCGATGTTGGGGCGTGAGCGGAAGACGGCTTAACGGTGTGCGGGACCGTAGCCCAGCTTCATGGAGACGGTTGCGAATGGTCCTCGCCGATACCCCAGGAGCAACAGTGTCCCTAATTTGCTGGGAAGTGGCGGTGCGGTCCCCTACGGCACTGCGTAGGATCCTACGGTCTTGGCGTGCATCCGTGCGTCGCTGCGGTCCGGTCCCAGGTCGACGGGCACGTGCACCTTCCGCCGACCACTGGCGACAACATCGATGTACTGTGGAGACCTCACGCCCCACGTGTTGAGCAATTCGGCGGTACGTGCACCCGGCCTCCCGCATGCCCACTATACGCCCTCGCTCAAAGTTCGTCAACTGCACATACGGTTCACGTCCACGCTGTCGCGGCATGCTACCAGTGTTAAAGACTGCGATGGAGCTCCGTATGCCACGGCAAACTGTCTGACACTGACGGCGGCGGTGCACAAATGCTGCGCAGCTAGCACCATTCGACGGCCAACACCGCGGTTCCTGGTGTGTCCGCTGTGCCGTGCATGTGATCATTGCTTGTACAGCCCTCTCGCAGTGACCGGAGCAAGTATGGTGGGTCTGACACACCGGTGTCAATGTGTTCTTTTTTCCATTTCCAGGAGTGTATATCAACGGGGGACAGGTGAAAATGTGTGCCCCGACTGGGACTCGAACCCGGGCTCTCCTGCTTACATAGCAGACGCTCTATCCATCTCTAGCATTTTGTTCGTTGTTGACCGTTGTGTTTGGTCGTTGCGGATGTCACATGACATCCGTTCAAGATCGTTTGTTGATCCTTCCACTCAGTTTTTCTATTGCAAAGACCAGCCAGCTCTCTGACCGAACACGTAATCCATCTGAGCCACCGAGGGCACAGAGGATAGTGCGACTGCAGGGACTATCTCACACACGCCTCCCGCGAGACCCAAGTTCTCACCTTACGAGGTGCATTCAAGTTCTAAGGCCTCCGAATTTTTTTCTCCGGACTGGAAAGAGATAGAAACATGTGCATTGTTTTAAAATGAGGCCGCGTTCATTGTCAATACGTCCCAGAGATGGCAGCACCGTACGGCAGATGGTATTTTACCGCCAGCGGCGAGAATGAGAACTGTTTTAAATACTTAAAATGGCGACGTTTCCCTTACTTGAACAGCGTGCAATCATTCGTTTTCTGAATTTGCGTTATGTGAAACCAATTGAAATTCATCGACAGTTGAAGGAGACATGTGGTGATGGAGTTATGGATGTGTCGAAAGTGCGTTCGTGGGTGCGAAAGTTTAATGAAGGCAGAACATCATGTGACAACAAACCGAAACAACCTCTGGCTCGCACAAGCCGGTCTGACGACATGATCGAGAAAGTGGAGAGAATTGTTTTGGGGGATCGCCGAATGACTGTTCAACAGATCGCCTCCAGAGTTGGCATTTCTGTGGGTTCTGTGCACACAATCCTGCATGACGATCTGAAAATGTGAAAAGTGTCATCCAGGTGGGTGCCACGAATGCTGACGGACGACCACATGGCTACCCGTGTGGCATGTTGCCAAGCAATGTTGACGTGCAACGACAGCATGAATGGGACTTTCTTTTCGTCGGTTGTGACAATGGATGAGACGTGGATGCCATTTTTCAATCCAGAAACAAAGCACCAGTCAGCTCAATGGAAGCACACAGATTCACCGCCACCAAAAACATTTCAGGTAACCACCAGTGCTGAAAAAATGATGGTGTCCATGTTCTGGGACAGCGAGGGCGTAATCCTTACCCATTGCGTTCCAAAGGGCACTACGGTAACAGGTGCATCCTACGAAAATGTTTTGAAGAACAAATTCCTTCCTGCACTGCAACAAAAACGTCCGGGAAGGGCTGCGCGTGTGCTGTTTCAGCAAGACAACGCACCCGCACATCGAGCTAATGTTACGCAACAGTTTCTTCGTGATCACAACTTTGAAGTGATTCCTCAAGCTCCCTACTCACCTGACCTGGCTCCTAGTGACTTTTGGCTTTTTCCAACAATGAAAGACACTCTCCGTGGCCGCACATTCACCAGCCGTGCTGCTATTGCCTCAGCGATTTTCCAGTGGTCAAAACAGACTCCTAAAGAAGCCTTCGCCGCTGCCATGGAATCATGACGTCAGCGTTGTGAAAAATGTGTACGTCTGCAGGGCGATTACGTCGAGAAGTAACGCCAGTTTCATCAATTTCGGGTGAGTAGTTAATTAGAAAAAAAATCGGAGGCCTTAGAACTTGAATGCACCTCGTATATGTCCACACACTACATTCGTCGTGTCCTTACCCAACACAGTGGAAGACATTCTTACCAAGTTCAAAAATGGCTCTGAGCACTATGGGACTTAACATCTGAGGTCATCAGTCTCCTAGAACTTAGAACTACTTAAACCTAACTAACCTATGGACATCACACACATACATGCCCGAGGCAGAATTCGAACCTGCGACCGTAGCGGTCGCGCGGTTCCAGACTGAAGCGCCTAGAACCGCTCGGCCACAACGGCCGGCTCTTACCAAATCCCGTAAGAGTTCGGGTAATGTGTGTGCATCCGTACAGAAGAAGAACTTCATGGCCGGTATTGCCAAAACTATATTCTTATATGGATATGGTGTCCGTTCTTTCGGACTCTTACGGGACTTTGTGAGAATTTCTTCCACGAGTAATGAGTGTGTTAGGTACGGACACTACGAATGTAGTGTGTGGATATATAAGGTGAGAATGTGGGTCGCGTGGGAGGAATGCGCGAGACAGTCCCTGGGCGGTGGCTCAGATAGGTATCGCGTTGCTACAAGAAGTTGCGATAACGGAATTTCGGATCCCAGGCTTTTTTGAAATTGTTAATGTTTCTACGGAAGCTAATATAAGGGAAGGCATTCCAGTGACTGAAATCGAACGACTAGAATCAGGAAGAGCCGTAGGCATAAAAATTTTCGATGTGACCGTGCTTAACCTTTACGCCCCATCAGGAAATTCCCATAAATTGGATCGTGCGAAGTTTTTTCAAGATGAACTAATTTATTTATTGAGGAAAAAATCCGTGTTCTGTTATACTAGGTGGAGATTTTAACTGTGTTTTAAACCAGAAAGATCAACAACCCAATTTCAACTACTCGCCACAGTTAAAAAAGTTAATAAGGATGTGTGGGAGCTTCAGCACCCGACGTCAGTCGAGTTCACGTATATAACCAGCCACTCCCGCAGCAGACTAGATAGAATTTACGTGTCGCAAAATTTGGTATTAAACGTTGAAACTGTTCCCGTGTATTTTAGCGATCATAGTACACTTTTAACTTGCTTTAATTTAATTGTACAGCCAACCCGTCGATTCAGAGGCCAGTGGAATTTGAATATATCTGTTTTAACTGACGAAGAACTGGAACAGGAAGTAAGAGTAGCGTGGACTATGTGCCTCCGCACAGCAGACAAGCACCCAACAGTCGTTCACTGGTGGACTAGGAGGGCTAAACCAAGGCTGCGGAAAGTTGTCATGCAGTATAGTGTAGCGAGGCACAGGGAGTTGAGGAATACAATGGAGTTTTATTATAAAGTTTTAAGAGACTTATATCAACAGGCACATGATGACGTAATTCGTCTGAATGACATCAAAAAAATAAAAGCCAAGTTATTAAGCATTAAACGTCAACAGATGGAGGGACTAAAAATTAAATCGAAAGCCACATCAGTAGTAGCAGATGAAACAGCTTCTCTGTATCACTTGGTGATACGTCAAACTTTTATTGATGAAGTCCAGACGCATTCTGGTACAAGGCTCACATGCCAGAAAGAAATACTGGACGAAGTCCACAGGTACTATGACAACTTATATGCCCCTACCACAGTGGACGATGCAGCTCTCGAGGACTTTCTCGCTATTTTAAGTCCACAATTGTCGGGAACAGAAAACGCTGACATCCTGTCACCTATTACTAAAGATGAAGTGCATGAGGCAGTGGGTAACTCACCTCTCAAAAAATCTCCAGGACTTGATGGCCTCCCTGTGGAGTTTTATGCCCGCTACTGGTCTATAATTGGGAACAAGATCACTTCCATGGCGAATGAGGTCCTGAACGGAAAAGCGGTCCCTGCAGAGTTTCAGGAAAGTAAAATAGTACTGATTCCTACGAGTAAAGGCAAAACCAACTTAAACAATTTTCGGCCTCTTTCGCTACTAAATTCAGATTACAAAATAATTTCGCGTATTATAAAAAAAAGACTATCTGCCTTTTCCAACAAAATATTGAGTCCTCATCAATCTTGTTCTCCAACCAGAACGATATTCGAAAGTCTATCTGCATACAGAGACATCATTGCAATTACCTCAGTGACAAGTATAAAATGTGCTTTAATCTTTATAGATTTCAACAAAGCTTTTGACCGCGTTAGTCATAGATACCTCTTTGCGACGCTGTCAAAAATGGCTTTCCGCCCTCAGATTGTCAACGTGATAAGAAATATTGCAACAGATATAAATGCGAAAATAGCAATCAATGGCCAAACATCTAAACCCATACAGATAATGCGAGGGGTTCCACAGGGCAGTCCCTTACCTATGTTTTTATTTTCCGTATCTTTAGAGCCCTTTCTCCGCACTGTCCACGCAAGATTAACAGGCATAACATTGAGTGGTGAGAAAACTATCATACAAGCTTATGCTGATGACGTGGGTGTTGTAATAAGGAATAAGGAGGAGACAGTTACACTGGAAAGAGAAATCCAAAAGTATTGTCTAGCGTCGGGAGCGACAACAAATGAAAACAAAAGTAAAATATTGAATCTGCGGGGCCTAGATCACCTCCGACTGGCATGGGCAAAACAAGACAACAAACATAAAACTTTGGGAATAACCATAATGGCATGTCCGATGAGGATGGCTGCTTTTAACTGGACGGAAACTAGGAGGAAAGTTCATGGTGCTGTAATGGAGAACATTACAGCATTGTGACTGGAAAGCTGTATGGCGGAACATCAACTATGCCGGGCTATATACAGACGCTATTTCCGCATGGTACAAAACAGTTAACAATGTCATCAGGTGCAAAAAGTCAGATTCATCAACTTCTGTATTTTGTCTAAAGCGTATTTCACTGCGCAGATATTTCCAATCCCCAAACTACTAGCGAAAGAGATCATGTCCACTGCTACCAATTATTTATGGAGAGGAGACATATTCAGGGTTGGTGCGACTACCGTTATACTGGATGTCAGAAACGGGGGCCTCGGTTTGGTGGATATTCGAAATAAAGCGTCTGCTCTGTTCCTCAAACGGACTTTCCATATACTCAGAGAACTTCCACAATGTATAAACGCAAAGCTCTTTGAGACTGTGACACCCCATAGCCTGCAAGCACCGATTGATGTGCGAAGGATTAATGCCCGTCTACAGTATGTGAGGAACTTTTTCCTCGAAGCAAATTATCTTAGTGACTAAATCAGAAGCAACACATGTATCACAGCGCGCGACATCATACTTGAAAGGAAGTTGAATGAGGGCAGAAACAAAATTGAAAAGAAATTCCCTAATTGTGACTGGAAAGCTGTATGGCGGAACATCAACTATGTCGGGCTATCTACAGACGCTATTTCCGCATGGTACAAAACAGTTAACAATGTCATCAGCACCAACGAGAGACTATATGGGATCGCTTTAAACCAGACACACCTTTGTGGAAAATGCAATCTGGTGGATACACTCATCCACAGAACACAGATTCACCTGTGGCGGCAATGTGAATATCTGGAATTGGATCAGGCAACAAATCGCCTTTCTCACCAGATCCTCGACGGAATATATAACGCCATCGCTCCTCCTGAGACCAGACATGACATACTTTCCGAAATTAAAAACCAACGCCATTAGCTGGTTACTGGGAAAAAATGTTAGTTATGTCATCAACAAACTTGGGTCGGACAACGAGATAGAATTCCGCGTTTACATGAAGTGTGAATACGCAAAAATCAGCACGTATCGCAACCACAAGAAGCACTACGGCAACATGCTGAAGATCATTTTTGAAAGAATGGGTGTCGATTAAATATGTGGAACCACTACAACACCTTGAACGAGAACGAACAGAAGAAAATTAAAAGTCATTTGTGTTCTTATTATTATTTACTATTACCTTGCTTCCGAAACTTCTATGTTACACGAAGAGTTTTTTCAAAAAATTTTGTTCAGAATTAGTCGTGTTCGACTTCCAAAGTTTTTGTGTGATTCAAGAAGAATTCTTAAGTTCTATCAGTGTTCAGTTTCTACTCAGAGAAGAGGTTTCTTTGTCCTTCTTACATCGGAGAATGGGAGTTTTGTGTTAAGATTTCTGCACACTTAGTGGGGGGGGGGGGGGGGTTGTTTTGGGGAAGGAGACCAGACAGCGTGGTCATCGGTCTCATCGGATTAGGGAAGGACGGGGAAGGAAGTCGGCCGTGACCTTTGAAAGGAACCATCCCGGCATTTGCCTGGAGCGATTTAGGGAAATCACGGAAAACCTAAATCAGGATGGCCGGACGCGGGATTGAACCGTCGTCCTCCCGAATGCGAGTCCAGTGTCTTAACCACTGCGCCATCTCGCTCGGTGCACAGTTAGTGCTATGACCCAACAGGGGACACAAAAAAAGGGTTGGGAGGGGTCACATTTTCACCTGTCCCTGTTGACATATATCAACCCCCGTCAGCAGCTGAAAGTATTAATATATAATTCAAATTTCTTTCTAGACGGCTGCAGGTCATCAATGTTAATAATATTTTTATTGTTTCCTGTATTTTCCCGTGACTTTACCAATCGCAGCAAGAAGGACTGATATTCGTTTGCTTGTAAGGTTTACTCTTCAGAAGCCGTTTATATCTTGTGTAAAGAAAATATGGTTACGTGTCAAAATCAGAATCATAAAATTATTTTCTGCAGCATTTACACTGCACCCTAACTCTCTTTAAAATTTAAATATGTCTGGATATCTCGATTAATACACCATCTTTCTCTCGACTGTCCCTGCACTACTATTCATTCACATAAAGTCGTTCGCATTCAAGAGAGAGACGTGGAATGGAACCGACTGCGAGAGCTGCGATGCGGCTCCAGCGGTTGAAACTATCTGCAGATCAACATGCAACGCCAGTGTCCAGTGAAAACAATAGTTACGTAAAATCTGCAGAGGACCGGTTCATTTTTGTAACAATTCGTACAGGATGGCGGAGCAAAAAAAAGAAGGGTCGACGAAAACAGAAACGCACGTCCACTCAAGGTTGCAGCCACTCAAGGCCGGCTTTAGACCTCTGTCCTCTCTCGCTTGTCCTTTCGAGATTGCTGCTGTGTGTGGAAGCTGATGAATATCGTCGCGTAATTAATACGAGGAAGTGACAGCCAAGACAATGTTTCGACAAGGCCACTGATGCAAAGCAACTTCTTCCTCTTCATAATTTACTTCCAGCTATTTTTGTTATGCTCGTTTCCTATAATAGCTCAGTTAACAGCAACTAGAGCAAAGTTTTCAGACATGGTCGTAGCAAGAACTATGGTAAACAAATGTAAGTCGTTTCTGAAGTTATAGCACACCATGTACTAACATGCTCAAAATTTCGGAAAGACCTGAATTGTGTTCCACCTGATTTGCTGGCAACCCACTTAATTACAGTCTTCAGGGTCTCCGTTCTCTTCTAGGTACCATCGTTTGACTATATAAAAAGGTTACTACAAAAGACACTAGAGACAGCTGCTTTGTATGCTTATCAGTCCAGATGCAAATCAATACCACGATAATGCAAATATCAGAAAACATGTCATTAGAGATGACACAGCCTTTAGCCCTTGGTAAATTCAAATTTATTACAATAAATGACATTTCAAAATGCAGTTTTCAACTTGAAGTTAAATGACGAATTTTTTTCTGTTGGACCGGAGACTCCAATCCAGCAACTACTGTCCCTGTTAACTGATCACGAAAGATCACAAATAAGGTTTCAAACACGAGTAACAATGTGTGCGCATGTTTAATCTTGAAATGACACTGTATAAAGTTTTGTGTCGGATGGGAGTTCGAACCCAGCACCTAATCGAACTGCTAACTAAGCACATTCAAATATTTCATATCGAAATTTTTCACTGGTAACGAAGTGGCTTAAACTGAAATGACGAAACGAAAAAGTTTTGCCTTGCTTGTTTTCTAGTCACGAACAGCCATCAAATATCGGTTTATCTCACAAGCAGCGATATGTGCGCGTGACTGAACTGCAAATATCGTGATGAAAAGCTTTGTGTCTGATTGAGAGTCGAAACCGGCGCCAATCATTATTGTTGACAAGGCATGGAGAGGCGTTAAAAACCACAGTTATATTTCAGCTGTAGTTTGATGTGCAGTCTCTACAGCTTGAAACGACACGATGAAGCCTGATGAGAATTCAAACCAAACTTGCGCCTTTCATGGAGACCTTGAGGAGTTTTGAATCTTGGAGAAACAACGAAACGATGGAACTGTATCGTCTCAAAGGGGTCAAACCTGGCGAAATGGGAGATGAGAGTACGAATCCCAGTCCAACACCAATATTTTCAATGTCTGAAGTTCAAATACAATAAGGAATAAGTGCCGTTTGACCATGCGACATGAGACTGGCTCATTAATGAAGAAAAATTTCTCGTGTAAGAAAGTTTATTGGTGACCGAGTTTAAACTTGCCGCACCTTCTGCCTCAGTCATGGCCCACCCTAGACCGACTCTCCTCCAGTAGGTAGCGAGGCATATCATGTTTCATGTGGAACCACGGTGCAGCCTTAAACTGTTCAGATGGCGCTATCAGAAGTGATGAGCGCCAGTTCGTGCTTGTTAAAAATGGCGGCCTGATGTGTGAATCGATCCCAAACATTAAGGACACGAAGCTATACTCAGTCCAATAGACAACGGAACTACACAGAGCGTTGCTTCATGATTTTGTTCTGAAGGAGGTTGCTCCATACTGAAAAAAAGTTCTGTTTTCTCGGAGGTTGACTGCAGCCTGTTCAGACCATTCATTTCCTTGATCGTCCACATCGATATCCTCTAGCTGCCTTGTCTACCCAATGCTTACTTTTGATTTGATTTTGTAATCTCTGGTATAAAATCACCTAACATCCAGCTGCGCGTACTGACAACAAGGTAGAATACGGAAATTTCTGCAGAAACCGTTGCTTTCCGCTTGAGCTTCTATGTGCGTTATGTATTTATGGTCTAATGATAAATCTGCGCAGTGCAAACGCAAAGGCCAGATATCGACAAGTTCTCCTCTTTAGATTTTTAAACACATTTCTTCTCATATTCTTGCGTAGGCAATGGCGTAGTGACCTTTTCTCATGCAGTACATTGTGTGAGAAATATTGATGTATACAATCCACCAGAGCGAAGTTTACCTTAAAAAAAATTTAAAAATAGATTGGTCCATAAGTTCGTGTTACTATACTCTGATCAACGAGAACATTATGACTACCTACCTAATAGCCAGTATGTCCACCTTTGGCATGGACTACAGCAACTACGCATCCTGGCATGGAAGCAATGAGGCCTTGGTAGGTTGCTGGAGGGAGTTGGCACCACATCTGCACACAGAAGTCACCTAATTGCCGTAAATTCTGGGGAGGGAGCCTATGAGCTCTGACGCCACATTCTATCACATACCAGATGTGTTCAATCAGGTTCACATCTGGCGGGTTGGGGAGCCAGCACATCAATTGGAACTCGTCGGTGTGTTCCTCGAACCACTCCATCACACTCCTGGCCTTGTGACATGGCGCATTATCTTGTTGAAAAACACTGCTTCATTCAGGACACATGATCGCCATGAAGGGGTTTACGTGGTCGGCTACCAATGTATCATACTCCTCGGCTGTCATGGTGCCTTGCACGAGCTCCACTGTACCCAAGAATGACCACATGAACGTTCCCTAGATTATAATGGAGCCGCCACCACCTAATCTTTCTCCCGCAATACAGGTGTCAATGAGCGGTTAGTAGTAGGGCAAAGCCAATGTCACCCCACTCTGCATTGTTGCCAAATTTATTCGAGATAGCGGATCCAAGATGGCGGCGATAGATGTGGCAATGGTGCAATGATGTCATGGCAGGAAGTTCAAATTTTGGTGGGAAGATAGGTTAATTGGGCTACCTCCACTAACCTAACCACCTCCCCTCCCCCAGAAAATGGCAGGAATTTCAAATTTTGGTGGAAAAAAGGTCATGTGGGCTACCTCCACTAACCTAAGAAAATGTCGGGAAAACAGGTCACTTGGCCTACCTCCACTAACCTAAGTCATCCGACCGCCACCTCTTCCTTGGAATTGGTGGGAAAAGGACTCAGTCTGTGCTGGATAGAATGGACGTAAGTCTTTATTTTGCAGGCAGTCTTTATTTAAACTATTTGACTTGTCATAGGCAGTAGCTCCATCCAGTGTGTTCACCATGAGGTCCGGAGTGCAACTGACCTAGTACACAGTACTGCTGCAAGAGAGCACTGTTGTCCCATGGCGGTATTGGGGAAAATTGGCGGGAAAAGGACTCGGCCTGTTCTGGGCTGCTGTATAGGAAGGACTGTACTTTATTTATTTTCAGTGGGAAGTTGGAGCGATTTATTTAGCAGTGGATTTCACGCAGTTCATTCATTACACTTATACAAAACACTCGCCCTGACCTGCTTGGGGTCACACTACATAGCCTACAGTCCAGCAAATCACTCATAAATCACCGAAATAACGTAGTACACTAATGTGTAGATACGAAAACAATTCAAAATTGTCAAAATAATGCATGTAAAACGCTCTGCACACACGCTCACTAATTGTAAAGTGTCTAAATAATGCAGTACACAGCATACAGACCTGCAAACTACTCCTAAACTACCGAAATAATGTAGTACAACGATGTACAGACACGCAGACAACTCGTAAATCCTCAAAATAATGCACGTAAAAGGCTCTGCAAACACGCTCACTAACTGTAAACTGTCAAAATAATGCACTGTACAGCCTACAGACATGTTCACAAAACAATGAAACAGACACGTCCACTATTCATGAAACTGTCAAAACATATTGCATGTGTAACGCTATGCAAACACGCTCACAACGCTTGAACAGCCGAAAATAATGCAGTGCACAAACACTCCTTACACGTAAAAACGCTTTTGAACTATCGATAAGAAAGTCAACCACGACGTATCAACGAACTGTTCCCTACAGATCTCCAAGACGTGCACACGGGGTGGCTCACTCACACCAGTCCCATACGCGAGATGCCTCTCGACCGCATGCATGTGTTTACTGTTGCTGGCGCTATGACGCATAGCCTCTGTACCTGTGGTCCAGCAATTGCTGAGCGACTCACCATCGCAAGTGCAGCTAAAAGGTTCTCAATGCTGTACCGACGTCACATGTCTTTGTAAATAAAAACCAAGTCTACTCTGGATGAGCTCTAGAGATCTTTTGCAGTGCTTCCCAGAATAGCCCAGCAAGCATTGTTCCTAGCAATACTATTGGGAGAATAGAGGTGCGTCTAGCTGCACACATGTTTAGTGTGGCTGATGCATAGCTTTCGTACCTGCGGTCCAGCATCAAGCGAGAGATGTCTGACTAGCTACTCACCATCGCAGGTGCAGCTAAAAGGCTCTGACAGTTATACTGACATCACATGGCTATGCAAATAAGAGCTAAGTCTACCTCTCGGAAATAGTAAAGTGCCACAGAAATAGTAAACGGTCATTTTTGTAGGAGCTTTCGTGATGTCTCCGCTTGTCTGCATGGAAATTCTTGCCCTAACAGGAGCTCTTTACGAAAATAGCTCATAATAACACCGGATGCGTTCTTCCTGATAGTGCTAATGAGACATCCCATGCTACCCTTCTGGAAATCATAATGTCCTGCTTCCAACATACGTTTCAGAAATGGTAAACATTCTAACCGCTATGTAGAGGCTCCTGCATCCCAACACAAAGGATATCTTGTGAATGATTGGAGCATTCTGATTGGCTTTTGCTGAATTTGCCCCTCCCCCCCAAAACTGCTGCTGCTGCTGCCAGTGTGGCAGCACTGTCAGCCATTCTTTTCTGTGGATAAGTGTTTCAAAAGCAAAATTATTTTCTACAGACCGCCATATCTCACTGACAGTTACACCCTGCAAAAGTGGTCTACAGATCATCAAATACGGAAAGACACTTGCTCAATTACACTCTGCCACTGAAGACAGAAGCTTCAATATTACAGCGTGAGGCCATTCTCCAACCTGTCAATATATCACCACGTACCGTGTCGATGTAGTAAACATACAATTCGTCTCCTACGCCATAAAAAATCGCCCCTTTTGCATCATGCATATAGCTATTGACCACCAGACACTCACACATAAACCATGAACACAGACAGCATAAAAACATGCACCGTATATACTCCTCGCAGCACTAGATACTGTATTTCCCACAAGGTCGGGCAGTCATCCGCCGCAGCCGACAGTCACAAATCATCTGCCCCACAACATGTGATCAGAGCACCCTCAGTTGACAGAAGTTACCCTCCGAACTGTTGTACAAAGTCGGGGTTGGTTCAACTCTTCACAAAGGAGTTACTATTTCTGGCCCCGAACTTCCTTTCTACAACCATCTCCCGACTCTGGGATTACAAGAACATATGTAATTTCACATGGTTTGACAGAATATTATTCAATTTACGCGATACTTCCCAATATCAAGCACATAGCAATATCGATTGCATAGCAGTATCGCTTGTGCAGTATAATTCCAAAGATATAGACCGGAAATTATTTCTTTGGAAACTCGAAACCTTAGCGAGGTGGAGCGTGCTGTAGACAACTGAGTAACTAGAAAATTATCTCGTCTGTGAAGACCTTTATGTGAAACCTCGAAAAAATTAGAGGAAACTGATATTTCCACTCGTGAATACCGATGTCGGTGATATAACAGATTTCAAATCTTCCTTATAATTTACAAAGTCGACTAAGGTGTTTCCCGTGTCAAGAGAATCAGCAAACGTGTCTTCCACCCGTCGTTCGCCTGCTAGATGTACACAACACACACTACAATCGATGCTCTCTCAACAAAATAAAGATGGGAAATGTGCAGAAGCAGTCACCTGGATAATATACATGCGATGGAATAGCAGACCAGCGTAAACACACGTCCACATTGAATCTTCTCAAATTTCCGCCGAGAAAACATGCGATCACGAAGACCCCAACACATACTGAGTATTAAATCGCCATTCAGCCGTCTAGAGGACGACACAGGTCAGGTACATTCCTGCATCCCAATAGACCTTTTCATTCGGACAGCTCCTGCCTTTAATGAGAAATGTGAATCATTTCCGCCACAAGCCACGACCCCTGCGCGCCACACACCACAGACAAAATCGTCTTAGGAAACCAGCTACATATATATATTTTATTTCTGTACTTACGATTAAATATTACGATCACTGACTCAATTGGATGACATTCTACAATGAGTGAAGTATCATTAATATACCCTGCTGACAGTTGTGGTTCTGGAAGTAGTAATATCTTTACCATTCTTATGACTTGACATACTTTTCTCTTTGCTGTCACAGTACTCCACGTCAAATCCATACCTTCCTTACACTTGGACATAGTCATTTCATTTGCACATGTCGGAACGCACACACACACTTTATAAGCCTGATGTTCAAGGCGAACCTATCACACATCCCCTACTACTACGTATAATACTTCGGTGATAGCTGATTGCTGGCGATACGGAACAGAACTGACCGAAAATCAGCGATGGGTGGACATGTCTCATAAGTTTTTCTTGTGAGTGGTGCCACTGTGTCCTAGAAAGAGAAACATAATCGTTTAACAAACCGCCAAATGTTAAAAAACAAGATCGCAACAACTACTGTATACTACTGTCACAAGCGGTCTTGGTTGTATAGGTACTCACAAGTATCCACGTTAAAAGCTATAATGGATTTATAAATAGAGGTATTGCATTACCTCTGAATGAAGTGGTTTTTCCAGACAATACCGTGACACCGAATATAGACGGTGATCGCCGGAGTGTACATTACCAGACGAACAGTGCGGTTACACGTCGCTGATGGTGCGACCTCTTAACAATATTACCGAATTTAGAAAGTGATTCGTTTAAGAAACGTGTTATGAAGCCGGTATTTGCATCTCCCTCTTGCAACCACTAGATATTTCTCCATTCGGTCTCGATGCCACATCAGAGGTTCGGTGTGATATATCCACTAGGTTAGGTGATTCTTGATTGAGAAGGATCACAAACAGTAGATGGTGTGATGATTGAGGTCGTATAAAATGTACACTAGCTTTTCAGATCTCTAGTCCTATGCTTTCCGGTATAAATGATGTCTGTGATTTGGAATCAAGTCTTTACATTCAGCCACATACCTGCGTTGTATCTTATGGAAGATGATTACAGCCACTAGTGAATCATATTTCTGACACTCTCAAACTCGAAACAAGTAACCTTTTCAAAACCTGTCTGCTACAGCAAAACTTTAGATAGTCCCTATGCCCCTTGAACTGTTGCTATTTCTGTAGCTTTGCACGTGTGATCATTCCAACTTAAGTCGGAACTGAGCAGAAGTTGGAAAGAGCTATATGTACCACCTCCCGTGTAGAAACAGAGCTGCCTGAGTTAGTGCGAATGACCGTGTTTTGACCATTCGGTGGAAATGGGAACGTGTTGTCGTAGCTCCACCAACAGTATACGATGTTAAGGTCAGCGCCAAATGAAGCCTCCTTCTCCAACACGAAATAGTATTGAAGACATTATGGTAACCGGGAGAAGGATGAGGATTTTGCTACTGCATTGTGGTACATCCCCAAGCTACATACAGGTACTGCAGTCCGAAGCAGATTCGCGTCCCTCAGCGCACATGCACGTCCATCACCCCAAAATGCTATCTTCGGTATATTGTACCATCCAACAGAAAAATTACAAATTACAAAAGCTCCACTAACTTCATGCGTTAGAGAACTCGATAAAATTTTTACCGCATCTGTCTCCTCTCATGTATCGGAAAAAAATAATAACCATACCGTTTGCATGCCGGCATTGAGCACATTTGATGATCCTATTAAATACACAGGTATTGATCCATTGCAAAGACCAGTGTAAAGTTGCATCGTCTATACTGTAGGAGGATGACTTATCCCATAAACTATGTAAGTCACAAGAGACGCTCCATGTGATCCTGTGTCGTCGTTTGAAACTGTTTTTTTCTGCTGTAATACGCTTTGTACATTGCCATACATTTTGTTTTTCCATCACGACTTCAAGGTCTGTGTCAGGTTCTAAACTGACATTAACATGTTCTGATCCATTGCTTTTCACAGAAAACTAGACGTTGCATGGTGTAAATCATGTTGTTGCTGCTGCTACCATAACACACCACACACACTGGATGATTTTAAATAAAAGACAGTTACAACATAAGGAAGCTGGAAGAGTTTGGCGGCGTTGTCGAGCGTTTCCAAACCACTGTCCAAAGGTGATTGAAGACCTCTACATTTAAACTCATCTGTCACAGTGACAATAGCTGATGGCTCTGTGTTCCGTTTCGATTGATTCCTCATATTGCAGTCCTGCATGCGATCACTGTTTACTATGCTAGCCATCCCCAGAAGGTGTTGTCTCTCCACCAAAACTCTTTCTCCATCTCAAACAAGAGATGTCAGTCAATTATTATGTAGTAACCAACAGTGTACCAGTGGACGGATGGGATGGAAAAGACACTGTCGATATACTATAATAACAAGCATCACAGTTGATAGTGCGAACAACTTTAGTAATTTTACAGTAATTTCAACACCGACCAACGATGTGACAGCAAGTTTCCCAGTTTCAGTATCGTTGCTAAACCACCCCTTCTCTGCTTTGCTAGTATCATAGCGTATGTCGATAGATGACTCTGCAGTACGTCCATTCATTGTTAATTCTCGATCATATACATCATCAAAGTATACCAGGCAGCGATCTACATACACTCCTGGAAATGGAAAAAAGAACACATTGACACCGGTGTGTCAGACCCACCATACTTGCTCCGGACACTGCGAGAGGGCTGTACAAGCAATGATCACACGCACGGCACAGCGGACACACCAGGAACCGCGGTGTTGGCCGTCGAATGGCGCTAGCTGCGCAGCATTTGTGCACCGCCGCTGCAGATTAAATCAGAAACGGTGCTGCAGGATGGGTTGGTCAAAGACAGTGCTATGGGATCGTTCAGTCTCTGCTTTTATCCTAAGAATGCGAGAATGCCTTGTGGCGCCCATCCGCATAGAGATAGATTGTAAATTATGCACTATGCTCGAGGTGCTAAAATACACTCCTGGAAATTGAAATAAGAACACCGTGAATTCATTGTCCCAGGAAGGGGAAACTTTATTGACACATTCCTGGGGTCAGATACATCACATGATCACACTGACAGAACCACAGGCACATAGACACAGGCAACAGAGCATGCACAATGTCGGCACTAGTACAGTGTATATCCACCTTTCGCAGCAATGCAGGCTGCTATTCTCCCATGGAGACGATCGTAGAGATGCTGGATGTAGTCCTGTGGAACGGCTTGCCATGCCATTTCCACCTGGCGCCTCAGTTGGACCAGCGTTCGTGCTGGACGTGCAGACCGCGTGAGACGACGCTTCATCCAGTCCCAAACATGCTAAATGGGGGACAGATCCGGAGATCTTGCTGGCCAGGGTAGTTGACTTACACCTTCTAGAGCACGTTGGGTGGCACTGGATACATGCGGACGTGCATTGTCCTGTTGGAACAGCAAGTTCCCTTGCCGGTCTAGGAATGGTAGAACGATGGGTTCGATGACGGTTTGGATGTACCGTGCACTATTCAGTGTCCCCTCGACGATCACCAGTGGTGTACGGCCAGTGTAGGAGATCGCTCCCCACACCATGATGCCGGGTGTTGGCCCTGTGTGCCTCGGTCGTATGCAGTCCTGATTGTGGCGCTCACCTGCACGGCGCCAAACACGCATACGACCATCACTGGCACCAAGGCAGAAGCGACTCTCATCGCTGAAGACGACACGTCTCCATTCGTCCCTCCATTCACGCCTGTCGCGACACCACTGGAGGCGGGCTGCACGATGTTGGGGCGTGAGCGGAAGACGGCCTAACGGTGTGCGGGACCGTAGCCCAGCTTCATGGAGACGGTTGCGAATGGTCCTCGCCGATACCCCAGGAGCAACAGTGTCCCTAATTTGCTGGGAAGTGGCGGTGCGGTCCCCTACGGCACTGCGTAGGATCCTACGGTCTTGGCGTGCATCTGTGCGTCGCTGCGGTCCGGTCCCAGGTCAACGGGCACGTGCACCTTCCGCCGACCACTGGCGACAACATCGATGTACTGTGGAGACCTCACGCCCCACGTGTTGAGCAATTCGGCGGTACGTCCACCCGGCCTCCCGCATGCCCACTATACGCCCTCGCTCAAAGTCCGTCAACTGCACATACGGTTCACGTCCACGCTGTCGCGGCATGCTACCAGTGTTAAAGACTGCGATGGAGCTCCGTATGCCACGGCAAACTGTCTGACACTGACGGCGGCGGTGCACAAATGCTGCGCAGCTAGCGCCATTCGACGGCCAACACCGCGGTTCCTGGTGTGTCCGCTGTGCCGTGCGTGTGATCATTGCTTGTACAGCCCTCTCGCAGTGTCCGGAGCAAGTATGGTGGGTCTGATACACTGGTGTCAATGTGTACTTTTTTTCCATTTCCAGGAGTGTATTTCAGTATTCGGATTGTGTTGAGACGAAATCCTGCCTTATCAGCTTGCCTCGAAATCGCGTACGTGTCCGTCGTCGCTTCCGGATCTATCTAATGCAACTTCACCCAAGTGAATCTTAACCTCCGAGAACAGAAGCTTGCGCGTTCACTTTTCTTTGCGGCGGTTCTGACCGAGTACATGGCACCGCCAGGTACGTCACGTGTGAGGAAAACGGAAATACTTATACACACCCGATGTGCAGTAAAAAAGTTTGCCGTCAGCCAAAAGAGTAACAATCTCACGTCTCGAAATGCTAGCTACATTGTTGGAAACGAGACTGTTGAGTTAGCACCGCAATGCCACCAACTGTGACGTTGGCAATGCAACGCTTTGGACTGACTCTTCCATTCCCCTAGCGTGGATACAGTCAAATCCCAACACCTGGAAGGCACTTGTTTCTAGCAGAGTTACCGAAATCCAAACATACGCTTCACCATCTGAGTGGAGACATTTCCAGGAAAGGACAATCTGTCAAGAGGAGTCCCTCCAAAGATACTATAAGCAAAATTCGGCAAGCCCTTTGGCTCGTCTCTTTTCACTTATATATCTTTAATAATGCGACTAGAGGAGAATTGAGTTGGTTTACGGAGACTGGTATGATGGCCTAGATAAACGCTTCCATTCGGAGGACGTCACTCTGTCAGCAGGTGGTAAGTAATAGGAGCATGTTAAGAGAAATGCTTCAGCCGATAAACATCTCCTGGCCTTCAAGAAACGTGAGAAAACAGTTCTGACATACTTAAGGTTCAGAGGTTGCAGCAGAGTTGGCTACTAGCCTTTTGGACAGTTTTTTAACATTTCATAGGACCTGTAATGTTTAAGTGAGCATTGATTAGCGTGATAGAAGGATGATGCCACACTTAGCGGGAAGATTTTTAGAGAACGGGGCAGGAAATACAATTCACCGGTTTGTCAAGTTTCGCCTTTCTTGGCGGAATATTTTGTCTATGAAGTAATTACGCCATTGGAGGGCTGTAGAAACTTTTGAGAGGATTGGTGATCATACAGGTGTTTGTTGGCGGGAAGAAGGGAGCAACATGCTTTTTACAGGCTCGAAAATGGGGACGTCGTCATGGGACCCAGAGGTGACCATATTGGTGCCTTGCAGGCTGTACTCTCAACTGTCAGAGTCGTCTGGAGTCTAAAGTTCGAGTCCTCAGCCAACCAATCATAGCGTTGAACCTCACACTTAGAGACCCGGTGTCTCCACTCTGTTCTTTTTACACTGAAGACTATGGTAAGCAGTGCTTAAAGCTCCTGTAGATTAGGACAAGTCAGAGTTTGTAGTTCAGATTCACGATAGGTTTCACTATCTCGTATTCATTACTGCACCCTCAGATCTGCGTGGTTCTTAGGTTTTTGTTTCAGACAAACGGTCACTTTTTTCATCTTAGCGTTTTTAAAACATTCCGGGACTTCCTTACAAATGAAATACAAGTATATTCCGCAATACATTGAGGTGACAAAAGTCATGGGATACCTCCTAATATCGTGTTGGACCTCCTTTTTCCTGGCGCAGTGCAATAACTGGACATGGCATGGTCTAAATAGGTCATTGGGAATCCCCAGCAGAAAAATTGAGCTTTACTGCCTCTATAGCCGTCCATAACTGGGCAAGTGTTGCCACTGCAGGATTTTGTGCATGAACTGACCTCTTGATTATGTCCCATAAATGTTCGGTGGGTGGCCAAATCATTCGCTCAAACTGTCCATAATGTTCTCCAAACCAATCTCGAACAATTGTGGCCTAGTGACATGGCGCATTGTCATCCACAAAAATTCCATCGTTGTTTGGGAACATTAAGTCCATGAACAGCTGCAAATGGTCTCCAAGTAGCCGAACATACCCATTTCCAGTCAACGATCGGTTCAAGTAGACCAGAAGACCTAGTCCATACCATGTAAACACAGCGCACACCATTATGGAGCCACCACCACCAGCTTGCACAGTGCCTTGTTGACCACGTGGGTTCATGGCTTCGTGAGGTCTATGCCTCACTCGTGTCCTACCATCAGCTCTTACTAACTGAATTGGGACTGATCTAACCAGGCCACGGTTTTGCAGTTCTCTAAGGTCCAATCTGCCACAGTGGATATACCGGTTCCCTTCAGATCACCGAAGTTAAGCGCTGTCGGGCGTGGCCGGCACTTGGATGGATGACCATCCGGGCAGCCACTCTGTGCTGTTGCCATTTTTCGTGGTGCACTCAGCCTCGTGAAGCCAATTGAAGAGATAATCGACTGAATAGTAGTGGCTCCGGACAAAGAAAACCATCGTAACAACCGGGAGAGTAGTGTGCTGACCACACGCCCCTCCTATCTGCACCCTCATTGAGGATGATACGGCGGTCGGATGGTCCCTATGGGCCACTTGTGGCCTGAAGACGGAGTGCATAAGGTCCAACCGATATGGTGACGATCCCAGAAGAGGCGTTGCAGATGATGTCGTGCTGTTAGCAAACTCACGTTGGTTGTCTGCTGCCATAGTCCACCAACGCCAAATTTCGCTGCACTGTCCTAACGGATAAATTTGTCCGTCATACGTCCCACACTGATTTCTGTGGTTGTTTGACACAGGGTTGCTTGTCAGTTAGCATTGACAATTCTACGCAAACGCCACTGCTCTCGGTCGTTAAGTGAAGGCCGTCGGCGACTGTGTTGTCGGTAGTGACAGGTAATGCTAAAATTTTGTATTCTCGGCACATTCTTGACACTGTGGAACTTTGAGTATTGAATTCTCTACCGATTTCCGAAACAATGTCCCATGCTTCTAGCTCCAAGTACCATTCCGCATTCGAAATATGTAAACTCCCCGGCCATAATCACTTGAGACACCTTTTCACACCAATCACCTGAGTACAAATAACAGCTGCGTCAATGCACTGCTCTTTTATACCTTGGTATGCGATACTACCTCCAACTGTATATTCGGATATCGTTATCCCATGACTTTAGTCACTTCAGAGTAGTCTACTCGTATGTTATTTACATCTCCGTCTGATTAGAAAACGAAGGATGAAATAAATATTTGCCTGTTTATTTCCGAATATGTGGCGATTTCCGAATGTGGGGTTAGGCAGGAACCTAAGAGGACAGCTAAAATTGCTGCGAGTGAAACGAGCAACAATAAAATCCATATTCTTCCTTATCGCAAACATTTGGCTGTTTATTTACTAGGTTACAGAAAGGTCAAGAAGGGACCGATACTTCACATGTTACTATCAATGGCACTTCTGCAGATACAATTCTGCCATTAAAGACATATAATTTGCAGTAGACTTCTTTCTGTACCCACTGTGTGACAACTGACACAGCTCACGAGATGTAGCTGTGTCGGCCCATATGGGGGTACACCGCAGAGCTTGGCAGCTCTCTGGAAAAGACTGCAGCACTGATTTCAACACAGCAGATCACCGAACGATCACAGCAACAAAAATTGTTTGTCACCTAACTTTGTATCACGTTTTGGATAATAAATTGATGTTTATAACAACTATTCTTTAGTAATTATAAATACCACTGCGTGGGAAAAAAATATGTATGACCCAGAAAGTAACATTTCGTAAAAGTACGAGGAAGCGCCAAACGGGTATGGAGTGAGAGTGGAACACCGAACGATTTGTCATAATGTGGTGAAAGAGCAGGCTGTATGACAAAAAGATAACTTAAAGTTTCGTAATTGGTTACATCCTACCACATCTGCGTAATTAAAAATAAATCTTACCTATCTAAATATGTGGATGAAAGCTTGAACCGGAGGAAGCATATTACTGAGCTTCCCAAACAATTAAGTTCAGCTACTTTTGCTCTTCGTATAATTGCTGATCTTGGCAAATGAGGAGTCAATCTCCAGATACGTTTTGCAGATTTCTACTCAGTAATGTCGTATGGTATAATTTTCTGGGGTAACTCAGCACTGAAAAAGAAAGTATTGATTGCACATAGGCGAACAGTAAGAATAATATATGGAGCTCACCTGTAGTCGTCATTTACGAGATACCTTTTCAAGCAGTTGGGCATTTTACCTGCACAATAATTCATACATTCGCTACTGAAATTCGTCGTTAATTATCCATCACACTTTCAGAAGAATAGTGATGTACACATCTACTACACTAGAGGAAGAGTAGCCTGTAAAAAAAATTAAAAAATAAACTAGTTTCTAAGTGTAGTGACATGAGCAGGACTAAAAAGTAATGTCTTCATTAATGTTAACACAGCTCATGTATCGCGTATACCTGTAAACTGACTTGTTCCACACCATTTCGACAAAACAATCGTTGAAATGATCTTGGAACATAAAACTAACATCACACATCCATCAACGCTTTCTGGAGAAGCTGTTCAGCTCCCAACGAAATGACTGAAAGGATTCGACCAAATTGCCAGACACAACAGGTGAGATGACATGATGTGTTTGGCAAATGTGTAGTTTTACTTGGACGGCACACCCCAGAAATGGTACAACAACAACAAAGAGAAGTTCGTTAGTTGGGACAAATTTCAGACCGAACTAACAATCAGCGGCAAGTTCACTTAATGGAAGAAAAATTGAAGAACAAGGCCCAACGCCAAGGGAAAAGACACAGTTTTATGCACAGAATTTTTTGCCCCTACGCCACATTGTGAATCCAAATATGACTGAAGCTTACAGAATCTCACACTTGATTAAAGGAATCGCAGAAGATATGTACCATGATCTTCTGGTAAAGGTTGTCACAACAACCATCACCAGGTGGTGCCAGCACGTCAAGGGAATGCGACGGAAAAGTGTCAAACTAAAGAAGTATGATTGGCTCCCAAAAATCGTCCCTACAGCAGTTGTGGAAGATCACCATTACCTCATCGCTCTCATACACCAGGCAGTAAGAAAAGAAATACAGCAGTTTTTGGCAGTCAGACTTGTTGGATCGAATAAGCGAAAGATCGAAAAAGTGAATGTCAACCCTGCTGTGTCGAGGCCTTGCACTTACTCAGCAAGCGACCAACTACACACGCGGTCTATGCAGGTGACGAACCTTTCTGCAGACAACTGATATGTGAGGCTAGTCTCCGCCCTGCCACCAGGAGGCAACCACAGCGTCACCAGAGGTCAAAGGGCACACATACCTTTTCTCTTCTGTGGGCCACTTGACCAAAAATAGTACCAGTAGTATCTGGCGCCTGGGCCATGATGGGCCTCTACACTCCGAGTGAGCTTTCGCGCCAGGTGCTGATTGCAAAACCATTACAACAATCATAATTTGACTCTGGAGCCAATGCAGCGACGACGTCGCCATCTACCTTAACCTTCCTATACAGCAGCGGCCAGCGTGGCCTCTACACAGAAGAGACGTCGCCACCGACACCATGACCAGCAATTGGGCTTTGTAACATTTGTATTGTTCTTGTTATCAGCTGCGCTGAACTAAAACTTTTTCTCGTCCTCTCAGGACTAACTTTGAAGCGTCCCTTGTGGTCGCTGTGCCACACTTAGTGCAGGAATATCGGAGTGTGACCTTTTAATGTATTGTGACTTAAACGGGCCTTCTACCTCAGATACCGTTTTGTTGTTTCATATTCTAGAAGAGTTCTGGATAATTTTTGTTTGTGTTTAAACCACCTCCCATCGGAGAACTTTTTTTTTACCATGCTGAACAAGGGCTTCCTGAGTAAAAAAAAAAAAGTGTTTTAGAATGTGATCATTCTTTTTGTAAATGTGGAAAATGTGGTAGGTATTGTGTATACAGTTTAGTGTGTGAGGTATGCATTTCCCTGTGGACAGAAATTCTTAATAGAGTATGAAACCACAAGACACGGCACAGCTGTTAAACCAATGGACTCACATTGGGAGGATTGAGGTTCAACCTCTCATTCGCTTATTCTGATTTAAGTAGTCCTAAACTGAGCTAGACGAATGCCAGGATAGTTTCTTCGAAAATGAGGCTACCAATTTCCTTCCTGTCACTATCCTATCTGAGAATTGTACATTAATGATGATTTCATCACTGACAATCCATTAACCCTCCTTTTTGGTTCACTTGGTACCAACTGAGTCGTAAACAACTCAAGTCATTTAGATGCGATACACTGGCAGTATAAAAACATACATTACACCTGTTCAACATAACAATCATCATTCGATTCTCATAAATGTTACATTCAAAAAACAAAAATAAATGTAGGTTGGGGGCATAATGTTCGCAAAAGTACTCAGTGCAAAAACCATGCACAAATTTTGATATGTTGTGAATATGAAACTCAACAAAGAATCATTGGCTACAATTGACTTAGAGAGAGAGAAAGTTATTAGTTTTGAAAATAACTTTGGAAACAAGGGAGACAAATTTCCAATGTGCTTATGGGGTCATATTTACTCCAGAGGTACTACGCTGAAGCGCCAAAGAAACTGCTATAGACATGCGTATTCAAATCCAGAGATATTTAAACAGCAGTATACGGCGCAGCGGTCGGCAACGCCGGTATGAGACAATAAGTGTTTGGCGCAGTTGTTAGATCGGTTACTGCTGATACAATGGCAGGTTATCAAGATTTAAGTGAGTTTGAGCGTGGTGTTATAGACGGCGCACGAGCGGTGGGACACAGCTTCTCCGAGGTAGCGATGAGGTGGGGATATTTCCCGTACAACCATTTCACGAGTGTACCGTAAATATCAGGAATCTGGTAAAAATATCAAATCTCCGACATCGCTGCGGCCAGAAAAAGATCCTGCAGGAACAGGGCCATCGACGACTGAAGAGAATCGTTCTACGTGACAGAAGTGCAACCCTTCCATAAATTGCTGCAGATTTCAATGTGGGTCCATCAAACAGTGTCACCGTGCGAACCATTCAACGAAACATCATCGATATTGGTTTTATAAGCCAAAGGCCCACTCGTGTACCCTTGAAGACTGCACGACACAAAGCTTTATGCCGCACCTGGGCCCGTCAACACCGACATCAGACTTTTGATGACGGGAAACATGTTGCCTGGCCGGACGAGTCTCGTTTCATATTCTATCGAGCGGATGGACGTGTACGGGTACGGAGACAACCTCATGAATCCATGGACCCTGCATGTCAGCAGAGGGCTGTTCAAGCTGGTGGAGGCTCTGTAATGGTGTGGGGCGTGTGCAGTTGGAATGATATGGGACCCCTGATACATCTAGATTCATGTCCACTGTGCACTTAGGCAATTCCAGCAGGACAATGCGACACCCCACACGTCCCGAATTGCTACAGTGTGTCTCCAGGAACACTCTTCTGAGTTTGAACACTTCCGCTGGCCACCAAACTCCCCAGATATGAACATTATTGAGCACCTCTGGGATGCCCTGCAGCGCATTGTTTAGAAGAGATCTCCACCACCTCGTACTCTTACGGATTTATGGACAGCCCTGCAGGATTCATGTTATCGTTTCCCTCCAGCACTACTTCAGACATTAGTCGAGTCCATGCCATGTCGTGTTGCGGCACTTCTGTGTGCTCGCTGGGGTCCTACACGACATTAAGCAGGTGTTCCAGTTTCTTTTGCTCTTCAGTGAAGGAAGGGTATAACAATAGCTGAGTCAAGCATCCCTATCAATGGGTTACAAAAATAAGTGGGGAATATTTTCATTGTTGCGGGTGTTTCTTGTATCAGCAGTTCAAGGTAATAGTCATCATTCTGTTTCCATAAATGTTACATTCACGAAACACACAAACAGTTTATATTTGGCTCGATTGACCCCAGAGGTGCAAGGTTAGTTAAACTGTAACCTTATAATGAGTATTTGCTAGTTGGTTCACCGCTTTATTATTGATGAGCTCGTAAAACAACGAATTATCTTTGCGGATCCCGTGAGAGAGGGTGGGTATCGTGAACCCCAAAGAAGTTTTTAGAAGAAGCATTTACATTTTTACGTACGAGGTGTCTTAAAAAATAATGGGAAAATTTGTTTTTTGTAATAATTTCATTTCTTCCTCTACATCAGTATTAACCCCTTCAAAATATTCCCCATTACATATTATTTGTTTATGCCAATATCATTTCTGTTCACTGTAACACTTCTGGAACTCAATCTTTGTGATAGCTCTTAGCTCTCTCCGAGATGCGCTTTTTTAATTTCATCTATGCTTATAAAACGACGACCAATTAAGGTTTTCTCTGCAAACAGAAAAAAGTCGAATGGGACCATGCCTGGGAAGATGGTTGCTGGCACCTCATTACGGTATCTCTCTTGGTCAAAAATTCACGTACAAGCAATGAAGTGTGATCAGTTGCATTATCGTGATGCCAAAACCACGGGACGCTAGTCACAAATTTGTGTGTTAAGGCTTTGAACTTTCAAGTAGTACTCCTTATTGATCGCTCGAGCTTGTAACAAGAACACATTAAATTGTTAACATTGAAGAACAGAGTGTGCGTAGCCTTCACATTTGACCTCGTTCGTTGAGCTTTTTTCGTTCTTGGCGATCCAGACCACTTTTTTCACTGGGACCACTGGAGATGTCATATCCGTACACCCATTTTTGTCGCCTGTTACGACACGTTTCAATAGTTCTTCATCTTTGTTATCATCTAGCGACTCCTGAGTTACTAACATTCGCGTCTGTTTTGGTTCGTAATTCAAGAATTTTTGAACAAAGTTTGCTGTCAGGAGTTTCATAAATAAAACATCCAGCATAACCAAAACACAGCACGAGCCAGTTGATACACCTTCCAGCTCTGACCCGAACGCATGTGCAGGTCAGTTTGCAAAATTATTTTTACTGGCTTGTTTTCACTTCTCTGGCTCGTGCCGACTCACTTCAAAACAAATTGAGTAGGTCGGCGAGTGTTGTCGCAAGAGAAAAGTAAGATATTTCGTTATTTTTCACTATACTGTTTAACTGAACGACGATTTCAACATGAACCGAAGGAAAGACAGGCAACGACTGCTAGAGAGCATTGAGAGACTCGAACATGGATTTGCCACTTGTCACGAGCGGTTGCCCTAACCGCTTCGGAAACCCAGAGACGCTCTCTGACAGACGGAAATTTCCAACTTATCCTCACACTACTGGGTAGTGTACCTGCCCATTAAACCTCTATACTCGCGGCATTCGCTGATTGCCGTATGAGTTCGAGTTACTGTATGTGTGCATCTGCACACGAGGGATAGGTGAGGCCGTCTAGTCCTATGTACACACATACGGAAAAAAAATCGCAACACCAATAAGGAGTTGTGCAGCATACGTTAAAGTTGGTAGGCGTGTTTCTACATCTGAAAGATGTTCAAATTTCGCGCCAGTCGCGTAAGCGTGGGGCTCGTAGCGCTACTATGAGGATGCAAATCGGGTATGCTTTAATTGCACGTTGTAGTCGTGAGCGTTAGTTACCTTTGAGACTGAATGTGGTGAGTTGATGTTCGTCAAGAATGCCTTTAAGGCCACAAAGACAGTTATCAGCACCTCACAGAGTTTGAAGGAGGTCGTGTAATCAGCCCCGGATCTACGATATTTCCGAACCGGGACATAAACATAGCAAAAGCCTTGCACATAAACAAAAATTACACGAAGCGAAGTGAAGTGTAGTGTAGTGTGAGGAGGGCTATGCGAGAGGCGTTCACTGAATTCGAAAGTAAAGTTCTATGTACTGACTTGGCAGAAAATCCTAGGAAATTTTGGTCTTAAGTCAAAGCGGTAGGTGGATCAAAACAAGATGTCCACACACTCTGTGACCAAAATGATACTGAAACAGAGGATGACAGACAGACTAAAGGCCGAAATACTAAATGTCTTTTTCCAAAGCTGTTTCACAGAGCAAGACTGCACTGTAGTTCCTTCTCTAGATTGTCGCACAGATGACAAAACGGTAGATATCGAAACAGGTGACAGAGGATTAGAAAAACAATTAAAATCGCTCAAAAGAGGAAAGGCCGCTGGACCTGATGGGATACCAGTTCGATTTTACACCGAGTAATCGAAGGAACTTGCCCCCCTTCTTGCAGCGGTGTACCGTAGGTCTCTAGAAGAGCGTAACGTTCCAAAGAACTGGAAAAGGGCACAGGTCATCCCCGTTTTCAAGAAGGGACGTCGAACAGATGTACAGAGCTATAGACCTATATCTGTAACGTCTATCAGTTGTAGAATTTTGGAACACGTATTATGTTCGAGTATGACTTTTCTGGAGACTAGAAATCTACTCTGTAGGAATCAGCATGGGTTTCGAAAAAGACGATCATGTGAAACCCAGTTCGCGCTATTCGTCCACGAGACTCACAGGGCCATAGACACGGGTTCCCAGGTAGACGCCGTGTTTCTTGAGTTCCGCAAGGCGTTCGATACAGTTCCCCACAGTCGTTTAATGAACAAAGTAAGAGCATACGGACTATCAGACCAATTGTGTGATTGGATTGAAGAGTTCCTAGATAACAGAACGCAGCATGTCACTCTCAATGGAGAGAAGTCTTCCGAAGTAAGAGTGATTTCAGGTGTGCCGCAGGGGAGTGTCGTAGGACCGTTGCTGTTCACAATGTATATAAATGACCTTGTGGATAACATCGGAAGTTCACTGAGGCTTTTTGCGGATGATGCTGTAGTATATAGAGAGATTGTAACAATGGAAAATTGTACTGAAGTGCAGGAGGATCTGCAACGAACTGACGCATGGTGCAGGGAATGGCAATTGAATCTCAATGGAGACAAGTGTAATGTGCTGTGAATACATAAAAAGAAAGATCATTTATCATTTAGCTACAATATAGCAGGCCAGCAACTGGAAGCAGTTAATTCCATAAATTATCTGGGAGTAGGCATTAGGAGTGATTTAAAATGTAATGATAATATAAAATTAATCGTCGGTAACAGATGCCAGACTGACATTCATTGGAGGAAGCCTAAGGAAATGCAGTCCGAAAACAAAGGAAGTAGATTACAATACACTTGTTCGCCCACTGCTTGAATACTGCTCATCGGTGTGGTATCCGTACCAGATAGGGTTGGTAGAAGAGAGAGAAGATCCAACGGAGAGCAGCGCGCTTCGTTACAGGATCATTTACCAATCGCAAAAGGGTTACGGAGATGATAGATAAACTCCAGTGAAAGGCTCAGCAAGAGAGATGCTCAGTAGCTCTGTACGGGCTTTTGTTGAAGTTTCGAGAACATACCTTCACCGAGGAGTCAAGCACTATATTGCTCCTACGTATATCTCGCGAAGAGACTATGAGGATAAAATCAGAGAAATTAGAGCCCACACAGAGGCATACCGACAATCTTTTTTTACCACGAACAATACGAGACTGGAATAGAAGGGAGAACCGATAGAGGTACTCAAGGTACCCTCCGCCACACACCGTCAGGTGGCTTGCGGAGTGTGGGTGTAGACGTAGAAGCTTGTTAGCCCCCCCCCCCCCTCCCATTCGAGCGTTTGAGACAAGACATCAAAAATTTTTAATAAATCGATTGTTTCAAAAATACAGTCATTTTGTAGCGCACATCTTCTGAAGAGTTTGATATATATAAAACATAAATGTTCGAGGAAATGTAAGACACGTTATTTGGTCTTAAGTATGCGAAAGTGCAGTGCCACGCCTCTTCACACAGCATTCTTCAATCACACGTCACTGTATTTCGCTCTGTGGAATTCAAACGTGTGTATATTTTAATGGGAGACATCAAACCTATATTCAGGGCAGTGCAAATTAAAATGCCAGTTTGACATTGATTCCCCTTAAAAACACTCACAATTTATACTGGGTGGGATTATTTGTGTCCGGAAGAAAAAGAACTCTTCAGAAAATCTGCACTCTTTATTGCCTATTTGCTAATAACTTTCTCGTTTGTGTGAATAAAATTAAATACAGGAAACATAAAACCAGTAAAGACAAGAGACAAGTAAGACATTTCTTCAATCCTTAGGTTCTAGCATTTTTTTCTCTCTCTAGTCTTGCTACAACTTTACACGGCGTGCTTTCCTTTCTGCAAAAGAATCTATTAGCTCATCGAAGCTCGTCAAACGTTTTGTTACAAGAAAAATCAAAATGCCATTGTCTAATGCTGAGAAAGCAGTTAATACGATTAGTACCCAACAGTGGTGTGGTTTCTCGAATTTGTCACTGCCTGCTAAATAAAACTAAATGAGCCTTTCTAATATTGACAATTTTAACACAAGCCAAGTACGAGAGACTGTTTTGCACGTGTGGTCATTTTTTATCTGCCTCATTTACATAAATAACTCAACAGGATATAATTCACGAAGCACCAAATGCACGAGTCCTTTTTGTGAACAAAAAAGATTTTTTTAGAATTTTTCCTCACCTATCTATAGTTTGTAAATCAAATTCAAATGAAAAAAATTTCAGGGCTGAAAGGGATATGCCGACATCGCCAGCAACATCTCTGATTGTGATTCGGCAAATCATTCAAAATCATTTCTTTCACTTTTTCCACGATTTCATTATCTAATGATGTACTGGGACATTCAGGCCTATCATCCTCATCGTCTTCACAATCTTCCTCTAAACACTTACACTACTTGTAAACCCTTGTTTTACTAGTAGCACACTCACCAAAAGCAATATTTTATGTTTCTGAAACTCTATTGCACTTTATTCCATTCTTATACCAAAATTTAATACAAATTCCTTGATCCATATTTATAAATAAAAATAAATATATGACCTTTCTGACAGCTCACAACAGACTCAATATCATAAGGCTAACACTGTACAAGTATTTTTTTTTTTCAGACAGCCGATGTAACAACGAGAAGAAAAAAAAAAAAAAACTGACAAATCAATCTAATACAACATATGAAATGACAAAATACGCATTAATTTTGGAACACACCTTGCATATTAGTTACCAAACTTCAGGGCTAACTTCTGGAGAACAAAGTAGCATGGAAACTTAAGTCTTGAAATGGCAACAGATTACAACTTACATTTGATATTTTGTATATTTTAGGGTAATTAATTTTTTATTATTACAGTATATTAAAAAGTTTTATATTTATAGTTATTAAAATTGTACAGCACACATCAGTGGCACGTTAAAAGTGAGGGTGACAGCAAGTTATATTTGTGAGGAGGGGCGTGGGGGGAACATCATCAGCAACCCCTCCTCAAGAATCAAGCCCTGGATCTGCCTGTGTTTCCCACATTAATTGAAGTTCCACCATTAAGACATATGGTGACCCTTAATAGACCATATGGAGCTAGAACATGAACAGAAGGCAGCAGTTTTAACACCAACTTTATTATAGTGGGACTGCAATTGCTAACACTGGCCAAGCTGCTCACCCACTCCTTACACACACACCACAGAGAGAGAGAGAGAGAGAGAGAGAGAGAGAGAGAGAGAGAGAGAGAGAGAGAGAGAGAGATACCAACACTGTTCAAATTTACTGGGCCACTCACCATCTGCTACTATTTTGTATCATATCCATCACCAAAAAAAAGTCATAGATGCAACAACCACCCAAAGAGGTTAACATTATTTAAACTCAAGTTTACATCTGCAGATTTTACCAGTACAACATTTTAGCAGGTACTACACTTGTGCAAAGACCCTTTTTAGCATACAGATTACTGCCACTGGATTTGGTGACCTTTTCACAACTAAACTGCTCTCTATTACTACTGCAACAGCAGCAAGTATAGCAAATAATGGAATCTTACTTACTTTGCATATACTGTGTAACAGGAACAATATGTTATTAAATTAGTGGGAGATTTGGAGGTACAAACAATGCTAAATTTATTAAACAGAACTGCCACCTCTATCAACAACAGTGTCTAAGCATCGAGTCAAACTGAGCTTTGATGACAGCTGCAGGTACGTCATTCCACACTGCTTCAACTGTATACCAGAGTTCCCGAACTGTAGCGGCTGGTGAGTGAGAGTGTGCCAGTCTCTCTGCAATCTGTGACCCCACATTCTCAACAGGTGAGAGATCCACATAATGTGCTGCCGAGGGCAACAGTCCAACAGCCTCTATTTTGATGTAGGTCAGGAAAGCATGTGGAACATGTCAGCTCACATTAAAAGATAATGTCAAGAAGACCTTGATGATAGGGCACACCCACTAGCCTTATCACATCATAAACATAATGTTGGTTGTCCAAATTACTTGCTACGAGAATTTGAGGAGATAGTTTTGTGTACCCAGTTGCACGCCCTAACATTGTGCCAAATGCTGGACACATGACTATCAATGCCCTCTCGCAATATTCTTTACCTGTGCTGCCTCCACAAATGAATACGTTCAACATGATGCTGTAGGTAGAACTCTGACTAGGTAGTGCCACCCACTTGTCCAGTGTTACCAGTAAGTACACCACTGTCAGCATGCCTCTCTGCCACTGTTCCGAGGAAAGCCACAACAATGGTCACCATAGTGATGGTCCGCTGTGCTGTCTGTTTGGCTATTTATCTATCTGCAAACAAGCCTGTTTCCTGAGCCAAGGCACGTGATGTTGTTGTATAACCCAGCATGGTCAAGCAAACGTGTTTATTCCCTCAGGCACTAGTCCAGTGGGGCCACAAAGACCTGCAGGACACTGAACATGGCCCCCATGAACCCACCAATTCCATATCTGCACGACACTTGTGGGATCCCAAACCATACGAGCAACAATATTGGTGAATGAAAAACCAGTCTCAACAGGCTATGAACCTATTGTTAAAGTCTGACATGTGCTGTCACATGTTTCTCCTCCTTACATTAGGCTTAACATGATCTCATGAGCAACCCAAAATTTAAATCTAATTTTTGAATGATAAACACACTGCGTAATCTTTCCTATTATATACAGAATTAAGACAGCAATACTCTAAACTATTTCTTCAGTGGTGCTTGAATCCTAATCATTTGTATATCCAAGTATGTGATATACTTCATGGAAGTTTATCATTTATTACACACTGCTTCAAGGTGTTGCAATTTTAATGCCCAGTACAATGTCTCTAGCCCTATGTTTG
This sequence comes from Schistocerca cancellata, assembly GCF_023864275.1. Classification (NCBI taxonomy): domain Eukaryota; kingdom Metazoa; phylum Arthropoda; class Insecta; order Orthoptera; family Acrididae; genus Schistocerca; species Schistocerca cancellata. Next base: position 148,229,880 of record NC_064629.1, read on the forward strand.
TGAAATTGCAGTAAGAAAATTAATACTTACACTTTTTAATTTGAAAACTGTGGTCATCATATGAAACTCAGTTTCAACAGCCTTGTCAATTCCAGCTGTATACATAATCTAATGTATAAATTGTCTTTTGGGTATTCAGCAGCCTCTAAATATGTCCATCAAAAATTTGCTTGTCATCTACAAATTTAGTTTTGTTGATATTCCCTAAAGAATCAAGATTCTATGTAACACAATAGCCTAACCTATGGTTATTTTGTCTGATCCTTTTACTTGTACCAGAAGTTTTCTGGTCTCTCCGTGCTCTTATTCCTTCTTCAAACAAGGTAAAAATTCTGAGCAATTAACTAAACTGCTATGAATTCTCATGGCAGATTAAAAACTGTTCTGGTCCAGTACACAGTTTTAATCTGCCAGAGTTTCAAATCAGTATCCATTTTCAAGGGTGGAAATTCATTCTGATTACTAAACTGTTATCTTCCTAAAATAAATGTAATGGTTCCCTTAGAAAACCACTTCAAGTAAACAACAATTTCTCTGGTTCTTCAGTGATTTGTAGATGTGTTATCCATATTCTTGTGTGTACAGTGTCACAGTCATATAGGATCCTTTTAACTAAATGAGTTGATACTGGACAATGTGAGACTTTGAAAAATCATATGTACTTCTCTAATTCTTTGAAATGATCAGTTTTGAAATGTGTTTACTGATAACTTCAATCACAATTCAACAGGTGAAGTACATATACATAAAATCAATTGCTACATCCTTCACTTTCTGCATTAATATTCATAACTTGTCACATTGTCAACTAGGACATTCAGGAAGCATTTATCTCAGTTTTAACAAACAATAATGATGGAATCTGATGTACCCTTGCCAAAGCAATTTTTGCATCTTTTTCAAAAAAAAAAAAACGGGGAGAAGAACAACAACTTCAATTAAAACTGTGAAACTGTTAGGTACATTTCCACCATACGATAAGAAAGTTCCTTGTTATCCACATAACACTAAAGTTTTCAGTATAGTTAAAAATTACCTAATACTTTATCTTCTTGGATATTACCTTTGTCCTTTCCCAAGCCAATTATGGAAAAGGGGGTCCCCAGGTTTCATGATTTACATTACCCACAATCAAAGCAGACTTGCATCAGCCCTTCATACAGCTCTTAGGCAGCACAGGATTCAGCTATTAACTGTGACTGTAACAGTCTGAATGTTACACTAAAACTACTGTACAAGTATTAATACAAACTTTGCAATGCAGAAATTTGATTTCCATAAGGTCCAGTCTGTGCCTTCACACATTTCAGCCTTAAATCACAGTCAACTCCGATGCAACAATGACAAAATTGGTGGGGTAACAGTGGGAAGCAACTGAAAATAATAGTAGCCCAACTCTACTAAAATATTTATTTTAAAAAATTCTGTAAGGATATCAAAAGCACACATCAAAGCGTCAGTGAATAATTTTGAAAACACACACTTTCACAACATGTAAAAACATCTATAAAAAAAAAAAAATCACAACTGAATGTTCCTTTAAACTGCAAAGATTAGAGTTGGAACTCACAGGGCATATTTTCTTACCTCCCTCTCATAAAAATATATTTTCAAACACATTCAGAGTTCAATACTTCAGAGCTTTTCACAGTATCTTTTCCATCATTAATGTCAATATTACTCTTCCCTGTACATATGAAGTACCCTCAAGTTGTGGTTTAGGGATAAAACATATCACACTGCTCCCATGTCCAATACACATGCAATGAAATGCATTGGCTAAAAAAAATTTTATCATGCTACTGTGAATCATCACGCAGCAACTCCAATGATCTCAGGTATTTCCTGTATTTTGTGCAAATGACCATTATAGCAGCTCCCCACTTAACAGTCATCATAGTCCAAACAGCTGGTATTATTGTACTCTTTCCAACAGGAAACACAGCTGAAAGAATATACAGAAATAAACACACAGTAAGACAACTTTTAGTGTAGAAAAATAGAAATAAAATATAGCTTAGGACAATCATGTCAATAGTCACCAAGATGCTACATTAAATACTAAGAAATGTCTATTAAAACTGTGAAACTGGCATGTTCCATGTCATAGTGAGATGCTGCAATTATGATCCATGGAACAAGCAGTTAACTAAATTATGATTCCTGATGCCCTGTAGTAAATACAGTTAACTGACATGGCAAATATTATAAATTAAAGATAGAAACAATTTTTTGCATAAACCATAAAACATCCATTCATCAAAAGAAATTTTCCACTGCAGTTTGATACTGGTTGTGTGTGGGAAACTACTGATCCTTCCCATTCACTTTGACCCATAATCTCATCAAATGGCAACCATTATCCACCCATCAAAATCCAATGTAGGCAATTTAAAATTTTGTGAACTCACAACCCAAGACACACCTTCCAACCTAGCTTAGACCTCTGATCACACTACTGACATTACAAAAAAATCACACTACTGACATTACAAAAAACCACATACTATCAGTGATTGTTCTATCTGCACATATATGACTTCACATACCCCATCTTTATGGTATGGATGAATGCAGACATCCTTTTAATAGGTTCAATCCCCACAGCTGTCTGCACTGATTCAGATGTACCACGATTGTTTTCAAATGGTAGGTAACATCTCTCAACACAACTGAACATAAGATATTACAATAACTAAAATATTACAAATGCAAATTATATTAGAAACAACATTATAAAACAAAAATAACATCAGCATGTAAGTCATTGTATAAGAAATATAGTCTCAATATTATGCAAAGGAAAGTTGCCACTCACCATATAGCACAGATGCTGAGTCGCAGATAGGCCCAACAAAAAGAATGTGCCTATCTACGACTCAGCACCAACACTATATGGTGAGTGGCAACTTTCCTCTTCATAATATTGTTACATTCCATCCTGGATTTTCCATTGTTTGAAGAAATATAGTCTAACACATACTATTTAAGTCAGAAGTTGTGCTGAGTTCTGATTTGTCTTAACACTTGTCTGGAATGTCTCCTAAGAATTTTGGCTGATGGGTACAATCACTTATAAATACCTTCAGAAATGAAAGCAGCATTAGTTTCATGTTCCACGGATCAGTTTCATGATAAATTGTGATGATGTAGAATGAGCCATTTCCACAAACACCACAAATTAATTTGTAAATATGGGTATATGTCAAAAGTTAAAAAAAAAAATTTTTATTAAATGTACATGTGTGAGTTAGTAGTTCCTGCCCACCACTTTTTTACACAATCATTACAATAATATTAATTATTCTATGAAACATAAGAAGTTGTCATGGAGAAACTGAAAGTTTGTTTTCATGTTTCACTCTGCTGTCTGTCTGACATTTTTGCATCACTAGGTAAGTTATAAAAAATTTTTGTTGTGGCACTGTGCACCCCTTTGGCACTAAAGGCAACCTTAATGTGAAGTAATGAATGTCAGTTTTCCTTCTGGTATTGGAAATATGTAAATCATTGTTCCTTTTGAATTATAGTGGGTTATTAACATCAAAATTCGTGAAGGACAAATACACTGAAGCAGTAGTCACAATACCCAACCCTTTAAATGTCTACACGATGACTGTGGGTGAACACCACATATTTTTACAGCACATTTTTACACAATGACAAATTCCTTTCTACAGATGAGTTAACCCATAACATTGTTCATTATGACATTACTGAATGAAAATATGCAAAACATGTAACTTACAAGTGGCTGAACTAAATTGTTTTAAGAGTTCCAAAATGTGCCTTTTCCAGTTTAAATTCTCGTCAATATGGACACCTAAGAATTTTGAAGTTTCCACCCTATTTATTATTTCCTTACCATGTGTTACACTTATCATTTATATAACACCACACAAATATATACACTTATAATTGGTGTAGTACACCTAGAAGCACAGAACTGGATATGTTGTGTCTTTCTACATTTTAGAGTGAGACAATTCACAACAAACCAGTCAATGATACTTTTAAGAACCCTGTTTATCATTTCTTCTGTTGCTGTATGTATGCTTGGACTGATTACAATACTAGTGCCATCTCCAAAAAGAACTATTTCTGCTTGTTGTATATTACATGAAAGATCATTTACATGTATGAGAAATAATAGCAGACCCAAGACTGGGAACTGGGAAACTCCATATGTGAATTCTCCCCAATCAGAAAAATTTCTCCATACTACACTGGCTGAATCACTAAATACAACTTTCTGCATTCTTTTGGTTAGATATGACATTACCCCTTGATTAGCTATAACATCAATCCCATAAAACATCAATTTATCTAGGAGAATACAGTGATTCACACAGTCAAGTGTCTTAGATAGGTCACAGAAAATACCAACTGGCACTATTTTGCTATTTAATGCCTGTAAAATTTGGTGAGTGACCATGTAAATGGCATTTCAGTACTGCATCTTTTCTTGAAATCCAAATTGAGATTTCCTCAGGATATTATTGCTTCCAAGGTGAGAAATTATTCTAGAATGCATCACCTTATCCAAAATTTTGGAAACTGATTTCAGCAGCAAAACAGGTCAACAGTTACTGAGATCTCTCCTGTCACCTATCTTAAATAGGGGGGTTGACAATGGCGCATTTCAGTCTCTCTGGAAACGCTGAGTTACTGATACATGACATATTTTGGATAAGACAGGGCTTATAATATGGGAGCTAATCTTTAGTACTCTATTGGAACCACCACCAAAACCAGATCTTTTATTTTTGAGAGATATCTAACTTTTTTGATTTCAGAAGGAGAAGTTGGTAATACATTCATATGACTGAATTTTATGAGAGTTACTTTTCCTCAAACTGCTGTGATTTTTCTCCTTTACTGTTTATACCTATGCTTTCTACTATATATAAGAAATGATTATTAAACATATCTGCTACCTGTTACTGATCATTTATAGTCCTTCCATTTAGTTCAGTAGTGATGTTCTCCTGTTCTGTGGCGTCATCCTGTCTTATTTCATTACATTCCACACAGACATAAGTCTGTTGTCAGAGTTACTGATTTCTGACATAATGTGCACAGTCTCTGATTTGTCAATAGCTTTTCTTAGGGTAATTTTGAGAAGTTTTGTTCTTGCCAACACATACAATTCCCTTTTCCTTTCACAAGATACTTTAATCGCTCTATTGACCCATAGTCTTCTACATGACTGTTTATGTCCTGCCTGATTAGCTTAAGCAGCAAACTACTTTCAATCAATGATATGAATTTATAATGGTATACATTAAATTTTATTTTGTTCAATACGAATTTCATCCCGTGGAAAGTGTTCTTTAAAACTTTTTTAGTGGAGTCATTAATTATTCTAACTGATTTCCACTGAGGAGTATCCATACTGTAATGCACTATGTTAGTTTATTCTAACTGCATCACAATCACAATGAGCATTTGTTACTGGGTAAATAAATATTTTCTTGCTTTGAGATTCACCAAAGAAAACATTATCAATTATGGCTCTAGTGTCTTTATCCACCCATGTTGGTAATTACCAAGGTCAAATTTTAGGATCCAAATACAGTTTACATATCATTTTTTCCGACCAGAATCCTTTAGAAAATCTGCACTGTAGTAACCATATACTATTAAATGTGTGCTACTATCTGAGAGATAGGATAGTAAAGAACCCACATTCCTCAAACAATTCAAAATTTTGTAGTCAGTATCTATATACAGTTACAAATAGAAGTGTATTAATTCACAAGCCCACATGTATGTGCTGACCACTACAAATTCTACTAGTCTCAATGTTTCTGAACTTGTGCTCAGTCTCAATATATGTAACAACTCCTACTTTTCCCATATTAGCACTGCATGAGTACGATGACAGTCTAATATTTTATACGCAACCTACCTGACCCTGTGGTTATGTGGTGCTCAGATAGCCACATGATATGTATCTTTTCAGAGCTCTAAATTTTCCAAACAGACAAGCTGCTTCTCTACCTTATTATTATGTGGACAGTATATCATGGCAGTCAGCCATGACAGTAAACAAATGAGAACATTGGCTGCCCGAATGGTGAGGAAGGAGTGGGAGAATAAGTCCCTCAACGCTCTGAGAGGGCTGCCATCCTACATCCGCGTTCTGTGCTTCCACAGAAACAGGACTGACATAAGGGTCAAAGGGATTGCTCTGACTACTTCTGTTATAGAGAGAGTTGCATTCGAATCCCTCTATGCAACAGGATTATAGTCTCTTCACTCATTTAAAAGTAAGGAAAAAAACCAGCAATCCACAACACAAAGCAAATTGGAGTACACAATGCATTTGGTAGTGGCTAGAGCACAACTGTTTGCTACAGTTAGCAGTAGTGGTTCAGGCCCAATCACCAACGGTATCTTCTTACGCAACCGTAGTTCAAAACACTCATCACCCAAAACTGCCACAATGTAGTGTCTGCATAAAACTCAGTCGTCTAATATTTTGATGAAGTAAGGTAACTTTACTTTTTCTGTTCATTCTTATGCTTTTTTGTGGGGCTCTTCAGTTAGTATGGTTTGACTTCTTTCAAAAAACAATGGGTGCCTGAATAATGTTTGTAACCTAAAAAGGTACCTCTCTGACCCCAATAACCACAGCCATCTCTCGTCGTGAGATCCCTCCCCCCCCCCCCCCTTCAAGAAGCTCAGACAACCTCTCTTCCCCTCTCCTACTCAGGTGTAGACCATGTCTCCCAATTGTATATACAAATTAGATACAATATAGATCAAGATAATTGAAGAAAATGGGTCGTAGAGGCTATACAATCAAAACCAACATTTGATTTAAGATGAAAATGAGAAAGGAACCCCAAAATACATTGTGCTAAACAAGCCTAAAATGAGATAGCAGAAGCAGAAAATTAAGTTAAAAAGGTTGAATTGCAAACATCAGAAATTCATCAAAAGGCTATTTTCCCCTCAGCTCTTGGTTTAAATTCAATACCCTGCTAGCAGTAAGGCTGTTAGTGACAAAAACTACTAACTTAAGTGAACAGGCAAATTCGTGGAAAAATCCACTGCATTACAGCACAAAAACAATGAATGCATGCTGAGACAACAACTGGATTTAATTTAGCCTTAAATACCACATTCAAGTTTAGGTTGCTATAGTATTCCTATTACAATCACAATGTGTTTCATGCAGCTACTCATCAGGGCCAAACTATTATACCTCCACTCACAATCTGGTGAGAATTTGAAAAGGTGATAAATATATTCAACATTCGTGGTGAAGGAATAGTTCATAAAATTTAATTCTGAAACTGAACACAGATTTTCACACACTACCACGGGCACGAAGACACCACTAACATATTCCTTTTAAACTATCACACAAACTTCTCATGTCATTCACTAACTGGCCAATTCTAATTTTGAATAATTAGGTAAGTACTGAAAATGCTACAATAATCTAACAGTTATATTACAAACAATAAACACTATCATGACATCACATTATTTACCCACTGCATTGGAGGATCATGATACTGATAGTAAAACTCAGATGCATACTCATGATGTACCAAGTACATGATAATATTCTATGTATAATTAGATGAAAGATATAAAAAAACCTAACCACTTCTAAGCTCATTAAATGCGCATGACTAGAAAGATGAAAATGTATTAGCAATCCTAGGTGGAAAAAAAACAGGATGCACTTTAGGCATAAATGTACAGCTTGATTGCACATTACTACACAAATAACAATGACTTGTTTCAGCCTACTGCCATCATTGGATCATTAGGAGTATTCCAATGGGAGTACCAACACCATATCATCAGTACATGCAAGTAAATGACCATGTGCATTTGCACATGTAGCTTCATGTACTAAACATGTTACGTTTGATCCTGTATGACAATACTTCTAATGATCTGATGATCATGGGAAGCCAAAACTGGTCATTGTAAATTGTATAGTAATTTGCAGACAAGACAGACATTTATGAGTAAAGTGGCAACATGATCAACAACTTGTTCATAGATTTCAGGTCTTGAATCGGTAGGCCTAAACATGATATAGGTGTGGGCAATACTACCTTAAGAAATCTCATAGCAAAAGTAGTTGTCTTTAATTATTTCAAAATGCACCAGTGTGATGACTGTTACGTTTAAAGGGCCAAATGTATACAAGAAACACCACAAGGCCTAAGTGTGTAATTCTGCATATCAGATGTACTTTAATGTCACACAGACGAGTGGGTTCTGTTTATAAGGTCTTTTAGGTAAATGTACTTTTGCCATGGCCCACAAAAATTTCAAGTAGTGATGTAGCAATCAACTGCACCCTTGTCATTTTCCAGACTAATACAGGTCCATCACCCACAATTCTCAATTGGCAATCTTATGAATAGTTAAGCTCACCACATCTCAGAGTCAATAATGAAAATAAATAAATAAATATTCTCTTTAGGTGCATCATGAGCACAGAAGATTCCAGTTTTTATTGACAAAACAAGAGGTATTATTCAATAAATTTTTCTGTCATATATGAAAGAGCTCCAATGACGGATATGAACATAGGTGACTATTACGATAACAGTACTGGTAGTGAATTTTGTTTCATCTAGAAAGATTTTCTGCCATAACCTCAATCATTTGTAAATAAAAGTACAAAAAATTTCTCACAATTATATATAATGGCAGTTCCAAAATTTAGATTCAGTTCTTAAGCTGAAAAAATCCATTATTGTGAATTTTAAACATCATTGTCCTCATTAAGTATATCCCACTGCCAAAAACAGTTTTCAAAATGCAACTGATAATGACGACACAAAATACTCTACACACTCCCTCCTCATACTGTAGATCTATTTACGACAGAAAAATTTCCATAGTAGCTCACCACACATGTGCAATCAACACATGTAAATGCTAATATTTACAAGGTATTTTTCCCCTCCTTTAACTAACATATCTGGCAGCCAAACCGAATGATTATATCAGTGTAACACAAAGGTTTAAGTGTTACAGCAGTAAGATACTGTCAGAGATATTTAATAAAAACGAACGAAAAAATTAGTATTACTTATATTTACTGTTTTAATTGCAAACTCGCAAACAATTTATACTTACTTGTTTTGTAGTACAGCGTGAGAAAAATGTACCACACAAAGCCTGCTGTGCCCAAAACTGTGGCCACAAAACCAAAATCACATATCCTGTTTAATGTCTCAATTGAATGCCATAACGAAAGTCTTCCTCTTGCGTGCAGGTAATCCAAATGAAGAACAAGGGCTGCACAAACACCTATAAAAGTACAACCGGTAAATAATTGATAAATTAGAGAAGGGTGGGTGGGGGGGGGGGGGGGGGGGGAGAAAATCTTGACAAGCTTCTGCATTAGACCTTCGGGTGAACGAAATTCAACAAATGCTATGCATGTATCTACATGCGAAGTAATCGCTGGCTACTTGCCAAACGTAATCTTCTGGGGATTACTATGCTTTTCTCTTTCTATTACGGAGGTCCGGCCGAGGCTCAACGGATACTAGAGTGATTTTGGGCATCATTTCATGTCTCTCTCGTAACTACACACACGAAATAATAAGGTTCTGCTTTCCACGAACACAGCTTGCATGAAGAAATTATTTTCTGGTACCAATGGCAAAACTTCTATGTTTACTAAACCTGCCACAAAGTGGCACTGCGCTTCCTTAGGTTCCGGTATGCCACAGGTTTCTCAAATACAAAAATTACGTATTTTACTTACACTTTTAAGAGCAAACAAATGTTTTGCTTTACCGCCAAAAAGCGCGCAAAACATCATTCACTGCATGCCACTGAATGAATAACGCTACCCGGACTCCAGCTGATGGGTCTTGTCATTTAGTAACAATGTTTCTTCCTAAAGGCTCCTAAAAAACTATACATATGTTTTGTAAACAATGATAATTCCATTTACCTGAAAATAGTCCCCAAACAGATGCTTCATAATTCCGATACGGATTCATTAGAAACACAACAAACGCCGCAAAACAGGCTACTGTTGCCAGAAGACAGAACGAAAGCAAGGCGATATTTTTAAAAGATAAGGCCATTATGCTTCACAAGTAACTTAAAATATCATTTCAGTCTACAAACACCAGCAGTAATTCACACCACTGACACATTCACCCCTTCCCTCCAACTGTCAGTAGCAAACACCGACCACAACACGGTATTTCCCCCACACACATGACAATCACAAGTATCTACTGGAAGCGTCCTTTTCCAAAGTCCTTCTACCAAAGATAATAATAAAACTTCACCAAAGCCGTTGGGTATATCGCATTAAAATGTTCTTGTCGCGCGGATATTAGAGTTTTCTGTACATAGATCCTTGTATTACTTCAATCACAGAATATGTTCATTCTTTTGAATCCGCAGCAATGCATCTCAGTTACTATATATAATATGAATTAAAATAACTACTGTTCAGTATCGATAACAGACTCCGAAGCGTAAGGATTGTATTGAGGCTCATGTTACGAGTGGCGGGTTGTATGAACTTCACCGAAGCGCGCACTTAAAGTAAGCTGTTTCAAAACCTTACGAAATTTGCTTTTGACATAAATAAATGGTCATTAATTACATTTTATTAGGCAAAAAAATTTCTCTATTATAGTACATTACCAATCCTTATTTTTTCATCAAAGGACAATCTTACAATTTTGTGGGAATTGTGAAGCTAATACAATGAAAATCGGTAGCTCAAAATATACATACACAGACTACATAAGTTTGCCAACCCGGTATTTATTAGTTTCTCCATGTTCCGATGATGCACTAATTTCGGAACTGTTTGTTTACTTAAACGCGGCATTTGCTTGAAATGATTTAAGAAATCATAAACGGCGAGGCAGTGGCGGTTTAAGACCCAAGCGACACAAGCCAGTGCTTGGGGCACCAAGCAAGAAGGGACGCCAGAGCCGCTACAACTGCAGACTCCCACATTTCTATACAGGTCGGATCACAATTATCAGCGACTGCTTGGGGCACGAAGCTGAGAGGGGCGCTCAAGTGCAAGATTTGTATACAGCGCAATTAACAATTTGTACCAAAAACTGATGCATGTAAAGGTGCGCGAGAGAAAAGTGGTGGACTGGGGGGGGGGGGGGGGGGGGCAGCGTCGCCAAATGATAAGACACTTGTGTGGAAAAATGTACTTGAACCGGCCCTGTCAAAATGGTCGGATGGAGCAAACTCTACCCTCCAGCAGCACTGCCTCATTCATTTAATCCTTGTTGTACAATGCTCTTTGGTTTGCATGAAATTCGCTCCAAATAATGTATAATATGAAAATAGTTTTGATCTTCATCGCTGCACACACTAAGGACACTCGCTGGTGACTCCTGGATGTTGAACATGGTGTTGCACACCTTGCACCAATGCAAGTCTGTTCATAAAACCTACTCTACACTCATAAACATTCAATGCTGCGAAATGGTTTGAGTCTTATCTAACAGGAAACAAAGGGTGTCTTTGCAAAATACCTTTGCAGTAAGCAGTCAGTCATCACCTGATTGGGAATAGTTACATGTTGTGTTCCACAGGCTACCATCTTGGGTCCATTGAGTTTTCTTGTGTACATTAATGACCTCTCGTCTGTTACATTGCCAGATGCTAAGTTTGTTTTGTTTGCAAATGATACAAACATTGCAATAAGTAGCAAGTCAAGTACAGATTTAGAAATAGCTGCTAATTAAATTTTCACTGACATTAATAAATGGTCTAAAGCTAATTCACTGTCATTAAACTTTGAGAAGACTCACTATAAGCAGTTCAGAACCTGTAAGAGATTTCCTTCCAGCATGTGTATAACATATGGAGACATGCAGATCGAAGAGGTTGACAGTGTTAAATTTCTAGGATTACACTTTGATAATAAATTCAGTTGGGAAGGGCATACCACAGAATTGCTTAAGTGCCCAAACAAGTCTGTATTTGCAGTGAGAATGATGTCAGATGTAGGAGATATAAATATAAAAAAGCTTGCATACTTTACTTACTTTCATTCTATTATGTCATACGGGATCATATTCTGGGGTGACTCATCAACCTGAGCAAGAGTTTTTAGGATGCAAAAGCATGTGATAAGAATCATTTGTGGTGTAAATTCCAAAAATCATGTAGGAACCTGTTCAAGGAACTTGATATTCTAAACATTGTTTCTCAGTATCTTTATTCCTTAATGAAATTTGTTGCAAGTAATATATCTTTATTTCCAACCAATAGCTCAATACATAGTTTCAACACTAGGAATAAGAACATCTACATAAAGACCTAAAATCACTTACCTTGGTATGAAAAGGGGTCCAATATTCAGGTACACAGATTTTCAATAAATTGCCAGCAACCATTAAAAACTTGGTTTCAGATAAAGAACGATTTAAACAGAGTGAAAGGCTTTTTGATAGGCAACTCCTTCTACTCTATAGGTGAATATCTTAACGAAGACTGTTAAGTTAGCTTAAGTAAAAATGTCTGTTAGATTTCTGTTTTGACAGCACTTGGTCATGACAGTCAAGATTAGGTATTTTTTGAATGATAAATGTATTAATACGGCATAACAATGTTTCATTCTGACAGCGTGTTAATTCTGTAAATATTAGCTGTTCCAGTTAACTGCTTTGTATTCACCTACTTTGACAATCTCCTAACAAATGATCAGGGTAGTAAGTATTATATTCAAATGCTTTATCTTACTCATTTTTTGGGTCTATGGAATGAAAACTGAATCTAATCTAATCTAATGTAATCAACTATGATCCATGCATGCCTTCATGTCCTCCCTTCACTCCACATGAAAAAATGAGTCAGCATCCCCCGCTATGATGAGTGGTATGTTCAGCTCAAAATAATGACCAGACATTACTATCATGTGCTTTAGATCTTAACACACGATTTTCTTTTAAAAGCACCACATCATGATGAAGTGTTGTAATGTGACAGGGTGTGGTTATCCCTTTCATTATTAACCAATACCATGAGGCCTCTAAGTAATATTTAATAGTGTAGTATGCATTATTCATGAAGAATGTTTTAACAGTCTTTTCAAACAAATATATTTTAGTTATCTTTTTTATTTTGTTGGGCAAATTATTGTACAATTTTATTTTGTGATAGAAAATTCTGTTTTGAGCTTTTTCTAATTTGTAAATGTAGGTCCACACTGGCTCTTGTTCTATGATTATGTATAGAACTATTAGTGAAATACTTAATAATGTTTTCTATGATATGCACAAAAGACTGGTAGGTGTACTCACTAGATGCAGTGAGGCTACCCAGTTTTTTTAAATAATTTTTCACTAAGTGTTTTAGTACTGTTTCTAATTATTATTCTTATGACCCATTTCTGCACAAATTGTGTCTATATTTTGTGTCTTTGATCCCCAGAGAAGAATCCCATAGCTAAGAATTGAGCGTTCTTAGCAATATTATGTCACCACAAGACATTGGTTGTTACAAAATGATGATAAAATAGTAAAATAAAATACTGATGACATTCTTTTTGCCAGTATCTTTGTGTGTTCATTCCATGTTAACTGACAATCAATGTTCATCCCTAATAACTTTATGTTTGTCACACAATGTATAGATTTATCATGTATACTTAATGTGACATAGTTGTTTTCCCTATTTATTCCAAAGTGCATACTATTTGTTTATTCATGTTCAATATTAATTTATTACATACTGTCCAATCATAAACATCCTTGAGGCTTTCATTTACTTTCTCTAGGAGGAGTTCTGGTGTTTTATCATTTCTATGATATTGTTATCAGTGACAAAACCCTTTTCTCCATGTCTTACACTGTCTAGAAAGTCACTGACCCAATACACTATCCCACAGCACATCTCTCATATTTACTGCTATTTTCTACTGTTATGTGAATGATAGTGGGCTGTTTAATAACAGAGCTGACATTTGTTAATATTTTTAAGTCATACAGTTATTTACCTGATAATTAACTGAGGATTGTAAAGTAATTATACAAGTGGAATCAATAATTATACATCTTATGTATACTCTGATTCCAGAAGAAACTGCTGAAGCTTCAAGTTTGGTATTCAACAGCTGTAATTATCATTAGTTATTGTCTATATTTTCTTTGACATAACTGCATCTCTGTTATTTATGCTAGAATCTTGTAATTGTCTTCTTTAGTTTGTGTTTCATAAGTATTGAGACTTTGCTCAATAACCTAACGTGAAATCTTATAGTTCAGCCTGTGTAATATCATATGTTTTGAAATCCTGAAGCCACAAAAGGAAAACAGGGATTAGGTGCATGTTAGTTGAGTTGGGGGTACACTTTGTGAACAGTAGAGTTTCAAAAAAAGATTAGGAGAAAGTGTTTGTGTGGTTGTCATGTTACACACAGCTTTTAAGTGGTGTTGAGAGTTGTTCTGTGGAGCTCACAGAATTTCAGCATGGTCAATAGACTGGCTACCAGTACTATTGACATAACAGGTGGATTGTGGAGATTTGCATGATTGTAAGTACAACTACTGAAACTATTTCCAGTTCTTTACTTTAACTGCAGTGTAAATGTCAAGGAACGTCCACAGCCAAAATGTGAGCAGACTAGGTCTGCGTTTTACTTCTATAGACTAGAAACAATTGAAAATATCAGTCAGACAAATTATCAATGTTTCATTGACAGTCATACTAAAGACTTCAATAATGGATTATGGTATAATCTGTTCACAGCAGGATATTTTGTGTGAGGGACATAAATTTGGTTCCCATGACTGAACATTCAACTACAATCTGCACAGCATATTAAAAAAAATGCCAGACATTGTTTCATGTGGTGTGTACTGACATACTACTGAGTTCTGGAAAAGTAGAAACATGTCCTGATGGTTGTAACAAATGTTACAAGTTTGGAATGTCTGGTGAGTGGATTTGCAAGGCTGCCTAGTGACTGTAATTGTATTTGCAGTTGGTGGAGTACAATGTGTTTATATCATGGAGAAGGGTTCAAACTTTGGTTACTCTATACGGTTATTATGGTAGAGTTTGCAGTCTGCCAGAGAAGAACAGTTAAGGAATTATATTTCTCCATATAAACATTAAAGAACATTTGTACTCGCTTTACAATTTTCAGAGAAGATATTTCATAGAAGCAATATGGTTGAGTACTGGCCTGGTGAAAATTAGCATCTGAAAGCAAATAATTATTTTTTGGTTGTTATACTCTTCAGTCAGGAAACTGGTTTGATGCAGGCTCTCTACACTAATTGTTGGGTCTCACCCACTTGTCTTGTATAGGGGGCCTAAGGGATGCTGCATTCTCAGAATGCTACACAACAGTTCAAGCAAATAACATTAGTAGTTTTATTTCTATAAAGCTGATTGACAACACTTAACTTTAATGTACAAAATATTGTCACAAGCGATGAGTGAAATGCAATGTAATTCAGTCCTTGGCTGTATGCAAAGTTCCTGCAATTGACACACATCACTGATAACTGATCTGCGACTGCCGGTCTACAACTGTGCCTGTACTATCTACTAATGTCCATATACTGAGCTGATCTGAGTGTCCAAGGCTGGCAGGAGCGGCACTTACGTTCACTTCTTGCAGAGGTTGCTCCCCAGCATGGCACGGTCCTATTCTCTGCACTGTTGGCTGATGTTGTTCCACAGCCTTCTCTGGTCTTCCATTCTTCATCTTCATTCCAGCGCTTGTGGTTACACCAGAACACTAATCAACCCTGTGCAAGTAACTTCATCTCTGCATAACTTTTGCAATCTACATGCACTTGAACCTGCTTACCGTAAGCAAGACTTGTTCTCCATCTCCAATAATACCTCCTCCCAAACAAGGTTCCCGCCATTTACTAATTGATGATTCTTTGAAGCTTCAGGATGTGTCCTGTCCTACCAATTGAGACCTTCTTTGCAACAAGTTATGCCATAAATTCCTTTTCTGCTCAGTTCAATTCAGTCATTAGTCACCTGATCTACCTATCTAAGACTCAGCACTCTTTTTAGTACCACATTTTAAAGGCTTCTATTTTATTCTTGTCTGAAATGTTTATCACCCATATTTCATTTATGTATAATTTACACTCTAGACAAATGCCTTCAGCAAAGACTTCCTAACATTAAACTCTTTATTCAATGCTAACAAATTTCTCTTTTTTCTTAATAATTTTTTTTTAATGTTAAAAAACTTTTAATGCCTAGACCACAAGCTCCATTCTACTATAAAAGCATGATGACTAGATTTGGTTGCTCTCTATGAGCATATTCAGAGCATTCAAATCATAAAAAAAGATGAATATGCTTTGAAAAACATCATTATTAGCTACAGTCATGCAGTGACATGCATTTGTACTATGGGCCAACAAAACTAGAACAGTATATAATTAAAAGCTTCATTGAGAGTGAGCCATGTTAAAAACCATAATCTCACAAGATGCAGCTAATAAAGAAGGAAAATGGCTAGTTGTAGTTGTAAAAATTCCCATTATTTACAATTGTACAACTGATATCATAGAGAGAAAAGTATTAGCAACAGTAACAAGAATTGTCAGCTGTTCCATATTCTGGCTTACAAAGGAGTGATTTATCATGGTGAATAAAATGGTCATCCTTATAAAAGTGCACAAGTTGAAGATCGAAAGTAAAATGCCATGAACCCAACCAGTATAACAAGACATGTCAAAACTAACTGAACTATGCAAGGGCTCCAGCTGGCCAAGAAAAGAAGCCCACAAGACTGTTGTCGTCTGGAATTTTGCTTTTAATCTTCAACTTGTGCACATTTACTAGGATGACTGTTTTATAGTGCATTATGAATTACTCCTATGTAAGCCAGGCAATGGGACAGCTGACAGTTCTTGTTGCCATTGCATATACTTTTCTCACTATTACAGCCTTGTTGGTTACTTCGGCTGGCCAGCAGGAGCCCTTGCATAATTCAGTTAGTTTTGACATGTCTTGCCAGGCTGATTGGGCATCAGTTAGTTTACTTTTAATCTTCAACTTGTGCATTTTTATAAGGCTGAATGTTTTATATGCCATGATGAAACACTCCTTTGTAAGCCAGACTATAGAGCAGCTGCCAGTTCTTATTACCATTGTATATACCTTTCCCACTATAATATCTGCTGTACAGCTGCAAATAATGGATATTTGACGCAATTTTTACTAAAACAACTGGCCACTTTCCTTCTTTATTACCTAAATCTTGCAAGATTATGGTTTACAGCATGTCTTGCTCTCAATGAAGCTTTAAACTACATACTGTTCTAGTCTTGTTGGTCCATAATATGAATGCATGTCATTGCATGACTGTAGCTAATGATGATATTTTTCAATGCATATTCAAGTTTTTTTGTGATTCAAATGCTCTGAATACGGTTATAGAGAGCAACCAAATCCAGGACAGCTGATCATGTGTTACTCTCATGAGCATCCATGGATAGCGATTGAAGAATGTTGGAACCAGAAGTAGGTGCCAAGAAGTTGGATGTCCATATCTCATCGTAGAACAAAGGGATTGGAGGCTTGTGCACTCTGTAAAGCAAGATAGGCAGAGATCTGTGGTAGATATGATGACAGAGTACAGTGGTGGTGCAAGCACAAGTGTTTTGTCAGTAAATTTCCATATCATTCGAAAGGTGTAAAGTCCTTTATGGTCACCCTGTACAATACAGACTTAACAACATTGTGGGGCAAGCTGGTCTGTTAGGATGTGGCAAAAGTTGACACTGCAGTACCTAAGTGGAAGAAGGGTACAGCCTTTCCACACTAGCCACCACAGATGTGTTTAATCCATGTGCCACAAGGCACAGCAAAGCCCAAGCAGGTGTACCCAAAAGTTTATAAATACCTAACCATTTTGTATTAAAGTCCTTTGTATTAGTATTGTAGCTGTACAACCATAAGACTGTGATGCTCTGGGTGCCATCCAGAATGCTGTTTGTAGACCACCATTTGAGTCTGTCACAGGGTAGTCTGCCCTGACGCAATGGGAGCTGGACCCACCACCACACTGGGCAAGCACAGGCCCTCTGCCTGCTGGACAGCACTGAGGGAATGAATCACACCAACACACTTGCAGCTGCAGCTGGCCACAGGGACTGGAGGCATCGCTGATAGAGGTAGTTGCATCATGCACCAACACTCGGCTGACACTGCACTCTGTCAGCATTGCTGGATGACATGATAGGAAGCTGCAGGTGCCTCACCTATGCTGCTGTTGCCCATGTTGAACCCATGGCAGGGAGCCATAACAACAGTATTTTGGAACTTATTGTACCTCTCTGGCTTCAGACCAACTCAGTGTCTTGATATTTTACATGTCATAGTATATGGCAACAAGTTACCCTTGAATGTGGAAACTGTACTGAGGTTTATGTGTCTCTGTATTGTCATTAATACTAAATTTCAATTCCAGGTCCCAGCTCCTTATTTTCCAACCTTTTTGCAATTTCTTCAATTTAAATCTACTGCTCATAACCAATAAGTTATGGTCACAGTCCACATCTGCTCCTGGAAATGTCTTACACTTTGCAATATGGTTTCAAAATCTCTGTCTTACATGTAAAGTAAGAAGCAGTCTTGGTTGTAGTGTTAAGTTTTTTTAATTAGTATTATTTCCCAGTGATGGGTTTTACCTTTATTTAGGTATCTTCAGATTGGCCTATGGAAGAAATAAAAAATTTCATAATAATGGCATGACCTTATGTGGTGAGATTGGATTACCAAGAAAATGTTAAACAATTTACTGATACTTGATAACAATTGTGTACATGGAATACCACACATAAAATATCCCAGCAGGAAAATGCCATTTCTCAAAGCTTTTAAAACACTGTGCAGTAATAAGAAGGGAGCAGCAGATTACCTTTTTAATGCATGTGGTGCAGTCCAATGCAAACCATATGGGATCAAGCCTACAGTAAAATAATAATAATAATAATAAATATGGCTTTTGGAACAGACAAATGTAAGAAAAATAGCATAGTCAAGGGAAAACACACTAACAAGAAGATTACATATTGGATAACCACAGTGACTGCATAGAAGCGATGGAAAAAACAGATGCCTATAAATATCTAGGATACAGACAAAAAATAGGAATAGATAATACAAATATTAAAGAAGAACTAAAAGAAAAATATAGACAAAGACTAACAAAAATACTGAAAACAGAACTGACAGCAAGAAACAAGACAAAAGCTATAAATACTTATGCTATACCAATATTGGCCTACTCATTTGGAGTAGTGAAATGGAGTAACACAGACCTAGAAACACTCAATACACTTACACGATCACAATGCCACAAATATAGAATACATCACATACATTCAGCAACAGAAAGATTCACATGAAGCAGAAAGGAAGGAGGAAGGGGATTTATTGACATAGAAAACCTACATTATGGACAGGTAGACAATTTAAGAAAATTCTTTCTAGAACGAGCAGAAACTAGCAAAATACACAAAGCAATCACTCATATAAATACATCGGCTACACCACTGCAATTTCATAACCACTTCTACAACCCTCTAGATCACATAACATCAACAGATACGAAGAAAGTAAATTGGAAAAAGAAAACACTACATGGCAAGCACCCGTATCATCTAACGCAGCCACACATCGATCAAGACGCATCCAACACATGGCTAAGAAAAGGCAATATATACAGTGAGATGGAAGGATTCATGATTGCAATACAGGATCAAACAATAAACACCAGATATTACAGCAAGCATATTATTAAAGATCCCAATACCACAACAGACAAATGCAGACTTTGCAAACAACAAATAGCAACAGTAGATCACATCACAAGCGGATGTACAATACTAACAAATACAGAATACCCCAGAAGACATGACAATGTAGCAAAAATAATACATCAACAACTTGCCATACAACATAAACTAATAAAACAACATGTTCCCACATACAAGTATGCACTACAAAATGTACTGGAGAATGATGAATACAAATTATACTGGAACAGAACCATTATAACAGATAAAACAACACCACATAACAAACCTGACATCATACTCGCCAATAAAAAGAAGAAATTAACACAACTAATTGAAATATCCATACCCAATACAACAAATATACAAAAGAAAACCGGAGAAAAAATTGAGAAATACATCCAACTGGCTGAGGAAGTCAAGGACATGTGGCATCAGGATAAAGTTGACATTATACCAATTATACTATCAACTACAGGAGTCATACCACACAATATCCACCAATACATCAATGCAATACAGCTACATCCAAACTTATATATACAACTACAGAAATCCGTAATTATTGATACATGTTCAATTACCTGAAAGTTCCTAAATGCAATATAACATATACCGTACAGTTAAAAGGAAGTCACGCTTGATCAAAGTCCGCGTCACTTTCCATTTTTGACCAGACATAACGTCTGAGAAAAGAAAGAAATAATAATAATAATAATAATAATAATAATAAACTTTACATCATAAACATGGCAGAGGTGTAGTGCATATTCTGTTTGCACACATCACACTGGATATGAAAACATAACAAGTCCCCTAAGACTAGTGTGTGCAGCTCTCAGCAAATGGCACCTGCGGGATGTGAGCTATGATAGTGTTCAGTTGCCAAATCCTGCTATACCAACAAACCATAATAATTATTATAGATGACTGGTGTTTTAAAAATTTACTGATGAAATGCTTACATTAATAGCCAGAATAATCAGGGTGAATGAAAATTAGAAACTGAAGTATATAAATGGGAAAGCATAAAAGTACATAGGGGAGTTTGGAATACCAATTTTGAGAACCCCAAGTAGCACTGTAGCCAACAACATTGTGCATATCCAAATCTCCCTAAAACCAGAATCTCCTCCCCCCTTAAAATTGCAAGTACACATAGTTAATGTCTGCATCAGATGGGCTGCTGGGACAACTAATGTGATTTTTACATATGTTTGCTTCATAGAGTTTGTTTACAATGAAAGTGCTGCAGCCATTCTTAATAGCAATGGATTTTAGGTTTCTAAGTTCTGCAGTTGCCCTTTTTAGGTAACTTTTCATATGATCTGACTATATTCTTCCAAGAGATAGGTGTTTGAGGAAGTTTTCTCTGGCAGTACAAGTATTCAGTATATGTACATACAAAATGAGCAGCTGACCAGAGATAAATACCTAAGTTCAGGTGTGTACTTGCTTGAATGTGATGCATGTCATGCTGTGTACATTGGCCAAACTGGCAGAACACTGAAAGCCAGATTTCAAGAACACCTATTAATTAAAGAAGGACAAGTTAAACATAACTCAGACTTTGCAGAACATCTAAGGTCCAGTGACCATCACACTCCCCTGTTCCAAAATTTAAAAATCCTCCACGATGCTCAAAAAGGAAATAAAATTCAACACTCTGGAAGAAATGGAAATAGTTAAGCACAAGAGAAAACAGACAGGCGGCTCCTAAATGATCTGCTCGCTGGAGAGAACCAAGTGCATTTTGACGCTATGAGATCACTGTTTAATGTTAATGGCTAAGCCTTGGATGCTGTTTAATTGAATCATGGTGCCTACTATGTTTTTCAAAAGGTTATCTTTTTTAATTTCTAATTTTTAAAGTTAACTGATTTTTATTTTTAGTTTTTACTCTCAGTGGGTGCTCTGTATTTTGCACACTGTGACTCTTGCGCTGATGTAACTCTCTGTTTCTAACAGGAAGGCTCATTAACATCTGGAAGTGGAACTTTTAAGATTGATTCTTGCCTTGTTGCAGTGGTAGCACTGATTCCCATCAGATCACCGAAGTTTAACGCTGTCGGGCTGGGCTAGCACTTGGATGGGTGGCTGTCCAGTTTGCCGAATACTGTTGGCAAGCAGGGTGCACTCAGCCCTTGTGAGGCAAACTGAGGAGCTACTTGATTGAGAACTTGCAGCTCTGGTCTCATAAACTGACATACAGCCAGGAGGACAGTGTGCTGAACACACTCCCCTCCGTATCAGCATCTAGTGACGCCTGTGGACTGAGGATGACACAGCAGCCAGTTGGTACCATTGAGTCTTCATGGCCTATTCGGGTGGAGCTTAATTTTTTTATTCTTGCTATCAGCTTTTGTATTGAGGGACATTTGAGTTTTATGTAGGGTGCCATATAGTTAACAGTGGCAGTTTTTAATGTTGATGTCATTATATATTATATTTTATGTTTGTATTTGCAGTTATCGGCATCCCTCTGAAGTATATTTTATGATTTACGTGCTGCACTTGCTTGGCATCTGGACATAGCACTGACAATGTTAGTCAGTACAGACAGATAGCAAGCATGGCACAATCATGCGCATTGAGGGGAGGGGTGTCGATTCTGGTTTTAGGGAGGTTCGGGTTTGCACAGTGTTGTTGGTTATAATACTACTTGGGGCACCTGGAATTGGTATTTGGAGTTCCCATTTATATGCTTCAATCTTTAAATGTTATTTACCCTAATCATTCTGGCTATTAACCCATTAGCACCCAATTTACTTTTAGTTAACATATATTCTGTATTTTTGGAAAACTGTATCCTGGCAACCCAATTTATACAAATATGAATAAAGTTTTTCACTTGTCGAAATGTGATATTTTTGGCCATCCTCATTTGAGGACACTGAGTGTTTGGAAGTTGTTTTGCCATTACACTGCTTACTAGGAAAACTGACAAAGGATAAAGAAATTGGTAATAATAAACAAAAATAACATTTCAAAAATATTAGTTATTTTACAATAAGTAAAATTTACAGAAGTTTTAACATGAAAATTCTCCAAAACTGAAATTTCGTTGAGGCCTGATATGATATTTGGGAAAGCATTTCATACAGAGCTTAACATACACTTCGTGCAATATGTTCTTGGCTTTCCTTCGCAGTTCTCATACTGGCATCATCTTTGCTTTTCACACCTCTGGATGACGTACAGCTTCTCGTCATATTGTATATCTGGTACATTACTCCTGGAAGCTGAGATGAACTTTGTTGGTCTTCCCTTAGCCAACCTCATTTCAAGACCTTTCTTAAGGTATGTTCTCACAATCTGCCTTCTGAATTCTTTCACTGAAAGAGAAGTTCCTTCACTGCATCTCCTGAAAGCAAAGTATGCATTCACAACAGTCATATTTACCATACTCAAAAAAAGGCACGAGTAACACTTTTTACCACGCACTGCAAATGGTACATTTCTCTACCAGCCAGTCATGAAGATTGATGCTTCCCATGAAATTCTTGCGTGTATTCAATAAATGTGGTTGTGGAACACTGATCTTTTTTTTCTGGGATGAATTCAAATGTTGAATTTTGACACTAGGATGCACAGTGTCAAAATTAGTTGCTAGTGCAACAATTTTATTGTTTTCAATTTTATGATCAGAACGTCCTTCTCTCTGTCAAATATGAACTCAAAATATCCCTTTTCTTTCTTTTTCATAACATTATATGGTGATAGGGAGCATTTCCTTGTTCTGCTTTCTCTTATAGTTCCGCTTGCACGGAATTCCAGTTCCTTCAGTTGGATGTGCAGGTCATGACTAGTAAAGTAATTGTCAAAAAATACTTTGTAACTGTTCACCTCATTGATAAAAAACAACATTTTCAAAACTACTTTGGAACCCAATGGTAGATTTGCATTGTCATCATTCTTCCTTCACGCACTACAGTAAGAAATTGTAACAGTTGCCATCAGTACAACATAAGGCCCAAAGTTTATATCCAGAGTGTATGGGATTCTGTCCCGTAAACTGCTGTGTAGTGTAATGTCCACAGTATTTCACAATCATTTCATCAACTGCCAGATTTTCCAGAGAGACTCCCCATTTTTGATAATTTTTTGCCAGAGGCTCTGCTAATGGTTTTATTTTGAAAGATTTGTCACTCTTGTTTTCATTGACCCTTTTACTATCTCTGAAATGTATTACAGATTTCATACATGAGTGTGCCCAAGGTGTCCCCAAGCAGTGGAGACATGTGCATAGTTACATTGTACTGGGTGTGTACACAGTGCCAGGACTTCAGTTCTGCTGTTGACTGAGAAGATGACTTGTGTCGGCTGGAGTGCAAGAAAGAAGAAAGGAAGTGGGGAGCAGGAGGGAGGACTGGTGGAGGGTGGCTGATGGTTCAGAGCAAGGCGGTAGGTGTATGGGATAGGAATTTGGGAGGGAAATGCAACAGATGCACAGGATAGCAATGCAACACTTTACCACTAGCAGTGGTGACTTTGGGCAGCACACAATGATGATTATAATGATGATGATGATGATGATGATGTAAATGAGTGAATTGGCTAGGTGTGAATGAACAGAGGAACAGGAGAGTATGAGTAAGAGAATGTGGGTACAGGAGAGTGAATTTATGGTCCTGATGCAGGGTGGAGGTAGGTGTGGGACATAGGGCTAATGGAGATTGAGGCCAGGACTAACATGGGAGCAAAGGATGTCTTGCAGACAGATCCCATATACTTTACTGAGAAAAGCTGGTGTTGGAAGGAAGGATCCAGATTTCATGATTTGTGAAGTGGGTGTTAAAATCAAGCATGTTTTGCTCAGCAGTGTGTTCTGCCATTGGGTGGTCTTTCTGTTGTTGGCCACAGTATGGTGGTTCCAGCAGCACAGTTGACCATCTTGTGGCAGAACGTGCTTCTGAGCATAACAAGCTCAATTTTAGTGGCTGGTTCACAACTGTTGACATCTGTATCCTTCCCCCCAACACCAGATTTTCTGAACTACATAGATGGATGTTGTCCTTGCAACAAATCTGTTCTTGCAAAAGCAGCTGTTGGCCACCCTTACCCAACACTCTCTCCCACTCCCTGTCTCCTTTACACCCTCTACCAATCCACCTGATGCAACTCCTCACCACAGTCAACTTGCAGAATTGCAGCTCCAGCATTGTGTATTCAGCAGGCAAAATGTAGCTGTGCATATGTGTGTGTGTGTGTGTGTGTGTTCGCATGTTTGCATGAGCATGTGTGCACACGCGTGCCTCTACTATTCAATCAGTTGTTGCATTTACTCCTAAATTATTTACAATATCTCAATTTCAAAGAGATAAAACAATGAATGGCATAACTGTAGGAATTGTACACCACACCTTACTTGCACTTGCTCAGGTTCACCCTTAATTAATGCTGTGGCTAGCACCTGTATCAACTATCCTGATATCACCTTCCCATGCGTTGTTTAATCACAGTCAAAGACTGAATTAGTATCTCATGATTTTGACATGATAACTGGTATCATACTGAACTCAGAAAACTGTAGAAATATTGGCATCGGTAGTATAGAAGAGGTTTAGAGTCTACATGGATACGCATGAAGTTTTAATTATTCAGGGTCTATATCTTTCTTAATAGCCTCACATGAATTCCAGTTACACATCTTAACAAGGTGATACTGGCTAAGATTGTTGTGTCACACACACTCAGTACTGAGTTTTTACAGAAATCTTCTTAACTTTGTAAAATATAAGTTGTTTTTAAGAAAAAATATATGCTTTGCATAGTGCACACTTTATCTTTTTGGATCAGGGTGTTCTGCAATTAGGGTACCAGTACCTGCTTTTGGAAAAATGACCATAACACATATACTGCTTAGTAAGGGTGAGAAAATATACTCTAAAACCAGGACAATCTTACAGTCACCTTTTTGGTTAGGGAAATATAGATATATGTAAATTACATGAACTCGTTGTTCTTATATACTGTTATTGTAGTGTGGCTGTTGTTGTTGGTTCACTCATGAACTCTGATAACTATTAAAACAATGTCCTTATCCTACATCGGTAGCAGCTGTCAATTATGTATGTGATGTACTATGGGCTAGTTCATTCATGAATTTCATATGGTATTCTGGCCTGGGGAAATTCTACAAATGTGTGCACACAAAGAGTACTAAAGCTACAAAAGAAGGATGTAAGATGCATAGCAAAATTATCTCCTGCAGAAATAAATACAGGGAACTAAACATATTACCAGTAGCATCACAGTACATATATGAAACAATTGTTTATGTAAAAAGTAACCATTATGCATTGTTAATCAGAGATATCCATGACTATAACACAAGATATAAAAATGATCATCATATTGATGGAAACTGGCTCAAATTAACCAACAAAGAGCTTGTAAAAGCAGGATGCCTTCTGCATAACAGTTTGCCAGACTATATAGAGATAACAGAAAACATGTCTGGTTTCAAAAATAAAATAAAATGTCCGTTGATGAAAACTTGTCCATAAACTGGCAAAGAATACCTAGAAACAAAAAATTAATGCTCATATATAACTGTGCAAATATATAAAAACTTTAAGAAAGCATAAAGTGACTTTAATCTTTGGTAATAACATTTTTTATATGCTGGTTTTGTTGAGGTTATTTTTGAAGAAATCAGTCATTTTACTGACATATGCATGTAGTTATGTAATTTTGAAACTTGTACTTTTTCAAATTTCATGTAAACATGATGTGTCCAATACCATTTTACAGATTGGTCCGCAGACATAATTAAATAAAAAATATAAATGTAACCAGTGCATAGATTCCATAATGGTAAAAATCATTTTTACATTGGTAAAAATCACATAATTGCTAAAAGCATATAATCCAAAAGTGAAATAAATAGTTTAACATTATGTCAAACCAAGGTGCAAGACTGGGAATTGTCTACATAGATTCTATGTGTCTTACACAAACTTTTGACTTGTTTCTTTATTTATGTCTACTTGACTTGTGTTTCTGTCATTTGTTCATTGTAGCAATAAGTGTAAGATTAATGAAGTCCACCACTGTGCATAAGGAATTAAATGAAAGTTAAAACAAAAACACAGTTTGCTGCCAAGAATAAGCTGGCAGTTGGTATTGTCAAGGAATTCTACAAGACATCAAATGTAAAATGAAATAAAGACGAACTGCTGGGAGTCACCACTGGCAGTTTGAAGACATGTCGAAATCAGCCAGAGATGGTCAGATGGTTAAATGTTTATTCTTCAGTTGTTCATGGACTGTCTCAAAAATTTCTACTCATACAGCTCTGCATGTATTGCATTTTTTCTCAATGAAATCTCATTCCATGCTTAGGCTACATTATGTATTTCATTGCAAACACACATATACATACATCTTATGAACCTCCAATTTGATCCAGTTTTGAGCTTCGTTATTTTGCCTGGAACTGTTATTTCAAGTTTCATTGATACTATGCCACCTATTTGGTTAGGTTTCATCACATGCAACACAACAATTTTTGAATTGTTATTATTAAAATCAATGCATTTTCTTTGAAGCTACATGTACATATGACAAATAATTTGTGCCACTGATCACTGTTGGGAATTAGCAATAATTAGTAAACGTGGATGAGGTAACAGGTGGCAGCAGTTGCTATTGAGGTTATGGCATGAGTGCTTGGCTGTTAGTGATACCAACACCTACTTCAACTATGGAAATGTAATGAACAGCAGAAAAAAGGACCTCAAGACTGAAAGAATGATGCTGCTAGTACTATGGTAGGTCCTCTGATGTGTGACCACAGAAATGCGGTAAAAGCCAAACCCAACAGTTGAGTGCGTCTGGGTTGGAGGGACAGGAATCTTATACTCCAAAGCTTAAATGACAATTTCTTTGTCTATGTCTAAAGCTCTTCATTCATTGTGGATTGTGGCCAATTATTCATTTTTAAGGCAATGTAAATTCAATTCCATAACAGCATGATTTATTATGACAAAGATAAAAGTTTTTCAGCCTGGCACAAATTTGTGATTAATATCAATTAAAAGAAATTCTTTTTGTTGTATTGGTAAATGTTGCATAACAGTTAAGTCAGATGTTAACTTCATTTGCAGAATACATTGTAGCATCAGTGTGATACCTCCATCTATGCATTGGGGCGTGCTGGCCTGTGTGAGGTCCCACGCTCTGGATCAGTGGTACTGCCATCTGAAAGGGGGGCCCCAACCTGAGCCTAACAACAATACAGTCAAGCCAATAGCAGTTGTTTGTGTGGGTGTCCCACAGAAGCAGAGTTGGCATTCAGTGGCAGTCTGACCACTGACGATGATGCATTTGGTATGGGTGAAGAAACCGGCTGCTATAGTGGCAAAGGAAGTGCTGGCCAGTAAAGGGTGGCAACATGGGTGTGTTGCCACATTTCTCTTCCTTTGGGGAGGCAAGAATGAGTTGGCAGCTCCCAGGCATCCCTGTACTGTTTGCTGCTGAGGTGGTCCCAGGAAGGCAATGTCTGTGGGATCTAAGGCATAGCAAGAAGCTTGGTAGAAATTGGGGAATAAAGCTGGAAGTGACCTTTGTAACGGTGGCTGCTGTTATTGCAGCTTGATAGTGGCTGCCAGTTGCCCTCGTGCAAGGGCTGGAGCAATAGCAACATCTGGCTCCCAGAAGGTGAGGACAGGGGTGTGCCAGTGTGGCTCACTGATAACCTCGCCATAAACTCCTCCTTCTCTGGGTTGGCTTCTGCGGGCCCTCAGGCTGCACCTCCTGTGATAGGCTCCCCCCTAGCTCCAGCTGTGGAAGGTCCAGTGAAGGGCTTGAAAAGTCACCTGATGAGAGCTCTATGTGGGAAAACAAGCACAGATCAGCACAAAGGACCAAAGGGGGTTAATTGACAATAACAGTTGGAGAGGTCAGAGGGCTTAGATCAGACTGCTGAGCAGATGTTGTAGGTGCATGGTAGGGACAATGGGAGTCAATGCCCCCACACAGAATCACAGCCAGTTTTAGTGGCAGGCCACCTGCCTGTCACCAGTCTCCAATTTCTACTGCCTGTGGGTGACTCCCATCAGCCAAACATAGTCCCTGGTTTGAATCTTGGAGATGACAGTGCTAGAGGTGGACAGAGGACTGGCATCAGCAGGTACAGCAAGACATGCAGCTGGCAACCGTGTGACAATTATGCTGGGCTCTTCTAAATGTAGCCCTGTAATCGCTAAGAAAGAGTAATAGTGTTCCTCTGCTGGAGTATCCCCAATGTATTTTTCCATTTGAACGTTCAAACTAGGTGTTATGCCATCCAATTTGACTGGGGGTAAATTGTGGTTATTTGATGTGATCGATGCCATTCTTAGCATAAAAACAGTTAAAAGTTCAAGATATGGACTGCAGCCTGCTATCTGTCACTAGAGTGTGGGGGAATCCTTCAATTAAATGATTTTCATGTCCACTCGTACAGTGTTCTCTGGTGTTGTGGAATGGAAGTTGACAATGTTTGGGTAATGTGAATATGGATCAATAACAATCAATCATTTGCATCTTGATTGTAGTTGGTGTACCACATAGACATGACCTGCCTGAATGGTCTTGTGTAAACCAAGAAATTCAATCTGCAAACAGAAAACTAAAAAAAAAAAAAATAGTGAAAGGCTTCCATAACACTTGTTTTATTGATACTCCTAGTAACAAGGAGCTTTATACGGCACATGGACAACACCTTAATGCAACTGGTAAAGAACTAATTGCCGCAAGGATTTATGAATCAGTGGAAACAAACAGGAAAGTGTACAAAACAGCAATAGAACTTAAATGGAAGGATACTGAAGTCTCAGATAAAGAATCAGTGAGAATTGTTACTGAGACAATATGCTGTACCAGATGCATAAACAAGCCTCTAACCAAGGGGCAGAACAGAGTGTGAACATTCATAGGTCATATCTGAAATGCAAAAAATACTATAAAGCTAAACTTCTTCTGGCAAAAAAGCAAGCAGTGGAGAACTATATAGAAAGAGCTCCCAATAAATGCAAGGCAGCCTGGCAAATAATAAAACAAGAGAATACACCGAAACGCACAGAAACAGCTCTGCTTGATCCTGAAGAATTAAATGAGTACTTTTTAAACTCAGTTAAAGAAATAAGTAACAGTATCAAAGCAACAAATTCATCTGCATTGAACCTTGTTGGAACACCACTGCCTGTTAACCTGCCATTTCAATGGAGGGCTGTCACACCTGCTGATGTTATAAAAGCTGTATCCAAATTTTCAGGTTCTAAAAGTATGGACTGTTATTGGTTATCAAATATCATAATTAAAAAGACAATACACTCAGTCGCCAAACCATTAGCTTATATTTTTAATAAATGTGTAGAATTTGGAGTTTTTCCAGATGCACTCAAGGTATCAAAAGTTGTCCCAGTTTTTAAAAAAGGAGACAAACATCTCCCCCAAAGCTACAGACCAGTCTCCATTGTTCCAATATTCTCAAAGGTATTTGAGGTGCTGATACACACACAAATAAGCAACTTCTTTGAAAAACACAATATCCTATGTAACAATCAATTTGGCTTTCGAAAGGGGAAGAACACAACAGGGGCCATCTTGGAAATCATTGACCAAACCTTAACAGCTTTTGAAACTAATAACATGGTATCACTGGTATTATGTGATCTAAGCAAAGCTTTCGATTGCATTCCTGTTGACATACTACTGGGGAAACTAGAGTTTTATGGGGTGAGAGGGAGCACTTTATCTGTGATAAATTCTTATTTAAGTAACCGAAAACAATTCATTTCAGTCAGAAATTTAAATTCTTCCATCATGGAAATCAGCACAGGTGTACCACAAGGGTCTATCCTTGGACCCTTCTTCTTCATTGTCGCTATTAATGATTTAGCTAAAAATATAGCTCACCCTGTTGTGTGTTATGCTGACAATACAACACTACTTACCACACATCAGAACATTTCAGATCTGAATAACCTAACAAAAGAAACACTAGATAAGGCCCTGGACTGGTTTGCAACCAATAAGCTCCTATGCAACCCTGACAAAACACAACTTTTAATGGGAACATCAAATGAAGTAGGCAATAAGTCAGTAAAACTCTTAGGTATTCACATTGACTGAAAACTATATTGGGAGGAACATGTCAATCATGTATGTGAAAAAATATCTCGGGTGGCATACCTTCTCTTGAAACTAAGGGAGGTAGTGAGCTTGGAGTACCTCAGGGTGACATACTTTGGGCTATTCCAGTCACATATTTCATATGATCGGATTATATGGGGGCACTCCCCTCACATCAAAAACGTATTGAAATTACAAAAAAAACTCATATGTATAATATGTAAAAGAGGTCATAGGGAGCACTGTCATCCTCTTTTTTGCAGACTCAGAATACTTACAATTATAAATTTATACATCTATGTGTCTGTACTCTATATTAAAAATAATATTTCAGAATTTATTGCCAGAAAGAAATACACGAACACAACACCAGGGCTAACGGTAATTTAGACATACCGCGCCACAAATGAGTGAGAACAGGAAATTCCCACAAAGTTAACCCACTCAAAATGTTCAATAAACTGCCAGTTCATGTTCAGTCTATGCATACAAATTCTTTTAAAATTAAGTGGTACAGCTGGCTGTCAGATAATCCATTCTATGACATTAAAGAATTCTTTGAGATGCCTGAGGAGAATATAAGCATTTAAAAGTTGTCTGTAGTTAAACATATTATTTTGTGCTGTGGTTAATTGTGTGTAATTACAAAGTTTATACTATAAACAATAAAATACCATATTATATTAGATTATAAGATAGCTTGTTGCGTTAACTTTTAAAAGCTATCCTTTGTAATTTGGTATACTGCCATGCTTCAAATGAATTCTATAATGTATTGACAGAAGTTTATTTTATTATTCTGTATGTACTAGTACATCTTGTATGACAAAGCCAATATCATTGTAAAATGATCTATGGTGAATAAAATTCTTGAAAATTCATGAAAGGCACCTGCAAAAACCAAGTGAACATGTTCCTGTGGCTGGGTTGGTGTAGGCCATGGTGAAAAACATAGTCGCACAGCAGCTTGTTGTTCCAGACATTTTTTATGTGCACTTGTTAACTGCCCAATTTGTGTGTCTATGTCCAGCCAGTAATCATAACAAAGGGCAAGATTTTAGTTCTTGACATCCCCCTGTGTCTGTGATGCCATAGCTGAAGCATGTCATGTCAAACATGCTGTGGTTACCAATCAGGGGGAGATGCATTCTGTGGTTAACAGCACCATGCTATCTACCAGACTAAATCTGTGTTGCTGCATAAAGTAACGAAATACAGAGTGTTACCTCTGTCTCAGAGTTTGTTCAGGCCACACCAGCAGGTTGTGATGTCGCAACTGCCCTAAAACAGTGTCTACACTGATGGCACTGGCAATGCATAAATAGTAATTTGGAAGGAATCTACTATCTGTTGAGCCTCATCATCAAGGTAGAAACAAAAAATTTCTTCTCAGTCAAAACTTGGACCTGGACCCATTGGAAGACGAGATAGGGCATGAGCATTGGCATGCTATGCTGTTGGATGAAATTGAATTTCGTAATTGTAGCAGTTGAGGAACAGGGCCCAATATTATAGCCTGTGGACTGTTTTATCTAACAACCATGCAGAAGGGCTAAGTAGTGAGATTAGTAGCTTGTGGCCTATGATGAGATGAAATTTCACACCATACAAAAAACATGAAATTTTTTAACACATACATTATGGCTATGACCTCTTTTTCTATTTGCAGATACTAAGCGAGGTGGCGCAGTGATTAGACACTGGACTCACATTCGGGAGGATGACGGTTCAATCCCACGTCTGGCCATCCTGATTTAGGTTTTCCGTGATTTCCCTAAATCACTCCAGGCAAATCCCGGGATGGTTCCTCTGAAAGGGCACGGCCGACTTCCTTCCCCATCCTTTCCTAATTCGATGAGACCGATGACCACACTGTCTGGTCTCCCTCCCCAAACAACCAAACCAATCTATTTGCAGATAGCTTTTCTGTGATGCATTCAAAGTTTTAGAGGAGAATATAATTGGTTGCTTGGAACCATCTTAATTTTGATGGGTGAAAATTGCCCCAAGCTCAAATTGCAGTGCATCAGTAGCTATGACTACTAGCTGTTGTTTTGGTTGGTAGGTGGCCGGGCAAAGAGCTGAACAGAGACTGGTTTTGAACATTTGAAATGTGTGCTCACACTCTGCTGACCAGGCAAATGGCACACCTTTTTAACATAACTGACTTAAGGGATACACAATTTTAGTTGCCTGCAGACTGAATTTATTATAGCATATACACTGAAGCACCGAAGAAACTGGTATAGGCATGCATATTCAAATAAAGAGAAATTTAAACAGACAGAATATGGCGCTGTGGTTGGCAATACCTATATAAGACAACAAGTATCTGGTACAGTTGTTAGATCAGTTACTGCTGTTACAATCGCAGTTTATCAAGATTTAAGAGAGTTTGAATGTGGTGTTATAGTTGATGCATGACCAATGGGCCACAGCATCTCTGAGGTAGTGATGAAGTGGGGATTTTCCTGTACAACCATTTCATGAGTGTGTATTGATATCAGGAATCTGGTAAACATCAAATCTCTGACATCACTGTGGCTGAAAAAAGATCCTGCAAGAACAGGACCAATGATGACTGAAGAGAATTGTTCAGTATGACAGAAGTGCAACCCTTCTGCAAACTGCTGCAGATTTCAATGCTGGTCCATCAACAAGTGTCAGTATGTGAACCATTCAATGAAATGTCATCAATATGGGCTTGTCCACCCCCAGTAGCTGAGTGGTCAGCGCGAGAGAATGTCAATCCTATGGGCCTGGGTTCGATTCCCTGCTGGGTTGGAGATTTTCTCCACTCAGGGACTGGGTGTTGTGTTGTTCTAATCATCATCATTTCATTCCCACCGACAAGCGAGTCGCCAAAGTGGTGTCAAATTGAAAGACTTGCACCCGGCAAATGGTCTGCCTGACAGGAGTTCCTAGTCACATGACATTTTTTAATATGGGCTTTTGGAGCCAAAGGACCAACCCTTGATGACTGCACAACACAAAGCTTTACACCTTGCCTGGGCCCATCAACACAGACATTGGACGTTGATGGCTGGAAACATGTTGCCAGCTCAGACGAGTCTCATTTCAAATTGTATTGAATGGATAGACATGTACAGGAATGGAGACAACCTCATGGATCCACAGACCCTGCATGTCAGAAAGATAATGTTGAAATTGGTGGAGGCTCTTTAATGGTGTGGGTCATGTGCAGTTGGTGTGATATGGGTCCCCTGATATATCTAGATACATCTCTGAACGGTGACATGTACATAAGCATCCTGTTTGTTCACCTACATCTGTTCATGTCTGATCTTGGGCAATTCCAGCAGGATGATGCAACACCACACACATCAGAATCACTACAGAGTGGCTCCAAGAACACAGTTCTGAGTTTGAACACTTCTGCTGGCCACCAAATTCACCAGACATAAACGTTATTGAGCATATCTGGGATGCCTTGCAATGTGCTGTTCAGAAGAGATCTCCACCCTCTCGTACACCTACAGATTTATGGACAGCTGAGCGGGGTAGCCAAGTGGTCTGAGGCGTCTTGTCACGGTATGTGCAGCTTCTCCTGTCAGAGTTTCAAGTCCTCCCTTGGGCATGGGCGTGTGTGTCGTTCTTAGCATAAGTTAGTTTAAGTTAGATTAAGTAGTGAGTAAGCTTAGGGACTGATGACCTCAGCAGTTTGGTCCCATAAGACCTTACCATAAATTTCCAAATTTATGGACAGCCCTGCAGGATTTGTTATGTCAGTTCCCTCAAGCACTACTTCAGACATTAGTTGGGTCAATGCCGCATCATGTTGCAGCACTTCTGCATGCTCACAGGGGCCCTACATGATATAGGCAGGTGTAGCAGTTTCTTTGGCTCTTTGGTGTAATTTTGCCCACTAAAGACTGGAGTTGCTTCAAGATTGTGGGCGATGGCAAAGTACCAATAGCTGCAATGTGACTATCCATTGGCTGCATTCCTCACTGTGAAATAATGTGCCCCAGGTACCCAATAGAGGGCTGAAAAAATTCTGATTTTACTAAGTTGCAGTTTAGACCTTTATCCTGGATGGTGTGGAAAAGGTGTCTGAGGTTGCAGATGTGTTCTTGTGTGCTTGGTTCTGTGACCACAGAATCATCCAAACAATTGATGCAACTCAGAATGTGTTGCACAAGTTGCTCTGAAAGACAGTGGAAAAGCACAGGGGTGCTTACAATGCTCAAAACTAATCATTTTTGTTTGTGCAGCCATTGCGGGTCATTCACTACTAGCAGCTGTTGAGCTATTCATTGAGTGGAAGTTGTAAATAGCCATCAGAAAGTTCTACTTTAGAAAAGTACTGACTCCTGCCAGTTTTACTTTTAGTTATTCTGGTTGAGGATTAGGACGTGTCGATCATGGCCTGGGCATTTGCTGTCTCTTTAAACTTGCTGCAGAGATGGAGCTTTTTAATTATCACTAGTGGCATCATCCACTGACTAGATATAATTGGTTCTATCATGCCCAGCTCCATTAATCATTGTTTGCATAGTGCTAATGGCACAGGTTGTGCCTGAAAGAAATGTGCCTGTGCTGCTCGGATGAATAGTGAAAGCTTTAGTTTTGCCTAGCCCTGGTGAAAAAATATCAGTAAATTCTTTACATAGGTCTTCTATCTCTGGAATGGCAGTTCTTATGAAAACAAGTTTACTGAGTCTGAAATCGTAAATTCGAAAGCTGCAACTGCATCTAATCCAAACAAATTCTCAGCTGAAGCACTGTTTCTTGCTATAAATGTTAACTGATGGACCATGGTTTTGTAAGCAGTGTCTA
Source organism: Schistocerca cancellata (assembly GCF_023864275.1). Taxonomy (NCBI): domain Eukaryota; kingdom Metazoa; phylum Arthropoda; class Insecta; order Orthoptera; family Acrididae; genus Schistocerca; species Schistocerca cancellata. The sequence continues at coordinate 148,265,573 of NC_064629.1, forward strand.
CTGTAAATTGACCTTTTATAGGGATCTACTGCTTATTGTAGCTGACAAACCTATGTGTAGTGTGCATCAAAGCTGAGGCATCAAGGTGCAGGTACATGCAGGTTTTAATGAGAGAAGCTGTTGCACCAGTGTTGATTTGCACTTGTATGGGCTTGCCATTGAAGTTCATGGGTACAAATAATTTATTTGGCACTGTTACTTGGGTTCTGCACAGTAGGGTCATAATGTTTATGTCCATCAGTTTTTCACGTTGTGTTGCAGCACAAACCGACACAGAGTTACATACTAGTAGGATGTGTCCTTGCTTTTTACATTTATTGCAGTAAGACCAATGATTCAGACAGCTAACACATTCACGTTTGCTGAAACTGTTGAGGCAAGATGGTAGTGGGCATCGGATGGCAGATTTCACTTGGAGCCACTGGTGTTGTGGTTTAACTGAGGCATCAGAACCTCTTCTAAAGTGGGGTCATCAGATTGTAATGCCCATTGGCAGACCTCTTCATCTGGTGCCAAATGAATTACTGCATCTCTGACCATGGTATTTGTGTGCAACATTTATACTCTGTAGCAACAAATTTGCACTTCCTATTAAGGCCCCATAATTCTGCTATCCAAGCACAGTGTGTTTGGTTAGATTGCTTCTTACATTGATAGAATTCTACCCTCAAAGATATCACATGGGAAAAATGGTGATGATAAATCATTAGTAGGTGACACATTTCCTTGAATGGTAGCAATGTGGGTTCCATGAGGGGAGCCAAATTGTATAATAAGTGGTATGTGTGGGGTTTAATTCACAACAGAAAAGAGCTTTAATAGGGTCATCAACTGTTACTTTGAAAGCTGTGAAGTGCTCACTTAACATATTTTCGTACGCCTCCGAGTCCTTGGTCAGTTCGTCACATGCTGGAAATAGTGGTGGATGGGCTGGCTGTTGTTGCTGTTTGATAAGTAGTCCCATCAGCACCTCTTTCAACATGACCATATTTTCTTGCTGCTGTCTTTCCAAACATTGTTGACCTTCCAGTTACTGTTGCAGCATGATCTTAAGTAAAATTTTCAACAAAGCACACGTTGCCATCGCAACATTTGTCATAGTCACACACAAAAGTCTGAACGTCTGTGTTGTCATTTTTGTGGTAAATAAGCACACAAAAAAGTATGCACAAGAGTTAAATAGTTCAATAATGACACAAACTTCATGGTATAATGCAGGTGTTATAAACAAAAGTCCAAAGAGCACAGTCAAAAACAGAGTCCAAGATCATAGCCAACTGCATTTCATGAGAGCAGAGAACTAGTAATTGGTATAACAGTGCAAATGAGAGAATTACACAAGTAGTCTCTGGTCAGGTTTGTATGCCAGCGGTTGGTATCTTGGTGAGCTGTAGCAGGGCTGGTCAGTGGTGGCATTCACAGGCCTAGGTGAGATCCCACCCTCCGGATCAGTGCCGCTGCTACATGGAGGTGGGCCCCATGCTGAGCCTAGTGACTGCATGGGTGAGCAGATAGTGGTCATTTGCATAAGTGCCCCATGGAAGTGGAGGCAGTGTCCACTGCTGGTCTGGTGATTCCTACACCTGTGATGAAAATGCAGTGGGTATGAGAGAAAAACCAGTTGCAAAGATACAAATTCAACACAATATACACTCTTATGAAGTGTGAGCAAAAATTGTTTTTCTTCACTACCCTACAAAATTCATAGAAGTAGAATTTTCAGAACCCAATACCAAGAGCTTTTTTACACTTGAGCCTCTAAACTTTCTATCCCCTGTGGACCTTTTAACCTATTTTAGACAAGCTAAAATTGTGATTAGACAATGAGATATCTTGCTGTGATACATAAATGCTGCCAGACAAGAACCTTCACTCTGCGATGAAATATGCTGCTAGGTTGACTCAAATTTGTGAGAGCAGGGGACCATCCTGTCTCATAAAAGGACGAACATTGAACATTGATGTCTTGAGGGTTGTAATCAACCCTGTAAGCAGTTAGCAACATGAAGTGAGACAGAAGCCAAATTAACCACTACTAAAAGACAATTAGGTACATAATGTAAACTCATCTGTGAACAGAAACAGAAAAAAAACCCTGGACCAATCATGGGAGAAATAAGTCATCTGCTTCAGTTGCTACTGAAACATGACTATCAGTGTGGGAAGATTTGTAGGACAGGCCATTTCAATATTGATTCTGTTATAGTACTGCTCTTGATGCTGTTTGAGTTCCATTCATCCCACCACCCTGTTGCCGATACCAAGTTTTCCAAAGTTTATTGCACCACACACTGTACTATTGCAGAGTGTTAGAGAACTGGAGTCAATACTGTCTGGAGAGACTCATTATGATTGGCAGCAACATACGTAGCAGGTCATCATACTCTGTGACCATGAATTCACTGTACCAGTCTCGGCAAACACTGCGATAGAATGGTAATCACATTACCCTGCCTTTCACTCCCCTACAACCAGAGGAAGTAATTCTCTGACACCCTACACTTCATACTTGAACACCCAGAGAAAGTGCCCTGAAAGGGATGTTCACCTGAACTGATAAACTCATCACATACTTCAATATTATTTAAATGCTGGTATCAGTTTTATTTTTTGGTAGTTAAATAAATGTTGGTGTGGTACAGTTCCCAGTTTTGAATAAAAGCATCTTATTTATTGTTGGAAGTCCATTCCAGACTGGAATTCCTTCCCTATTAACTTAGAATGACATTGTTTGTCTTAAAAAGTATTATTCCATCTGAATTAAATGTTCTTAAATCCACCAAAAATTAATCCATAAGTGCCAAGTCACTGCCTCCTAAATGTATGGTTTGAATTAACTAGGAAGAACCCATTATATAATTGGCTATTCCCATCTTATTATTCATGTAATATAAATGTTGATAGAGAAAAAATTGCATGGAACATCAGTACTTTAATTGAGAGTGAAGTAGGCAATAAATATCTTGTAGGGTTTGTTTAATACAAACCATTCATGGGGAACTATCATTGCATGACACTTTTACAGAATGCATTTTGCTTTGGCTTGCAGCAAACGTACATATTCTGATGGCTAGGTGTATGACTCATGTTTCTGCCTAATTTGTCAAGTGATTCCTGTATTTTTACTTTTCATTTTCATGTATTTTGATTCAATAGTACTGTACCATAGTTATTTTCTGTTGATTTTTTAATGTTAATTAAAATTGTTCTTTGTTGCTGTGGTGGATTCTGAAGGAATTAGGAGTTCTGAAGCAATAAGCCCAAAATATATCCTCATCCCAATACATTTTCTATGATAAAATCAAATGCACAGTTTAAAGAAGTTGTGAATAATGTGGAAGGATAAATTGCAAATTTCACAAAATGTGATTTTGATTGTCATGGGGGGTACAAATGATATCAAAAGCAAGCTTCAAAACTTCACAGAGAATATTATCAGTCTCTTACAAAAAACAAAAAGTATCAAACTCATCTTCTGTACAATTCTTCATAGATTTAAAAAGTTACATTGGAACAATGTAATGTATCAAATGAATAATTGTTTAGTAAATGAAACTCTGGAACACAACCATGTAACCACTGTATATGTAAACAGGTTCTTGAGACAAAGTGATTACACAAAAAATTGTTAGCACATGGTAACTGAGGGAAAACAATAGCTGTGTAGATTTTGATAATACACAACAAAGTCAAACTGAAATCAGTCACTTCAGATAAAAATAGTCTCAGCAGAACATAACATTCAAAAGTCATGTGAAATAAGTGGACTGGAATCTTATTCTCAAAATGCAGACAAAAATGAGAGCAACATTAATATCAATATTAACTAGCACCAAAATCACATCAACCACTGAAGAAAGACACAGGGAAACACTCAAATGAAACATATGTGCTTTTTCATCATAAAACACACAGTTAAACACATCAAATCAAAGGAAGGAGAGACTACAACCCTGCACTGTTTGGCTCCCAGAAAAAAAAACAGATACCATCATCTGTAACATCAATCTTCTGCGGCTTGGCAACCCAGTAAAAGACTGGAGACAATATTTACAAAGAATGAATGGTTTTCTGTGCTCCAGAAGAAATAGGTCAACTCAGCATCACATCAAACCATGTCCCAGCAGAAAGGATCATCAGAAACACATAAGCCCCAAGTTTAAGAACTAAGAGCTCACCTTGCAGGGTTTCAGCAACATTTTCAGTCACTAAGAAATAAGACTGATGAATTTCAATTAGTGTTAGAAAATGAACTCAAGGATATATTACCTTTGTGTCTGGATGCAGGAAGACACACTGAAACTGGTATGCCTTCCAGATTTCACACTAGGAAGTAACTTTTGCAAAAAAATCACAGAGTTATGCTAGCTTTATTTTACACATCATATTACATTTATCCACATTTAAAGAGACCTACCTTTCATGATGCCAAGTGAAAATTTTGTCCAACTCTTTTTGGAATTACCATCCAGAGGCAATTGTTAGTAGGCTTCTGACACATCTAATGTGGAAAAATTTGGGAATATCTTCTGGGTACTAAATGGGCACAATTTTTTTACTGTACATACAGAGAAAAAACTTGATGCTATCCTGTCACAAGATTAGTGGTGAACGTCCTGAGCAAGACATGCTAGTAGGATTGTAACTGGTCAGTGAAGCCCTTACAAAAGTGTTACAGAAATACTCAGTGAATTTCAATAGGAATCTGTTGTAACCCTATAGTGCAAGCACGCATAATTAAACAGTGCACAATACAGGTAACTCCATGGCTGGTATAGAGAGGTCACATCACAACCTCGACGGACAGTGCAGGAAGCACTGTGTGGTGTGCACAACAGCCCAATAGAAGCCCTGCTTTCCAGGCCCTTGGCCTCACTTACGTACTTTTTCAGGTCAAGAGGGGAGAGCTTTTTTTATATTTTTGTAGAGAATGGAGGGATATTGATGCCTTCTTGCATACTGCAATTACATGGTCAGTCTGATTTAGATTTAATCTATTATTACTCCTAGACTCTTTGCTGAGGGAGAGAAGTTGATATTTGTCCCTGTTGGGACTAAATATGATAGGAGCCTAGAATGGCCAACTAGTTCCACTTGGGTTTTTCATAGGCTGAGCTTTAACACTACATTCTGTGCCCATTTTGATAGTGCACACCAATCAGTATTGAAATTCTTGACAGCTTTTGTAGTGTAACATGGAATGCCCTGTTCCACCATGAGCCTTTAGGACAGCTAAAGATGATTGTACTGTTTAATAACTTATTAAGTAGCATGCATCTGGGAAGCATCAAGTGTGTGCCCTCCGATCTGTTGGTTGTGCAATGGTGCATGAAGCAGTAACAGCAAAGTACAGCAGTAAGCTGTGACATGAGGTAGAAGGAGTCTCTTTCTGTATGAGCCCATTTATGCTTTGGCACTGTGACATGGTGGTGTCATGAACTCCTAGGAGTAAGAAGCCTGCTGAAAATGTCAACAAGGACCCAAACAAATGAATTACTTATCACTGACTTCTACACTCCTGGAAATGGAAAAAAGAACACATTGACACCGGTGTGTCAGACCCACCATACTTGCTCCGGACACTGCGAGAGGGCTGTACAAGCAATGATCACACGCACGGCACAGCGGACACACCAGGAACTGCGGTGTTGGCCGTCGAATGGCGCTAGCTGCGCAGCATTTGTGCACCGCCGCCGTCAGTGTCAGCCAGTTTGCCGTGGCATACGGAGCTCCATCGCAGTCTTTAACACTGGTAGCATGGCGACAGCATGGACGTGAACCGTATGTGCAATTGACGGACTTTGAGCGAGGGCGTATAGTGGGCATGCGGGAGGCCGGGTGGACGTACCGCCGAATTGCTCAACACGTGGGGCATGAGGTCTCCACAGTACATCGATGCACGTGCCCGTCGACCTGGGACCGGACCGCAGCGACGCACGGATGCACCCCAAGACCGTAGGATCCTACGCAGTGCTGTAGGGGACCACACCGCCACTTCCCAGCAAATTAGGGACACTGTTGCTCCTGGGGTATCGGCGAGGACCATTCGCAACCGTCTTCATGAAGCTGGGCTACGGTCCCACACACCGTTAGGCCGTCTTCCGCTCACGCCCCAACATCGTGCAGCCCGCCTCCAGAGGTGTCGCAGCAGGCGTGAATGGAGGGACGAATGGAGACGTGTCGTCTTCAGCGATGAGAGTCGCTTCTGCCTTGGTGCCAATGATGGTTGTATGCGTGTTTGGCACCGTGCAGATGAGCGCCACAATCAGGACTGCATACGACCGAGGCACACAGGGCCAACACCCGGCATCATGGTGTGGGGAGCGATCTCCTACACTGGCTGTACACCACTGGTGATCGTCGGGGGGACACTGAATAGTGCACGGTACATCCAAACCGTCATCGAACCCATCGTTCTACCATTCCTAGACCAGCAAGGGAACTTGCTGTTCCAACAGGACAATGCATGTCCGCATGTATCCCGTGCCACCCAACGTGCTCTAGAAGGTGTAAGTCAACTACCCTGGCCAGCAAGATCTCCGGATCTGTCCCCCATTGAGCATGTTTGGGACTGGATGAAGTGTCATCTCACGCGGTCTGCACGTCCAGCACGAACGCTGGTCCAACTGAGGCGCCAGGTGGAAATGGCATGGCAAGCCGTTCCACAGGACTACATCCAGCATCTCTATGATCGTCTCCATGGGAGAATAGCAGCCTGCATTGCTGCGAAAGGTGGATATACACTGTACTAGTGCCGACATTGTGCATGCTCTGTTGCCTGTGTCTATGTGCCTGTGGTTCTGTCAGTGTGATCATGTGATGTATCTGACCCCAGGAATGTGTCAATAAAGTTTCCCCTTCCTGGGACAATGAATTCACGGTGTTCTTATTTCAATTTCCAGGAGTGTATTTTTGATGTATGATTTCAGATGATGTATATGTTATGTTGGCATTAATTTATCGAGCTTTTTGGGAGCTACTTGATTTACAACCTGTCTATTACTGAGTTGAAGAGTTAAAATACAGAAGAGTTTTTAGCAGCTCAGAACAGTGACTACTTCCTTGCAGTGCCACCCTGTCAGGAAACAAAGTCTATAAGGAGAAGAAGTTTATGCACAGCTGTGGGACAGATTAGCCAGACCACAAGAACAATGAAGCAAAGTGACTGTGTATTTGCAGCATTTATTAAAGGTAACATTCATTGAGAGAGTGAGAGATCCAATGTTACTGCGACATATCACACATATCTATATAAAGTACATTACATCATATGTGGTGACTGAAGAGTGAGTCAGACACATGACACTGAAAAACAAAGATTTAAGGAAGAAAACATGATGATTTTGGAGAAGATTTGTCAAAATATTATGAAGAAATAGATCATTGCCAGGAGCAACTAAAAATCAACAACAGAACATCTAACATATGTAGGTTACAGTGTGGCACAATTTCAACATCTTAATGAAGAAAAGTTAATCTTCATCAAAACAGGACATTTGAAGAAAATTAATCAAAAGATTTCAATATTGCAGGGGTATGGTACAGCTAGTCACTTATTATGATGTCAGGCATGTTTCATATCTAATTGGAATGAATGACATATATTACAACGCAAAAGGTGTGGTTAGCAACAAAAATAGCCAATGTTATTGTAGCCGATGGTCTACGCAGTGGCGCTCATCATGCAGACATTGTCTACGGTGCTGCATGTTATCTCATCACTGAGACAGTGGCTGTTGCAGCAGGAGCAGCTGAGTAAAACTACATGACATGCCACACCACACATTCATCTGCATCTGCATTTCGCCATTGACTCTCACCTGAGAGCAGTATGCATCACCCAGTGAGATGTATTAAACCACTCTGTTCAATGACTAACGATTTGTGAAACCTGCAAGAATTGTTTCAGCAGTGGTGTTTAAGTAATAGTATGGACTATTTTAAAGGAATTCATTATATTGTATTATTAACCTTTTATGCATATCACAACATATGCCAACAAGGCATAGGTGACTGATGTGTATATAGCATCTGATGTACCTGTGACATTTAGAAAGTGTATGGAGTATTATACTGAAAGGTAAAGGATGGTATTAAAGAGAATAATAGAAAGAATCTCTTAAACTCTTGACTGGGCTGTTCCTTGTGCCACTATCTTTTCCTGCCTATGTAATAATTCCCATGCCTCATGGCACTTTCTTGCAGCATGGCATACTCTGACATGTTTTGGTGCACTTTTCTCAAGTCAAGTCATTGTTGTGATTGTAAGTTGTCAAAAATTCAAAGCTTTTGGCAGCAGGAATGTGTACTATGAAAATATGAGTGAACATATACACAATACTTTTCACAAAATAGATACTTCAAGAATTTCCTTCCTTGAGTAATACATTTCAAAATCAGGTTTCTGAGCTATTCCTTGCAAACAAAGGCTAGAAAGCTCAACCTTTGGTTGGTAGCTATCTGTGCAGCTGCAATCATTGTTTCAGTATACCCATATGTGAACTTAAAAACTGTTCAGTATAAATTTTTCATCCCATTATTTATTATTGTTAACAATCTATTACTAAAAATGAACTTGAAAATACCAAGTGGACCCTTGTGGCTGGTGTAAAACTCTAAATACACTTTGTAGAGCTTTGCAAATGTTGCAAACTATGGGCCCAAGTGCTGCTTGTTGAGCATGCAGTGCTTGGTTCATTGAGCATGTTCGAAAGTTTACAGTAAAGGAGGGTACCATTAGTAAAAGATTAGAAGAAACCATTAGAGAGGAATTCATGGCTAGAGTTACAACAAAGGATAGTAAAATAGCAGATCCTGAAAATAAAGTTGGGAAACTAACAGACAATAAGCCATCTGAGGTATATGAATTAGTATATAATGAGTTTCAAGTGAATTTTACAGATGTAAATAATAATTTTCATGTAGCACACAGTGAAATCATGAATATGAAGGGAAGAGTAGAAACATTAAAGCAAGAACAGGTCCTAAGTCAAGAATCTATCCTAACTAGTTAGGAAGACAGACTGCAGGCACTGGTGGAACAAAACGTACATGGTACTGGCAAATTATCAAGTAGTAAAATAACTTCTGTGAGAAGTATGGTTGACCACCAGCAGGAATTTCAGAAAATATGGGACTTCTGGGAGAAACAAAAAAACCCAATAGGGAGTAAACAACCTACTGCTAATATTGGGGTTTCTAAAGAACTTTTTGAGGGATGGCAAATATGAAATGGCTTCATTTGTCAAAACGGGTTCCCAAATAAGATGGGGAGGTGCATCTAATAGACTTCTTACAGGTGTTTTCTCTTTCACTATGAAGTAGATGGGATGATTTAAAGAAAGTAGATTTTGCATTAGGTTATTTGGTAGGAGATGCAGTGGTATAGAATAATGACCCTTCCAAAGATTTCAAATCTTGGCAAGATTTTCAAGAATTTCAAAAGATAATATTGGTCTTCCACCACACGGGAAAAATTGCCACTCAAACTGCTGAACCTAAACATTACAGTAGTTCTTGGAGCACCTATAAAAAGTATGTAGTATGGTACCTCACTAGAGTGAAATAATTAGACAATCAATTAGATGAGGAACATTTAGTATAGGTATTAATACGCAGGCTTCCTCACAATTTGAGACAGGAAACATGGTATAGAGGGTGGAAAAATGTAAACGATTTATTCACTTTCATAGAGGATATAGATACTTTAAACAAGGAAATAAATTAAAGTTTCCAAGATACAATTCATGTAAACAGCAACAAGAATAACAAACAGTATTCTAATCCTTTCACAAAGAAACAAGAGACAAATTTTTGTCATGTGTTTAGCAAGGGTTATAGGCCAGGAGAAAATGCTATAAATAAAATATATTCACAAGCATTTGAGCCAAACAATCATAATACTATGAACAGTAATTTGAACAATATGGATATGACAGAACCTAGTAAGGATATAATACAGAGTAATTATCCTGTAATGTTAATAGAAAACAAAGAGCATCCTGGATCACAGGCCTAATTCCAGGATGTGACAGATCAATACCTGGCCCATATATGAGAACTTTATTTGCTTACACTTGCAGAGAGCTGGCTAAAGGCTGGTTACTGGAGGAGGAGAAAGAAATAGAGAGTACAAGTACACAACCAAAACCAGTAGTAATTGGAGTAATATTTAATAAGGAAGTAGATCTTTACATCGATTCAGGTAACAAAACTTCATTGATATTGAGGGAATTAATACATACATATAAAAAGAAAGAACTGTTTGCTATCTTGCTCAAGGTAATTCAATTAAACAAGAGACCGGAGCATCCATAAAAATAGGAACATTTTGCTTTACACAGACATTAAGAGTACTAACAAATATTAATCTTCAAGTGCTGCTGGGTGTAGACTGGTTACTAAAATATAAAGTGAGTTTCAATTTCAGTACAGCATCACTAAAATGTGAGTTACCATGATTATCCTTTGTGAGTACCATTTAAGATGGATTCAACAATGAACATGAAAGTGTACCACTAAGTAATTTATGTTTAGTAGCTAGTGCCAAAATGTTAGTCAAGGATAATTGTAGATCCTTATACATATATAATAAAGCATACAAGTTTACTCTATTAACAGAGCAACAAAAGATAAGAATTATATAATAGTCTATGGACTTATGAAGTAGTCTTTTCTGATAAACTAGAAGTTATAGGAGAATATATATGGTGAATCACCTAAAGCTTAAGCTGCAGATATTGTGGAAATGGAAAGCACTTTTGATTTGCAGTTTTCACAGAGTGTATTGGTAATCAATGGCTCATATTGTTAGCCAATAAACAGTTTGTAATACTACTTAGAAATTGTGTCTATTTTTTATGCAAACATACACTTTTTTAAATGGAACAATGCTTACTAACAGGGTAAATTTAAAATGTATTTGTTACAGGATTCTAGTACAAGTCTTTTACAAGATATCGTATTTTGAAAAGTTTCCACATTGACACTTGTTTGTACCATTCAAACTGCGTAGTTGCTAGGTATGATGTTATGTTCGCTTACAGTGTGCTTGTGTGTTCCTTGACTACACTGTGACTTGCCAGTCAGTTAGTGCATGATAGCCCAAGCAGGAGGTTGTGAGTGGATGATGGGATTTACAAATGCAGAAAAAGCTGACATACCTACGGTGTATAGAGATGTAGGAAGAATGCAGTTTGTTCTTGTACAGTTCATGCAGCAAGATATCCCAGTACATGTCAACCATTTCAGCAATTATTTATCAAACTCTTCAAGCTATTACATGAAAGTGGTATTATAGCACATAGATAACATAAAAGAAAGAAATAAGTGATTACAGAAGAGGAAGAAATTGAAGTTCTTGCTGCTGTTGCAGTTGATCCACACAAATCTCCCATGAAATCACATGCGGTAGTGGCATGAGTCAGGCAAGTGTCCTATGCATACTCCATCAACATAGGTTCTATCCCTATCACATCTCTCTCCATCAAGAGCTGGATGGAAATGATTATGAATTGTGTTAACTTCTGTACATGGACATTAAGACAGGATACTCCAGATGTATCATGTATGTTGTTTAGTGATGAAGCCACATTCACCATTCATGACCAGATAAACCACTGAAACATGCACTATTGGTCTGTTGAGAATCCCTGTTGGCTTCATGAGCTGGAACATCAGTGTCCATGTATTGCAAATGTATAGTGTGGGATAGTGAACCATCAGCTCATAGGCCCATTTTTCATAGGCAGAACACTGAATGTGCACAAGTACCATCTTTGATAGATGCTAGAAAATGTTCCTCTTCAAACAAGGAGGAAACTGTGGTACCAACACGATGGCTGTGCAGCCCATAGTGCACGAAGTACTACAGCATGTCTTCATGAATTGTTTCTAAATCATTGGATTCAATGCAGAGGACTTGTACCTTGGCCAGCCCATTCTCTGGATGTGACGCCTGTAGACATTTTTCTGTGGGGAATGCTGAAAGATGCTGTCTACAATGATATACCAATTACACCCAATGATATACAACAACGTATAACTGCAGCTTGCTGAGACATCTCCACTGAAATGCTAGCACCACACAATACCACCCTGGACTGGAACAGCTGAACCACATCATTTCTCAAGGCTTTGATTACCTGACATCATCCCCTGAAATGAGGGATGTCCTACCCAAGATCCTCCCTACCCCTCCTAAAGTGGCGTTTCATTGCCCACCCAACCTCCACAACATCCTAGTCCATCCCTATGCCACTACTGATCCCAACTTCTTGCCACAGGGATCATATCCCTATGGAAGACACAGGTGCAAGACCTGTCCAATCCACCCACACATCACTTCCTATTCCATTCTTGTCACAGGCTTATCCTAATCCATCAGAGACTGAGCCACCTGTGAAAGCAGCTGTGTCATATACCAGATTTGCTGCAAGCATTGCTTAGCTTTTTATATTGATATAAACACCCACCAGTTGCCCACCAGAATGAACAGCCACTGCCAAACTATGGCTGAGAGCAAAGTAGCTCCTCCCAGTGGCACAACATACAGCCAAATGCAACATGCTTGATTTCAATGGCTGCTTCACTTCCTGAGCCATCTGGGTCCTTCATTCCACCACCGACTTTTCTGAAATGTGCAGGTGGGAGTTGTACTTACAACAAATTCTCCACTCCCAAAATTATTCCAGCCTCAACTTACAGTAACCTACTGTCCCCAAACCCTCTGCCCAACAGTTTTCACATCCTCTGCCCTATCATCTACTCCCTATTCTTGTTTCTCACACTCTTTGTGTGTTGCCCTCTGCCAACACACCCACTTGTCTTCCCCCTTCCTTGCTCCTCTGCTTTGTCGCTCACTGTTTCCCCCCACCTCTCCCCACCTCCCTGCCACACAGCCTCCCAACACTACACCTGTCAGCAATCTACCCCCTACACGCTCCGCCAGACAGTGCACTTCTCTTTCCCCACCAATTCCCTGCTATCCCTTCCCAGCCGACTCCAGATTGCTGATTTCTTTCTATGTGACAAAAGCATTCCAGTCTGAGCTGCCAGAGATGGCGGTCATATGTGTGTGAGGTGTGCTTGCTTGTTTATGAATGTTTGTGTGTATTTCCTTTGCTGAAAAAGGTTTCAGTGAAGAGCTAACATGTCTCTTTTTGTTGTCCTCATCTGCAACTCAACATGACATCTTTATGGTGAATAGCAATCTATCTTTTCCTTACATTGTTGATATTCCAAACTGGAGTGTCCATCATTTTGCATTAATTGCATTTTGCATTTATTTATTTTGCATTAATTGTGTTAGGTGCATCAAAGATTCTTGGGAGGAGATCCCCATGTGCAGAGCGCACTGGTTACAATGGGCGTGATGAGCTAACAACAATCGAAGGAGTCTGACAAAATTATGTTTCAAGTGTTTAACAGCAGTTGGGTGAAAATTAATAAAAAATATGGTTTTCTTTGGGGAGAAAGTGCACCATACGGAAAATTAAAGTTCAGACACTAAAATTAAGTTATATTGATTCAATAGAATATTGAATAAGTATGAAAAAACAGGAATAACAAAAATTAATACAATACTTCTTTTAATGTAAATGTCTTAATGGAATATAGTCTAATTAAGGGAACAACATAAAATTATCTCAAACACAAGAACAGCCACAGTAGTCAATATATAATTGGCTGGATATTTAAAAGGGTGAAAAAAAGGAAAATCCTTCCTTATTTACACAAAGTGGAATTTGTCAATAATTTGAACACTTTCTAACTGCTATGAAGATACATAAGAAAAAACAAAGTTCAGGTTAATATGAAGACTAACCTATTGTAGATAAAATTAAAGCTTTTATATGTAGCTATAAGACTGATATCAGAATTTTTATAAAGAATATCATAAATATTTAGATTTGCTTTATTATGGGAAGTCAGATATAGTTGAACCAAATGTAGAGGTTGGAAACTGAGGAGATTTATGTATTAACCACCAGATACAGTCAATCATTATGTAAAGGAACCTCTTTCTGTTGATGTATGAAAATATGCAAGAATAGGGACTGTGCAATTAATTTAGATTATAAGGTGAAGTGCACTTGCTTTATGAGAAGATAGGAAGTGTAGATAGATAGAGAGGCCCATGAGCGACTGATCCATGCTGTGGTTCAGGCATATTTATGAAAGTAGTGGTCTGTATTTTAATGTGAATAGGAATTTGGGGGTCGGTATATAAAACAGATGGGCCTAATCTGCAGTCAGGTGAATTGGAAATGGAAATGTCGTGTGGCTAGCAGGACCTAATATAGGAGATTATCAAGCAGGATTTAGAAAAGGTAGATCATGTGCAGAACAGATTCTTAATTTAAAAACAATTTTGAGAGTGAGAGCTATAAAAAACAAAAATACAGTAGTTACTTTTGTAGATTTCAGTTGACAGACAAACACTATTCCAGGTACTTTAGGAATCAGGGATAGATCAAAACACTGGAAGACATGTTGAACAAACACTCACAGATACAACATCAAGAATTAAGTTTCAAGGTGAAATTTCTGAACCATTCAAAATCAAAACAGGAGTTCAACAAGGAGACGGACTGTCCTCAATTTTCTTTAACTTAGTTTTAGATAAAATAGTAAATACATGGGAAAGCACATTAAAAACAGAGGCACAAAGGGTATAAGCATGGGCCAAGGAAAGAACAAATTTGAAGTGAAATGTTTAGCATTTGCAGATGATATGGCATTGATAACTGAAAACCGAACAGACACAACAGCTATGCTTGATCTGTTACACGAGATTGCTGAAGAGACTGGGCTAAAAATATCCTATGAAAAAAACCAATTATATAGAACACAAACATAATACAGAAAATTTAAGAAAACAACGTATGGAAAAATTAAAAGAGTTGACAGATTCAAATACCTGGGGGAGTGGATCCAAGCCAATGGACTGGATAACACAACAAATAAAGAAAGAATAAAAAAGTTAGAATTTGCATATAAATGAACACAAAACTACTACAATAAGAAATCAATATCCATAAAATCGAAGATTAAACATTATAATTCAGTTATTAGGACACAAGCAACGTATGGATCAGAGTGCCTAACATTGAATAAGAAAGGCAAATTAAGTGTACTAGAAAAAAGAGAGAGAAAAATACTAAGAAAAATTCTAGGTCCTGAGAAAAACAAGGAAAATAGGTGGATTAAATCGAGAAATGAAGACTTATACAAAAATACAGAAAAGATCACAGATACAATGAGAAAGAGATGGCTAAAATTTTATGGATATTTAAAAAGAATGGAAGAAATACGAATTACAAAGAAAATTTTTAATTATGTTAGTAAGCTGAAAAAAACTGTAGGATGGATAGAAGCAGTAAAGAAAGATGCCAACAAAATAGGTGTTACAGAAGAAATAATATGTGACAGGAAACACTTCAGGCTACTGATAGAAAACGCAACCTATGAAGAAGATGAGCCTCAACCCAAGAGAGTGTGGACAGATGAGCACAGATGAGCAGTTGGCAAGAAAATGAAGAAATGCTGGGAAGAATGGAAGACAAAGAAACACCATAAGTCTTAAGTTGTATGCTATCCACAGCTGGCCAAATTCATAAATAAATAAAATAAAAATATAAAAAAAATTAAGTCTTGGACAGTGCAGGAAGAATGCAAATAAATCAGTAATCAGACAGCACTGTAGCGATGTCCTCCTTAGGTAGTGGCTTAACTAGTCCCTGGTTCGAGGCTTCACGGAAAACACTTGTGCTTAAGGAGTGGTTGAAGATATCTGTTATAGTGGGCAGTAGTGAGTCAATAATAAGCTTCATCATTTGGACTGTGATGCCATCATGTCCAGTAGATGCTGATCTGATATACACTCCTGGAAATTGAAATAAGAACACCGTGAATTCATTGTCCCAGGAAGGGGAAACTTTATTGACACATTCCTGGGGTCAGATACATCACATGATCACACTGACAGAACCACAGGCACATAGACACAGGCAACAGAGCATGCACAATGTCGGCACTAGTACAGTGTATATCCACCTTTCGCAGCAATGCAGGCTGCTATTCTCCCATGGAAACGATCGTAGAGATGCTGGATGTAGTCCTGTGGAACGGCTTGCCATGCCATTTCCACCTGGCGCCTCAGTTGGACCAGCGTTCGTGCTGGACGTGCAGACCACGTGAGACGAAGCTTCATCCAGTCCCAAACATGCTCAATGGGGGACAGATCCGGAGATCTTGCTGGCCAGCGTAGTTGACTTACACCTTCTAGAGCACGTTGGGTGGCACGGGATACATGCGGACGTGCATTGCCCTGTTGGAACAGCAAGTTCCCTTGCCGGTCTAGGAATGGTAGAACGATGGGTTCGATGACGGTTTGGATGTACCGTGCACTATTCAGTGTCCCCTCGACGATCACCAGTGGTGTACGGCCAGTGTAGGAGATCGCTCCCCACACCATGATGCCGGGTGTTGGCCCTGTGTGCCTCGGTCGTATGCAGTCCTGATTGTGGCGCTCACCTGCACGGCGCCAAACACGCATACGACCATCATTGGCACCAAGGCAGAAGCGACTCTCATCGCTGAAGACGACACGTCTCCATTCGTCCCTCCATTCACGCCTGTCGCGACACCACTGGAGGCGGGCTGTACGATGTTGGGGCGTGAGCGGAAGACGGCCTAACGGTGTGCGGGACCGTAGCCCAGCTTCATGGAGACGGTTGCGAATGGTCCTCGCCGATACCCCAGGAGCAACAGTGTCCCTAATTTGCTGGGAAGTGGCGGTGCGGTCCCCTACGGCACTGCGTAGGATCCTACGGTCTTGGCGTGCATCTGTGCGTTGCTGCGGTCTGGTCCCAGGTCGACGGGCACGTGCACCTTCCGCCGACCACTGGCGACAACATCGATGTACTGTGGAGACCTCACGCCCCACGTGTTGAGCAATTCGGCGGTACGTCCACCCGGCCTCCCGCATGCCCACTATACGCCCTCGCTCAAAGTCCGTCAACTGCACATACGGTTCACGTCCACGCTGTCGCGGCATGCTACCAGTGTTAAAGACTGCGATGGAGCTCCGTATGCCACGGCAAACTGGCTGACACTGACGGCAGCGGTGCACAAATGCTGCGCAGTTAGCGCCATTCGACGGCCAACACCGCGGTTCCTGGTGTGTCCGCTGTGCCGTGCGTGTGATCATTGCTTGTACAGCCCTCTCGCAGTGCCCGGAGCAAGTATGGTGGGTCTGACACACCGGTGTCAATGTGTTCTTTTTTCCATTTCCAGGAGTGTACATTATGGTTTTTTTGATGGTACTGCATGTAACATGCTTTAGATAGAATTTTTTGTGGCTGCAGCTTTTTACCAACACGAGGTAATCAATGAGTCTCTGTATCATTTGTGGTTCAGCTGTAATTGTAAGTAAGGTACTGGTTCAGTTCTTCAGCTGGGACAGTGGGATCAGCTACAGTTTTTACTTTGTCTGTATCAAGATCATGCAGATTTTCCCATGGGACAACTAGTCTTTGCCTGTTGTTAGTTAATGTATGGGCATGCCTGAGTTTAGCATTTCTCAGAGCTTGACTGACTCTGTTCCACTTCTACTTGTAAGAAATATGATTTTCAGGTGTAGGGCACAGTTTAAATGCCTGATGTGTATCATCTCTGAGGCTCATGAGCTGTTTTAGTTCATCTGTTAGCCAGGGTGCAGGTTTCCTTCTTACTATTCTGGTCTTTAGGGGAGCATATTTGTCATACAGTTGAATAAGATTGTTAGTAAGTTTTTTGTTTATACTCAAGAAGTGAACAGATGTCATCCCCCCTAACTATTTCTTTCACCTCAGTTGCAAAATCAGGTAAATTTGAAGTCTCAGTATGTAGTCAGTTGTGGCTTCTTTCTGGAACATTCCAGGGAGTATGTCATGAAAATTACATCTTGGACAGATGTGCCAGTTGCAGATATTAAAGAGGTATGAAGTAGTCTAGTTGGGGATTTCATTGAAAATATATCTATGGGAGTGTGACTACTTGTCATATGGTGGGCAAGCATGAGCTGAAATAGGATTACATTTGAAGAAGAGAGCATCTGCTTAAATTTTACACTGGGCAGACTTTTGTACAGAAAATTTTAGTTAGCGCCACCAGCTATAATTATATGCTCATATGTTGATTTGAGACTTGAGAGAGCACTTTTGAAGCAGACAAGACCTCCTACTTTAGGAGTTTTGTAGAAGACACATATTAAGCACTTCCTGTTAAGGGATTTGATCTCTATGAACATACAGGATGATTCAGCTACCTCTACTGATAGGTTTTATGCAACCTGCAGTGCCTTCACAAACTGTGTGCAAGACTTTCATACTCTCTCACTTGCTATGCACAAACTATTAGTCCTACAGAAAATTCGCCTATTTGTAGGAAATTGAATGTAGTTAAATTTTGTTCTGGGATGAGTTTACTCTGGAGGCCATGGTTATCATTCAAGAAAAATGCATTTGAAGATCACTTTTGTATGTTTTTCTTGAATAATTCCAAAACTAGTGAAAATGCTCCCCAGAAGAAAATGTAACTACATTAGATTTCCCACAAAAAGGTTCTGTTCAATGTTTTCTGTAGAACTAATAGTTTGCTTGTAGCTAGTGAGAGAATATGAAAATCTTGATGTGGTATTTGAAGGTGTTGTGGGTTGCATAAAATGCATGAGTATGGGCAACTAAATCACCCTGTATATTCCACTTGTTTATCTTCATTATTATTGGAGATGTAGAGCACAGTAGGTGGTAAATCAGAGCGTATATATGCCCCTACTCCACCCTCTCATCTGTTACATCTGCCATGTCTTGGAAATATGTAACCAGGCAAATTTACCAAACTTGTAGGATAGTTTGATTTGAGACAGGTCTCTGATAGAACTATTACATGGATGTCTATGTCTGGAAATACATGATGTAGGTTACTGAGATGATTTGTCAGAGACTGGAAATTTGCATGTGTGATGTGGAGCTTGGTACGTTAGGTACAGAATGTGCAAGGATACCGATGATGGATACTTCAGGCACAGCATAAGGAATGCACAAGGATGGGAAAATAGCTTCCAAGAAGTGTGGGTGACAGGTAACTTCAGGTTTGCAGGAGTCATAAAACAGCTGAGTGATGACAAGAAAAAGAATCATGCTTAACAGAGCTGGAATAATCTGCATGCAACAGTACTGAAAGCAAGATAAATGGAATAAAAGCAGAGTATGTTATTAATATATGTTATAACTTTATGAATTTAGAAACTAGGTCTCCCATAATAAAAATGTAACCATACCTTTTGCTTTTCATAACTGCCCAACCAAGTTAACTCCAACCAATTCCATCTGCTTTTTCAGAATGATATTCTGCGTGTATGCTCAACTAGTTTGGTTAATGACCTTAACACATTGACATCTGTCACCTGCAAAAGATCCCACAACCACAATCTGGGTGTGCAGCTGAATGGTGCATCACAGAACTCCCAAGACACCAGCACTGGCAGAGGCCTCAACTATCATATGTGCTTGCAGCTTCTCCATAGTGCACTGTAGTGGCTGGCCTCTGGCTTAATAATTGGGTCCAGCCAGTCAGAATTCAGGATCTACACCAATTCAGCGGCCACTGTATTGTCTATCAGGATCAGCTAATGTTTTCTCCAGTGGCAAGGAGACCATGAACTACAGCTAGGTCCACACAGCTGTCAGTAACAAAGACATTGCATACCATCACAGAATCTTGTACGAAACTGTCAACTCGATGGGCAACGTATAGGAGTTGGACAAAAATATGGAAAAACTGCAAGAAATGCATGCTTGAAGATAAATGCAGATGTCAGCCGTGAACAGCACCTGTACAATCCCCTCAATATGTTGCAAGTATCAGTCATAGTCAGAACAGTGTTCTGTGTAGTTGTGAGGGCATCATGTCAAACCTAAGTAAATTCAATAATGGGCAAGTTATTGGTGCTTGTATGGTGTGTACTTCTGCAACCAAGGTAGCTGAAGTGTTTGGTACTTCCAGAGGCATCATATCGAAGACTTACATCCACACAGGGAAAATAGAAAAACATCCTCCACTAAGTCACAAAGTGAACAAAAAAGTGTGTTGAGTGATCATGACAGATGACTGAAGACTGTAAAAGAGGACTGTATTGAAAAATAAGAGGATGACAACTGCAAAAATCAGTGCAGAAATGAATGTCGCAATTGAGAATGCTGTCAGCACTAAAACATTGTGAAGGGAGCTCCATAAGCAGGGAACTGCAGGATGAGCTGGAATTCCAAAGCCATAAAATCTGGACTATGGAGCAATGGAAGAAAGTAATTTGGTTGGATGAGTCTTGTTTCACACTGTTTACAACTTCTGGCCTAGTTTACATCTCAAGAGTGAAACACAGCAGGGGTTTGGCAATGATTTGGGCAGCCATGTTGTGGTATTCCATGGGCCCCATGGTTACTCTGCAAGGCTGCATTATTGCCAAGGGTTATGTGACCATTTTTGCTTATTAAGTCATGGTTTATTTATTTATTATTTATTTGTCCTGTAGATCAAATCAGTACAACGGCTTGTACAACTGATATGGGATAAGTCAATACAAATATACAGTTTACAGGAGTCTAAAACAGTAAACAAGAACACAGAAGAATGATTATTTTACATTACCTACAAATTATGTTACTTAAAGTTACAGCTTTACATAGAATTGTTACATGATGTGACAACATTGACTTAATAACATTCAGCTTTGATACATTATCATGCACTATGACAATTTTGATTCCAAATATTCCTGGATGGTATAAAAGCAGTCTTTTATTAAAAGAGATTTCACCATCTGTTTGAATTTATTTATTTCTTGGATTTCTTGTATAAAAGTTGGAAGATGGTTATATAATTTTATTCCCATGCACTTGACACCATCACTATACAGTTTTGTTGAGTGGGGAAGTATTCTTAGAGAGGTTTTTGATCTTGTGTCATAATCATGGTAATCCATATTTTTGCTAATTTTGTTCATACTTCTTTGGTAAAGGATAATAATTCTAGTATGTATTGGCATGGGAGAGGCAAAATATTTAGTTTCTTAAATAATGGTTTACAAGTGTCTCTTTGTTTTTTGAACAGAATTGTTCTGACTATCTTCTTTTGCAATTTGAATATCTTAATTGATTCAGAATTTTGGCCCCAGAAGATGATTCCATAGTTAAGTACAGAGTGAAAGAGTGCATGGTACATTGTGGTTAGGGTACTTGTGTTAGTGACGTACCTTATTGATCTAATCATGAAGCATACTTTACTAAATTTTGTGCTGGTAACGTCAATGTGCCTTTTCCATGTGAGCGTATCAGTAATAGTGACCCCCAAAAATTTTATTTCATTTTCAAGTTTAACATTATTTTTTCCAGTGATATAGTTGGTAGTAATGGATTTCTGTTTTGGGCAGTGTGGAAGGTTATTCCAATTGTCTTTTTTGCATTAAGAAGCAGCCTGTTACTTTGAAGCCATCAACTTATTTGATTTGTGGTCCTATCTACAATGGTGATGCTGTGAGCCAAGATGACAGGGCCCCTATTCGCACAGCTCACAGCTTCTGGGACTGGTTTTGTGAGCACCAGAATGAATTTCTGCATGACATTCAACAGATATCAATATTACTGAGCCTTTGTGTCTACTTTTGACAGAAGGATGTGTGATAGCTACTCACTCCTTCATCATTACCTGAACTTGCCACAGCGCAGGAAGAATGATATAATATTGCCTTTAATACCATACAAGACCTGTATTTATCCATTCTGAGATGACAGGAAGCCATTTTGAATGCCAACAGTTTTCCTACACAATATTAGATATGGTAATGTGTGGAGTTTCTGGTCTTTCAATATTTTTGTCTGTCTCTTGTATGTCATGCACTGCATCCAGATGTCTGCATACACAAACATGTCCATTAACTTGCATCACAGGAAATATTGATTTGTCTATGAGAAGATAGGTCCCCAGTGCCATAGTTAACAGTTGACATGGGTATGCGGCAAGGATGCCCATATGACTGTTTTTAAGGGGAGTGGAAGCAAGGCCCATGGATATTGAGTATTTTTAATAATTTGGGAGATAAACAGTGACTTGCAGTAGCAGTAAAAAAGTTCCAGTTACGACCCTGTTCATAACCTGTGTAGTACCAACTCTTAAATCATTTTATTGAAAGAAAAACACCTGACTACAATTTTTTCCCTTTCCCTCCTAAGAGCATGGTTGCAGCGACAGTGGTGGGGGGGGGGGGGAGGGTGGATGGGGAGGTCAGTGGCCTCCCCTTGCCCCATGTACGGACACCCTTTGTACATGGCCAAGCAGTCGGCCAATCAGGTTTTTTATGTTGCTGCACAGGTCATCTGGGTTGTAAGTTTGTTTCTTGTAACTAACTTTGTGGCTCCATTCACACCTCTGGGGTCTTGTTGCAGTTCTCTGGTAGTAGTCCTAAGATGCTACAATGCAGAGATGGCCAGATATGGTCATCAGGTATGATTATAAACAAGTCATTGATCTTGTCTAATGCACTTTATGGCCTGATGAGTCTCACTGCAGTGACAACTACTGATGGATGGCAGATGGGGAGACATTGAGATCCACAGTAACATGACGGGAATTCCAGACTTCCTGGATCAAAGTGAGTGTCCAAGTGATTTACCTTCTGTTTATACATAGCATTTCATATGCTTGATTGAATACTCTCTTGCAAATGATAACTTCAGTCTCTGTGCTTCACTATGACAGATTGATACACAGGTATTCATTTTGTTTGATGTATCTAATGCAAGAGTGCAGGAGTAAGCTGTTATATAATAATAATGGCATGTGACGAGGGCTTCCCGTCGGGTAGACCACTCGCCTGGTGCAAGTCTTTTGATTTGACACCACTTCGCCGACTTGTGCGTCAATGGGTATGAAATGATGATTAGGACAACACAACACCCAGTCCCTGAGTGGAGAAAATCGCCGACCCAGCCGTGAATCGAACCCAGGCCCTTAGGATTGACAGTCTGTCATGCTGACCACTCAGCTACTGGGGGCAGACTAGGTATTATATGGGAGTATAACATGGGTGTTGCATTATGCTGAGTAGCCAAGGCCTCAATCTATGCAATAATGTCTCTAGTATCAGAAAATTGATAACATACCGGATGTTGAAAAACATGTTCTGAATTTCTTTTAAATAGTGTTCTCATAAATTATGGGCTAGTGGTTTGACAGAGTGGACCTTGCACTTGATAGTGTCCCACATGTGTTCCACTTGTTTCAGATCAGGCAAATTTGCTAGCTAAAACATCAATGTGAGTTTACTCTCATGCTGCGAACCACTGTAGTGTGATTCTGGTTTTGTGACAGCTATTGTATTGAAAGATACCACTGTTGTTGGGGAAGAAATCTAGCAAGAAGAGGTAAATTCATCATCCTTGCACTGTGGCTTGTTGATGGAGACACCTTGGTGCCTTTTCTTCATGCTTTCTTCATCGTCTGCATCCTGGGTGTACCATCAGATGTGGTGACAGATCGTGATGTGGATTCAGCCATGGCTGCAGTGGCAGAGTATTTGAGTGAGGCATGGACCACCTCTGTCTGTTCCCCTCTTTATCAGCCTTCAGGTTGGTTGGTTGGTTGGTTGGTTGGTTGGTTGGTTGGTTGATTTGGGGGAGGGAACCAAACAGTGAGGTCATTGGTCCCATCGGATGAGGAAGGAAGTTGGCCATGCCCATTCAAAGGAATCATCCCAGCATTTGCCTGAAGTGATTTAGGGAAATTATGGAAAACTTAAATCAGAATCGCCAGACGTGGTTTGAACTGTCATCCTCCCCACTGCACCACCCTCGCTCAGTCCACATTCAGGGGTAAGTCCCATGAGGAAGGTGTTTCAGCTCAGTTGCTGTAGTCACAATGCTGTTGTGGTCAGCATCATATGTGGAGATGGCAGCTGGCACTATGGGAGAGCTGTTAGCAGCAGTAGCAGATACAGGCTCTTCCGACTGTTCACCAACAGGTTTTGCTTCAGTTGGATCAATAGTCTCATCCAAATTCTGTTTAATCAAACCAGTCCATACATGTCAGCACCCCAACTCATAATGATTTCTCATTCATATCTGCTCCACTTACTGCACTTTCCTCAGTGTCTCCAATGTAATGAAAAGTTTACTCTGAAAAAATTGTGCACATGATTTTCACAGCCTCTACATCAGATTCAAGATCTGTTCCACATTGGCTCGAATGGATATTGGTTCTGCTTAGTAGCCTGTGGCAGGGCTGTCTATATTTCTTTTGCAGCTGGATCCCCAGATAATGAATAGTATGTGCTTTCTTCAGATGGTTTCCTTGGTGGTGGCATACATGTTCTCTTGGTGGGCAGATTAGCTAAATATGGCCATATTGCAGTGGCATTTCTACCATCACACAGTGTTCCCATTGGAAAATAGCTTTTGGGAGGAAAAATGAGAGAGAGAATGGAGAGACTGAAACTCATTGGTGGCACAAAGTCTACTCCATCCAAATTACACCCAGATGGCAGCTGAGCTTTACATGGATGGTTTTCCATCAATAACATCAAAGCCTTGCTCATGAAACACTGCAGAGAGGTTTGTGGTGTGACCTAGGACATTATCACAGTGTCTGGTGACCGGAAAACTCATAACAACAACTCCCCCCTCCCCCTTCCCCCCTTGCTGGCTACATTCTGGTGATATGAATTACTTTCATTTCCACGATTTGAATGAGCTGCCTCCACATTGTATGCCACCAAAACTTTAGTGACATCAGCTACAAAGACGCATATCACTAGAATTTAGAGGTGATCACATACTGAATATGATGACCAACCATTTAATGAATCAGAAAGCACATTCACCATGAAACTTCCCCATTCACACATAGACATCATTGCCTGTAGAAAAAACTTGAGTTGCTGCTAAGGATAACTGAGTTACAGCTGTCAAATGAGTGAGTTATCACATCAGTTCAGACAGAGACTGTCCGCCCCAGTAGCTGAGTGGTCAGCGTGACGGATTGCCGTCCTCCGGGCCCGGGTTCGATTCCCGGCTGGGTCGGAGATTTTCTCCGCTCAGGGACTGGGTGTTGTGTTGTGTTCATCATCATTTCATCCCCATCCGGCGTGCAGGTCGCCCAATGTGGCGCCGAATGTAATAAGACCTGCGCCAAGGCGGCCGGACCTGCCCCGCGAGGGGCCTCCCGGCCAATGACGCCAACCGCTCATCATCATCAGACAGAGACTACAGATGGAGACTGGTAATGATAGGTCACTTAGCTAGTGCCAGGAGGCAAAATGTTCTTCCACCAAGTTTCTCTCATGGATGCAAGGTGAGTCACACAATCATCTCTTCAGCTGATTTGGTGATGCCATCCAGAACCTTGCCCCTGAGCTTGCACACTCCCATGCATCCTCTGGTCTGATCACACTCAAACTGATATGAACTGGCTTGGCACCAGAGGATGTGATGATGCAATCAATCAGCTACACTACTGCCAATGAAATGCTCCCTCACAAATTCAGATAAATTTATGATTGATTTTAGATTGTGACATAGAGCTGTGTAGTGCACTCACAATTGTAAACTGAGGTTCAAGACACACCCACACAATTTTTGGAGAAGGCTAAGCCTAATGGCTTATTCTCTAGTTTTCATAATTATGTAGCATGCATTACAACTATTTTTTGAGTACATACATCAAATAGCTGCTTACAATAATTAATCTTTATTTACAACAGACTGGACAGACTGTTTCAGCTTAATTGCCATTTTCAAGAACCTGCAATTAGAATTTTGATGAGAACAGGTATGGATGCCAATGTCATTCATATTAAAGTAGCTGTCTTGTGCTCATGTCTAGATTGATGTGACATCCATATTGCATCATTAGTGACTGTTTTGTAACTGTCACTGCTTTATTAAGATTGTAAATGGTGTCAAGATGTTGAAATTAAATGTTAGTTATGACGTGACAGCAGTTTGACAGTTCCACTGTTACAACACTATATGTTTACAAAGCTTGAGCAGCTGAACAGCAATATTATTTTATTAACTAAAATTTGTTATGCTTAGCTTTGGTTGTTGCGTATGTTACTTCCGATTTATCCATTTTCGTGTTCTAAAAGTTCAATAAAGTTTTTAAGGTAGTACTTGTGTCTGAATTCTGTATGTTCATTTAATATTTTTGTGAATATTTTCTCGTGTACATATAAATTTCTAATTCGCCATGAATGTTCATTGCAAAACATTTTGGTATTCTGTGCAAAATCTGTAGTGCATTTTCAATCTTATCAGCAGTGTGATTTTGATTTTTCAAATGTAGAAATGCACAATCTTTATAAACATATAGCGTCATAAGAGTGAAACTGTCAAACTGCTGTCACATCATAACTAACATTTAATTTCAATGTCTTGACACCATTTATGATCTAATAAAGCATTGACAGTTACAAAACAGTCCACTAACAACACAATATGGATGTCACATCAACCTAGACATGAGTACAAGATAGCTACTTTAGTATGAATGACATCGGCATCCATACCTTTTCTCACCAAAATTCTAATTGCAGGTACTTGAAAATGGTGATTAAGGCAGTCTGTCAAATCTGTCATAAATAAAGATTAATTATTGTAAGCAGCTATTTGGTGTATGTCATTATCAGACATGTATTATGCTGCTGGCCCTAAAAAATAAAAATCATAACAATTATCCTAAAATAGGCTAAATTTCAATAGAAAGCATATGTCCTACAAATAATACTGCTAAAAGCGTTTCTAACTGGTGATGACATCTGGTTCAGTTGAGGCTGAGGATGTGCATTTGTCTTTCTATGGACTGATGTGGCATAGTCCTTACAGAACTAAGGAACACAATTGTGCAAAATCATTCTAGGAGGAGAGGAACCTGTCCATGGCAAAGTAACTTCATCACTGGGAATTCATATGGGAAATGGGGTATAGCTTCACATATGATCAAGTTGATGATGAAACCAACACCTGGTCTTAGTTTGGAACACATCATGCCTTTTTCTATTCCCTTGTGCTGTAAACTGCTGCCTGTCTGTCCCATTCTACTCTGAGCACTTCTTTCCAATGTGGCAAACTAGCAAGAGCACTTGTGCTCAGCAAGCTGCCTCCTGATCAGGGACATGATACAGTGTTTCTTCAAGCTCCAAAGATAGTGTGTTTTTGGGCAAAGGTAGGGATACAGTTCCCAACATCCCAGATCCTTTGGCCACAAGTTCTCAACCTTGTGATGCACAGGGTCTTAATTGTGCTGCTGAGAGTGGCAGTAATTCTTCAGACAATGATGGCTGCTTGCACTGCTGGAACTGGCAGTTGGGTGATTAGTGCATGAGCTTTTGTGCTGCACAAAGGAAACTGGCCCCTTGTAGCCAGGTGAGTGACGTCATCATATGCTGCTTGTAGATGGTGCTGGGAGTATAAGGCATTTTTAATTCACTATAGAGGCACCTCGCCAACTGTCTGAGAAGATACATTGTCTTGATGAAACATTTGCAATCCAAGCATTGAGTCCCCTATTTTTTTACTTACAGTTAGACCAGAAATGTTAATATTTGCCAGTTACTGCCTCAGCATCAATAGATTTCTGAAAGTGGTTTGACACTTTACCACACTGTCCAGTAATAACCAAAGTATGTTCATATGGAATGTCTTTACAGATATATAAATGGCTCAGGCAAATATTGACTACAGCGATATCAACTAGTTAATTATTTTGAAGAGTGAATGTTCCATTGAAACATTAAAAGAAGCTTTGGGTGTGTTCCAAGCAAGTAATATAGGACCACTACTGTCCTCAGAATACAAAGTTCTTATAAGTGATTGAAGTGATGTCACAGATTTGTTGTAGCTATATTATTTAACATATTGTCACAGGGCTTATCACACACGTAGGAAAACTCCAAAAGTTTTTTTGACATATTACAAGTGCTCCATATGTGCTGTCAATAATCAAGTTCTTCTCACATTCAGTACATGCTCCTAACAATCTGTTCAAAAGCACTGTTGATTGGAGCTCACAGTCCTGGTAGGGTTTTTGGTACAGGAGGCATAAATACTGAATCTTTCACATAACCCTACACAAAAGAGTCATGGGGTTAGGTGAGGAGAGCATAGAGGCCATGGCATGAATAGCTGGTCATCAAGTTCATCTTGACCAATCCATCAATTTCTCAATTGCCTGTTTAAGAATTCACAAACATAGTGATGGAAATGGGGTCAGAGACCTACTAAGGTTATCCTGCACCCTTGGCAGAACTGACAAATCTCTGCACCAAGCATACACACCTTCAGAAAATTGACACAAATCCAAGAAATTATTGTGAAAGACGAAGGGGAGAATGGGAAGGTATTCACCTGGCAGCAGTTCCAAACCAAGATTACACAGGAAGCCAAAAAGCCAACCTGCAGAAGAAGAACATGAAACAAGCTTTGTGGGACAAAGCAAAAACGTGGAATTTGTTGTGGAACATTGTGGAATACTCCTGTTTCAGTCCATATAGTATCATGAAGTTCCATTAGGTTTTTTTTTTTTTTTTTTGTGGAAAACCAGAGCATCGCAGATATTCATAGGTGCTTGCAGAATGTCTGCAGAGACTGGGCAGTGAATAAAAGCATGTTGAGTCATTGGGTGAGGTGTCTATCATCAACACAAAAAGGTCACACAAACCTGTCCAATCTCCCGCGTATCAGCTGGCCGCACACAGCTGTGACTCTTGCAGTGTTGGAACATATAGACACTCTCATTCAAGGTGACTGATGGATCACAACCTAACTCCTTCCTGCACAATTGAATGTCTCTGTTGGTCGTGCTGACACACTCATCCACCAGTTGGCATACTCAAAGGTGTATGCTGCTGCGTTCCTCACCACGTAACAGAAGACTTCCATCTGTTTGGCCCAGTGACAGATGCACTCCATGGAAAGCAGTATGTGGATGATAGGGAGGTACTGATGAAGCAAAATATTGGCTCTGCAGTCGACCAATAGAGGGTACCATAGAGGACCTTCCAGTAATGCAGCATGAGGCCATCGCATTGAATAGAGATTATGTTGGAAAATAGGATTTTGTAGCTAAAAAGAGTGTGGAATAATATTGTTTATTACAATACTGAATAAAAACAACCTGGTTTCAAAAAAAAAGGTTGCATTACTTACTGAATGCCCCTTGCACCTACCCCCACAGATGCTTTGGCAATGATAAAACTGAGGTGTCTGTGAGAATTAACTGCCGGAGCAGCCACCCTGTTTACTAGATTTGGCACCCTCAAATTTCACTTATTTCCATATGGTACCTGAAGGAAAATGTGACTGGAAAACACTTCCACATTTCCATTTAAATGAAGGAATTGTAGAGGCAGTAGATGGATGACCTGCAGACTTTACAAAACTGCATTTTAGGTCTGAATAAAGTCAAGGGAAAAACATTTGGCAAAGCGCATTAATCTAAAAGGGGCAACATGTGTTTCCACCATACTCCTTGTATCTTTTTTTTTAAGTTTTTTATTCTGTAATTAATACATTAACTGAACTCTCAGTCAGTGCTTGACACAACATGAGAAGTGTGGTGTTGTAAGCACAGCACACACTATCAGGTAGCCCACAAGCATAGGTCAACAACCTACTCCGGATATGGCTTATAACGAGCATTTGCTGCACCAAAAAGTCACGGTGATGGTACCACCGGAGAAGTGATACGTGACAGCACCAAGGCAGAGCGGGCCATTCCAAGCCAGCTTGATTACCTTGAAAATTGCCTTCTACCTGTGTACTTATTGTCTGTGCTGTATCATCTGCTTCTAGCAAGTCCATACCAGCCTGTCTTCAGTTAACATTCTAGTAGAACAAGAACTGTTTACTACCAACCTTTAGCTTATGGAATAGCAATTGAACTTCAGGATCTGCTGCCTGAGCCGATTTGTACAAAGTTGAGTATTTGTGGATAAATGTGTGCATTCTTGTCACTAATCATTATCAGTGTTTGAGTGTCCTCCTCATTCTCCTCTCATGGTGTTTCCCTCAGCACACTATAAATAGTTGAGGATGGCAACAAGTGAAATTTCCTTCTGTGGTTGTATCAAAAGTACAATACAATAGCTGGCGAAGAGGATGGGATAGGATCTGCACAAGTTACAGGATTAATTTTTGTTTTTGCCCACCCACCCGCCCATCCTTGTTACTTGTTACTTGTTATTTATCTCTTGCTGTTTCCATTTATAAGTCTAGTACATTAGTGTGAGGACTTTTGTCTCAGGATGGACACAACTACTGAGATGAGTTTGTTACTTTGTGTGTGATGTCTAGTCCAAATTCCTTACTGTCACAGCTTTTGCGTCACATGATGGTTTGTCTCATGTGTGTTATTCAGTTGCAGAGTGAGCTAATCCAGCAGTTGCTGCAAGCTGTGATATGGCTAACACAACAACAACAGAAGAATCTACAAGCTGCACAGCAGCCTCAGCTGCAGCCTCCATCAGCCATTCCACCATTCAGAAATTTCAACAAACAGCATGAGGACTCGTTGGAATACTTAGCTCAATTGATGAAGCATATAAAGGCACACCAATTGCAAGGTATGAAGAGCAAAGCATTTTTTTATTTCCATAGTGGTTGCGGAAGTTTTCAGGGTCATAGTAAAATTGTTTCCTGACAAACAACCAGAACAGTTAGAGTTTGGAACTTTAATTAGAAAGTTAACCACTTACTTTGATAAACAAACACTCATGGCTGCTGCAAGTTCCAAATTTTTCTGCCTTCATTGGGCAGCAGGTCAAACTCATAAACAGTGGATTACTGAATTACAGGGTTTAACTAGGCATTGTAAACTTTTGTGTCATTGTGGACAATCATACAGTGATGTCATGCTGTATGATGCTATAACTCAAAATATTTGTGATGATAGAATTTGTGCTGCTATTTTGAAACAACCTGATCCTTCTTCAGATACAGTGGTGCAGTTAACTGAGACTCAGAACACTAACAATTTTGCTAAATGTCAGGTGCAAATATCAAATATTAACAAACTGCATGGTAACAATGTTAGTAGTGCTGTAGAAAGTAAACATCAAGCGCCTACCTAGCCCATGAGAGACAGCACGTGACATCTCATACAGAGACAAACAGTGCCATTCCATGCTGACAGAATGACAGTAGGCAGAAAAACGTAGCAAAGATTTGCCCAGAGTGCTTTAGTGCCATAAGCATGCTCAGTGCACATGTCACAATGCTATTTGTTGTTTTTGCAATGCAAAAGGTCATGTTCATCAGTCAGTGTGCATGGAAAAGCTGTGTGGACAGCAAATTCCCAAGCAAAATGCTGCTAAACCAGTTCAAATCATTAATGTTGTCAAGGCACAGCCATCCATTAAACAGTAAATCCTAATGGATGTATTAAATATTGTGAACGGTCACCCAAGAACAAAATTTAGCAAACACCAGTCGGGCAATTTTCCATGTGCCAAACAAGTCACACTGATGCAGACATAGGTCCACTACTAAATATTTGCCCACTTCACCTATCATGCATTGTAGCAGTTCACAGCAACAGACACGAAGTGATAGTTGTCTCTTAGATGTGGAATGTAGTCTGTACAATGTGTTTGTTACTTTGACAGTAGCTAAGAAAGATGTCAAATTGCAACTGGACACTGGTGCTTCAGTTACACTTCTGAACGGTTAGGTTCACTGATACTGAGTCCAGCTACACATGTGTTTTCAGCTTATAGTGGACAGGAGATACCAGTTTTAGGAACTTTCAGTATGCCAACTACTTTTCAAGGTGTAACAAAGACAGTTGTATTCACAACGCTTTCTGCCAAATCTTCGCAGAATATTTTTGTCTTAGATTGTTTTGACATTTTTGAATTTTCAATCTACATGTCAGTGCTGCAAATTTCAACAGATATGCCTACAACCAAACTTGAAGCACTATGTGCCAAATTTGGTGAACTTTTTAGTGAAGGTCTTGGATGTGTGAACAATTTTTTAGCTTGTGTGTCACTCAAAGACAATGCACAACCAAAGTTTTGTTAAGCTAGGCAATTGCCCACTGCCATTAAGGAACAGGTCGATGAGCAATTATGGCAATGGCATGCAGATTGGGTCATCCAGATAATCCTTCACAAGCCTTAGGATATCTCTCAATTGTGTGTTGATTTTAAGTTGACTGTGAACTCTCAGGCAGTGATAAACATGTACCCTTGGCCCTACCCAGAGGAACTGATGGACAAATTAGGCAAGGGTCATTATTTTTCCAAGGCAGACTTGGCAGACAATTACCTCCAGTTGCCTCTGGATGATTATTCAATGAAACTTTTTGTTATTAATATCCATCTCAGGTTATTTGAATTTCTAGAACAAGTGACTGCCAAGGTGCCTTCTGGCTCAAATTATCTGGATGACATTGTCATGTCTGGACATTCTGCAGAAGAACATTTAGCCAATCTCGAGTGCATTTTTCAAGTACCATTACCGGCAGACCTCAAGTGTTGCAAAGACAAGTACTCTTTTTTCCAGACTGAAATAGAATATCTGGGACATGTCATTAATGTGCAGGGTATTCACCCCACTCACACTCATTTGTGAGCCATCAAAGATTTGCTGGCTCCCAAAAATTTAAAGGAACTGCAAGCAGTGTCAGGCAAACTGAAGTATTACTTCAAGTTCATTCCTTACACCTCTTAGGTTGCAGCTCTGCTTCACAAGTTACAGTATAAGTATGTTCTGATTTCATGGACCAAAGAACTTTAACACGTGCCTCATACATTCTGATCCTGCTAAATCAGTGGTATTAGCAGCTGATGCTTCATCCATTGGCCTAGGCACCATTCTGTCAAACCTGTTGGATTGACAGATTATCCAATAGTATTTGCCTTGAGTCTTCTGACTAAAACTCAGCAAATTACAGTCACATTGAAAAAGAAGCTTTGGTGATCATTTGTGGTGTAACCAAGTTTCATCATTGCCTCTATGGAAGGAAGTTCTACTTGGTCACGGATCATAAGCCACTCACTTCACTCTTCCACCCACCTAAGCCTGTTCTGCCAAACATGACACAGAAATTGCAACACTGGGTTTTATCGCTGTTGAATTACAACTATAAGATCTAGTACTGCCCTACAGCTCAGCATTCCAACACTAATGTGTTGTCGAGGTTACCAGTGGACAAGGATGATCAGTTTGACTCCTCCGAAGCACCATGTTGTCAGATAGATGCTCTGGACAGTTCCCCAGTTCACAGTTTTCCCATGGACTTCCATCGCATAACACAAGAGACAGTTGCAGATGCAGATTTAAGTACTGTACTGAATTAAATGCACACAGGGTGGCCATGGAGAATGAAAGACATTGTTCAGCTGGAAATATGTCGATACATGATTCATTGTCAAGCCATGCCAGTGCTGCATGGTTTTTTACTGTTACACACTGAGAATGACCAGGCCTGGGTCATCATCTCATGTGCTCTTCAGCAGGATGTTTTAAGATTGTTGCATCAGGGACACTGGGCTATTGCGAGGACAAAGCAGCCTGATCAATGCCGTTGTTCTCGGCCAGAGATGGACACTCAGACTGAAGACATGACACTACGCTGTGCTGCTTGCATGGAGCAACAGACAGCTCCACCTCAACACTTTTCTGGCTGGTCATGCCCCAGAAGTCCATAGAAATGCATCCACATCGATTTTTCTGGACCTTTCTGGAACACACAATGGCTAATTGCAGTGGATGCATTCAGTCGTTTTCCCTTTGTGGTTCTGATGAACTTTATGATGTCGGCCAGTACTATCAGAAAGCTTACTTCCATTCTTTGCATCAAGAGCTTCCCAGAAGTGATAATGGACCACAGTTCAGCTCACAGAAATCTGAACCATTTTGCATGGCCAACGATATTGAACATGTGACCACACCATTACACTTGCAATCAAATAAATAGTGAAGCTGAACATTTCATGCGAACTTTCAAGGTACAGATAAGTAAATTCCATGGAACTCACTCATGGGAACAGGCCTTGCAACTGTTCCTGTCCATCTACCATGCGATGCCTCTAGATGGACCTTCCACAAGTGAACTTCTGCACGGCCACTGGAATCGCACCCGATACACTCATCAACAAGGAGTACAGATCAGTACAAAGATTCTCATTATCAGATCCAGGACATAGTACTAGGACCTTCTGGCCTGGATGGTGATGGCAACAGGGCTTAAAGGGGCCGCTGTGCAAAAGGCACCAGAACCAGCTTTGCCCTCTGAGACTCCGTGATCCTGCCGCTGCATTTCATTTTACAGTTTCAGCATGCAGCCAGGAGCCAGGGCTGCAGGCATCTGCCATGGACCAGATGGCATTCCAGCCCGAGGTGTTTTCCATGGGGGTGGACGTGCCCTCATCCCTGATTACATCATCACAGCTGCCCATGTTACTGGGGATGATGCCTCTTGTAATTTCCAGGTGTTCCCATGGGGCTCAGGTTGAATGCAGGGGTACGGACAGGAGCCTGTCACCGGCTTCAGTCCCATTTACCTGCCCATCTGCTGCACCTGCACTCCAACCTTCCCCTTAACATCAGTTCACACTTCAACCATGTGTGACCATGGACAGGAGGTTTAGGGAGGACGAGTGTGGTGTTGTAAGTACAATACACATCACCAGGCAGCATCATAGGCATCAGTAGGTCTACAACCCACTCCAAAGATGGTGCACAGTCTAACAATTGCTGCACCAAGAAGTTGAAGTTGTGGTGCCACCAGAGAAATGATATGCGCCAGTGCCACAGCAGTGTGGGCAGTTCCACATCAGCTTGACTATCGAGAAGACCGCCTTCTACTTGTGTACTCCACACCGTATTGTATGCTTCTAGTGAGTGCTTATCAGCCCGTCTTCAGTGAACATTCTAGTAGAACAAGAACTGTGTATTATCCGCCCTTAGCTCCTGGAACAGCAATTGAACTTCAGAATCTACAGCCTGGACCAATTTGGACAAAGTTGAGTGTTTGTCAATAAATGTGTGTGTTCTTGTCACGAATCATTATCAGTGTTTCAGTGTTCTCCTCATTCTCCTCTCATAGTGTTTCCCTCAGTGAGCTATAAATATTTGAGGGTGGTGACAAGTAAAATCTCCTTCTGTGGTTGTATTACAGGTGTGATACAATAGAAGCACTTCGCAGAACATCAAGAAAGCATTTCCTTTTAAATACTGT
Organism: Schistocerca cancellata; assembly: GCF_023864275.1. Taxonomy (NCBI): domain Eukaryota; kingdom Metazoa; phylum Arthropoda; class Insecta; order Orthoptera; family Acrididae; genus Schistocerca; species Schistocerca cancellata. The sequence goes on from NC_064629.1 coordinate 148,300,850, forward strand.
AATTATTTCTTGTGAACGATAAGTTAGAAGAAATACAAAAATCATAAAATAATAAAATTGCTTTTTATGTGTAAATCATCTCTGTTTTACTTTCTGGGAACAAGTCCCTTGAAAGGGAAATTAAATAAATAACTCAACCTGAATTCTATGTGAATCTGTTGCAACTAGCAGCTAAACGTTTATTACACCTTTCCACGTGTTGTCCTTGCCTTTAATTTCTTAGAAATGACATTACATAACACTGTCAAGGTACTATATGTCATTTCTTAAGTTTATCAAAGTGGTGGAGCACAATCACCAATTTACCAGCACTCAGGATATAAAGCCTGCCTTTCCACATAAAAAGAAGCATGGCTCAATATCAGTCTATTAACAAAGATTTTCTTCTTGTGTTGTGCTATGCAAAATTAACCTGCAGATATTCAGTGATGGTAAATGATTTGTGTACAGCCCAACCAGGCTCCTTGTTTGTATGTTTTGTCTGAGATTTTCATGCATCGTATTCACTGACAATACTTCAGGGAATAAGGTGCAAAAAGTGTATACATGGTCACGTTATTTAACTGGTGTTAATATCCTTGCTGAGTATTATCTACATCTACGTCACTACTCTGAAATTCACACTTTAATTATTATCAGTTCATAGAGCCATTTTCAGACTGTTTCTTGGCCGTTCCACTTAAGAACAACATGTGGGAATAATGAACACCTAAATCTTTCCATGTGAGCTTTCAAAAATGGCTCTGAGCACTATGGGACTCAACATCTGAGGTCATCATACCCTTGAACTTAGAACTACTTAAACCTAACTAACCTAAGGCCGATACACACATCCAGGCGCAAGGCAGGATTCGAACCTGCGACCGTAGCGGTTGCGCGGTTCCAGACTGAAGCCATGCGAGCTTTGATTTCTCTTGTTTCATCATTATTGCCATTTCTCCCTATGTAGGTGGGAGTCAACAAAATATTTTCACATTTGGAGGAGAAAGCTGGTGTTTGAATTTCCATAAAAAGATCTTGCCACAATGAAAAACACCTTTATTTTAACGATTGCCATCCAGACTCGCTTACCTCTCTCTCCCCTATTTCACAGTAATACAAAATGAACTGCCCTTTTTTCGAACTTTTTCAATAGATAATGGAAAGTGTAGTGTAGGCAGTCTATTTAGTATATTTGCTGCATCTTCGAAGTGTTTCTCCAATAAAATACAGTCTATGTTTTACCTTACCCTGACATTTTCTTTATGATTGTCCCAATTTAAGTTGTTCGTAATTGCAGTCCATAGATATTTAGCTGAATCAACAACAATAAATTTGTGTGATTTATCATGCAACTGAAAATTAGTGAAAGTTTTTAGTATTGATGAGCATAAGTTTCAAAACACAAAAGGCGTATAGGCAAAATGGCGTGACATGATACAGAAAAGGAGCACCTACATACCAATAACTGTGATAGGCACAATCAAAGCGCAGCTGACATTTGCATGAAGGGAGAAAACCACACTTAAAATGGAAAGACCTGAGTAGAGAGAAGAAGCAGAAAGTTGCTGTATTTTTATCCCACACTGAGAATACCATTGGATGGAAAGTTAAATACAGAGAATGTATAATCAAGTACAGTTTCTGTCATCCAGCCAAGGCTTGTACTTTCTCCACTGGCTCAAACACAAATAAGGTCTTTGGAAACCAGGCAATTATGACATTCACTGTAAACTGAGTAGGGTACTCAAAAGCCACATACTTCACGAAGTTCAAGAATGGTGCAATGGCTGCCAGGATGACATGTGGCTCTTGGATCCAGTGATTGAACTATGGTGACAATTTGCTGGAAACAGTAATGACTGAAAATGTATCTCAGAGTAACTGCTTGGAATGAACTTAAGTAGAACAACAACACAAATCTAGTTGTAAGGAGACCAAGTAACAGACTGATAGTGATTAGAAGAAATGAAAGGAAATTTAATTCACTTACAACAGCTATAACTTACAAAACCATTTTATAACTGCTTTTTGAGCACTGCTCATCAGTTTGCAACACTTATCACAAAGAGGACATACAGATGAGCCAAAGAAGAGGGTAGGTTTTGTCATGGGTTTGTTTAGGAAGTTCAATAATGTCACAGAGATGCTAAAGCATCATGGGATGTTTTATGGTAAATTCTGAGAGCATCTCTTCCAAGAGTTATAAGGTACCATAAAGTGCCTAAAAAATATTTACACCATCAGTATATCTGTGAATGTTAACAAGTTTATATTCATGCACTCATAAATTTTATGGAAGGGAAAAACAATAAACAAAATAATGGCAGTCTTCAAAAGTGCAAATCTGCAAAATCAATTACTGCTTCAGGGTGACATCCAGTAGTGTTGCTCCATCCTGTGCATTTTAACATGCTTGGATATGCCTGAGCATGATTTTCACTAGATGATCAACACACTGCAAGTAAAGCATGTCCCACTTTTCAATAACAGCCCTTCTGAGGGCATGCTGTGGGAGAGGATAGTTCCTGTAACAATGTATTGCCATTTTCAACTGGTACCAAGCATGTTCAGCAGAATTCAAAACTGAAATGTGTAGCTACACTGTAAGTGGGAGTATACTATCCCAATACTGCACAGACCTTGAATAGCCCTCAAAACTTACAAGAAGCATCTGACATTTGTATCTGACATGGAACCAACACATGATTACCTCACCTCCCTGCTGAATCTTTGGGATTGCATGCTTGCCATGTGGATTACTACATGCTGGCCTCCACACTCTCCTATGATGATCATCAGTTATTAGACAAATCCTCCCCGACACCAATGATCCAGGTCGCTTCCAGACATTCCCCTTCCTTCTTTCTTCACACATTGCTAAGCAATGGGGTAGACGAGGGATTTGTACTGTCATCTGTAATGGAACATTCGAGAGGCCAAATTGATCATAGGGGGAGAATTTTGTACTGTCTAGGTCAATACAGCCCTGCCAATTGGCAGTGCGCACTTCTGTTGTATCCTCCTAAGGGCAAGTATGAGCCATAATTTGTAGGTAGCTGTTGTTGACTGCAGGCAACAAGAACAAAGCAGATCTCCATTTTTTTTGTGTTTCGCTACAGCAACTGAATGATCAAATGGTGTCACTGCGGCATACACCAATTTCATGGGCAACTTCCCATGTTGACAAACCTTCATCCCATAAAAAGATAATGCACGCACAGTCAAAGCTTAAAATCAACCTTTGCAACTAGTTTACATTGTTCAATCCGCAGCACACCTCAACCATATTATGGTTTGACACACAGCTTGAACTGCTGACTTATACTGAGAACACAAATCTACTTTTACCTCAATTATCTAAGTGGCTATGTGTGACTTACTGTGGTCGAAAGAGTACTGACAGAAAAGTTCTCAACCAAATAAACACCAACTATGTGAGCCATTATTGTGATGCAAAATCATTTGTGATAATAAATATGATGTACACTGAAATGGATTGCTGCTGGTATAAAATCTGAACTCACAAAGAACGTTACCAACACCTGCTCTTCTTGCACACCATTTGTGACTGGAACAGGAAAGGCAGTATTTCATGGTAGTATTAGAACTGCCCTCCACCACAGACCATACAGTGGCCTGCAGGAACTATATGTAGATGAAGAGTATGTTTCCCATTTGCATGCAATGGATTACCAAAGCTACCACTTTATGGGGATGTTTCACAAAATATCCAACAAGATAGTGTGTACAGCTTTATGGATGAGCATTTTGGGGGGATATATACATAAAATGCAGTAGACTCAAAAATATACTGTCTTTCAGTATCAAGTCATCAGATGATAGTAACATGATAAACTGCAAAATGTAGTAATTCTCTACTTCAACATTTCACAACTTTCAGTAAACAGGCACACTTCACACGGTTGGACATGATTCAATATAGTGTTTAAAATAAAAAAAATAAACATGTCATCTTCATCTGTAAACATTAAAACCCTTTGTCTTTATTCAGTCTAGTACCTGCAAGAGTTACTCTCAGTTTTTTGAGCACTAATGAAAACTCGCTTCACACTTAAAATAAAGTGCTGTCAAGTTGTGTGCACATGTCAAAGTACTTACTAATGGCTCCATGGTAAGGTTGTTCAGGAATATCTCAAAGGTAGAACATCCATTTCCAGAGCCCCAAAATCAGGCCACTAATGGTGTCTTTCACATTTGGTAAAGTGAAAGATACCGTCAGTGGCATTTAGATTATGAAGTCTTTGAGTAATGTTTGTGTTTCATCTGCTTTGAAATGTCACAAGATACCACAGAGGCTCACCTTAGACTGTTTTATTGCATTCTTTTGAAATGTTTTGACCAGTCTCCAGCTACTACCCTACACTGTTTGAGAGCAAATGTTCTGATGTATTTGTTTGGAATTACTCAAGTATGGATAGGAAATATGAGTGCTGTGTTCAGATCTGCGCAAAATTGGTGACCCTTTGCTCACTGCTCCAGGTGGTGTTGGCTTCGTTCATGCAGCTTGACACTGTTGCCAATGGGCATCACTGTGGGGAGCAGGATGGGGTGATTTGAGGGACATCCAGCATGGCCGATGTGTTCCTCGATCAGTCCACTACTGTGGCCACCCCAGGTACTGCCCACACTGTGTGCCCTCACCTGTGTCGAGTGGGACGTCATTCCAAGGGGTGGCTGGCAGCAAAAGACTTTCCAAGGTGCTGAACAAAGGGCTTCCCCACTTCATCTGATGAACAGTTTTTGGGTGCTATCTGTGACTGACAAAGTCTCTGAGCCAGATGAAGTCACTCACTCTGTTCCAGAGGAATCCTCTCAGCCAGCAAGATCTGAGCATTGATAGAGGGTGGGATTACTAGCAGTCAGGAGTGCCAATGTTAGGTATGTAATGGGGCACCTTAGAGATATGGTAGCAAAGGTGGGGAGGGAATCCAGTGAGCACTCTCTGTGCGTATGGGGAGGAGACATTCTAGATGTGGAAGAGATGTTTCTGGATGCCATGAAGAGCACAAGGTACAACCAACTGCAGGTGGTGGCTCATGTTGGTACTAATGATGTGTGTCACTTTGGATCAGGAGTGATTCTCTCTCATTTCAGGTGGATAGCTGAAGTAGTGCAGGCTGCCAGTCTTGCCTGTGAGATAAAGATAAAGATCATTACCTGTAGCATTGTCGACAGAACCAACTGTGCTCCTTTGGTAGAGCTGAGTGGAAGGTGTGAATTGGAGGCTCAGACAGTTCTGCAACTGTGTAGGTTGCAGATTCCTCGGCTTGTGCCATAGAGTGGTGGGGTTTCTGGGTTCCAGTAAATAGATGAGGAGTCCACTACACAAAGGAAGCAGCTACATCGGTAGCGGGGGCTGTCTGGAGAGGACTGGGTGTTTTTTTTTTTTGTTTTTTTTTTTAAAGGTTCAATTGACTTGAAAAAGTGCAGAAAGGGCTTCAGTTTCACAGGAAGCAGGATGAACACTGGAAGAGGGTGGACATAGAAACAATCAATATTCTAACTGTAAACTATCACCGCTGTGTTTGAAAAGAACCAGAATTCCAACCACTAATAAAAAAGCACAATCTCAAATCGTTTTAGGTACAGATGGCTGGTTAAAGACAGAAATAAGACCAGGCAAAATTTTTAGATAGGACCTAACCATGTTCATAAAGGATCAATTAAATAATAGTTAGTGGTGGATTGTTTATTGGTGTCAAAAGTAGTTTACCTTATAATGAAATTCAAGCAGACAGTTCCTGAGAGTGAGTATGGGTAATATTTACACTTGACAACCAGAATAAATTAATAACTGGTTCTTACTGAACCCCCAACTTAGATGATACAGCTGCTGAACAGTTCAAAGGAAACTTGAATGTCATTTGAAATAGGTGCCTATCTCATATAGTCACAGTTGTGCTCACTTCAATCTACCCTTGATACATTGGCAGAAATGTGTACCTATCACAGGCATAAAACCTCATCCAAAATTGTAATTGTACTGAATGCCTTCTCAGAGAATTATTTTGAACAACTAGTTCAGAAGCCCACTCGAGGTGTACATGTTTGTGAAAACATACTTGACCTCTTAGCAACAATTAGTCCTGGCCACATATGGAGCATCATGATACACACAGAGATTAGTAACCTCAAGGTTGTTGTAGCTAGAATGAATACCATAACATCCAAAACCACCAAAAATGAATGCAAAATACATCTATTTAAAAAGCAGATAAAAATTCACCTTACACCTTCCTAAGAGACAGTCTCCCCTCCTTCCAAACTGAATATGTAAGCATAAATCCAGTGTGGTTTAAATTCAAAGAAGTAGTATCAATGGCAATTGAGAGATACATACCAAAGAAATTAATAAGAGGTGGTACTGATCCCCCATGGTACACAAAACAGATCAGAACACCATTGCAGAAGCAACAAAAAATGTATGCCAAATTTAAAAGAATGCAAAACCCCTAAGATTGGTTTAGTTTTACAGAAGCTTGAAATTTAGTGCAAACTTCAGTGTGAGATGCTGTTAATAATTTCCACAATGAAACTGTCTCAAAATCTGGCAGAAAACCCAAAGAGATTCTGATCATATGTAAAGTACATGAGTGGCAAGACACAATCTATATCATCACTGCACTATAAAAATGGTGATGTTATTGATTTCATTGCCACTAAAGCTAGTGACTATACACGGTTTTCCAAAACTCCTTCACAAATCAAGATGCAGTAAATATTGCAGAGTTTGAATGAAGAACAACTGCCAACATGAGTGACTTAGAAGTAAATATCCTCGGTGTGGCAAAGCAGCTTAAAACACTTAAGAAAGGCAAAGCTTCCAGTCCAGATTGTATACCAGTCAGGTTCCTTTCCGAGTATGTTGTTACAATAGTTCCATACTTGGCAATCATATACAACCACTTGCTCATAGAAGGATCTGAACCCAAAGACTGGAAAGTTGCACAACTCACACCAAAACCCCACAAATGAAATAGGAGTAGCCACTGAATTACAGACCCATATCGCCAATGTCAGTTCGCAGTAGGATTTTGCAAAATGTGCTCTGACATTATGAATCACCTTGAAGAAAATGATTTATTGACAAATAACTAACACAGATTCAGAAAATATCGTTCTTGTGAACACAACTAGCTCTTTATTCTCATGAAGTAATACATGCTATCAACAAGGAATGTAAAACGGATCCCATATTTTTAGATTTCCAGAATGATTTTGTCACCGTTAGGCAACTTCTCATTAAATTGCATGTTATGGAGTATTGTCTCAGTTGTGTGACTGAGTTCATGATTACCTGTCAGGAAGGTCAATGTTTGTAATAACTGATGGAAAGTCATCATCAAGTAAAATAGGAGTAATATCTGGCATTTCCCAAGGAAGTGTTATATGCCCTCACTTGTTCCTGATCCACATAAACAATTTAGGAGACAATTTGAGCAGCCCTCTTAGACTGTTTGCAGATGATGATGCATCATATAAAGTCATCAGATGATCAAAAAAATTGCAAAATGATTTAGACAAGATGCCTGCATAGTGCAAAAAGTGGAAATTGACTCTAAACAATGTAAAGTGTAAAGTCATCCACATGACCATTAAATGGAATAAGCTAAATTTTGTTACACAATAAATGACACAAATCTAAAGTCCATAAACTCAACTAAATGTGTAGGGATTACAATTACTTAAATTGGAACTATTACATAGATAATGTTGTCAGGAAAGTAAACCAAAGACTGATTTATTGGCAGAACACTTGAAAAATGCAACAAATGTAGTAAAGAGACTGCTTACACTATGCTTGTCCACCCTCCTCTGGAGTATTGCTGTGTGGTGTGGAATCTGCATCAAATAGGACTGACAGAGGCCATCGAAAAAGTTCAAAGAAGGGCACCTCATTTTGTATTATCGTGAAATAAGGAAGAGGGTGCTATAGGTACAATACAAGAACTGGGATTGCAGTCATTGAAAGAAAGGCATTTTTCACTGTAGCAGGACCATCTCTTGTAACTTCAATCACCAACTTTCCCTTCAGAGTGTGAAAGTATTTTGTTGGTGCCCACCTGCATTGGGAGAAATGAACATCATAATAAAAGAAGAGAAATCAGAAAGATTTAATTGTTTGTTTTTCCCACGTGCTCTTTGAGAGTAGAACAAAAGAGATGTAGCTTAGAGGTGGTTCGATGAACCCTCTGCCGAGCACTTATTTCTGAACTGCACAGTAACCGTGTAATTGTAGATGGAGATGTAGAAGTGCACACCATTCTTGTATCTGCAAACCTTACTTATTTTACACTCACTGGATGGGCACTATTTAGGAAGAACAATACAAATGACTTTTGCTCCATCTTAAATTCATACTAGTACACCTACAGCCAAGTTTCATCACTAGCTATGATACCTAACACTCATCAGAATTAAATCAATCAAGCATCTGTTAACAGAACACAAACACTGAGCCATCAGTCCCCAGTCACACCAAGTGTTAAGTAACAAGTGCAAATCTTCCAAACAGGGACAGTCTCATGTAACATCTTACATATGGCTTTCAAACAATCCCACAAATATTAGCAAAGTGGACTGATGTGTGAAGTACCCTCTTCAGTAATTTTCCAAACTCTGAATTGCTTGGATGGGGTTGTTGCTGTGTTCCTGAAGAAATCTGCAGTATGTTTGCATTTGTTAAACCAACAATATAATGTGGCAGTGGAAAATGGTAAGTTTCCAAATGACTGATGTAATCTTTCAAGGCACCGGTTCACACTGAAATCAACTTTGAAATCACATTCATTCCTTAGACACAAATGCAATGAAGTATACACTGATCAGCCAGAACAGTATGACCACTAAGCTACTGTCAATATAAATCCATGAATGATTGCTAGTCAGACACATGCATGGTCAGTGTAGTATTGTTAAGCATGCTGTCCGTGTGTATAATGGGGAAGGCACCCAACCTATCTGAGTTTCAGGAAGAGCAGACTGTGATAGCCTGGAGGCTTGGCACGAGCATTTCAGAAATTGAATGACTTATTGGGCGTTTGAGGAGTGCTGTGCCGAAGTCGGTAACACGTGGTGAAATCATGTTCAGAGGTCGTGGGGTTGGTGGGCCCCTCCTTATTACAGATGTCCGACTTCATAGTCTGGGCAGACTGGATAATAGGACAGGAAGTGTAACTAACATCATACTTTAATGTTGGGCAGAGTACAAGTGTGTGTGAACACACAGTGCACTGAACATTCCTAATGATGGGCCTCCATAGCCGACGACGACCCACGCACGTGCCAATGTTAACACCACGATATCGGCAACTACAACTGAAATGGGCACGTGACCATCAGCACAGTGGCAGAGCACTGCAAGGTCTGATGAATCTTTCTTCATCGTGCTGATGGGAGGTCACGAATCCATTGTCTTCCAGAGGAACTGTACAGCAGAACGAAGACAAGCTGGCGGCAGCTCCATTATGCTCTGGGGAACATTCACAGGGGCATCCCTGTGCCCAATCGAGCTCGTGCTAGGCGCCACGGTGGCCGAGGAGTACCGTACACTGGTTCCAGACCACATACACCACTTCGTGGTGATTATGTTTCCCAACGGCAGTGCCATTTCTCGACAATATAATGTGGCATGTCACAAGGAGAGGAGTGTGATGGCATGGTTCAAGGAACACAGTGGCGAGTTCCAATTGATGTGCTGGCCCTCAACTCGGCAGATCTGAACTTGATCGAATACATCTGGAATGTGACTGAACATGGTGTAGAGCTCATGGCCCCACTCCCTGGAATTTACGAGAGTTCAGTGATGTGTGTGCAGATGTGGTGCCAACTCCCTCCGCCAACCCACTCAGGTGACACTGCTTCCATGCCATGAAGCATCACTGCTGTTATCCAAGCCAGAGGTGGACATTTCAGCTATTAGGTAGCTGATCATAATGTTCTGGCTGATCAGTGTATAATCCATCATTCTCGTGTCCATACATGTTGATCTTTTCCCTTCTGCTGGACAAGTATCATCAGGGAAGATCCAGGCTCATTTTTAGTTCAAAATGGTACATTTTATTCATTTTAGTCAAACACTTTCATTGATCACCCACTGCAATCCTGTTTCAGCCCACAGAGACTCAGAGGGAGCCACCATGAGATGATTTTAAGCAGAACTGGTATATTTTTGAGATGTAATCTAGCAATATAGCCACACCACACACTTTTTGCAAATACATAATTTTCAAAAGGGATTATTTATGCATATATACTGCAGATTCCATATTCCCAAAAAAAATCCTTCCTAATCAATATTTTTTTTGTAACTGCAATAGAAAACATTACTGTCATTCACTAAGCACTGAAGAACCTGCAACTATATTCATGGTGGTAGAATTAGGGAATGTTTCTCAAACAATTAACAACTGAAGTAAACAAAAATATTTTTAATATTTTCATATGTATACATACATACATACATACATACATACATTTGTGTGTGTGTGTGTGTGTGTGTGTGTGTGTGTGTGTGTGTGTGTGTGTGTGTGTGTGTGTGTGTAAGTAATATTATAAAGGCCTTTAAGTGGAACTTGACAGACAAAAGCCACAACTGATAAACACTAATTGCTGAAGTTTTTTTTTATCTTTTTCTTTCTTTTTTTACATATTTCACTGTCAGTACGCACAATGCTTGCTGAGAAGATAGATAATTTTAACATTTTTATCTGTACACACACACTCCACTTGGATGTAAATACACAATAACCTAACGATAAAAAATCAAGTGGAATGGCTTATTTTATAACATAATAATAACACATATAGCATTAGGGGTGCAAAGAACTTACTACAGTAAATTTGTACGAAAAGAATGTTACTTGAAGACATTTTTCTGGAATATAGTTTACAATTATGCCATTGTTTTGTCTAATGGAAAGGAAAAACAGAAAAAAACTTTTTTAAAAAATAAATAATAAAATCTTGCAAAGTACAACACACTAAAAGTAAATAAAATTGTGTAAAAGCTCAAACAGCATGAATCACTTTTGTACATCTTTATCCATTCTGTTCACTTTCCATTCATTTATAAGGCACATAAAAACTAAATATCACAGGTAGATTTGCCATGAAAATGCACACAGGCAACACTCTGTTCTGTTCAGCCTTCTTAAATAGGAGCAAGAATTTAAACCTCAAATGTCCAAAATTACATTTCGTAAAATTATTAATTGGAACAATAACTTCAAATAATAATTTAACAGAAAAATAAACAGAAATTTTACATTTTGGCATAATAATATGTAACATATAAGCAAAACAGCTTAAATACAGACATATCACACAATAAAGTGATTAACTCAAATAGAAATGATTTTACAAGTGCTTTTTTTTCTCTGTATTGTTCCTAGACAATTTTCTATAATTGGAAAAAAAGACAAGCTTTTTTATGGCCATCAGCTGTACACATTCAACTTTATTCTTCACGAGTCTTGGTTGTTACAGTTATCATCACTGGAAGAAAAACAGTAGGCCCTACATCAGGTGGATCAAAAATGCTTACTATTCATACAAGTCTAATTAGCATACCAAACACATTGTCTCACTATGATACATGAAACACATAATTTAGCCAATGCCATAAATCACACAGACAGATTGTATAAAGACTAATGACAACTGACGTGTAACAGGAAATCCATCTGATGCACTGCTTTTCTTCCACTGATAATGGCTGTAAAAACCAAAAGTGGTAAAGAATATAAAGTTGAATGTGGACAGCTGATGGCTATAAAAATGCTTTCCTTCAAATATTTAACTGCTTTAGCAAGTTATCTAAACAATGTAATAAATTTCTAAAAGTGACAATTATGGAACTGCTGAGTGTTAAGTGGTCAAAAGTCAGATGATAACAACAACATAAAGGAGATACGGTGCCAATGTCAAACCACTGAATCAAAATTTGATTACTGCCACATTTTGGTGCTCAAAGAACAATTTCTGGACCTTTGTTCCTGCCTACACAATAATTCTAAGGCAACTATAGGTTCAAACAAACAATACATTTTCCTCATCTGCTTGGTTAACTATGTGATAAAAAGGTTTGCTGAAGGTATTGTAACACTGTGTAAATAATTTTTTTGCCATGGTTTGCACTATAAATAAAGAAACATTAGAAAAAGTGAATGTTGCAGTCCAACAAATTGCCTTCAAGATGTCAGGTAAAGCAAGAATTTGATAATTAAGAAGTGAAATAACTATTTTACAGTAGTCAGTTGTTATTGTCTTTTGTATTATAAAATAGAAGTCACTCATAGATAGTACAGTACCTGCAGATGCATGGCAGTCTCAGGCAGTAAGCACTTCTATCTCTACAGTTATATTCTTAATTAACTAATTAATTTTAATTATTGAGCACTCAATCATGACTTATTTTAGCAGCACCCTGATCAACTGTGCTACTAAATGAATGACTTGTCAGCTGCCATAGTGAAGCTTATGCTTATTCTACACTAAAAACCAGATCTGTAAGAAGTTTTGAAATTGATATGAAGAATGTATACTTAATTTTCCAAAAAATCACAATAATGAATTTGTTGTTTCATGGCGAAATTAGAACACTACTTTATATTGTTTTTAGCCTCTCTTCCTTGTATTCTAAGTGTATGGTGTGTCCAGTTAATCCACAAATAGTGTTCAGTTACATTAAAAATGCAAATAGCTGTTTCTGCAGCAAAATGGAATCAACATTACAAATTCTGAAAATAATTTTGTATTAAGAACAGATTCATGTTGGGAGCATAATTTTGTGGTCAAGAATGACTGACAATGATGACTATTTATTTAAAAACTATCATGTCTTTGTTTAAATAACTTCTCCCTCCCCCCTCACTCCCTCATGCATGTATAAACAAGTTTTACTTTGAAGAAACATCCACATAAAAGGATGTTGTTGATGTTGTTAACAGCAGAGGTATTTAAGTATGAAACACTCCACAGAAACTAGAAAATGAATAACTCTCTTAAAATTAAAATTATATTGAACTGCTCAGAACATAAAACAATACCATTTACTACACAGATTTTAAAGATGGCTGTTTACATTTTGAATGAAGATCTAAAAAGTTTTTACACTACTCATAAAAGCATAGCCATGGTTGTAGTCAATTTTTTGTATTACAATAGCATTAGCAAAAGTCAAGCAGCTACAAGTTATGAGAAAAGTGCACTTATTTCCGTCTCCTGTTTTTGGTTTCTGGCACTATGCTACTTTGCATTTTACATCTTTTTCTTTCTTCACATTGTTGAGCAAACAATATAGCTAAATACAATCTGCAATTAAAACAGTATAGCTTGCAGTTTGTATCGTACACAATCTACAAATTGAAATAAAGATATGTAAGCTTTGTTTACATAATGTTTATAGTGCTATTCTGCATGAACCACTTATAATTTGACTTGGCATATACTGTAATAATAAAGTTCTCATGATCATTAAAAACTAATTTATACATCACAAAAAATTTGTGTAAGATGGAAATATCTTTAATATATACATGCATATATATATATATATATCTATATATATTTTTGTTTCACAATTTCAGAAAAACATTCTAAAGCTTGTCTGTATATTGATCACAGCTTTACAATCTTAGCAAAAGTAGTTTTATAACATTACAAATGCACATTGTTAAACTTGTATTAAAAATAAATTATTTTTACAAGTCTTTGGATATCATGTTTCTTGGTGAAAGAGAAATTGCATCATCTAATTTCAGAACCACTCACAGTAGATGTAATAAATTTTGCAAGAAATAAGTATTTGTCCACAGTGTTATAATCAAACAAGCTTATACATGGGAAACATTTTACTATAACACTTACAGAAAGGATAAACACTTACATACAATGAAAGCAGAAAGTGACAGACATACAATGAAAGTAGCTACGATCATATTATTATTATTATATGTGAGATATTATGGAAAGCATGGCATTTAAATAACATAGTATGTTTGCTTCTCAACAACTCCAAATATAACAAAACAATGGTTTCAAAAGTTAATTTATTCTTCAATTATGAGGATTAATTTTCTCTCTATACACATTGAGTTAGTAAAGTTTTCATATTCAGTACTCAGAATATTAACCTCCTTAAATTAAAGACAGGCTTCTTTTGAAATTAGTCAGAAATCATGTCTCTTGCACTAGACACATATTGCTCACAATTCTTGTTTTATCTTCATCTCTACAGCAAGAACTGTAGATGGCATTTTGTACAACCGGTCTGTTCCACATAGTTTGTGCCAGTTAGTATCTTCTAAGTAGTACCAAGATAACTGAAAACCACTTCTCATAAATGAAAACCTAACACAAAGCAAAGTGAATTTCATCTAAATAATATTGAATACAGTATTGTTTCCTGAACACACAACCAATGGTAGCAAAAGCGACTATACCAATCTACAAAAATTTTACTCCTTTACAAAAAAATGAAATAACTTAGTAATGGATTATTGCAAATAACCATCAACAATGCATCAATATCTGGCTTCAAGGCATCATCCTACCCACTTATCTGGTATGTCTCCCTCACATCCCTAATTAAGTAGTTGTCTCCTCTCCCTCCTCCATTTGATACATATGCTCAGAAACAAATACTTACAACAGTGGTTTTGTAATGCTGCCTCATTAGGATCTCTTTAACTTAAAAGACTGTGCTGAGAATAATTAGTACTGCAGAAGCACAAGTACTAAAATTAGTTCAATTACACACCAGACATATACTGAATTTTCACTCCAACTGTGCTTTTCAAGCACATGACAGCAACACTGCTGCCTCCCCTCTGTCACCCTCCCACCCAAGAAGGGAAAGTGGCTGAGGTGATGGAAAGTGGAGGAGGATAATAAATATACATTTGTTTAATTGGGTTTTCATACAGTAGTTTAAGTTTTAGCTTTTTGTTGTTAGATGGACAACAAAAATATTTGAAAAAGCAAATAATTTTTGGGTGTATGTATATCAAATGGTCACAGCTTGACTAACAGTTTGATTTATGGTTGATGCTGCACAGTTCTACAATCAAACTGAAGTCAACAGCTTTCTGAGGTGCACAAAACTCCTTATTATTCTAGTTACTCTTATTACTCAGGCATCCCAGTCAACCTTCACATGTTAATATAAAGCATGATTACTTCACTGCCATTCTGTAGATCAATACAGAGACAAGAAATCACAGAACAAACACTAGATAATTTGGAAATTTCTATGTAATGGCCATTACTGTTCTGCTAAAAAGAATCTGTAACTGGGCTTGGTATTCTCTTGACTCTGTGTCGAAAGTTACGACATTATCATTATTATTTTAGAGACAAATCAGAATCATCAGAAGGGAGGATTCTGGGTATAAAACACCTCTTCTTAAAAGAACAAACATACATACAGGAGATTCACTTTTCAGAGACAACCTAAAGGATGAATAACAAAACGTGCGTAAATACGGAGATGTGAAATTTAGAAACAGTGACAGGATACCATGTCAACACATTTGCAGTGCAAACATTTACTGAAAGCTCTAAACAATCAGCATTGTTTATATGAAGGGATTCAAAGAATACCCCTTCCAGACTGTGAGTCTGCTACATTTACAGCACCAGATCACAAAGTTATTTACCTAACTAAAAATTGTAAAATTCCAAGGCACAGTAATTGAAGACCTTAACACAATACTTCACTTGCAATTTTGCTACAGATCTATAATACCATTAGGTGTACAAATGTATGTTGTTAATAATCCTCATTATTCAACAACATATCCTTATGAAAGCTATATTTTAGCTAAATTATATAACTAATTAAACAAACACAATTTCTTTAAGTACTGAATAATAAATAAAATCTGAACTCAAACAGTAAAACAAAAAAGCTTATGCCTACTGCAGCACCAACAGCAACAACATTCAAAAGAACAACCACCATCACTGACAACAATAATGATGACAACAACGATGTACAAAGAACTGTTTCTAGACTATACATATGTGACTTGACACTACCTGAAATTTACCACAAAGTTCATAATAAATTAACATGATCTTTCCCAATCAGATTAGCTCTTTGTTGCCTCTTAAATTTAGTAGTTTAATACAACAACAAACTGGGGGAAAACAAGTGAAATTTTATTAAATGCCAACGTCTTCATGTTTTACTGCCTTCTTGTGATGTTACGAGTAACAAAAAAAATACATTATGACCCAAAACATCCACCACACAAGATAAAATCAGTTTCTAAGTATTACTGCTTAAGCAAACAGATAATACCTCACTTCTTGTGCAAACTACAGCCTCCTGATAATCAGAAAATATAAAATGATGTGATGTTCTGGCAAAGAAAATCTTTCCTGCACTACAATAACACAGCAAAAGAAGAACAAAATATTAGCCATGCAACAAAAATATTATACTTCTCCATGTTTATTTATATCTATGTGCTCAAATGAAACTTCAAGACCAAAAAAAAAAAATATATATCCTGCAAACTTCCATTAAAAAGAAATGTTAACATCTGTTTTTCTACAAGTGTGACAATACACCAGAATTTGAGATAGCACAACTATGTACAAAATGTTATTTGTTTAAAATGTCAATATTTTTTTACTAACATGGAGCTGTGATCCCATATGTGATTGAATCTGTTGATGGGAACATATGGGAAAGAAATAGTTCAATATAAAAAGCTATATATCACTTTGTGACTGGTAACAGATCATATCTTTTACTTATGAATATGTCAACATAGTCATAGACAAAGAAACAGCAATATTAATGTTAAGAATCATAGGATAATTAATACTGAGTTTAGAATTATATTAATTGAGTGACCTAAGAAATATCAAGTAATGACCTGAATGCCATACGAAATACCAGATAATGACATAGTGCTGTTTTTTTTATATAGGGGGTTTCCACTTAACAATTACTAAAGTATGTATAGTTGGACCATAGATGTTAGACAAGGATGAAACATAGATAAAGACAGACACTGAAATTGCAGAGTCCACAATTTTAATGAATCTGGACAGAGGGGCGGCAAAATTGTCTTTTCCTTTTCCCCTTGCTGTCTCTTTCTCATTAGGAGGAATAGCTCAAAAGCCCTCTAACACTAATAATCAAAGCTGCTCCCCCCCTCCCCCCCAAAAAGAAAATATTTCTCTGTGCTACTCCTCTTTTTATGTTCACCAGCTGTTTGAGTGGATGATGTTGTTCTGTCTGTAGAGTTAATTTTTGATACATTTTCTTATTAATTTCTGATTAAATAAGTAACTCAAAATATTAATACGTTTATATGGCTGCCTATATAATATATAGCTGAAAACAAAAATGAAAACTGACTCAGGGTGACAATGAAATCCCCTTCATTCACAGATGATATCTAATTATTTTATTTATTTATTTATTTTTTTTTAATTTTTTGGCTCTGTCTGCCGCAAAATTTAAATGAAAAAGAAAGACTAGTATTAATATCTTACAACAGCTGTGCGATTTTTATTTACTTTTTAATATTTTTAAATCTCTTTTTTGAATTATTGTCTTAAGAAAAACACAGACATATCTCCAAGACACTTTCAAACTAAGGAGCCTTATGCTTTACAAAGCTCAATGCTGTCACAAGGAGCAGTTACACTCTCTCTCTCTCTCTCTCTCTCTCTCTCTCTCTCTCACACACACACACACACACACACACACACACACACACACACACACACACACACACACACACAAACTGAAAATGAATAAACATCCAAAAGGGGAAAAAATCTCTGGGAGCAAGTGCAATGGAACAGATTAATAATTAATTCTTGCATGGAAATAGAAGAGATCATAAGGTGAGCATATCATTCTCAAACGAATCACAAAACCATTAAAGCTATGTTCCTTTCTATACAGCTGCAAGTTTTCTTAATAAATAACTGCACTAGAAAGTAGTTGATTTTTGACATTCCCATTACTGAGAGAATTCATTTAATAATAATCCAGTGCAATAAGTAAACTTGGATGCATTAATTTGTAATTTAGACATCTATTTCATAAACAAACTGCCACAAAAATTGTCATAATAATCTCAACAAAAATACACAGTGAAACACTTCTATGGATTATCCTGAATGAAAAAAGTATCCATTTGCCACTCATTAAGAGTTCCAAGATTTTTAGAGGAAGAATGTAACACCAATGCTATGTATCACTCAGTCCATGAAAAATTATCAGGCCATATTCTATCTCTCTCTCTCTCTCTCTCTCTCTCTCTCTCTCTCTCTCTCTCTCTCTCAACCTACTGTCCTCCTCCACACCCTGAATTGCACACACATCAACCAACAGCCTCAATGTAAAAATTGTGGTACACACCTATTATCTGCCAACTTCTTCTTTAATTCCTCTTGCAGCCTCATGAAATACAGGACCACTTATGAGCACAGCTTCTACGTTTATCAACTTCTTTAAACTTCTTGTTCAGTCAACTGTGGTGACAAACTTACAAACAGTGCGCATAACCACCACTTCATAGTTCCCACTGCTACAGTGCACCATTTACAGACTATAAACACAGGTCTCGACAACACTAATAATAACAACAAAATAGCAGCTGTGTCACGGGAGTTACTTGATCCCCAACCCCCCTTTTAAATGCACTGAGTTGCATATATGAGAATAATAAATGTACTCTAAATATTCATCACCAATCTCACATTAAACTGTTAATCTACATCCTGTGCCCATTCACAGTAGTCCTAAGTACTCAACACATTCATATGCATTTCTGTTCACTTTTCATAGGCCTTCTAGTTCATGTTTTTTTCCCTGACCCTTGATCATACAACCAACACCATTTTGCTCCTCATATTTTCTTCCTCAACTTTTGTCTAATTCTTTTAATCACCACATTTGCCCACAACCAGTTACCATTGTTTCCCTGTCAAATGGTTTTCTTTCTGCCTTTTCCAATCAGTTTTCCACATACAAATGCTGTTTTCTGCCATCTTGCATCTATAACTTTACCAGCATCCAACATTACCAAACAGCTTGACAAGTTTGTCCTTGCCTCACTAACTGCAACATCCTTCCCATTTTTCCTGAAAACAAACCCATTCTTTCCTTTATCCTCTTTATTTAATGCCACCTCCACTTTCCAGAAGATTTATTAACTTACACACCATCAATTCACATCTCAGGCACTCATGAGATCACAGCCGATGAGTGTATATGCTTGTTCTCTACTCCTCACCCAGCTATTGAGAAACAACAGAACTTTGAATGCCAAAGATTCTTCCAGTTTCTTGAATGTGGTGTGTATTCACAATATGATCCTTATAAGAGAGCTCATTCATCAGTCCTAGAATCTTATTTGGTCTGTACAGGGTATTTCATTGTTATCATTTTTTCAATAATTTCAACAATAAATCTATATTTTTATGAGAGTAAAACAAGGAAACAAGTTAAATATTGGGAGGATGCATGATGAGGATCAAAACCTATCCACAAATCTCAAATGCAAACATTTTAGTATACATTCAACATTAATGAAATTGTCTTTCCATTCACTTAGTATTTTAATTTTGTAAAAAGGAGTCCTATTTTCATCTACTGCTTTCTTAACAAACTGAGTAAGATATAAGGGAAAAGTGCCTGGTAGACATACATTTGAGTTTATGATTTTTTTTTCATGGAGGCATGTCCTAAACAAATCAAAGAAATTTTAAACTGGCTGTGTGTCCCAAACAGAATTTTGTATACCACAACACACACAATGAATCAATCAGATTCTGACAAGGTGTTAACAGTTTTGGATAAGGCCTTTTGCATGACATGTAATCTGTCAGCAATAACATAACTGTGACAATATGAAACTGTAAATAAAGAACTAGAGAAATAACATTATAGCAAATGTTACCTGAATGAAATGTTAATATACTGATTTATTTCTTATATGATATCTTATCCAAAAGTTCTCCCTGAATACTAGAAAGCTTCACATACTTCTTACATGCATTATATGACACTATGTTATTAAAAAGAAATTGTGATTTTTATGGCAGCAAAGTCTCAAAATGTTTGGATTATAACAGTTACAAAAATTTCATGAAGCCATATATTTCACTAGGCAACATAAAACTATGATTAGATTCCAAAAGCAGATAACTCAGTACAAAACAAGAATATATAGTGAGAAGAGGAAAGTTAGCGACAAGTTTTTATCCATAACACTATTCAGTAAACTAATAGATTACGAGCCAGAATTGCTGGCCAGTAAATATATGGTGCCACCAATAGACATACATAAAAGTAAATGGAGTGCAAAAGCATATACCCCTCTCCTCCCTGCCGAAGGAACTATTAATTCCGAAAGCTAGAAAATGTGCACCTTTTACTTTTATATTTGTCTATTAGCAGTGCTACACATATTGCCTCCTGAAGATAAGCACTTGCAAGCAATTCTGTGCCATAATTTATTAATTCGTCGACTGAGTTTTTCTCTGATACTACTCAGCAAAACTTTTTACCTAAAAATCCAATTTCAGTCAATAATGAAAGTACACAACATATGAAGATTACAAAATCTTCATAAAATGAGAAAGTGCAATTTTATGTAAACACCATCTCATCAGTTCAGAAGTTAATTTCCACAAGCTGCTACATTCAAATGATCCCCTCCAGGTGATATTCTGCCAGTTACTGAGAATGAAAAACAAAATTTAATATTTAAAGCCCGCTCCCATACAAAATGACATGCGTGCCAGATCACTTCTTGGATCAATAATTTTGGTAACATTATCACAGACATGGAATACTTAAAATGCAGTACATGAAGATGGAGTGATTAAAATGCAGAAAACTTTAGACAGACAGCACTTAGTGACACTTCAAAACAGTAAACTTCCTCATATGAGCTAACTCATAAATTGGAAACTTATTTGACATTAAATGTGTACTAGCTTTCTTTCTTAAAACTATTTGAAAAATGAGATAACTAAGGACATTTCACTGAAAAGCCATTACTTTCCACAGTCATAAAAGTTTTTGAACCTTCACTTATTTTCACAAACATTATGCCCCTTTTTGCTGCAATTAACATTTGCACGATCACCACTTTGTCATAAAATTTGACCACTGGGTATGAATATACACTGAACCACTCACAAAAGTTAGGATCTTTCTGAACTGGCAGGGTGCAAAGGTAAAACTCGATTAGAATTTAAGAACACTCTTTAGTCATAAAATTTCATAAACTGTTAATGTGCCATTTACACATTACAATGCAGTAATTACAGATCTGACTGCCAATGAGACGTAATTATTTTCAGACCACAGGAATAGCCCCAGTTCAAATAATAAGCATGATAAGCTGTAAAATTGATTTGAGTCTACAGCAAGAGTAATTTTTCACTTGCAGTTCATTTGTCATTTCACATGCAATTGCATCTCATGCTGGTTACATGAATAATTCTGTCTGAGATCAAGAGTCTTTCAGCACACAAAGAGAGAACACAACAACTGGTGCTCAGAGTACCTGTGATGGGCCAAAAATATGAGAAAAAAGGTTAGCATTTTGTTCCAACTGAAACTGAATTTTCTTGGAAAATTTGGCCTTAACTATAACAGCCCAGATAAATCATTTAACCTCAACATTTTGCTCTTGGTTCATGGACTGCTATTGTTTAACTGTCAGTTGAAGGATGAGCAGTGTGAAACTGCATCACATACTTCCTTACAGGCAGTAGAAAATGGGAACCGCCTTACTTGTCTTCACATAAAATTAGAATATGGAATACATTCACTTACTTATACAACATTATAAATGAATGATCTCTGTATGACAATGCAATACTTAAACATAAACATTATGTCTGTTTTCTCTCTCTCTCTCTCTCTCTCTCTCTCTCTCTCTCTCTTCCCTACCTTTCTGATGAATTGGGATGAAAATAACTTACATAGCAAGAAACACTTGAAATCATAGCAGATTATGTACAATAACTTGTGGGTCTAAAATGGTGACTAACAAAGGCAGTATTCTGTCAAGGATGTACAGTTACAGAAGTAATCTCTCTACAAAATGATAAAATATTATAAACAAATATTAATCAGTTGCAACTAACTGCTATAAGCTATTTTACACATTCAGTTCAATCATAATTATGAACTGATGACACAAATGAAAGGCTGCAGAGCCACAAGAAAATGAAGAAAAACTGATGATATTCAGCAATAACAAGTGGCAGTTCCAGACACTGACAATAAGTCCCTGCATAATGCATTCAACATCTGTTATTTAATAGTAATGATAAAACCAAGTGCTACAGACAAAATGAAATATTCACTGGAGATCTGAAGAAACTTAGCAAATATAAAGAAAAACAATGCAGTACCTTTCTTTCATTAATCACGGGAGGCCTTACTTAAATCTTTGGAAGTTACAACTATATTACAAGTAATGATCCTCACTATGTATCACGCTCCTGGCATTGCCAGAAACTTTGATGCAGCCCAAAAGTTTCTTAAAATATTTAGCTCCTGGCACAACCAGAAACTTCTATGCAGCCCATAAGTTACCTAAATATAAAGCTCCTGACATTGCCAGAAACTTGTATGCAGCCCATAAGTTACCTAAATATAAAGCTCCTGACATTGCCAGAAACTTCTATACAGCCCATAAGTTACCTAAATATAAAGCTCCTGACGTTGCCAGAAACTTTTGTGCAGCCCAAAACTTGCTTAAAAGTACAATTTACTGAAAGCTCTTATAATATCACAATTGCAATATCTTTGTTTTATCAACAGTTTTAGCAGCTACATGCATCATTACTTCTAAGTTTCAGTTTTCTGTCATTCTGCGAGGAATAGGGCACAACCTTTTCAAGTATCTCTGAACTACAAGAAATGTCAATGTTTGTTGGTACTGAGCTTGAAAAAATTTGACTGCTATTAGTTTTCAGATCTGTATTTGCACATGAAGTTTTACTGAATTCTTTAGTAATCATCATTCTATCATCATATAATGAAAACCGTGCAGTACCTCCTTTACCACGGTTTCTCCTAACAGAAGGTGGAACATCACCAGGAGTCTTCACCCTTAAATTTGGGTCCTTTAAACGAGATGCATTTTCATTATTTCTGTTGCGGAAAACTTGATGGATCTGTTCCTTGAGATTCTGGCGAGACACAGCAACAGACGTATCTTCACACACCATTGTTGGTTTTGCAGGTGTCAGTGCTAATGTACATGGTCTCTGACTCTTTGTCACTTTGCTGTCTTTATTTTCATTGTCATTTCTATTTGTAGTTGAGATCAATGGTGACATTACAGATGTAACTACACCAGTATTTGTACTAACACCATTCACAAGTTTATCAGGTGGTGAAACACAAACCTTTGTTTCCATTAATACTGGGGATCTTTTTGATAAAGGAGCTACAGTAACCGAAGTTTGGCGAGCTAATAAGTTAGATTTCACATCGTCATCCACCTCATCAAATTCCTTTACAGCAGTATTCCCTGAATCAACAGTATGGGTTTCTCGTTCCTTTGACGTGCCAAAAAGTGATTTTGTTTTTGAATCCAAATATTTTTTAAATCCCTCCCATCTACTACTACCTTTTCCCCAGTTTGACCAATGTGAACTTTTAGTATGTGTTACACCATCAACAACAGCTGAGCCATTTCCAGGAATATTGGGTTGTTTTGGAATTCCGGTACATGTAGAATTTGTGTCATAGACAGCATTTTGTACATAAGGAATGGGTGTTGCAGGTCTTATGCTATTGTTACCAGCTGTCAATTGTGATGTACTAAGATAATCATGTGAAACAAGTGCCTGAGGCTCATACAATGCAGTGTTTATTAAATAATTACTAGCAGAAGCATGCTTGAAAGACCTGTCAACTAACGTATTTCCATTACAAGCTAAGTCCTCGTCTGAAGGTGCCGTCAGCATCAAATTCCTCTCCATGCATGGATTTCGTCCTTGATATGGCTGCAGTGATGCTCTCTGATGCACTGAAGAAGTTAGCCCAGAAGACAAAGGAAAAGTGTGCGTGCCTCCGGGTGGAACAAATGTCTGATTTGAATTTTTATCTGTAAAAAGAAGTCACCAAGATGGTATTTACAATTTACCATAATATTAAGCAAATGAAAAAATCCACAGTGCTCAGTGTCTGTACCTTTATCAGTTCCTAAAAAGTAACCAGTTCAAACTATTTAAACAGTTTCAGGAAATATACTATTACAAAAATAGTCATACGTATTATACACACTTCACAATGGTTTGTAGATTTTTTAGCAGTACCAGTTCTCTGACACAATGAGACGCATGTCTGCCTTCAATTTCTTTGCATAAATCACTTACTATGGTAAAGTTCTGAGTGTTTTCAACTTATTACAACAACATTAATTGTGGGATTAAAGTTAACAACCTCATGTATGATGATATCCTCAGTGAATACTTAGTACCTTTCTGTCCTACTACAAATTAAATTTAAAAAAAAATCAATATACTCATGAACCAGTCCAAATCTTTCTTGTAACCTCTTTCCATGCAACCTATTTTTGTGACATTCTCACATGAACTGTGTGTGCTATGTACCCTCTGTGTTAGTCTTCCATACACACTCATACGGCCTTCAGCCGATCTGTCTACGGTTCCACACACTTTAGCATTATCAATGGATACATTGCAAGAACGTCTTGTAATAAGTCTCTGTTGACAATGGGTAGTGGAGTCTCAGTATCCATTCTGTAAATGTAAGCATTTTCTTCACCGACAACTAATTGCTTTAGTCTATTGTTTCAGGCACAACAACTATGTTGCATGACATGGATGGTTCAGTCTGGGAGACATTAGTCAGGTCAATAATAACAAATTCTTTAGTGAATTTTGTAACTTATTTTTTCTCCAACTTTGTGTGTGTGTGTTGCAGATGGGGGGAGGGGGGGGGGATGCAAGACATGAGTTGATTAAAAGAGAAACTGCTAGCTGACTTATATTAAGACAAACTGCTACTGATAAAAACTAATTGATTTAGCCCATTTTGCTTATCATGAGGTCTACACTACACTTAATTTTAAATTTCATTTAATTTATCAGCTCCTCTTCTTAACAACTTCAGATGAATACATATTACAGTTCCCCTAACATGGCCAAAGTAGATTCGTTCCAAACCCTTCATATACAATGGGCTTGTACTCTGTGCCTTCACTGGAGCATTACACTCTTCACAAACCTGGTCGACAACCTGAATTTATTGTTCTGCTTTCATTGTTCATCACCAGATCCCTTTTCCTCCCCTGAAATCAATATCAGTATGACCACCCTATGACACAACAGAATGCTTCACTAAAACTTTAAATAATGGTGGCTAGTATGAGAAGAATGACAAACAAATTTTAAGTTTAGATTTAGTATATTTCTTGGATTTCTGCATTAGTAAATCCATATCTGAAAATGTGAAAATAATAACGATAAAAATAAAAATGAAACCTGATACCAATAAATCTTGAATGACTAAAGAAATTAGCCCGTATTTAAAAAATGTAAAAGAGTGTTAATACAATGGCAGTTTAATGTTATAAACAAGCTATACCACATTAAGGAAAGTTGCAGCACTCTTTCTATGAGCTGTCACATTTACACAAAGCAACTTCAAAAATAGAATTAAGCTTTATGACGGACAGGGAACTGTGTCACAGAATAAAATACTATTTATGTCAGAGGTTATGAGAAATCACAAATGATGATTCCTGTACTGCACCTGCCTATTCCTCATACTCCTGCTTCATTTTTGTTGACAAAAATTACCATATTTACTCGAATCTAAGCCGCACTTTTTTTCCGGTTTTTGTAATCCAAAAAACCACCTGCGGCTTAGAATCGAAAGCAAAGTAAGTGGAAGTTCTGAAAAATGTTGGTAGGTGGCGCCACAACTAACTTCTGCCGTCTAATATATGTAGCGCTGCACAGGCATGCTTTGCAGGCACAAAGATAAATACTGGCGCCAAAACCTCCGCGTCAGTAAATAGATTTAAAGAAAAAGAGAGAGAGAGAAAGGTGGAAGACGAGCCTTCTTCTCCGCCCCGAGTTTCGACCACTGCATTTTATACATTATCCAACGAAGTAAATAGAAATTCCGTGTTGTTCATTTTCGAATGTAGCAGCATTTCAATGTACTATGAAAATCGGACTGGCAAGACTGTTTGGGATGTTTGTCAATATGGTCAACTCTAGGTTCTGAATTTTTTCAACCTGTGAGAAGAGATGGTTGCTAATAGGAACTTTCATGAATTGTGAATCACATACAGTATTCTCTTCGCCATAAGAATGATACGAATATAAAGATTTTGCCATGTATTCTTTCGTGTTGGCTGCTATCTCATTTAAATCCTGTCTGCCTAATAAACTACGAAACTAGGGTGAGACAACAGCAAACGCGGAAGAATATACATATCATGTCACTTTTATTTTCGTATTATTCTTATGCCTAATAGTGATACAGTCAGAAATGAAGCACGGCAATTGACTAGATTTTTAAACCTAAGATGACTCTAATTTATGTGCAGAATTTAAAGTACTAAAGAGGCATCTGCAATGATTTTCAAACGGAGAAAAATTTTCGCTAAACTCTCGGTACGAACGTCTTCTATCAAAAGCAGTCTATTATTTGGTTCTTGTTGATCATTATCAAAGAAAGCAGCAGTGTAAGTTACAACAAATAGCAGTCTCTTGCCATTGTTTTGCTAATGAAACGATTTCTCTCTTTTTTTAATTGTAAGCGGTGATAGCACGCACAAAAGCAAGCCATGCCGTGAGCGGGGACAGGCCGTAAACACTCATTATCAGAATGCGACAAACAATTAATGACACAGTACAGTAATGCATTTTCATCTTAGAGTGACGTAAACACCTATAACAAAGAGAACGGCACTTACCAGATCAAAGCAAAATAAGCAATCAATTCAAAACAGACGAAGCACGTGAAAAAGGAAAGGTACCCGTATAAATACGGATGGAGCGCGTGACGCATAGCAATGGTTACCTAGTGAAGCTTAATTGCTAAGCTTACGACTCGAACCTACTGTAGCTGTATCGTCATTCATTCGACTTAAATTGTCTCTCATATTACAATGGACCAACTTTGTTTCGATTTGGAGGTGTGGCCTAAAACTTTTCTCTCCCCTTGAATTTCGAGTCTCAAATTTCAGGTGCGGCTTAGATTCGGGAATTTTTTTTTTTTTTTTCTTGATTTCGAATCTCATTTTTCAGGTGCGGCTTAGATTTGAGTAAATACGGTAACAAGTTTAACTATTTTATTGCCCTATTTTTTATAGTTACCATCATCCTTCTGATATAAAATCAAAGACATCAATCATTTCCTCATCTACTTCCTACTGTCATCACGTCTACAGTGGTAAGTTGGGATGCCATCTCACTCTACGTGATCCTACATGTCTACAGTCATACTGTGACTTCTTCTCACCAAGCTTAAAAACCCAATTCCACTAGTCCATTCCTTGTAATTTACTACAATATATATTCTTTTGCAAATCAATTAGTCTTTTCAGTTGGTTGCTCGACATATAATACACTCCTAATCTAGGCACCAATTCGAACAGCAATACACTGTGACTGAAGGAAAAGTTTTACTCATTTAAATTTGAGTTTCAGTAATTTGTTTGAGTTTGTACTGGACATCCTACCAACGGAGAATGGAAGTGTATTGACTTGCTGATTAACTATTGTTGCGTGCTCTGGCTAGAGTCATTTGGCAGCAACAATCAAGGAACATGCAATAGCACACTGGTCTTTTATCAATTAAGTTCTAAATTGGCATCTGCAATTCTCCTTTAAGTAACTCCACAGTCCTCCTCACAGGTTGGGATTATTGATATTCCTGTATGTCAATCTTTTTAGCAACGGTTGTGGGACTCAACTGTTCAATACAGGATGTCAAATTAAACACCTTTCAGCCATCAATGTCAACCTTATTTTATTGGGCAACTAGTTTCAGCATTTTACTATGCCATCTTCAGGCCCTTGACAGACATGTAGAAATAATCTACCTTGCTTGTTATCAAAACAGTACCAGTATTGCTGGCCCCTGTTTTAATCACAAGTGAGGTAGATTATTTCTACATGTCTGTCAAGGGCCTGAAGATGGCGTAGTAAAATGCTGAAACTGGTTTCCCCATAAAATAAGGTTGATAACTGACAGCTGAAAGATGGTTAATTTGACATCCTCAATTGATGTTCCAGTCCTCCTAGTACAGAAAAATCTCTGGTTATACTGGGGATCAAACACAGGTCCTCTGTGTAGTAGCTAGATACAATACATGATGAAAAATATCTGGAACCCCTATGTAATGCAAACTGCCCACCAGATGTCACGAGAGGCAGACCCACCAGTGTAAAAGGAAGCTGGGAGTACTGTGCTGTCAGTGAGCTTTAAGAGGAATTAGGCACAGTGCCTGTTTCCTCTTACAGCCCTTATCCATGTACAGTGTGCTATGTCATGTATCTATCTATAATTTTTACTGACAAGTACCACTGTTATGTCAGTTCCAATATCCATAATTTTTATATGGCTTTAAATATGATTTTAAGAATTTATTTTATATGATGAGAGCATTTTGCTCATAAATTTGTTCATCTGTCACTACATGTAATTGTTTTGGATTTTCTGATAAAGACACCCGTAGTCAGTGTCAAAACCAGGTCAAGTTAAACCCTGGTGCAAGCAGTTGGCTGTATTATACAAATTATTTTAATTTAACATCAAGTTATACTGCACAATTATTGACAACAATTGTGACTTTACACTTTCCTCATAAAATTGGTGATCCAAGATTAAGAATCCAACACTCATTTGTTTTGCAAATTCACTAGGTTTTTCCAGTACCAATACGGGAACACTGAGATATACCTTGCCTGAACCAAGCAAACCACATGTTTAGCTGTTCTCATATGCTTTCTCTCTGGTTTGAACATACTGCACTCAAACATTGTTGTAATTGGATCTCTGTTTTTAATTATTGCTGACAATCTACTGTTAAAAATGCCTGACTTTTTACAGATTTCCATTTTTAACCTCTGTTTTTCAGCAACTCCCGTAAGCAGGTGCCTCTTCTTTTTAAGTGAAATAGCAGTTGGTTTTCACACAAATTTTTCTGCCATTGTGTATAAAAAATAAATTTACAGCACTTATGTTAAAAAACAACAAAATTATTTCAACACATAATTCACAGATTTTGACACAATTCACTGAATTCGAAAAGTGCCTAAGTATTTTGACACTGGCAATGCCCGAACACAAGTGATAGTAAAGCAACAGTAGTAAATATTGTTTACTTTGTTGGGTCTAAAAGGAAAAGGGAGTCAATATAACTGGGCTATATTATAGTTGAAGAAAGCAGGTGTATTTTTTTGTCCAAGAAGTGAAATATTTTCATATCATATGACTTTCGTTGAAATTATATGAAGCTGCAGTATGTTACTTTCCCTTTTAAATTCATAGAGGAATTTACTGCTTAATCACACAATAAAGCATATAAATAAAACAACACATGAATATCTACAGAGTGGCTAACAAAGTCTCCAACTTTTCGTTTCATGTAACCAGTTTTTTAAACAATAGAAATAAATGTTTTAAACTTACATGAAGACTCTCCATGAGAATCTGAAGGAGATATTGTCACAGTAGTTTCAATAGTGCCTTCAGACAAATTGGACTCGCAGGCATCTTTGCCACAAGTTCCACTTCCCGACTTAACAGAATAATCTAGGCAAAAGAAAATGATGTAAGCTACAATATTATTATAATTAGGTTAATTTCAGTGTCACACTGTTTTAAATAACTAATAAAAATATGTTGTCATACATAATAAAATATCTTACTTTACTCTCTCTCTCTCTCTCTCTCTCTCTCACACACACACACACACACACACACACACACACACACACACACACACAAATAGCTGCCACATTAATAGAAGTCATGGCTGTGGCTGGAATGTTAATAACCACAGATGTCCAACTGTTAGCGTGTTTCCACACAAAGTGAGGAGTGATAGACAGGAACACAGAAGGTAGTCATGGCAGTTAGGTTTCTTAAATTCCTCTTTTTCAGACCAGCAATTACATTCACAATTATATTTCTGATTTGTGTCATAAAGGTTTAAAAATTCTCACAGCTAGTACATATTTATACAGGGTGATATTTTCCACCGTGTACAAACTCTAGGGACTGATCAATGAGAGCATATGGAACAAAAAAGTTCTAATGAATTTATGTCTGAAAATGCATTGTTTTCATGCTAGTGACCATTTATTCAGTTATACATTGTTACAGAAACTGTGGTGTATTACGCACTACATCATGCAGCCACTTCTGTCTCATACATTCACATCGGCCAGGCTGCATCCAAACAGTGTCTAAGGCAGCATGAATATACTGCTTCAGTGTCTGTACATCAGGAATGTGCTCTGAATACATGATACTTTTGAGATGGCCCCATAACCAGAAATCGCACAGATCAAGATCTGGTGAACGAGCAGGCCACAAAACTGGATCCCCTCATTCAGTCCATTGACCAGGGAAGACACGATTGAGATGCATCCGGACGAAAATGGTGAAGTGGGCTGGAGCACCATAATGCAGCAGCCACATACCCTTCTTCCAGCAAGGGAGGCAAATTCACCTGCAAGAAACACCAATAATTCCAGCCTGTTAGGTGATGGGGAAGGAAAGCTGGTTCCAAAATATGGACACCTATTATCCCGGCCCACACATTCCAGCTACACTGCATCTGAAGAGTCACTGTCACTATACCATGGGAGTTCCTCAAACTATCCCACAGATGACTGTTATGGAAGTTGAAGTTATCACTCTGCGTAAAGGTGGCTTCATCTGTGAATAGGATGGATGATGCAAATCATGCATTCATGGTTGACTGCTGAAGAAACCGGTGTCAAAACTGCTACCGAGGTGGAAAGTCTAAGCCCTTCACACGCTGTAAATGATAAGGGTAGTAACAATTGTCATGAAGAATGTTCCACACGGTCATCTGGCTTACCCTGTACTGGTGGACTAACTGCCCAGCACTGATGCAGCCGTTGCCTTCCACAGTGTTAATCACATTTTCCTCCAAGTCTGGTGTCCAAGCATTTTGGGTATGTCCTTCATGAGTTCCTGCTTCCTGAAACGACCCTGCCTCACACAAACAGTGAAACAATGTTGCAAACATTGAATTCTGTCGTTGTTGTCAGTGGAGATAGAACTCCTGATACAACCTTGCTGCCCGTTGCCACTTGGCTTTCCATAAGTAGCCACCATGTTGACAAGCACTCAATTTGAATACAGAACCATTGTCTACAACGCTGTATCACACCCACTATAAGGTGAGTCAGCATGAGAAGTGAATCGGACACAACATTACCAACTCCTACAGCTGGAGAGGGCACTACAGCATGGTGTATGAGGAAAAGTCCACCCTCTAAGAGGAAACCATGCAGACTGTAACTGTGGTTGCGTGGTACAGTGCATTTTAGACCACAGTCTCTGTAACAAAGTATGATTGAATAAATGGAAACCATACAATCCCAGACATACATTCATTAGACCTTTTCTGTTCTTTATCCTCACATTGAACAATCCCTAGAATTTGTACACGGTGGAAAAAAAATCACCCTGTATACAACTTCAGTTTTTTTCTGCTAGAACTATCAAATTTTGACCAGTGGATTCCTAAGCAGCTTATCCTGCTGTCGACAGTTCTCCTGTAGGTCTATTAACTGCACCACAGCACTTAGATCTAAAGATAAAGAACACATTTATAACATGAATACTTTAGTTTTTTCTTACAGAATTATATGTTAAGGAAAATATGCCTTATTTTTGTTTTATTTGAAGTAGTTACAGAATACTGCATAAGTTCAACTTCTTTTTTTAGACAAATGAGCCTAATGAACAACACATATTTGGGATGCCATATTTAGAATATAAGCTTGGAGAATGAACTGTCTTACACATTCCATCTGTGAATTTAACAAAATCTTGGAAAATGTGATTTTCTATTTTAAGATGTGTGTATAAATAATAAACACTATGAACCATGTATCTTGCATATCCTGAATATTTTGTAAACAGTTCCATCTATCAAACTGTTGGCAACACTCTGCCAGGCACGATGGTCAAGTTTTGTGGTCTTGTAAAACAATGGTCATCATCACTGGGGAGACATGTCCCCCCCCCCCCCCCCCCCCATATTTTTTGAGTCTTAATTGATAAAAAATGGCACCCTTGAACAAATATATCCCAAACTTAACTAATTACATATACTAAAAGCTCTTGTGCAGTAAGAATTAATGGTTTGCAGGATTTACTAATATGGCCTTCCCTCCAGGAATTCTCATTTGAGTTCCCAAACCATCTCTGCAACACTTAAGTTTTGTTCAAATCTACTGGTAACAAATCTAACAGCCCTCCTCTGAATTGTTTTGATGTCTTCCTTCAGTCCAACCTGGCACAGAAATTTTGTCTAAGTCATCTTTTATCTTCCTACAGCCATTCAACTTCATTCAAAGGAACCACCGAGGCATCTGCCTAACCTGATTCAAGGAAATCATGGAAAAACTAAATCTGTCTAGTCAGATGGGGATTTGAACCATCGTCCATTGATGAATTGGAGTCCTCAAACCCAGTTGACATAATCTGCCTCACTGAACACCATGAGACCACTGGTAGAGAAGTGTAAGTGTTACAGAATTTAGGTTAGCATCTCATTCATGTAGAGCCGAAATGTTGAATTGTTAGTGTTATGCCCCATCAACAATGAGATCACTACAGCTGGAGCACAAGTGCAGAATAGGGAGGATGAGGAAGGAAACTGGTCGTGACCAATCTACATCTACATCTACATCGATACCCCACAAGCCACCGTAAGGTGCGCGGACTCATTACATGATACAGCAAAATACTGGATACAGTAATAAAAACATCAAAGCACTGCATTATGAGAAACAAATAGTCACATCAGGGATTTAAGAAGTGTGCAACGGAAGTAAAATTACACACTAAATCTTTTGTAGTAGTTTGTGTATACTGGACACCTGCAGATAATTTTAATCTGTTTGTAACTCGTCTTTAAGCTCTACTGGCCTTTTTAATGGCAAAATAAATAAATAAATAAATAGTGGCCACTGGTGATTTTAATGGGATTTTCACAAAAGTTCTTTCAGGAAGAATTTATTGCAGTCAGAAACATTACCATTCAACTTAACTCCAACTGTAAACTTTACAAATATGTGGTAGCTAATTGCTCAAAAACAGAAGACTGATACTATCTTTGTAGAAAGGTATAATAAAATTATATTACCAAACCAATGGTCAATGGCCTCTCAGATCACGACATGCAGTTCCTTTTGTTAAATGTTAATACTTATTACATGACGTACAGCAAAATATTTAATACAGTAATAAAAACATCAAAGCAATTCGTTATGAGAAACAAATAGTCACATCACATCACAAATAAAGACATTATGGGATAAACTGAAGGAGGAAGTGGTAGAGCTGGGGAAACTGGTAGAACCAGAGATGAAGTCGAGCAGACAGCATCGACAGCAAGTCATACATAAGTAATATATATGTGTGCAATAACTGAAATTACTGAAACGATGGGGTTGTCTAGTTCATCAGATATTGACATGGAATATTACAATTAATTCATTAATAGGAATATGACCCTCACTAGACCACAAGAAGTAATGCCCACCAAAAACTCTTTAAAATCCAAAAAGTCTAGTGGCTACAATAAAATACCAACACAGTTAATTGACGAATGTGCTTCTGACTTTCGTAAAACATTAAGTTATTTGTGTTCAGTCATTTATCAGCAGAAAATTTCCTGAATGGTCAAAATACACTGTAGTTAAACCTTCATATAAGAAGGAGATAAAGAAATACCATCAAATTTCCATCCAATTTCTTTTTTGCCAGTATCCCCAAATATTTTGGAAAGGGTAATATACAACTGGTTTGTTAACCAACTGACAACAAACAACATATTGTCAAAAACTCAGTTCTGATTTCCAATGGCACCCACAACTGGGTAAAGTGGGGGCCATGCCCCCTGTCCCGTCCCCAATTAACATGTTTCCAGAGCTTTGACTGTTCTTTTGTCTCTGGGGTATAGCAGTGGAGTCAAGTTTCACCTATTGTCACAAACTGGCACAAAAAATCTTGTTGGTTACTCTGACAATAAGTCAAACATTGTTTGGACATTTCCATTCTAATCTGTTTCTGATTCTGCATTATGAGTCATGGCACCTATCTAGCACATAATTTTCTCTTATCCAATTTGACTGTTAAAATTTGTTATGTATGTGGACATTCCTAATCCTTACAGCTTCAGCAATTTCTCATATTTTCAGTTGGTGATCCTCCACAACCATTTTATGTATTTTTGCAGTAATTTCTGTGGTGGTGACAAATCTTGACTGAGCACTAAATGGATCATCATCTAAGCTGTCCTGACCATTTTAAACTTGTTTGTACATTTGGCAACAACTGAAGTGTGTTCTGTGAAAATCAGTAAGATTTTAATAAATGTAAACACAGTCTGTAGTAGACTCTAATGTGATTTTTATTTTATCATGTGATTAGCTAATTTTTACTACTTGTCATTGTCAAGCACCAGTAAAACCAACATGGAAAAGCACTACAATTGTTTGCATACATCGGCAGGTACAAATAACAGTTTACACGCCTCACATTAGACATTACTGCACAAATTTCTTACAACCACATTATAACTGCAGTAACATTTTATCTTAATATAATGTGTGTAAAGCATTATTTATACATGGTGATGTATGCAGAAAATGTAATGCTTTTCCATGCTGATTTTACAGCTTGACAATGACAAGTAGTCAAAATTAACTAATCGCACGATTAAATAAAATCACATTACAGCTTACTATGGATAGTGTTTACTTTTATTAAACATCTGGAAGCTGCAGATCCCCACAAATAAAAAATTTTTCAGTAAGAATATCTTTTGCTCACATACTGTTCTTTATGAAATACTTAATCACTGCTCAAATATTGATTTTTTTACCTTCACAAATCACCACAGATCTCCAACCACAGCACTTCACACATCACCTATTTACTCATAAAGGATGGCCTATTATTTTGTGGGTACCGTGTTGTGGCAGTGCTGACATCTGGTGGTGATTCCATGAACTCTTCAAACTGCCCTCACACAAGTGGTATTGGGATGGCCAGGGGGTGGGGAAATACTTTGTGATTTTGTAGATCCATGTCTACAAATCATCAAGAATTTAAAAACCTGTTGATATAATGTGCCACGATTTGATGTTCAATGAATCACATGTAAATTCCTTTAAATGTATTGATAACATGAACTCTCTACTGAAACCTGTTGCACATCGTGGGAAATTGTGTGCCAGTTTGCATCAAATGCTGAAATCATCACACTTCCTTGTCTTTTTATAACTGGTTCATCTCACAGATTGCTCCTATTTCCATAAACTGTTTCACTTGTAAACTCTGGGTGTAATGGAGTGCTTCAGCTACACAGTGAACAAATGGGGGGTTTAAAATCATAACTGTCGAAGGTGTAAGTCACTGTTCTACCATTTGGAGAAACTAAATGTTGTAACTAATCTATGGCATTTCATTTATTTATTAAACAAAATAGAATGCTATATCTAGCTATTTTTGAGAAAATTTTGCTGTTAACCTTAACAATTAGTTCCATAACTGAACCACTCTTTCCAAGAGGTTTTGAGTGCTGTGCGAAAAACTACGTCAATCATATTAAAAGCACTAGTGATGTTTGAGTATCTCAGAAGAAGAGAAATGATAGAAGTGTTAATTTTGATTCCTAAAATTATTTACAGAATATTCAAGTGCCCAGGTTATGTAGTTCTAATATTTTTACGCAAGATATTTTGTTACATAGTTAATGACAAAGTGAGAAACAAACACAAAAAACTTCAGAATTCTCTATGATTTGCTTATTTTATATAGAAAATATGTTAATACTGTTTATTATGGGTTTCACTTTTGTTTTTCATTAACAACAAAAGAAAACAGATTTTGTAAAATCAGTTAACTGACTGTCATTGTAATCTCTAATTTACAAATGATAAAAATTTAAAATGAGCCATCATGATTCATCCCACAAAGAAGATAACACAGGTATATTTTATTGATGTGTTTGGTGCATACCACGAGCTGTATACTGGTAACTGTTACAAAAAGAGTAGCGTATGATGAGACATTGTAACTGACATCACTAATTTGAACTATCCTTCATGATAGGCAGTTTTATGCATGCCTGTCAGGAAAACAAAAGTATGTGGAGACAAAAGAAGAACGAATTTCCTCAGGGAAGTGCCTTAGCACCACTGCTGTGCAGTATACAGGGTGTAGATGATAACTGTTTACAATGTACCATAGTGGCACAGAGGAAGTTGAGATTAATAATATGATATGTGACATTTTCGTCTATCACGTCTGGGAAACTACCTCCATCTGGTCTAGGAAAACCACATAAGATACACTGCATGTATGTCACATGAGATTTTCAATATTTTCTTGCTCTCTTTGCACCTTCTATTAGTCCTAGAAAAAATGAATTTGAACTTTTTCATAAAAAATTGAATGTAGTTTAATTGTGTACTGACATATGTTTTCATTAGAGGCTGCAGTTTTTGAGTTACTCAAGAAAAATGCTCAAAAGTGACCTGCACTATTTTCATAGAGTGGCTCTATGATGTTGGTGAAGGTCTTTGCCTGGTAGTAGCATGGACAGAGTGTGTGTGTTGTCTCAGACGGTCATGTACGCACAGCTGTGGGAAACAGTTTCTCGTGAATGGTCAGTCAGGGTGGCTGCAGCCTGGCAGTGATATGGACTGGACAACACAGCTACAGCATGGCCAATAAAGTCAACATTGGAGTGCTTGCCTGAACGGTGTCCGTTTACAACTTGTGAAGGTTGGTGCAGGGTGCAGCGAAGTCCACTCCCCTCTGCAAAGAATCCAGTGTGGTCATTATCACAGAATCTTCCGAAGAATCCATGCAAATAGTCCTGGGCACTATCTGAATGCATGAAAAAAGGAGGTATAAGCAGAAATTGTGGGATGGGTGCTTGAATTGTGTGATTGATGCCCCACTGCCAGACTTGGCTACAGAAAACGGAAGTGGAAGTGGGCCATTTAAGTGCCTGACTTGTTTAATAATTGTTCTAAGTTAATGTGTCTTTGATGTGTCAATGAACTGCTCAGTCTGAAATAACAGTTGTATTGTGAGCCTTGTCTCTGTTCTGTCAAGAAGTGCTACTTGACCATTGACAAATAAATAACTGTTTAAAATATTTGCTAAAGGATTGTCCACTTTGAAGAAAGGTGGTAAAGTTGGTCATTTTGCTGAGCCAACTAGTGGCCAACAGTAATTAACGAGGTAACTGCCTTTCTTATAATGCTTGTAGATTATTTTATTCAGTTATTTCAGTCTTGAAAAATGTAAATATTGTCTTCTTGTATGTAATTAAGGACCATCTCGCCTGTAAAGAAAAAATACCATATGTTTGCTGTTCTGCAGAGTCAGCATGGTGAATGCATTAGTTAAAAAACAGTCATGAAGTTATTGTTATTTCTTGAAAATAAAGAATATTTTGCTTTTAGGCTTTATTTTCAGGATTTTAAGGTTTGCTGTAAATGTATGTCTCTTCAATTAAATGCTCATAAACTACTCGAACTTTTGCTCCAATCAAACATGCCACTGATGTTAAAGTCCAGTAGTGTCACAAAACACACCCCTACAATCACCCTCCACTGGTCAGGATTTTTTGAATGTTGTTCATGGCACTCCCTCCTATCACTGTACAAAAATTTGCAACTACATAAATTATATATCCATAATCAATCTTTTTTTGTTTTATAGTTACTGTTTACACTCTGTATACACACATGACCAACCTACACCAAACCATATCAAGTGATTCACTTACATGGGTGACATTTCAATGATAGCACAACAGTTTCCTTTTGCCTACGATGAAGAGCAGCTAACAAACAATTTGAAGAAACTAAACACATCAACAAAAGTTTTGTATCAGTACAATATGCTGTAAATGTGTGTTGCTGTTTTGACTGTTACAGCAGCAATTAGATGATCACCCCTCAAATTGTTTGTAAACATACACAGTTACCTTGAGCATTACCTGTGTGTAGACTGCAGCATTTCAGTTGAAACGAAGCACATCAGAGATATCTGTGGAACAGTCAAGTGAACATCCATCATGTCATGAAGGACAATTGTGATCAATGATCAGGTCCACATCGGCATGTTGAGTGCAGAAGGCTTGTCAAAGAGGGAAGTTGCTCAATGTGTACCACAGCCAAACTGATGTGCAGCAGACATGGAATCAGTTCCAATTGATAGGTTATGTTACAGACCTACACCACACAGGTTGTCCACGTCCAGGAAGTGCAGTGGATGATCAATATCTATGACTTTTGAGTCAAATGAAAGAAACCATGGGCCTAGTGCTCCAGAACTGATTTCACTGTTCAGAGAAGCTACAGGACATTATGTACCACATCAAACTATTAGGAGACAATTGGATGATGTGAATCTCCAATCCTGGTATCCATTGTGAGCATCACGTTGTACACCACACCACCATGTACTGTGTTACAGGTGGGCAAGAAATCATGCAGAATGGATGTGCAAGGACTGGTGTCAGGTGTTTTTTACAGATGAAACTCCGATCTGTCTGCACCCTCATAATCACAGACAACACATCTAGAGACAATCCAGTAATATCAAATACCTCCAAAACTGTGTTCCACATGTGCAAGGAGGTGAGTTGGTAGTGGTGGTGGTGGTGGCAGAGGTGATGTGATGTGACGTGATTTTCTGGGGGGCCACCATATATCTCTCATGGTTGTCGAGACCAATCTCCCTGCTCTATGACAGGATGAGACAGCAGATACGGGCCAAGACCCACTCAAAAACAGTGATATTCTAATACACTTGCAATCTTAATAATTTACTGGTCCATTATAACATAATTCCTTATGCCAGCCATGTGTTGCTGGTGATACCCTTACAAACAATCCAGTGTAAATCAGCCGAATGCACCCACTTACCACTTCTTTTCCTCCCTGCCCCATGATGGCATTTCTTAATCTATTAGGGTAGAGCAACTGCTGAATAGCGATTCCTTATGTTGGCCTCACTGCAACAACTCCACAACATTCTATGTGGACATGCCAACTAATCAGAAGACTATGTGGGTGACTGTTGCCAATAATCTATTATCAATCATAAAGTAGTCATCCCAATTGCACATTTTGGCCCTTACAACACAGTTAGTTTCAACAACTGGCAGCTGCTTGCAATTAATGTTATATGGGCCAAACCTCCTGCCCCATCCCCCCCCCCCCCCCTCCCACCCAAATATTATCATCTTTGGGAATTTTCCTTCTCTCTTAATTCTTTCAGTTATTGAATTTGTTTTAGTTTGTGCTTTCTCTATTGAAACAATTCATGTGTAAAATGTAGGCCTCTACTACACTCACCTTCAAGAGCCACCTTTGCAGCTGTTCTCTCAGCAGGTATAGTGTACCATCAGATATCTCCTTCCCATCCATCACTCTTTGTGTGTGAATACGTGTGTGTGTGTGTGTGTGTGTGTGTGTGTGTGTGTGTGTGTGTGTGTGTGTGTGTGTGTGTTTTCCACAGAACCATGAAAATTATATAATCAAATTATTTAATGACTTGTTGAGAAATTCATGGTGATCATTATACATACCAGTATTTTCCAGAGAATCTGGTAGTTGCTTCTCATGTAATCCAGAACTGATCATATGACCCATGTTACTTGAATTATTATTGTAGTTATAGTTGGTATTGGTGCCACTGCTGCTGTTGTTATTGTTATTGGTAGTCCTAACTACACCAGGCAGCTGACTCAGTGTTGTAGATGTGAATGTGGGATTGACTGTAGGATTGACAGTAGGACTCATTCCTGATGCTGTTATAGCTGCTGAAATATAAAAACAATATTAATAGTATCATTCCTTTAATTAAAGAATTAAGTGATTTACATAACAGTAGTTTCCTCAAGGAACAGAGACTGAAATAATCTCATGTGACTTACTGAATTTTAGACACTGGCTCCCACTTTGGCTGCAAAGTGGAAGCCTAAACCTGACAGCCCAGGAATGCACCAAGCATACTGTACTAGTAAGTGGTGACTTTAACTTGCATGATACTGGCTGGAAACACAACACATACATTGTGGGTAATAAGGACAACATTAATGCAAAGTAATTCAGCCACAAGTGAAAGATATATTTTAGACTTCCTTGCTACAAACAAACAAAAAATTTTTGTGAGTGCCATCACTGAAAGGATATTACTGACATGCTGTTATTATTAGAACAATAAAGAAAAACACAAAATGGTCATCAAGAAGGCTAAGAAAGTATTGGTGCTTGGTCAAACTAACAGACGGTCATTAAGAAAGTAGCAAAAATATGAACTGATAACATTTAGGTAAAATCTGACATGCACACAATTGTGATTAAAGGTCAAAGACAGGAAAGAGCCACCATTTAGAGAATGTTGTGAAAGCAGACTACTACACTATCGCTACAAAAGAGACTGCTGGGATACTAATACAAAATTAATGGCAACTCATGGACCTGTGAGAGTTATATGT
This sequence comes from Schistocerca cancellata, assembly GCF_023864275.1. NCBI lineage: Eukaryota > Metazoa > Arthropoda > Insecta > Orthoptera > Acrididae > Schistocerca > Schistocerca cancellata. The sequence goes on from NC_064629.1 coordinate 148,341,643, forward strand.
GAAACCTGCAATAATTTCTAAAGACTAATCCTGATGAAAGATCTACCAGAAAGTCCTAAGAAATTCTTTTCATTCATCTTGTGGATCAGTTGTGTGTTAAAACTAAGGACAGCAAAAAAAAAAGCAGAATATTAAATTCCACATTTAAGATGTATTCACTGCCACAAAAATGATAGATATGACCACATGCGACACTGAAAAACAGTTAAGACTACTCATAGAAATCAAAGCACCATTCCCTGATAGAAATGTAATTACATTGTCCATTGAAAATTCTGTGGAATTTTGTCCTCCTCTAGCTTTTATTTATGAATAAGCTCATACAGTTTGACATTCCTGGAGAAAAAGAATGCTTCTCTCATAAAGCCAGCACAGATTTGGGAAAAACCACTTGTGCTTTATGCATATACAACATGTTGCATGCATTAGATGCAACCGAACAGGTAGATTCCATTTTCCTATGTTTCTGAAAGGTGTTCAGCACTACCGCATTGTCAACTAGTAACTGGTATACAATCATACAGAGTATCTCCCACGTATCCAAGTATCTGGGTGAATATCTGATTAATAGTACATTTTTCTGTGCTGTGAACGTTCATAAGAAATTAAAATAATGTTTAATACCTCAATAAAGCCTAATATGACCTTCAGTGTTCTCCATACACAAAAATGACTTTTCAGATAGAGTTAAGCAGCACTATCATATTGTTCACCAAGACTGCTGTTGTCTACAGGAAAATATTATCACTGGCAATTGCAATGAAATGCAGAAAGACTTTAAGAAAATTACCACTAGGTGTTATTGCAAACTGCTCTGTTTAAATGTTGATAAATGCAAGATAATATCCATTAGAAGTACAAAGAATTCAATTTTATCTGATTACAAGATTACTGGTGAACATTTCAAACATGTCACATTGAGTAAGTATTTAGAGATAACACTAGGAAGTGATATGAAATGGGGCAACTGCGTAAAACCAGTATTATGGAAGGTCAATGGAAGTCTCAGATTTGCTGGAAGGATTCTGAAAAAATGCTATACATCTGTAAGGGAAACTGTATACAAACTCTAATGTGGCCAAGTTCAGAGTACCACACCAGTGTCTCAAGACCTTATCACAAAGGCAAGACAACAAACCTCAAAATAATTTACAGGAATCCTGCTGTTATCCTAATAGGTCAGTATGACCAATAAGAAAGTTTAACAGAGAAGCTCGTGGTATTTAAATGGAAGTCTTTTGAAGGAAGATGGTGGTGTCCTCACGAAACCATGATGAATATATTTCAGAGTACTAGTATATGAGCAAGATTACCACCCAGATGTTGTTGTTATTATTTATTCTACACCTTAAATGATATTATCTAGGAAGCTAACATAGGCCATACAGTCACTTTATTCTGGCTTGTAATAAATGTATGTATTAATTATTTAATCCTGGTACTTATAATTATTTAGAAAAAATGCCAATTCTTCAAAAATGATAACATTACAACTATTTCCTACCATTACAAAACTAAAATAAAAACCCCTTAAACAATTACCCAACTACTAATATTAAGCACTAAAAATAAGCACTATAGAATCTGTTCTGTATGTATTCATTTATTAGGGCACAGCTAAACCGTTTCTTTCCACTGCTGGATCTGCCCTCATACTACCCCAGTCAACAGTCATTGCCTGCTGCATTAATTGCACATGGGGTAGTAAGTAAGCAGCACTTTCACTTTGCAAGTGATTGCACAATTCAGGAATTTCTTAGGATCCACATTTCTCCCATGATCACTTGCACCAAAGCAACATAAATTATTGAAAGACCATTTCATTCAGTGGTTGTCAACCTCAGATGCCTTCTCTTCAACTGAAGAGTATCTTCTCTAGCTGGGATGACAGCACGCTGCCATGTGGTTGAATGTTTCATGAAGTCTTCCTTGGCCTTCCTGGGTACTGCAGCTGCAGTATCGCCCAAGATGCACCAGGTTGACCCATTCCTTAATGCTGCTTTGGCATCCAGCATCCTTAATGCCTGACCACCATTACTGACTCCATCTTTGTAGAGTGCACAATCCCAAAATGTGTACTTTGGAGTGCCCACACTGCCACAGGCACAACTATCCTTAACCTGAATTTTAATTTTGTAAAGACACATAGCTTGTGGGCCATGATCAGTCAGGTAATGTATCAGTCCACTCAACAGTTGAAGAAATCTCATTTTTAGCATCTCCCTTATATTAGGGAGAAATTCATATGTTCTGCTTTTGCCTGAAGAGTCCCATTCATTTTTCCGCAGTTGTAATATCCGATGTTGTAATAACTTTTTCGTACTGAACTCAGTTCCAAGTATCCTACATATTTTCATCTGGTTGCCTTTCTTTATACAATATACTGCTCCCATTTTCCTGACTTCCATGTCCAATGGCCACATTCCTAGAATTATTAACACTGCATTGATTGGGATGCCCATTAATCTTAGTAGCACTCCTCACGGAACTATTCAGACTTCACAAGCTGCAATGTATGAGCCTAAATGCTCACATCATGTCCTACAACTGATGCTAATATAGATCGGTGGCATGCTCAGATTATTTTCAAGTGACATCAAAATTCCCTATTTGTGATAGTTATCATTTTATGCACCACAATGGTACCATTTCTGCTTGCCTCCTTTATTGGATGTGCAAAATTATGACATTTGTCAAAGGATAACCCCCAGATCTTGTTACTACACTTTTTCTATTTGTTATATTGTTTAATTTTATTTTAGGATTTCTTGCTATGTTGCCTTTCAGCATAAGGTACATAGTTTTGTGAGATGCTAGTGATAATTTGACACTATCCTTTAGGTTTCTGGAGCACTGCATTACAGTTGTCTTCTACAATTCTTCTGGAACCATTGCTTATGATGAACAACACATCATCTGCAAATGCCACCAGTTCTCTTAAGTCACCACTGTCACGTAACTTCTGAACTATGGGCTCCAATGCTACATCCCAGGACTCCGGACCATACACTGATCCCTATGGACAGCCTTTTGTTAGGGTCTTCATTATTTCCTTCCCTCGGCATATTAAAGATGGATCTCTCCCACAGCAATAGTCTCTCAGGCAGCTGTACAATGCCTTTGGGCACAGATCGATCTCTCCCACAGCAATAGTCTCTCAGGCAGCTGTAGAATGCCTCTGGGCACTCCAACTCCCTAAGACGAAAAAAGAAATACGGCAACCTCAGATTTTCAAAAGTGCCAGTAATATTTATCATCATCGTAAGTGTGTACGTAGAATAAACATCCGTGCTGGTGAGATTATCTTGTTAATTTTGTCTTCAGTTGCCTACCTACCCTTTACTAATAATCACCACCTCAGCAAACTTCCACAGTGCAGGGGCCCTTCCTTGCAACAGACACTGCTCATACAGTTATTACAAGTAGATATCTATTTAGTCACATATAGGGCTTTTACGACTTTGGCAGGAGTCTCATCCAGTCCTGGAGGTTTTTTTCTTTTTCAGCCTTACAATTATGTACCCAATTTCTTCTTGTGCAAAGGACTTAACAAGCTTATTGTTTCTATAGTCTTCACATAACATAGTTCATAATCTGTGCTGATCTTCTCTCCTGACTTCTACTTTATCATCATCTGGAAGCTGTGTTTCACCCAGCCAGATATCTGTGCACATTATCATGCCGATTCTGTTATTTGGAGAGGTGTGCTGGCCCAGACTGAATCTGTCCAGTGGATTATCGACAAGGACTGGTGTGCTGACAAGCCTGGATGTGACTTTTAGGCGGTTCCCCTTGTCCGACTAGGTGAATACTGGGCTGGTAACCATGTCCCACCTCACAATTTGATAATATTTAGAAAACACCTCACACTTTTCAGGCGATAATACCAGAGACAGACAGATGGTGTACTCAACTTAACTCCCCGGGGGAAGGGGTGGTGACATAAAGGGGATCTAGCCACCTTTTACCACTAATATCACCAAACCCAATACAATAACAAGCTGATCCATGAAGACATAGGATAAGATCAGGAAGAAAAGCAGCAGCAGCAGCACAAGAAGAAGAAGAAGAAAAAGAAGAAGAAGAAGAGTATACAAGGAATACTGTGGGATAATTCTGCTGCACCTATCAGTCATCTCATGCAGGTATCATTGGATTAAGATGAAAGAGATTATGGCAAGTACAGAAGCATACAGACAGTCATTGTTCCCTTATTAAATCCCAAAAATGGATCAGGACAGACAATCCCTAATACAGAAATGAAGTATCCTCTGCCATATACCATACTGTAGCCTGTAGAATATAAACGTAAAAATTTTACCAGATTTTTCCTTGATTATTTTCAAATCTTATTTCCCATATGTAGGGATTATTTCAGGTCCTATTTGCTTAAGTGTACGATTAATCACTACTTTATCATTCCCAAAATCTGTTATTTTATACAACAATGTAAAATAGTGATCTATTTTAACTAATACAATACTGCACTTACTATAATGAAAGAATAAACATATCACAAGTCTCGCGCTCTCGCGCTCTCTCGCTCTCTCGCTCGCGCTCTCTCTCTCTCTCTCTAGCTCTCTCTCTCTCTCTCTAGCTCTCTCTCTCTCTCTCTCTCTCTCTCTCTCTCTCTCTCTCTCTCTCTCTCTCTCTCTCTCTCTCTCTCTCTCTCCCCCCCCCCCCCTGCATGTGTGTGATAAACATATGATAAAACTGGCAGAATAATGATGAAAAAATCCTGGAGTATATAGGGTGTCCACAGCTAAAGTTCCAGTTTTAAAATGCTGTAGAAAGAGAATCACTGCTCAGAATGACATCAAATTAGAATAGCAAATTATTGATGCAGCAGTTAACACCTGGAACAACAAAAATTTGATCAACAGATGGCACTGTAAGCACCAGAATATGCACATCAGACAAAAACGTGGCACATGGCTGTTCCTCAATTTGCATCCAAGACCTCAACTTGAATGCCTCCACGAAGGATTGCATGCTACTGGTCAAGATCTTTTATAAGAACGCTGATCGTGTGCCAGTAGCCCTGAAAAAGTTCCAGACACTCAAGGGTATGAAAAAAAGACATTGGTCCGACACCTACTTTCGGTCTCAAGAAAATGATTACGAAATTCAAAAAACACATTCTTTTGAATTGCAATGTGGCAGAGGGAGGAAAGCAGTTGATCCAGTGTCTGTCAAAGATGTGACCACAGCATTGCAGGAGGAGTCGAGTGGTGGTGTGCAAACATGCAGCGAACAGGGAATTGCCTGAATGTTAGACATGCCTGCAAACATAGTGCTCAGAATCCTACAAAAAAATCCTGCATTCCTATCCATAAAAAATCATCTATGTTCAGGAGTTCCTTCTTGCTGACCTGCCACCAAAACAAACATTTGCTCTGGAATTTCTTGCTCACATGGAAGTGGACAATGTATAGACATTGAATATTTTTTGGACAGATGAAAGCCCATTTCCATCTCCAAGGGCATGTCAATACAAATAATTGTAGAATATGGGTAATGGGAAACCCTCACACACATCAACTGGTACCATTTCACTCTGCAAAGGTGACTGTGTGGTGCAGGCTGATGGCATCATTTATCATAGAGCCATATTTTTTGCGGAGGTCCTGTTACCTGTACTGTTACTGGTAAATGCTATGAGAGTCTTTGGTGCACCATTGTCATTTCAACTCCTCAACAGTGTGGATGTGTGGGTAGGAGCAAGATGGCACTCCTCTGCACTTAATGCAGACAGTGCAGTGGCTGCTGCAAAGGCATTTCAGAAACAGAACAATTGTTAGCTGTCATTTCTCTACAGCCATGCTCGCCATATCACCTGACCTTAATCCGTGTGACTACTGGTTGGTCAATTGTTTGGTCGATTGGTTGGGGGAGGGAACCGAACGGTGAGGTCATCGGTCCCATCGGATTAGGGAAGGATGGGGAAGGAAGTTAGCTGTGCTCTTTCAAAGGAATCATCCCGGCATTTGCCTGAAGCAATTTAGGGAAATCACAGAAAACCTAAATTAGGATGGCCAGACATGGGTTTGAACCATCGTCCTCCCAAATGCAAGTCCAATGTGCTAACCACTGTGCCACCTCACTTGGCTGTGACTTCTGGCTGTGGGAGTATCGGAAAACTAGCATGTACAGTGCTTCAGTTATGGACATAGTTGAACTGAATGCATGCATTGCACAACAAATTCTAAACATGACTCCCAATGACCCTCCGATCTGTTGTGGAACATGCTGTTTCTTGATTTCAACTTGTAGTTGAAAATGGTGGACAGCAGACTGCACATGTCTTGCACCCATCTCACAACAATTAGAAACCAATGTCATCTTCCTTTTTATGCAGTTTTTGGCCCCAGGACAGTTAAAAACTGATGTCATTTTGCTTTTTATGCAATTTTTTTCAGGACATTTAAAAACCAATTTTCCCCATCTGATGTGGTGGATGGGCTAACCTGACTAAAAGTGTCACAATTGTTGCCTGCCAATCTTGTGCAGTAATGCATATTCAACAATATAAATGGTGTAATGTGCAACTCAAACAACAGCCATAGTATTGCCATTCGCCTGTCATTTGCAGCCGACCCCATTTATGTTACGATGTTTACAGTGCCATCTATTGGTAAAATTTTCGTTAAATTTTATTTTTGGTCTACATCATCTCCCCTTGTGTCAATAATACACTACTGGCCATTAAAATTGCCACACCAAGAAGAAATGCATATGATAAACCGGTATTCATTGGACAAATATATTATACTAGAACTGACAAGTGATTACATTTTCACGCAATTTGCGTGCATAGATACTGAGAAATCAGTCCCCAGAACAACCACCTCTGGCCGTAATAACAGCCTTGATACACCTGGGCACTGAGTCAAACAAAGCTTTGATGGCGTGTACAGGTACAGCTGCCCATGCAGCTTCAACACGATACCATAGTTCATCAAGAGTAGTGACTGGTGTATTGCGACGAGCCAGTTGCTCAGCCACCATTGGCCAGACATTTTAAATTGGTGAGAGATCTGGAGGATGTGCTGGCCAGGGCAGCAGTCGAACATTTTCTGTATCCAGAAAGACCCGTACAGGACTACAACATGCAGTCGTGCATTATCCTGCTAAAATGTAGGGTTTTGCAGGGATCGAATGAATGGTAGACCCACGGGACGTAACACATCTGAAATGTAACGTCCACTGTACAAAGTGCCGTCAATGCGAACAAGAGGTGACAGAGACGTGTAACCAATGGCACCCCATACCATCATGCCGGGTGATATGCCAGTATGGCGATGACGAATACATGCTTCCAATGTGGGTTCACCACGATGTCACCAAACACGGATGCGACCATCATGATGCTGTAAACAGAATCTGGATTCATCCGAAAAAATGACGTTTTGCCATTCGTGCACCCAGGTTCGTCGTTGAGTAGACCATCGCAGGCGCTCCTGTCTGTGATGCAGCATCAAGGGTAACTGCAGCCACGGTCTCCGAGCTGATAGTACATGCTGCTGCAAACGTTGTTGAACTGTTCGTGTAGATGGTTGTTGTCTTGCAAACGTCCCCATCTGTTGACTCAGGGGTCAAGACGAGGCTGCACAATCCGTTACAGCCATGTGGATAAGATGCCTGTCATCTCGACTGCTAGTGATAAGAGGCCATTGGGATCCACCACGGCGTTCCGTATTACCCTCCTGAACCCATCGATTCCATATTCTGCTAACAGTCATTGGATCTCGACCAACGTGAGCAGCAGTGTCGCAATATGATAAACCGCAATCACAATAGGCTACAATTCGACCTTTATCAAAGTCAGAAATGTGATGGTACACATTTCTCCTCCTTACACGAGGCATCAAAACAACGTTTCACCAGGCAACGCTGGTCAACTGCTGTTTGTGTACGAGAAATCAGTTGGACACTTTCCTCATGTCAGCACGTTGTAGGTGTCACCACTGGCGCCAACCTTGTGTGAATGGTCTGAAAAGCTAATCATTTGCATATCACAGCATCTTCTTCCTGTCGGTTAAATTTCGCATCTGTAGCACATCATCTTCATAGTGTAGCAATTTTAATGGCCAGTAGTGTGCTGTTCAGATTTGACTTCATTCTTAGCACTGGTTCTCTTTCTACAGTATTTCAAAAATGGAATTTTAATTATGGACACCCTGTAGTACAGGGCGTTTCAAAAAGAAAGAGCAGATTTCAAACATTTATTTCTCAAAAACTACAAATGATAGAAACACAATTCAAACGTTTCTTGTCAGAGAAAGGTTCAAAGTTTTTCAATGGTCCGCGCAGAAGTTCCATGCAAATCCGCAGTGGCGCTGGCGTTTGTTTGTAGGAAAATGGCGACGACACCACAGGAACGATCATTTTGTGTGCTGCAATTTGCAAAGTTAGAGTCCATTGTTGGTGTGCAACGTGCATTCCGCCGTCAATTCAACAAACAGCCGCCTCGTCATAAGCAAATTTATGAGTGGCATCACAGATTCGTAGAAGATGGTTGCATCTGCAAGCGAAAAAGCACGGGTCGTCCACGCACATCGGATGAAAATGTCGAGCGTGTCCGTGCAGCTTACGAAAGGAGCCCTAGAAAATCCACGACACGGGCAAGTCACGAACTAAACATGTCTAAAACAACGGTATGGCGCGTTCTGAGTAACCGTCTGCACATGAAGCCGTACAAACTGCAGTTATTGCAAGCATTGCGTCCTGACGACCACAACAAAAGGTTCGAATTTTCAACTGCAATTCTACAGGACATGGAAGAGGACAATTTTGCCGAACGATTAATTTTTTCAGATGAATCAACGTTTCACATTTCTGGTAAAGTTAATCGGCATAACGTACGAATTTGGGCGAGTGAAACTCCGAGGGACGTTATTCAACATGAAAGAGACTCACCAAAGGTTAATGTCTTTTGTGCAATTTCGGTAAACAAAGTTTATGGACCTTTCTTTTTCATGGAGAAAACTATCACAGGAACCATTTACCTGGACATGTTAGAAAACTGGCTATTTCCTCAACTTCAGGAAGATTCAAATCACTTCATCTTCATGCAAGATGGCGCCCCACCACACTTCTCTGAACCTGTACGACGGTACCTAAATAACACCATTCCAGGACGGTGGATTGGAAGAGCAGGAGCACAAGATCAATGTCATCGTCTGTGGCCTCCCAGGTCACCAGACCTTACTCCCTGCGATTTTTATTTGTGGGGGTACATAAAGGACTGTGTTTATGTCCCACCTATGCCCGCTACTCTTCAAGAGGTACGACATCGAATTGTTGCGGCCGTGAATTCGGTAACTAAAGACCAGTTGCGTCGTGTGTGGCAAGAAATGAGATACCGGTTTGATATTTGTCGTGTAACAAATGGTGCTCATATTGAGGTACAGTTTTGATATTTGTTGTGTAACATTTGGTACTCATATTGAGTGAAGGACCGTTGGAATTGTGTTTCTATCATTTGTAGTTTTTGAGAAATAAATGTTTGAAATCTGCTCTTTCTTTTTGAAACGCCCTGTATATTTCATTCATAGAATATCCCCAGTAATGGCCCAATAAGTACCATGATCTACAACAGTTGTTTTTGGGTGAAAAGCATCTTCTTAATACATGGCATAAAGTCCATCATAGACTTTTGCATACCCATAGCATTTTCAAACGTTTATAAATTAATTTTGAAGAAATAATATGAATAAGACAATGAACAGCTAATTTTTGTAAACAGTTTCCACACAGCTACTGTGGTGTGAAACACATTATTTTCATCAGACAAGGAGTTGTACAATATAATCACTGCAGACATTAGTGAAAGTGTACATTAGTTAGTGTTTTAAAGCTTGATTTTTAATGCTGCAAAAGACAATACTGTCACATGGAAATCATACGGGGTGCGGGAGGGATGCGAGGGCATGGACAATTCATACAGTTCCTAATTTTTACCAGTTTACTATATACCCTGATAAAAAAATGAGTACCCTGACAACATTTCACCAATTACTTAAGTCATATATCCCCCTATTTCCTATTATCATATGCCTTATACATGAACAAGTAATGTTTGTGGTCACTTCCATCTGTGTTCACAAAAGTGTTACCCTGCACTTTACAATTATAAAGTTAAAAAAGTTTGTTTTAAATTTAATTTCATTGTGAAGAAAAAAGATAAGGCCTCTTAATTCAAACTGGTGTGAGGTACACAGAAACATGTAACAGAAAACAATACTCACACTAACTTTCGAGCTCTTGCTCTTTTTCTCATAAATGTACACATATTCACACACATAACCACACAGACACCCAAACACACACTCCTGTGGTCACAGCGAGACTGATTATTGATTACTGAGTATCGATTATTGACTGTTGTTGCCTTGGCACATGGAGGTAGGGAGGGAGTGAGGAAGAAAGTATGAGGCAAGGAGAGGGTAGCGAGACAGTGAGTGTGAGACAGGTCTTTTAACAGATGACACAGTGGCTGCCCAACAATACAAAACGAGTTCAGAGGGGTAGAGCATGTAAGTGATAGAGAAAGGGAGAAGTGGCAAAAAGAGGGACGCTGAAGAAGAGTAAGATGGAGACAAAGTGAGAGACAAGGTGAGGGGAGAAAAAGGGAGAGGATAGCAAACGAAGGGAAGAGGGGTGATGGAGGGAAGATGGGATGAAAGAAAGGGGGGGGGGGGAAGAAGGGAGAGACACAGAGAGAGAATGCCTGTATTATTGGAGAAGGCAGTACATCATCTGGATGAAGGTGGAGTCCTGTGGACAAAAGAGAGAAGGTAAGGTGAGGCAGTGTGAAATATGATAGAGATTCAGGACAGGGGGACTGCAGGAGCACAGGGTATTCTGGAGAGACAATTCCCACCTTGTAGTTCATAGAAAATTGTGCTGGAAGGGAACATCCATAGGGTCCATGTAGTGAAACAACTGTTAAACTTGTTTGTGTTGTCATGTACAATACGTTCAGCAATTGGAAATTCAAGTTTGCATGCTGCCACAGTTTGGCAATTCAGGCAGGCAGCCAGTGAATTACTTGCTGTGCTCACATAGAATGCTGTATAGTAATTGCTGCACCCCTTATATATAACATGGCTGCTTTCACACGTGGTCCTGCCTTTCACTGGGTAGGAGATGCCTGAGACTGGACTGCGGTAGGAGGTGGTGAGAGGGTTTATGGGACAGATGTAACAGCTGGGTTGACCACAAGAAGTGCAGGATTGGAAAAGGATTGGAGTAGGGATAGACAAGGATATTCTGTATGGTTGGCTGGGCAGTGGATCACTATTCTGTATGATGTGAGCAGGATTTCCAGTAGGATATCCATCATCTCAGGGTATGGCAAAAGGTAGGCAACGCCCGATTGAATGATGTGGTTGAGCTTTTCAAGGCTAGAGTGATACTAGGTGTTCAGAGAATTGCTGATTGGTGGGTGGTTAGCAAGTTTACTGGTGTCAGAGGAGGAGATAGCATGTGAGATCTGTTTATGGATGATCTGGATAGGATATTGCCTGCCAATGAAGCTTCTGGAAAGGTTATTGGTAAATTCTGACAACTCCTACTTTTTCACTGCAGATGCAGCATTCACAGGTAGCGAGGCTGTAAGGAAGAGACTTTTTCATATAGAATTGGTGACAGATGTCGAAGTGGATGTACTCTTGGTGGTTAGTGCATTTTATATGAACAGATGTATTTATGAAGCCATCTGAGAGGTGAAGAACAACATCTAGGAAGGTGGTTTGTCAAATTGAGGAGGACTAGGTTAAATGGATTTCTGAGTAAGTGTAGAGATTATGGAGGAAATAACAAATTATTCCTGTCATGGGTCCAGAACATTAAAATATCATCAATGAATCTGAACCAGAAAAGGGGTTAGGTGTCGATGCGATAGGAAGGATTCCTCCAGAAGACCCATAAATAATTCGGCATAAAATGGTGCTATGTGAGTTTCCATGGTAGTACCACAGACTTGTTTGTAGATTTGGCTTTTGAAAGTGAAATAATTGTGGGTCAGGACATGGCTGGCTGATTACTGAGTATCGATTATTGACAGCTGTTGCCTTGGCACATGGAGGCAGGGAGGGAGTGAGGAAGAAAGTATAAGGTGGTGGGCTCGGTATCAGGACGCTGTTGGGAAAGGCAGTGATCCATGGCTGCAAGGCAATGGATGCGGGGAATTATGGTGTGTAACAAAGTAGGATCCATAGTGACCAAAATGGTGGTAATGGAATAGGCACTAAAGGAGGTGAGCAATGTAGGCTAGGAGGCTATGTGCAATAGTCATGGAGGTGTTGGTCAACAAAGGCAGACGTTCATTCAGTGGGAACATTGTATCCAGCCACAATCGGACAACCAGTAGGGAGAATGTGGGGTTGGGTTTTTGGAGCAGTTAATAGTTAGGAGTTGGGAAGGGGGATGGCTGTTGGTGTGAGGAGGGACATGGATTCAGGTGTCAGGTCTTAGGATGGACCCAAGGCCTTGGATAGTTGCTGTTGGTTCTCTTGGACTTCCTGGATGGGATAATCATAAGGTTTGTATGTAGAGGTGTCAGAAAACTGGAAAATGCCCTCAACCACATAGTCACTACAATTCATGACCACTGTGGTGGAGCCTTTGTTTGTGGGAACAATAACAAGGTCGCAATTGGTTTTCAGGTTACTGACAGCCTTGTGTTCCATAGGACTGATGTCGAACTCACTGGGGAGAGATTTACGAATGGAAAGTAAGGTCAAGTTAGAAGTGAGGAATTCCTGAAAGATAACCAGAGGATGATTGGGTGGAATTGGAGTGGGATCTTGGCTGGAGGGAGCTTGGAACCGTTTTAAACAAGATTCAGTGTGAGGTTTTGGTTGATGTCAGTGGGGTGCATGGCAAAGAAATATTTCCACTGAGGAGAACAAGTGAAGAAAAGAATGTCCTTCGTAAGTCTAGTATGGTTGAACTTAGGTTTTGCACTAGAAGTGAGGTCTTTAGACAATGCTGAGACTTCTGCAGTGGTCAGAATTTTGGCAGAAAGGTTGAGAACAGTGTTACGGGATCAGTGTTCAAGAGCAGTGTTTTTCATGGTGGGTGGAGGAAGTGTTTGGAGACATTGAAGGCGGAGCAAGTCAGCAAGGCATGGTTGGGGAGCTATGAGGGGTTTATGGAAGGATTGTATCAAAGTTGTAGGTTATAGGTAACCCCAGGCATGCATAAGACAGGATAAGCTGAGGCAGCTTCCTCAGATGGTGCTGGGAATGCTGTTCCAACTCTTGAAGGGCAAGAGTTTCTAATGTAGTGATACCATTAAGGAAGTTGTAGTTTGTGAGAAGCTAATACATTTATTATTTCATGCATTTGAAATAAATGTTTCGTGTTCTACCTCTCATGCGATCCCAAAGTGATGGCAGTTCTTGAATCCTCTCTTCAACACAGAGGGCAGTCAATCTTGCCTCTGCATCCTGGTCCCAGCAGTCTTCTATTGTTTCTCTCAACAGCCTCACAGCAGCCCAGTCACGCCACCCCTCCGGAAACAAAGGACGAGCTTTGTGTCGAGAGACAAGCACCTGCATCTGTTCAAATGTTGGATGGTGACCTAGAACATGGATTCGTCTAATGAATGTATTGTGAAACTATAGCATATTATAGTGTATACACAACTTATACAAAAACTGTTAAGAGATTTTCCAGAAATATAAGAAATGTGTGCATGTCTAATTAAAACTTTCACATTGTCTAGAATGAGTACATGAGTGAAAAGATGCAATGTTGCATTATTCTATTTTCACAAAGTGGATGGCTGTCTGAATTTTCTTGTTTCATCACTGTCACATTATCAATATTGCAAATTATTTGTCATCTCAATCACTGAATTCTATTGTTGATATAATTCCAAGTTTGTCGCCAAAATACTATTATAATTCTTTTTACTCCACTACTTTTAAAGTGATCTTGATTATTTTGTACATTTTCAAACTCTCTTCACAATTCCTCAATACATTTAAACTATTGCATTATGTGCATCATTCATCTGGTACCAGGCTCTGTTGAAGCTGAATGCTGGCTGTAGGAAATGGCCCCAGTTGGTGGTTATAGTCCACCATCAATCAGCTGTGGTTAGCTCGACTACTGCTAGCTATCATGTCCTCTTTCACAGGTGGCCTTGTAGCATCACCCATTTCTCTTCTGCATTCTGACATGTGTGCTGTTATCTGGCTACTCGTGAACACAGCATTGGTAATTGGTCTGCCTGCTGAAGCAACAGCAGCAGCTAATGCAACCATGACAGCTACAGATAGACTTGCTGCAAAAGTCACTTCAGCTTCTTGCAGACAAACTGCCAGTGCACGAGGACAGTTTGCTCCAGGCCTCAACACCACACACACTCAATGTCTCCATACATCCTCTGTTGTTTCTATTTATTAGTGCTGCTACATTGGACTGGGACACACATTTGCATCAACTAAAGCAACATACCACGATGTTTTAAGTCATGGATGATTCATTGCAGTGATTATTATTTCTGTCATGGGTTTCACTGAACATGCTATTTCTGCTCCAAAAATTAGCACCTCTGTCTGCCCTTGCTGTGATCTCCTTTCAGGAGATACGTGTTCTGTTGGCAAATTATTATTCACAGAGATATCTTGTGGTTGCCTCCAGACTTGAGTTTCAAAAATACCATTGACAGCCTGGATAATCATACTGCTCCTGGGTCACTGACTTAGATACTTACAAGGTCTCAGCACAAATGCGACTTCACTTGCGCCAATCAAGTCTCCTTATTTTTGACGTTATGGTTCAACTGGCACCTGATCCAGAGGTCCACACAGTGGCAATTAAACTGGATAGCCTATCATTGGAGGACATCTTCCACATCACACATTTGTTCAAATTTGGGCAGGCTGCTAAGAATGACTCAATGTGAGGACAGAAATTGCAGTGGTAATGCATCGCCACGTATTCCACCCCACATCACAGGCATAGGACAAATCCCCAGGTTGCAGCAACATTGTGATTCATCATCATCATCATCATCATCATCATCATCATCATCATCATCAGTCATCCAAGATTCCTACGGTGTCCAAAGATCTGATCGCCCCTTGGCGGTAGTCACAGGGGCTGCTCCCTTCATGACTACAGTTTTGTTCTGCTCATTCCCGAGCAGACTATTCTGATCGCTATGGGTCCTGCATGTGCTGACAAAGAGGTGCAGCTCAATTCAGTGTGTCAAAGCCATGCAACCTGCTCTGATCCCACCCCACGAGTGCACTAGGACACTATACATGTGCTGCACTCAGTGGTCCCTCTGGCAACCCTTCATGGAGAAATTGTTCCTCACACTTAGCATTTCTCACCAGCATGTCTGTTTCCAGGTGGACACAGGGGCCACTGTTTCTTCGATAAATCAGGCAATATATGCACAACTGAGCTCACCCGAGTTGTTCACACCATTTAAGTGTTTGGCGGCCTACAGCGAAGTGTCTGGTCCTCTACGTGGGCAGTTCTTGACCATTGCAGTCTACAAATGCATTATGCAGCTCACTATGTTCTTTGTCATTGACCACCCATCTGTTACAAACATATTTTACCTTTACACTGTTTGGGTTTTCTATTTCTGATGAAGTTACAGTTGTATCAACTGCAGCCACTATCGGGGAACTGGACAATCTCTACACTGTGTTCTTTATTCTTTATTTCAGTGTATTGGGGGTGTGCCTCAGACTTTCAAGCGAGCATCAATCTTGGCCAGACACCACGCCTCGTTTTTAGCATGAAAGAGCAATTGCAGTTACCTTATGTGCTGCTGCGAAGCAGCAACTAGACCATCTCCAGGCTGCGGCTGTTATCGAGCTGGTGAAATCTAAAACGAGCCTTTCCACTAGTCATCAGAAAGTGCAATGGTTCTCTCCATATGTGTGGATATTTCAAGGCTACCATCAATGTCCAATTTCAATTGAAATCATATCCCCTGGCAGCAAGGCCTCCTCACCAAACATCCAGCAGGGGAATACTGTGCCAAGACTGACCTTACCAGTGCTTACCTCCAGCTATACTCTTAGATGAGGAATCCCAGAACACTGTTGTCATTAACATGTCTTTTGGATTATATAAGTACAAGTAACTCACATTTGGCATTTCCTTGGCCCCAGCAATTTTCCAAAGGTTTCTGGAACAGCAAGCCCAGCAAATTCTGACTTGAATTAATTACTTAGCTGATTACTGTTATGGGACTCTCCCACCAGGAGCATTTGCAAACCCTTTTTTACAACCCTACAGGACACAGATCTGCATTGTGATTTGGAGAAGTGCATGTTTTTCAGTAAGAAGTTCAGTATTTGGGACATTGGCTGACCAAAGAGGAAATCAGCCCACTGACTGGAATGATGCCGCAGTAGATTCCTTACCCCCAGCTGATGAAATTACCTGAATGTTTTTGAGCATAATCAACTATTATTCCATGTTCTTATCTCACACAGTCCACATGGTGCAATCCCTCAATCAGTTGAGTAGAAAGTGCGTGCCTTACGACTGGACTCCTGACTGCAACCAGGCTTTTAACTAATTGAAAACCGTGCTGAAATCCACTCATTGCCTCATACCATTCTCATCCAGTAACCCATGGTTGTGGTGCCAAACACATCTACGTACAGCATCAAGGTGGTCTTAGTGCACAGGAATGGGAATGACTCCGAGCAGCCTATAGCACACAGGGTGTTCAGAAACTCCTGTTACAAACTTCTATGACTTGTAGAGGGGAGTGAGTACACAATATTTTGAATGGGAACCCATATTCAAAAACATACCATTTCTGTTTTACAATGATTACAGTTCAGATGTTTAACTAATCCACTTCTGCTTGAGAAACTGAATTAGGCATGGCACAGTACAATTATCATGTAACAATTTGAAAGGAAACATAACGAAACACTTATTAATCTCTTAAACTCATCTGATTGTATTAACACTTAAATATTACATGTTTAAATTATTCCAAAACAAAAAAGAACTCAGCATACTGTATACACAGAAGAGTACTGATGCATTACAACAATATTATTTCACATTCAGTGACCATATGACGCAATACATGTCATCCTGACTATCCTATTGCGCACCAGGATAAGCAACAGTGAGGCTTTTCCCCCTCAGCAGACATTAAAACATTACACATCTGAATTGAAACCTCATTTGTGGATATAGATCCCTATTCAATATGTTATGTACTTGCTCCCCTCTACAAGCCCTAGAAGTCTATAATGGAAATTTCCAAACATCCTGCAAGCATCCAAAACATTGACCCCTGCACACCAAAACTATTCCCAGATCAAAAATGACACATTGGTGATAGTGTTTGCTGTTAAAAAATTCATGTCTACCTTTCTGAGATGATGTTCACCCTACTTACAGACCACAAACTATTGGTGGCATTATTCATCCTATACCCCAGCCTCCTGGACTGGACAGCCCAGTGCCTCCAATACTGGGCATTGTTCCTGAGTGCACAAGATTACACCATCTGGCATAAGCTGACACATTGTTGCATCTACCCCCTGGCTTGGACCCTGATTTTGACTAACACGAGGCCCTCTGCCTCCACATCAATTCTGAGCAGAAAAATAAATTTGACAGTTTCCCCATTATAGCTGCTTGGGTCACACCGCCAAATGCTGGGACCCCCGATGTGACAGGTCCTCAGCTATGTGACCTTTGGTTGGCCAACATATCTCATCCACTAGCTGGTGACCGAGCTCAGCTCCTGGAAACATATTTCTCACAGGCTCTCAGTTGTTGTTGACGTCATTCTCCAGTACACTGAGATGGATGTGAACCAAGTAGTCATGCCCCAGGTGTTGAGCTTTCTGCACCTAGGACATTGGGGGATGTCCCGTGTGAAAGTGTTTGTTTGCCAACATGTGTACTGGCTGGGGATCAAAACTAACATAAAAAAATGGTTCATGGCTGCACAAGATCTCATCCTCATCCTCCTCCTCCTCCTCCTCCTCCTACTCCTACTCCTACTCCTACTCCTACTCCTACTCCTACTCCTACTCCTACTCCTACTCCTACTCCTACTCCTACTCCTACTCCTACTCCTACTCCTACTCCTACTCCTACTCCTACTCCTACTCCTACTCCTCCCCCCCCCCCCCCCTCTTTTCACCCCGTCTCCCGTCTTCCCTGGAACCACATCCATCTCAATTTTGCTCGCCAGTTTTTAGTGCCAATGTGGTTTATTGCTCACTGTCAATGCTATTTGAAGTACCCATGCAATATGCATGGTGCCCACCACAACTGATGCTACCATCACTGCCTTGAACCAGGTTTCAGTTATGTAAGGATTGCCTCACATATTGGTCTCCGATAATGGGCCAAAATTCATGGAGTCTGCCGTCAAAGATTCTGTAAAGCTTAAGGCATCAAACATATTTGCAGCCCTCTTTTTCATCTTCCCTCAAATGGTGAAGCAAAACATCTCATTTTAACTTTTATGCAGCAAATGGGAAAAGCTGTCTAATCATCTGCCACTATGTTGGGTGTCACCCTGCTTCATCATCTGATGCTGCCCCCTTCTCAAGACTCGCTCTCATCCCTCCTGGCATCATGCGCATGGCATGGCTGTGTGGTCTCACACCTACAGGAGTACTGAGGTTTGGATGCCGATTGCAGTAGTGGAGACCAACGGGTGGCAAGTTACATCTGTCCAAACATAGAAGGGGCTTGAGTACTGTCACCACAACCAACTCCACCCTTGAGTGCCACCTCCTCCACTGCTTTCTGGTGGCTGCTTTTGACTCCCCATTGTTGCACCAGCAATACCTTCTGCACCCTGGCACACCCACTGCCAGCAACGCCCTGATGGATGCTTGTGGATGCACCCCCATCCCACAGCCAGCAGTCGATAGGACCGCGTCTTCACCTGCACCTCTATTCCATGCCCCATGGCACTGTCCTGGGCAGTTCCACCCATAAGCACCTGTTTCAAGGGGTGGGGGTGGTGGTGGTTGGGGGGGGGGGGGGGGAGAGATCTGGTATCAGGCTCCATGGAAGTAGAATGTCTGCCAGAGGAAATGGACCTAGATTGTCGTTAGAGGGCATATTATCACGTCGGCACCATCTGTCTCACCACATGAATACGACTGCCAATAGTGTTCCTCATAGCTGGCATAAAAACGGCCACCCAGTGAATGGCCAGCCAGTTCTACACTCAATTCCAATACTGTCAGTTACTATCATCACTGTACTATCGACTATTCAATAACAACCTTGCTTGGCACTTGGGTGTTCTTTCTGGTCACATTGCACTTTGTCTCTCTCTTTCTTCTTGACCTGCTGACATCACTGTGGCAAAGGCTTTCATTTGGGACCTTACTGTTGCACAGGTTGCTCTGCACTGTCCTAGTCTGTGCCTTGTCCACTGTCAGTCAGCTATGTTTAGCTCAGTTTCTGCTTGGTATTGTGTTCTCTTATGCAGGCAGCCCTTCCACCTTGCAGCTTCATCCATTTCTTTCCTAGGTTCTGATGCATGAGCCGACATCCAGCTACTCACTGATATAGCAATATGTTAAACTGACAGAGTGTTTATTCTGACAGCTATTTGCTTGTGCTTCTTTGGAGATACTAATTTTCTTCTAGATTTGACACACTTTTAGTGTTTCACAAATATTTTAACATTAGAGTCAAGACCATCTTAGCAGTACTTTGTAATTACGACAGTACCTCTATCTCTTAAATCTTTGGCCAAGCATTTCAAAGCTCTTGATAGATTCTAACTGGATGCCTATTTATTTAGGCCACAATATTATTTATTTTCACAAAATTAAAAACAGGCAGAATGATACACCTGTTCATTCAAACAATGAATCTGTTGCACCTACAGGAGAAACTTCTACATATATCTCAAATACTGGAAGCTAAGTGAAGAAGTGTAAAATATAGTAAAGAGAAAAAGGAGTTTCTCAGTGATGAAAAAGAGAGACAATTCCTTGTTGTAGGTGATACCATGCTCAGAAATGTGATAGTGCCAAATTCAACAATAGATATTCTCTCAGGTATGAGGACTACCTTGTCACCAACCAGATTTCATGCCAAAGGTTTCAGTCATTCCTATGGGTGTTTTGACTTGACTGTTGGTATCTTGAGACAAATTCTTGATCCTGTGTATCATGCCATCCTGTATTACAGTTTTCTTTATTAGAATTTCGAACATTTTTTCCTTGCTCGCCACATCAAACATTTTCTTTATATCAAGAAAGGTTAACCACACATCTCAGTTAAGTTTATGGTATTCTTCCATTAACTGTCAGAGAGTAAAAATTAAATCTGTTGTTGATCTTCCCTTCCTGAATGCATGCTGTCCTTCCAGGAGAATGTGTGCCAGTAACCTCTACAAACCATATAGAACCATAATGACTGGTACTGTCTACAGCAAATCTGTCAGTGACCAATATAGAGAGAGTATTAACTGTGATATAAACATAAACTGTAACACTGTTATGAGCTGTGTATACTAGTCTGAATAAGTTCATAAGCAGTAAATGCATGGGTAAAGACAGTCTTAGTAAAAATGTCCATTGACATACATAAAATCTAAATAATAGGGAAAATTTATAGAGAAGGCTGGGGATGATAAACAGTGTCTGGTAACAAAAATTGTAAGACCAGAACATTAGCTAGGAACAAGTAGATTTGAAGTGATACATAAGAAAGGATGTCACTTTATTATGCACGGGAATACAAATGCTAAGGTGCTGAGTTTTCAAACAAAAGTCATAAAGATGGTGAGCCACAAATTATTATTTTTGAGTTTAAAATTATGAAAGTTATTTGATTCAATGAACATTACATTACAGATTATAATATTAAAGTTCTTAATAAAACCAAAAATTTTGAAGTAGCCAACAGCTATTGTAGATGGGAATTTCTATGCCACCGGTGTTTGCTAAAGTTATCGAGAAGGTTGTATATACAAGGTTACTGGAGCATTTAAATTCACATAATTTGCTGTCAAATGTTCAGTTTGGTTTTAGAAATGGTTTAACAACTGAAAATGCTATATTCTCTTTTCTCTGTGAGGTTTTGGATGGATTAAATAAAAGGTTGCGAACGCTAGGTGTTTTCTTTGATTTAACGAAGGCTTTTGACTGTGTTGACCACAAAATATTACTGCAGAAGTTGGACCATTATGGAGTAAGGGGAGTAGCTTACAATTGGTTCGCCTCTTACTTTAAGAACAGAAAGCAGAGGGTCGGTGCTGGGGCCACTGCTGTTTCTTATTTATATAAATGATATGCCTTCTAGTATTTCTGTTTGCTGATGACACCAGCTTGATAGTGAAGGATCTTGTGTGTAATATTGAAACAATAACACATAATGTAGTTCATGAAATAAGTTCGTGGCTTGTGGAAAATAATTTGATGCTAAATCACAGTAAGACTCAGTTTTTACAGTTTCTAACTCACAATTCAACAAGAACCGATATTTTGACAGACAGAATGGGCATATTATAAGCGAGACGGAACAGTTCAAATTCCTAGGTGTTCGGATATATAGTAAGCTGTTGTGGAAAGCCCATGTCCAGGATCTTGTTCAGAAGCTAAATGCTGCTTTATTTACCATTAGAACAGTATCTGAAATAAGTGACACTTCAACACGAAAAGTAGTCAACTTCGCATATTTTCATACGCTTATGTCGTATGGTATTATTTTTTGGGGTAATTCTTCTGATTCAAAAAGGGTATTTTTGGCTCAAAAACGGGCTGTTCGAGCTATATGTGGTGTAAGTTCGAAAACCTCTTGTCGACCCCTATTCAAAAATCTGGGAATTCTGACATTGCCCTCACAGTATATATTTTCTTTAATGTCGTTCGTTGTTAGCAATATTAGCCTATTCCCAAGAGTTAGCAGCTTTCACTCAGTTAATACTAGGCAGAAATCAAATCTGCATGTAGAATGCACTTCCTTGACTCTTGTGCAGAAAGGAGTGCAGTATTCTGCTGCATCCATTTTCAATAAGCTACCACAAGAACTCAAAAATCTTAGCAGTAGCCCAAACTCTTTTAAGTCTAAACTGAAGAGTTTCCTCATGGCTCACTCCTCCTATTCTGTCGAGGAGCTCCTGGAAGAGCTAGAAAATTAAGCAAATTCCAGTGTTACATTGTTGATTTTCTTTATTTAAACTTACGACTTGTCACCTGAAGATTTTTTTTTTATATATATATTTCATTTTATCTGTTTCCAATATCGTGTTATAATTTCATGTATTGACTCGTTCCATGACCATGGAGACTTCTCCTTAGTTTGGTCCCACGGAACAATAAAAAAATAAATAAAAACTGGGTGGAGACTCGGGCATACTTCGTTGCTCTGATATGAAATGAGAAATGATTTTAATTATTTGAATGAAGGGTGTATATTTAAGAACAACTGTGTCAAGTTAAGGGATCTAAATGTCACAATAGTCTATTTACAGAGTACCAGAGAAAGCAACAACTGAAGCTTTTCTGGCCAAAGTTCGGTGCCTGCTTAAAACTCTAAATAAAAACAAAATGAAAAAGAGTGTAACAGCTGCTGACTTAAATATTAATATCATAGCTGAAGGAAATGATGCATCCAAATTCGCGGACATAATAAAGAGCTTTGGCTTCAAAGTAAACTTAATGTGACCCACAAGGGAAACTTTGGCTTCAAAGTAAACTTAATGTGACCCACAAGGGAAAATGCATGGTCAGTGACCTGTACTGATAATATCTCAACAAATTTTTGTGTTTGAAGATGTTTATAAAGTTTTCTTAGATAGAGGAATCTCCGCCCACTCTGCATTATTCACTGAACCATCAAAAATTAATAGAGAAATTTCATGTAACAAAAGACATCTGGAAAAGTAACTTCAGTGAAAAAAAAATTAACTATATTTAAGAATAAGTTAAGACAGTTTCAATGGCGTTCTGACAACTATATTTCAAGTAGTACTAACTTTGACAAACTTTTATGTAGTTTTCTTCAAATGTTTAATGAAACCTTTAAATTTAAAATCAAATGTAACAAAATGAATATGAAACTTTAATGGACAAGTGGAGATATAAAGATTTCTGGTACCAGGAAGAAGCAACTCCACAATGAATTGAGGATATCTACTGGGTCTTGCGTTTCTGCTTATTTTATCATGTACTGCCTTCATTACTTCATCTCACAAAGCTAGCCCACTCTTCCATTTTATTTTATAGCACCTGTACCAATCACTCACTGTAATTGGTCACAACTGTCAAGTAGCTAAGGGTGTTCATTCTGTGCAATTTAAGAATGACTATACAAAACTAGCTGTGGTGAAGGCAGATACTAGACAGAGTCATTAGAAGAACTCTAAAAAAATAGAAGTCATCCATGTCATTTAAAAAAAAATTGAAATTTGTGGTAAGGTCTATGGGACCAAACTGCTGAGGTCATCAGTCCCTAGGCTTATGCACTACTTAATCTAACTTAAACTAACTTACGCTAAGGACAACACACACACCCATGCCCAAGGGAGGACTCGAAACTCCAATGGGGGGAGCCACATGAACCGTGAATAGACGCCTCAGACCGCACGGCTACCCTGCGTGGCCATCATTTAAAACACTCAGCCAATCAATTCTTGAATACATTTATCGGTCTGGAATTTTTCACTAAGCTGAATTTAAGGACAAGAGAAAGAATATCCAGAGAAGAACCATTCTTGTTTAGTTTAGTCAGTGTAATAGTGCTGTAGTGGGATGTGCTACAACAAAGACAATAGGAATCATGAAAAGGCTTGTTTTTAAAGTTTGTGTTGAGAGTTCTAATGCACATCGGTCCACATGTGGATACTGCCAGTAAATTACTTCTACTTAGAACAGTGATTAACATAGTACTGTACACTTTATCAGAGCACTTCATGTTAAAACAAACTCACACATTGTACTGTAATGAGGACTACAGGATATAGTGTACGAGGAAAATAACATGAAACACAGCCCAAGATGTGACACAATAATAGATACACACATCAAGCAGACAGACAGTCAAATGGGCATGTACTGAGACTGACACATAAAAGCAAAGACATATTAAGGTCATGGCTCACACAAGTCCTCAGAGGTTAATTTGTATTCTTTTGAATAAACTCAACAGTTTGGTTAGCAGATATCACACGACAAGGAAAGGTATACTTTACTTCCTCCCACAAGCATGTTGTGTGATGACTATGACAGTAGAATCACACAAATTTGGGCTTGCATAATGTAATGTCCTGGACCTTAACAAGACCAACCATTTGTCCACTTTTCTACTACATAAATTTAAATTGCAGCTTGTAATAGTATTACTGTGAAACACTACCAAGACTCATTGTAAACATACAAGACAAAACTGGATGACAGAACATGAAATGTGCAATGTGAATGAGGAGAGCACAATTTCATGAGAACATGATCTCTAAAAGCACTATACATTAATGAATGTGTTCTCATTTAATCTTAGCTGGCCAGGGTGGCCAAGCGGTTCTAGGCGCTACAGTCTGAAACCGCGTGACCGCTACGGTCGCAGGTTCGAGTCCTGCCTCGGGCATGGGTGTGTGTGATGTCCTTAGGTTAGTTAGGTTTAAGTAGTTCTAAGTTCTAGGGGGCTGATGACCTGAGAAATTAAGTCCCATAGTGCTCAGAGCCATTTTTCATTTAATCTTAAATGCTATGTACGACAAAAGTAGCACTGGCATAGAAGAAAATTTAGTACTGGCGTAGAAAGTAAGTACTTTAGATACACAAACAGTCATTAAGACAGTAAAACATTTAATATTCATCGTCACTGTTGTCCTCCTCCTCCTCTTTCTCCTCCTCCTCCATCTCACCTATAGAAATATCCCAGTAGTATCATAATATGAGGTATATTATCATCAATGTCAGCACCATTTATTCTTTTGAATTATTAGTAGCTTACAACCAAAACATAGATACATGTGTTTTATGAATAGTACAAACATCAAGTTTGCATCTCAAACATACCAACTTCAGCTTCAAAAGGCATACTATAAGGAGGTACAGAGGTGCCAAGCTGATATAGATCTGCGCACCGTGTTGCTATTTCCCATAGCACTAATCCTAATGCATACACATCTATCTGCTTTAGTGATGATTCACAATCTCTAAGGTTCACTGCTCCCTCTAATACTTCTGGTGCCATGTAGCGTAAGGTGCCAACCTGAAATCATTTTAAAATCATAGTTAAAAACACAAATAACAATTAAACAAATAAGAAAAGGGTGGAAGAGACAAAATATTTTCCATTGACATGGTATATTCTACTTAAATCAGGTATTTCTTCCATTTTTATTTTTTTATACAAGTAATGTATGTGTGAGCATAGAATATTAATAGTAATGAGTCAAACAATAATAATTATGCGGTAGTAGTAATCAACATTATAAAGAATGATGTTCGGCATTATTTTTCCTTTACCACCTAAGATTTAAAACACACACTGCCACAGAAGTCAAACACACAGTGTACAGGTTATGAGGTAATAGCTGAAACGTTATGTAAAAAGGAGGAAATAAATGAAAGGAATTTTCAATTCTGTGTACAAAATAAGAACTTCCCATGGGTTTTATTTGCTATTGCAAAAGAATTTTTCCATAGAGCAAAATGGGGTATCTAGCAGGTATTTCTATGAATTATTTTTCACAAAGGTATATTACTTCTTATTTGGCTGGAATTGAACATTTCAACCATTGTGTACTCTACCTCTTCTTGTGTTAGTACCAAATGCTTCAGCTCACAAGAGGACCGTGCCTACTAGTTTAGTCCAAATTTATGATATATGTAGGGCATGGCCAGAAATGAAAGCAATAGTAGTTAGAGCTCCAGATGGCCAACTGTTTAGAGAAAATATCATTTTTGGCATGGGTCAAGTGAGACATCTACGTCTACATCTATACTCTGCAAACCACCTTGAACTGCATTTATGTGGAGCCATTTATGTTAGCATATGTTCTGGGCAGTGGTTGACTTAGTTGAAATGGTACATCCAAGGGTTGTGGAGTCGAGTCTCCAAGTCAAAACATGTTTTTTTTAATTTTCAATTTTTATAATGCAAATAAACTGAAATAATACATTGTTTCTTCATTTATGTGGCCATAGTGTCTGTAGTTGCTTTACAGTTCTTGAGGGTATTTTTGTTCTGTCTTTGCAACTACAAAAATGCGTGATTTTTTTCACCAGACATGTTCCGCTTTATTGGGGTAAATCAATAACTGATGTCAAATTGAAAGAACCAAGTAATACTTCAAGGTCAAGCTTTCTATTGGACTCTTTATATTTAGAGTATTCTGTCTTGTCTGTGGACCTGCAGCAATTTGTGCAGTGATATTTAAAAATTGCTGGTTAAATGTCTCAGTTACTTTCTCCCTTCATTTTTCAGCACAAATTAATTTCATCACACTGTCCACATACATCAAAAATTTCATGGTAGTAACCACCAAATGATAACATTAGTTACAACTTAAAGAAATTTCATAATAGAAAAGGAAAGCAGTGAAATAATTTTTATAGCTTGTGCGTGGATAATCTTTACTGTAAGAAGAACAATATTTTGTGTTATTTTGTAAAATTAAATGCACAGAAACTTCATCAAAATTCATATGATGATGATGAGGTCCCATACTCCGAGGAGCGTAGGGGACGATGCGGAAGACCCGCACCGCCGTACTAGGCAAGGTCCTAGCGGAGGTGGTTTGCCATTGCCTTCCTCTGACCGTAATAAGGATGAATGATGATGATGATGAAGATGACACAACAACATCCAGTCATCTCGAGGCAGGAAAAATCCCTGACGCCGCCAGGAATCGAACCTGGGACCCGTGCACAGGAAGCGAGAACACTACCTCACAACCACGAGCTGCGGACAAAATTCATACGGAAAATCCAGGATGGAATGTAACAATATTGGAGATGCTGAGTCACAGATAGGCACAACAAATCAATTATATGGATATGTTGTGCTTTTTAAATAATGACGTTCACTATTTATATGGCTTTTGTGCCACAAAGCACACCGTAGAAGATCGCGATGATCATTAAAGTCAATTAGCAGCCCACTGGCATGGAATACTCTTTAGCAACCACAAACCTCAAGGTTCCAATCTCTTCTATGATGGATCTTCTTCCAGTTGAAATGCTAGAAAGGAGCCCATGCCCACAAAAGTTCAGAGGAATGTGGGTTATCTTGTGTGATCACATATGTTCTAAGACAAAAAAAAAATGACCCACCATGAAGGAATTATCTGAATGGGATGGAAATCAGATGTGATGTACATGTGCAGATGAACAAATGATTACAATTTCAGAAAAACTGGATGATTTATTCAAGAGAAAGAGCTTTACAAATTGAGCATGCCAATAACATGTTGGTCCAACTCTGGCTCTTATGCAACCAGTTTTTCAGCTTGGCAATGATCGATACGAGTTGTTGAGGGATATCATGCTAGATTCCATCCAAATGTTGTGTTGATTGTTAAAATCCCAAGCTGGTTGGAGGGTCCTACCCATAATGCTCCAAATGTTCTCAATTGGGGAGAGATCCGGTGACCTTACTGGTCAAGGCAGGGTTTGACAGGTGTGAAGACAAGTAGTAGAAACTCACTCCCTGTGGGTGTGGGCATTATCTTCCTGAAATGAAAGCCTAGGCTGGCTTGCCATGAAGGGCGATGAAATGGGGCAGAGGACATTGTCAATATACCACCATGCTGTAAGGGCACCATAGACGACAACTAAAGGGGTCCTGCTATGAAAAGAAATGTAACTCTAGACCATCAATCCTGGTTGTTGGGTTGTATGGCAGGCGACAATCAAGTTGGTATCCCACCACGGTCCAGGGCATCTTTAGACATGTCTTCAGAGGTCATCAGGGCTCAATTTGAAGTGGTACCCATCACTGAAGACAATTCAACTCCAGTCAATGAGATTTCAGGCTGAAGACATGGACAGAGCTGCCCAGGACAGCCACAGGACACCAACCTGAGTGTCACCTGCCATACAGCCTGACAGTCAGGAGTGAAGGTCTGGGGTGTCATTTCATTTCATAGTGTAACCCCTTTGGTTGTTCTCTGTAGCAACTTAACACCACAGAGATATGTGGGCTACATTCTACACCCCACTTTGTTGCCCTCCAAGGCAATCCATCCCAGGCTTACATTTCAGCAAGATAACACCCATCCACACAGGGTGTGAGCTGCTACTGCTTGCCAAACCTTACCTTGGGCAAGAAAGTCCCTGGGTCTCTACAAGGCAGAGAACATTTGGAGCATTATGGACAGAACCTCCAACCATCTCAGAATTTGGGAATCTAACGTGCCAATTAGACAGAATTTGGCATGATATCCCTAGGAAGACATCCAACAATACATCAATCAGTGTCAAGCTGAATAGCTGTTTGCATTAGGGCTAGAGGTGGACCAATGCATTACTGATTTGTTCAATTTGTAAAGCTCTTTCTCTTGAATAAGACATCCAATTTTTCTGAAATTGAAATCATTTGTTTGTCTGCACATGTACATCACATCTACCATTTGCTGTCCCATTCGGATAATTTTTTCATTGTATAACATTTCTTTTGTTTTAGAGTGTCTGACACTCAGCTTGCTTGGTTCCTGGTCAGTAATATGATCAACAAATTCACTTGTTTACTTCTAGGAAAGTAAGAGTTGTTCCCCCATTCCAGCTGTCAATCACCTCACGATCTACATTCTGCACAACTATTGAAAATCCACCCTCAGTGTTTGTCTCTAGTTCTGATAAAGTATTTGGGGTACAATTTTCCCGCAGCACTAACACCATTTCCCGTCAGATCACCAAAGTTAAGTGCTGTCATGATGGATTAGCACTTGGATGGGTGACCATCCAGGCTGCCAATTGCTGTTGGCAAGCGTGGTGCATTCAGCCCTTGTGAGGCAAACTAATTAGCTACTTGACTGAAAAGTAGTGGCTTTGGTCTCATAAACTGACATACAACAGGGAAAATGGTGTGCTGACCAAATGCACTTGTTGATTCTTCATTACAAGATTACAAAAGGAAATTGGTTATAGTCATACTAAAGTAACCATTCTGGCATTTGCCTGAAGTTACTTACAGAAATTGCAGAAAACTACTGTATGGCTAGACTGGATTTTCATCCCACTCCTCCCAAATATAAGAGCAGTGTCTTAACCCCAGTACCATTTCACTTGGTCACCAGAGGCCACCTGACTGTATTTACTTCTGATGTGCACTGAACTTGCAAAACTGTCACTGGATCTCTTCCAAACTTCACCTCCTAGGTATTTAAAAGTCTTACTATGGAACATATAGATCTTCAGCTATTCAAACTGTTAGTCCCTAACCTTCATTAACTGTTTATTACAGAAACACACCACCCTCAGACAGATACCAATTCTCCTCTTCTACTCTCTACTCAAGAGCCTTTTGGCCTCCGGCCCCAAATTCTTATGTCCTGCACCTTACTTACAAACCACAATTTTCTAACAAATGGTGCAGATCTCTCAACACCATCAGAAAAACTGATCAGTCAATCCACCTCTTACTCATGCTGGGGAATTTCACTATCAACGCCCTGTAAGCACACCAAAAGACCAAAATATAGCTCAGATGTTCGATTGTCTAGTTCATCTGCCACACTCATACTCACCAAATTTTATTCACCAAACCCCTTCACAACACAGGATACAACCTATTCCTCATAAACCAGAATCCCAAAATTTCAGTCTTATTCAAGGGCCTTACTTGTAAGCTTGCATTTAAGTATTCATAATGCTCCATTGTTGAAGGCCTAAAGCATCTTCATATGCTCTTAAAACTTTTTTTTTAACTACTCATCTCACAGACTTCAATCAGTCCAAAGTCTACAAAGAGCACTGCTTCACCCAATTTGGGACTTCACCTAACAGTAACAATCTCTTACTTTTATTAATCACACCATAAATACCCTCCGAGAATCCTCAGCTCCCTACCCTCAATCGCTTTACAATGACACCCACTCACCGAAAACAGAGGTACCTTCTGTAACATCAAAACCTATCCTGAATAAAAGATCCAATCAAGAGACAAAGTTGATACTTGCTGCCACGATGAACTGTAGTGATTATTTGATGGATCTCCCAACTAGCAGTGAAGTACTTTTATCAACAAGGCTTACTGCAGGTATCCCATTACATAATTCTAGCATGACCATCACAGCTTAATCCCACAATATTATGAAAACTATTATCCACTTTTACTCTCCCACCAAAAAAGAAATCTCTGAATCACAGTCTTGCAGTGCAAGAGGGAGCTAAGCCAAGGGCTATAGCTGGAAACGAAAGCATGAAGAAACTTGGGACCAAACTACATGAGTGAAAACAATTAACGAAACTGTTCCCATAAGGGAATAGAGTAGCAGTCACAAATGTGCTGTGAAATCTATGAGAGCTAATGTCAATTGGTGTGAACATCACTGACTTACAGTATGCAAAAAGAATATACTCTTTCACAAATTAGGGAACTATAATCTGCAAAATGCTTTTTGTGTGATCTTGTGCATGGTAATGCCTGCAACAGAGTGTGTAGAAATGGTGCACACTTTGACAGTGGAAATAAAATAATAATATCAGATACACATTAAGTAAAGAATTGAAATGGTGGTTCAGTAAGGGTGTCCACTACACACAGGAGGTGGCTACATGGGTAGCAGGGGCTGTGTGGCATGGATTGGGCAGTTTTTAAGGTTAGAAAGTCTCGGGAAAGATAAAAAAGGGCTCCAGTCTCAAAGGGTATGGAGCAAAGAAGCGACGAGAAACCAGATTGCGCTTCGGCACAGCGCCAAGAGTGACGCAACGCTGACCTCCAGCGTTGGTGATGTCACAGAGTGATGATGTCATGCTCTGCGCGACAAAAAACTGTTCTCACTCTATGGCCTCCGGTTAGTGGAGCGTACCTCCACGATCAGTATTTTTTAATTATAATTTTTTTTTAATAAAGGATTATGGGAAAGGATAAGAGAATTTTTATTTTAATTTCTGTAATAATGTGTTACATCTCCAGTGACTTGTACTTTAGCACATCTTCCAGCACCTTTCATCCACAGACAAACACTCTCTTGTTCACTTATTTTAGGATGATTTCTTGTTCTGAACGAAAATGCCTGGTTAGATATGAAGTAAGACACGCCCAAGTCTCTATTAAAAACTTCTCCAACATGAAAAGTGCGATAGGCTATAAGATCTCTTGCATTAAATGCTTCCAAACCAGTAACTTTATTCACTGTATTGCCATTATAACGAACAACAGCAACTGTAATCCAACCATTGCCAGCTTGATGTGTATCTAATTGGGTAAGTGTAAAATTAATAATGCACCCACAAAACACAGATGGGCCTTGCAAAAGAACTTGTGCTCCTTTGTTAGCAACTTTGACCTCAAGATCTTCTAAGGCCTTATAAACAGTTAGACGCGAACGTCTATATCTTCTTCTATATGGAGGCATCTCAGATAAGAGTGCGATGCTGCTGCACGCGCTGCTGCATGCCGACTGAAGCCGGCTTAGACTGTTACTCCACACGTCTGCACTCACCGAGCGCTGGGCTGCAACTGGCAGTGGCGAATCCCGTATTCGCGCGGTAGGATCTCTAGACCGCGCGCGGACGGGATTCAGCCTTGGCACAGCGCCAGTAGTGACGCAAGGCCGTACTCCGAGCGTGAGCACAAGTTCTTTTGCAAGGACCATCTGTGTTTTGTGGGTGCATTATTAATTTTACACTTACCCAATTAGATACACATCAAGCTGGCAATGGTTGGATTACAGTTGCTGTTGTTCGTTATAATGGCAATACAGTGAATAAAGTTACTGGTTTGGAAGCATTTAATGCAAGAGATGTTATAGCCTATCGCACTTTTCATGTTGGAGAAGTTTTTAATAGAGACTTGGGCGTGTCTTACTTCATATCTAACCAGGCATTTTCGTTCAGAACAAGAAATCATCCTAAAATAAGTGAACAAGAGAGTGTTTGTCTGTGGATGAAAGGTGCTGGAAGATGTGCTAAAGTACAAGTCACTGGAGATGTAACACATTATTACAGAAATTAAAATAAAAATTCTCTTATCCTTTCCCATAATCCTTTATTAAAAAAAAATTATAATTAAAAAATACTGATCGTGGAGGTACGCTCCACTAACCGGAGGCCATAGAGTGAGAACAGTTTTTTGTCGCGCAGAGCATGACATCATCACTCTGTGACATCACCAACGCTGGAGGTCAGCGTTGCGTCACTCTTGGCGCTGTGCCGAAGCGCAATCGCGTACGCGGTTTGGCCGGCTTCAGTCGGCGTGCAGCAGCGCGTGCAGCAGCATCGTACTCTTATCTGAGATGCCTCCATATAGAAGAAGATATAGACGTTCGCGTCTAACTGTTTATAAGGCCTTAGAAGATCTTGAGGTCAAAGTTGCTAACAAAGGAGCACAAGTTCTTTTGCAAGGACCATCTGTGTTTTGTGGGTGCATTATTAATTTTACACTTACCCAATTAGATACACATCAAGCTGGCAATGGTTGGATTACAGTTGCTGTTGTTCGTTATAATGGCAATACAGTGAATAAAGTTACTGGTTTGGAAGCATTTAATGCAAGAGATGTTATAGCCTATCGCACTTTTCATGTTGGAGAAGTTTTTAATAGAGACTTGGGCGTGTCTTACTTCATATCTAACCAGGCATTTTCGTTCAGAACAAGAAATCATCGTAAAATAAGTGAACAAGAGAGTGTTTGTCTGTGGATGAAAGGTGCTGGAAGATGTGCTAAAGTACAAGTCACTGGAGATGTAACACATTATTACACGTCTGTGCAGACGTGTGGAGTAACAGTCTAAGCCGGCTTCAGTCGGCGTGCAGCAGCGCGTGCAGCAGCATCGCACTCTTATCTGAGATGCCTCCATATAGAAGAAGATATAGACGTTCGCGTCTAACTGTTTATAAGGCCTTAGAAGATCTTGAGGTCAAAGTTGCTAACAAAGGAGCACAAGTTCTTTTGCAAGGCCCATCTGTGTTTTGTGGGTGCATTATTAATTTTACACTTACCCAATTAGATACACATCAAGCAGTCACAAATGTGCTGTGAAATCTATGAGAGCTAATGTCAATTGGTGTGAACATCACTGACTTACAGTATGCAAAAAGAATATACTCTTTCACAAATTAGGGAACTATAATCTGCAAAATGCTTTTTGTGTGATCTTGTGCATGGTAATGCCTGCAACAGAGTGTGTAGAAATGGTGCACACTTTGACAGTGGAAATAAAATAATAATATCAGATACACATTAAGTAAAGAATTGAAATGGTGGTTCAGTAAGGGTGTCCACTACACACAGGAGGTGGCTACATGGGTAGCAGGGGCTGTGTGGCATGGATTGGGCAGTTTTTAAGGTTAGAAAGTCTCGGGAAAGATAAAAAAGGGCTCCAGTCTCAAAGGGTATGGAGCAAAGAAGCGACGAGAATCGACCAAGCAACAGTCGGTATTGCTGTTGTAAATTGTAATAGCTGTGTTGGAGAAGTACCCAAGCTTCAAGCGCTGATAGAAAGCACTGAAGCTGAAATGGTTATAGGAACAGAAAGCTGGCTAAAGCCAGAGATAAATTCTGCTGAAATTTTTACAGAGGTGCAAACCATCTTCAGAAAGGATAGATTAAATAAAGTAGGTGGTGGTGTGTGTGTGTCTGTTGGTAGTAGTTTATCTTCTAGTGAAGTTGAAATAGATAGTCCTGTGAATTACTATGGATAGAGGTTATACTCAAAAGCCGTACCAAAATAATAATTGGCTCCTTCTACTGAACCCCTGACTCAGATGATATACTAGATGAACGGTTCAAAGAAAACTTGAATCTCATTACAAATAAGTACCCAACTCATACAGTTATAATTGGTGGAGACTTCAATCTACCCTCAATTTGTTGGCGAAAATACATGTTCAAAGCCGGTGGAAGACAGAAAACATCTTCCGAAATTTTACTAAATGCTTTCTCTGAGAATTACTTTGAACAATTATTTCATGAGCCCACATGAATTGTAAATGGTTGCAAAAACACACTTGACCTCTTAGCTACAAATAATCCTGATCTAATAGAGGGCATCATGACGGATACAGGGATTAGTGAACACAAGGTCATTGTAGCAACGCTCAAAACTATCTCAACAAAAACCACTAAAAATAAATGCAAAGTATATCTATTTAAAACAACAGATAAAAATTCTCTTGATGCCTTCCTAAGAGAGAGTCTCCATTCCTTCCAAGCTAATTATGTAAATGTAGACCAGATTTGGCTTAAATTCAAAGATACAGTATCGACAGCAATAGATAGATTCATACTGCATAAGAGATGGGACTGATCCACCATGGTGCACTAAACACGTCAGAACACTGTCGCAGAAGCAAAGAAAAAAACATGCCAAATTCAAAAGAACGCAAAATCCCCAAGACTGGCTAAGTTTGATGGAAGCTTGAAACTTAGTGCGGACATCAATGCGAGATGCTTTTAATAGTTTCCACAATGAAAAATTGTCTCAAAATATGGTAGAAAACCCAAAGAGATATTGGTCGGATGTAAAATACACCAGTGGCAAAAAACAGTCAATGCTGTAAATGCGCGATAGCGATGGAAATGTTACCGATGATGGTGCCACTAAAGCAGAGTTACTAAATACAGTTTTCCATAATTCCTTCACGAAAGAAGACAAAGTAAATATTCCAGAATTTGAAATCAGAACAGCTGTTAGCATGAGTGACATAAAAGTAGGTATCTTAGTTGTTGCGAAACAACTCAAATCACTTAAGAAAGGCAAGTCTTCCGGTCCAGATGGTATACCAATCAGGTTCCTTTCAGAGTATGCAGACACAATAGCACCTTTCTTAGCAATCATATACAACTGCTCACTTGATGAAAGGTCTGTTCCTAAAGCCTGGAAAGTAGCACAGGTCACACTAATATTCAAGAAAGGAAATAGGAGTAACTCATTAAATTACAGACCCATATCGCTGACCTCAATTTGCAGTACGATTTTGGATGATATACTGTATTCGAACATTATGAATCACCTTGAAGAAAATGACTTATTGATACATAACCAACATGGATTCAGAAAATATTGTTCTTGTGCAACATAGCTAGCTCTTTATTCCCAGGAAGTAATGAGTGCTGTCAACAGGGGATCTCAAATAGATTCCATATCTCTAGATTTACAGAAGGCCTTTGATACCGTTCCTCACAAGCAACTATTAATCAAATTGCGTGCATATGGAGTATCATCTCAGTTGTGTGGCTGGATTCGTGATTTCCTCTCAGAGAGGTCACAGTTCGTAGTGATAGGCGGTAAATCATCGAGTAGAACAGAAGTGATATCTGGCATTCCGCAAGGTAGTGTCATAGGCCCTCTGGTGTTCCTGATTTACATAAATGATCTAGGTGATAATCTGAGCCGCCCCCATAGATTGTTTGCTGATGACGCTGTAATTTACCGTCTAGTAAAATCATCAGACGATCAATTCCAATTACAAAATGATCTAGAGAGAAGTTCTGTATGGTGTGAAAAGTGGCAATTGGTACTAAACAAAGAAAAGTGCAAGGTCCTAGACATGAGTACTAAAAGAAATCTGATAAATTTTGGGTATACGATAAAGCACACAAATCTAAGGGCTGTCAATTCGACTAAATACCTAGGAATTACAATTACGAGCAACTTAAATTGGAAAGACCACACAGATAATATACTGGGGAAGGCAAAAAAAAAGACTGCACTTTGTTGGCAGAGCACTTAGAAGATGCGACAAACCCACTAAAGAGACAGTGTACATTACACTTTTCCATCCTCTGCTGGAATATTGCTGTGCGGTATGGGATCCTTACCAGGTAGGACTGATGGAGCACATTGAAAAAGTGCAAAGAAGGGCAGCTCGTTTCATGATATCACGTAATAGAGGTGAGAGTGTCACTGATACGATACGCAAGTTGGGGTGGCAGTCACTGAAACAAAGGCAGTTTTTTTTTTTTTTGCGACAAGATCTATTTACGAAATTTCAGTCACCAACTTTCTCTTCCGAATGTGAAAATATTTTGTTGACACCCAACTACGTAAGGAGAAATGATCATCATAATAAAATGAGAGAAATCAGAGCTCGAATAGAAAGATTTAGGTGTTCCTTTCTCCCACGCCTCATTCGAGAGTGGAATGGTAGAGAAGTAATATGAAAATGGTTCGATGAACCCTCTACCGCTGAGCCGACCACAGGTGCGACTGAGCCGGCCAGCCCACTCTCACCTCAGTGTGGGTGGCGGACTGTGTCAAGGTCTCGAGCCTCAAGGCGAAGGCTGCATTGGAGATGCAAGCTCTTGCCAAATCCCATGCACTTTTCTAATAGATTCAGTATGGTATCTGATGCTGTAGGGGAGACTGAGCTGGATGAAAATGTACCTTCTGCCAGGATAGTAGCTGCTCCTTCAGCACTTCAGCAAGGTCCAGACAAGCACATGGGAGCAGGGGTTTGTTAGTTATTGGGAGCTCCAACGTTAGGTGAGTCACGGAGCCCCCCCAGGAACATAGCGCCTAGGGTGGGGAAGAAGTCCAATGTTCACTCGGTGTGCTTGCTGGGGGGCCTTGTCTGGGTTGTGGAAGAGGCTCTTCCGGTGGCTATCGAGTGTGCGGAGTGCAGTCAGCTGCAGATTGTTGCACACGTTTGAACCAACAATAACTGTCATTGGGGTACAGAGGAAATCCTTCGGTCCTTTCGACGGCTGGCTAAGTTGGCAAAGGTGGCCTCCATCTCTCAAGGAGTGGAAGCCAAGCTGACAGTCTGCAGCATCATATCCAGGGTGGACCGGGGTCCTCTGGTTTGGAGTATGTGGAGAATTTAAACCAGAGGCTACGTCGACTCCATGACGAAAATGGTTGTAGATTCCTTGACCTACGCTATGGGGTGGAAGGTTGTAAGACGCCTGTCAATAGATCAGGGGTGCACTACACACAGGAGGCAGCTCAATGGGTAGCACAGTACTTGTGGCGTGCACAGGGGTTTTTGCTAGGTTAGGTTCCTCTCCATGGGAAACAAACCATTGGCCTGAAAAATTACCAGTTCATGACACTGATGCACATGTGCCAACTGTAAAAATTGTTAGTTTGCCTAAACAGGTCATTCTAAAGGATTTAAATATGCTACATCTCATGTTAGTAAATTGCTGAAGTATCTGTAGCAAGATCCCAAAGCTACTCTCTGAAATAAACAACTTCTCACTTGACGAAAGGTCTGTTCCTAAAGCCTGGAAAGTAGCAATGCCAATATTGTATTAGGTACTGAAAGCT
The DNA here is from genome assembly GCF_023864275.1 of Schistocerca cancellata. NCBI lineage: Eukaryota > Metazoa > Arthropoda > Insecta > Orthoptera > Acrididae > Schistocerca > Schistocerca cancellata. The sequence goes on from NC_064629.1 coordinate 148,379,024, forward strand.
TGTTGAAACCAGACATAAATAGCAGTAAAATTTTGAACTCGGATTGGACAATGTTTAGGAAGGATAGGACTGATGCTATGGGAGGTGGTGTGTTCATTGCAGTTAAAAGCTGTTTAAACGTAGTTGAGATGCTTGGAGCTGACTATGAAGATTTTCATTAATGACACTTTTATTTGCTTTCCCAAACAAGAAAACTCTACACTGTTTCTTTGGTGTTTTTGCAACTTTCACTGACATAGAAGACACAACGACATTAGGGTCACTAAAACCTCCTTCTAGATTAACTTCATCTAGAAAATGAGGCCTGTTTGTCGCCAAGACTGTGAAATAGTCTGGATAAAGCTGTCCATCAGACAAGGACTGACCACTTTATTAGGATGTTTTTATAGAGCACCTGCATCCGCAGCAAATATCGCAGAATGTTTCGGGGAAAGTCTTGAGTAGATAGGAAATAAATATCCATATTATCCATTAGTTATAGGTGGAGACTTTATGCTAGCATCCACTGACTGGGAAAATTACACATTTATCACAGGGAGCAGAAGCAAAGACTCGTGTGAAGTTATTCCAGGAGTGCTCCCAACATACAGCCTTGAGCAATTGGTTAGAAAACCAACTCAAGATGGGGACATATTAGATTCTTGGTGACAAACAGACCTGATCATTCTGAGGAAGTTAATCTAGAAGAAGGTATTAGTGACATTATGTCGTTGTGGCTTCTATGTCAGTGCAAGTTGCAAAAACACCAAAGAAATAGCGTAGAGTTTTCTTGTTTGGGAAAGCAAATCAAAGTGTCATTAATGAATATCTTCATAGTCAGCTCCAAGCATTCACCATGGGGGACACAAAGATATTGATCATCTTTGGTCAGAATTTAAAGGTATTGTCCACCACATGCTAGAGAAGTATGTGCCTAGCAAAGACATAGGGGAGGGAAAGGATCCACCTTGGTACAACAAACATATTAGGAAGTTGTTGAGAAAGCAGAGAATTTTGCACAGTCATTTTAAACGTAGTCACTGCCCCGCTGACAAACAGAAATTATTGCAAAATGAAAGCAGCTGTCAGAAGGACAATGAGAGATTCTTTTAACGAATTTGAAAGCAATATTTTATCTGCAGATTCAAAAATTGGTCGTACGTAAAATCTATGAATGCTACAAATAATTCAATACCTTCTCTTGCTGACAGTACGGGTAATGCTACGGATGATGAGAAACAGAAGGCTGAAACTCTAAACCTAGCTTTCAAAAACTCATTTATGGTAGAGGACTGCAGCACCATTCCCCTTTTCATTCATCAAACAAATTTAAGGATGACTGACATAGTGTTTAGTGTATCTGGGATTGTAAAGCAGTTAAGATCCTTATACACCAGGAAGGCGTCTGGCCCAGACGGTACCCCCATAAGATTATATGTTGACTATGCTACAAATAATGAATAGGAAAACAGGAATGCGGGTAAGCTACTACAAACAGCATAGTGAACGCATTATTGTGGCCAAGATAGATACGAAGCCCACACCTACTACAGTAGTACAAGTTTATATGCCAACTAGCTCTGCAGATGACGAAGAAATTGAAGAAATGTATGATGAAATAAAAGAAATTATTCAGATAGTGAAGGGAGACGAAAATTTAATAGTCATGGGTGACTGGAATTCGAGTGTAGGAAAAGGGAGAGAAGGAAACGTAGTAGGTGAATATGGATTGGGGCTAAGAAATGAAAGAGGAAGCCGCCTGGTAGAATTTTGCACAGAGCACAACTCAATCATAGCTAACACTTGGTTTAAGAATCATGACACAAGGTTGTATACATGGAAGAACCCTGGAGACACTAAAAGGTATCAGATAGATTATATAATGGTAAGACAGAGATTTAGGAACCAGGTTTTAAATTGTAAGACATTTCCAGGGGCAGATGTGGACTCTGACCACAATCTATTGGTTATGACCTGTAGATTAAAACTGAAGAAACTGCAAAAAGGTGGGAATTTAAGGAGATGGGACCTGGATAAACTGAAAGAACCAGAGGTTGTACAGAGTTTCAGGGAGAGCATAAGGGAACAATGGACAGGAATGGGGGAAAGAAATACAGTAGTAGAAGAATGGGTAGCTTTGAGGGATGAAGTAGTGAAGGCAGCAGAGGATCAAGTAGGTAAAAAGACAAGGGCTAGTAGAAATCCTTGGGTAACAGAAGAAATATTGAATTTAATTGATGAAAGGAGAAAATATAAAAATGCAGTAAATGAAGCAGGCAAAAAGGAATACAAACGTTTCAAAAATGAGATCGACAGGAAGTGCAAAATGGCTAAGCAGGGATGGCTAGAGGGCAAATGTAAGGATATAGAGGTGCATATCACTAGGGGTAAGATAGATACTGCCTACAGGAAAATTAAAGAGACCTTTGGAGATAAGAGAACCACTTGTATGAACATCAAGAGCCCAGATGGAAACCCAGTTCTAAGCAAAGAAGGGAAAGCAGAAAGGTGGAAGGAGTATATAGAGGGTCTATACAAGGGCGATGTACTTGAGGACAATATTATGCAAATGGAAGAGGATGTAGCTGAAGATGAAATGGGAGATACGATACTGCGTGAAGAGTTTGACAGAGCACTGAAAGACCTGAGTCGAAACAAGGCCCCCGGAGTAGACAACATTCCATTAGAACTACTGACAGCCTTGGGAGAGCCAGTCCTGACAAAACTCTACCACCTGGTGAGCAAGATGTATGAAACAGGCGAAATACCCTCAGACTTCAAGAAGAATATAATAATTCCAATCCCAAAGAAAGCAGGTGTTTAAAGATGTGAAAATTACCGAACTATCAGTTTAATAAGCCACAGCTGCAAAATACTAACATGAATTCTTTACAGACGAATGGAAAAACTAGTAGAAGCCGACCTCGGGGAAGATCAGTTTGGATTCCGTAGAAATACTGGAACACGTGAGGCAATACTGACCTTACGACTTATCTTAGAAGAAAGATTAAGGAAAGGCAAACCTACGTTTCTAGCATTTGTAGACTTAGAGAAAGCTTTTTGACAATGTTGACTGGAATACTCTCTTTCAAATTCTAAAGGTGGAAGGGGTAAAATACAGGGAGCGAAAGGCTATTTACAATTTGTACAGAAACCAGATGGCAGTTATAAGAGTCGAGGGACATGAAAGGGAAGCAGTGGTTGGGAAGGGAGTAAGACATGGTTGTAGCCTCTCCCCGATGTTATTCAATCTGTATACTGAGCAAGCAGTAAAGGAAACAAAAGAAAAATTTGGAGTAGGTATTAAAATCCATGGAGAAGAAATAAAAACTTTGAGGTTCGCCGATGACATTGTAATTCTGTCAGAGACAGCAAAGGACTTGGAAGAGCAGTTGAACGGAATGGATGGTGTCTTGCAGGGAGGATATAAGATGAACATCAACAAAAGCAAAACGAGGATAATGGAATGTAGTCGAATTAAGTCGGGTGATGCTGAAGGAATTAGATTAGGAAATGAGACACTTAAAGTAGTAAAGGAGTTTTGCTATTTGGGGAGCAAAATAACTGATGATGGTCGAAGTAGAGAGGATATAAAATGTAGACTGGCAATGGCAAGGAAAGCGTTTCTGAAGAAGAGAAATTTGTTAACATCGAGTATAGATTTAAGTGTCAGGAAGTCATTTCTGAAAGTATTTGTATGGAGTGTAGCCATGTATGGAAGTGAAACATAGATGGTAAATAGTTTGGACAAGAAGAGAATAGAAGCTTTCGAAATGTGGTGCTACAGAAGAATGATGAAGATTAGATGGGTAGATTACATAACTAATGATGAAGTATTGAATAGAATTGGGGAGAAGAGAAGTTTGTGGCACAACTTGACCAGAAGAAGGGAGCGGTTGGTAGGACATGTTCTGAGGCATCAAGGGATCACCAATTTAGTATTGGAGGGCAGCGTGGAGGGTAAAAATCGTAGGGGGAGACCAAGAGATGAATACACTAAGCAGATTCAGAAGGATGTAGGTTGCAGTAGGTACTGGGAGATGAAGAAGCTTGCACAGGATAGAATAGCATGGAGAGCTGCATCAAACCAGTCTCAGGACTGAAGACCACAACAACAGCAACATGCTACAAATATAGCACCATTCGTATCCATCAGGGTGTGCTCCCTGCCGCCACTGGATAAGCAGCTGCAGCAGCAAGTCGTATACTCCTAGCTCACTCATTTGTTACGTAGTTTAATTCTTAATTTCTTTGCGTGTTTTTGGTACTTGCAATGTTTAATTCATAAATTTCGGGTGTATTATAGTATTTGAGAGTTGTAGCATCGCGTTTTAGTACCTGAATAGTGTAAAATCGCGTAGTCTCCTTCCGCCGCCGAGCAGTGTGTCAGCAGTGCGCAAGTAGCAGCATTACTGCATTTACTAGCCAATCTTGTATTTTAATAACCGTTTAAATTCTGTGTCGATTTGTTTGCGCTCTCTGTAGATTATTTCAGACGTTCTTTGCACAACAGTTTTTAGCATGGATAGGGACTGCAACTGCTGTGTTCGGATGCAGGCTGAGTTGGCATCCCTTCACTCCCAGCATCAGGCAGTGTTGGCTTCGGTCACACAGCTTGAGGCTGTTGCCAATGGGCATCACTGTGGGGGTCCGGATGGGGGTTTGTCGGGGACGGCCAGCTCATCCCACGCATCCCCCGATCGGACTACGACTGTGGTTGCCCTGAATACTGCCCGCATTGAGGCTGATCCCTCACCTGTGGTAGAGTGGGAGGTCGTCTCAAGGTGTGGCAGGGGGCGAAGGACATTCCGGAGGGCTGAACGGAAGGCCTCTCCAGTTTGTCTGACGAACCGGTTTCAGGCTCTGTCTCAGGCTGATACTGATCTTCAGCCTGGCATGGCTGCTTGTCCTGTTCCAGAGGTTGCCCCTCAGTCTGCAAGATCCGGGCGGTCGCAGAGGGTGGGCTTACTGGTAGTTGGGAGCTCCAACGTCAGGCGCGTAATGGTGCCCCTTAGGGATATGGCAGCAAGAGAGGGGAAGAAAACCAATGTGCACTCTGTGTGCATACCGGGGGGAGTCATTCCAGATGTGGAAAGGGTCCTTCCGGATGCCATGAAGGGTACAGGGTGCACCCATCTGCAGGTGGTCGCTCATGTTGGCACCAATGATGTGTGTCACTATGGATCGGAGGAAATCCTCTCCGGCTTCCGGCGGCTATCTGATTTGGTGAAGACTGCCAGTCTCGCTAGCAGGATGAAAGCAGAGCTCACCATCTGCAGCATCGTCGACAGGACTGACTGCGGACCTTTGGTACAGAGCCGAGTGGAGGGTCTGAATCAGAGGCTGAGACGGTTCTGCGACCGTGTGGGCTGCAGATTCCTCAACTTGCGCCATAGGGTAGTGGGGTTTCGGGTTCCGTTGGAAAGGTCAGGAGTCCACTACACGCAACAAGCGGCTACACGGGTAGCAGGGGTTGTGTGGCGTGGGCTGGGCGGTTTTTTAGGTTAGATGGCCTCGGGCAAGTACAGAAAGGGCAACAGCCTCAACGGGTGCGGGGCAAAGTCAGGACATGCGGGGACCAAGCAGCAATCGGTATTGTAATTGTAAACTGTCGAAGCTGCGTTGGTAAAGTACCGGAACTTCAAGCGCTGATAGAAAGCACCGAAGCTGAAATCATTATAGGTACAGAAAGCTGGCTGAAGCCAGAGATAAATTCAGCCGAAATTTTTACAAAGGCACAGACGGTGTTTAGAAAGGATAGATTGCATGCAACCGGTGGTGGAGTGTTCGTCGCTGTTAGTAGTAGTTTATCCTGTAGTGAAGTAGAAGTGGATAGTTCCTGTGAATTATTATGGGTGGAGGTTACACTCAACAACCGAGCTAGGTTAATAGTTGGCTCCTTTTACCGACCTCCCGATTCAGCAGCATTAGTGGCAGAACAACTGAGAGAAAATTTGGAATACATTTCACATAAATTTTCTCAGCATGTTATAGTCTTAGGTGGAGATTTCAATTTACCAGATATAGACTGGGACACTCAGATGTTTAGGACGGGTGGTAGGGACAGAGCATCGAGTGACATTATACTGAGTGCACTATCCGAAAATTACCTCAAGCAATTAAACAGAGAACCGACTCGTGGAGATAACATCTTGGACCTACTGATAACAAACAGACCCGAACTTTTCGACTCTGTATGTGCAGAACAGGGAATCAGTGATCACAAGGGCGTTGCAGCATCCCTGAATATGGAAGTTAATAGGAATATAAAAAAAGGGAGGAAGGTTTATCTGTTTAGCAAGAGTAATAGAAGGCAGATTTCAGACTACCTAACAGATCAAAACGAAAATTTCTGTTCCGACACTGACAATGTTGAGTGTTTATGGAAAAAGTTCAAGGCAATCGTAAAATGCGTTTTAGACAGGTACGTGCCGAGTAAAACTGTGAGGGACGGGAAAAACCCACCGTGGTACAACAACAAAGTTAGGAAACTACTGCGAAAGCAAAGAGAGCTTCACTGCAAGTTTAAACGCAGCCAAAACCTCTCAGACAAACAGAAGCTACATGATGTCAAAGTTAGCGTAAGGAGGGCTATGCGTGAAGCGTTCAGTGAATTTGAAAGTAAAATTCTATGTACTGACTTGACAGAAAATCCTAGGAAGTTCTGGTCTTACGTTAAATCAGTAAGTGGCTCGAAACAGCATATCCAGACACTCCGGGATGATAAAGGCATTGAAACAGAGGATGACACACGTAAAGCTGAAATACTACACACCTTTTTCCAAAGCTGTTTCACAGAGGAGGACCGCACTGCAGTTCCTTCTCTAAATCCTCGCACAAACGAAAAAATGGCTGACATCGAAATAAGTGTCCAAGGAATAGAAAAGCAACTGGAATCACTCAACAGAGGAAAGTCCACTGGACCTGACGGGATACCAAATCGATTCTACACAGAGTACGCGAAAGAACTTGCCCCCCTTCTAACAGCCGTGTGCCGCAAGTCTCTAGAGGAACAGAAGGTTCCAAATGATTGGAAAAGAGCACAGGTAGTCCTAGTCTTCAAGAAGGGTCGTCAAGCAGATGCAAAAAACTATAGACCTATATCTCTGACATCGATCTGTTGTAGAATTTTAGAACATGTTTTTTGCTCGAGTATCATGTCATTTTTGGAAACCCAGAATCTACTATGTAGGAATCAACATGGATTCCGGAAACAGCGATCGTGTGAGACCCAACTCGCTTTATTTGTTCATGAGACCCAGAAAATATTAGATACAGGCTCCCAGGTAGATGCTATTTTTCTTGACTTCCGGAAGGCGTTCGATACAGTTCCGCACTGTCGCCTGATAAACAAAGTAAGAGCCTACGGAATATCAGACCAGCTGTGTGGCTGGATTGAAGAGTTTTTAGCAAACAGAACACAGCATGTTGCTATCAATGGAGAGACGTCTACAGACATTAAAGTAACCTCTGGCGTGCCACAGGGGAGTGTTATGGGACCATTGCTTTTCACAATATATATAAATGACCTAGTAGATAGTGTCGGAAGTTCCATGCAGCTTTTTGCGGATGATGCTGTAATATACAGAGAAGTTGCAGCATTAGAAAATTGTAGCGAAATGCAGGAAGATCTGCAGCGGATAGGCACTTGGTGCAGGGAGTGGCAACTGACCCTTAACATAGACAAATGTAATGTATTGTGAATACATAGAAAGAAGGATCCTTTATTGTATGATTATATGATAGCGGAACAAACACTGGTAGCAGTTACATCTGTAAAATATCTGGGAGTATGCGTGCGGAACGATTTGAAGTGGAATGATCATATAAAATTAATTGTTGGTAAGGCGGGTACCAGGTTGAGATTCATTGGGAGAGTCCTTAGAAAATGTAGTCCATCAACAAAGGAGGTGGCTTACAAAACACTCGTTCGACCTATACTTGAGTATTGCTCATCAGTGTGGGATCCGTACCAGATCGGGTTGACGGAGGAGATAGAGAAGATCCAAAGAAGAGTGGCACGTTTTGTCACAGGGTTATTTGGTAACCGTGATAGCGTTACGGAGATGTTTAACAAACTCAAGTGGCAGACTCTGCAAGAGAGGCGCTCTGCATCGTGGTGTAGCTTGCTCGCCAGGTTTCGAGAGGGTGTGTTTCTGGATGAGGTATCGAATATATTGCTTCCCCCTACTTATACCTCCTGAGCAGATCACGAATGTAAAATTAGAGAGATTAGAGCGCGCACGAAGGCTTTCAGACAGTCGTTTTTCCCGCGAACCATACGCGACTGGAACAGGAAAGGGAGGTAATGACAGTGGCACGTAAAATGCCCTCCGCCACACACCGTTGGGTGGCTTGCGGAGTATAAATGTAGATGTAGATGTAGATCACCTATCAGATATCGTTGGAACAGCGGAAAGTTCCACAGGACTGGGAAAAGGCCCAGGTCATAGCAATCTATAAAAAGGGGAGAAAATTGGATGCACATAATTACCTGCCAATTTCGCTGCCATTGATTTGTTGTAGAATCATGGAACATAGTTGTGTTCAGACATAATGACCTCTCTAAACTCTGAGAAGCTCAGCTGCAGAAACCAGCATGGTTTTAGGAAACAGCAGTCATGCGCGACACAGCTGGCCCTCTTTGTGCATGATATACAACAGGCTCTAGATACCGGCTCCCAGTTTGATTCCATATTTCTCTACTTTCGAAAGGCGTTCGACTCAGTTCCACACTGCCGCTTGCTCAAAAAGTGCGCACTTATGGTCTACCCAATGACATATGTGGTTGGATAGAAAGTTTTCTAACAGACAGAGAGCAGTATGTCATCCTGAATGGGGTGACTTCAACAGAAACAAGCGTAACTTCAGGTGTGCCTCAGAGCAGCGTAATAGGTCCGCTGCTTTTTACGATTTACATAAACAATCTGGTTGATGGTATTGACAGCGGCATTAGACTGTTTGTTGATGATGCTGTAGTCCACAGGAGAGTAGTACCACACGAAAATTGTAAAGAAATCAATGCAGATTTGCAAAAAATAAATGCATGGTGTAATGACTGGCAGTTATCTCTCAATATTGGTAAGTGTAACCTACTGTGTATAACAAGGCAAAAATCCCCATTAATGTACGAGTACAAAATAAATGCCCAGTCTCTGGAAGCAGTAACATCCGTCAAGTGTCTTGGTGTGACTATTCGAAATGATAACAAATGGAATGATCAGACTACACAAGTAACAGGCAAGGCGAAGTCTAGATTGTGGTTTATTGGTAGAATCCTGAAGTGATGCAGTCCTTCAACAAAGGAAACTGCTTACAATACGTTAGTTCATCCAAGTACTGTTCATCTGTATGGGACCCTTACCAGTTGGGTCTGATTCAAGAGATTGAGAAGGTCCAAAGAAGAGTGGCAAGATTCGTGACCGGTACATTTAGCCATCGTGAGAGCATTACAGATCTCATTAAAAGTTTGAAATGGGACACACTTGCAGATAGACAACGCACTAAACGGAAGGGGCTGTTCACTAAATTCTGAAATCCGATCTTCGGTGAGGATGTAGAGCATATATTATTACCACCACCAACTTTCAAATCACGCAATTCAAAGATAAGGGAAATTGGAGCTCGTACTGAGGCATTCAGACAGTTGTTTTTCCTTTGTGCGATCCGCAAGTGGAACAGAGGGGAGGGGGGGGGGGGGGGGGGGAATGACTTTGGCGCGAATTGTGCCCGCCGCCACACACCGCTTGGTGGTTGGCGGAGTATATATGTAGATGTAGATGTAGATGTAGAAAACCAAATGAATGGGATATGCCTTACATTTCTTTTCAAGATACAATGCTGAAGGGGAAGGTTTTTTTTTTTTTTTTAAACAGAATTCTGACTAGTGATGAAACTTGGGTGGCATGCATATATGTTAAAAAAAAAAAAACAGTCAATGGCTTGGGGCCATACTTATTCTCCATTCAAGCTGAAGAAAGCCCACCAAACTTTATCATCCAGGAAGGTTACAACTATGATTTTTTGGGATGCCGACGAGTTTTGCTGTTGAATTTATGAAGTGTTGAATGACAATAATTTCAGATGTCTACTGTGAAACTCCAAAGAAACTTAAGTGAAAACAATTGTCAAAATAGCATGTGTCTTTTCTTTTTTTTGTATGACAATGCTCATCCTCGAGATGCCTGAAAAGCTCTAGAGATTTTGAAGTAGTTCAAATGGGATGTTTTTAACCTCCCATACAGTCCAGACTTCGCACCAGGTGATTTTCATCTCTTTGCTCACACGAAGAAGTGGCTTGTGTGTGAACTTCAAAATGCCATGAATGACTGGCTATGGGCCCAGGCAGCAGAATTTAATGAAGAAGGAATTTATAAAGAAACACTATCACAAATACTTAAATGTTGACCATGTTCGAAATATAGCAAAAAGCTGTAGTTTCAAGACATATGTAGCAATTTTTTTCCATGCAAGCTTTTTATTTACAGCCAAATGGAGGTTACTTTCCAAACTGACCTTGTACATATGCTTGCTAATCTCAGTGGCAAGTTATATCCTGTGTTGTTAGTAATGGCCAAAGAAACTAACTTCTTTCATCACCATCAATTCTGGTGAACAATATTGTTTCAAGGACTGATTTTGGTAACAATTTTGTAAGTTATGAAGACATAAAATACTTGAACACTTTCCACGTTATTGTTATACTTACACCTTATTAATTGTATTAAGAAATAATGCACAGAGTTAACATGTGCACACCAGTAATGTGTCTTCTTACATCACTGTGTGTGTAAGTTACTTGACTGTTTTGTGTATGTAGTTAATTAAAGATGAATCTTTAGTGCTCAGTACACAGGAAAGAATTACACTTCCATGTGCTATGTCCTATGTAAATTTATAATTATAGCCATATGCTGAACATCGAGTGTCAACCATTTCTATATACTGTGGTGTCCAGGCATCATAACATTAAGAACTTACATCATTGATTGATTTTGTTTCTGCATGCTGCTCTTCACCATTGTAAAAATACTTTGAACCAGAAATCTTCATGGCAAATCCCAGGTCACAAAGACAGCATGATAAATCTGCTTTCACAAGAATATTTCTTGAGTTGAGATCACGGTGTGTTACACATGGCTTAAATTTGTCTGTAAAGGAAATTTTTTAACATAAAAGTTTTTAATTAACAGACTGATACAACACATATTCTGTATTCATATAGATATATAGTATAGGCTGTAATAACTAAAGAGTATCAGATGAAACTGCTGAAATGCAACAGCAACAAAAGTCATCCACACATGCAGCCAGTAATAAAAATACTGTTACTGTCATAATATTTTATTATCACATCACAGTCCTTGCACCAGTGCCCTGGATTAAATTCGAAACATTTCCACAGTATCTCATGCAGTGTGGGCTTGTGGCTGTTGATGGTGATCCATCTGTTGGATGGGGCCATTAAACTCAGCAGTCCCCTTGGTGCTATTCGAGAGGAGTAGGTTATGTGCTGGCACTGGGTCCCATCCTCTTCCTTTTTGCATCATCCAACACAAACATGACACCACACTACACGCATACATTACAGTCACCTACACTTAATCAGATACACACAAATCTTGCAGTCTGCAAAGGAAAGGTTACACTGTGCTCCAAGGACAGGAAAACCTTCCCAATTAGATGGCTGAACCTGCTCTTGGGGGATCTCCCAGCTAACAATGTCACATGACTTTACTTTATTTTACTTTACTATCATATCACTATCCACTGACATTCAAGTGAGCCAAAAAGGAAGGAAAAACACTTGCACTTATTTTTCCATGATATTTTAAGTTATAATATATGAGGTTTACAATATATTACACATAATGACATTCTTTTTCATTTAAGTGTCTCTTTATGGAACATTTTCTGTGGTTTCCTTATATTCACCTAGTCAAAAGCAAAGTCCTAAATTGCAACAGAATGGTTTGGTATACACAACATAAAATTGTGTGCGCGGGCGCGTGCATGTGTGGGCACACATGTGTGCAAATATCTTCAAGTCAACCTATTTCAATTTTATTGAGCCTTAAGAAATTTAGCAAAACAAACAGAAAACTCCAATCCTGGATAAGATTTTGAACTACTACTCTCCTGAACGTGAACTCATTGTCTTAACAGCTGGACCACCTCACTTGTTTATGGGTCAGGATAGCTCCCCAATGCTTTCAGTGTCTTACAGAGACTATGGACAGCATATTTCTGCTATTATCACGCCAGAAGAGAATGCTACATACTGATATGTAGCTGTGTGTAATTCAGGTTGCTTGTGAATTTACAGAATGTAATGGGTATATGTGCAGATATTTCTATTGGTGACTGAGGACAGTGTACTGAACAATATTACATCAGTATTTACGCCATTTGCGGACTAATAATTATAGCTATCACAAGTTGCGTGTTTTTAGATTGGTTAGAGCCTCCAAGTATGCGTGGCAAGAGCAAGGTCACGAAGTTTGCGACAGGTTTGTGGGAAGACTGTTAGATGCAGAGAAAAAACAACCAACACAATGATGTGTATATGTATTAAGGTACCACATAAAAACTATTTGCACTTATACCTGTTACATTCTGTATAGTGCAGTTTTACACCAGAGTCTAGTAATGGTGTCTGTCAACACTTACAGATAAACTTTTGTTCTTACATTTGTGTAAAATGTGATGTATTGGTGTGTACAAATGAAAGGATTGTCATGGTCTTGGGGATGGTTTGACAATTAGAGGCTCACGTCTAAGTTACACATCAGTAATCATTTGTCAAGAAGACTCATTTCATCATACAATCTGCAGAAGAATTTTAATGTAATAAGTAAAGCACACTGTGGATTGTGGTTAAGCTGGTCTTCACCACAGCCCCAGTCCCAGATGTTCTATTATACTAGGTACGTATGGGGAGTCCCCACGGAGTTGGAAAAATATGAACAGAGGTACAATCTAAGTGAAGATTTGAGATGGTCTGTGCATATTTGTATGCTTGATCGAGGAAGACAATTACCTGGGCCTCAGTTCACAGTCCAGTAAACAGTTTTAGTGCATTTGGAAGGTCGAAGTATAACTGCAACATTTGTGTGAAAGTTAATGGTAATAGAAAGATCTGACATGAAATGTCCTGACAGATTAAAACAATGTTAGACTGAGACTTGAAAATTTGTACTCATGTGTGATGCTCTAATCAGCTGAGAAATCTACATAATTCAAACAGTTCAACACTTAGACTGAATCTTCCAGAACTTCTTTCCTACTTCTCAAACTTCACAACGCCTCTCTAGCATACTTTCACGAACCATCGCCAATGTGGGTAAAAATATGACAGACAGTAGGGTGACCATGGCCTATTGGTGGTTCCTATAAATAATTTTTCTACTGTGCAGATGGATGAACAACACATTAAAACGTCTAGACAAATCATAAGTTTTTGCCAGGTAGAGTCCAAAAAATAGACTCTTGCTTTTCTTGGGTACGACTTTTATTGTAGAAGGAAAGTAGGGGTGTGCTGGAGCTTTGAGTCACTTGTGTGTATGTAAGGACAGCTCATTATTTTGCTGAATTTATACAAATGATACCATGTAACATTTTAAAAGGAAGGAAGACTACGATTTAACATTCTGTTGATGACAAGATTATTAGATACTGAGCACAAGCTCACATGGAATAAGAGTAGGAATTGTGCTGGACCATCTTCTGAATGAACTAGAACAGCAGTTCTGCATGACACGGTTTAAACAAGACTTTGGTAGGTTTCTGGAGGTATGTGGAACTGGATATCTACACACAAGTCAAGCAATTCCCATACATTATGAGCCAGTGGTCTGTGCGTGCAAAGCTCATGCCCAACGGCATCCAAGATGTGTTCCACAGATTGGGTGAATGTGGTGGCAAAGACATCAACCTACATTCACTGTCACACTCCTCAGAGCCCTGTATCATGATTCTCATCTTGTGAAACTGACAGTTATCTTGCTGAAAGATGCCACTGCCATCGCAGAAGACTTCAAGCGTGACGGATACAAGTGATTTGCAATAATGTTTACATAGTCCACAGCTGTCATAGTGCCTTCAAATACTACCATGGGCCCCTGGAAGCCCAATTAATTTACCTGTACCATAACACTGCACCCACTGGTCTTTGTCTGTGGTACAGAGCATGTTCCAAGAGTGGAAGTCTTCGACCTTCACTTTCTGTGATGAAGCAGGGACATCCAACACCCTGTCTCACAACTCTAGTTTCACCATCCTTCAACCACTTTCCATAGATGCTCATGACATTAGCACACAAATAGGCAACCAGTTTTGTTGTTTCCAAGATACTCATTCCCAAATGCTGGTGATACAGTTTGCAAATGCCACCCATGACAATTTGCTCTTTGTCAGAGTCACTTATGTCAGTGGATTTCCCATTTGCATCCTGTATCAGCACCAGATTGATTCTCCATGGCATTTCTGCTCCACTTACATGCTTATATATTTTCCTTAGTACATTATAAGTTTGCAGTGCCACCAATGTACAGACAAACCAATTATTACAATTTCAAATAACTGGTTGATTTATTCAAGAGAGAGAACTTTAAAAATTGATCAAGTCAATAACATGTTGGTCCATCTCTGGCCCTTATGCAACCAAAATAAAAAAAAGTCAAATCAAAACAACTTCAGTCACCTAAATCTCCAGTTTTATTTTACTTTTGCTATCAGTTTCAACATTACCTCTGCTATCATCAGGCCCCTGCGTAAAGACAAGAATGATAACAGTGTAAAACACATAACAAAAGGGGCAGTGTAAAATTTCATAAATCAAATTATACATAAAATGTAGTAAACACATAACAAAAACCAAACTGTACAGGGAGTGACATCAAAGTTCAAAAAAAATTAAGGAATATAAAGAGAGAACAGTTGTACACAGTATGGATACAACCCAGGGAACAAAGCACACATGCCATATAATACTAAAAGAGATATATATTCCATATAAGTAAAAGAGAACCTAATAACTGGAGGTCACAATGACATGTTATGCATAGATAACCACAACGTCACATACTGACAAACCATACATAATGTTAATGTCAATACCCATGGATCATCTGAAGCAAAACAATCACAGTCATATACCGATGAGTGCAATCTAAAGGTAAAATATTTATTTATACATTGTCATATACTAGTAAAACATAAAACCACTTACTGGAGGTCAACCTCACATTAACTACCTGTATCACAATGTTCCATATACTAGTAATAACTACTAAAACAAGAATATAAAGTTACGTTAACAAAAACTGTCAATCACAGATTCTTAAGGCGGCACATATTTAATAAAAACATTTTTAATTAACCAAAGTGTGAAGCTAATGTAATATATCATAATGAATTCCCATTAAGCAGGAAGTATTGAAATACGATATGGAAAAGGTCACAACTGACATTATCATGAAACTGGTAAGTCTGCTAATAGGTAGGCATATGGCTGTGTGACATAACAAACTATACACTATGAAGTAAGCCTAAAGAAGAGTACTGCAATACATGCACAGTATCTCAAAAATACATTCATTTCAGTCATAACAACCAAAGCCACGTATCTACATGACATGTGGTCCTTATGCAGGGCAAGACAGAGGAAAATGTGATCTACGGCCAGACAAACAACCAGTAAAATGGACCTACAATAAAGAACAGGTGAGTGGGATATCAAGATGCTTATGAGAGCAAAAGTTATGATGCGAGAATCTACAGATGTGCTACAGAACTAGACGTATGTAATTATGTCACTATTTACCCAAAATATGCAAGCAACATGTCAAAAGGCAATACCCATCAGATGGACGAGTCAAATTCTCTAATAGATGTAAAAACATTAAGGGAACAGTATATTAAGGTCACATACCTACTTTGTATAGGATCAAGAGTTCATAGAAGCACATATATGTCATGCAATAGAACAGAATGCAAGAAAAAAGTCAAGGCAGTAATGAGAGCAACCAATAGATCGTATGAGCTGTGACTGGAAAGTTATAAGAATGTGCTTGTAATTGTGCAATGGTGGTAATTACATGCTACTGTGATGCATCTCCTTCAAAATAGTCCCCTTCTGACTGAACGCACCGATTCCAACTGTGTTTCCACTTTTGGAAAAATTGCTGGAAATTTTTTTCCTGAAGTGTGTTAAGGATGCTCTTCATATTTGCCTGGATGGCTTCAATTGAGTCAAATCAGGGGAACATAGTGGTTGTGGAAGCAGAGGAATTTTGAATTTGGTCAAAAGTTCAATGATAAATAAATGTTGTGTGACTAGGGCCTCCCATTGCGTACACCATTTCCTGGGTGCAAGTCTTTTGATTTGATGCCACTTCAGCGACTTGCACATCAAAATTCAATGATGGAGAAGGCATGACGAGCCAGAGCATTGTCATGGTGTAGAACCCAACTCCTGTCTTTCCACAATGCAGGCCTTTCCTTCCACACCTTTTTGTGCAAATGCTCAAGGGCACATTTGTAGTATTCCTGGTTAATTGTCTGTCCTCCAGGGGTAAATTCATGATGCACAATATCGGTTGAATTAAAAAAAAAAAATCACCAACATTGTCTTCACCTTCGACCAACTTTGCCGTGCTTTTTTCTGTCATGGTGAACCTGGAGTCTTCCACTGCAAAGACTGCACTTTGGTTTGGATCATATCCATATACCAGTCTGTGTCATTTTTAGTCTGAGTAATCATTTCTTGGACACTTCAAGTCGGTATTGTCTCTGGTCACTTGACAACACTTTTGGGATGAATTCTGCAGATGCTCAACACATGTTCAGATCTTCAGTTAAAATTGACTAAACTGCATAGAAACTTAAATTAAGTTCATCAGCCATCTCTGTAATTGCAATTCCATGATCAGAGCACACAAAGTCATGAACTTTCTCAACATTTTCCTTCGTTTTTGAGGTAGAAGGACAGCCAGACTATGGTTTGTCTTCGAATGATTCGCGGCCATTTTTAAATCTATTGAACCAGACAGAAACATTTGACTGGCTCATACAATTATCTCCAAAAGCTGTTTTTAATAGTCCGTATGTCTTAGAAGCTGATTTCCCAGTTTTAAAACAAAATTTCACACAAACTCGTTGCTCCGTTTTTACGTCCATTTTCAGACGGACAGAATCCGGCAACAAGCCCTAACAGACTTGCACTCAATCAGCTGCTACAATGAACTGAACAGAGGAAATGCAGTTTCTTGTCAGAGGGAATTCAGGGACAAGCCAAAGACTCACTCCCCACCCTCTGTGTACCTGTCTGCCAAACCAGTAAGCAGTAGAGGATCCATTCTTAAAACTTTCCAATCGCTCCTTGTATGTTACCTAAATATATCAACCAGTTAACACTAAAATAAAAATGTATCAGGGTATACTACACAACATGTAATTTGGCAGCCTATACTTACATGAGTAGGTGGTTAAATGAGAATATGAATGACAAGAAATATACCGGAACACTATGTTTGGTATTATCAATGCATAAGAGGTACAGATGAGCAATTTGAACAACAAAAACAATGTAAAGAGGGAAGAACTCACAACAATAACGCCATAATGCCAACAAATGTGGGGTAAAAACCATTGTGGTTACGTGTCGAAAATGAAAGTAAGCAAGTGAGCAGGTCAAGGCACCGTTAACTTTCTAGTGCCTTTCTAATTTTTCACAAGTCTTGTATGGTGCGAGTGAACATTGCCTTGACCTAAAGTCTGGTTTTTGTTATGTGTTAATTTCATATTATCATTGTATATAATTTGATTTTTAAAATTTTACACCACCCCTTTTCTTATGTATTTTATACTGTTATCATTGGCCTGAAGATGGCATTATGTAACGCTGAAACTGGTAGCAAAAGTAAAATAAAGCTGGAAATTTAGACAGCTGAAGGTGTCTCGATTAGACATTTTAAACTGAACAGCCAAGGTCCCACAACCATCTAGTATAAAGATGAACTTACAGAGACTTATGCGACGAATTTCTTCGGCTTGGCATTGATTGACATAGTTGCTAGATGGCCTTCTGAGGGATATTGTGTCAAATGCAGTCCACTGGCCTGTTAGATCTTCAAAATCATGAGCTGGTTGGAGAGCCCTGCTCATAATGCTCCAAACATTCTCAATTAGAGAGAGATCTGGTGATCTTACTGGCCAAATTAGGGTTTGACAAGCATGAACACAACAGTAAGAACTCTCACCACGATCCCGCTGGCATTATTTTGTTGAAACTTAAGCCCAGGATGGCTTGCCATTAAGGGCAACAAAACAGGTCTTTGGATATAAATAGTGTACCGCTACATAGTAAGGGTGCAGCGGATGGCAATTAAGATGTCCTGCTATGAAAAGAAATGGTACCTCAGACCATCACTCTTGGTTGTCTGGCTGTGGGGCAGGCGACAATCAGGTTTGTATCTCACTACTGTCTGGGGCATCTCCAGACAATCTTTGCTGGCCATCTGGGTCCATCTGGAAGCAAGACTCATCACTGAAGACAATTATGCTGCAGTCAATCAGATTTCAGGCCGAAGACGTGTCTGGGGATGACTTGGACAGCAATGTGATTCCAACCTGAGTGTTACCCATCATACGGCCCACCAACCAGGAGTCAAGGTCTAGGTGGCCATTTAATTTCATGGCACTAACCCTTTGGTTGTCATCCGTGGCACACTTACAGCACAGTAATACGTCAACTATTTTCTATGCCTTGTTTTGCTGCCCTTTGTGGCAAGCCATCTTTGACTTACATTTCAGCAAGATAATGCCCACCTTCACATGATGAGAGTTCCTACTGCTAGTCTTCATGCTTGCCAAACCCTACCTTGGCCAGCAGGGTTGCTGGATCTCTCTGCAATTGAGAATGTTTGGAACATTATGAGCAGAGCGCTCCAACCAGATACAGGATGCTTCAAGAATGGAGTGCATGAGAATGAGGGGTGGGGGGGGGGGGGGAATATTGCTATAGTGAAAATAACCCCCAATGTTTCCCTGAAAATAAGTCAACAATGTGTTGTTACTAAGTTACATAGCACAGAACTGTATGATACCTAGTACCCATGCCATATAAGACACTCTAAGCATCCACCGTAAGCAGCAATACTGAACCCCTTAAGGCACACATGGTGTAACCAGAGCTGTGAAGCCAGTGCAGGGCCCTCAGTTTGTTTCATGCATCAAAGTTTAAGTTATAAAATAAAACAGCACTTTGCAAAAACAAAACTTTTCTCAATTTAATTTGGACAAATTTAGTTATAACAGTAGTCAAATCACCATCTCTAATCAAATCTCGTTCTATGTTCATTAAGGTGAGGCTGGTTAGCTGTTCTTGTCCCATGGTGCTCCTTAACACATTTCTAATGCCCTTTAATATTGAAAAAGAACATTCTGCATTGCAGTTGGTGATCATCAAAGACAAGTAACTGCCGTTTTGAGCAGCTCAGCAAACTGCACCAGTTCACCACCAAGGCTTTCTTCCAAATTATCTGGTTAAGCACTGATGACAACTGGAATTATTTTCAAGATCTCTTCTGCTGTTAAAGACTTAAATGACAAAGTATTCCAAATACACTAGCCACTTAATGGTATGTTTCCACTTGTTTAGCTAATGCACACACCACATTATCAGTTATGACAGTAAATATCTGAACTTTAAAATGTTGAACAGGTTTTTTTTATTTTCTCCAGTTTCATCAAGTGTAGCACAGCTGCTGAAATTGTTGTACTCTGCATTTTACTTGCATCGTCTTGAAGTCTACTGCTTATATTATCACAGTCAGCACTTTTGCTTTTGCTTTAATATCTGAAAATGTGGACCACATTGCTTGGACATAGTAGTTTAATGATTTATAAAAGGTATATTATGTGTTAAGGTCTTGATCACATGGCTGCAGTGGGGCGCTAGTTGCTAACAAGCATTTTACAATTTTAAACAGTTTTTGATGTTGCTCAGCAACAGTCATACAATAATTTTTAAATGAAAACACCACCATGTGACTGTAATGACAAACTCAATCACTTGAAAATGGCAGAAAAAAACAAAATCTGGGTCATAATTAAACAAACAACAATACAGTCAAATGACAGTGTGTACATTTAATAATTGTAGGGTTTTGTTCCATCTGACACTCATTATTCCCATTTCCAATTTAACCACCTTGGAAACTAGCCAGCTGGCCTGACGATGACTGTCTACCGTATTTACTTGAATCTAAGCCGCACCTGAAAAATGAGACTCGAAATCAAGGACAAAAAAATTCCCAAATCTAAGCCGCACCTGAAATTTGCGACTCGAAATTCAAGGGGAGAGAAAAGTTTTAGGCCGAGCAGTTAAGCTTTACCAGGTAGCCATTGCTATGCATCAGGCGCTCCATCCGTATTTATATGAGCACCCTTCCTTTTTCACGTGCTCGGTCTGGTTTGAATCGATTGCTTATTTTGCTTTGATCTGATTGCTGTTTTCTTTGTTATAGGTGTTCACGTCACTCTAAGCAGAAAATGCATTACTGTACTGTGTCATGCATTGTTTGTCGCATTCTGATAGTGCGTGTTTACGGCCTGTCGCCGCTCGCAGCACGGCTTGCTTTTGTGCGCACTACCGCCGCTTTTTTTAAAAAGAGGAATCGTCTCATTATCGAAACAATGGCAAGAGACTGCTATTTGTTGTTACTTACAGTGCTGCTTTCTTTGATAATGATCAACAAGAACCAAATAATAGACTGCGTATGATAGAACATGTTCTGAACGAGAGTTAGGCGAAAATTTTTCTCCGTTTGAAAATCTTTGCGGCCGCTTCTTTAGTACATCAAATTATGCACAGAAATTAGAGTCATCTTAGATTTAAAAATCTAGTCAGTTGCCGTGCTTCATTTCTGACTGTATCACTATTAGGCATAAGAATAATACGAATATAAACATGACACGATGCGTATATTCTTCCGTGTTTGCTGTTGTCTCACTCTAGTTTCGTAGTTTATTAGGCAGACAGGATTTAAATGTGATAGCAGCAAACGCGAAAGAATACATGGCAAAATGTTTATATTCGTATTATTCTTATGGTGAAGAGAATACTGCATGTGATTCACATTTCATCAGGTTCCTATTAGCAACCATCTCTTCTCACAGGTAGGAAAAAACTCAGAACGTAGAGTTGGCCATGTTGACAAACATCCTGAACAGCTTTGCTAGTCGGATTTTCGTAGTACATTGAAATTCCGCTACATTCGAAGATGAACAATACGGAGTTCGTATTTACTTCATTGGATAATGTATGAAAATGCAGTGGTCGAAACTCGGGGTGGAGAAAAGAAGCTCGACTTCCACCTTTCTTTCTTTTTTTTTTTTTTTTTTTTTTTATTTATTTACTTACGCAGAGGTTTTGGCGCCCATATTTATCCTTGTGCCTACAAAGCATGCCTGTGTAGCGCTACATATATTCGACAGCAGAAGTTAGTTGTAGTGGCACCTACCAACATTTTTCAGAACTTCTGCTTGCTTTGCACTCGATTCTAAGCCGCAGGCGGTTTTTTTGATTACAAAAACCGGAAAAAAAGTGCGGCTTAGATTCGAGTAAATATGGTACTTTCAATCCATGTTATTGGATGTATCATCCAAAACTTGCTTGGTAGTAGTAAACCCACACACAAGTGCCTTCGTAGCAACTGCTCTCAGTATGGCCTTCCGTGTCCAAGAACCTTAAAAATCTTTCCAATGGTCCGAATCACACAGGACATAGTGCACTACCAGAGTCAGTTGGTCTACATATGACGTATCAGGAGTGGAATCTAATGAAGCAGAATAACGACTGACTCTCTTAATTTCACAAATAATACAATTCCATACGCTTGATGCAATTATGTGCATAAATTCCTCGCAAGTTATTTTTGACAAACATGATATATGTCCCTTTCCTTTATTTGTATGAATATATACATATATTGGGCGAGAAAAATGTCAAATTTGGCTATTAATTCCCATACACCTAAATTATTTCCATTGTGAGGTGATCCAACGATTTCATCACTATCCTGAAATGCAAGACCTTGTTATGCTAAAAAAGTTATAACTGCAATAATTCATTCTAAAACTGTCCATCAACACTTTTGTTCAGTCTCAGTTTGACTCACAAGTTGAGAATAAACAGGTGCATCCTTGTTTTTTCCAAACTAACAATGATATTATCACTTGTCTATGTGAAGCACTTTTTTCATGACTCTTCAACAAAATATTCACGATCTTCATCATCTAATTGGTCTTTTATAAATTATGATGAACCCTCTAAATTTGTAACTTTGCAAACAAAACAGAAAAGTTTCTCTTTAAATTTTGAATAGCACAACCAATCTCTCCCATGTATTTTATTTGTTAATTTAAGTGTGTGCATGAAAAATCACTTTTGATAGAATCGTGTTTCTTTTTCCTTTGTCGTATATTTTACTTGAAGACAAAAAATTACTGTTCATAAGTTGCACTTTGCTATTTCCATTCACAATCCAAACTCTTGATCAAAGTTGCTTGGTCATTCAAGAATATCATTGGACTAAAATTTACTTTTGTGTCATTTTTGGCTCAGAGAATATGTAATAACACCAGAAACATGTAATATACTTTCCACCTCCATTTGTCTTGAAGAAGACATCTCAGAGGCAAGAAGGCTTGCTGTGCTTTTAACTTCTCTGAGGTTGGAAGATGATGTGGCTGAACTGGGAGGACTTGCATCTGTTCGACTAAAGTATCGCTTTAAAAAAAAATGTGGCTACATCGGAAAGAGTTGCAGATAGCAATAAATAATTCCTACTTCCATCACCTGTACAATGAGGTGCAACTTCTATATTTTCTGCTTCGATTTCTTGAGATTCAGGACCCTCATTCTGAATGTTACGAAAACTCAGAAAGCATACATGTTTTTGATATAATGCTTTTTCCCGTTTAGCTCTTTTGTTTTACACTTTGCACTTTCATATGCATAATGTCAGCCCATATCTCTAGGCATGTGCAGGGATGCCAACCGCATTTTGCTCCATCACACCACTGGTGCAAAATTACTAATGTTCCAGAACTTTTGGAACAGATCTCGCATGTGTCACAACCCATCAACAGACCAAGCCAGTTACTCAATGGAACTTTTATCCCAGAAAATTAATTCAAAGTGTAATGACTATTCATCTATCCTCGAGCACTGCATCTGCTATTGATATTGCCACAGTTGGAACAAAGTAAATAATAAACAGTTCTAAGAAAAGCAATTTAAGCTGCCTTAAAAACACACAACCATAAGGGTGATAAAAAAGGTGCAAATTTACAAATAATAAGAGTCAAAGGTTACAGCCTTCCCTTGTACAATACACTACTTCCTAAATTTTATAAAATGTCTTTGCAGCCCTTTTTTATATCAAATTCCTGAAAATTATAATGAGGAAGTGTGCTCATGAAGGTTGGACATCAGAATGTTAATTTCCAGGTGTGTGCAGTTATTCTTAAGTGTTGCAAAGACTATTACTAGATTGCTAAATTATATACTCCTGGAAATGGAAAAAAGAACACATTGACACCGGTGTGTCAGACCCACCATACTTGCTCCGGACACTGCGAGAGGGCTGTACAAGCAATGATCACACGCACGGCACAGCGGACACACCAGGAACCGCGGTGTTGGCCGTCGAATGGCGCTAGCTGCGCAGCATTTGTGCACCGCCGCCGTCAGTGTCAGCCAGTTTGGCGTGGCATACGGAGCTCCATCGCAGTCTTTAACACTGGTAGCATGCCGCGACAGCGTGGACGTGAACCGTATGTGCAGTTAACGGACTTTGAGTGAGGGCGTATAGTGGGCATGCGGAAGGCCGGGTGGACGTACCGCCGAATTGCTCAACACGTGGGGCGTGAGGTCTCCACAGTACATCGATGTTGTCGCCAGTGGTCGGCGGAAGGTGCACGTGCCCATCGACCTGGGACCGGACCGCAGCGACGCACGGATGCACGCCAAGACCGTAGGATCCTACACAGTGCCGTAGGGGACTGCACCGCCACTTCCCAGCAAATTAGGGACACTGTTGCTCCTGGGGTATCGGCGAGGACCATTCGCAACCGTCTCCATGAAGCTGGGCTACGGTCCCGCACACCGTTAGGCCGTCTTCCGCTCACGCCCCAACATCGTGCAGCCCGCCTCCAGTGGTGTCGCGACAGGCGTGAATGGAGGGACGAATGGAGACGTGTCGTCTTCAGTGATGAGAGTCGCTTCTGCCTTGGTGCCAATGATGGTCGTATGCGTGTTTGGCGCCGTGCAGGTGAGCGCCACAATTAGGACTGCATACGACCGAGGCACACAGGGCCAACACCCGGCATCATGGTGTGGGGAGCGATCTCCTACACTGGCCGTACACCACTGGTGATCGTCGAGGGGACACTGAATAGTGCACGGTACATCCAAACCGTCATCGAACCCATCGTTCTACCATTCCTAGACCGGCAAGGGAACTTGCTGTTCCAACAGGACAATGCACGTCCGCATGTATCCCGTGCCACCCAACGTGCTCTAGAAGGTGTAAGTCAACTACCCTGGCCAGCAAGATCTCCGGATCTGTCCCCCATTGAGCATGTTTGGGACTGGATGAAGCGTCGTCTCACGCGGTCTGCACGTCCAGCACGAACGCTGGTCCAACTGAGGCGCCAGGTGGAAATGGCATGGCAAGCCGTTCCACAGGACTACATCCAGCATCTCTACGATCGTCTCCATGGGAGAATAGCAGCCTGCATTGCTGCGAAAGGTGGATATACACTGTACTAGTGCCGACATTGTGCATGCTCTGTTGCCTGTGTCTATGTGCCTGTGGTTCTGTCAGTGTGATCATGTGATGTATCTGACCCCAGGAATGTGTCAATAAAGTTTCCCCTTCCTGGGACAATGAATTCACGGTGTTCTTATTTCAATTTCCAGGAGTGTATGTTAGTGATATGAATTATGTTGAACAACAGACTGCCTTAATTGTGGTTCTGTTTGTTTTCCTTTATCTACAGTAAGCAACTGAATATAAATAATGAGAGAACTGTCATAATACTTAGTTTCTTGATGCTCAAGTAATTAACTCAAGTAACAGACCCCCCCCCCCCTCCCCTTGGGAAGATGTTGTCCAGAAACTGATGTACGAGGTGCATTCAAGTTCTAAGGCCTCCGATTTTTTTTCCAATTAACTACACACCCGAAATCAATGAAACTGGCGTTACTTCTCGACGTAATCACCCTGCAGACGTACACATTTTTCACAACGCTGACGCCATGATTCCATGGCAGTGGCGAAGGCTTCTTTAGGAGTCTGTTTTGACCACTGGAAAAATCGCTGAGGCAATAGCAGCACGGCTGGTGAATGTGCGGCCACGGAGAGTGTCTTGCATTGTTGTAAAAAGCCAAAAGTCACTAGGAGCCAGGTCAGGTGAGTAGGGAGCATGAGGAATCACTTCAAAGTTGTTATCACAAAGAAACTGTTGCGTAACATTAGCTCGATGTGCGGGTGCGTTGCCTTGGTGAAACACCACACGCGCAGCCCTTCCCGGACGTTTTTGTTGCAGTGCAGGAAGGAATTTGTTCTTCAAAACATTTTCGTAGGATGCACCTGTTACCGTAGTGCCCTTTGGAACACAATGGGTAAGGATTACGGCCTTGCTGTCCCAGAACATGGACACCATAATTTTTTCAGCACTGGCGGTTACCCAAAATTTTTTTGGTGGCAGTGAATCTGTGTGCTTCCATTGAGCTGACTGGCGCTTTGTTTCTGGTTTGAAAAATGGCATCCACATCTCATACATTGTCACAACCGACGAAAAGAAAGTCCCATTCGTGCTGTTGTTGCACTTCAACATTGCTTGGCAACATGCCACACGGGCAGCCGTGTGGTCGTCCGTCAGCATTCGTGGCACCCACCTGGATCACACTTTTTGCATTTTCATGTCGTCATGCAGGATTGTGTGCACAGAACCCACAGAAACGCCAATTCTGGAGGCGATCTGTTCAACAGTCATTCAGCGATCCCCCAAAACTATTCTCTCCACTTTCTCGATCATGTCGTCAGACCGGCTTGTGCGAACCCGAGGTTGTTTCGGTTTGTTGTCACACGATGTTCTGCCTTCATTAAACTGTCGCACCCACGAACGCACTTTCGACACATCCATAACTCCATCACCACATGTCTCCTTCAACTGTCGATGAATTTCAATTGGTTTCACACCACGCAAATTCAGAAAACGAATGATTGCACGCTGTTCAAGTAAGGAAAACGTTGCAATTTTAAGTATTTAAAACAGTTCTCATTCTCGCCGCTGGCGGTAAAATTCCATCTGCCGTACGGTGCTGCCATCTCTGGGACGTATTGACAATGAACACTGCCTCATTTTAAAACAATGCACATGTTTCTATCTCTTTCCAGTCCGGAGAAAAAAAAATCGGAGGCCTTAGAACTTGAATGCACCTCGTACATCCAAACTGAAGTGTGCTTGCACCCAATTGTGCATTCCCTGTAGTACAGATATGAGCAACAGACACATTTTTCACTAGTACAGGTAGGGTTTTGCTCAAGAGAGTCAAGACTCCTGATCCATTTAGTCATCAGTGAGGCATGCATAAGCCTGTTAAGTGATCATGGATAAACAAACCGAGTCCAAATCGGTTTTTATGATCAGCACAACTGTACCAAAGGTGTTATCACTGGCATATTAATGTTACGTAAGTTCATGATGCCACCTCATCCAAGTGTTACTCTACAGTGAATAGAAGTAAAATGTCAGTATGTTGGTGGTCATGGGAAAGAATCACAAGCAAAATTCTGTTCATTGTTGGAAACTGACCTTGTTTAGCCCCTGTATCCTTATCAGGTGGTATGGATACTAGGTGTAAAATACAGGGCGAGTCAGGTGGAAAGGTACATGCTTTGAGGGGTGATAATATTAGTGATTCCGAACAAAATACTTCATATGGACGTATGCCCTATTCTGAATGGTTTCCGAGATAGAACACATTTAATATCACTTTTGTATGTTCTTCTTGAATAACTCGAAAACCGCACCCTCCAACGAAAATGTGTCACAGTACAAAATTAAATTATATTAAATTTCCTACAAAAAGGTCCCATTCATTTTTTCTCTATAACTAATGGTTTGTGCGAAGAGAGCACAAGAACGTTGAAAAACTTCCTCGACGCACATGTGCTGTTGCTTGCGTAGTTTTTGTGGGCCAATTTGAGCTAGCATATTGAGGTAGCAAGTTGAGACTAACAGTTGGATATGGGACACTTGTGGTCTATCAAGTCGGGAAACTACCTAAAATTTCCATTCGGAATAGGGCATACATCCATATGAAGTTTTTTGTTCAGCATCACTGTCACCCCCTCAAATCATGTACCTTTCCTCCTGACTCACCTTGTATATCAGTCAGGCACTTGCACTTGTTGTAATACGTGCTTTGCCAAATGTCCACAGATGGCAGGATTCAACATCAGCAACTTGAATAGGCAATACTGTGCCTGTCCAATACAGGCAAAATATCTTTTATGATGATTGCTGTCTGTGCAGAAAGTGTTCCTGATACTATGTGCTGATTCATGCCCAATGCAATTTTCAGGGCTATTCACAAACAGCATAGCACCCTCCTCTAGATTAGAAAAGCACTCTATCTCTTAAAAGTAACCAACTACTTCTAATTTTGCACTGTTCTTTCTCAACTTCATCATACCTCCCACAGAACACAAGAGTCATCTATGTGTTACATACAGAGACATTTTTGTTTTATGCTGCAAGTAGAGTGGTACAGATAACATCACAAGAAATTCATCACTATAATATTTTGTATTAAGGATACTTGGTATTAGATTTTGTACAACTTCTGTACATTACCAGCAATTGTAGAACGTACTCTGACATCAACATTTTGTCTTATTTTGATGCAGGAAATCATTCCAGGCATTTGTTACAAATGTTTACACACATCTTGTATTTTTCTTAAAAATGACTACATGAAACTGTGCGTTATATGTAAGAATGTCATTCAAATATGGCTTACCTCCTTTACGGATATCTGTGTGTAGGTGAGCTAGACCCTTTGCAACAGATAGTGCCATTCTACATAAACAATTCCAGTCCACCAAATTACTCCTGAGATAATCCTGAAGGCAGCCATTTGTGGCATATGAAAGCACCAGCAAGTAATCAATGTATCCCTCAGCACTCACACGTTCATCTGACCCTGATCAATAAAAAATAATAATACTAACAACAAGAACAACAACAACAACAACATAATAATAAAGGAAGGTTGCTGCCTCTAAGTGATTTGCACAGTCCTAATGGGATTATTTATAAATAATAAAACAAAAATAATGATGATGTCACATGTGCATTTACCGTAAATACAAGAATCTAAGTAATAAAATGCTATAAACCAAGGGAGGTGAAATTTCAATTACTTAAAGTAACACAATTTTATTTTGAAGTTATTTTATGGGACTTAATTGTCTACAATTTGGTATGACTTGTATTCTTTGCATCTGGGAAGATACATACTTATCAATTGTGTTTATGCTTGAAACCTTCAATACAAGTTTTTGTATTAACTGCTCATCCGATAGCATTGCTGGCCATTGGCACACAGTCATGATAAAAAAAAAAAAAAGCTCTGAGCAACATTTTAAACATAAAGCAAAGAAACAAGTTGTCTGTCTGTCCATACAGAAAAACACATGAATAGCATCAATCTTTGATAATATTACACAAGTTTTATTAGTCAGTTCTACTCCATTCTCCTTCTCTCTATACATTTTGCTGTCTTCTCCAACAAAATTACAGCATTTTAAGGTGCACACTTATGTACCCTCTTCCACCCCCCACCCCCTCTCTCTCTTTTTCTCATTTTCCCTTTACTGTGCACTTATACTGGCACTGCACATAATTTATTCTGATGCTGATGAACCATTTTGTGCTTGGACTTGCTCTGATGTTTGTTAACGTTCCAGATCTGGCTCCTACAATGCGCACTCTTTCTTACTTCTTGCTTATTACATTTTGGTCAAAGTAATGGTCAATGAAATTTGTTTTATTATTTGCAAAAGAGAAACATACATACCAAAATATGTTAACAAAGCAGGATTATCCATGAATGGTAAGCAATAGATATCACGTTCATTATGAAAGTATTGTCTGTGGTGGCCTGGAAATATTTTTACAGCAACTTCTTTGTCAAGCAATGTTCCTTTAAACACACATCCATATCGCCCCTGGCCTGAAACATATATGAAGACAAAAGGCTCTAACAACTGCATATGAAAAATACAAATACAAATACAAATACAGATTTCAGTAAACCTTACAGAAGTGTAATGTTACATAATAAAAAGTGATGGCTACATGGAGAGGTATGTGTGTCTGCAGGTGTGTACACACACACACACACACACACACACACACACACACACACACACACACACACACACAGTCCCCATTGCAAACATAGGGAATAGTGTACATAGCGTGTATAATGAAATGGAGGAGTGGATTGGAGAATGTGCATGTAGAATGAGTGGAATAGTGGGAGGGGGCTGGTGGCATCTGGATAGGGATGGGTGTGGAAAAGGGGCTAGTGGAGACTGAGGTCAGGGAGACTGCAGAAGTGTTAGTCAGAGAATCTGGTATTGTGAGGCACCCACTTAAGTCTCATATCATGTTTTGCTACTGGGTGGTCAACTGAAGACATCAGCTGTCAACAACTGTAAGTGACAGCCACTGAGAAACGGAATTATTGCATGCAAATCATGATATGCTTTATTCACATTAGATGGTATTTCCATAGTGTAAACTGAGAAATGACAGCTATAACTCTAATTTCAAATTCTCACTAATGGAATATTTGTAAGAATGCATGCATGTAGACAGTGATAAGTGCCAGACACATAGCAGCCATTAGTAGTAATGTGTGCGGTGTTACAAGTCTGGGGATGATGTGGATAACTAGAACTCAGATACAGATTCTGAATATGTTCCTGAACGCAAATGCGCTTCAGGAGTTTTTGCTAATCATGTAAATGTGAGTATTTATTTAACAAAGTAAGTTGTGTCCCATACCACAGTTTGCATGAATTAACACAACAAGGTAATGGTTGAAATACCTTGACATTGTTCATGTGCTGCAGTATGGCAAGAATAAAAACAATTTTATATTTTGCTGAATCATAGATAAGTTTCTGAGGATGTTATATTTCACTATTATAAATATTATTAATGAAAATCTTAATACCAGAAACTGAAACAATTTGAACCTTTCACATCTGTATTTTTGAGAGATTTTGCAGTAGTGTTTCATTAATTTAAGCAACAAGCAAACTCTGGTAAGCCAATGTTAACCCATGTAAAGTGCATTCTGTTTGTAAGAAAACAATGTTAAGTACCTATTGATAAATTTTTACAAATAAAATTTGGTAAAATTTAGAGATTCTGAGCAAATAATGTCATAGGATCGTATGTCCTATTCTTAACAGTTTCTGAGGAAACTGTTGAATACAATGGGGAGCAAGACAAATGCAAGTATAGTAAATGAAACATTGGGATTTAACATTTTGTTTAACTGTGTACATTTCCTCACAAAAAGAACAGAGTGAACACAAAGGAGAAACTTCTCACTTTTATTTTACACATGTGTGTTCAAGTGATGATGATGATGATGATGATGATGATGAAGTCCCATACTCTGTAACAGAACGTAGGGAACGATGTGGGAGACCCTGACTGCCATACTACGCAAGGTCCTAGTAGATGTGGTTTGCCACTGCCTTCCTCCAACTGGAATGGGGATGAAGGAGCATACAAATGAGCTCAGATCAGCAACACAGCAGCTGTCTACAAGAACTGCAAAATGCATGCAGCTGAATGTGGACTTTTTGAACACCTTTTGTAAGGAGATATATACTACCAAACAAAACATCAGATCACAGTGTTTCACTTACTATCACCTGCACTTGTCCTGTTACCCACAGTGTTCATTAGTTTCCTAGGAAGCTGTCAAGGACAGGACATATGCTCATATGACATTTATTTTATTCAGGATCACTAATATTACCACTCCTCAAAGCATGTACCTTTCCTCCTGACTCTCCCTGTATACTTGTAAACAATGACTTATCTGAATTTAAAAATCACATTGCATGTACTTGAAATATCTCATTTATGAGAGTTTATTGAAACTTTACTGTGAAATTTCTCAAATCAACCAACTTGTCCCGTACCACTGCTTACAGCTAAGGTCTTCAAATCTGTCCCTAACCATAGTTTAACAGTGGCTATCCATTCATATGGACAGTTGGCTGGTGGCCATGCCCACATAAAAGACTACACTGTACTTCTGACTGGAGTAGGATGTGATATGTGGGGGCATAGGACATGGTCTTGTACTTGTCTCTTGAGTCTTCAATAGGGATATGAGCCCTGTAGGTGAAGACACTATGACTGTCTTAAAAATGACAGTAATTATCTGACAGAAGTTATTCATCAGTTATTTGACTCTTCCACCTACAAGCCCTGTCACAGTGATCTCGCCCCAGAAATCTTGCATAGCCTCCAATACCTACCCAAGACACTCACTCTCTTGCTCAAAACAAATGAACAGGACATCTCTGACTTGATGTCTGAATAAGTTGTTGGAAAGGAAGGACTATACATAGACGGTAGGACATCTCTGAAGTCTCATTTAAGGAGATTATGCTTTTAAGAAGTATTGCAGGCATTTTGAGGTTAAAAAATGTGAGGTACCTTACAGGCATGTTTGTAGGAATGCCTGTGGTACTGCCATGCCCAGCTGGGCGAGTTTGACATGAGTGGACAGGTACTGTTCCTGGATTCTAGGGGGGAACATCTGAGACCAACTGACTGTGTGTTCCACAGTCTTTTCTCACTTTCAGAAGAGAGTGAACAAAGCTTATTCACTGAGGGAGACCAAGTCTCCACAAAGTCAGTTTATGTTAAACAGAGCTAGCAAGATATCATGACAGGCTCTACTGAGTTCAGTTGTTACTAGAGAAACACTATAAGGCAATCGGGAATCAATTTCTACCTCTGGAAAGGCCCAGTGGTATTCTTCATTATCATTTAATGTGAGAACCAACCACCCCTCCCTACCAGTACCCAATGTAAGTGACATGTTTAGTAATGTTTAATTATAAGCAGACTGAATGGTCGGCCAGCTCTTACTTTTGGGAGGCAAAATTCCAAATACTAGGAAAAATTATTCCTAGCTTTCATAAGTTACCTGCTCCTCAATCAGGGGGGGGGGGGGGGGGAATAAAGATTAGTAGAGGAATGTTAGAAGTGAAACAGCTTTCAGAGCCAAAGTTCAGGATGGGCCCACTTGCTGTGAGGATGGGTAGAGGGGGATGGGGGAACAAAGTCTCTTCCCCTTGTCCTCATACTAAGTGAGTCCCTCTCAGCTTGAGGTCTAACTGACTGCACCTCCTTTCCAACCTCATCCATTGAAGCTTCCTTTCCTGCCTGAGGAAGGAACAGACAAGTTCCAGCACCTAAAAACTGTATGTTCCTGGTTTAAGACTTTCTATCAGTAGGTTTTTGATTGGGTGAACCTTGATATCCTCATGCAAAAGTTAAAATATTATGGAACAGTAAGACACAGCAGGTTAATGGTTTTTATCTTATCTGAATGACAGAAAGCAATGTACAGGTTTATTTTAAATGATGGACCTATTTTCAAAACTTTGTATTTATTCAAGTACAAATCCAAAATGAACAAGCTTTAGCCAATAAAAAGAAGAAGTTTCGAAGGTTTGATATCAATCTAATAAATTTAGTAATTTGTAATTAATTAGTTTTTAATAACTACTTAATAATTAGAAATGTGATAAATGTCATAAATGTTCAATGTGGCCACCATCAACTGCACAGAAAACTTCAATGCAATAGCCAAACTCGTCCCACACACACGAAAGCATATCTGCTGTTACTGAGTGCACAGCAACAGTGATCCGGTTCTGCACATTGTTCATAGTGGTTGGTAGAGGTGGGATGTAAGCAGCTTCCTTCACATAACCCCATAAGAAACAGTCACAGGCAGTGAGATCAGGAGATCTTGGTGGCCCGAAGTGCAGAGCCAGGTCCTCAAAGTCCCCTGCAACCCATCCAGTGCTGAGGAAGGGAGTCATTCAAAAATCCTCGTACACCATGGTGCCAATGAGGCAGAGCTCTGTCCTGTTGGAAAATGAAGTCCTGGGAATCTTCCATAACTTGAGGAACCATACAGTTGGTTGGGGTATTCCAAGTTCTCAACTGGCTCTATTGGTAGACGTACTGGGACTGCCCACAAAACTTTCTTGAATTCGTCAGATATCATCCTCTGACAAATGCGGACAGCCTATGCTTTTTCCCATGCACACATTGCCAGTCTGTTTAAATTGCTTAAACCAATGGGTAATGCTTTTGCGAGTTCATGGTTGAATACTGAATTTGGTACAAAATGCCCACCACACTGCAATTTGCAACTCACTTTTCACGTACTCAAGAGTGCAGAAAACCTTGTGCTCCACAGTCGCCTTCTCACTCACAGCTGACAGTGAAATGGAATGACGGCCCTATTGCCACATGAACTGTACTTGCCACTTCTGAAACCATCACCGCCCATCCGCTCGCCACCACCTATCAAAAACTTTGAAACTTGCTCTTTTCATTGGTATAAAGCTTGCTCATTTTGGATTTGTATCTGAATACATATGAATACATATGAATACATATGAATTTTTGAAAATCGGTCCATCATTAGAATAACCCTGTATATCAGTTCAGTGTTAAGCACATAACAATATACACTCAGAATTTAAAGCATCAGACATCGTGTATCAAAAGGTTCAATTTTTGTAAGTAGAAGATTGTTTGTGTATAACCAGAAACCACGGTTTCAGAAGAAACAAATTTTGTCTTTTTTGCATTAGATACAAATTAGTACAGGAATAAAATGTAACATCAGTTCTATTATGGAATAGGCAAATAATAAAATATTTGGTGTGTGTGGGGGGGGGGGGGTAGCTGTCCCCCCCCCCCCCCCCCAATTAGAAGATATTCGCAGTTTTTCACTAGTTTACTGTTTTATTTAATACGAAATGCTGCATGTTTTCTCAGATTGTACAAGTGCATTCTTGTATTTAAAATGTTTATTAAAAGCAGTTTTTCACTGGTTTACTGTTTTATTTAATAAGAAGTGCTGTATGTTGTCTCGAGTCCTTGTTTCCTGAGAATAGTATGACCTGCCCCCCCCCCCCCCCTCCCCCCTAATTCAGATCATGGGTATGCCCTTATAAACAGATTATAATTAAATTTTGGTGTGACTCAGTACATACACTTCAGTACTTTAAACAGAACCCCACAACCTATACAAATAGGTTTTGCAATTAATGAAATAAAAGAAGCAAGAAGCAAAAAGCGTATAGTTTTTGGGACTACAGATAGATCACAACTTTAATTGGAAAATCCATTGCCTAGAATTAATGAAGTGCTTTAGTTTAGCAACATTTGCAGTGCACATGTTTACTACTATGTTTGATTTAAAAATAAAGATACTATGTTATTATGTACATTTCCACTCACTAATGACTTAAAGAATCAGTTTTTTTTTTTTTTGGTGTACTCAACTTACTTGGATAGTATTTTTAGGACACACAAGCGTTTTATAAGAATTATATCTGATGATAATTCCAGAACATGCTGCAATGACCTCCTCAAAAAACTGTGTATTTTTACAACCCCTTCACAATACATATGTATTCATTAATGTCCTTTGTCACTACCAACATTTTTGTTTTCTCAATACGTGGTGAAAAGCAAGAATACAATAAATAGATCAAAACAAACTTCTACAAAGAAGGACTAGAGGCAAAGGAAAGATACAGAGGTACAAACATATTCAACAGCCTGCTAGAGCACACTACATATAATATAGATAATGTGGTAGTTTCTAAGGAGGAATTGAAGAACTTTCTATTTGGCAACTCCTACTCCACTGAAGCCAATTTTCACAGAAATTCTCAAATTTAATGTTTTATATTATTTAATGATTAGAATTAGCAATGTACGACAACAGTGTCTCATAATGCTAAGTCATTTCACTGCATTGCACTTACATTAAACTAAATGTACATCTCAGACTTATTTCCACATTCCTGCTGCACCTCTTGGTGAATTCCATGAAATATGATGAATGTAGTGTAGCTGGCAGAGAACATTTCAGAATGATATTCCACAATTATAAAAACTGAAGTGAAACTCAAGTAATGATATTCTCTCATTACCAATGTGGCTAAAAGTATGCACCTAACCCACATTACAGTTCATGAGAAATTTTTCAGTATGATGCTTCTTGGTATAGCCCAATAATTGCAAATATTTTACTGAGTGTCAATGAATATATTTACTTACCTACAATTGTGGATATTTTTAGGTGTTCCAAGGCATAGGTGTCGGATTGGTAATTTCCTGGACTTCCATTGTCCATAAGATGAACAGCATCAGCTGTCTGCTTGTAAATAGAGGCTTCATGTATCTTCCACAAAACGATTACTCCAACACCCACAGAAATTAACACTAGTACAAGGCCACAAACTAAGGCAATCAGAATAGTTCGATATCCATCGTCAGCAGGTTCCATTAAACTTGTAGCTATGAAAAAGAGGACGAGTGAAATATGTTGGTTATTTAATAATACTGTATCACATAAATAGACAGAAGTATTGTACATGTTAAAGGAAATTTTCAGAAATGCTCAACATAGAAGGATGATAAAAAACATAAATCTGCAATGTTATGTTACTAGTTCATAAAAATCAAGTATTCAAAATTTATTCTGAGGCAGCTACAGATGAAGTTCTGCAAGTCTAGTCTTTAAGTATAAATGAAATCACACACAGATCTCCACCAACAAAATTTGACATGTTGTTTGTGGACATTTTCTGATATTTTGGTATAAGGCACCTTTAGTCTCCAGAGGCTCATTACAGTGTAATAATTTAATTACAATTTGTTAGGCTTTGCTGTCAGAATTATCCCTGTTGCTTCGGCATAGTGCTGTCGTGCCGCTTTTCCACTGCATCCAGTGCACCCATACACAGTGTGCGAATCACTAAACTCCTCATCAGTTATTTCCCAGCTACTGTGTGTCACTACCAGAAAAATAAATCTGAGACAGAACAAGCAACACTGAATGAAACCTTGACGACCAGCAGTAAAATAAGCATTGCCGTTGTTAACAGCAAGTAATGTGAGTGAATGGAACAAGTTTGTTACCAAAATAGACCCACAGCATATGCTGTCTACATTTGCACTACTATGCACATACTTTCACTGCAATACTGATACAAGGGGTAAGAATCAAATTAAATGTAATTACTCAGTAACGAACCTCTAGAGACCACATGTCCCATACACCAAAATCCTCAGGAACTATCCTGAACAACTATCTAAATTTTGTCAGTGGAGTTCTGGTTCCCCTGGATATGATGTGTGTGTAGGGAACAAATCCAACAGTGTCCACAGAAAGTCTTAATGGCCAGAATACAACATGACTGACCATACAAGAAGAAGCAAACTGTATTTGTAATCAAATGCTGTTTTAAAACTGTGATAGCAGTATTCTTAGGATCGTGAAAGGAGCAAAATGACGGCAATTCTTAAATCCATTACTCACTGGACAGATGGAGCACATAAATTTCACTTTCCACTGATACACCAGGATATCCACAACAGTCAAGGCAGATGGAGACTAACTGGGGCTAAATCCCAAACCAACCTAACTGCTGCCGTCAAATATATGTAGCGCAGGCAGAAAGATAAATATTAGAGCCAAAACCTCTGCGTCAGTAAATAAATTTAAAAAGAGGTGGAAGACGAGTTTTTTTCTCCGCCCCGAGTTTCGACCATTGCATTTTCAGACATTATCCAACAAAGTAAATACAAATGCCGTATTGTTCATCTTCGAATGTGGCAGCATTTCAATGTACTACGAAAATCCGACTGGCAAAACTGTTTGGGATGTTTGTCAATATGGCCTACTCTACGTTCTGAATTTTTTTCCTACATGTGAAAAGAGATGGTCGCAAATAGGAACTTTTATGAATTGTTAATCACATGCAGTATTCTATTCACCATAAGAATAATACGAATATAAATATTTTGCCATGTATTCTTTCGTGTTTGCTGCTACCTCATTTAAATTCTGTCTGCCTAATAAACTACGAAACTATAGTGAGACAACAGCAAACGTGGAAGAATATACATATATGTTTATATTCATATTATTCTTATGCCTAGTAGTGATACAGTCAGAAATGAAGCACGGCAATTGACTAGATTTTTAAATCTAAGACTACTCTAATTTCTGTGCAGAATGTAATGTACGAAACAGGCGTCTGCAAAGATTTTCAAACGGAGAAAAATTTTCGCTAAACTCTCGTTCAGAACATCTTCTATCATAAGCAATCTATTATTTGGTTCTTGCTGATCATTATCAAAGAAAGCAGCAAAGAAAACAAAGAGCAGTCTCTTGCCATTGTTTCGCTGATGAGACAATTCCCTTTTTTTCTTTAAAAAAGCCATGCCGCGAGCGGCGGCAGGTCATAGACATTCATTATCAGAATGCGATAAACAATTCATGACACAGTAAAATAATGCATTTTCAGCTTAGAGTGACGTAAACACCTATAACAAAGAGAACGGCACTTATCAGATCAAAGAAAAATAAGCTATCAATTCAAACCAGACGAAGCACGTGAAAAAGGAAGGGTACCCGTATAAATACGGACGGAGCGCCTGATGCATACCAATGGCTACCTGGTAAAGCTTAACTGCTAAGCTTACGACTCGAACCAAACTACTGAAGCTGTACCGTCATTCATTCAACCTAAATTGTGTCTCATATTACTATGGACCAACTTTGTTTCGATTTGGAGGTGCGGCCTAAAACTTTTCTCTCCCCTAGAATTTCGAGTCTCAAATTTCAGGTGCGGCTTAGAATCGGGAAAATTTTTTTTCCTTGATTTCGAGTCTCATTTTTCGGGTGCGGCTTAGATTCGAGTGTGGCTTAGATTCGAGTAAATACGGTATCTATGAATATTGTATTACAGTGCAAAGGGACTTAAGTTGCATATAAACCTGTGAAAATAAGTAAATGGAATGAAGATCAGCATTTAATGTCCTGTCATGTATGAGGTTATTACAGACAGAACTAAGGATCAAATAGGATAACTAGGCATGCGCTTTTCAGTGAAACCATCCAACCATTCACTCTAATCAGTTTAGGGAAACCATAGAAAACCAATGGCCACACTGTCATTTAAACTCCGATCAAAGTTCATTGCCCAAACCACTACAATTTTGATAGTAAAACTGCATTTTAAACATTACCTAAGACTGACTAGCTAGACTCCCTCAAGGGACCTGAAATACATTCAAAACTAGGCTTTTATACATGCTGCAAAAAATGGACTTTTAACATAAATGGAACTATTATCACCACTTCAATCAACACCAACCTAACTCATGTCAAATTTTAAAAATTGGAAACTCCAGATTGGATTATCAACAGTGTAAGGAAAAGATAGACTGCTACTTATAATAAAGCTGACACATTAAGTTGCAAACAGGCACAACTAAAATACACTTACACACAACCTTTTGGCCATAAATCTGAAAAAAAAAGAAAAAGAAAATCATACACACAGTCATTCACACAAGCAAGCACACCTCAACACACATGACCACCATCTCCGGCAGCTCACACCAGAATGCAACTGTCATGTAAATGGAAGCAGCAATCTGAAGGGTGTGGGGAAGGGAAAGGGATAGCAGTGAATGGGTGGGGGTGAGAATAATGGTGGTTGGTGGAGTGTGCAGGGACTAGACTGCCAACAGATGCAGCGTCAGGGGCCTGTGAGGTGGGAGGGGGAAACAGGAAGTGAAAAAGGAGAGGTATAAGGAAAGATGTGTAAGTACATTGGCTGAGGACAGCACACAAAGAGGATGGGAGGCAAGAAAAGGGAGTAGGTGACAAGACAGAGGGGGAAGAAACTGTTGGATGGAGGGTGTGGGACAGTATGTTACTGTAGGTTAAGGCTGGAATAATTTTGGGAGTGGAGAATGTTTTGTAGGGATGATGATGATGAGCGTTTGGCGTCATTGGCCGGGAGGCCCCTCGCGGGGCAGGTCCGGCCGCCTTGGCGCAGGTCTTATTACATTCGGCGCCACATTGGGCAACCTGCACGCCGGATGGGGATGAAATGATGATGAACACAACACAACACCCAGTCCCTGAGCGGAGAAAATCTCCGACCCAGCCGGGAATCGAACCCGGGCCCGGAGGACGGCAATCCGTCACGCTGACCACTCAGCTACTGGGGCGGACTTTGTAGGGATAACTCCCATCATCAAAGTTCAGAAAAGATGGTGGTGGTGGTGGTGGTGAGGAGGATCCACATGGCTCAAGTAGTGAAGAAGCCATTTAACTGAAGCACGATATGTTCAGCTGCTTGTTATACCACAGGGTAGTTTACTTTGCTCTTGGCCACAATATGGTAGTTGCCATTCATCCTGGTGGATGGCTGGTTGGTAGTTACACCAATATGAAAAGCTGTACAATGATTGCAGCAGAGCTGGCATATGACATGGCTGCTTTCACATGTGGCCCAGTCTCTGATGGGGTAGGCTAAGCCTGTGATAGGACTGGAATAGCAAGTGCTGGAGGTGGACTCGGCAAGTCTTATACCTGGGTATTCCACAGGGATAAGATCCTTAGTCAAGGGATTGGGATTGCAAGTGGCATAGGGTGGACTAGGATGTAGTGGAGATTGGGGATCAACATAACTTCACTTTAGAAGGCGAGGGGGGGGGGGGGGGGGGTAATCTTGGGTATGATGTTCCTCATTTCACAGCGTAATGACTGTAATCAAAGAAGGATGTGGTTCAGTTCTTCCAGTCTGTGTTGATCTGGACGATGAGGAGGGCACTCCTTGGCTGGTTCTTGGGGATGGTGGGAGGATTTGGGGTGCGAGGGCTGTTTGTGGACTAAGTCTGGGGATAGTGCATGTTTGAAGGCCTTGGTGAGACCCTCGCCACACTGTGCAAGTGAGTTTTTGCCACTGCAGATATCCCATCCCCTGGTGGCCAGGCAGTATGCCACCTCCCTGTACACCAACATACCTCACGCCCATGGTCTTACAGTTATTGAAGACTTCCTTTCCCAACTTCCTTCAGACTCCAGACCCACTACCTTATTCCTCATACACATTCCTAACTTTATCCTAACTACAACTACTATTGCTTTGAAGGGAAGGCACACAAACAAATCTGTGGCACAGCTGTGGACACCCACTGTGCCACCCTCCTCTGCCAATCTGTTTATGGGCCATCTAGAGGAGACCTTTCTAGCTTCACAAAATGCCAAATCCCTAATTTGGTTCAGGTTCATTGATGATATCTTTACGGTCTGGATTCTGGACAAAGATGCCCTATATTCATTCCTGCACAATCTCAACAACTTCTCTCCCATTCACTTCACCTAGTGCTCCTTAATTCAGTGTGCCACCTTCCTGGACACTGCCGCCTCCTTTCTGATGGCTCCATCCACGCCTCTGTCCACATTAAACCCACCAACCACCAATGGTAACTGCATTTTGACTGCTTTCATCCCTTCCACACCAATAAATCCCTCCCGTACAGCCTGGCCATCTAGGGACAGAATACCTGTACTGACAAGAATTCCCTTGACCAATATGCTGAGGATCTGTCCAAGGCCTTCACAGACAGACACTATTACCAATCATCATGCCATGAAATGAGGGACATCCAACACAAGATCCTTCTCACCCCCCTCCTTTCCCTTTCCAAAGAGATGTTTTGTCGACTCCCAACCTGCACAATATCCTAGCCCATTCCCATGCCACTCCCAATCCCAATTCCTTGTCACAAGGATCATATCCCTGTGGAAGACCCAAGTGCAAGACCTGTCCAATCCACCCACCTAGCACTTCCTATTCCAGTCCTGTCACAGGCTTATCCTACCCGAACAGAGACCGGGCCACCTGTGAAAGCAGGCATGTCATATACCAGCTCTGATGCAACCACGGTACAACTTTTTATACTGGTATGACTACCAATCAGCTGTCCACCAGGATGAATGGCCATCACCACCAATCTGTAGCTAATAGCAAAGTAGTAGACCATCCTGTGGCACAAGATGCAGCTGAACATAAAATGCTTGATTTTAATGGCTGCTTCACTACCTGAGCCATGTGGATTCTCCCTACTACCACCTGCTTTTCTGAACTACGCAGACAAGAGTTGTCCTAACAACACATTCTCTGCTCCCGAAATTATCCTGCCCTTAATCTACATTAACATACTGTCCCACATCCTCCACCCAACAGTTTCAACCCCCTTTGTCCTATCACCTCCTCCCTACTCTTGTCTCCCACTTTCTTTGTGTGCTGCCCTACACCAATGCACCCAACCATCTTTCCCTAGTCCTCTCTTTCTTTACTCCCTGTTCCCCCCTTCCCCCTTCCCACCTTCTTGCCCAACAGCCTCCTACCCCTGTGCCTGTTGGCACTCTAGTCCTTGCACACTCTGCCAAACAGCATTCTTCTCTGTGCCACTCATACACTTCTATCTCTTCCCCTTCCCCACCCCCTTCAGATTGTTGCTTCCCTTCTATGTAACAGCTGCAGTCTGGTCCGAGCTGGCAGAGATGGTGGTGATGTGTGTGTGTGTGTGTGTGTGTGTGTGTGTGTGTGTGTGTGTGTGTGTGTGTGCGCGCGCGCTTGCTTGTGCCAATGAATGTGTGCTTGTTTCTTTTTCTGATGAATGCTGTGAACGAAAGCAAATGTGTAAGTGTCTTTTAGCTGTGCCTGTCTGCAACTTAACATATCATGTTTACAGTAAGTAACAATTTACCTTTACCTTATGTTCTTGTCAAATTTTGCACACAAAAACCAATTTTGTTCTTAAATAGATACACAAAGCAAAGCCGATGCCTAGCTGACTTTATTACACCACTATGTTATAAGGAACACAAACTGACTAATTAACAATGTCCACAAAAATTTACTAATGTTATTCCAGTTAATGAGAGCCAACTTTAAAAAATTAATAGAAAAAACTGGTAAATTGAGGAGCAAGATGACCTTTTCCGCTATAATGTTCACTACAGAAGACTTACACACACCTTATTCAGAGACTCCCTACTCAAACTCCTTCTATCCCAAAAGCATCCAGACAATCAATGGACATGCTGGATACAAAGAATTCAAAGTTCTTGGCTGGTAAGAACATGACAACAGACCAAAAATGGCCTGAGTTATATAGTCCGCTCCCCCCCCCCCTTTTTTTTTTTAATCAAGTCATTCATCATGACTCTGATACCAGCTCTCTATCAATTATCTTATAAAATGTTCCATTTTCCCCCCTCAGTCTTCCATCCAGCTCACTGATCAACAACAACTCAAATAGGATTTCAGAGGCCTGTTGAAAGAATATACAATAGTCACATATTGAGATAGTTTTCTGTTTGCCCTGGAGAAATTGCAGAACTCTCGATTACATACCTTAATATTAGTTCATCTATCGCAGAATAACACCTGTCATTCACTGTGAAAATATAATTTTCACGAGATCTGATATTAAATCAGATTTTACTTTAGTAAACATACATAACTAATATAATAGCTATGGTCTCTTGAACAAATGATCTACTATCATCTTGTTGAATCTTAACTAATTCCTGTGGTTTCCTTGGGTTATCACATACAAATGTTGATATGATTTCTTCAACAAGGTATGGTCCAGCAGCTAAGTGAATGGATCTGTAATTACATGTTAACACAATTCTTTAGATAGAAGCATACATCCCAGTTCTAAATGGTCATGCAGAATAGGAGATTTTTTTTTAAAAAAAACCTTGTCACCATACTGTAGCTGCCAACAGTCTTCCAGTTATTTGAAGGAACAGCTTTATTTGAAATGTTATTAAACTGGGATAAAAGCCTTATGTCCTACCTTCCTAATTCACATATCTCTCACCTCCCAAGAATTTAGGCTGCATATGAATGCCGTTTGCTATAATAAACAAAATGATCAAGCAGAAGGGCTCTTAGGAGGATGGCCGAAGCTATGTATCATGGCAAGCACGAGAGAGTTCATATTACTCAAGCATATACGAAAATGCTCGACTATGACACAGCTTTACTTCTCTGTGCTTAGCTAGTAGAAGAAGTGAGTTTGCCACATAATCAGTGTTTTAGATCCAAGAAACAAATCAGGTACTTGAACACATTGCACAATGCATCATACACTTTTATTTCACAACCCATTGTTTAAGTAATAATCTGCAGAAATTAGGTGCTACAGCTTGAGGATTAAAATGTCCATCATCGTGTGACGATTATTATGTTATTATTGACAAGATATGTTTAATGATGGTCTGTGCAAACAAACAGGAGCCACAGTTAATACAAAGTAATGTAAAAGAGGCATAGGTACAAACACAAAGGATATATGACATCATCTTTCTAGCATCCAATGATTTCATTC
This sequence comes from Schistocerca cancellata, assembly GCF_023864275.1. Lineage (NCBI taxonomy): Eukaryota > Metazoa > Arthropoda > Insecta > Orthoptera > Acrididae > Schistocerca > Schistocerca cancellata. The sequence continues at coordinate 148,422,656 of NC_064629.1, forward strand.
ATATGCCATTTCATTGTTCAGCTTCTGAGTGGCAACATTTGACTTGATAAACTATGACATTTATTAATCTACTTTTGATTTGCTCCCAGGGATGAGACTAGAATTAAAATTATGGTAACTTAATGTAACAATAGAAATCCAGTTCGCTGCAAATAGTAAGGCAAGGACCATAACTCATCTTGCACACCATGCACAAAAATAATATCAAAACTAACAAAACTGAACACTGAGATGATGACTACATCCACAGTAAAATACAGCATAGAACCTGCACTGACCAGTGAAAGCATAGTAATTCAGTCCAACTCAGTAAAAGAAATTAACAATAGTGTTACCTGAAAAAAGAAAAGGAAATAACTTGGATCTACCAAGGGAGGGAATTTTGTGAATAAAACAATCAAACCATACAAAAAAAGTATTTTTGAAAGTTTGGAGATCCATAAATGTTCCGTTATTGCTCAAATGAGTTGGAAAGTCAAAAAACTAAAGTTTAATTATTGCCAAGTAAATGGCTACAATAATTAACAACATTAAGTCTGAAATCATTAATGTAATTTCACTACTTTTAAGAAATGTGAACACTTACCACGTGACAGGGCAGTAGTAATGTCCTCTGTGGGCATAACATAATCATCAATGAAGTTCACATTGCACAAGTTGCCTGAACAGCAGCAAAATCTTGAATTGTTTCGTGCAGCTGATGGTTTGTCAGCAATGCATTTTGTCTGAATGCAGTCACTCTTCCCAGAAACCTCCCAACAACCTGAAAGAAATGTTTAGTTATAGTTCACCTTTTTATCAGACACCAGTCGTATTAGGTTACAATAACAACTAAACGTCTATATCCGTAGGACCAAATTAAGGAGCAGATCTCTACGGTCATGGAATTTGTCAGTACATGAAATTACAACATAAAAGATATAACAAATAAAATAATATGTTTATGAACCCAAAGAAAGGCAAGCCATAAGTTTATGTAAGAACAATCAACAATATAACACAGGAGTCAGCTTAATTTTTCAAGGAACTCCTCGACAAAATAGAAGGAGTTACCCACGAGAAAACCCTTCAGTTTCGATTTGAAAGTGTGTGGATTACAGCTAAGATTTTTGAATTCTCGTGGTAGCTTTTTGAAAATGGATGCAGCGGTATACTGCACACCTTTCTGCAGTAGAGTCAAGGAAGTGCACTACAGATGCAGATTCGATTTCTGCCTAGTATTAACTGAGTGAAAGCCACTAATTCTTGGGAATAAGCTGACATTGTTAACAAAAAATTATAGTAAAGAGAGGCCAATGTCAGAATACCCAGACTAGCAAACAGGGGTTGACAAGAGGTTCACAAACTTGCACCACTTATTATCCAACGTATCCATTTCTGAGTCAAAAATATCCTTTGAGAATTGGAAGAGTTACCCCAAAATATAATACCATACAACATAAGCAAATGGACATGAAAAGTAGTCTACTTTGCTTATTTTCAAGTATCACTTCCTTCAGATATCGCTACATGTATATAGCAACACCAAATTTCTACCACTGATTGTCTTCTCATTTTCTACATTTCTCAATCAATTCAATCACTGCCTATATGTTATCAATTTATACTGTGCTTAGTTCATAATTAAATCTTACAGCAAAAACACTCATCCCATTCTGGAGTGCTATACCAGGAAGGAAGATTAAACCTAAACACTTTGTCAATGATGAGGTCAACAGAGATGGAGTGCAAGCTCATGTTGAACGAGAACGTGGAAAGATATCAGCTATGTCCTCTCCAAGGGCAACATCCTGGTATTTGCCTTAAGCAATTTAGAAAGACCACAAAAAACCTAAATCTGGATGGTCATATGGGGATTTGAGCACTAGTCTTTGCAATTCAGTATATTAACCACTGCACCACCTCCCCCAGTTGCTATATGAGAAGCAGCTGTTTTCAGCTTGTAGGTTTCCCTGAATTTTACACCAGACAAATGAAATGAATCACAAGTTTCAGTGAAGTGCACAAAGATCTCATAGAATGTGTATTACGGTGCCTTTGGTAAATTCTGTGCAGATATGTTCATAGTGGGTTAAACAGCAAGTCTGCAGTGTCATAATTAAAACTGGAAAGTACTTAATTTACAGTCACAATGTAATCTTTTATGTTTTTCAACAGTCCATACCAGTGCTTATGCAGTTAATAGACTCACAGGGATGGGAAGTACATGGTGGAAGAGAATTCTAGTAACAAAAACAACTAAATATAATTGAAACTGAGACCTGCCACATGAAAGGTTCCTCTGCAGAGAAAGTGCTTCATGAGGAGGGCGCAAGGTACAAAACAAGGGCCCTACCCTCTCCCCTTATTAACAAGTATGGAGTGTTATCTGAAACTGACAGTGAATCTTAACAAATGTGACACACTCCTCCCATTACAGAGCCTTCACCATCACATTCCAAGTCAAAAAAGACGAAGATGGATAGGGATATATTTCTGGTTGGGAGTTCAAACATATGGTTAATAATGGAGTCCTTTAGGGAAACAGCAGCAAGGGATGGGGAGGAGGAGCATTTGCATTCAGTTTGTGTGTCCAGTGAACTCATTCAGTCATATTGTGGCAGATTGTACCCTGATCTGAGATCATATTTGATTCCTTCCTATGATTGGCAGAAATGGTAAAGCAACTGACCTCGATTATGTGATATCAACTGTGTGCATATTATAATGAGGGCAAGTGGAAGGCCCTAACCAGATGCTAGTGATTTTGTGACCCATGCAAGTGTCAATGTTAAAACCACAACATCGGCAACTACGACTGAAATGAGCACGTGACTGCACTGGATGTTGGCGCAGTGACAGAGCGTTGCATGGACACGAAGGCTATCAGTGGCACCAATGTTACTGTCCAGTCACTTGCAGATGAGAGAGGAACTGAATTTCAGAGTAGCAAAGCAAAAGCAGAAATGCGTAGCTCCGATTTCAAAAATTCCTCTACAAAGGAAAATCAAAGAAAATTGCTCCAATTTAGTTCTTGTACCACTGGAAAGATGAGTGAAATAAGTTTCAGTGTCAGTGGTGTTGAGAAACAGCTGACATCATTTAAACTGAAGAAAGCTCCAGGGTCCTATGGAATGCCTATCAGATTCTATGTGAATTTTCGACTGAGTAATCCCCTTTTTCTAACTATAATCTGTCGCTGAACCCGTGAACAAAAAACCGTGCCCAGCAGTTCGAAGAAAGAACAGGTCACATCCGTTTACAAGACAGATGGTAGGCACTTCCACAGAACTGCTGTCCAATATCCTTGACACCGACTTCTTATAGAATGTTAGAATATATTCTGAGCTCAAATATAATGAGGTATCTCTAACAGAATGACATATTCCATGACAACCAGCATCGATCATGTGAAACCCAACTCACACTTCTCTCATATAACATATTGAAAGTTTTGGATGGAGGCAGTCAGGCTCATACAGTATTTCTTGATTTCCAAAAAGCATTTGACTCCGTACCACATATATGCTCATTACCAAAAGTATGGTATTTTGGGGTAACAAGCGAAATATGTGACTGGATTGATAATTTTTTGGTAGGGACGACGTAGCAAGTTACCTAGGATGGAGAGTCATTGACAGATGTAGAAGTAACTTCGAGTGTGCCTCAGGGAAGTGCGTTAGCGCCCTTGTTGTTCGTGTTGTCTATTAATGATCTTGTGGACAATATTAATAGTAATATCACACTTTTTGCAGATGATTCAGTTATCTATAATGAAACACTGTCTGAAAGAAGCAGCATAAATATTCAGTCAGATCTTGATAAGATTTCAAAGTGGTACAATTATCGACAACTTGCTTTAAATGTTCAGAAATGTAGAATTGTGCACTTCATACAACGAGAAAAAGCAGCAGTATCCTATGACTATTGGAATTGGTCAACTCATACAAATACCTGGGTGTAACACTTTGTAGGGCTACGAAATGGAATGATCACATTGGCTTAGTCGGGGGTGAAGCATGTGGTAGATTTCGGTTTATTGATAGCATATTGGAGAAATCCAATCAGTCTACAAAGGAAATTGCTTACAAATCACTCGTGTGACCCATCCTAGAATACTGCTCAAGTGTGTGAGACCCATACCACGTAGGACTAACAGGAGCGGTAAAAAGGTTTCTGTTCGAAAACCGTACAGCCCAGTATCGGTACGCCAATCAGGAAAAATTGTCGTGAGTAATGAGGCAATCATCCCATCGATGACGATACCTGTTTGGTAAAACACCGTGTTCTGCTGCGTGATGAAGTCCGTAACTGCCTGCTGTGCGTCTGCGTCAGACAGGAATCGTCGCCGCTTCAAGGGGTTTATTATGGGACGGGAAGCATGATAATTGCATGGGAAAAGATCAGGACCATAGGGCAGGTGCTCGAGGGTCTCCCACTTGAGCGAGGCTGAGGCTGGCTTCCCAGATCGACTGGCGACTTGTGTCGAATCGTGACCAGCATGGAATTTTGCGCACCATTCCACAACTGTGTTTTTCGACGGACACGAGACATTCTGCCTCAGACACATTCTTCATTTTCGGGTGGATGTCTACTGGCATTTGTCCTTCGGCACCCAAGAAAAGAATAACAGCACGTTGGTCCTGTTTGGACGCATTTGGTAATAACATAGTCATAGTTAACATTTCTACAGTTACCACATGCACGACGGAAAGACACAAATGACACACAAATCCCCTGCCTACCTGTCGGTACTTACATACCCGCATCAGAGTCACGCTACGTTGCATATAAGCTGCAGCAACGCCTTCAAACGGAAACTTTTTAATCGACCCTTACAGAATGTATACAGAGTAGGGTAGCAAGAATGGTCACAGGTTTATGTAATCCATGGGACAGTGGCCGGCCGGAGTGGCCGAGTGGTTCTAGGCGCTTCAGTCTGGAACCGCGCGACCGCTACGGTCGCAGGTTTGAATCCTGCCTCGGGCATGGATGTGTGTGATGCCCTTAGGTTAGTTAGGTTTAAGTAGTTCTAAGTTCTAGGGGACTGATGACCGCAGATGTTAAGTCCCATAGTGCTCAGAGCCATTTTGAACCATGGGACAGTGTCACAGAGATACTGAAGGAACTGAACAGGTAGACTCTTGAAGACAGATTTAAATGGGGCTTCTGAGGTCGTATATCCAACTGTATACAGTCCTTTCTCTCCCCATGCTGTTTTAAATAGCGAATCGGCAATGTCCTGCCTGACCACTTTGAACAAGAAAATGGTGTCTTTTACAGTACTGATTTAAGTGTGATGTCTTTCCCATACCTGTTAATAGTACAGACGAATGTTCGTTGTTTGTAGACGTCACCTCTGTCTTTTGTTCCTTCTCCAACTTTGCAACAACCTGTCAATTGCAATTGACAATTGTAAGACTGGGGGAATGGATACAGAAAACTGAGACGTCTGTGTGTGTCCTTTACAAACGTTCACAGTCTGTTACTAAGTTTCCTAACAAAGGACACTGACTTTTACTCGTATTTTACACGAACAGTGGCATTTTTGAGCCTCTTATTTGACTTCAAGCTTACGTGGTGGCCAAAACTAAGAAAGCACGGTTCCTAAAGGCACTACATATATGAAAAAGCTTCAGTTCATGTGGAGCAAGACACCCACTTAAAAATGTTAAACGTGGTGCGCCATGAAGGAATTAGTGTGGTGACTGAGCATTTCAGGACCAGCCCCATTCAGAACATCTGTCCTGAAGCCAGTCAGTCGCCACATAACACCAGGCAGCGTCTCTCTCAGGAGAGTCAAGCCTGAAAAACCATATCCACACTGTGGACACCTGCACACTGTACTTTGCTCACCCACCAATGGAACGACTTTTCAGCAGCCCATCGATTAATGAGGCCTTTTCGGACCCTCACAAAGGACTGTCTTTTAGAGATGGAAGTGACTCATTTCAATGTTTTACACCAAAGCGGAAGTAGATCTCCCAACTTGTTTTTTAAGAGGCGCAGCTTATTTTAAATTTGGAAAAATTTAAAAAAGGAGTGCTCTCCGGATTAAAGTTTTAGGTCTATTTTTTTATAATATTTAATATAGGCACCACAGTTCGACACAAGATAACTCCGGTGGCTGTTCAGTCGTTTTCCCCCACAATGCCTTCAGGAGTGGGGCTTCCAATTAATATACTGCACTTAGCCTAAAACTAGATGCTATCCCAAAGGCACTGGAGCAGCTGAGTCGACATCAAAGAAAAAAGTTTCTCATCTGCTCTGAGTCCCTTACTGCCTTATAATCGTTGCAGCAGGTGTAACCCAGTGAGAAAATGACCTAAACCTTAATGGACACCTAATATTTCAACAGCGGGGGAGGTATTTTCTGGTGGGTACGGCTACTAGACACGTGGAAATCTAGGGGAACGAGCAATCGGATCGAGCAACCAAGTCTACATCTACATATATATTCCGCAAACCACCGAACGGTCCATGGCGGAGGATACCCTGTACCACTCCTAGTCATTTCCTCTCCTGTTCCACTCGCAATCAAAGTGGTGAAAAATGACATATGCCTCAGTATGACCCCTAATTTGTCATATCTTATCTTCGTGGTCCTTACGCAAAATGTATGTTGATGGCAGAAGAATTGTTCTGCAGTCAACTTTAAATGCCGGTTCTCTAAATTTAATCAATTGTGTTCCTCGAAAAGGAAATCGCCTTCCCTCCAGAGATTGCCATTTGAGTTTCGGAAGCAAACCTAGCACCCCGTCTCTGAATTGCTTCGATTCTTCCTTTAGCCTGACTTTGTGCGGATCCCAAACACGCGACCAGTACTCTATTAGGTCACACTAACGTCCTATATGCGGTCTCCTCCTCAGATGAACCACACTTTACTAAAATTCTCCCAATTAATCGAAGTCGACCATTCGCCTTCCATACCACGATCCTCACACGCTCGTTTCATTTCATATCGCTTTGTAACGTTACGCCCAGTTATTTAAACGACGTGTGACTGTAACATGCAGGATACTACTATTGCTGCGTTCGAACATTTCGGGTTTGTTTTTCCCACTCATCCTCATTAACTTACATTTTTCTACATTTACAGCTAGCTGCCATTCATCACATCAACTAGAAATTTTGTCTAACTCATCTTTTATTCTCCAACAGTAATTGAACTTCGACACCTTCCCGTACACCACCGCATCACCAGCAAATGGCGCATGGTAGTCCACCCTGCCCGCCAGATATGCTTCTCAGAAATCTATAATCTGCCCGTTGTTTTCAATCTATAGTTCGCAGTACATCAAATGAGAGAAGGGCAAGTTGAATTTCACACTTGCGATGCTTTCTAAAACCGTGTTCATTCGTGGACATAAGCTTTTCGATCTCCACGAAATTTATTACGTTCGAGCTCAGAATATGATCTAGAATTCTGCGGAAAACCGATGTTAAAGGAGCACGAAGTGGCGCAATGTGCTGCACGCTGACATCTCGTCTTGAGTGAGAGAGCCTTGAAACTGTGGGAGGAGGTGGAACCAACACTGAGCAACAACAGGCTACAGATGATGAAGCCAATTATTCGGCTAAGATGTAGTTCATACTAGTCCCTGGCAGGATATATTCATCTTGATTCGACTCGAAATAAGATACTATCCCAGGAACACTTCGTTTCATACTCTGGCAAGAGAACACCCCGTCTGTGATGCCAACGGTGTAAAAATCACTGTACAGCACATACTAAATGAGCGTGTTTTCTATTTTGACGAGTGAGAAGAAGCAAATTTATTTGGGTACCTGCCATCTATTTTAACTGACGAAACGGGTGTAGTGAAACTTTTAAAATATTGTGTAGTGTCTAGATTCCAGTCTAAGCTTTTAGGTTGCAGGCTTCAGTATGCTGCAGTGATCAGCTAGCCTCATTTATCACTTTTATTACTTTTGATCTTTCCATTGGTTTTTTTTTATAGAAAGATATACAAGGATAGCAAACATGTTTTACGTATATCCGTGATTGCGTGCGTATGACACAGATACGTAAACCGGCAGAAAACGGCGCTGCGGTGACAACGCCGATATAAGACAACAAGTGTCTAGCGCACTCGTTAGATCGGTTACTGCTACTACAATGACAGGTTATCAAGATTTAAGTGAGTTTGAATGTGGTGTCGTAGTCGGCGATGAAGTGGGGATTTTCCAGTACGACCATTCCACGAATGTGCCGTGAATATCAGGCATCCGGTAAAACATCAAATCTCCGACATCGCTGCGGTCGGAAAAAGAACCTGCAAGAACGGGACCAACGACGACTGAAGAGAATCGTTCAACGTGACAGAAGTGCAACCCTTCTGCAAATTGCTGCAAATTTCAAAACGGGGTCATCAACAAGCGTCAGCGTGCGAACCATTCAACGAATCATCATCGGTATGGGCTTTCGGAGCCAAAGGCCCACTCGTGTACCCTTGATGACTGCACGACACAAAGCTTAACGCCTCGCCTGGGCCCATGAACACCGACATTGGACTGTTGATCATTGGAAAAATGCTGCCTGGTCTGACGAGTTTCGTTTCAAATTGTATTGAACGGATGGACGTGTAAAGGATGGAGACAACCTCATGAATCCGTGGACCCTGCATGTCAGCAGGGGATTGTTCAAGCTGGTGGAGGCTCTGTAATGGTGAGGGGCGTCTGCAGTTGGAGTGATATGTAACCTCTGATACGTCTATATACGACTCTGACACGTGACATCTGCGTAAGCATCCTGTCTGATCATCTGCATCCATTCATGGCCATTGTGCACTTGACGGACTAGGGCAATTCCACCAGGACAATGCGACACCCCACACGTCCAGAATTGCCACAGAGTGGCTCCAGGAACACCCTTCTGAGTTTAAACACTTCCGCTGGCCATCAAACTGCCAGACATGAACTTTATTGAGCATATCTTGGATGTCTTGCAACGTGCTGTTCACAAGAGATCTCCACCTCCTCGTACTCTTACGGATTTATGGACAGCCGTGCAGGATTCAGAGACTCACAATTTTACCGACAGGTCCTCTTTTTGAATTATACCCATATCATAGATGTAAGCCTCAGCAGAATTCGTGCGCATTGCGACCGTCTGTCGACGCAGAAGTTGGAAAAAAAAGGAACAAGAAAATGAAGGTATCAGTTTGCGTTACACAACTGAGTTTCAGGGCAAGTCAGCTGTCTTCCAGTGTGGCAAGTTCGCGAACGTCGGCTCTTTCAATAAGCAGTCAATTAGGGCCGTTCTGGAATTGGAATTAAAAGAAAACTTACATCCCACATCTCTAAATAACACTATTTATTTTTATGGCTTCCTGATCGCTTCGGATAAAAACCTAGTTGAACCAGCGCCAGTAAAATACATTAATATTCGCTTCCCAGTCGTGAGAGGGAAGTCTTCCTATTTTTCACATGCACATGGAGGCCTGTCTGGATACAATCACTGAGATGATTTAAAACACTGCAAAATTTACATGAAACAAGTTATTTGGTGCATTTGTTCCGTGGTGGTTATGTAATTTTAAAATAAGCACTTTTATCTTAAGGAGCAACGGTAGATATCTGCCAACATCCTGAGGTAAGAATGTGCCTCTCTGGTACAACAATCGCTTTGAGTTACTCTGCTCACATCTGAAATGACCTCGCGCTGGTCTCGCGCTACTGAACAACGGCACCGAAGGCTGCATGAAACCGCGAAGGACTGCACCTTTTACGCTTATCTCACTACGACTCACAGCCGCCAGACGGACAGTGTCTCACTTAGCTTACGAATAAAGTCTGTTCTGCGCCTGACGATAGGGAGGCTAATATGTTCATGATGACCCGCATGTACGGTTTTCAAGTATGAAGACCAAGGTGGCCCATATATTGTTCTATCACAATCGAACGGTGAAAAGCCAAATGCTTCATTGTAATTAACAAAGCCTGTAATTGAGGCTTTTAAGAATTATGATGCAACTTCAGTCCCTTTCTTTTACTTTGCTTTACTTTTAGCAGCCTGAAAGTTTCTTATCGTGTGAAATCCACGAATTTTAGAGGGTGAGATTTAAAACAACACCTCTCCAACTCACTACAAGGTACAACTTGCGACAATTAAGGTTAAAATATTTTTATTTCGAGAAGAAAATTATAAACCGGTGTTATTACCCTATTCTTCCAGTCTACTGCGTGGTAATTATAGGGATGGAAACCAGAAAAGAATCGATGAAAATTTCGGAGCACTGGACTGATCTTACTGTGGGTGGTATGGCTACGATGTTTGATGCAATGGCAATAAGAAGCCATATTTAAAACGCTATCACGATGGACGCCATTCTACTGGAGATGTCGGTAATAGAATGTTTCACCAACTCTGTAACGACAGCAGTTAGGAAGGACTATCAACGTGGAAAACCGTACATGTCGGCCCCATACAAACTTTACGTAAAATGTTCCTTACGTGGTATCGTCCGCTTTCTCTGCGCAAATAATTCATCATGCAATTTATATTCACTCTGCCTATTATTACAGAAATCCCTTCATATACACTCATGATCATAAATTAAAGATAATTGCAGAATGTGGTGCCGCACAACGTGGCACTACACAAAAATGGCGCTAATAGCATAGGTACATAGGGAACACACACGACACCGATCTGTAAGTCCACGGTATTGGTGATAGGGTGAGAAAATCGTCCCGAAACACATGTGCTACAAAACACCACTGTTTCCTGCGAATGTACCCCGACATCAATATGGGATTTTTTTTTTTTTTTTTTTTTTTGTGGTTTTAGGGCGCAAAACTGCTAAGGTCATTAGCGCCCAGCCCGTGACTTAAGACAGTAAAGAACCGAATTTTAAAACCAGCAGCAATGGGAACAAAGTCAGAAAATTTGAGAAACTAAAAATAGAAGAATGCTTAAAAATCCACTACAGAAAGGGGGAGATTGTCCCCAAAAAAAGGTTCAAATGACTGACGCCATTTCACTGTCACTAATAAACTGGAGAACGCGGTCGGCAGAGCGCGTGTCATCTGCTAAAATCGACGATAGATCAGGCGATAGCTGTAGACGGGAGCGTAACGGATTAAAATAGGGGCATTCAATTAAAAGGTGTCTTACCGTCCACAGCTGAGAGCAGTGGGGACAGAGTGGGGGAGGATCGCCGCTTAAAAGATGTCGATGGCTAAAACGACAGTGCCCTATCCGGAGTCTAGCTAAAATTACCTCCTCCCGACGACGCGTTCGGGAGGAAGAGGTCCAAGCGCAAGGAAGGGCTTTCACTTCCCGCAATTTATTACAGGGAAGTGCCGACCAATGCGCATGCCATAAACGAGCAACTTGGCGACATAAACCGCTCCGTAGATCGGTGAAGGGAAGCGACCGAATAGCTGGCCGAGGAAGAGAGACTGCGGCCTTGGCCGCTATATCAGCCGCCTCATTCCCACAGATACCAGCGTGTCCCGGGAGCCAGAGGAACGCCACCGAGACGCCCCTCAGGTGGAGCAAGCGCAGACAGTCCTGAATCCGGTGGACCAGAGGGTGCACAGGGTAAAGAGCTTGGAGACTGAGGAGAGAGCTGAGAGAATCTGAGCAGATTACGTACTGTATCCGCTGATGGCGGCGGATGTAGTGGACAGCCTGGAGAACAGCGTAAAGCTCCGCAGTATAAACCGAACACTGGTCGGGAAGCCGAAATTGATTTGGGGCGTCGCCAACAATATAAGCACTCCCTACACCTAACGATGTTTTCGAGCCGTCGGTGTAAATAAATGTGGCCTCCGTCATTGCTGCACATAGAGCAGCAAATGCCCGACGATAAACAAGTGTAGGGGTACCATCCTTGGGAAATTGACAAAGGTCACGGAGCAGGCAGATCCGGGGACGGAGCCAAGGCGGTGCTGTACCCCAAGTTGTCCAGAAGGTTTTAGGAAAGCGGAAGGAAAGAGAATGGAGCAGTTGACGGAAGCGGACTCCCGGGGGTAGTAGGGAAGAGGAGCGGCCTGCATACCCTACATCAAAGGAGGCGTCGAAAAAAAGGTCATGGGCTGGATTAGTAGGCATGGAAGACAGATGGCTAGCATAACGACTCAGGAGTACTGCCCGCCGATTGGACAGCGGAGGGTCAGCAGTCTCAGCATAAAGGCTTTCCACAGGGCTAGTGTAAAAAGCTCCAGACACTAAACGTAATCCACGGTGGTGGATAGAGTCGAGACGCCGAAGAATAGACGGCCGAGCAGAGGAGTAGACTATGCTTCCATAATCCAATTTCGAGCGCACTAGGGCGCGATAGAGGCGGAGAAGGACCACTCGGTCCGCTCCCCAGGAGGTACCATTCAGGACACGGAGGGTGTTAAGCGATCGCAGACAGCGAGCCGAAAGATAGGAAACGTGGGAGGACCAGCTTAGTTTTCTGTCAAACGTAAGACCCAAGAATTTAGCGACGTCTGAAAACGGAAGGTTGACAGGACCTAGATGTAAGGAGGGCGAAAGAAACTCCTTACGTCGCCAAAAATTGACACAAACGGTCTTACTGGGTGAGAAACGGAAGCCAGTTTCGATGCTCCACGAGTGGAGGCGATCGAGACATCCTTGAAGACGTCGTTCAAGAAGGCTGGTCCGTTGAGAGCTGTAGTAGATCGCAAAATCGTCCACAAAGAGGGATCCCGAGACATCAGGAGGGAGACAATCCATAATTGGATTTATGGCGATGGCAAATAGTACAACACTCAGCACAGATCCCTGGGGTACCCCGTTTTCTTGGGAGAAAGTACGGGAGAGAGTAGTGTTCACCCGCACCCTAAAAGTGCGCTCTGCCATAAATTCGCGAAGAAAAAGGGGCAGCCGGCCTCGAAAGCCCCAAGAGAACAGTGTGCGGAGGATGCCTGTCCTCCAACAGGTATCGTATGCTCTCTCCAGATCAAAAAATATTGCTACCGTTTGGCGTTTCCGGAGAAAATTGTTCATGATATAAGTGGAGAGAGCAACAAGATGGTCAACGGCAGAACGATGCTTCCGAAATCCGCATTGGGCTGGTGTTAAAAAGACTGCGGGATTCTAGCCACCAAGCTAAACGGTAATTCACCATACGCTCCAAAACCTTACAGACACTACTCGTGAGAGAAATGGGGCGATAGCTAGAGGGGAGATGTTTGTCCTTTCCAGGTTTCGGAACGGGAACGACAATAGCTTCCCGCCACCGTTTGGGAAAGGTACTGTCGGTCCAAATTCGATTATAAAGGCGAAGGAGGTAACGCAGACTAGGGGTTGATAAATGCAGCAACATTTGGACATGGATACCATCCGGTCCCGGGGCGGAGGAGCGAGAAGATGAGAGGGCATGTTGGAGTTCCCGCATGGAGAAAACAGTATTGTAGCTTTCGTGATTTTGAGAGGAGAAAGCAAGAGGTCGCACTTCCGCTGCACGTTTCTTCGGGAGAAATGCTGGCGGGTAATTTGAAGAGCTCGAAATCTCAGCAAAGTGCTGACCCAACGAGTTAGAAATTGCGACGGGGTCCACTACGGTATCATGCGCGACAGTGAGCCCAGAGACCGGGGAGAAACGAGGCGCGCCTGAGAACCGTCGAAGCCGACTCCAAACTTCCGAGGAGGGAGTGAAGGTGTTAAATGAGCTAATAAAGAATTTCCAGCTTGCCTTCTTGCTATCGCGGATGACGCGACGGCATCGCGCACGGAGCTGCTTATAGCGGATACAGTTGGCCAAAGATGGATGGTGACGGAAAATGCGAAGAGCACGTCGCCGCTCACGTATTGCATCACGGCATGCCTCGTTCCACCAAGGAACTGGGGGGCGCCGGGGCAATTCGGAGGTGCGTGGTATTGAACGTTCCGCAGCTGTAAGGATAACGTCGGTAATATGTGTGACCTCATCGTCGACGCTGGGAAAGCGACGGTCATCGAATGTCGCGAGAGACGAAAAAAGTGTCCAATCGGCTTGGGCAAACTTCCAGCGTCGCGGGCGCATATATGGCAGTTGAGGCTGCAGTCTGAGGACACATGGAAAGTGGTCACTCGAAGGTGTATCATCAAGGGCGAACCATTCGAAGCGCCGAGCTAGCGGAACAGTACCGACCGCAAGGTCCAAATGAGATAAGGTTGTCGTGGAGGCAGACAAAAATGTGGGGACCCCAGTGTTGAGGCAAACTAGATCCGCTTGGTGGAAGACGTCTAGCAATATGGAGCCACGTGGACAAGGATGAGGAGATCCCCAAAGCGGGTGGTGGGCATTGAAGTCCCCAACCAGCAAATAGGGGGGTGGAAGCTGACCAAGAAGATGAAGGAGACCAGCTCGTGCCATTGGTGTGGATGATGGAATGTATACAGTACAAAGAGAGAACGTGTATCCAGAAAGGGAAAGACGGACGGCGACAGCTTGGAAGGAACTGTTTAAGGGGATTGGGTGATAATGGAGAGTATCATGGAGAAGAATCATGAGTCCTCCATGGGCTGGAGTGCCTTCAACAGAGGGGAGGTCATATCGGACGGACTGAAAGTGAGGGAGAACAAAGCGGTCATGGGGACGCAGCTTTGTTTCCTGAAGACAGAAGATGACCGGCGAGTAGGAGCGTAAGAGGACCGACAATTCATCCCGATTGGCTCGAATGCCGCGGATATTCCAGTGGATAATGGACATGGGGTGAAAGGAAAATGGAGGAATGTGACCAAAGTTGCTGTCAACTCAGAGACTGCTCGGAGCTAGCAACCGACAGCATGGAATGGCATTCAGCCGAAGGCAGAAGATCCTGATCCATAGGTTGGTCAGGAGCAGTCCCTGCCACCAGCGATCGGCCGGTTGACCGGCCACCAGCAGTGCGCCTCGGCGACACAGAAGATGGCCGAGGGCGATTTCCGCCAGGTGGTGCTGTAGAGGGGGCACGCCTTGGCGGAGAAGGAGAGGAACTGGGTTTCTTTGTAGCCTTCTTGGAAGAATGTGGTTTAGATGAAGAAGGAACTGATGGTTGTGAAGTTGCGGTACGTAAAAACTCTTCACGAGTATGCTCTTTTTTCGAAGACTTGGCGTCCGACTTTTGGGCTCGAGATGTAGCAGAACTCGACGAAGGGTGAGCCACAGAGTGGGCAGGCGAAAGTGGTGAGGTTGAACGAGCGATCTTTGCGCTGGCCGATCTGACGACCGTGGTACTAAAGGTGAGGTCGCAAGTCTGCGTGGCCGCCTCCTTTGTTGGCCGAGGAGAAGCAAGGACAGTGCTGTATTTTCCTGTCTGAGGCACGGTGGGCTTGCGACTGGCGAATAATTTTCGAGCAGCAAAGGTCGACACCTTTTCCTTCACCCTTATTTCCTGGATGAGCTTCTCGTCCTTAAAAACGGGGCAATCTCGAGAGGAAGCAGCGTGGTCACCCATACAGTTGATGCAGCGAGGGGATGGAGGTGGACAAGCACACTCATGGGCATCCTTGCCACACGTAACACATTTGGCTGGATTGGAACAGGACTGGCTGGTGTGATTGAACCGCTGACATCGATAGCAACGCGTAGGGTTTGGGACGTAAGGGCGAACGGAAATTATCTCATAGCCTGCTTTGATTTGCGATGGGAGTTGAACTGTGTCAAATGTCAAGAAGACAGTGCGGGTTGGAATGATGTTCGTGTCAACCCGTTTCATTACTCTATGAACTGCCGTTACACCCTGGTCAGACAGATAGTGCTGAATTTCTTCGTCAGACAATCCATCGAGGGAGCGTGTATAAACGACTCCACGCGAGGAATTTAAGGTACGGTGCGGTTCCACCCGGACAGGGAAGGTGTGGAGCAGAGAAGTACGCAGCAATTTTTGTGCCTGGAGGGCACTGTGTGTTTCTAACAACAGGGTGCCATTCCGTAATCTGGAACAAGACTTTACAGGACCTGCTATTGCGTCGACACCTTTCTGAATAATGAAAGGGTTGACCGTGGAGAAGTCGTGACCTTCATCAGACCGAGAAACAACAAGGAACTGTGGCAACGATGGAAGAATCGTCTGTGGCTGAGACTCAGTATACTTACGTTTGTGAGCAGACTTAGTGGAAGGTGAGGAAACCATTGCGGAAGAATCCCCCATGATTACCGGCGTCTCCGATGGCGCGCTCCTCCCTTGTGGGGGCCCTCTCTGAGGGCACTCCCGCCTTAGGTGATTGTTCACACCTCAGGTCACACCTCCCGACAAACGGACGGAGGGACCAATCGGCATTTTCGGAAGGTATCAGCTCGGGTAATCACCCCTCCCTGGGCCTGGCCGTTACCAGGGGGTACGTACGTGTCCTACCTGTCTACCCGGGGCGGGGAATTACGCGTTACCCCGTCACCGGCTACGCACGAAGGGCGTGGGTCGGCCTTCAGACACGCACAGGGAGGAAGAAAGAGAAAGGGAAAGGAAGGAAGAGAGGTCTCAAACGCCGCAGCGGAGAAAAGGGAAACAGAAGAGGTAAGGAAAAGAGAAGGACAAAGGAAGGAAGAAGACAAAAGCAAGGAAGGCGAAGAATGCAGTACATTTACGAGCGTCCGTCTCCGGACGTAGGCACAAACCATACTCCCAGATGGGGAGAAAGGGAAGGAAAGAGCCAGAGGTGAGGGGAGGAGGGGCGAAGATAGGGATGGGGAAGGATGCGGAAAGGGAAGGTATGCAGCCCGGAAAGGAAGGAAGGCCACATTAGCTCGGGGTCCCGTGCTCGCTACGCACGTATCCACAAAAGAGTTGTGGACCCCCTGGGGGGAATATGGGATATGGTCACCATGTACACGTACACAGGCCGAACAACGGGTTGGCATCTTCTGGATCAGGTTGTCGAGCACCAGTGCCTGTCGGAGCTCCTGAAGTGTCCTAGGGGTTTGAAAACGTGCAGCGATACGTCGACCGAGAGCATCCCAGACGTGCTCGATGGGGTTTAGGTCTGGAGAACAGGCAGGCCACCGCATTCGCCTGATATCTTCTGTTTCAAGGTACTCCTCCACGATGGCAACTCGGTGGGGCCTTGCGTTATCATCCATCAGGAGGAAGGTGGGACCCACCACACCCCTGGAAAGGCGGACATACTGGTGTAAAATGACGTCCCGAGACACCTGACCTGTTACAGTTGCTCTGTCAAAGACATGGAGGGGTGTACGTGTACCAATCATAATCCCACCCCACACCATCAAACCACGACCTCCATACAGGTCCCTTTCAAGGACATTAAGGGGTTGGTATCTGGTTCCTGGTTCACACCAGATCAAAACCCGGCGAGAATCACTGTTCGGACTATACCTCGACTCGTCTGTGAACATAACCTGGGACCACTGTTCCAATGACCATGTACTGTGTTCTTGACACCAGGCTTTGCGGGCTCTCCTGTGACCAGGGGTCAGTGGAATGCACCTTGCAGGTCTCCGGGCGAATAAACCAAGTCTTTCCAGAATGAGTTTTTCACTCTGCAGCGGAGTGTGCGCTGATATGAAACTTCCTGGCAGATTAAAACTGTGCGCCCGACACGAGACTCGAACTTGGGACCTTTGCCTTTCGCGGGCAAGTGCTCTACCATCTGAGCTACCGAAGCACGACTCACGCCCGGCCCTCACAGCTTTACTTCTGCCAGTATCTCGTCTCCTACCTTCCAAACTTTACAGAAGCTCTCCTGCGAAACTTGCAGAACTAGCACTCCTGAAAGAAAGGATACTGCGGAGACATGGCTTAGCCACAGCCTGGGGGATGTTTCCAGAATGAGTTTTTCACTCTGCAGCGGAGTGTGCGCTGATATGAAACTTCCTGGCAGACAGTCTGTCGGGCGCACAGTTTTAATCTGCCAGGAAGTTTCAAACCAAGTCTTTTCAGTCGTCTGTAGACTGTGTGTCTGGAGACAACTGTTGTAGTGGCTATGGTAAGGTCCCGAGCAAGCCTACCTGCAGAACTCCGTGGCCGTCTGTGGGCACTGATTGTGAGATATTAGTCTTCTTGTGGTGTTGTACACTGTGGACGTCCCGTACTGTAGCGCCTGGACATGTTTCCTGTCTGCTGGAATCGTTGCCATAATCTTGAGATCACACTTTGTTGCACACGGACGGCCCGTGCTACGACCTGCTGTGTTTGTCCAGCCTCCAGTCGCCCTAGTATTCTACCCCTCATAACGTCATCAATGTGTGTTCTTTGAGTCATTTTCAACAAACAGTCACCATTAGCACGTCTGAAAACGTCTGCACACTTACTCGCTGCACCGTACTCTGACGTGCACCAACACACTTCTGCGTATGTGGACTGTTGCCAACGCCACCGTGCGACGACCGCAGGTCAAATGCACCGCATGCTCATACCCCGAGGTGATTTAAACCGCCCACCAGAGCGTTGTTTCACCATGTATCAGCATTATCCTTAATTTATGAGCATGAGTGTAGTACCTAAAACAGGCTGTGACGAGGCCACATTTCCACAATGCGTTTTTAGAGGATCTGCTATTTATCTACAGCTAAAGTCCGTTTATACCACAATAGGCGGGTTCCGGTCATACTACAGAAGGCCTCTGCTGAAACTGACCAGAGCACTAACTACTAAACGGTCCAGTCACAATACTGTGCCCATCGTGACGTCAGCGTGCAATAACCACTCTCAGACGGCAGGGGGAAGCACTAGCAGTATAGGGTATATGGGGAGGAAACGGATAACAGTGTAGTCGTTGTCGTAGCGCGGAAACGGAGTAATTTATCTGACGTCCAAAAGGGCATGATCTTGATTACTGCTTTTCGGGCCATAGGTGAAAGCACTTCCGAAACAGTTAAGTTTCTTAACTTTTGGCACGGTGGCATGGTTAAAGCATACTGTGCATGGCAAAATGTAAAGTGCAAATGATGTAAGTGATGTGTGGTAATAAACGTAGGCGAAAGAACGCCGGAAATCGGCCAGCTGGAGCATGGAGACTAATGAGCACATCTCCAGGATCACAAGCATGGCCTAACAGCGCTGGAAATCATCACTGAAGATGCTTCACAAATAAAAGAAGCGAAACGCATATGGCAATAAACAAACTGCCTTTCACTTGGTTGCACAAATGGAACATCCCTCCGTGAACCAAGATATGCATCTGAGAGCGTGTGGTCCCATTACGTTCTGGAAAAACCGTGATATCCCCTCTCGATCCACATCTACATACATACCCTACAGGCTACCGTACGGTGCATGGTGGAGTGCACCACGTACCGTTACTAGTAATTTCCTTTCCTGTTCCACTTGCAAATCGAGTGAGGAAAAGACGACTGTCCGCAGGCCTCCGTATAAACCCTAATTTATCTCATATTCCTGGTCCTTATGTGAAATGTACGTAGGCGGCAATACAATCGATTTGCAGTCGGCCTCAAATGCTGGTTCTCTACATTTCCGCAATAGTGCCCCACGAAAAAAGCATCGTATTCCCTCCTCAGATTTTCATTTAAGTTCATCAACCATCTATGCAATACCTGCGCGCTGATCAAACCTACCGATAACAATCCTTCAACACGCTGTTTTTTATACACTGAGGTGACAAAAGTCATAGGATACCTCATAACAACGTGATGGACCTCCTTTTGCAGGGTGTAGTTCCGTAACTCGACGTGGCATGGACGCAACAAGTCGCCGGAAGTCCCTGTCGAAATATAGAGCCATGCTGCCTCTATAGTCGTCCATAACTGCGAAAGTTTTGCCGGAGCAGGATGTTGTGCACCTCTCGATTATGTCCCATAAACGTTCGATGAGATTCATGTCGTGTGATATGGGTGGCCAGATCATTCGCTCAAATTGTCTAGAATGTTCTTCAAATCAATCGCGAACAAATGAGGCCTGGTGACATGACATCGTTGTTTGGGAACATGAAGTCCATGAATGGCTGCAAATGGTCTCCATGTGGCCGAACATAACCATTTGCAGGCAACGATTGGTTCAGTTGGACCAGAGGACCCAGTTCATTCCATGTAAACACAACCCACACCTTTACAGAGCCACCATAAGCTTTCATAGTGCGTTGTTGACAACTTGAGCAATGGCTTCGTGCGATCTGCACCACATTAGAATCCTACCATCAACTCTTACCAAATGAAACAGGGACTCATCTGACTAGGCCACTGTTTTCCAGTCGTCTATGGTTCATCCAATATGGTCAAGAGCCCAGGAGAGGCGTTTCACGCGATGTCGTGCTGTTAGCAAAGGCACTCGCGTCGGTCGTCTGCTGCCATAGCCCATTAACGCCAAATTTGGCCGCACTGTCCTAACAGCCACGTTCGTCGTACGTCCCACACTGATTTCTGCGGTTATTTTACGCAGTGCTGCTAATCTGTTTACACTGACAACTGTTAGCAAACGGCGCTGCTCTTGGTCGTTAAGTGAAGGCCCTCGGCCACTGCACTATCTGCGATGAGAGGTAATGTCTGAAATGTGGTATTCTCGGCACACTCTTGACACTGTGGATCTCGAAATATTGAATTTCCAAATGATTTCCAAAATGGAATGTCTCAAGCGTCTAGCTCCAACTACCATTCCGCGTCCAAAGTCTGTTAGTTCCCTTCATACGGCCATAATCACGTCGGAAACCTTTTCGCATGGGTGACCTGGGTACAAATGACGACTCAGCCAATGGACTGCCCTTTTATGCCTTGTGTATGCGACACTACCGCAATCTGTATATGTACAAATCGCTCTCTCATGACTTGTCTCCTCAGTGTAGTCATGCCGAGAGGTCTGCACAGGATAGACTAGCGTGGAGAGCTGCATAAAATCAGTTTTTATTCTGAAAAACAACTGCAACATACCTATTTTAATGGTCAGCACCAACATACTGAACAGTATCCTGATCATCACGTGAAGCACGTAAGCAAGAAAAAGTTTTAAAAAGGTTTGAAATTGTGCTTACAGTTTGTTGGAAGTCGCTAACTGCTGTCATTCTCAAATACTGGATAAATGAAGTTTCTAACTGTAATATTTGTCTTACTGTATTAAACTTTTAAACAAAATTATACCTCTTAATGAGTAGATAATTACAGCATTTTACACTTTTGAATATGGTCAATAATTAACCAAAATATTGAAAATCATATTTTTGTTACCCCTGGAAGCCTTCAGATAGGAAACGTGCAACTAGTATCGGATTTCTTCCGGGATACGCACTTAGTAATATAGATAGGAGTAAGAACACACCTGTCACTTGGTTCGTTACTGCGTTTGCCTCGCCTAAGCAGGAAGTAGTCCAAAAATGTTATTCCAGTTTACGATGTGAAGTCTTCTTCAAAAATAAAATTTTGTTAGACGTTAACATTACATTTTACATAAACGCAAAATAATACGTTCAAAAAAAATATGAGCACATACTGCTGAATAAGTGCTCAGTTCATCAGTGCTACGAGGCCCCTGCGCGATTTTAAACCATCCCTGTCTGTTACCTGCTTTGTTGTGATGGAAGAGATTTCCGGTTGTTTTTCTTTTAAGTGGTTTCAGAACGTAAGTAATTACAAGTTGTAGTCACTGTCTTACGCCAAATGTTTTGTAATTAATTTGGCTTACAATGGTCCCGACAGTCGGTCCAGGAAGTGTGCTCTCATTTCCTAATTATGCCTAACCGTGGGCCCTGGTGAGGGGGAAGCGGCATCCCGCCTATTTCACAGTATATTTTACACAGCGGCTGTTCATTATAGTTCCATAGATGTAGCAGCTCTCGGCGCCGCTCACTGGCACGCACTCTCTCCACGGCCTCGAAAGCCGCTGCTGCTTTCTGTTATCTCCTGTCAGGCTCGTTACTCATCCCCAGTAACTGCATGTAGCAAACCCCCGCGCTACGAGTTCCCATAGGGCATTCTTCATCAATGAAACTATAGTACAACCAAGCACGAATAATGATAATAGATTTTAAATTTTACTATAGTACAACCAAGCACGAATAATGATAATAGATTTTAAATTTTACTTAAGTGAAAATGATTTGTCACGGCAAGATATTTGTTGACGCTAGCTGCAAGGTAACCTGCCAGTGTTTGGTTATTGGGATGACACTGGGATATTACTGTTACCTGATGCTGCAACGAATGCAAATCAGGAGTCACGTCTATCTTTGGACCTATACAAAAAAATATGCAATAAAGCTGGAGTTAAACAGTTTTTTAAAAATAATTCTTGCCACTACAGAGTCGGTTAACTTATAGGTTCACGAAAAAGTGAATAAACAAAAAGAATGAAACTTTTTGGGAAAAATAATAAAGCGTAAAAAATTAAATACCATAAGAGATAAGAACAAGTACAAGACAAGGCAATTCCTGTTAGAACGAAGGAACAGTATAACGTACGAACTTTACTGTAAGAAATTAAGATTAAGAGTAAAATATCAGACAAAATTTTGAGAAACCTCAGGAATTACAATGACCTGAAGAATAAGACGAATTACAGACAAACAGTCGAAGTAAAAATTAAGTTGATTAAAAAATTAACTACGAAAGAAGGTTATCAAACAGGAAATAATGTCATATTGTGACAAAAAGACAAATCACATGTCTGCCGCAACGTAGTATTATCAGGTTGCCATGTAGAAAGTCTTACATGAATTGCCATGTGCGGTGTCCTCACTTCTTCTTCTTCTTCTTCTTCTTCTTCTTCTTCTTCTTCTATTACTTCCTACTCCTCTGAACCTCAGAGTTAAAGTGGCGCTGGCCATACTAGCGGAATATTACACTGTGCCGCCTTTCCTCACCTCCGTAGTCGACCTCACAAATGCAGACTCGAGATGGAATTAAGTTTTATTACCAAAGTTAAGTCTTCAACAAGGTGGCTAGTAATTCCCAATATACCACGGTAAGGAAAGGAAAAACGATGTACCTCAATAATATTTAGGTTATCCTTGCTTTCCCTAAATGGCTCAAGACAAGTTTCGATATGGGTTCTTTGACTACGGCACAGCCAATTTCCTCCCCCGGCCTCGACCGTTCTGAGCTTATGTTCCGTCGCCTCTAATAACCTCATCGTCAACGAGACGTTGAAGGATACCTACCATCTAACGAGAGACGGGAGAGAGGCGGGAAAGAAAGAAAGAGAGAGAGAGGGAGGGAGGGAGGGAGGGAGGGAGCGAGCGAAGGAGGGACTGTTCCGACGAGCGCCGAGCGATTCGTCACAGGTTTGTTCAGTCACCATGAGAAAGTCACGAAAACATCTATCTCCAACGCAAGACGCTTCAGGAAAGATGGTACGGTCCACGTGAGGGAGTATTTCTGAGAACTAAGGTTCCAAGATAAACAAGTCGCATAATGACCAGGACTGCAAAATCATAAACTTCGACGCAGATGCATTGGCGCACAGATTATTTGGTTAAGGGGTTGTTAGTGGGTAATTTAGCCACGGTAGGTAGGCCAAGTACAGGCCGTAGACATAAGCAAATTTTCTGTACAGCTTTAACATAGTACTTCATCCTACATACATTATGTCATCAAAACTATCCGGGCACCTGGCTGAGATCAAAACTATCCGGACACCTGGCTGAAAATGACTTTCAAGTTCGTGGCGCCCTCTATCGGTAATGCTGGAATTCAATATGGTGTTGGCCCACCCTTATCCTTGATGAAAGCTTCCACTCTCGCAGGCATACGTTCAGTAGGGTACTGGAAGGTTTCTTGGGGAATGGCAGCCCATTCATCACGGAGTGCTGCACTGAGGATAGGTATCGATGTCTGACGGCGAGGCCTGGCACAAAGTCGGCGTTCCAAAACATCCCAAAGGCGTTCTGTAGGATTCAGGTCAGGACTCTGTGCAGGCCAGTCCATTACAGGGATGTTATTGTCGGGTAACCACTCCACCACAGGCCGTGCATTATGAACAGGTGCTCGATCGTGTTGAAAGATGCAATCGCGATCCCCGAATTGCTCTTCAACAGTGGGAAGCAAAAGCGGTGCTTAAAACATCAATGTAGGCCTGTGCTGTGTTAGTGCCACGCAAAACAAGGGGTGAAAGCCCCCTCCATGAAAAACACGACCACACCATAACACTACCACCTCCGAATTGTTATGCTGGCATTACACACGCTGGCAGATGATGTTCACCTGGCATTCGCCATACCCACACCCTGCCATCGGATCGCCACATTGTTTACCGTGATTCGTCACTCCACACGACGTTTTTCCAGTGTTCAATTGTCCAATGTTTACGCTCATTACACCAAGCGAGGCGTCGTTTGGCATTTACCGGCGTGATGGGTGGCTCATGAGCAGCCGCTCGACAGTGAAACCAAAGTTTTCTTACCTCCCGCCTAATTGTCACAGTACTTGCAATGGATCTTGATGCAGTTTGTAATTCCTGTGTGAAGGTCTGGCTAGATGTCTGCCTATTACACATTAGGACCCTCTTCAACGGTCGGCAGTCTCTGTCAGTCAACAGACGAAGTCGGCCTGTTCGCTTTTGTGCTGTACGTTTCCCTTCACGTTTCCACTTCACTATCACATCGAAACAGTGAATCTAGGAATGTTTAGGAGTGTGGAAATCTCGCGTACAGACGTATGACACAAGTGACACACAATCACCTGATCACGTTCGAAGTCCGTGAGTTCCGCGGAGCGCCCCATTTTGCTCTCTCACGATGTCTAATGACTACTGAGGTTGCTGATATGAATTACCTAGCAGTAGGTGGCAGCACAATACACCTAATATGAAAAACGTATGTTTCTGGGGGTTTCCGGATACTTTTGATCACATAGTGTACGTCTCATAGCGTGAGAAATATCCGGGGAATTAGAACTAATGTGTATGTTTACCCACTATCATCTTTGGGTTCGATGCCGAAAATTTTTAAAACCTGCGGAATAATTGTATTTAAAGAGAATTTGTTTTGCTAGAGTGGTAAACTACGTGGAATTCCATTACACACACTCCAACACTATTTAACGATTCGGCATCCAACTTACAGGGTGTCAGATTCTTCCTAAGTTGCAGATTGAACCAGGACTTGTTAGATGATGGTACTGGGAAACGTTCATTTGCGGTGACGCACTGGCCAGTACGGCTGCTAAAACACGGAATTATGGATGTTTACCAACAATCATTCTTTCCACGTGAATGGAGCACGGACACATATACCCTCCACCACACATTGTAAGATATGGTCACTAGCATCGTCTGGGGAAAAAGCTGTAGATGTTCGACGAACTCTTAGGTCGACTTGTGTGTGCGAAAGTCCACAAAAGCTATACGCAAGTCACCTAGAGGCTCTGAACTACAATTCAGGTCAGTCTTCGGAAAGATCTTGTTTGTTTTTCTGAGATAAATAACACTACACACATACGTAGTGTCCATACTTGACGTCATGTCTTGCATGACAACATGTGACACAGCACTCAAAGTTTACCACTGTGTACATAAACAAAACTTAAATATCACGGTGGTCAGCCTATCACCATGAAACAATTCATTTAATGATTGTCGTTGCCCATGTCCCAGAATATTTTTATTTCAGATGCATTTAATAAAAAAACTGTTATTATACAGATGAACTTTCCTAATATGTGGGATGTTAATAACACTTCATTTCTGGAAATATTTTCGGGAATTAGAGATACGCAATAAAAAATTTATAGCTCGTATTATTACAGCTTTCATCCTCCTCCGCCGAGTACTTGACTCATCTACGAGTAAAGCCCTGCAACTGTAATGCACACTGATGCTTGTACACCGTGGTGACAAAAGTCGTGAGATACCTCCTAATATCGTTTCAGGGCACCTTTTTTCCGGCGTAGTGCAGCAAGTCGACGTGGCAAGGTCTGAACAAATCGCTGGAAGTCGCCTGCAGAAATATTCAGCCACGCTGACTCTACAGCCGTCCATAATCGCGGAAATGTTGCCGTTGCAGGATTTTGTGCACGAACTGATCTCTCGATGATGATGATGATGATTGGTGTTTTAGGGCGCACAACTGATCTCTCGATTACGTCCCGTAAATGTTTGATGGGATTCATAGCAATCAATTATGAGAGGAAGGGGTTAACTGTAACTGCATGTCTTGTTGCATCGTTTGGGGAGGGGGGGATGCTGGCTGGACTCTGGCGGTGCTTCATGAGGATCCTTCCAATCCTTCCACTGCAGTGCACACACTTCAAATGACGCATCCCACGTATTTCCTGTAGTTATACAGGATTAGTGGGGTGGGAGACAGGGATCTTGAATGTAATTTGGTTCAGGGTGGAGGGTTGTGTGGGTAGGACGTGGTTTCCATGGAGTGGAGTAGGGTGGGAGTTACTTTGAAAATACCTCGCCCCATTGCTTCAGGTATAACCCGACACCGGAAGTAATAAGATTCCGGGTATAACCAGTTACAACTGGTTAAGTTGTGGTACTGGTACATTGTAACTATTTCCACGAACTCTAGAACCAGCCCTCAGAGGTATACGTTTGTCAACCCATTTTCTAGAGACATTATGTATTGGGTGTGGGAGTTTAACGTCTCAGAAATAGCTACAGGGAAAAATTCTTGTGTAAAGCTGAAAATAAATGTAAGAGGCTGAACAAAAATATGATAACACCACGAGAAATGCATGCTCGAACATAAATGCGAATGCTAGACAAGCCTGCAGATTGCGCTGCTGTACTTGACCATGAACGGCACCTCAATACGTTGCAAGTGTCCGCTGTGGTCAGAACAATGTTCTGTGTAGCTGTGAGGGTATTACGTAGGAGCTAAGTGAATTCGAACGTGGGCAAATTGTTAATGCTCATATGGTGAGTGGTTCGGTAAACAAGGCAGATAAAGTGTTTGGTGTTTCAAGAGGCACCATATCGAAGATATATTCTACATGCAGGGAAGGTGGAAAAAATCATCCATTAAGTCACAACGCGGACGAAAGTGTGTGTTGAATGATCTTGGCAGGGAGAGTTGGAATTCCAAAACCACTAGGCAGTGATGCAAATGCCTGTAACAGGAAAACGTGATGCCGAAGGTATACAACCTGGACTATGGAGCTACGGAAGAATGTCATTTTGTTGGTGAGTCTTATTTCACATTGTTTCCAAATTCTAGCCGTGTTTACGTCCACAGAGTGAAACATGGCGGGGGTTTGGTGATGATTTGGACAGCCATATCGTGGTATTCCACAGACCCCACGGTTACTCTGCAAGGTCGCATTACGGCGAAGCATTGTATGACCATTCTGGCTGATCAGGTCCATTCAAAGGTATAATGTTTGTTCTCCAATGATGATACTGTGTTAGAAGACGACAAGGCCATTGTTCACACAGCTTGCATGGTACTTTGAGTTCGAGGATGTATTGTCGCAAAATCTCAGGATTATTGAGCCTTTTTGGTCTACTTCAGAGAGAAGCGTGCTTGATCGCTAGCCACCTCCATCATCGTTACGTGAATTACCACTATTTTGCAGGAAGAATGGTATAATATTCCCTTTAAAACCACACAGGACCTATATTTATCCATTCCGAGAGACTGGGAGCTATTTTGAATGCCAACGGTTTTCCTCCACCGTATGATAATTTGTTGTGTTTTTGGTGTTTCCATATTCTGTCCACCTCTGTATCTGTACTTTACATCAGAAATATCTGTATCATACGAGGTGCATTCAAGTTCTAAGGCCTCAGATTTTTTTTCTCCAGACTGGAAAGAGATAGAAACATGCGCATTGTTTTAAAATGAGGCCGCGTTCATTGTCAATACGTCCCAGAGATGGCAGCACCGTACGGCAGATGGAATTTTACCGCCAGCGGCGAGAATGAGAACTGTTTTAAATACTTAAAATGGCGACGTTTTCCTTACTTGAACAGCGTGCAATCATTCGTTTTCTGAATTTGCGTGGTGTGAAACCAATTGAAATTCATCGACAGTTGAAGGAGACATGTGGTGATGGAGTTATGGATGTGTCGATAGTGTGTTTGTTGGTGCGACAGTTTAATGAAGGCAGAACATCGTGTGACAACAAACCGAAACAACCTTGGGCTCGCACAAGCCAGTCTGACGACATGATCGAGGAAGTGGAAAGAATTGTTTTGGGGGATCGCCAAATGACTGTTGAACAGATCGCCTCCAGAGTTGGAATTGCTGTGGGTTCTGTGCACACAATCCTGCATGACGACCTGAAAATGCGAAAAGTGTCATCCAGGTGGGTGCCACGAATGCTGACGGACGACCACATGGCTGCCCGTGTGGCATGTCGCCAAACAATGTTGACACGCAACGACAGCATGAATGGGACTCTCTTTTCATCGGTTGTGACAATGGATGAGACGTATATGCCATTTTTCAATCCAGAAACAAAGCGCTAGTCAGTTCAATGGAAGCACACAGATTCACCGCCACCAAAAAAATTTCGGGTAACCGCCAGTGCTGAAAAAATGATGGTGTCCATGTTCTGGGACAGTGAGGGCGTAATCCTTACCCATTGCGTTCCAAAGGGCACTACGGTAACAGGTGCATCCTACGAAAATGTTTTGAAGAACAATTTCCTTCCTGCACTGCAACAAAAACGTCCTGGAAGGGCTGCGCATGTGCTGTTTCACCAAGACAACACACCCGCACATCGAGCTAACGTTACGCAACAGTTTCTTCGTGAAACAACTTTGAAGTGATTCCTCATGCTCCCTACTCACTTGACCTGGCTCCTTGTGACTTTTGGCTTTTTCCAACAATAAAAGACACTCTCCGTGGCCGCACATTCACCAGCCGTGCTGCTATTGCCTCAGCGATTTTCCAGTGGTCAAAACAGACTCCTAAAGAAGCCTTCGCCGCTGCCATGGAACCATGGCGTCAGCGTTGTGAAAAATGTGTACGTCTGCAGGGAGATTACGTCGAGAAGTAACGCCAGTTTCATCGATTTCGGGTTAGTAGTTAATTAGAAAAAAATCGGAGGCCTTAGAACTTGAATGCACCTCATACATTTCATCCTCTTGACTCCTTTATTTTTCAGTGATGCCTTTTTCTGTACATAGAGCATGTATTTTTAATTGCTATGAACGGTCATGTGATTACGTAATTTATGTTGTTATAAATGACAGTAATTTGTCTGTACAGTGACTCGACGCAGTGCATGCGTAATGTACGTTCCCTGCTTTGCCGTCCTCGATGGTTTGGTCGCTTGTGACACGAAGGTGAGTCAGATGCGGATCGAAGCGACACAACAAACTAATTCCCGAGGGTTGGCAGAGCAGCCACAATAGCTGTAACGTTCAAGCAGTTTTCCCACTACTGGCCAATCTATTTTTGTCATTTCTGACTCCGATTCAGACACTAACGTCGTACACACAAATTCGATATGTACCCTTTGCAATCGATCAGCTTTATTCTGTATCAAAGAGAATATCTTATTCAAAGTCGAATGCAATCCACGACACTTATCGCTACAGCTCCAAAGCTTACGTTGTAGGTTGAAGTCCCATTTCTGTCTTAAATGTTTTAACTGTAGCGTTACTATGCGTGTAATCAGTTAACGCGGAAAAAAGATCGGACCATTGCAAATGAAATGAGCCTCAACCAACCTAGTCAGCTTGTTTACAACTATAGCGACATTAATATTATTACAACAATGATTTAGCACGCATGTGCTGGCGTTTGTAATATGCCAAGAAGCGAAACGTCAAACTCAACCTTGGCAGTTAGTACGAGAACGGTATTGGTTCAGGCCTGTGCCATACTACACTAGCGGCATCGGTTCTCACAGATTTAATGTCCTGCTCAGTGAAGTATGCAGAAGGAGGTGACAGACACTAGGAAACGCCCGGCATCCATACTAGCTGCATTACTTATAAACAAAGACAGGAATAATGCGGCTGATTGTTATTAGCATGGTAAACGACATTGTGTCAAATGAAATTTTCTACTCAATTTACTCTGAAAATACTGAGTATGACACCTTTCAATTATCCTCATATCTTCAGGTGTGTATTCTAAGTAAAAATACCGATCGGCAGAATGTCCAAATGCGTTGGTCAACACATAAGAAGGTAAAGGGACTATTTCTCAGTCTCAGAGTGCAAATTAAATTTTTATATACAAAATGCGTTTATGAGCCGTGCCGACTGGCGGTAGGGTGTTGTTCTTGCATCACCGATATCGATATTCGGCTGTCTCGCTATCTTTGACTGCTCCCCCCGGCGGGTTTTCCGGGTGAAAGTGTGACGAGAGTGTCTCCGGTCGGCGTTCAACAAGCCAACTTGTTTCGAAAACAAGCCTGTGTCGCTATCTGTGGTGCATAGGCCTCGCCGTGATCGCCGCCCTTGTCTTTCGTCGGATGGGTGGTGCCGATCACTGGGCGCCTTGACGTGCAAAATTGTGGTGGGTTCGTCGTCTCACGCAGAACAGCTTCCCAGCTCGTAATGTACAAGCCCCAAGTTACGTATGACTTTTATTCTGTGTTTAACTAAGAAGATTGTTGAAACTTATTGTGACATGGGTAGCTGCCAGAGATGGTTCTGAACTTGGTTCCACAGTGGCTATTTTAAGGAGGATGATGATCATTTCGTTTCTCATCTGTGGAGTGTGGGTTTAAAGTGTTTTCATGCAAATTTTAACTTGTTGACTGGTTGCGGTTGTGTACGCGCCCGGCAGCCGTAGAGTTTATGGTATAACCATTTGTCACGGCAGGATTTGGTATGTTTATTTAATGTTGAAAGTGCCTTAAGGCAACTGGAAGTGATCTGCAAGTTTCCTGCTAATTTACTGGGAGACGGGTAATGTTAGAGTATTGCTCCATAAGAATTTGGGGGCATGCTTATTATGTATTCCAGTGTGGCTGTGATTTGCCCTTGTTTTCATCTATTGTGCTGCAGGCTATTTGTTAAGACTGCTCGTTTCCTGGCGTCGGTGCGGTTATGGCTTCTTGTCAGGACCACTCATTGTGAGGCCGGTCGGACTACGTATAAATATATACCGCCTGCTAGTTAGCCTGTGCACAAGCCGTGGGGAGTGAACGCTCGTATTGCCTGCCGGCCGTAGCGTTATTGCTTCCAAATACTGCTATGGGCATTAACGCTGTTCTGTAAAGTTAAGTGCAATTTGGGAATCATTCTGAGTCATTATGTCCGTTAGTTAAGTGAGGCCATTTTGTTAATATTAGCGTTTCTGTAAGTCATTTTACTGCCATTCTTATTTAACACTGATGTTAATCATTTGTGTATCTTTAATGAATGTGCAACTTATTTTGCCTGTGTACCAGTTTTGCGACCTTGGTTGGCCCACTTTGCATTTTTAGTATAAGTATGTTTCACTGTGGACCTTTATGTGGGCAGTTCAGTTTTATTAAGCTATAAGATCTTTGTTTTTTTAATGAAGTTGTGGTTTATGTGGCTGTGTAACTTTGGGTTGGAAGTGTATAGTGTCATTAGTCTTTTGAGATATGGTTAAACAAGAACGATTGTTTATTTCACCGTGCCTACTATCTATGATTTTGGTTTCGGACGCAAAATTATTCTTATTCGTGTTTGGGCAATTCAATTAAAGTGAAGATTTGTATATTGCATCAGTAAGAGGGCAAATGTCCGAATTGATGTTTATAATAGTCTGTTTTGAGTCAAATTAAAATTGCAAAACAATCACAAGCTTGTCCATCACTAGTGATCCCGGGCTTCCTATTTCCTTTAAATAATTGTAGTGAGATTGTAATTTTTGATTTTCTAAAGGATTGAGTAGTACCACTTTAGGTCAGTTTACTTCGTGCAGTTTGTTCAAGATTCATCCAGTTGGTAGATTCTATCCATGAAGCGCGATTCTGGAAGATTTATAAGTGATATCAACTGTTGATGAGTTGCAATTTATTTATTTCCACTACAAGTGAGTTATATTTGCAAATTTTTATTTCAGTAAGATCAATTAAAACTAAGTTGTATTGTATTTAAGATGGTTCAAATACTGGTTACTCTGTTTTGGGTCAGCATTAAACAATGCGGCAATACTTTTGAACAAAATACAAATTAGTACGATCGAAATTATTCCTTAGACCAAGTTTGGATGTGATTTACATTAGTGTAAAAAAGATTTCATTGTTATCCTTGCCATTCCCGAGTCAACTTTTAATAGTCTTTATCTGATATGCATCATTAAGCTCGTAGGCAGGTCATGTAAACCAGCTGTTCGTGTAAATAATAATAATAATAATAATAATAATAATAATAATCTTTCTTCGGGGCAATAGAAGGACATATTTGCTTCTAATTTGATTTTCCTGTTCAACGTTCATGAAACTGGTAAGGTGTGGCTCTCCCTTTCGTATGGTAGTTTGCTGTAAATGACAGTGTACATCAGTGTGATAAAACTTTAATTTAGTATACAGTCAACGCCCCGGACCAACAGCTATATTTTCCGTTAAAATCAAAATCTGTAAAAGCCAAAAACCTGACGCAAAAAGTGGTAACAGGAAAAAGCAATATTCCCGGACGGAGCGCATACATTCGAAGAACCTAAATGCGACGTTGACAGTTTCGGCCGAAAAGCTTATGAACATATCTACCCCGTTTACACAAATTACTAGAACATCGAATTTGTAACTTCATTTCCGTTTTCCTTACTACTACTACTACTGCTGCTGCTGCTGACTGTTTACAACAGACATGTTCAAAGGAAACAGTAAATTTTAGCGGTGGAACCACAACTGCAGGGAAAAGTTCCCTTTTAGCAGCTACTGAAGTCATTTAGGGATAACGCTATTACCAATACCGTATGCTATTGCAATGTTCTTCATAAGCTTCCACATTCTTTTTTAGACGCAGCTGATGTCTCATATCGAAATCAGTATGACCTCGCTGTCTGGTCTCCTCCCCTAAAAACACCCAACAAAAAATCAGCCAAAGAAATGTATTGCGATCAATACAGTTTTCAATTCCACAAATTTTGAACTTCAATCTGATTATGCCACGCTACAAGACGTGTAATTCGGATGAAGTGATATGAAATAGAAATACAGGGTGATTCAAAAAGAATACCACAACTTTAGGAATTTAAAACTCTGCAACGACAAAAGGCAGAGCTAAGCACTATCTGTCGGCGAATTAAGGGAGCTATAAAGTTTCATTTAGTTGTACATTTGTTCGCTTGAGGCGCTGTTGACTAGGCGTCAGCGTCAGTTGATGCTAAGATGGCGACCGCTCAACAGAAAGCTTTTTGTGTTATTGAGTACGGCAGAAGTGAATCTACGACAGTTGTTCAGCGTGCATTTCGAACGAAGTATGGTTCAAATGGCTCTGAGCACTATGGGACTTAACTGCTGTGGTCATCAGTCACTTAGAACTACTTAAACCTAACTAACCTAAGGACATCACACACACCCATGCCCGAGGCAGGATTCGAACCTGCGACCGTAGCAGTCCCGCGGTTCCGGACTGCGCGCCTAGAACCGCGAGACCACCGCGGTCGGCTCGAACGAAGTATGGTGTTAAACCTCCTGATAGGTGGTGTATTAAACGTTGGTATAAACAGTTTACAGAGAATGGGTGTTTGTGCAAAGGGAAAAGTTCTGGACGGCCGAGAACGAGTGATGAAAATTGGCTGTTCCCTCAGCTCGAACAAGAAGCACAACAATTCATATTTCTGCAGGATGGAGCGCCACCACATTGGCACTTATCTGTCCGTAACTACCTGAACGTCAACTACCCGAGGCGATGGATCGGCCGCCAGGCAGCCCGTGACAGAGCATCACTGGCCTCCAAGAAGCCCTGATCTTACCCCCTGCGACTTTTTCTTATGGTGGTATGTTAAGGATATGGTGTTTCGGCCACCTCTCCCAGCCACCATTGATGATATGAAACGAGAAATAACAGCAGCTATCCAAACTGTTACGCCTGATATGCTACAGAGAGTGTGGAACGAGTTGGAGTATCGGGAGGAGGAGGAAATTAGTGTTTAACGTCCCGTCGACAACGAGGTCATTAGAGACGGAGCGCAAGCTCGGGTGAGGGAAGGATGGGGAAGGAAATCGGCCGTGCCCTTTCAAAGGAACCATCCCGGCATTTGCCTGAAGCGATTTAGGGAAATCACGGAAAACCTAAATCAGGATGGCCGGAGACGGGATTGAACCGTCGTCCTCACGAATGCGAGTCCAATGTGGAGTATCGGGTTGATATTGCTCGGGTGTCTGGAGGGGGTCATATTGAACATCTCTGAACTTGTTTTTGAGTGAAAAAAAACATTTTTAAATACTCTTTGTAATGATGTATAACAGAAGGTTATATTATGTTTCTTTCATTAAATACACATTTTTAAAGTTGTGGTATTCTTTTTGAATCACCCTGTATATTCCTTGGCATTCAGTAGGCTTGGTACTATTCGTCGTAGCATTACCTCGCCTTACTTAACCTGTGAGGAACAGGTTTACATTGCCGATTACAGGGTGATCTACAGATTAATGCGGAATCCCAGCCACTATGCAGCTTTGCTTTTATGGCGACATGATGCTCCTCAGGTTAAGAGAAAAAAAAAGTCCTACAATCGCAACATAAATCCAAACACTTAATCACTTATCGAGGCTGTGTGAACGGCTAATCTAAAGAGGCCATCAATGAAGAATCAAACAAAGAAAATAAAAAATCTTTGTCGTCTAACATCCGCTGAGCTAAAACAGTAGAATCCATTTAATTAAAACCGACATAAAAAAGTGACTGCAAGTTGAGAAGCACACCTTAAAATTAAAGCTTTGCGTTTTATTGAAAGGTATCAAGGAAGTTGTGGGTGCCAATAAACTCATGACGGCGCCGACGTCACAACTGATCTTTATGACAAAACTTCCATGAAATCTCTGGCAATGAAGTCGCCTCCAGCATTTAACATCGTAGTAACGAAAATTATACCTCTTAAACAGTTACGAGCTGGCCGTTACTTCCAGTGGCAAACACTCACTCTGAAAGTGTTACCAAGTACTTGGTAATTTTCCTCAGCTCTTATTGCTAGATTCGGCGACCTTCCACTGCTAGTGTTTTGTGAAATTGGGACACGACGAACCGAATATAGAGATGAATAATATACGCTTTCATCAAGGTACGCCAGAAGTAGTGTAAACAAAATAACGTTAATGCGACTCACAGAAGCCCTATCGCCGCGAAAGCAGGAGTCCATTCTAAAGTTTCGTCGTCGCTTGTCTAGAAATGAATACGTTCGACATACAGGGATCTACGTCATCAAACTGCTCCAACAAGGATGCCTACGAGTACAACTTTAGTTTCTGTCACAAACATAAAAGATTCAATACAGCGGAAAACAACCAAAGTTGAAAATTTCACTTTTATTTACTTGATTACTGTTCGGGTCGGGACCATTTTCAAATATTCTGCTGGACATAAAACCAAAATTATACTCATATACAATACAGCTGTTACCAAATTATTAAGCGCACGTGAAAAATACATAACGTGTCACTTCAAGGCATACGTATCAGTCAAAACGGTACTTCCCAAAACAGAAGAACCATGTCACGGTAACAAACATAACGAAGTACAAATGAGCAGTTACAGAGCAAAGAGATAACTGACAGCCTTCTCCCGCTACCGTAAGGAAACCTGGGGAAGGGGACGCACTATCACCATAGAGGAAATACCATCTTTTATTTATTATAATATTCTCCAATTATCAAAAATCAACCACTAATAACTGCACTAGTCAAAATAAGTTTAATATTTTTAAGAATTTTATCAAAAAAAGTAAAATATTTATCACCGGACAGTGAAGCTCAGTAGCGCCGTATATGGCACTTAGGACAAATCTATATATGATGGTACATAAAAACCATTAAATGTGAACATCAGTATTAAAACAAATAACAGAACATTAAAAACCTTCATCGCTTCCAACCCTTTACAAACGTAAAAACTTAACCTTACAAAATTAGATGAAGATGAAACTTTTTTTTACGTTTCCCTAGTAAAAACACAGTAAGCTGCGAAGTTGTCCTTCACAAAACACCGAAAATTA
This sequence comes from Schistocerca cancellata, assembly GCF_023864275.1. Lineage (NCBI taxonomy): Eukaryota > Metazoa > Arthropoda > Insecta > Orthoptera > Acrididae > Schistocerca > Schistocerca cancellata. The sequence continues at coordinate 148,458,498 of NC_064629.1, forward strand.
GGGCTCCCCCAATAGCAGTAAAATCACAAGTGCCCGTTTAGACAACAAGAAAGGGGGGTACCAACAATGTATATGAACGGTTATAGCAAAACAGTACTGACCACTCTGTGGGTAGGCATATCATAATCACGCTCGCAGGCATATGGGGTTACGGACGGGATTGGAAGAGGTACCGAGGGGGAAATGGAGGTCGGGGAAAGGCGGGGGCAGCGGAGCATAAATATGAAGTACCCCAAAAAAGTGGGTCAAGTAGGAAACATGGAAAGAATATAAATAATCATTAGTAGAAAAACGCACTTGTTAAATTGGACCAAATCGATCATTTGCTATTTTTATAATCAAATAAATAGTATCGATAAACGGATCCAACATATACTCATATGTATGGTTCTATGTTACGCAAGAGTAATCTTACAGATGACAAACATTGAGTTGATAAATCATGGCATAGTAATATGCACATATACAGATGGCGGTAGTATTGCGGACACAAGGTATATAAAAGGGCACTGCATTGGTGGAGGTTTCACTTGTAATCAGGTGATTCATGTGTAAAGGTTTCCAACGCGATTACGACCACATGATGGGAATTAAGACTTTCAACGCGTAATGGTAGTTGGAGCTACGACACATGGGACATTCCATTTTAGAAATCGTTAGAGAATTCAATACTCCTATATCCACAGTGCCAAAAATACCAAATTTCATGCATTACATCTCACCACGGACAACGGAGTGGCTGACGGCCTTCACTTAACGACCGAAAGCAGCGGCGTTTGCATTGAGTAGTCAGTGCTAACATGCAAGCAACACTGCGTGAAATAACCGCAGAAATTAATGTGGCACGTACGACGAACTTATCTGTTAGGACACTGCGGCGAAAATTGACATTAATGGACTAGGGCAGCAGACGACCCACGCGAGTGCCTTGCTAAAAGCACAACATTGCCTCTTTTGGGCTTGTGACCATATTGGTTGAACCGTACACCATTGGAAAAACGTGCCCTGGTCAGATGCGTTCCGACTTCAGTTGGTAAGACCTGATGGTTGGTTCGAGTGTGGTGCAGACCCCACGTAGATATGGACCGAAGTTGCCAACAAGGCACTCAGCAAGCTGGCGGTGGCTCCTCTGGTCCCACTGATCCGATCATTGACTGGAAATGGATAGGTTAGGCTACTTGTTTCCCAACAACGACGGAATTCCTATGGATGACAATGCGCCATCTCACGAGGCCGCGATTGTTCCCTATTGGTTTGAAGAACATTCTGGACAGTTTGAATGAATGATCTGGCCACCCAAATTGTCAGACATCAATCCCATCGAATATTTATGGGACATAATCGAGAGGTCAGTTCGCCCACAACATTCTGCACTTCCACAATTACGAACGGCTATAGAGGCACCGTGGCTCAATATTTATGCAGGGGACTTCCAACGACTTGTTGCGTCCATGCCACTTCTAGTTCCCGCAATGTGCCGGGCAAAAGTGTATGCTAACAAAAAAGATCCCATAATTCTTTTAAAATTGTTTACGGTTGGAGACTAGTAAAACGAGCTTACTCACATTCACTCAGGCCAGGCCGAAGTGGCACATTACATTCTATAATGACGTTTCTCACGTGTGTGTGTGTGTGTGTGTGTGTGTGTGTCGCTGATACCGGCAATGTTAAATGTTAGACGGTGAAGATTTATCTTGTTTCGCGATATTCTTCACGGAATTTATAAAATCAGAAATGTGGAAAAGGTATATACAAGCCATATCTGACTCTGTACCTATGACTCGTGGATTGTATGAACCGTGCAATGCATGTGTGAATTGCAATACTTCACATACAGCTGACAGTTCTATGTAACGCAGAACTTTTCTGTAATATAGATCATCATCTATGGGAATCAACACACTATCGGCAAACAGCGATTTTGTGAAACTCATCTTACTCGGTTCGCCCACGAGATCCTGAAAGCAATAGGTAAGTGTCAAGGACCATGCAGTGTTTCTGGGAAGAATTTCGACAAGTTTCCGTATTGTCTGTTAGTAAACAAAATAATAGCTTACAGAATATCTGCCAAGTTTTAGGATTCGATTTAGGACTTCCCACCCGATAACACCAACACTTTTTTAATGATTAGAAATCATCAGTTGTGAAAGTAACTTCGGGCATACCCCTCTGGAGTGTTACATGGCTCATAGCATCTCATTTCGAAAGCTTTTCTCTTCTTCTGTTCTCAACTGCTAACTGTCCACGTTTCACTTCCGTACAATGCTACACTCCAGACAAATACTATTAGTAAAGACCTCCCAGCATTAGACTAGTGATCCTGCCTAGCTTCACGTAGGTAGCACTAAGTGTCTAAGGCCCTACGACTTGTCTAGCAGCAGTAGTAATTTTGGTGATTGGCTACTCTGTAGATTTATCAGCAAAATTTCAGCACAAGCTCCGATCACGTGCCAGCTGCCCAACTCCAGCACTAGTTCGGCATGAGATACACTTTGTGTGATCTTTCCACATATTTCCCTATGTAACATCACTAAAAAGCACCTTCTGTGACAAAATATCGGTAGGAAAGCGCCCCGTGCCACGCAACATCGGTACGAAGCGCCCTCTGCCATGTAAAATGGATATTAAGCACCTCCCACCAGGTTACGTCGGTAGGAAGTACCCTCCATCACATAACATCGGTACGAAGCATCATCTCCCACGCAACATCGGTGACAGTTATCCTTGGCCACGTATCACTGGTGCCCGACCAACAGCAGCGCCATGCCGCGTGAGCTACCTCGATTCTGAAGAGTTCTGCTTTTCACAACTACACTCCTGGAAATTGAAATAAGAACACCGTGAATTCATTGTCCCAGGAAGGGGAAACTTTATTGACACATTCCTGGGGTCAGATACATCACATGATCACACTGACAGAACCACAGGCACATAGACACAGGCAACAGAGCATGCACAATGTCGGCACTAGTACAGTGTATATCCACCTTTCGCAGCAATGCAGGCTGCTATTCTCCCATGGAGACGATCGTAGAGATGCTGGATGTAGTCCTGTGGAACGGCTTGCCATGCCATTTCCACCTGGCGCCTCAGTTGGACCAGCGTTCGTGCTGGACGTGCAGACCGCGTGAGACGACGCTTCATCCAGTCCCAAACATGCTCAATGGGGGACAGATCCGGAGATCTTGCTGGCCAGGGTAGTTGACTTACACCTTCTAGAGCACGTTGGGTGGCACGGGATACATGCGGACGTGCATTGTCCTGTTGGAACAGCAAGTTCCCTTGCCAGTCTAGGAATGGTAGAACGATGGGTTCGATGACGGTTTGGATGTACCGTGCACTATTCAGTGTCCCCCCGACGATCACCAGTGGTGTACGGCCAGTGTAGGAGATCGCTTCCCACACCATGATGCCGGGTGTTGGCCCTGTGTGCCTCGGTCTTATGCAATCCTGATTGTGGCGCTCACCTGCACGGCGCCAAACACGCATACGACCATCATTGGCACCAAGGCAGAAGCGACTCTCATCGCTGAAGACGACACGTCTCCATTCGTCCCTCCATTCACGCCTGTCGCGACACCACTGGAGGCGGGCTGCACGATGTTGGGGCGTGAGCGGAAGACGGCCTAACGGTGTGCGGGACCGTAGCCCAGCTTCATGGAGACGGTTGCGAATGGTCCTCGCCGATACCCCAGGAGCAACAGTGTCCCTAATTTGCTGGGAAGTGGCGGTGCGGTCCCCTACGGCACTGCGTACGATCCTACGGTCTTGGCGTGCATCCGTGCGTCGCTGCGGTCCGGTCCCAGGTGGAAGGGCACGGGCACCTTCCGCCGACCACTGGCGACAACTTCGATGTACTGTGGAGACCTCACGCCCCACGTGTTGAGCAATTCGGCGGTACGTCCACCCGGCCTCCCGCATGCCCACTATACGCCCTCGCTCAAAGTCCGTCAACTGCACATACGGTTCACGTCCACGCTGTCGCGGCATGCTACCAGTGTTAAAGACTGCGATGGAGCTCCGTATGCCACGGCAAACTGGCTGACACTGACGGCGGCGGTGCACAAATGCTGCGCAGCTAGCGCCATTCGACGGCCAACACCGCGGTTCCTGGTGTGTCCGCTGTGCCGTGCGTGTGATCATTGCTTGTACAGCCCTCTCGCAGTGTCCGGAGCAAGTATGGTGGGTCTGACACACCGGTGTCAATGTGTTCTTTTTTCCATTTCCAGGAGTGTATATGGCAACTGCACCGTTTTCACAATGGCAGAGGACTTCAATTCATCACAGTTCAGCCAATTCGGACGAAATGTTTATAAACTTTCCTCGTAATTCATACCTGTAAGTGAAAACCGTATCAATCACTACAGTAGTTCGTGAGATTAGTCCGAACCGCAGCAGAGGACTACAATTAATTGTAAGGAGCAGTCACATGAAAACGAGAGAGATGGAAAAAAGTAAACCGTTCATTATTTCAAAAGCAATTACTATAACTGTTGAGACATTTGTCCCACTGTGAGACAAGACGATCAATGCCTTCACGGAAAAATGTTTGCAGTTGCCTACGCAACCATGATGGTACCCGAGCGTGCTCCAAAAATACAGATCGCATAGGGAGAGATCGGGATAGTATGGATGATGTGTAAGGGCTTCCCAGCTGGACTACAGTGTAGTCGAAAGTGTCTTGGCAACTTGTGGGCCCACAAAAGTTTTTCAATGAAAGCACTAAGTCTTAACTCACAGTGGATAAATTTATTAATTTATGAGGATTTCTTTTGAAATAATAAACATTCCAAATACGTGAACGAATTTTTCATCTTCAGCGGAGTGTGTGCTGATGCGAAACTTCCTGGCAGACTGAAACAGCTTTACTTCCGCCAGTATCTCATCTCCTATCTTCCAAACTTCACAGAAGTCAGACCAGCACACACACCGCTCCAGGGTGAAAAATTTAATCTTTTAACATCCCCCAGGCAGTGACTAGGCCATGGCTCCGTAATATCCTTTCTTCCAGAAGCGCTAGTGCTGCAAGTTTCGCAGGAGAACTTCTGTGAAGTTTGGAAGGCCGGAGATACGTACTAGCGGTAGTAAACTTTGAGCAAAGGTCATGAGTCATGCTTGGGTAGTTGGGTCGGTAGAGTACTTGCCCGCAAAAGGCAAAGGTCCCGAGCTCGTGTCTCGGTCCGGCACACAGTTTTACTCTGCCAGGAAGTTTCTGTTTACTTACTTTTCCATCCGTCTCGTTTCCAATTGACTACCCTTTATACATGTAATAGAATAAAGATAGAAAATAGACATAGCTGTTAACGTTTTTACAAAAAATACTGCGTTTTTTATTCTCTCTACTTCGCCCATTGTCATTGTCAGTTATTTTGCTGGCCAAATAGCAAAACTCGTAAACTACTTTTAGTGTGTCGTTTTCTAATCTAATTCACTCAGCAGCGCCTTATTTAATTCGACTACATTCCATTACCCCTATTTTACTTTCGTTAATGTTATCTTATAATCTATCTTTCAGAACACTGTACATTCTGTTCAACTGCTCTTCAGAGTCCTTTGCTGGCTCTGACAGAAATAAAATATCAGCACACCTCAAAGTTTTTATTTCTTCTCCCTCAACTTTAATTCCTTCCTCAGATATGTCCTTGGTTTCTATTTCTCAGTGCACGAATTGAATAACGTCAGCGTAGACTACAAACCGCCCCACTCCTTTCTTAAACATTGCTTCCCTTTCATGTTCCACGAATCTTATGACTGCAGTCTGGTTTCCGTAAAGTTGTAAAAAAATCTTTCGCTCTGTGTTTTATCCCCGTTACCCTTAGAATTTCAAAGAGTGTATTCCAGTCAACATCGTCAGGATCTAAATCTACAAAAGCTACACACGTAGGTTTGCTTTTCTTAAACCTATCTCCTAAAAGAAGTTGTAGCGTCAGCATTGCCTTGCATGTTCCCACATTTCTCCGGAGCCCAAGCTGATATCCCCTGAGGTCGGCTTATACTAGTTTCTCCATTCTTCTGCAAATAATCTGTCTCGCTATATTTTGTAAGAATTACTCATTAAACTGATTGTTCGATAAGATTCGCACCCGCGGCACCTGCTTCTTTGAAATCGGGATTATTACGTTCTTCTTGAAGTCTGAAGGTAATTCGCTTGCATCTTGTTACACACTAGATACAAAAATTTTGACATGGCTGGTTCTTCCAAAGACGAGAATAATTCTGTGGGGGGGGGGGGGGGGGGAAGCCATCTATTCTAGGAGCCTTGTTTCTAGCTAGGTCTTTCAGTGCTCTGTCACATTTATTTCGCATTATCCTATCTCCGAACTCATCTTCATCTACTTTCTCTTTGATTCTATAGTATTGTCTTCAAGTTAGTTTCCCTTTCACTGCCTTCCTATATATTCCTTCCAGCTTTCAGCTTTACTTTCTTCACTTAGTACTTGTTTGCCATCTGAGTTATTGATATTCGTACACCTACTTTCCGTTTCTCCAAAGGTATCTCTAATTTTCCTACAAGTGGTATCTATTTTTCCCCTACTTATACATGTTTCTGTAGACTTGCGTTAGTCCACTAGCCATTCCTACTTAGTCATTTTGTACTTTGTCACACTCATTTTCAGGCATCTACATACCCTTTTGCTTTTGGTAAATTAAATTCAGTTTCTAGTGTATTATACGTAGATTTCTACTGGGTTTTGTCTTATTGCCTATCTGATTCTCAGCTACCTTCATTATTTCATCTCGCGAAGCTACCCATTCGTTTCCTATCCTATTCCTTTCCCCCTTGCAGTCAACTGTTGCCTACAGATCTTCTTGAAACTCTCGACGACATCTGGTTCTTTCAATTTATCCAGTTCCATCTCTTTAACTATCTCTTTAACTTCTAACCTTTCAGCAATCCCTGCAGTTCATAGCCAATTAATTATCATCAGAGTCCACATCTGCCCCTGAGAATGTTTAGTGATTTAAAATCTGGTTTCTAAATATGTCTTACCATAATGCAATCCTTCTGAAACCTTCCAGTATCCCTAGGTATCTTCCACGTATACAAACTTCTTTCATGATTCTTAAACCAAGTGTTATATATGATTAGATTATGCTCTGTGCTAAATTCTACCGGGCAGTTTCCTGTTTCATTCCTTCCTCCCAGTCTATATTCTCCTACTATTTTTCTTTCTCGTCCTTTTCTTACTACCGAATTCCAGTCCCCTGTCAGAATTAAGTTTTTCTCTCCCGTAACTATATGAATAATTTCTTTGATTTCATGATATATTTTTTCAAGCTCTTCATTATTTTCGGAGCTAGTTGGCATATAAACTGTATCTACTGTGTTGGGTGTTGGCTTCGTGTCTATCTTGGCTACAATAATACGTTCACTATGCAGTTCACAGTAGCTTACATGCACCCCTACCTTCTAATTCATTATCAGACTTACGCTTGCGTTAACCCTATTTTATTTTGTATTTATAATCCTGTAGTCACCTGACCAGAAATCCTGTTCCTCCTGCCACCGCACTTCACTAATTCCCACTGTATAAACTTCAATATGTTCATTATGTTCATTTCGATTTTTAAATTCTCTAGTCTACCTAGCAGATTAAGGGATCTAATATTCCACGCTCCGACCCCTACAATACAATTTCCGCTTTCCCTGATATCATCCCGAGCACTCTTCACGCGGCGATAATAATGTGGGGGCTGGTTTACCCAAAAGGATGCCATTGACATCTAACCATACAGTAGAGCTGCATGCACTGTCCTAGCTCTCAGCCGTTTGCAGAAACAGCACAAAAAGGCCATGCGGGCTAACGTCACAAAACCAGATCAGTCAATCATTCAGGTTGTTGGCCCTGCAACTACTAAAGAGACTGCAGCCCATCTTGAGGAACAACATGTTTGTCTGGGCTCTCCATAGATATCCCTCCGCTATTGTTAACATACGGTTCGTCTACACTATGTGAACCAAAGTATCTGGACACCTGTCTGAAAATGACTTACAAGTTCGTGGCGCCCTCCATCGGTAATGCTGAAATTCAATATGGTGTTGGCCCACCCTTATCCTTGATGACAGCTTCCACTCTCGCAGGCATACGTCCAATCACGTGCTGTAAGGTTTCTTGGGGAATGGCAGCCCATTCTTCACGAAGTGCTGCACTGAGGAGAGGTATCGATGTCGGTGGATGAGGCCTGGCACGATGTCGGCGTTCCAAAACATCCCAAATGTGTTCTATAGGATTCAGGTCAGGACTCTGTGCAGGCCAGTCCATTGCAGGGGTGTTATTGTCGTGTAACCACTCCGCCACAGGCCGTGCATTATGAAAAGGTGCTCGATCGTGTTGAAAGATGCAACCGCCATCCCCGAATTGCTCTTCAACAGTGGGAAGCAAGAAGGTGCTTAAAACATCAATGTAGGCCTGTTCTATGATAGTGCCACGCAAAACAAGGGTTGAAGCCCCCTCCATGAAAAACATGACCACACCGTAACACCACCGCCCCCGAATTTTACTGTTGGCACTACACACACTGGCAGATGACGTTCACCAGACATTCGCCACATTGTGTAACGTGATTCGTCACTTTACACTACGTTTTTCCACTGTTCAATTGTCCGATGTTTACATTCCTTACACCAAGCGAGGCGTCGTTTGGCATTTACCGGCGAGATGTGTGGCTTATGAGCAGCCACTCGACCATGAAATCCAAGTTTTCTCTTCTCCAGCCTAACTGTCATAATACTTGCAACAGATACTGATGTAGTTTGGAATTTCTGTGTGAATATTCTGGATAGATCTCTGCCTATTACAAATTACGACCCTCTTCAACTGTCGGCGGTCTCTGTCAGTCAACAGACGACGTCTGCCTGTACGCTTTTGTGCTGTATGTGTCCCTTCAAGTTTCCACTTCATTATCACATCGGAAACAGTGGGCTTAGGGATGCTTAGGACTGTGGAAATCTCGCGTACAGACGTATGACACAAGTGACACCCAATCACCTGACCACGTTCGAAGTCCGTGAGTTCCGCGGAGCGCCCCATTCTGCTCTTCACAATGTTTGACTACTGACATCGCTGATATGCACCTAATATGAAAAAGGTTTTTTTTTGGGGGCGTCCGCATACTTTTGATCACATAGTGTATTTGTATCGCTAAGGCACACAAGCCACTCCTGCTCGGCAAAGTCCACGGTTCATGGGGGGGGGGGGGGGGGGGGGGGAGGAGGAGGAGGAGGAGGAGGAGGAGGAGAATGTAATGAATCGAACTGTCGAAAAATAAAGTTATGGCTGAACTTACGGGATCGATGTAAAAACATATCCTGAGTCACAAAGGAATTATCAGTTTGGTAATGGCCGGTCAATAGAGTATGCAGATTCAAATGTATGTATACTTTGCAACAGTTATGCAGGGCTACAGAAGCTTGCTTGGTTAGACTAACATAGAGACGTGCATCAACTAAATGTATGGGCTTAAGACCGGAACAACGATACATGATCCTGTGGATAAAGTCTGAAACTCCACGGGGTTCTTCGCAGATGATGATGATGATCATAAGGAGATAGCAATGTCATAAAGTTATAGTGAAATGAAAAAGACTAACATAATACGAATACTTAGGGCTGGAACCCTCAACTGACTGTTCGCGAAAATTAAATGTAACGTAGTGAGCATAAACAACGAAAAAGACCCGTTGTTAAATTACGCGATTGGCTGTCAGTCACGGAAAACGGTGACAATCTTGAATATCTTGGGAGTGCGCGTCATGAGCGACCCAAAGTGGAACGACCTCATAAAACTAGTTATAGGAAAGCAGGGTGCCAGAACCAATTTCATTCGAAATATCGTGAGGAAATGTAAATACAATAGAAAAATCCCTTGTCAGACTGACTCCTGAGTCAAATGAACGTATACGGTTCCAGAGACCTTTTCAAGTCTCATACATTTATGATGTGTACATGCAGACTTAAGCGATAAATGAAATTTTGACTACAGCTGGGATTCGAACCCAGGTCTGCTGTTCACTAAGCATATGCGCTAACCACTCACCACCCTGACACAGTGGCTTTGCACAACTGCACGGACTACCCCAAGCTCGCCTCCCTTCTCCGCCTTCCCTGTTTCACTCGATGCTCAGGTGCCGACATGCTATTCCAATACAGGCGGAGAGCCTCTGTAATGCTATTCGAGTGTAGGGGGAATACCAAGTGGGCTCAGGCGTGAATGGGAATTTTGATTGAGGAGGGAGGCCGTTGTGCAAAGCCACTGTGCCACGGTGGCGTAATGATTAACGCATCTGCTTCGGGAGCAGGAGACCTGTATTCGAATCGCAGCCTTACTACAAATTTTCATTCGTCGCTTCAGTCTGCATATATATTACTCAGTACGATTACTAGACCGCGTAGAGAATATCCAGAGGCACGAGCACCAGCTTTTCACGAGAGTGTCACAGATGCTTATCCGACGCCAAGGGCATACGCTGCGAGAGAGGCGTTGTTAATCACAAAGAGGTTTACTGTTAAAATTTCTAGAACGCGTGTTCCGAGGAGAGTCAAAACACGCTGTACTTGGCCACGTATGTCTCGGGAAGCGACAATGGTGATGCAGTTAGGGAGATAAGAACTCATACGGAGGATTACTGATATGCGTTCCTCCCGTGCAGCACGAGCGAACGGCAATGAAAGGGACGAAATGATAGCTTCGCCACAAACTGCCAGGTGGCTTGTGGAGTATAAATGTAGATACACAAATACAGCGCAGTGGTGTATGTAGCCCATGTGTCACGTGCTGAAAACATTTTCATTTCCTAATTTGAAAGAACGATTATCACCAAAAAGAAATTTTTTTCAGTTACGATTACGCATGCACGGTACCAGGAAAAGCGAATGGCCGAATACGGTTTATTGGAAGAATTTTGGGAACGTGTGGTTCATCAAAAAAACGAAACCGCGTATAGAACACTAGTGAGGCCCATTCTTGAGTGCTGCTCGAGTGTTTGGGATCCCCACCAGGTTGGATTAAAGAAAGGCATCGAAGCAATCCAGAGGCGAGCTGCTAAATTTGTTACCGGTAGGATCGAGCAACACACGAGTACTCCGGAGATGAACTCAAATTGGAATCCCTGGAGGAAAGACGAAGTTCTTTTCGCGGAACTCTATTGGAAAAAATTTAGAGAACGGGTATTTGAAATTGACAGCAGAACGATTCTACCGCCGCCAACGTACATTTCGCGTAAGGTCCACGAAGAGAAGAGAAATTACGGCTCGTACGGAGACATATAGATAGCTGTTTTTCCCTAGCTCTATTTGCTAGTGGAACAGAAAAGGTGGTGACTACCAGTAGTATTAGTAATAGAAAGTACCCTCCACCATGCATCGTACAGTGGCTTGCCGAGTTCGTATGCAGATGTAAATTAACTCTGAACACTGTTTGCACTGGTACTGATTTCTGTCCCCGTTAAATAGCTGGGAAGAGCTCGAGCGATGACATCGCCTTAGGATAATTCGTTTCTAGCATAGACGGTGAAGTTATCTTCCATGACCATAATTTCATCGACGAGGAAGTAAGTTCTGTCCTTTCGTCTGACCACTCATTCTGGAACTCTAACAGCTTTTGTACTGATCTACATGAATTCTTCACACAACAGTCCTACAAAACTCAGCTCAATCTACTCAGTCGAAATATTTGGAGAACTGGTTGTAGAGACGTCGAGACTAATTTGTTCTTTGACTTCGAGAAAGTAAGTGAAAACTTCGTAGCAGAGAAAACCCATTACACGTCGTCCTCAGAAACTATAATAGTCTCAGGCGTACTTCCGCGACTAATTGCGTGTACTCTTGTATAGAAGTAAGTAGCATAGGCATTGAACTGTTGTAAGATGCTGCAAGATTTTATTTATTTCCCTTCATAAAACTTGTGTCTAAGGCATGTCCCACACTACATAAGAACAGTATAAACTGTATACATTTTTTTTCTTAAATTCTAATGATGCATTATTAAGACAATTCATTACACAACAAAAGTTAATAGTAAGTATATTTAGAAAGAAAACTTGCAGTCATGTAGAAAATACGATGAAAGGAAGTAACGAAACAAAACACAAGAGATAATACATTTGTTTAATTTAAATTTCTTTGGCTAACTGCGGTTAGCGGCTAACTCGGTACATCTTTGGAGTTTTGCCTGCGCCGAGTGGAAAAATAGCCTACACTTAAGCCGTCTGTAATTAATTGTCTAGTTCTTAAGGGTCTTTTCGTTCTGTCGTTGCAACACCAAAACTCATAGAAGCACCCCTTTTTTAGTCTAAGATCAGTGTCCAATGATTAAACATTGAATGAAATTAAGCTTAATGAGAAGCTCAATCAGGTACCAGAGATGTTAAAATATCACAATATTCTCATAAAATCACAGTGAAAAATATTGTTAGTATGTTGCATCAGGATATCAGAGGATTAAAATACAAAGTAGATGAGCTTCTTGTTTGTTTAGGAGATTTATAAACGGAGCGTGGGGTGGATGTATTATGCTTGTCTGAACATCGCACAGTTACAGATACACTAAAGGTAAATGTAGGTGGATATAAGCTTTCAGCACTTGTAAGTACACACACTATGGAGAGTGGAGGTGTTCCCATACATGTCAAAAATTTAGAAACTAAAAAAATGTTGTGTAGAGCACCATATAAAAGCATACACATGTGAGCTTTAACTAAATAATGGTACTTTTATAATGGTAGACGTGTATAGGTCCTCATTGCGAAATTTTCAGCTGTTTTTGAAAAACTTGAATTCTGATTTCTGTCAGACAGAGGGAAGCAAATTATTGTTTGTGGGTATTTCAATGTATATTTCCTGAAAGAGTCCGATAGAAAGCTTGACTTTAAAGTATTACTTGGATTCTTTCGATTTAACGTCAGTACACTGATAGCTAATGTTTTTATAGATTCATAAATTAAATCAGATAAACTTTTCCTGTTATGAATGGTCTGTCTGAACATGAGGCACAGCTAGTTATAGTAGATGACATAGCTCTATACTGTAATGCAAAACACTCTTCCAAAATAGTGCGTTCTATTAACGATTTGACAATCGAAAATTTTAGGGAAAGCTTGCAACAGTTAGGCTAGGATAAGGTGTACAGAGAATCTGATGCTAATTTAAAATTCAATCAATTCCATGGTACCTCTGTGAGTACGTTTGGAAACTGTTTCCGTAAGAAAACAGTGAAACAATTGTAAGAAACTACCAAAAAAGCCATGGCTCACTAAGGGGATAAAATATGTTGTAATCAGAAAAGCGAAATGTATCAAATAGCTAGAAGGAGTAATGATCCAGAAACGATGAAACATTATAAAAAGTACTGCACTGTATCAAGAAAAGTTATTAAAAAGTCCAGAAGTATATGGATTATGTCTGAGATTAGAACACCTGATAATACAATTAAAACAATTTGGAATATTGTTAAAAGGGAAACAGGGCGAATGAGAGCACAGAAAGACCATATTTCTATCAAAATCAATGAAAAATTTGTTAATAAAAGAAGTAGAAATCATTTTTAATAATCATTTTTAAGTGTTGTAGAGAAAATAGAATCCAGCTATTCATTAGAAAATGCAAGGTAGTATATGGAAGTGACAATACTTACGCACATCGATAAAACTGAAATTCAACCCAACTCTATTACTGAAATTAGGAAAATAATACATTCACTCAAAAGTAAAAGCTCACATGGAATTGATGGCATTTTCAACAGAGTACTAAAAGCTTGTTCCCAACAGATAAGTAGGATTCTCAGCCATATATGTAGTAGCTCACTGAAACAGGGCATTTTTCCAGACAGACTGAAACACACTATTGTTAAACCATTGCATAAAAAAGGGGACAGGACTCATCCTAACAACTACCACCCAATCTCACATCTGACAGCTTTATTCAAAATTCCTGAAAAGTAATTTATTCAAGTGTAGCATCCCATATTTATAACTGCACATCACCTCTTGGGATATTTTATGATTTCTCAAAGGCTTTTGGCTGTGTGAAACATAAATTTCTTCTAGATGAGCTAAGTATTGTGATATGAGTGGGACTGTGCACAAATGTTTTAATTCATATTTAACTGGAAGAATGCAGAAGATTGAAATTAACAGTATAGAGAGTCTGCAAACATCGGCAGTGTCCCTTAACTGGGAAGGTATCAATGGTTCAAAGGGCTCTAAGCACTATGGGACTTAACATCTGAGGTCATCAGTCACCTAGACTTGGAACTACTTAAACCTAACTAACCTAAGGACGTCACACACATCCATGCCCGAGGCAGGATTCGAACCTGCGACCGCAGCGGTCGCGCGGTTCCAGACTGTAGCGCCTAGAACCGCTCGGCCACCTCGGCCGGCCAAGGTATCAATGATGGCGTCCCACAGGGTTCAGTCTTCGGTCCCTTATTGTTATTAATATATATTAATGACTTGCCACTCTACATTCATGAAGATGCAAAGCTAGTTCTTTTTGTTTTTCACACCCAAAAAACAAGAATCAGCTGAGGAAATGGTAAATAATGTGAAACTTCCTGGCAGATTAAAACTGTGTGCCCGACCGATACTCGAACTCGGGACCTTTGCCTTTCGCGGGCAAGTGCTCTACTGGCAGAAGTAAAGCTGTGAGTATCGGGCGTGAGTCGTGCTTCGGTAGCTCAGTTGGTAGAGCACTTGCCCGCGAAAGGCAAAGGTCCCGAGTTCGAGTCTCGGTCGCCCCCCTGCGGGTCCGGGGTTAAGAATAGGCCCGAAGTATTCCTGCCTGTCGTAAGAGGCGACTAAAAGGAGTCCATCCCCCTCACGGGGGTAGTTAGCGCCTGCGTTCGGAGACGGACGGTTCCACGACCTATATTTGTGGTCTTTTTGGTTTTTCACTTCTCGTTTCTTCCTTCCTTTGGTTGGTTCCTTTCTTTGCTCTTCTCCACCTCGCTGTCTTCCTTACTCTTTCCCTTGCCTCCTTCTCCTTGCCTTCTCATTGCCTTCTTCTCCTTGCCTTCTCATTGCTTTCTTCTCCTTGCCTTCTCATTGCCTTCTTCTCCTTGCCTTCTCTGGTCTCCGCCTCGGCGTTTGAGACAGTCTGTCCTCTTTCTCCCTCTCTCTCTTCTTTTTCCTCTTCTTCCTTCCTCCCTGTGCATGCCTGAAGGCCGACCCACGCGTTCGCACGCGTAGCCGGTGACGGGGTAACGCGTAATTCCCCGCCCTGGGTAGACATGTAAGGCACGCGCGTACCCCCTGGTAAAGGCCAGGCCCAGGGAGGGGTGATTGCCTGAGCTGATACCTTCTGACCATGCCGATTGGTCCCTCAGTCTGTTTCTCGGGAGGTGTGACCTGAGGTGTAAACATTCACCTAAGGCGGGAGTGCCCTCTGAGAGGGTCCCCACAAGGAAGGAGCGCGCCATTGGAGACGCTGGCAATCATGGGGGGATTCCTCCGCAATGGATTTCACTCCATCTCTCTCGACTTCTGCCCAAAAACGGAAACATGACCAGCCAACAGTGACAAAAGTCCTACCGCCTGCCCCACAGTTCCTCGTCGTTTCTCGATCTGAGGACGGAAAGGATTTTTCTTCTGTCAACCCTTTCGTTATTCAGAAGGGCGTAGATGCCATAGCCGGATCTGCCAAATCTTGTACAAGGTTGCGTAACGGTACCTTATTACTAGAAACAGAGAGCGCCTTTCAGGCACAAAAACTGCTTCGGGCCACACTCCTGTACACGTTCCCTGTCCGGGTGGAGGCTCACCGAACTTTGAATTCGTCTCGTGGTGTGGTCTATACTAGATCCCTCGACGGATTGACTGACGAGGAGATTCAATCTTTCCTCGCTGAGCAGGGCGTGACGGCTGTCCATAGGGTCATGAAAAAGGTCAACAATGACCTTGTACCGACCCGGACACTTTTCTTGACCTTTGATAGTGTTAAGCTGCCATCGCGCATCAAGGCGGGCTACGAGGTTATTTCTGTTCGCCCCTATGTCCCGACACCTACGCGCTGCTACCAGTGTCAGCGTTTCAATCACACTCGACAGTCTTGTTCCAATGCGGCTAAATGTGTCACTTGTGGCAGGGATGCCCATGAGGGTTTTCATCAGCTTCTGCTAAGACGAAGACCCCGAAGTCAGATGCACGGGCCTTCAAGAAGGAACCGTCCCGTGCAGACTTCCTACGTCCCTCGACCTCCCAGCCTTCGACCGGTACTTCCACCAAACGACCTTCCAAGAAGGCTCATAGGAAGCACAGTTCTCCTTCTCCGCTACGGCGCATTTCTTCTCCTGCGCCACCCAGCGGTTGCCGCCCCAGGCCGTCATCCGTTTCGCCTGGCCGCACCGCTGGTAGCCGAACATCTGGCCGTTCACCGGCGGCGGAAGCTTCCCCTCCCAGCCATCTTCCCGAGATGGCCGATGAACCTATAGACCCAATGGACGATGACTGTCCGCCTACTGATAGCGGCGGCAGTGCTCGCTCGAAGTCAGGCCCTCAGCGGCCTTCGAGGTGACCCCTTCTTTAATCTTCCTTTTCTTCTTACGATGGCACTTATTCACTGGAATATTCGCAGCATTCGCTCCAACCGAGAGGACTTGAAGTTGCTGCTCCGCTTGCACCGTCCGCTCGTCGTAGCCCTCCAGGAAACGAAGCTACGCCCATGCGATCACATTGCCTTGGCACACTACACCTCTGTGCGTTTTGACCTACCCCCTGTGGTA
This sequence comes from Schistocerca cancellata, assembly GCF_023864275.1. Taxonomy (NCBI): domain Eukaryota; kingdom Metazoa; phylum Arthropoda; class Insecta; order Orthoptera; family Acrididae; genus Schistocerca; species Schistocerca cancellata. The sequence goes on from NC_064629.1 coordinate 148,475,217, forward strand.
GGTATCCCGGTTCATGGAGGGGTTGTGTTGCTGGTCCGGGATGATATTTACTACGATCCCATCCCGTTGCACACCGGCCTGCAGGCAGTTGCCATCCGCATTACTCTCCCCACTTTTACATTTTCCATTTGTTCCGTTTACACTCCATCGTCGTCTGCCGTTACCACGGCAGACATGATGCAACTTATTGCTCAGCTACCTGCACCATTTTTGTTAACTGGAGACTTCAATGCCCACCATCCCCTTTGGGGCTCTCCAGCATCCTGCCCGAGGGGCTCCCTGTTAGCAGACCTTTTCAACCAGCTCAATCTTGTCTGCCTCAATACTGGCACCCCTACTTTTCTTTCGGACACATCTCACACCTATTCCCATTTAGACCTCTCTATATGTACTCCCCAACTTGCACGCCGGTTTGAGTGGTATGCACTTTCTGATACATATTCGAGCGACCACTTCCCGTGTGTTATCCATCTCCTGCAGCATACCCCCTCTCTGTTCTCATCTAGTTGGACCATCTCCAAGGCAGACTGGGGGCTCTTCTCTTCAAGGGCGACCTTCCAGGATCACACCTTCACAAGCTGCGATCGTCAGGTCGCACACCTGACGGAAGTCATTCTCACTGCTGCTGAATATTCCATCCCTCACCCTCCTCCTTCTCCACGTCGCGTACCGGTCCCCTGGTGGACTGCAGCATGTAGAGACGCTTTACGTGCTCGTCGACGTGCTTTACGCACCTTTAAACGCCACCCTACAGTGGCGAATTGTATCATTTATAAACGATTACGTGCACAGTGTCGTCGTATTATTAAAGAAAGCAAGAAAGCCAGCTGGGCTGCTTTCACAGGCACCTTCAACAGTTTTACTCCTTCTGTTGTCTGGGGTAGCCTGCGCCGGATATCTGGCACTAAGGTCCACTCACCAGTTTCTGGCTTGAAGGTCGCGAATGACGTCCTTGTGGCCCCTGAGGCAGTCTCCAATGCCTTCGGCGGCTTTTTCGCAGAGGTTTCGAGCTCCGCTCATTACCACCCTGCCTTCCTCCCCCGCAAACAGGCAGAGGAGGCTAGGCCACCTAACTTCCGCTCCTCGAATCGCGAAAGTTATAATGCCCCATTCACCATGCGGGAACTCGAAAACGCCCTTGGCCGATCACGGTCCTCCGCTCCAGGGCCTGATTCTATTCATATTCAGATGCTGAAGAACCTTTCTCCTGCGGGTAAAGGTTTTCTTCTTCGTACTTACAATCGCATCTGGATTGAGGGACATGTTCCCGCATGCTGGCGCGAGTCTATTGTTGTCCCGATTCCTAAGCCGGGGAAGGACAAGCACTTGCCTTCCAGTTATCGACCCATCTCGCTTACCAGCTGTGTCTGTAAAGTGATGGAGCGAATGGTTAACTCTCGATTGGTTTGGCTGCTCGAGTCTCGACGCCTACTTACCAATGCACAATGTGGATTTCGTAGGCGCCGTTCTGCTGTTGACCATCTGGTTACCTTGTCGACCTTCATTATGAATAACTTCTTGCGGAAGCGCCCGACCGCAGCTGTGTTCTTTGATTTGGAGAAGGCTTACGACACCTGTTGGAGGGCGGGCATTCTCCGCACCATGCATACATGGGGCCTTCGCGGTCGCCTCCCTCTTTTTATTCGTTCCTTTTTAATGGATCGACAGTTCAGGGTACGTGTGGGTTCTGTCCTGTCGGACACCTTTCGCCAGGAGAATGGGGTGCCACAGGGCTCAGTTTTGAGCGTCGCTCTCTTCGCCATAGCGATCAATCCAATAATGGATTGCCTCCCAGCTGATGTATCAGGCTCTCTTTTCGTGGACGAATTTACCATCTATTGCAGCGCACAGCGTACGTGTTTCCTGGAGCGCTGTCTTCAGCGTTCTCTTGACCGTCTTTACTCCTGGAGTGTCGCCAATGGCTTCCGTTTTTCTGCCGAGAAGACGGTCTGTATTAACTTCTGGCGCTACAAAGAGTTTCTCCCACCGTCCTTACGACTCGGTCCCGTTGCTCTCCTATTCGTGGAGACAACCAAATTTTTAGGTCTTACATTTGACAGGAAACTTAGTTGGTCTCCACATGTGTCATATTTGGCTGCCCGTTGTACCCGTTCTCTAAATGTCCTCCGTGTTCTCAGTGGTATGTCGTGGGGAGCGGATCGAACCGTCCTACTTCGCCTATATCGGTCGATCGTCCGCTCCAAGCTGGATTATGGGAGCTTCGTATACTCCTCTGCACGGCCATCCATCTTACGCCGCCTCAACTCCATACAACATCGGGATTTACGACTTGCGATCGGCGCGTCTTATACTAGTCCCGTCGAGAGTCTTCATGCTGACGCTGGTGAGTTGCCACTCACCTACCGGCGCGATATACTGCTTTGTCGGTATGCCTGTCGGCTACTGGCAATGCCTGACCACCCGTCTTATCGTTCCTTTTTTGATGACTCTCTCGACCGTCAATACGGGTTGTATGTCTCTGCCCTGCTAGCCCCTGGAGTTCGCTTTCGTCGCCTCCTTCAACACCTTAATTTTTCACTCCCTGCAACCTTTCGAGTGGGCGAGAGCCACACGCCACCTTGGCTCCAGGCTCAGGTCCGCGTTCACCTTGACCTCAGCTCGCTCCCAAAAGAAGTTACCCCCGGTTCGGTCTACCACTCCCGTTTTGTGGAACTTCGTTCGAAGTTCATCAATATGACCTTCATTTATACAGATGGCTCTAAGACCAATGACGGGGTCGGGTGTTCTTTTATTGTCGGGGCACAAAGTTTCAAATACCGGCTCCATGGGCATTGTTCGGTCTTCACAGCTGAGCTCTTTGCCCTCTACCAGGCTGTTCTTTACATCTGCCGCCACCGACATTCTGCATATGTCATCTGCTCCGATTCCCTGAGCGCTATCCAGAGCCTCAGTGATCCGTACCCGGTTCACCCTTTCGTGCACCGGATCCAACGCTCTCTTCAGCAGCTGGTGGACGTCGGTTCTCCGGTTAGCTTTATGTAGGTTCCTGGCCATGTCGGTATCCCTGGGAACGAAGCTGCAGATGCCGCGGCCAAGGCTGCGGTCCTCCAGCCTCGGACAGCTTCTTGTTGTGTCCCTTCGTCAGATTTTAGCAGGGTCATTTGTCGGCGCATTTTATCGCTGTGGCATGCCGATTGGGCTGCACTTACAGACAACAAGCTTCGGGCCTTGAAACCTCTTCCCGTGGCTTGGACGTCCTCCTCACGCCCTTCTCGGCGGGAGGAGGTAGTTTTGGCCCGGTTACGAATTGGACACTGCCGGTTCAGCCATCGCCATCTGCTGACGGCTGCGCCGGCACCGTTCTGTCCATGTGGGCAATTGCTGACGGTCCGCCACATTTTAACGTCCTGTCCGGATTTTAACGCACTGCGTCTTGATCTTGGCCTGCCATGTACTCTAGAAGCCCTTTTAGCGGATGACCCACGAGCAGCTGCTCGCGTTCTTCATTTTATCAATTTGACAACCCTCTCTAAGGACATTTGATTATGCTGTTTTCCTTTTTTTTAATCCTATGCCTCAGTCTGTCTTTTATCGTGTTTTCCGTTTCGTTGCTGTTTTAAACTTGTGACTCGCGGTGCATTCCTAACATAGTCTGGGCGCTAATGACCGTTGAAGTTGTGCGCCCTAAAACCACAAAAAAAAAAAAAAAAAAAGTCTCGGTCGGGCACACAGTTTTAATCTGCCAGGAAGTTTCGTATCAGCGCACACTCCGCTGCAGAGTGAAAATCTCATTCTTGTAAATAATGTCTTTCAGAAAATTAAGTGGTTCTCTCTGCATCTGCGCTGTCAATAACGAATATGGTTACGGACACTCACTCAACGCATTACGCAACATCCACCTTTAATTGCCTTAGGCACTTATTTAGCTTAAACGAAAATCTACAAGACAGTGCAACACAAATAAAAACGCAAGAACGAAACGACATATCCCTCTGAAATGGTGGCCGACTATTATACCAATGGCGGAAGGTAGCCCCGTTATTCCTCGAAGCGCAGAACAAACATAGCTTAAAGTCTGCTTCTGTTGTTCTGTGTGTACAGCGTTCCCCAATAAGGTTTGTTCTACATACGAACTGGCGGCAGATTTAGAGATGCCGACGGGATGAGCAAACATGCGTACGATCTCAACTAACAATGCCGGAAAGTTTTCAAGCTTGATAAAGCTAATATGTGGCGTTACATGCAAAGGCAGTTAGTTTTACTTTGCCAAACATTTTGATAAGGCTTGCAAACATAGTGTGCTCTGCTAGATATGACGACCAGACACACATTAACGAAGCTTCAAAACAAAGAACCTACTACTGACAGAGAGCAGAGAGAAAAAAATATAAACTGCGCACGGTATTGTTGACTAAGAAACAAATTCATTACCGTTGTGTGTATCTTGCCTTTTATGATAATGAATATTAGTATTGTGTTAACTGTAACTACTTTAGATAGGTGATTATGAAGTGTGTAGTGTCGTGTAGCGATGGGGCAATTTGATAGCGGTGAACAGTTTTCTTGGTGTTCCCTTGAATAGATTTCCAGTATTCGTATACCACGTTCTAAAACAAAACCTCATTTCACGTTGTTCATCCACTCGTGTCGCTGCACTAGAAAAAGAATGACAACTTTGGTGGTACATGTGGAAGTTATACCGTTTTTATGTAGACGTTCCCGTCTGGTTTCTGCTGGCTCGGACAATAGGAATACGTCAACACTTTCACTCTTAAGGTGCATTGAAATATATATAACAAATAATACTGGACGCCGCCATCACAACCATCACCCATTTGACATATACTGCTGTATAAAGACCTACCCATCAACAACAGCCATTTGACATTTACTGCAGTATAAAGACTAGACTTTTCCATGCATCCACAATTCGAATACACGGTACTTCATGCAGGACCCCAATACTGTGTCAGGCGTTGCTCGAAAACCAATACCGGGGTGGTAGGTGCCAATCGCCGCATACGTTCCGGACCCTTCCGCTATGCGTTTTAGCCGAACTAGACGAGTAGCGAGTGGCCTCGGAAAGAACTTCGAAAACATCGTTGCGCCAACGAGCACTCCAGACTGGTGTGTTAGAAGCGTAAGCTCACGGGGGGAGCTGTGGCCCGCATCTCGTGGTCGTGCGGTAGCGTTCTCGCTTCCCACGCCCGGGTTCGATTCCCGGCGGGGTCAGGGATTTTATCTGCCTCGTGATGGCTGGGTGTTGTGTGCTGTCCTTAGGTTAGTTAGGTTTAAGTAGTTCTAAGTTCTAGGGGACTGATGACCATAGATGTTAAGTCCCATAGTGCTCAGAGCCATTTGAACCATTTTTTGGGGAGCTGTGCGCACACTCAAACTGACACCTTAAGCCGGCCGGGGTGGCCGAGCGGTTGTAGGCGCTACAGTCTGGAACCGCGTGACCGCTACGGTCGCAGGTTCGAATCCTGCCTCGGGCATGGATGTGTGTGATGTCCTTAGGTTAGTTAGGTTTAAGTAATTCTGAGTTCTAGGGGACTGATGACCTTAGAAGTTGAGTCCCATAGTGTTCAGAGCCATTTGAACAATTTTTTGACACCTTAAAAAGTAACTGCAGTGCCTAGACTGGCCACTTCAGATACTGTTGCTCGACGTCAGTACTGCAACGGTCTATTGCCGTGAATGCTTGAGGAGAGGCTGATCCTGAAACGCTGCCTCCTGATGAAGCACGGCTGCATTTATCGGGCTACGTATTAGGTTGATGCATAAGTTCGTAGCGTTTTTGTTTTGTATGTTGGTATTCCGGTTGCTATGGGTTTATTTATCGAATGTCTTCTTTTGTTTTGTAGTTCACTGTTGCTATTTGAGTTTACATATTGTCATCTGCAGATAGTGAGTGGAGCTGTGGACGCTAAAAAATGAAGTGCCAAGTGGAGAAATCGCAACATAGCCGAGGCAGCCAGAAACATTTACGCCGTGCATGGGGATAAAGCCACTCGGCAGAGCATGTTTTAAGGAGGATCGCTTTGACATAAATGAGTCTTTGCCTTCAGGAAGACCTTCCGGGTTTGATAAAGATTGTTTAGACGCATCAATCCACAATGATCCACGCCAGTGTATTAGAGATCTGGCAAATGTGATAAACTGTGACCATTCCGCCACCGTGCGACATTTACATGAAATAAGAAAGGTTCAGAAAACGGGTGTATGAGTACAGCATGCTCTAAGTTAAAATCACACAAATCAGCAGGTGGCCGTGTCAAGTGGCTCTTGAACAGCACCGACCATTCCTATCCTGTATCGTTTATCGCAATAGGTGCCGAGAAATGGGAACTTTATGCCAACCTAAGGAAAGAAAGCAATCGTTGAGCCCAAACAGAACAGCAAAAAAAATGGTTCAAATGGCTCTGAGCACTATGGGACTTAACATCTTAGGTCATCAGTCCCCTAGAACTTAGAACTACTTAAACCTAACTAACCTAAGGAAATCACACATCCATGCCCGAGGCAGGATTCGAACCTGCGACCGTAGCAGTCCCGCGGTTCCGGATTGCAGCGCCTAGAACCGCACGGCCACCGCGGCCGGCAACAGAACAGAAACTTCCCGCACAAAGACCTGCGTGCATCCACAGAAGATAGTGTTACGTACCTGGTGAAACGACGACAGTGTGGTATACTACGAACTACTTCCCCGAGGTGTAACCATCACTGCTGACGGAATGAGGTTTTCACTCTGAAGCGGATTGTGCGCTGATATGAAACTTCCAGGCAGATTAAAACTGTGTGCCGGACCGAGACTCGAACTCGGGACCTTTGCCTTCCGCGGGCAAGAGCTCTAACATCTGAGCTACCCAAGCACGACTCACGCCCCGTCCTCACAGCTTTACTTCTGCCAGTACCTCGTCTCCTACCTTCCAAACTTTACAGAAGTTAGGTCAGCATCACTGCTGACATTTATTGTCAACAACTTAGACGTCTTGTAGACGCAATCTAAAAACAACGACCCGGAAGGCCGTGAGATGATGCTACTCCACGGTAACTCCTGCCCGCATTCTGCTAGACTGATAAAAAAACACTATACAGGAATTGGATTGGGAAGTCACTTCGCACCCACCTTATTCACCTGATCTTGCGCCCTCAGATTCTCATGTTTTCCGCTTTCTATAGAACAACCTTCACGGAACTTCCTTTCCGGTTGAAAATGCGCTCCGAACTCGCCTCAAAACCATGTGATTTCTACCCCCGTGGAATCGAAAACTTACCCCAGTGTTGACTGACTGTTGTAAACAGTGAAGGAGAACATAGTTTTGATGAGTTAAGTCTCTGTTTATCTGTTGGTTTATTAAACTTATCGAAAAAACGCTACGAACTTATGCACCAACCCAACAAATTCGCAGACATTTTAAATTTCAATTCTGAAAATTCTCATCAGTTATGTAAATATCCTCTGCATTATGTTGAAACAAGAGTGTGGTGTGCAGTTTGTGCAACACTAATTTTTTATCTTTTCCACCAAACCGATACTTCTGAAAGGTATTTGAAGAATACATGGTAACCTTTTTCTCTAATAACCAACGAAAAAACGTGCGATTACGAGTATTCTATGCAGGAAATGCAAGAGCACACGACGCTTATGTGTCTAGACAGTTTTGTGAGGGTAGTTCCTGTCGTCAACAACCCATGATTGAACACATGGGCCGGCCGAGCGGTTCTAGACGCTAGTCCGGAACCGCGCGACCGCAGACTGGGCAAGAGGAAGAGTGATACATTATTGATTAAAATTCGTTTCGCAACCAGGATTTGAATCAATGACACCCGGTTCGAGCGGTTGCGTTGACAACCTCGGCTACGGAGGCTGGCGAGGATAGAGACAAACCACTATGGATAATGCAGTGTCTCAAAAAGGCTCATCCTATGTCATAAGGTTGTAAGGATAGAACCTTGGGGTGAATTTAAACTTACGCGTTGAAACGAAAAGTTAACATTGGTGCCAGTCGTAAGTTCCCAGTTCATCGTGCAGCTCGCCCATTCATTAGTACCTATTTGCGTCGAGGTGAGATGACATCACTACAGCAACGACAGGACGAAGACCACCGTTCTGGTAAATTACTGGAAAGATGCTCAACCGAGAGGCATACTGATCTCGCATTGCACCACTCACCTCAAACGTCGCTTTACAATGAGGTGACAAAAGTCAAGAGATACCTCCTAAAATCGTGTCGCACCTCTTTTAAGCCGGCGTAGTCCAGCAACTCGACGTGGCGTGAACTCAAAAAGTCGTTGGAAGTTTCCTGCAGAAATATTGATCCATGCTACCTCCATGGCCGTCCATAACTGCAAAGGATTTGCCAGTGCAGGATTTTGTGCACGAACTGACTTCTCGATTATGTCCCATAAACATTCGATGGGATTCGTGTCGGGTGATCTGCGTGGCCAACTCATTCGCTCGAATTGTCCAGAATGTTCGTTAAACAAATCGCGAACAATTGTGGCCCAGTGACATGGCGCATTGTCGTCCATAATTCCATGCAAACATAGCCCACACCATTATCGAGCCACCACCAGCATGCACAGTGCCTTGTTGTCAACTTGTTTCCGTATGTTCGTGGGGTCTGCGCCACACTCGAACCCTGCCATTAGTTATTAAACACTGAAATGGGGGCTCATCTCACCAGGTAACAATTTTCCGGCCTTCCAGGGTCCATCTGATTTGGTCACCAGCCCAGGAGAGCCGCTGCAGGCGGTGTCGTACTTTTAGTAAAGGCATTTGGGACGGTCGTCTGCTGCCATAGTCTATCACCGCACTGTCCTAACGGTAGATTCGTCGTACGTCCCACATTGATTCCTGCGGTTATTTCACGAATTGTTACTTGTCAGTTAGCATTGGCAACTCTACGCAAACGCCGCCTCTCGGTCGTTAAGCAAAAGGCCGTCGGCCACTGCATTGTCCGTGCTATGAAGTAAAGCCTGAAAGTTTGTATTCTCAGCACACGGTACACTCTTGACACTATATATCTCGGAATATTGAATTTCCTAACGATATCCGAAATGGAATGTCCCATGCGTGTAGCTCCAACTACCATTCTGCGTTCAAAGTCGTGCGGCCATAATTACATCGGAAACTTTTTCACGTGAATCACCTGAGTACAAATGATATCTCCGCCGATGCACTATTATTTTATACCTTGTGTACGCGATACTACCGCCATCTGTATATGTGCATATCGCTATCCCATGACTTTTCTCGCCTCAAGTGTATCTTACGTTATTTCCCTTTTAAAGCGGGGATTTGTAGAGCACTTCGGCTATGTCTCTCCCCTTCCAACAGCTTAGTCAACCGCAACAGCAGTGGATGTAGTAACTCCAGACGTTCTCGCAACGTATGGCACTTCTCTTATTATCGTCTGGATGTTTGTCATGCATCCAGTGGAGGGCACATCGAATATTTGTGAAATGTAATTAAAACTTTGGTCTTGAACGCAACTGTTAAAAGCACCCCACGGTTGTATGTGCATCAGTGTGAAATATCTACACTTGTAAAATCGAAAATTATTTGGAAAATAAACCTTGTGGTCCTAAGCGGAAGTTCAAATTTAGTCCAACAAAGGTAAAAAAAAAGACTGAAGACTGCGTAACAGCATATGTCTGTTACAATGCTGAAATTTATTTTTCGTTACAGTAAGGAGTGGAGGGAGTTAGAGGCGGAGGGAATGAATGATTTTTCTGTTAATGTGTAGAACTCCCCCTTTACATACAAAATGGTGCTCAGTTTTCACACGAGCAGAGAAGGAATCGATCGAGTGACATTTACGGACCCATCCAAGAATTCGTCTATAGTATTACAGAAACAACATTAAACACCGAAACTCTAAGGCGTTTCCTTCCGAGCATGAGCCCAGCATTTTGTTTCTAAAGACAGCACTACCTTTCCGTGAGAAACTTACAAACTACTTTAAACTCAGATATGAATATATGAATATGCTTCACTAGGCATGAGCTTGATGGATGTGCTATGTCTTAACCATCCTCCAATCTATACACAATCTTACCCAGTCAGTCACAGCAAGATCTCGAGTTTATTGTAAATACGAACAATGATGTGACTTCTTTTAGATACACAATTTTCCCAGAGTCGTAAGTCACGTTGAGTGCCACACAAATAACCCTTGCATCAAAAAGCGAGAGAGCTCTAGTAGATTACCAGTCTAAATACTTGTTCAACTCAACAATCATGTCTTCTGACGATAACAAAGACGACTGCGTACGTAAGTGTGAAATCTGTAATGAATACTACATTTGCAACTTGCTGAACCGACCAAGACACTAGAAGAGGTGGTTTGTAGTTGGTTTTCTCCTGTCTGTCATCAAATGTGTATTGGGACCGTGTGAATCACTGTACAGAGTGATTTTACAGTATGCTCGGTTTTTTGTGTTTTCTATAGTACTGATTGAAAGGACCGGAGATACTGAAGCATTCTGCTGGAAAAACTTCATTATCAAACACTGCGGAGATTTAAACTATGGTTTGTCTGACCATTACGAACTTCACGTGATCACTTTTCTTCTCACTGCCAGCTAAGCACCCGCGATGAAAGCTGTTTCCAGAATGACCCAAACCGCTTTGGACAATTACGAATAAATATTTTTGTTCCGCAAGGAGATTAACATCGCACTGGCAGTAAGCGCATAAGATCCAGTACTCTGTCATCTAGAAAGGAAACTGTAAAATATAAGCTGCATACCAATGTCATGTACGTTTACCATTGCAAGTTACAGATCACTAAAATATTTACTGTAAAGTCAATGAGAATATGTTAACTCTCACTAGCTTACTTCTTCGACTCGTTTCAGGCTGGAAACGTGCTGATATCACTTCGGCTCCAGCTAACTATGACAAAGCTACCAACTATAGTTCATTGTCTAGCTATCACGAGCTTGAAAACATTAACTAACACTTAAGTTTTATTATTGTACATGAATTTCACACCATCGTGAAGTACAGCTACAAAAACAAAAAGGGAGAGTGTCAGGACTTTGAAAAGAATGTTGCCATGAGAGTAGAGTTCCGCTCACTTGACATGACGCAGAAAGTTTCACTGCCAATCGTGGAAGCTTTACTGTAATAGGAATGGAGTCGCATACATCCGAACAGATTACATGAAGAGGAAGCTGGCAACAGGGGCCGACGAGTGTGGAAAAACCGCCTGAAAATACACGCCACCCAAGACGCTGCCAGCCGTCGTCCACTAGGAACGAGATCAACTGTAAGTCGTTTCCTCTTTTTTTTAAAAAAAAAAAAACCTAATTCTTAGTATCTATAAAACGATCTCTACGTCAAATTTATTCAAACGAAAAGTACAAGTTATTAGTTGGGCTCCAACCACTATACATAAGGAATGCACGATGAGGGATTACTTTTCCAAAAATTTAACGTGAAACGACGGCCTCCGTAAAGAAACTCGAATAACTAAAGATCCAACTACACGCATTTCATAACGATATGCTGATGCTTCAGACAGTTTGGTTTGAAGTTCTAGATTCTGGACAGAACAAACTCGCAGCAAAAACTTTCATCGCCCAAAAATTATCTAAATTCTTAAGTCTGGTTTGAATATAGCAGATGCGAAACAATTTTCATCTATAAGTAGTAGAGTTCTTATAGTTTTATTGCTGGACAGTACTCAAAGCTATTGTAAAACATTAAATGTATAATACATGTACTGACCAATCTAGTGTCCTTAACTCACAATTTTTTAAAGGAAGTATTCACTGCCTCAACAGATGCCATGAACCATTACCATCTATACACTTCAGCACAATTATCTTCTACTCGGGAAGAACCAATTCTGGTAAATATTTCAAGGGATATTCAGTACATGACAGTCCTTCACCTGAAACGGAACATATCTATCCCAATACAGTAGCAGATGGAACTTCCGGGTGTTCATAAAAAACACTTACCTACCTTCTTGTTTCCTTCAAGTTCTAATGCATTCCAACCCAATACAACAACGTTATTCCTCACACCCATTACAATTTCGCGATGTTGTCGCAACTTGTAGATAATATGTGTGTATGACGCTTACCTTCAAAAACCCCAACACCAAATAAAAATCTGATATGGCTCTTACTTGTAATTTTCCACGTCCCAATACTGTCTTCTAGAATAGGCAGCTCACCAGGGCTACGCCATACAAATGTATGTCCATCATTTACATACAGACAAAACATGCGTCGATCCTGACATACTTCTGTACTACACTGACATACAGAACCGGGTCTACAAGTGTGGAAACGTTCTCCAGACCACAGCTGAAAGCAGCGACACACACCTCAGATACATTGTGCCCAACATGAGCAGCAGTCGATAGTCCACCTCCATAGCTGAGTGGTCAGCGCAGCAGAATGCCGTGCGAGGAGTCCAGGTTCGATTCCCAGCTGGGTCGGAGATTTTCTCTGCTCAGGGACAGGGTATTGTGTTTTCTTCATCATCATAATATCATCCTTACCGACACGTAAGTCACCGAAGTAGCGTCAACTAGAAATACTTGCATTAGGCGACTGGTCTACTCGACGGGAAGCCCAACCACAACGCCATTTAATTTGATTTCAGCAGTCGATAGGCCAATCCAGCTTCCCACTGGACCACAATGTGACCCTGTTCAAATGGCTGAAGCCGTTCAACGGGAGTACGCACAGCTCCAGCCTGCAGTGTCGAAACAGAGGGTACACCGACGGGCCCTCTGAGGGCCATATGATCGCCGATGACCGTGAGGGATGAATCACTAACACTACAACGCTCCAGCATGCACATATTATTCCGTGGTGCCATTGAACACAGTCCTTAAAAATGTTGCATTTTTTCCGGCACATGCCGAACGTATCTTATTGAGAATAGCAGGTGTTCATTCAGTTGACTTCGAGTATCTACAGATTAAACAAATTAACGCAGTAACACCATCGCTTTCGTCTTAAGTGAAGTTTTCCACCCAACCCACTCACCACACAGCAGCTAATTATTGCCATATATATTAGATCTTCTGATGGTTTAAGTTACATCCTTTACTTGCATAACGTAGAGAACCTGTATTGGAAGTCCATGCAACAAGATCTGTCATTTAGAGGGTTCCAGTTGCTGTACAATGAGGAAATCACCACTTTGAAGGAAAATCTCAGACATATAGCTGAGGGTGCTGATGAGGGATATGCCCTTGAGCTAGCTGGAACATCCCACCCAATTGCATAATGAACACAGTGACTCGCCGCTATGTCTGGAGCACCTACTCCCACGAAATGGCTCCATCTCGAAGTTGTTGACAATGCTAGGGAACAAATATCGATATATTATCCACTAAAGAGCCCTCCACCAATCTCTCAGGTTGGAGATAGAACTTATTAGTATTGCCCATAGAATTTCCTCGACCAGCATCCATAGTTCAAGGAGTTCACTGATTTAAATATAGACCAAAGGGCTCTCGTGACATGCGATTTTGACAACGATTTTTATAGATTAATAAGAATTCAATTTATACTGCGAAGTTCATTTAGTTTACCAATGGAACGGGCATTTTGGCGCAAGAGATTCCGTCACCAGACCAAATTTCAAATGCGTAACCAGCTTCAATGAAGGGCTAGATACCGCGGAGAAGGCCAAGGTTTCAGTGCAGTTCATGAACTCTGCCTATACTAGTATGTGTGTCCTGGACCTCTGCTAAGCCAAAATCGCCTACCCCCAGTTACTTCATACGGATACAGATAGTTTCAGCTACTAGGTGAAAGGCTTCAATCCATATGAAGTAATTAGGTATCACCACGAAGAATTCGACACATCCGATTACGTGGCCAATAATCCTTTTGGGATAACAGCTCAGAACAAAAAGGTTATCGGCCAGATGGAAGATGTGGTGAATTGTTCAGATTGTGAAGTTTGTGGGGCTCCAGTATAAGATGTACTCACACTGTATAGATATTAGTGCCAATCAGATTTGGGCTCAGGGTGTGCATCATGTAGCATCAGTCTCTCTCGACGAAAGATTACAAGAGGTGCCTCCGTGCGTATGCTGGCGCTGATCCACTCATGGTGCACCAGGTGATCTATCGATTGAGAGACCACTATTAGGTACATGCTGGCCTTCAACTGGAAGTAGGGCTGTCTGGTCATGACGACAAATACATCATCTGTGGTGATGTGATCAGGACCCTCCCATACTCACACTGTTCATTGGAGTGAATGTGTGTGTGGCTGTGTATTTATTTGTAAATACATTTGTGCAGTGTCTCCATGGTTTGATGCATTGTTCCTTCAGACACGCATGCAAGTCCGAAGGAATACTGCATCAAATACAGACAATTCAGTAATTATTTCATGCTGAAGCCAAGGCAACCTGACGAGAAAACTAAGAGTCTCCCTGAATGGGAATCACGCAATTGTGCGAGCACTAAGACACAAACACTGCATCTGCACATATAGCTTATTCAGATAGCCGATGCAGTTAAGGTGACTGCTACTGTAAAGCAGGAAATCCTGGTTTTAGTCCCGCTCCAGCACAAATTTTCATTTGTTTCCAGTAAATTATATAGTGTGGTACCATACCCATAATTTACGAATACTTTTCTTTATTTTGTAACACAATGATCAGAAAGAAAAACATGTGAGTATTGTATAAAAGAGGAGCAAGTGTATACAGATACAAAATGGGAAATGTAGTACTTAAGTTCCTCTCTTCTGTAACAGCTTTAGTGTAAATAACTGTATCTGATAGCCATAATAATCAGAAAAAGATACTGATGGAAGTAAAAGCAATTTCTGTACACGTAAAAAAAATAGCCGTGTATATAAATCAGAGAAATTATAAAAAAGTTTGTTTTGCAAATACTGTACATATGAAAAAATAGCTGTGTAAAAAACATTTTGAAATGTGTCATCAGAAGTAAATAGCTTTGTAAATAACTGAAACGACTTGTTACAAATGAAAAAAAATGTCAATAAACCACAAGTTATTTTTATCTCTCGACCATGATACTCAGGCCTCGAATGAAGATGCTTACACACAGTTGAGGTAGTTATAAAGGATGATGAGGGGAGAGTGCGATTCCTATCGGCCCACTGTGTTTCCCAATATTTTATTGTCCTTTTGTTGGCTAAGAGAAGTAGGAAGGGGTTTCCTGCCAATTTTATATAACATGACCAGTATCAAATCCACTTGTGTACGGTGTATGGGTAGGACAATTTGACTGGTGGCGAGTTAAATCATGACTTTTAATACCACTCTTACTACTGTAGAAGGCTTGTGGGGATTCCCAAATTGATACCTGGCGTGATAAGATTATGTCCCAGAACTCTCTTTACTATACTACTCGAGATGTGTAAAAAATCTGCGTGTGCTTGTTGAAGGACTAGGTTCTACCAATTTAATACTGTCTTTTACTTTATCCACAGATTGTTCATTTGTACAAGCAATGGGATATGATTGCTGGGCTCTGCACCAGTCTCACGCAGTTCAGTGGGTCAAATGGCTCTGAGCACTATGTGACTCAACATCTGAGGTCATCAGTCCCCTAGAACTTAGGTTTAAGTAGTTCTAACTAACCTAAGGACATCACACACATCCATGCCCGAGGCAGGATTCGAACCTGCGACCGTAGCGGTTCCAGACTGAAGCGCAGTTCAGTGAAAACATAAGTGAACACTCGTGAGAATCTGGTAATCTGCAGTGAGGTAATGGTCAACCGAATTCCCAACAAATAACAGCAGAGAAAACACGTACACATATACCATACCAACATCTGTAAATGTTTGTGGCATGCTTAAACGATACTATAGAATTTGCTAACAAATTAATATCACACCTGAAAATTTAAAGCACAACATCATAACTTCAACATCAAAATAAAAATGATAATTGCAACGTAAACCCACAGCAACTGGAGTACGAACATGCGACGTAAACAAAGGATTGGAGCTTCCCAGCAGATTAAAACTGTGAGGTGGGCAAGTGACCTGTCATCCGAGCTACTCTAGCATTACTCACGACCCGTCCTCATAGCTTTACTTCCGACAGTACCTAATTTCCTACCGCATAAACTTAGATCTTCTGCCGCATACCTTGCGGGACTAGTTCTCCCGTATGAAATGATATTGTGGAGACAGGATAACACGAACTGCCCGGAAAGCTGCTACAGCAACCCGCTTCGGAAATCTGTTCAGTGGGTTATCTACCTGCAGGCACGAACTATTGGGTTGGTGAATAAGATCGTAATGTTTTTTCCATAAGTTTAATAAACACAACAGATACACATAAAAGAGAATTTTGTCATCAATAAAATATTCATATTCACTATTTACAATAGACTGCCAATGCTGGGGTAACTATGCGATTCTGCCACTGTAGAGCCCACGTGGTTTTGAGGCGAAGAACTAGTCGAGCCATGTTTGGAGCGTATTTTCATCCGGAAAGGAAGTTCCTTGGAGGCTGTTCGACAGAGAGCGGAAAAGGTGAAAAACTGAGGGCGCAAGATCAGGTGAATAAGGTAGGTGCGAAATGAATTCCGAACCCAACTCTAGCAGAATGCGGGCGTGCGTTATGTGGCGTAGCATCACTTCACACAGTCTTGCTGGTCGTCGTTCTTGGTCTGTCTCTGCAAGACGTCTCATTTGTTGACAACAAATGTCAGCAGTGATGGTTACACCTCAGAAGCAATTCGTCGTTCACCACACCGTCGCTGTTCCATGCATAACATTATCTTCTGTGGATGGACGCAGGTCTTTGAACGGGGAGCTGCCGCTTTGTTTGGGCTCAAGCAGCCCTTTCTTTACCTTGTGTTGGCATAAAGATACAATTTCTCGTCACCAGTAACGGTAAACGATACAGCATAGGAATGGTCGGTGCTGTTCACGAGACAGTTGATGACGAGCAAGCAGAGATGCACTTATGGGCACCTGCAGATTTTTGCGATTTTCCTTAGAGTGTGCGGTATGCATACACCCGATTTGCATGTTAATTTCGCACAGTAGTGGAATAATCACAGTTCATCACATATGTCAGTTCTCCAGTAAACTGACGTGGATCTCTGTGGACTAACGCGTATACAAGATCTTCATCAAAGTCTTCCTGAATGTGGAGAGTCACTAATGTCATAATGATCCTCCTTCAAACGAGAAAACCATTTTCTTTTCGGGCTCCGTCCAACGCCAATATCCCAATATACGGCGCAAATTTTTCTGGCTGCTTCCATCCCTCTACTGAATACAAACAGAAGAATATGTCGGAAATGTTCAGATTTCTCCACTTGGCACTCTATTTTCTAGAGCCCACAAATCCACTCACTGTCTCCAAATGACAACGACAATATGTGAACTCAAATAGCAATAGTGATCTATAAAAAAGACACTCGATAAATATATCCATAGCAACCAGAATACTAACCTGCAAAACAAAAACGCTACGAACTTATGCACCAACCTAATAATTCGATGCGACAATACTGAGCGGATGATGTGTCTGTATATTCTGACACATCTGGCCCCTTGTGGTGAACTCTGCAATTACACCAAGGCGCGTATTACGAATCTAAACTTGGATAGATCATCTCTCCAAGTATAGATTCGTAATGGGCCCCATGGCGTAGTTGCAGAGTGCATCACTACGGAAAAAAGGAAGGAATAATGAGGATAAACGTCCCGTCGACATCGAGGTCATTAGAGACGGAGCACAATATCGGATTGTTTCAAGGATGGGGAAAGAAGTCGGCCGTGCTCTTTAAAAGGAACCATCCCAGCATTGGCCTGGAGAGATTTAGGGAAACCACGGAAAACACAAATTAGGATGGCCGGGAGCGGGTTTGAACCGTCGTCCGCCCAAATGCGAGTCCAGTGGGGTAACCATTGCAACACCTCTCATGGTGCTACACTAGGTGGTAGGAGTGTCCGAACTTTCAGACAAACCATCCACTCAGTACTGTCGCATCGAATTAGTTCGCATTTGCAGATAGGCATATCCTCTGATACGTGTCATTTTCCTGTACGTCCTGCATTTCTCTAGCCGTCGTCATCTGGAATTCCAGAGATACTTATGAAACGCTGTTTCTGTCTTGTCAGGCTCAGTTTTCACAGAAGCGTCCTGATTAAAGTCTCAGAGCGAATTCGCAAAAAGTTTTACTGTTTGGAGGCAGACGCATGGGACATTCCATTTTGGAAATCGTTAAGGAATTCAGTATTCCGAGATCCTCAGTGTCAAGAGTGTGCCGGAATACTACATTTCAGACATTACCTCGCACCACGGACGACGCAGCGGCCGACGGCCTTCACTTAACAACCGAGAGCAGCGGCGCTTGTGTAGAGTTGTCAGTGCTAACTGACATGCAACACTGCATGACGTAGCCGCCGAAATCAATGTGGCACGTATGACGAACGTACCCGTTAGGACAATGCAGCGAAATTTGCCGTTAATGGGCTATGACAGCAGACAACTGAAGTGAGTGCCTATGCTGACAGCACATTATCGCCTGCAGTACTTCTGCTGTGGTCGTAGCCGCATTGTTTGGAACCCGGATGACTGGAAAACCGTTGCCTGGTCAGATAAGTCTCGATTTCGGTTGGTAAGAGCTAGCGGTAGGGTTCGAGTGTGGCGCAGATCCCACGAAGCTATCGACCCAAGTTGTCAACAAGGCACTGTGCAAGCTGGTGGTGGCTCCATAATGGCGTGGGGTATGTTTACATGGAATGGACAGCGTCCTCTGTTCCAACTGAAGTGATCGCTGAGTCGCGATGGCCGAGCGGTTCTAGGCCTTTCAGTCCAGAACCACGCGGCTCCTACGGTCACAGGTTCGAATCCTGCCTCGGGCATGGATGTGCGTGATGTCCTTAGGTTATTAAGGTTTAAGTAGTTCTAAGTCTAGGGGACTAATGACCTAAGATGTTTAGTCCCATAGTGTTTAGAGCCATTTGATCATTGAGTGGAAATGCTTATGTTCGGCTACTTGGAGACGTTTTGCAGCTGATCACGCACTTCATGTTCCCATACGACGACGTCACATCGACAGACCACAATTGTCCAAGAGTGGTTTGAAGAACATTTTGGACAATTCGAGCGAATGATTTGGCCACCCAGATCTCCCGACACGTTTCGCGTCGAACATATATGGGACATAATCGAGAGGTCAATTCGTGCACAACATCCTGCACCGGCTACAGAGGCAGAATGGCTCAGTATTTCTGCATGGGACTTCCAATGACTTTTTGAGTCAATGCCAAATTGAGTTGCTGCACTGCCCTGGGCAAAAGGAGGTCCGACATGATATTAGGAGGTATCCCATGACTTTTGTCACATCAGTGTTAGAACTTACAAGAATCACACTGTGTAACAATATTCCTGTATTATTTTCACAAATTATGCACGAGTATATTCACCGAGCAAAAGTTTGGTGAACTTAGATAAGTATGTAACGTTTTAATGGCAGCAGACTACAAGTAACCAAAGTGGTGCCCTGCTTCCTCCTCGAACAGAGCTCCAATTCGAGACTGCACTGGTGTTTATCAACTACTGGGTGTTCAACTGCCTCACGCCGACAGCCCAACTGCCGCCGTCAACGACAGCTTTTCGCTTATTTCTTTGTCACGCTGCCGGCCGGCTCCCGTGCGGACTTATTTTTACATCTTCCGCATGGGCGAACAGTTCTGCTTTCTTTAGCACAACAAATATGAATAGACGGGGCGCAGGCCAGGAGGCCAGAGAGGATGT
This sequence comes from Schistocerca cancellata, assembly GCF_023864275.1. Taxonomy (NCBI): domain Eukaryota; kingdom Metazoa; phylum Arthropoda; class Insecta; order Orthoptera; family Acrididae; genus Schistocerca; species Schistocerca cancellata. The sequence continues at coordinate 148,494,932 of NC_064629.1, forward strand.
CGCTGTTGCGGAGTTCCGCGTATGGCTAAAAATGTCGCCCGCTCGCCGGCGACAGCTGCCAAGCGCCAGGCAGACTGCGCACAGCACACCCTACAAGCGTACTTCGCACCCGCCGACGCGAGCTCCGACACCAATCAGTGTCGTTCCGACGCCGAACAGCTTAACGCAGCTATTGAGACGCCGACGCCACAGTTTACGCTTCGTGTTACTAAATGCGGCCACTCACGTAGCTGCAAGCTTGACGAGCATGCTTGTGCAAGCAAGTTGTGCATGCATGCATAAATCCCTTCGCCACCACACAGTCCCAACATGCTTGCTGAGGCGTTAGTCTGGGCTTCGAATACGTGGAAACTCTGACGTCAACGATTTCCTCATTTTACCAGGCTCTGTGCGGTGTGGTAAAACAAGGAAACGAACGAAAAAACCTGATCCGGTTTGTAAAGACTAGTTAATGAAACGAAAAACTTTTTAACCGTAAGTTATTCTGTGAGTTGATGATATATTCACGTGTTGGTATTATTAATTGAGGATCAGTGGAGGGAGACATCTGAACTTCCTATAACTCTTAACACCATTAATTAAAAAGCAGGATACAATTATGAGTGAAGCTCTAACACCACAAAGGAAACTGTCTGCAATGTTGCGATGTCTTACGAGTTGAAGGGGCATTGTAACCTCAAATGTGCATCTGTAATACGTTGGTCTTGACACGTAGACCTCATCACTTTTCTTAATAAACACCTTTAATTTTTTTCCCCTCCAATGGTTGGTCATGGAAGACCTTATCTGTTTAATAACGACATGTCTGTCTGTGACAGGATTAGTTGCTTCGTACTTTGTTAGAAGTATAACATATGCAAAAGTCATCTACGTCTTAGGCTTTTTATTTAATACTGATGAATCAAGAAGCTTTCATATGTTCGGGTAAACTATTACGGGGCTGATCATATCACCTCCGTGCCGGAATGCTTTGTAAATTTTTAACCCTGTCATCACATATCCAAATAGTATCTTTGCTAATTCCTTATTATAACGTGTATTTGCTTACTAATTTTAGCCACAGAGGGAATAAATAAAGTAATATCCAATGGAGAAATACTCGACAAAGCGAACTGCAGTTTAGGCCACAGAAGGACTCAACTTTATCATGCGAGTAGTTGCAGGGATGTTACGGTTCAGACTAATGCGTGTTGTTACCTCGCAGTGCAAACAGCAACGAAACTGCGGGAAAGACAAGTGCGTCTAAGAAGAGTCACTCAATCTTCTGACTACGGAAAGGAGAACGGAGTACAACCTAAAGGTCACGGAATGTGCTTGCAAATCGTTAAAACTTAAGAGACAAAAGGATGTGTGTCAAGTACGAAAAGGGGGACACGATGGCATTTCGGTAGGTAAATCAAGCAAGAAACAGCAACACACACACAATAAGTATCACGTGGAATATATTTATAAATATTCTTTTAGACAGCAATTTCTGAGCTACCGTGAAGAATACAAGTAGTTTCTAAGTCGGCAAGAATATCACACCATTCACTGCACAAAAATAAAACAAAAATGGTTCAAATGGCTCTGAGCACTATGGCACTTGACCTCAGATGTTATCAGTCCCCTAGAACTTAGAATTACTTAAACCTAACTAAATCTAAGGACATCACACACATCCATGCCCGAGGCAGGATTCGAACCTGCGACCGTAGCAGACGCGCGGTTCCTGACTGAAGCGCCTAGAACAGCTCGGCCACAGCGGCCGGCATAACTAAAACAGAAATATTATTCTCTCAAGAGGATTCGGTTTCAAAATGGGCCAAATTAAACTCGTCATTATACATAAACGACATAACACTGTTGCGGTAACGGCGTTCTACATTAGATTTTTACTCAAAAATTAAACACTGCTGTTCATGTGGTAAGCTACTTTCTTAAATGAGACGCACTTTCGCACACATTATCCTATGAACAAGTTGCGCCCAACAAGGAAAGTACCCAGCTCGATCGGCCAAAATCGAATAAAATTATTTTAAAATACGAATGTGTGTCCGTTCTAGCACCATCGGGGTCAGTCATCTGTAAAGCTCTGAATTTGTGTGCATTCTATTCTTCAAGGTTAAAGAATCAATAATTATAAAAGCGAATTAGATAAGATTTAGAAATGGGCAAAACATTCGCTGGGAACAATACATATTAAACATGCAGTAATTATAGCGTCATATTTACCAAAATAGAAGTTACTGCGTTGTCGTACGTGTCCACTTTATTCGTCATCGAAGAACAAACTTCTAGTTTCAAAAAAGTCGCAGCTAGCGGCAAAGATCTGGTTCATACGATCACTGTGGCTTTTGATACTGGACTTCTGCAGGGCGCATACACTGAAAATTATGTAGCAAGTCTGCGTGTGCCCCCTTGTCAACAGCGAATGGGCTGTTTAAATGATTTCATTGAAACTTCACGTTTGCACGCAGAAGGAAAAAGTTGGAAACAGCTCCGCCGTTCCCACAAACCACAATCTTGTTACAAGACGTCCCAGCTGTGTCTCTTGTATCGAGCACCCATTATCTAAGTGGTGTGAAATCACAGAAAAGGTTACGAACAATGCCCAGAAATAAATTCTAAAACGTGAAAACAGTACGCGAACCAATGTATTCGGGTTGGACAAAAATATGGCAACACCGTGAGAAAAGCATGTTTGAACATAAAAGAAGATATTAGTCAAGACTGCAGGTTGCGCTGTTGTATTTGAGCACGAACGGCACTTACGCATTGTGCTCAATATCTTGCAAGAGTCAATCGAGGCCAGAATAGCGTTCTGTGTAATTGTAAGTGCATTATGTCGGTGGGTGCTCGTATGGGACTCTGTGTTTCAAGCGGCACCATATCGAAGATCTATACCGCATACAGGGAAAGCGGAAAAACATCATCCGCTAAGTCACACAGCGGACGAAATGTGTGTTGAGTGATGGTGAGAGGCAGTCACTGAAGAGGATTGTGGCGAAAAATGAGAGGACGACGGAGGCAAAAAGTCAATGCAGTAATGAATGTCCACTCGCGAACCCTGTCAGCACCAAAACAGGAATGGAGCTCCTTAAGTACGGAATTACAGGACGAGATGGAATTCCGAAACTACTCATCAGTGACGCAAATGTTTGTAACAGGAAAACGTTGTACCGAAGCCAAAAAACCTGGACAATGGAGCACTGGAAGAAAGTCATTTTGTTGGAAACAATGTGAAACAAGACTTATCCAAATTCTGGTACCGTTTCCGTCCCAAGAACGAAACGTGGTGGATATTCGGTGATGATTTGGGCAGCAATATTGTGGTATTCCATAACCCGCCAGGTTAGACGAGAGCGCTAATGCGCTGCTTCCTGGACTCGAGTAGGCCCGCCGGCCCCGGATCGAATCCGCCCGGCGGATTACCGACGACGAGGGTCCGTGGGCCAGCCAGCCAGACAGCCAGGATGTGGTTTTTAGGCGGTTTTCCACATCCCTCTAAGTGAATACCGGGCTGGTCCCCACGTCCCGCCTCAGTTACACGAGTCGCAGACATTTGAAACACGTACACACTCTTTCATGATTTAAACTAGATGCAGACAGCTGGGGTACACTGATTCCATCCTGGGGGGGTGGGGGTGGGGGGAAGGTGGCGCCAGGAAGGGCATCCACCCCCGTCAAATTGACCTTGCCAAATCCGATTGTAACTACAACGACACTGCGGGACAAGTGAAAGAAAAAAAATTGTGGTACTCCACAGGCCCCATACTTACTCTCCACAGTCAGATTACTGCCAAGCAATATGTGACCATTCTGGCTGATAATGTCCATCCCACAGTAAAATGTTTGTTCCCCAGTGGTGGTGCTGTGTTCCAAGACGACTGAGGCCCTGTTCACACAGCTCACATCGTCCAGGACTAGTTTTGTGAGCATAAGGATGAATTGTCACACTTAACCGGCCACCACAGTCACCAGATCTCAATATTATTGAGCTTTTGTGGTGTACTTTGGAGAGAAGGGTAGGTGATCGCTATGCACCTCCATCATCGTTACCTGAATTAGTCGCTATTTTGCAGAATGAATGGTACAAGATACTCTCTAAAACCATGCAGGGTCTGTATTTATCCATTCTGGAACGACTGGAAGCAGTTTTGAATGCCAACGGATTTCCTACAGCGTAACGGGCTCGGTAATACACTCCTGGAAATGGAAAAAAGAACACATTGACACCGGTGTGTCAGACCCACCATACTTGCTCCGGACACTGCGACAGGGCTGTACAAGCAATGATCACACGCACGGCACAGCGGACACACCAGGAACCGCGGTGTTGGCCGTCGAATGGCGCTAGCTGCGCAGCATTTGTGCACCGCCGCCGTCAGTGTCAGCCAGTTTGCCGTGGCATACGGAGCTCCATCGCAGTCTTTAACACTGGTAGCATGCCGCGACAGCGTGGACGTGAACCGTATGTGCAGTTGACGGACTTTGAGCGAGGGCGTATAGTGGGCATGCGGGAGGCCGGGTGGACGTACCGCCGAATTGCTCAACACGTGGGGCGTGAGGTCTCCACAGTACATCGATGTTGTCGCCAGTGGTCGGCGGAAGGTGCACGTGCCCGTCGACCTGGGACCGGACCGCAGCGACGCACGGATGCACGCCAAGACCGTAGGACCCTACGCAGTGCCGTAGGGGACCGCACCGCCACTTCCCAGCAAATTAGGGACACTGTTGCTCCTGGGGTATCGGCGAGGACCATTCGCAACCGTCTCCATGAAGCTGGGCTACGGTCCCGCACACCGTTAGGCCGTCTTCCGCTCACGCCCCAACATCGTGCAGCCCGCCTCCAGTGGTGTCGCGACAGGCGTGAATGGAGGGACGAATGGAGACGTGTCGTCTTCAGCGATGAGAGTCGCTTCTGCCTTGGTGCCAATGATGGTCGTATGCGTGTTTGGCGCCGTGCAGGTGAGCGCCACAATCAGGACTGCATACGACCGAGGCACACAGGGCCAACACCCGGCATCATGGTGTGGGGAGCGATCTCCTACACTGGCCGTACACCACTGGTGATCGTCGAGGGGACACTGAATAGTGCACGGTACATCCAAACCGTCATCGAACCCATCGTTCTACCATTCCTAGACCGGCAAGGGAACTTGCTGTTCCAACAGGACAATGCACGTCCGCATGTATCCCGTGCCACCCAACGTGCTCTAGAAGGTGTAAGTCAACTACCCTGGCCAGCAAGATCTCCGGATCTGTCCCCCATTGAGCATGTTTGGGACTGGATGAAGCGTCGTCTCACGCGGTCTGCACGTCCAGCACGAACGCTGGTCCAACTGAGGCGCCAGGTGGAAATGGCATGGCAAGCCGTTCCACAGGACTACATCCAGCATCTCTACGATCGTCTCCATGGGAGAATAGCAGCCTGCATTGCTGCGAAAGGTGGATATACACTGTACTAGTGCCGACATTGTGCATGCTCTGTTGCCTGTGTCTATGTGCCTGTGGTTCTGTCAGTGTGATCATGTGATGTATCTGACCCCAGGAATGTGTCAATAAAGTTTCCCCTTCCTGGGACAATGAATTCACGGTGTTCTTATTTCAATTTCCAGGAGTGTATTTTGTGGTTTTGGTGTTTCCGTATTTTTGTCAACCCGCTGTAACTGTCGTAATATGACTGCATCAGATATGAACAAGCCTATAATACCTAGGAAATAGTTTTGTACATAGACTCTAGACGAAAGTTAGTACAGCTTAGGTGAGTCAATAACCACTGAAGATGATATACTAGAATACTGCAAAAATGATAACTGCAGCTGTTCCAGGAATTCTTTACTCTAAGAACACACAAGAGTGCGCAAAATAACACGATTTTCTTCAGAAATAATATTATTTCATTTCCTTAGTGTAAGTTCATCAAAATTGTTAAGCTGATCGAAATCGTCATATGTCCTGCGATATAGACGGGCAAACGGAATATGCACAGTTTAAATTCCACATATTTCATTAGAAATAAGAGTCTGTACCATATATTTTAAGCTATTTTCCTACCAAAAATATATTTTAACGCCTGACGTTCTCTCTATTCCGTTGCAAATAACGGATGGTGCGTTATGGAAAGTACAGAACAATTGTAATAAGACAATAAGTTATTTAAAATCGTACTAAAAAGCAAGAACATACCGAAATCCCTGAAAAATCATTAAGTTTGCTCACTAACGGAAAATATACCGTACTCGGATGCTACAAGAAGAAACAACAAGAAGTCGTGTAGCGGCTGATCCCGGCGGAGGCTCGAGTCCTCCCTCGGGCGTGTGTGTGTGTGTGTGTGTGTGTGTGTGTGTGTGTGTGTGTGTGTGTCCTTAGGATAATTTAGGTTAAGTAGTGAGTAAGCTTAGGGACTGATGACCTTAGCAGTTAAGTCCCATAACATTTCACACACACTTTTTTTTTTCGTGTAGCGGTTTATGTAGGTACAATATGCACACATCCACTTTTTGAATTTGATAATATTAATTATATCATTAACCTTTTTTTAAGCTCCTGCAATATCATCATCAGATGACGTGTTACAGCAACATTTTTTTGTATGATGTACAAGGCGGTATACTTGTGATGATTGCGCTGTCTCGTAGTATCCACCAAGTCTATACTGAGCCAATGTTGACTGCTTGTGGCCGGCCGGAGTGGTCGAGCGGTTCTAGGCGCTACAGTCTGGAACCGCGCGACCGCTACGGTCGCAGGTTCGAATCCTGCTTCGGGCATGGATGTGTGTGATGTCCTTAGGTTAGTTAGGTTTAAGTAATTCTCAGTTCTAGGGGACTGATGACCTCAGATGTTAAGTCCGATAGTGCTCAGAGCCATTTGAACCATTTGACTGCTTGTGTGTGTGTGAGGGGGGGGGGGGGGGGGGTTCAAATGGTTCAAATGGCTCTGAGCACTATGGGACTTAACTGCTGTGGTCATCAATCCCCTAGAACTTGGAACTACTTAAACCTAACTAACCTAAGGACATTACACACATCCATGCCCGATGCAGGATTCGAACCTGCGACCGTAGCGGTCGCGCGGTTCCAGACGGAGGAGGGGGGAGTGCGTGTGGAAACTGGCAAAAGGTAAATTATCGGAATGAATTCCTCATGGATACTATGAGACAGTACAATTACCACGCCCCTAGCTGCACATGGACCAGAAAAATAATGTTACTGGAACATACTGAAACACCTCCATCTGACGAGGAGCCTGCAGTGGCTCGAAAACTACTTCATGATACAATAAATTACAGAAAATTCAGCCGAGCGGGGCAGCAGTGCGGTCTCGGGACGCCTTTCATGGTTCAGGCGCCTTCCCCCCCCCCCCCCCCCTCTCGTCAGAGGTTCGAGTCCTCCCTCGAGCGTGGGTGTGTGTGTGTGTGTGTGTGGGGGGGGGGGGGGTCCTTAGAGTAAGTTAGTTTAAGTAGTGTTAAGCCTAGGGACCGATGTCCTCAGCAGTTTGGTCCCATAGGAACCTACTTACTACCACCACCACCACCACCACCACCACCACCACCACCTCTCCATTACTAGAGAAAATTCAAAAATCGACTGATTGAACATTATGCCTACATAAACCACCATTTAAATAACAGTTGCGCTTCGTCTTTCATAATGAATACAATGAAAGTGTCGTGTGGTTCATTCCCTGATGCAAAACTGTAGCCTTAACTCGGACATTCTACGTATCAGGTGTATTAACATATTTAACTGCGATGAGTGCATGTCAAATGTAATGTTCATAACAATGAGCGAGAACGGAGATGACAGCTGTTGTCTGCACACACTACTATTCTGCAATGGCACCAAAGGAAGCGCAGAGCACATGTTCCTATCCGATGAACCAATATCAAAATTAAGTCACGTGAATGCTAAAGTGGATCTTTAACAAAGCTCACACCATTCAAGTACCAGCTTGTGGTCCTGAGAGCACGCTACGGTTGCAGGTTCGAATCCTGCCTCGGGCATGGATGTGTGTGATGTCCTTAGCTTAGTTCGGTTTAAGTAGTTCTAAGTTCTTGGGGACTGATGACCTCAGATGTTAAGTCCCATAGTGCTCAGAGCCGTATGATTCAAATGGCTCTGAACACTATGGGACTTAACTTCTTTGGTCGTCAGTCCCCTAGAACTTAGAACTACTTAAACCTAACCAACTTAAGGACATCACACACACCAATGCCCGAGGCAGGATTCGAACCTGCGACCGTAGCGGTCGCGCGGTTCCAGACTGTAGCGCCATTTGAATCCTGTGAGCAACAATATCATCTTTGACAATATGTTAAATATAACTTTCCTAGCTTCCTTTGAAGATTTCCAGCGCTCTGGATTTTCGTTTAGCACGGGAAAAAATGCAGGACCATCAAATGCCTCGTGAATGTATAAACAAAGGTCGGTCTCTCTCTCTCTCTCTCTCTCTCTCTCTCTCTCCCCTTTCTTTCCAAGCAGCCCACCGCTTTATTAGTGGGCCGCTGCAAGCAGTGGGCGTTGCTCCGCTCCACGCAGCTCGCCCTCATACTGTTATCGGAAAGTCTGCTTGTCGCTTGCTTGCCTCCGCGCGCATACTCAGCTTAAATTCTGCCTCCCTGCATTTCAGACACATTCCCCAGCGCCTCTAGCAGCAGGTTATCATCGAGAGAGAAACACGCTTCGGACCGGCCTCTATATTATTGCAGTTTTCTGTTGAATATACAACGACGGGAAAAAACATGAAGTTGTGCGACGTAAACGAAACTTGGTAGGCGTGTTAATACATCTCAAGATTATGTCTGTTAAGACTTCGCGCCAGTCGTATAAAAGTCGCGCTATGAGGATGGAAATCCATTTTGCTTTACATGCACGCTGTAACGGTCTTGAGCGTTAGTTATCTTTGAAATAGGACGTGGTGACTTTATGTTGGTCAAAACCGCCTTTAACGAGACAAAGATACCATTATCAACACCTTACTCAGTTTGAACGAGGTCGTGCAATAAGGCTACGAAAAGATGGATGTTCCTTCTGCGATATTACAGAAAGAATTGGCAGGAGTATAGCCACCCTACACGATTGCTGGTAGCGGTAGTCATGAGAATGTACGGTCGCAAGAAGAGCGGGATCCGGACGGTCACGTGACACTACCGAGAGGGAAGACCATCGTGTTCGGCGTATGGCTCTAGAGCATTGTACTGCGTCTGAAGCAACAATCTGAGCAGCAGTTGGCACCACACTGACACAACGAACTGTTACAAATCGGATATTTCAAGGACAGCTTCGAGCCACACGTCCTGTAGCGTGCATTCCACTGACCCCAAACCACCGCCATTTGTGACTTCAGTGGTGTCAAGCTAGAGCTCACTGGAGGGCAGGGTGGAGGTCTTGGTGTTTTTAATGAAAGCTGATTCTGCCTCGGTTTCATGTGTTGGTCAGGAGGAGTCCAGTCGGGGGCCTGCAAAAAACCTGTCTGCGTGCTAGACACACTGGACCTACACCTGGAGTTATGGTCTGGAGTGCGATGTCGTATGACAGCAGGAGCTCTCTTGTGGTTATCCCACGCACGCTCATTGCAAATCTGTACGTCAGTCCGGTGATTCCATCTGTTGTGCTGTTATTCATGAGCAGCATTGCAGGGGGTGCTTTCCAACAGGATAACGCTTCCCTCAGTACCACTGTTGTAACCGAACATGCTTTACAGAGCGTCGGCATGTTGTCTTAGCCTGCTCGCTCACTGGATCTGACATCCATAGAGCACATATGGGAACATTATTGGACGACAACTCCAGCATAATCCACAAACAACATTAACCGTCACTGTATTGATCAACCAAGTGAAGGGCATCGAATTCTAACCCACAAACTGACATCCGGGACCTGCACAACGCAATGCATGCACGTTTGCATGCTTTCAGTCAACATTCTGGTGGTTACACCGGTTATTAATGTACCAGAATTTCACATTTGCAATGGCTTGTCTCGTGCTTACATTAACATGTGATCCTGCAATGTTAATCTCATAAATATGTTATCTTGAAAAACGTATTCTCGAAATCTCTTTACTCTACATTACTTATTTTTTTGTGTTTCGATAATTTTCTCCATCAGTGTGGTTTGCCACCTGGATGGGTCTTCACAATGATTCTGTTTTCCAGGCAAAGTCAAATTGAAGCAAGATATTTCCCGAGCACAATTTAACCAAACTCCCACTCTTAAACACATGTCAGTTCTTAAGGCGCTGATCCAGAATAAATCTGACTTTTAACCATCATCTTGAAGATTGTTAAGATGATATTAAATGTTGCTAGGGGCGGAACCAGTTTGGACACTCGAGCACACTTCAATGCTGCCGCAATCTTCTGGCCTGCACGTCAGCCTCTGCTCCGGAATTAAAACTTGCAGGTAAATTTTACAGTAAAATTATACGGTGTTGCCGGCCGGTGTGGCCGAGTGGTTCTAGGCGCTTCAGTCTGGAACCGTGCGACCGCTACGGCCGCAGTTTCGAATCCTGCCTCGGGCATGGATGTGTGTGATGTCCTTAGGTTAGTTAGGTTTAAGTAGTTCTAAGTCTTGGGGGCTGATGACCTCACATGTTAAATCCCACAGTGCTTAGAGCCATTTGAACAATTTTTATACGGTGTTGATGAGTGAGAGGCCATGTTCCTGGTTCAACGGACGAATTGAACATGCGTATCTGTTTACTCGCATTGGCATTTTTCATTCGCAATGTATAAATGGTGTGTTTAAGGGCTGGATCATTACTAGAATGGTTGGCTGCTTACATCTACGTCCATAATCCGTAAGCCACCATACAGCACACGGCAGAGGATACCTTGTATCAGTACTAGTCATTCCCTTTCCTTTTCCGCTCGGAAATGGAGCTGGAAAAATAAAACTGTCTACATGTGTCCGTACGAGGCCTATTTCCCTTATCTCGTCTTCGCTGACCTTACGAGAAATGTGCCTTGACTACAGTACAATATTTCTGCAGTAAGCCGCAAAATGCTGGTCCTCTAAATTTTCTCAACAGTGTTTCGCGAAAAGAACGTGTCGCCTTCCCTCTAGGAATTCCCATTTGAGATCACGAAGAATTTCCCTAATACTCTCATGTTGGTCGAATCTACTAGTAAAATATTTAATAGCAAGCCTCGCAGTTGTTTAGATTTCTTTTTTTAATCCGAGCTAGTGAGGGTACTAAACATTCTAGCGGTACTCAAGAATGCAACGCGCTATTTTTCTACGCGTGAGCTAGACTTTCCTATAATTCTCCCAATAAACCGAAGTCGACCATTCGCCTTCCCTACTACCGACCTTACTTGCTCGTTCCATTTCACATCGTTTTGCAAGGTTATGCCTAGATATTTAATCGACGTGGCACTGTAAGACAAGACACAACTAATACCATAATATAGACGTTAGAGGATTGTTTTTCCCCCCTCACCTGCGTTAGCTTATATTTTTGTACACTTAGGGCAAACTGCACTGATCACACAAAATAGAAGTCCCCTGTGACAAGGGAAGGGTCTGACATATGGTTCACCGATTTCTATTGTTTTGCAAGGACATTCCACACACATCAAAAAAAGTTTTGTATCACCCCGGTTCCCAGAACTCCTGAAGATAGACGTTGCCTGTGGATACTGTATTGGCACCTTTGACTGTTCAGAGATGTCACTAAACCCACCCAAAGATGTAAACAACCATGCATGAACAGCGCCTATTAGACGGAGGGGTTCAGACAGCCGATCTGTTCCAGTCATTCCACCAGGAAGGTTCAAAATGGTTCAAATGGCTCTAAGTACTACGGGACTTAACATCTTAGGTCATCAGTCCCCTAGAACTTAGAACTACTTAAACCTAACTAACCTAAGGACATCACACACATCCATGCCCGAGGCAGGATTCGAACCTGCGACCGTAGCAGTCCCGCGGTTCCGGACTGCAGCGCCTAGAACCGCACGGCCACCGCGGCCGGTCCACCGGGAAGGAGGTACACAGATAGTGTTGTCCGTAGTACAACGGTGCCTAGACGGTGAATACCACGGTTCGATCGCGTCCGCATTGTTACTTTGTGCCAGGAAGGGCTCTCAACAAGGGAAGTGTCCAGGCGTCTCGGAGTGAACCAAAGCGATGATGTTCGGTCATGGAGGAGATACAGAGAGATAGGAACTCTCAATGACATGCCTCGCTCATGCCGCCCATGGGCTACTACTGCAGTGGATGACCGCTACCTACGGATTATGGCTCGGAGGAACCCTGACAGCAACGCCACCATGTTGAATAATGCTTTTTGTGCAGCCACAGGACATAGTGTTACGACTCAAACTGTGCGCAATAGGCTGCATGATGCGCAAATTCACTCCCGACGTCCATGGCGAGATCCATCTTTGCAACCACAACACCATGAAGCGCAGTACAGATGAGCCCGACAACATGCTGAATGGACCACTCAGGATTGACATCATGTTCTCTTCACCAATGAGTGTCGCATATGCCTTCAACCGGACAATCGTCAGAGACGTGTTTGGAGCAACCCCGTCAGGCTGAACGCCTTAGACACACTGTCCAGCGAGTGCAGCAAGGTGGAGGTTCCCTGCTGCTTTGGGATGGCATTATGTGGGGCCGACGTACGCCGCTCGTGGTCACGGATTTAACACGGTCGATAATAAAATATTTACATTCGAATGTTCTCGTTCCAGGTTGCGAGTGACAATCGACTTATAATCGAAAGCTGGAACGACAGGTTATGGAAAATTATTGCCAACAGTCTAAGTATGCCTACAAGAGAGCATTGGCTCATGTGGACCGAGGATTCAAAAAATGGCGAATGAGTACCCGGCAAAATATAGGAATGACATCATTATTGCATAAAAATGTGGAAAACTTATAACAGCCGTATAAAAACACTTTTTTACTGATGTGATGAAGCCGTAAGTGCAGGAGAACGCATTTCTTCTGTTAACTGAGTCTTGAGAGGATAAAAAAAATCCGTAATTATACGACGAGTTTTCTCAGGATGAAGGAGGATTGTCATTGTTAAGTATTAACATGACCCCCCCCCCCAAATACACTCGACTGGTGCAACCGTGCAATGTCTATTTGTAGCCAGGTAAAAAATTTGACAAAAAGCTTCAAAACAGGTCTTACACCATCGGCAGAGAAAAAGAAATCACATCCCGAGGAGTCTGCATCAAAATTCATTCCACCGCACATCACCAGCTATACTAAGGCGTTACGCATGGTTTGCAGCCAAACTATGTGATGAGAGAGAACCTTTTATGAATGTAAACCAAGTCTGTTTTTCGACAGAAAATTTAAAACAACTACGTAACTGTAAAAATGAGGTGTTTATAACGTGTGCAAGATTCCGAGAAAATTATTGCTCTCCTGTTTTTACGATGGACGTGAATACTATTTTTTCTAAACCCTTGGCCATCTGGAGCTCCCACATGTCACTTTCATTTCTCGCCAACCCCGCAGATAGCAAAAATTTGAATGAAATAGGTGACGACGATTAGGCGCTGCCCCCTTTCCCCTTGTGAATGCTGACTGGCTCGTCATACACGCGAGCAAACACTGTTTCTTCCAAGTCGGAAGTCCAAACATTTCAATGTTCCCCTTGGTCGTTGTATCGTGGTATTGCCGGGCCTCACGCTCCGCTTGAGTGCTTGGCTAGACAACCTGTCAGCCCTTCTACAGTTTCCAGATGTTTGTCCTTACATGAAAATCATGTCTGCTACTTCCGTAACTGGGTATGATGTCACTTTACTACGGCCGGGGCCCCACGAGAAATAAGAGCCTCGCAATGAACTTGTGACGTCAGCACCAGTCGGCTTGTCCGCCACACTTCGTGAACGGTCGGCTCCGCACAGGACCCACGGGAAATCAATATGTAACTGAAATGCTACCGACTAAAGGTCTTAACTTCGTCGCGTGTTATCGAAAGCTTGCATGGATTTAAACGCGCAGTATAGAATTATTAAAGTCGTCTTAAATAGTCACTCGCTCCCCGCAGGAGTCTGTTGCTGGCGCTCGTAAAGCCTGCAGTGTCACGTGCTGTGATTTACGCGCCACGGCCTTTCTCGTGCGCCCCGACTAGGGCTGAACAACTGCACAGTTCTGTTTGTAAATACAAACTGCAGTCTTGCAGACTTTGTACCTAGGACTAACCGTGTCAGTGTCCGCATCGCGCCATCTGCAGTGTAATAGTAGATTTTTCTGCCTGCAAACCACCAACCCCTTCCATGTTGTACGCCTGCATACGGGTATTTATCAAGTTTATGTATCCTACAATTTAAAGGACAGTAGAGGTTGAACGTATGTTCTGGCCCAACCTACTTCCACATTAGGGCAATTATTTGCCTCCACTATCATAACAAGTGTTAAGCAATCTAATAGCGTAAGCGTCCAAGGGAATATGTCGTCAAAAGCTCTGGAGGCTGAAGCTTTCGGGTTCGAGCCCCGGCATGTGCAATAATCTTAGCTTTCATGTAATTCAATAGAAGTTTCGCAGGTCTATGAGAATTAATTAATTAATTCACATATGCAGAGCTCTGCGAAATTTCGATTAAATTACATGAAAGTTAAGATAACTGCACATGTGGGGGTTCGAACCCAGGACCTGGTGGCAGGAGGCCTGAGGGCTTGCAGACTTGCAGACCTACGGTCTCGCGCTGTGAAGTTTCGTGCAATTGCGAAATGACATGAAAATTAAGACAACTGCACATGCCAGGAGTCCAACCCGAAATCTTTAGGCTCCAGAACTTGTGACGTCATATACCCTTGGACACTTACGCTATTAGACTGCGTAGCAATTCTTATGACAGTGTAGACCAATTGTACGGATGTGAAAGTAGGTAGGGTCAGAAGTGGAGGCAACTGCCCGGATGCGAAAGTAGGTTGGGCTAGAACGTACTATCACCGATACCGGCAATTTAGTTCCGAATAACAGGTATTTTTCGGTATTTTTTGGTCTCTGTTATAACAAGCGTTTCTAATTTTTTACTAATAACCGGGTAAAAAACCTAAATATCACTTAGCCATTGCAGCAGTGCTAACATTTTTGGTTTTCAAATAAACCTTTTTAAACAAATGAATAATTTTTATGCGAAAAATTTCCACTGGTTTGAAATATTGCGTTATAACAGAAAATGGGAAAAGCGATGAGTGCTACTTTTATAACAATGCAGACAGCAACGAGCAACAAACATGCAACATAAGAATTAGTGCAGCGTTGCTGGGATGATAACGTACCTTTTACCATGTTGCGTGGCCTATTAGATGGTACAAGTGTACATTCAGTGTGCAAGACTTGCCTCATCTGGTCTTGCCTCATCAACGTATACGTTGAAGCTCGTCGAATGTTTCCGACCTCTCATTCTGAGGCCTATAGCTTACTAAGCAAATATTTAAGCCACCAAGCCTCACAACACTAGTGGGAAACAAAAAGGCAGCATCTGTAACCTAAATACGATAGTCCGTCGCTAAACAGAGGGGCAAAGAATGTGTTCATCTCAAACTGTGGTAAATTTGAACATACTGGTTACCACCAGACGTCCAAAAAAAATCTGGCTACAGACGAAAACCTAAACCAACCCTCAATGATGCCCATAATGGATTCCGTTGAAGAGCACACCTCATGGATATCCGTGTAATGTGACCTTTGGTATCGAGAAGACGACTATTTTGAATTTCAGCATTACTGACGAGATCTCCGCTAGTTCGAATGATGATAAAGTATGGCTGAGCACGTGTTTGAAGCTGGTCAGAAATCTGTGCGCAAGATAAATCAAACCTGGCATGGGTGTAGACCAGAATAACTTCCGATATTTGAATAAACATGGTGGAAACGGAGTTGACTCAGATTTATGTAGAGGTAGAAGTGGGTTCGACAAAAAGGAATTTCTATTCTGATCCCGCCAGTTTAAAGCCGCGATTTAAACTGAATATAGCACCTATGTGTATCTTGGCAAGGAGATGGATGGGTCACTTGGGATTATGAGTGAGCTGAAAAATGCTATTCAGAAATCTCTGGCTGCTATTTCAACTCGACTAACTCCCGATCGCTCGAACTTTAGGGAAAAAATCTAACATAGATGATTTTCGTGAAATATTTCAATATATTTTAAGGATATTTAAGTGTTGATCTAACAATGCTTTCTTCAGTATCTCTACCTGTAATCGATGCGTCTTTCGTCGGTCAAATTACAATTAAAGCTTGCTAGTAGCGGCTTTGCTTGAAGCAGTGCGCGTTGCTAGAGTTTTTCTCACAACGTCTTCTGTATTCCCGTAACCCCGCCTTGCATCTCTCTCTGTTTCTTTGCTTGTAACATAGGACTGGTTTAATTTTTTCTCCTGAACGAATTTATGTATTCTTGTAGGGTTTAATATATTGAAAGCAGTTGCGTACACCGAGTACATGACATGTTCTGTCAGATGCGAAAATATATAAATTTTTACAGGAAGAAGTTATGTCAGAAGAATTGCTATTGCTGTGGCTAAAGGAACAGCTAGACGAGAATATCCACATAGAGGAATAGTCTTCAGGTACCAACAGACAATCTGAGCACGAAGAGAGCGACACGGCAACAGAACAGTGTGACAAATATTCTGCAAACTGTTTTAAGTGGTAAGGTCTTATGAGACCGAACTGCAGAGGTCATCGGTCAAACTGTTGTAAGTATCAAGGAAGGTATGGAAAATAAAATGGTTCAAGAATGAAGTGCCTCCAGCAAAAACTGCCGATCAGAATAATGTCTCACAGTTTCCAGGTGTAAAGGGAGAGGTAAAAAAATTCGAAAGCGGTTGTGGATTGATGGAAACTATTTTTTCCAGACCCTGTAATTGACCGTATTGTACAACACCAAACCAAGAACTATTAGACAGAATGGCAGCAGCCTATTCATGGAGTGTTCAAGATACCTAAAGAAAGATTTTGAAGAATTATCGGTTTTCCTTGGTCTTTTACACGTACCCTCCAGATCTGAAAAAAAGTCACAGGAAGATGGACCTGACTCAGTCTGGTGAAGCTGGAATGAAGTTCACCTCAGTTGCTCACTTACTATGATTATATCGAAGCGCTGGTAGGAGAGATGATGAAAATTTAATGCTAAAGTTTGTAATCACTGGATATTTACATATTTTTAGGTTAAGCAATATACATGTTTCTATTAAGAGTCATACATATTTATAATGTGTTAGTAGTAATGAAGAGAAAATTTACGTGATAAATGTAGCTTTGTATGGAACTTGAAAGCTGAAAAGTGTACAAGTCATCTTTGTTACAAAAATCTACAACGGGAGTTCTCGCGTGACAACCATAGGTGGGAGCGGTCGCGGGTTAACATCAAAGACAATCAATTCTAGACACATTGTGTTTGGAACTGCAGCAACTGATTACCAAAAAGTAATCTTGAAACAGTCTATTCACTATTTTATTTATTGTCGGTCACCTGTCTAAGTTAAACCATATTCATATCGAAAAAACCAAGGTGAGGTAGCAGCATTCGGAGTACTGATGAAGTACCTTATACTAGGTAATAGACAACTGTGTAAAACAACGTGTGATGTATAAAGAATAAACGATGAATTTCCTAACAGGTGTTTTGAAGTGACGAAGCGCTGTCTAGTTTCCATAATACACTAGCTCTGAAGTGTTAAGTAGTTGTTCCTTAGTATAGTTTTTATAATACAAGGATGCCTTTCTGTTAACATTCATGAATGACACAGAAGCCTGTTCACTTTCACGTAATACTGTGTGATACGAGGCAAGTGAACATACGCATTATTTTACTACGATCTCCAAACAACACTGGACAAAAATGCGACATACAGGCAAATAAAGTTGTTGTTAGCTGCACGACACGAATGCCTTTATACTAATTATACCTATTGTAGTCACCTCTCGCGGATTCTCGGTAAACATTTTAACTCTCCGCAGTGAAATGACGGTATGAAACTCACTGTACAGCAGTGTATGACGTTCGGGAGTTTCCCCTCTGAAAACGCAGCACGAGCACGGAGAATGAGCGCAGCGGCAAGCCGCCTAAGTGCCCTCCTCTACGAACCGCATAGTCAGCCAAATTGGCACAAATGACTCTCCGCGAGGACGCAGTACCCGAAGCGTCCCCTGCCCAACAAATGGCAACGCCGACGAACGTACTGGAACTGCTTATACTACGCCAACCTAGAGAATATTCTTGTAATTCCTTAGTCACTGGCCTAGGCTTTCATCGTTCCAGTTTTGGTTCTGTCTAAATAACGAATCTTCACTATCACCTCAGTGTTCCTTTCGACACACAAAGTATCCGATTTTCTTTCGTTTCACTCATCTCCTTACAGTGGTAACCTGCTTCCTTCAGAAACATCAGTTGCTTGATTGATTGATTGATTCATTGATTGATCGAGCTCTCTCTCTCTCTCTCTCTCTCTCTCTCTCTCTCTCTCTCTCTCTCGTTGTTGTGACGATTAAAACCATGCAGGGTGATTCAGCTGCCACTCTCGCTGTCGTTTTGTGCAACTCGCAGTGTTACAGCTGACCTTCATAAACTACGCTCGAGGTGTTCATATTTTCTCGCTGGCTACGCGCAAACTATTGGCCCTACAGAAAAAAATGAGCAGGACTTTTTGTAAGAAATTTAATGTAGTCAAATATTGCAAATATTGTACCGGGATGCCGTCCGGTGTGGCCGATCGGTTGTAGGCGCTTTAGTCTGGAACCGCGCGACCGCTTCGGTCGCAGGTTCGAATCCTGCCTCGGGCATGGATGTGTGTGATGTCCTTAGGTTAGTTAGGTTTAAGTAGTTCTAAGTTCTAGGGGACTGATGACCTCAGATGTTGAGTCCCATAGTGCTCAGAGCCATTTGAACCATTTTGTACCGGGATAAGTTTTCCTGGAGGCCACGGTTTTCGAGTTATTCAATAAAAACGTACAAATCCTTGTGTGAAGCGGCTTCTCCGTGTAATTTTCCGCCGCCAGAAGCGCCATGTCACGTGTATACGTTTAAATCTCGTGTTAGTACCCAACATATATTTTATATCAGTACATTGGCGTTTTCATATTTATTTCCTGCAGCCGCTTTTGGGTAAGCAGAGTTTGTAGTAAGAAGTAACTGCTGACACATCCATTTTCAATAGAATAATTTATAACACTTTTAAGAGCTTGTGGGTCTTGAGGTCTCAAGTTACAGTGAGGACGCTGCAGTGCAGATTTTAGTGTTTGTTTATTCTCCTCGTTATAAAAAAAATGGTTCAAATGGCTCTGAGCACTATGGGACTTAACTTCTGAGGTCATGTCCCCTAGAACTTAGAACTACTTAAACCTTAAACCTAACTAACCTAAGGACATCACACACATCCATGCCCGAGGCAGGATTCGAACCCGCGACCGTAGCAGCAGCGCGGTTCCGGACTGAAGCGCCTAGAACCGCTCGGCCACAACGGCCGGCTTCTGAGTTAATCTTGACGACTTTCTTTGTATTTCTTTAATCTTATATCAATTTTTACACAGTACGATAAGGCTAGGGACTGTGCTTATTGTGAGCGGACCAAGGAGAATTGGCTGCTGCCCGTAAAGAACTGGAAGTTTCGTTGGCTACCGTCGACAGCCTTCCGGCTATTGCTTAATGCTGCCGCGACACCGGGGTGCCGGTGACAAGACCTGGGACACCTTTGGTGCCGTTGGAATCTCCCAGTAACCTGGGTGACTCTGCGTCTTCTGATACCCACTCGAGAGTGAGTGGCGGACAGTGGTGGGTTCGGTAGCTACTGGGCGAAAGGCGAAAGTGGGAACAGGCACAACGCCTGGTTCCTTACGCCTTAGCAATCGGGTGGTGGGTTTCCAGGTTCCGCTTAATAGGTCAGGAGTCCACTAAACACAGGAGGCGGCTACACGGGTAGCGGGGGCTGTGTGGAAGGGACTGGGCGGTTTTTTAAGTTAGAGGGTCTCAGGAAAGCACAGAAAGAGCCGTCTAAAAGGGGGCAGGTAAAACACAGCAAGGTAGTTGTAGAAACGATCGGTATTGTAAATTATCGTAGCTGTACTGAAAAAGAACCAGAGCTCCAAGCCCTAATAGAAAGCACTGAAGCTCAAATAGTTATAGGTACAGAAAGCTGGCTAAAGTCGAAAATAAGTTAAGCCGAAAATCTAACAGTGTTCAGAAAGGATAGGTTAAATACAGATGGTGGTGGAGTATTTATTGCTGTCAGAAGTAGTTTACCTTGTAGTGAAATTGAAGTAGATACTTCCTGCGAAAGAGTATGGGTAGATGTTATACTTGAAAATCGGACTAAACTATTAATTAGATCGCTTTATCGACCCCCGACTCAGAAGATATAGCTGCTGAACAGTTCAAAGAAAACTTGAGTCTCATTTCAAATACAAAATTGTTAAGGCTTTCGTGGCCACTTGTTGACAAACTGCCTACTGGCTTCTGTCTCGGGTTCTTCGGCCGACGTTCGTCTAATGATTTTACTGACGTTTCAAATAGGTACCACACTCATACAATTATAGTCGGCGGTGACTTCAATCTACCCTCGATATGCTGGAAAAATTATACGTTTGAAGCCGGCGGCAGGCATAAAACGTCATCCGAAATTGTACTGAATGCTTTCTCATAAAATTATTTTGAGCAATTAGTTTATGAGCCCACTGGAAGCGTAAATGGCTGCGAAAGCATACTTGACCTCTTAGCACCAAATAATCCTTGACAAATAGTGAGTATCGTGACGAATACAGGCATTAGCGACCACAAGGCAGTTGCTGCCAGGCTGAATACCGTAACACCTACAACCATCAAAAAGAAACGCAAAGTACATATATTTAAAAAAAAAGGCTGATAAAATGCTCTTAACGCCATTTTAAGAGACAGTCTTTTACCAGCGATGTGGAAGGCATAGTATACCGTTAGCTGAGCCAGTTCTGTTGGTGCGAATGGAGCGGTCTACTGCCTGTCGAATCTCTGGGAACAGTTCTGAAGCGAATGCCACGAACCGGTTCGTTCATCTTCGGAATTAAATCAAAGTTACAAGGACTGAAGTCCGGGGAGTATGGTGGATGGTACAGTACCTCCCAGTCCCATCGACCGAACAGAGCAACCACAGCTCGCGCTGTATGAGCCCGCGCATTGGCGTGCAAAATGATGGGTGGGTTGCGCAGAAAGTGTCGCCGCTTCTTCTGCAAAGCTGGTGGCAGGCGATGCTCCAAAAACGAACAGTAATACTGTGCATTGACGGTCTGCCGTGGAGGAACGTAATGCGTTAGGATAACACCATCGCAGTCGAACACGAGAATCACCATAACTTTAGACCGCTCCATTCGCACCATCAACAGAACAGGCTCTGCTAACGGCATACTACGCCTTCCACATCGCTGGCAACGGGTTCTACACAACGCTGGTGACTACTCTGAAGGACAGTAACAGATGCAAACATGTAACTCTTTTGTATCGGTTGTGAATAAATAGTTGGCACTATTTAAGTTCCAACCCTCGTATATACAAACGCTAGCTCACACAAAGATCCGTACCTAAAGACTGGAAAATTGCTAAAGTCACACCAATACCAAAAAAGGGAAGTAGAAGTAATCCGCTGAATTACAGGCCCATATCACTAACGTCGATTTGCAGTAGGGTTTTGGACATATGCTGTGTTCGGACACTATGAAGTACCTGGAAGTAAACGATTTATTGACACCACAGTCAGCACGGATTCCGAAAATATCGTTCTTGTGAAACACAACTACCGCTTTATACTCATGAAGCAATGCGAGGTGTCGACAGGGGATGTCAAATTGATTCCATATTTTTAGATTTCCAGAAGGCTTTCGCCACCGTTCCTCACAAGCGTCTTCTAACCTAACTGCTTGCCTATGGAATATCGCCTCAGTTGTTCCACTGGATTTGTGATTTCCTGTCAGAAAGGTCACAGTTCGTAGTAACAGACGGGAAGTCATCGAGTAAAACAGAAGCAATATCCGAAGGAGGTGTTATAGGCCCTCTATTGTTCCTGATCTACAGGTGTATTAACGACACAGAGTAGCCGTCTCAGATTATGTTCAGATTATGCTGTCATTTACCGTCTTGTAAAGTCATCAGATGACCAAAACGAATTGCAAAATGATTTAGATATCTTTATGGTGCGAAAAGTGGCAAATGACGCTGAATAAAGATAAGTGTGAAATTATTAACATGAGTACTAAAGGAAATCCGCTGAATTTCGATTACGCGATAAGTCACACAAATCTGAAGGCTGTAAATTCAACTAAATACTTAGGGAATACAATTACAAATAACCTAAATTGGAACAACCACATACACTATGTGATCAAAAGTATCCGGACACCTGGCTGAAAATGACTTACAGGTCCGTGGCGCCCTCCATCCGTATGCTGGAATTCAGTGTGGTGTTGGCCCACCCTTTGCCTTGATGACGGCTTCCACTCCCGCAGGCATACGTTCACTCAGGTGCTGGAACGTTTCTTGGGGAATGACAGCCCATTCTTCACGGAGTGCTGCACTCAGGAGAGAGGTATCGATGTCGGTCGGTGAGGCCTGGCACGAAGTCGGCGTTCCAAAACACCCCAAAGGTGTTCTGTAGGATTCAGGTCAGGACTCTCTGCAGGCCAGTCCATTACAGGGATGTTACTGTCGTGTAACCACTCCGACAGAGACCATGCATTATAAACAGTTGCCCGATCGTGTTGAAAGATGCAATCGCCATCCCCGAATTGGTCTTCAACAGTGGAAAGCAAGAAGGTGCTTAAAACATCCATGTAGCCCTCTGCTGTGATAGTGCCACACAAAACAACACACGCTGCCATATGACGTTCATCGGGCATTCGCCATACCCACACCCTGCCATCCGATGGCCACAATGTAATTGGAAATTTGTGGTAAAGACTTATGGGACCAAACTGCTGAGGTCATCGGTCCCTAAGCTTACACACTATTTAAACTAACTTTAACTTACGCTAAGGACGACACACGCACCCATGGTCGAGGGAGGACTGTAACCTCCCACAGGGGAAGCCGCTCAACAATGTGTACCGTGATTCGTCACTCCACACAACGCTTTTCCACTGTTCAAAAAATGGTTCAAATGGCTCTGAGCACTATGGGACTTAAATTCGGAGGTCATCAGTCCCCTAGAACTTAGAACTACTTAAACCTAACTAACCTAAGGACATCACACACATCCATGCCCGAGGCAGGATTCGAGCCTGCGACCGTAGCGGTCGTGCGGTTCCAGATCGCTACGCCTACAACCGCTCGGCCACCCCGGCCGGCCACTGTTCAATCGTCCAATGTTTACGCTACTTACACCAAGCGAGCCGTCGTTTGGCATTTACCGGCGTGATGTGTGGCTTATGAGCAGTCGTTCAACCATGAAATCAAGTTTTCTCGCCTCTCGCCTAACTGTCATAGTACTTGCAGTGGATCCTGATACAGTTTGAAATTCCTGTGTGATGGTCTGGATAGATGTCTGCCTATTACACGTTACGACCCTTTTCAACTGTCGGCAGTCTGTCAGTTAACAGACGTGGTCGGCCTGTACGCTTTTGTGCTGTACGTGTCCCTTCACGTTTCCACTTCACTATCACATTGGAAACAGTGGACCTAAGGATGTTCAGGAGTGAGGAAATATCGGGTGCAGACGCATGATGCAAGTGACACCCAATCACCTGACCACGTTCGAAGTCCGTGAATTTCGTGAAGCGCCCCATTCTGCTCTCTCACGATGTCTAATGACTACTGAGGTTGCTGATATGGAGTACCTGGCAGTAGGTGGCAGCACAATGCACCTAATATGAAAAACGTATGTTTTTTGGGGCGTCCGGATACTTTTAATCACATAGTGTAGAAAATGTTGTGGGTAGAGCAAACCAAAGACTGCTATTCATTGGCAGAACACTTAGAATGTGCAACAGGTCTACTAAAGACATTGCTTACACCGCGCTTGTCCGCCCTGTTCTGGAGTATTGCTGTGTACTGTAAGACCCGCATCGGGTGGGACTGACGTGTGAGAAGTTAAAGAAGGGC
The DNA here is from genome assembly GCF_023864275.1 of Schistocerca cancellata. NCBI lineage: Eukaryota > Metazoa > Arthropoda > Insecta > Orthoptera > Acrididae > Schistocerca > Schistocerca cancellata. Next base: position 148,518,954 of record NC_064629.1, read on the forward strand.
AGCTCGTTTTGTATTATCGCGAAGTAGGGGAGATAGTGCCACAGACATGATACGTGAATTGGAGTAGCAATCATTAAAACAAAGGCGTTTTTCGTTCCGACGGGATCTACTCATGAAATTTCAATCACCAGTTTTCTCCTCCGATTGCGACAACATTCTGTTGTCACCCAACTACATAGGGAGAAATGATCATCACGGTAAAATAAGAGAAATCAGGGCTCGCACAGAAAAATTCTAGTGCTTGTTTTTACTGCGCGTCTTTCGAGAGTGGAACGGTAGAAAGACATCTTGAAGGTGGTTCATTCAACCATCTGCCAAGCACTTTATTGTGAATAGCAGAATAATAACGTAGATGTAGCAACAGGTACGAGGTGCTACTTGGTGTTGATAACACTTCTAACTGGCTCTGGGCGCTATGGGACTTAACTTCTGAGGTCATCAGTCCCCTAGAACTAAGAACTACTTAAACCTAACCTAACCTAAGGGCATCACACACATCCATGCCCGAGGCAGGATTCGAACCTGCGAACGTAGCGGTCGCGCGGTTCCAGACTGTAGCGCCTAGAACCGCTCGGGCACCCGGTCGGCAAAACTTCTAAGCTAGCATGGAATGCCTCTCTTCTTGGCACAGCGGCCGATTCTCCCGCCCAGTCCGGAAATGCAGAGGGTGGGTATGCTAGACATTGGGAGCTCCAACGTTTGGGGGGGGGGGGGGGGGTGATGGAGTCTATCAGGGAAACAGCACGCAGGGTTGGAAATAATGCCAGTGTGCACTCGGTATGTTTTCCGGGGGTCGCCGTCCATGAAGTGGAGGCCCTAGCGGCAGCTATCGAGCTCACTGTGGTGCCGCCTGCAACATAGAGGCACATGTCGCCACCAATGACGCCAACTCTTGGGGTCTGAGGCCATCTTCGGCTCCTTTCGGAGGATGACCAATTTGGTGAAGGAAATTCGCATCGCACGCGGGGTGCAAGCTAAACTGCCTATTTGTAGAGTCGTACCCAGGACTCTGCGACGGTACCGGCTGTGAATTTTCCGACCTCCGCTGCACTACATGCAGAAAACGGCTACTAGGGTAGCAGAGTACGTCCGGCGCGCACGTGGAGGTTTTATAGGTTAGAGAAATCCCCTCCCTCCTTCGGATCAGAGACGAACTGCCTGCTAAAATAGAAGTTACATTAGCCAGAGGTTTTCAGAGAATGCTCGTCTTCGCATATCGGATATAGAAAAAAATTGATATGATATCAGTAAACTACAGAAGCATCCAAGAAAAGGTCCCAGAATTAGAATAGTTTATTGAAGGTTATAATACCCAGATGGTATTAGGAACAGAAAGTTGGTTGAAATCGAAAGTGAACAGCAACGAAATTTTAAGTTCAGATTGGAATATTTATCGTAAGGGTAGGTTAGTCATCAATGGTGGCAGTGTATTTACTTCAGTAAAGAAGTCAATAATATTTAGCGAGGCTATCATGGATCCCGAATGTTAATTCATCTGGGTACATTTAAGCATCAAAGTTCGGTCGAAAATATTAATCGAATGCTTTTATAGACCGCCTGGGTCAGGAGCTGTACCGATAAGCGCTTCAGAGAGAACATCGTTAGTGATTTTCCTGATTATGGTGTTGTACTAGGGGGTGATTTCAACTCGGCAGGTATAGATTGGCAGCGTCACGCTGTCAAAACTGATGCCAGAGGCAAGGTTTCGTGTGACATCATTCTGAATGTCTTCTCCGAAAATTACTCTGAGCGGATAGTTAGCGAACCAAGTCGAGAGGGCCACATCTTAGACCACCTGCCAACGAATAGACATGAAGTTATTGAATTAGTTAACGTAGAGGAAGGTATCAGTGAGTATAAGGCTGTGATAGCAACTATGACTACGGGTTTTACAAGGAATGTCACAAAAGGTAGGAAGATCGTTCAATACGCCTTAGACAAGTCTATTTCGAGTAAAATCTTAAGGAATGGGAGATGTCCACTGCGGTTTAATAGCACTGTTAGAAAACTGCTCCGTAAACAATGAGAGCTACGTCTCAGATTCAAGAGAAGTGAAAGCCTAGCTGAAGAACAAAAGCTGAGGGAGCGAAAATTAGCGTAAGGAGAGCAATGAGAGAAGCGTTAAGTGATTTTGAAAGTGCAACGTTGTCAACCGATCTGAGTAAAAACACTAAGAGGTTTACGAACGACGGAATGGCAGATAGTGAGATAACCGATTGCGGAATAGAAGGGCAACTACAATCGCGTAGTGGAGGAAAGGCATCAGAACCAGATGAGATACCTACAAAGATCTACGAAGATTATGCTAAAGACGTTGCTCCCCTTGTAGCTGCAGTTTATCGCAGATTGCTGGAGCAACTAAGGGTACATGGCAACTGGAGAAAAGCTGAGGTCATTTCCGCAGATGGGCCGCACGACAGATCCATACATTTTACCGTTGACATCAATCTGTAGCAGAATTATGCAACATGTTTTATGCTGAAGACTATAGAGATCTGCGAAACTGGGATCGCTCTGTTCCTCCATGAGGATCAATAGCGCTGTAGACAACGGCGCTCAGGTTGATCCGTGTTCCTCGACTTCAGGAAGGCATCTGACACCGTCCCGCGCTGTCGTTTAGTGAAAAAAAAAATAAATACGTGTCTACGGAGTACGGGACCAGATCCGCAACTGGATTCAAGACATCCTTGCAGATAGAACTCAATACGTCGCACTTAACGGAACAAAGTCGACAGATGTGAAGGTAATTATGGGGTACCCTAAGGGAGTGTGATGACAATGTTACTGTTTGTAATGTATATAAATGGTCTAGCAGAAAACTTCGGGAGCTCTTTAGGAGCAGATAATGTGGTAGTCTATAAAAAAGTAGCTACGCCAGAAGACAGTACAGATTTGTGAAATGACCTACAGAGGATTGTTGATTGGTGCAGGCTCTAGCAGTTGATGCTGAATGTAAATAAATGTTACATATTGTCCATAGATAGATAAAGAAAGCCACTACTGTACAACTACACTATCAATGACAAATTGTTGGAAATACTATCTATCGTAAAATATCTAGGAGTAGCTATCTGCCGCGCGGGATTAGCCGAGCGGTCTGAGGCGCTGCAGTCATGGACTGTGCGGCTGGTCCCGGCGGAGGTTCGAGTCCTCCCTCGGGCATGGATGTGTGTGTGTTGTCCTTAGGATAATTTAGGTTAAGTAGTGTGTAAGCTTAGGGACTGATGACCTTAGCAGTTAAGTCCCATTTGATTTCACACACATTTGAGTAGCTATCTATAGCGATCTTATGTGGAATCACCACACAAAACAAATAGCAGGGAAAGCAGATGCCAGACTAAGAGTCGCAGGAAAAATCTTAAGGAAATGTGACTAGTCCATGAAACAAGTGGCTTACAACGCTTCTGTTCGATTCTTGAGAATTGTTCATCAATTTGAGACCCTTACCAGGTAGCACTGACAGAAGAGAGAGAAAAGATCCAACGAAGAGCGGCGCGTTTCGTGATAGGAATGTTAAATGGGCGCGAAAGCGTTGCCGAGATGCTCAAAAAATGCCATTGGCACATGTTACAAGAGGGTCGTTGTGCATCATCGAGAGATTTACTACTGAAATTTCGATAGAGCACTTTCCGGGAAGAGTTGGACATCATATTACTTCCTCTTTTATATTCCTTGCGTAATGACTACGACGAGAAAATTCGAGAAATTAGAACCAATACAGAGGCTTACCGACAATCATTCTTCTCACAGGCCATTCACGTGTGAAACAAGTAAGGAGTGGGGGATCAGTTGGTGGTACCAGAAGAGCCCTCCGCCAATCACCATCAGATCACTTGCGGAGTATGATGCAGCTGTAGAGTAGAAATCGTGAGCAGTGGGGTCTGAATGTGGAAGTGGGAGTGCGTTTGAAGGTCACTTTCGTACGTTCCTCTTGAATACCTCTGAAACTACAGCCTATAGCGAAAACGTATCAGAGTACAATATTTAACTACATTAAATTTCCTACGAATATGCTCTGCTCATTTTTTCTGTAGGACTAACAGGTCGCGCGTAGCGAGCGAGAGAATATGAAAACTCACGCGTGGTTTATGAAAGAACATTGCGAATTGCATAAAACGACAGCGATGGGGGGGGGGGCTGAAACATCCTATACAATTCTACTTTCTATCTTCCGGCGATATTGACACTTCATTTGCTGTAAGAGGTCCACTCACCACCAGTGAGTAGGCCTGCATACTTGTGCCAACACAGGTTGTAACTTCGGTTCTGGAGTGAATGTTCACACGGGTATCTGCATCACCTAGCCATTGCTATCACTATGTGGATCACAGAGGAAACATAGAGCAATTCATTTGAATGCCTATCTGTTACAACACTGAACAATTTGCACATTTCATTTTGGTGTAGCGTGTCCCATACGCTTTTGCCTCTGAGGGCAACCTTTTCAATTTCAGGACTTACAACATGATCGTTGCACAGAGGCACTCTCGTATACCGGACAGTTCCACACCCAGTATACACATACAATGGCGTCCAAAATTAAATCAACAAACCGCTATTTCCCCGTCCTGTGTCTAATTCACGATATAATCATACAAACTGTTAAAACATGTCCGTATGATCGTGTTCTCCACGGAAGATGGCATTCCGGTCAATGGACAACCTGGCTAACGACGATTTATCAAACGGGATAGTGTTTGCTGGATAATCCGACATCCACAGTCGCTGTGTATACAGTCACAGACTGTGCAGTATGGCACAGAGAAGACGCCTACGAGACACTCTGCGGTGGAGGGCCACAGGAAGAATGGAAGCAGGTCAGTCGCAAACTGATGGCTCAATGTAGATCGTTGTGTTGTTTCTCGATGCCACGGCAGTTTATATCTCGAAGACCAGGGCAGAGCCGACCACATGTGACATCAGAAAGAGTATACGTTTATTTGGCTATAAGGGCACGACGATACCGAGTTAGCACGGCACGGCAACTGGCATCTGACCCGGCAGCATCCACTGGACGTATAGTGTCGAGGCAAATGATGTACAGAAGGCTTCAGCAGATTGGTTTTTATTGTCGGTGACATGCTGTATGTCTACCTCTGCCGCGTCTTCACAGAAGGGAATGTCTAGAGTGGAGTCGTTAACATGCCAACTGGACGGTCGAACATTGGTCCATTGTTCTTTTCACACGTGAGTCCTGATTTGGTCTGGAGAGTGATTCCAGATGGATTCGCATCTGGAGGGAACTTGGAGCATGATTTTGGAAATCAAACATATTGAAAAGAGACATATCGAGGAGAATCCTTAATGGTGTGGTCAGGGATTATGTTGACCACTCAAACACCTCCTCATGAAACTGTAAGGGTAAATCGGCAGGGTTTAGCTGCCCTAGATACCATGACGAGGTCTTGGGACCTCATGTGCGATTGTTGCGAGGCCGAACTTCGTATTGAAGGACGATAATGCTCGATCAGTGGTTGGTGTTTTTTTGGAAACGGAAGATACTGCACGCATGGCGTGACTTCCTCGCTCTCCCGATTTGAGCCCCCACAGAGCATGTCTGAGATGCACGAGGGAGAAGGATTGCATCCTGTCAGCATCCATCAATCACTCTTCAAGACTTGGGGGCAGCTCTACACAAAGAATGGGAGTTGTTGACTCTACATGAGATTGATGGCATCACTCACAGCATGCCCCGTCGTTGTCAGGCCTGTACTGCAGCCACAGGAGGTCACATCCCATACTGAGCACATTAAACAGTTGTCGGGATGTGTGTGTGCAAATCAGTTACGTAAGGAAAAAAACGAAGAGCATTTTTGTCTACCGTTATGCGAGCCGCAGTTGTTTAAGTTCACTACTTTTCACATTGTTTCTACTTTACTGTTTTGTGGGAAAATACTTGTAAACGCAACCTTGCAAAATTTCCGTTTGTTGCTTTAATTTTGGACACCAGTGTATAATGTAAACAAAATAGCCACTTAATAAAGTGTATTACAGTCCTGGTTGGTTGCAGATGCTACATCCTGCACCGCTTCACGACGATTTTAGAAGATGAAGTTCCATTCTTCTTGTCTTTGTTTAGACCCATCCATCTCCTACCATGCCTTACCGATCCCTTTGTGCGATTGCCGTTTACTGTCGATTATTTTGACCACTAACTGCTTCCACCCTATCTGGATTTGTGTTACGTAGGTAGTATATTGCTCTAAGGCTCCTAATGTGGATGTTAGTCTTAATAGTCTAGTATTGGTGTCGAATATAATCATAAACGGCAGAACAAACTAACCTTCTTGTTAAAAAATACATAAAACCTGAGAAATGCACCTGCTGCTAAACAGACATCTTCCTCTAAGATATTCCTCTCCATTTCAGTATAGCACCTCTAACCTGAATTTATCAATCACAACGTGCACTGTTAGCAAGCAACAGATTTCAATGAACGCGAGAGCTTCAACTGCATAAAAGTCACAGAAAGCATTTACTGTGTGCCCTGTTCGCCTGAATTTCATTTGCATTACAACCCGACCATTATAGTTCACCTGAATTTCTTATACTGAGAAACTGGCACTGCGGTTACGACACTTGACTCGTATTATGTAGGTGTGAGAATCAAATTCCCGTGTGACGACCATATTGGAGTCTACCTTGTTCTCCTACATCATTTAAGGCAAATGTCGGAGTGGTTGCTTCCACGAGACCACCATCAATTTCCTTCCCCAAAATTTTCTACCTCTGCGCTGTATCTAATGACGTTTAGGTTGACGGGGTGTTAAACTGTTAATTTCTTCGTTCCCTCGGTCCACAAATGAGGACCTTAGTTCATTTTTTTTCTCCGTAAATAGCTCAGATACTTGTAAATCTTAATTTATGAACAGTCCTACAAACTAGCGAGATTTTTTCACACTAAATTCAATGAAACTTTAGTATTTGAAGACAATTTTTCCGTTAAACACAGTGCTGATTTAATAAATAAGTTAAAAATGATTGAGTAAGCCCCTTCCTCGCAGTTGATTTTCTTTGAAATTGTAAGTTTGTATACTGATGTTCCGGTTAGTCTTCACTCTCAAAATCATTGAACATAATATCCAGCGAATAAAAAATTAACGGAGCTACAAGTATCTGAACTACTGACTTTCTTACATACAGTACCGAATAACAGTTAGCTTCAGTTCAATGGGAAACTGTATGAGCAACCATTCGGTTTAGCTGCATGATGTCCGTTAGATGCAATTCTATGAGATATTTTCGTAAGTCCGTTAGAAGAAAATTTTCCCAAGAGGGTTTTGGAAGAGTATGATTCCTTTCTTCGCTTGTTACATAGACGACATACCCTCAGTGCTTAATGGCAGTGAGCAATATCTAAAACAGGTGTTCCTCGATTTCATCATCCAACTATCATGAGAAAATTAATTTCACAGAAGAAATACAAAACGATAACAGAGAACCTAGTTTCCTAGATTTGAAATTAAGGTTAAAGAAATAAAATCAGCTTTAACATTTTCCGTACACCTACTTCCGCAGATGACATCATCCCAGCTGACTCCTGTAATCCACAAACCCACAAAATCGCTTATTTCCACTCTGCAATGCGTCGCGCACCGTACTCTCCTTTAGAACAGAACTGTTTCCAAGAGGAATTATCCTTAATTATATCCTCTGCAATTAACATGGATATGACCCTAGGTTAGTTGATCATATTTTAAAGAAATAAAAAAAAAACAGCTGTTAGGTGATCAACTTTACGCAACAGCAGCTCCATGAGAGAAAGTGAGAGTAATACGTGTATTTGTATACCATTTTTGGGAAACGTATCGCACAGGATAAGTAGACTGTTACACAAAAAATATGGCCGCAGGGTTGCTTTCTCTGTAAACAACAGTCCAAAACAAAAAATTATCCCATCCTATCAAAACACAAGAAGATCGTATAACTAACACTGGTGTTTACAAAATTACATGTAATGACTGCCCTGACGTTTTCATACGAGGACAGGCCGTTTAACACTGACAATGTTGAGTGTTTATGGAACAAGTTCAAGGCAACCGTTAAATGCGTTTTAGACAGGTACGTGCCGAGCAAAACTGTGAGGGACGGGAAAAACCCACCGTGGTACAACAACAAAGTTAGGAAACTACTGCGAAAGCAAAGAGAGCTTCACTCCAAGTTTAAACGCAGCCAAAACCTCTCAGACAAACAGAAGCTAAACGATGTCAAAGTTAGCGTAAGGAGGGCTATGCGTGAAGCGTTCAGTGAATTCGAAAGTAAAATACTAGGTACCGACTTGACAGAAAATCCTAGGAAGTTCTGGTCTTACGTTAAATCAGTAAGTGGCTCGAAACATCATGTCCAGACACTCTGGGATGATGATGGCATTGAAACAGAGGATGACAAGCGTAAAGCTGAAATACTAAACACCTTTTTCCAAAGCTGTTTCACAGAGGAAGACCGCACTGCAGTTCCTTCTCTAAATCCTCGCACCAACGAAAAAATGGCTGACATTGAAATAAGTGTCCAAGGAATAGAAAAGCAACTGGAATCACTCAACAGAGGAAAGTCCACTGGACCTGACGGGATACCAATTCGATTCTACACAGAGTACGCGAAAGAACTTGCCCCCCTTCTAACAGCCGTGTACCGCAAGTCTCTAGAGGAACAGAAGGTTCCAAATGATTGGAAAAGAGCACAGGTAGTCCCAGTCTTCAAGAAGGGTCGTCGAGCAGATGCGCAAAACTATAGACCTATCTCTCTGACGTCGATCTGTTGTAGAATTTTAGAACATGTCTTTTGCTCGAGTATCATGTCGTTTTTGGAAACTCAGAATCTACTATGTAGGAATCAACATGGATTCCGGAAACAGCGATCGTGTGAAACCCAACTCGCATTATTTGTTCATGAAACCCAGAAAATATTAGATACAGGCTCCCAGGTAGATGCCATTTTCCTTGACTTCCGGAAAGCGTTCGATACAGTTCCGCACTGTCGTCTGATAAACAAAGTAAGAGCCTACGGAATATCAGACCAGCTGTGTGGCTGGATTGAAGAGTTTTTAGCAAACAGAACACAGCATGTTGTTCTCAATGGAGAGACATCTACAGACGTTAAAGTAACCTCTGGCGTGCCACAGGGGAGTGTTATGGGACCATTGCTTTTCACAATATATATAAATGACCTAGTAGATAGTGTCGGAAGTTCCATGCGGCTTTTCGCGGATGATGCTGTAGTATACAGAGAAGTTGCAGCATTAGAAAATTGTAGCGAAATGCAGGAAGATCTGCAGCGGATAGGCACTTGGTGCAGGGAGTGGCAACTGACCCTTAACATAGACAAATGTAATGTATTGCGAATACATAGAAAGAAGGATCCTTTATTGTATGATTATATGATAGCGGAACAAACACTGGTAGCAGTTACTTCTGTAAAATATCTGGGAGTATGCGTGCGGAACGATTTGAAGTGGAATGATCATATAAAATTAATTGTTGGTAAGGCGGGTACCAGGTTGAGATTCATTGGGAGAGTCCTTAGAAAATGTAGTCCATCAACAAAGGAGGTGGCTTACAAAACACTCGTTCGACCTATACTTGAGTATTGCTCATCAGTGTGGGATCCGTACCAGATCGGGTTGACGGAGGAGATAGAGAAGATCCAAAGAAGAGCGGCGCGTTTCGTCACAGGGTTATTTGGTAACCGTGATAGCGTTACGGAGATGTTTAACAAACTCAAGTGGCAGACTCTGCAAGAGAGGCGCTCTGCATCGCGGTGTAGCTTGCTCGCCAGGTTTCGAGAGGGTGCGTTTCTGGATGAGGTATCGAATATATTGCTTCCCCCTACTTATACCTCCCGAGGAGATCACGAATGTAAAATTAGAGAGATTAGAGCGCGCACAGAGGCTTTCAGACAGTCGTTCTTCCCGCGAACCATACGCGACTGGAACAGGAAAGGGAGATAATGACAGTGGCACGTAAAGTGCCCTCCGCCACACACCGTTGGGTGGCTTGCGGAGTATAAATGTAGATGTAGATGTAAAGTACGACATCAAGAGCACCTGCTAGATAAAGGTGGGGGAAATGTGTACAATTCCATTTTGCTGAACATCTGCTGCTTCTCCAACACTCGCCATGGAGACTAGACGACTTAGAACTTTCACATAACGAAACTGAAGGTTAGAGGCTTTACCTGTTTGAAGAATTAAAGATTTTTAAACATTTTGCTCACAAAGATGGATCCATTTTAAATGAACAGGTGCAACTCAAAAATAGAAATTTTCTAGATAATTTCAGACCCCTGGTTTCGTTAACGTAACAGAGAAGTAGCTCGATCTTCCATATGATTATTCGATACGTCATTTTCCTCTTCCGTTAATGCTAGAAGTACTTGTGTTTCTTGTTTTTTTATGATCGAAATGTGTATCTAGCGGTTTTGATGTTCAAAATGTTTTCAGATGTGTTATATTTATGAATTATACACGTTTCACTATCCTCCTCATTCCCTCATCTCTCTCCACCCCATTTCCTCCTCTCCCTCCATCCCAATAACCCCCACTAACCCTCCCCCCTTCTATCGCTGATCTTTTTGTTGTTGTTTTGTATTTGCACTATCTCATAGTTTATGTAATTTGTTTTTGTCACAATAACTTTTTCTAGATGGTAACGTCTTATTTGTTACCATATTATGCCCGCCCGGCTAGCCGTGCGGTGTTACGCACCGCTTCCCGGGCGGGAAGGCGTGCCGGTCCCCGGCACGAATCCGTCCGGCTGATTAGTGTTGAGGTCCGGTGTCCGGCCAGCCTGTGGATGGTTTTTAAGGCGGTTTTCCATCTGTCTCCGCGGATGAGGGCTGGTTCCCCTTATTCCGCCTCAGTTACACTATGTCGGCGATTGTTGCGCAAACACTGTCTCCACGTACGCGTACACCCTAATTTCTCTAGCACGCAAACATTGGGGTTACACTCGTCTGAAGTGAGACGTTCCCGGGGGGTCCACTTGGGGGCCGAACCGCACAATAACCCTGGGTCCGTTGTGGGGCGTCGGTGGGGTGAGTGGACTGCTGTAGCCTGCTGTGAGGTTGTGTACAACTGAGGGCTACGGCGGGGACGGAGCCTCTCCGCCGTTTCTAGGTCCCCAGCTCCATACATACATACCATATTACTAATTTTAAATATGTACGCAGCTAAATTTGATTTGGTTTTTAATGTCATAATTTTAATGTTAACATTTTAAGCAAGTTTGGCATAAACATGTTAATTCACTATCCAGCACACTCCTCGTGCATACTACCAGTGCGACCTCTTGTCGGAAGGTTTCCTTAGCCCAAGCGTTACGTAAGTGACGTTAGTGCACTAACTGTTTAACCATGTTGTGCATGTTTTAATTACTATGGAGGTGAAATTTAATGCCTGACGCCCTTCGGATATAATTTGACGAATCTCTGCCAGAATAACTTCCTGTATTCGTAGCGATAATGCTTCATTTCTAAAAAATGATGTTCCGGAAGTGTGACCTTTCAGGGGGTGTTTTAGAAATTCAGCCATTTGAGAATGTATTGTAACGCTTTTCTGAGCATTTTAAAAGTGTGAATGCAATCTTTGTTTTACATCATCTCAACCGGAGCAAAAGTTCTATCGTATCACATATTAAAATCTGTGTTTATGATTTGTTTTGTTTTTGTCAGAGGTACCGGTACAGCGTACCAGCGCGTTCTGTCACAAATTGTATATCACCGTTAACCTGTTTGGATTGTCACTACTTCCTTCTGAAGAATACGTTTTTATAAACGTTGAAACCATGGTAAATGAGTTTAAATAAACCTTCCAATTTCCTGGGAATTTTTTTTTTATCTCAGGAGTGAAGAGATTAAGTAGTTACTTCAGATTTACTCCCATGTCAATAAGGGTCGTTAAACATCAATGTTTCTTTCGCAGACAATAAGACATGTGACTCGTTTACTCTGCCACTTGCGGACTCCAGCGAAAACAGTGTAAATACTTTTCTTTCCTTCCCCATTAACCGATAACACCTTTTCTTCCTCATTAACCGATAACACATTTCACTGATATCGTAACTTCTTATGTACCTGAAACGTTCTTCTTCGTTAATGAGAACGAGTGCACTTCCACCGGTGGAATGTTTCACCAGAGAAAATTAGCGGGGAAATGGCATACTGTTTATATAAAATGACAAGAACGAACTTTTAAACTCAAATCGTATAATACCTTATATAATTTTTGTGTACTAGGCGAACTATAGCAGAACTAAAATTAAAAAACAGGTGTTGCACAGAAGAGAGTTTCACCGAGATGGAAGTGAAAGCATTCAGTGAATACGTCTGCGGGTAGCAACTCGATCTCGTCAAGAACAAAGCTCTGAACAGCGTATGTATTGCATCGGAAAGTTAGTCCAGAGACTAAGGAGCCTCATAAATAGTAATCAGATGCGCTACTATTCGATTCACAACAGGTGCGGAAATGGCAAAACATTCTTCTGTGCGACTTACTAAGTACTTGCGTAATGCGTAACTCGCTTTGAAACTGTATGAGCGTGTGCCAGATGCAGAGCTGGTTAAATCCGTCAGAGACAGAAACGCGTGTTCCGAGCCAACTTTCGTTATGAAAATTTTTGTTGCAATTTCATATCCCGTTAACAGCGAATCTTACAAGAGGGAACGCTGTCTCAGTGTGGAAAAGGACGGGGAATGGAAATCGTCGTGGTCATTTTGCAAGGAACTAGTGTCTCTCCCTCCAATATTCCATCACCTTCATGACGCAGATTTTTTTATACACTGAGGTGACAAACGTCATGGGATAACTCCTAATATCGTACCAGACCACCTTTAGCCCGGCGAAGTGCCGCAGCTCGACGTGGCATGGACACAAGTCGTTGGAAGTCTCGAAATGGCTCTGAGCACTATCGGACTTAACATCTGAGGTCATCAGTCCCATAACTTAGACCTGTCGAGCGGCACTCGTGTCGGTCGTCTGCTGCCATAGTCAATTACCGCCAAATTTCGCCGCACTGTCCTAACGGATACGTCGGTCGTACGTCCTACAATGATTTCTGCGGTTACTTCACGTAGCGTTTCTTGTCTGTTAGCACTGACCACTATACGCGAAAGCCACTGATCTCGGTGGTTAAGAGAAGGCTGTCGGCCACTGCGTTTTCCGTGGTGAGAGGTAAGGCACTGTGGATCTCGGAATACTTAATTCCCTAACGATTTCCGAAATGGAATGTTCCATGCATCTGACTCCAACTAATATTCTGCGTTCAGAGACTGTCAATTCTTGTTGTACGGCCATATTGACGCCGGAAATCTTTTCACATGAATCGCCTGAGTACAAATGACAGCTCCGGCAATGCACTAACCTTTTACACCTTGCGTACGCGAAGCTGTCGCCATCTGTATATGTTCATATCGCTATCCCACGACTCGTCACCTCCGTGTATTTCATCGCAAATTTATGAATAAAGCAAATAAATTTTAACTATATTACGATTTTTTTAAATTTCTTATGTAGATGATGTATACAAGAAATAATTATAAAAAAGTAAACATGAAAATATAACATAATGAAGGAAACGTAAGTCGTAGCTTAATATAATATTCACCGACTTCCTATGAAGAATTCAGAATTGCACACGGTAGCAACTGACGAACGAAATAAATTTTTACTTTACGTATCTTGCAAGGCTGGCTGGTGTGGCCGAGCGGTTCTAGGCGCTTCAGTCTGGAACCGCGCGGCCGCTACGGTCGCAGGTTCGAATCCTGCCTCGGGCATGGATATGTGTGATGTCCTTATGTTAGTTAGGTTTAAGTAGTTCTAAGTTATAGGGGACTGATGACCTCAGATGTTAAGTCCCATAGTGCTCAGAGCCATTTAAACCATTTTTTTTCTCTTGCAAGTGGAACAGGGAACTTTTAAATACTTGAATGTAACTTACACTAAAAAAAATTGCAGTAACTGTCTTTACTCATAGTGTCGTCAACAACATCAAAGTCACGTCCACCCACAGCATAACCTGCCCCCGGCGTATTATGCTGCCAGACGTTTTTACAGTTTTGAAGTGTGCCACACACGCACCCCACCATGAGATTTTTAAATACATATTAAATCATCTTTAAGTCTCAAATACATCTTCTCGCAACTCACGATCTTCAGTCCCATGGTTGACCACAATATTATACTGCTTGACTGTCGCTACTCGTCCATTAGTTATGTGCATAACGTCTCTTAGCGGACTTTCTTCTCACTTTGCTCATAAAGTCTAGCGGTCAATTCAAGCAGGTTTAAGAGAGCGTTTACCTTTGCCTTACACGTGACGAGATGACTTTGCTTAACAACTAAGCTTCCCTGCTTGGTCTCGAATCGTTTTCTGTGAGTGTACAAAGGCGCCAACAGCGGAATAGGGTATCTTTAAAAACGCATGTTTCCCTTTATCGAGACAACAGATCATCAGCTGGCGCTACTCGTTAGAGGTGCTCGATCCCTTTCGTACCGAATCATGTTTCACATCGCTGTAGCTGTGAAGAGAGAACCACTGGAATACTAACAAGATGTACAAGTGACATTCTTTTGCTATTATATCGAGGAAAAGACGCCTCTGCCATCGATGGCAGAATACTAAATAGAGGTAAATTAGCTGCAGATGAGGGCCAGCAAGGGAAATATTGCCTATAAGTTGTAAGTTAGGAATTTTGATATAGGTACTGTAAATAGCGATTTTAGGGACATACTGTCTTCGGGCGATTACGTATGTTCCATCTTCTCCATTTAATTTCTAGAATATGGTAAATTAATTTTGATATAACAAGATAGTGAAACACTGTTGGTAAGAGTTCAATAACGATAATTACGACGGGATATGCAATCGTTTTCGGGAGAAACTGGAGCAGTTCATACTTTATATGGGGACTGGTGGGTAGCATATGAAAAAACATTCTGAATAGTAAATTCAGGCATTTTACGGTATAAAATATAAATAAATTAATTAAAATGTGTCACTAACAGCTGTAGTCATATCCAACACGGGCATTTCTTCCGCACTCAAATTTCATTTTAAAAGCCGCGGTTGGGAGACCCGAAGGAGTCAGTTCCATGCACGGAAAGAATTTTCTCCTTTGTGCACACTGACGACTTCTATTCAGGGTACGTGTATGTTGTTATTAAGTTTTCTGCTTGTTGCATATGGCTGTGATGAGCAGGTGAAAATTGCAGCGTTGTGTGTTTTGTTGGTGGAAAACAGAAAGGCAGAGCCCGGAGCCGGAAAATAATCTGCTTCTCTGGAAAAGTACTTCGACTCTAGTGGTCTAGACGCCAATGGTAGGTTAAACCCTAGTCTCTCACCTTTCCTTTACGAATAGCATCTATGACGCCACAGAACTTGACGTCGCAATTCGGACGGACCAAAAACAGTGATAGATGCTCATATTCCACGGGCAGCTGCGGATATGTTAGGGATTTAAACCAAGGCAAAGGCGTATATACTGATTACAAAGGACAGTTGACCACCGCGGTTCCTCTCCTTGCTGGGCAGATCTCGAGCATGAAAATTTATTAAACGATAGAAATTCTGACGGGCTATCTACGGTTCAGGCGTCAATGAAATGGCGTTATTAGCGATCTCGGCTACGAAGGTAGACTATTATTTAAAGGTTCCATATGGCTATAATTACGTGCTCCAAAACGGGAAATTTTTATATATTTTCTGAGATGTGTTCGCGAGTGGCACGCCTATCAGAAATGTAACTCAAGCACACAGAGATGCTCATCGGAAATTTCGGCTGCTAGCAAAACAACACAGCCATCTTTTAAATTAATACGTTTGTTATGACATTCCACAATACCCTATTCCCTCAACCAGTGATTTATAAAGGTCTGCGGCAGTTTCAGCAATATAAATCTTCGTCAGCACAGCCAACACAACGATGCGAAATGCATGTGAAGTAGCTTTAGCAAAGTGGAAGAGAACTTTCTTCTTTGCAAGACGTGGACGTTTTGCCACAGTAGCATTCTTAAAGTTGCCTGGTAAGGAAACCTAACACTCTTTGTTAATGTTTCTTCCCTTGTCGCGGTAGTTTGTGGGCACCACACCTTCAAAATCTCAGAAAGTGGAACGTATGACATTCTTTGCAGCTGGAACCTCTTTTGCCTTCGGTGCACTTTTACCTTTTGTCACCAACAGTTTTTAAAAGCGTGGCGTCTCTAGCTTACAGTGATGCGCGTATTTGCATCTGCCATTAAGAAATGAAAGGTCCGCCCCTGTAGCGGAGTGCACAGCGTGGCTTGCTACCATGTGGAGGTCCCGGTTCGATTCCCGATACTGCCAGGGATTCTTCCTTCGAGTGAGGACAGGAACGGGGTACACTCAGTCCTGTGATGCCATTTGAGAAGCTACTTCGCCGAGCAGTAAGGGCTCTATGTCACGAAATCTGACAACGGTCGGGAGAGCGGTGTGCTGACCCCGCGCATCTCCACATCACATTCAACGACGCCATTGGCTGAGGTTGAAATAGCGGTCGATCGATGTCGATGGGTCCGCCACGGCCTGTGGACGGAGTTTACACTAACAAGGGAACCTCCCCATCGCACCCCCCTCAGATTTAGTTATAAGTTGGCAAAGTGGATAGGCCTTGAAAAACTGAACACAGATCAATCGAGAAAACAGGAAGAAGTTGTGTGGAACTATGAAAAAAATAAGCAAAATATACAAACTGAGTAGTCCATGCGCAAGATACGCAACATCAAGGAGAGTGTGAGGTGAGGAGCGCCGTGGTCCCGTGGTTAGCGTGAGCAGCTGCGGAACGAGGAGTCGTTGGTTCAAGACTTCCCTCGAGTGAAAAGTTTGCTTTCTTTATTTTCAGACAATTATTGTCTGTCCGTTCGTTCATTGACGTCTCTGTTCACTGTAATAAGTTTAGGGTCTGTGTTTTGCGACCGCACCGCAAAACCGTGCGATTAGCAGGAATAGTCTCTCTTCCGTGCGCTGTAGTCGACTGACGTCGCCTGTTTCGTGCAAAAAGAACGACTGTCAACAAATCTCTGTATAAGCTCCAGTTAATCTGATCTTACGGTCACGGTCTTTTCGTGACGCATGGGTCTTAGGACGTTATAAGCTGCTTCACTCGTCTTGAAACGAGTACGTTCAGAAGTTTAACAGCAGGCCACTCACTGACGTCCTTGCGCGAATCCGCGACGAAACGCGCAGCTGCCTTTTAATTTTTCATATTTCTTCTGTTACTCCTTCGCAGTGAGCGTTCCAGTATGAAACGGACTACCCAAGAACCAACGGAACGTTGGCTTCTTAAGGAAACTCCCTCGTGGATGAATAACACTTACTTTGGATATTTTTCTCATCCTTTGAAACAGGTGTGACAAAAAATGATTCAAATAGCTCTGAGCACTATGGGACTTAACTGCTGAGGTCATCAGTCCCCTAGAACTTAGAACTACTTAAACCTAACTAACCTAAGAACATCACACACATCCGCCCGAGGCAGGATTCGAACCTGCGACCGTAGCGGTCGCGCGGTTCCAGAACGCAGCGTCTAGAACCACTCGGCCACCCCGGCCGGCCAGGTGTGACAACTGCCTTCCCTACTTTTATGTTGCTGTTCGAAGTTAGCTAATGGCTCGAGTCCATAGGTACTTTCCCATTTCGGAGATTGAGCACAAATATACTACCTGATCAACAAGTAGCCGGACACACATTAGCAGACGTCTTCATGACAGCTTGAACTCTGCTGAAGCCACTCCCAATTAGAAGTCTGAATGTCCGTGGAGGATGACAGCCTATTCTTCCGCAAAAGCCTAACCTAGAGAAGGTAGTGATGTTGGAAGCTGGGGCCTGGAGCTACGTCGACCTTCAGACTCATCCCGATGCTGTTCCATTGCGTTCAGGTTGTCACTGTGGGCAGGTCAATCAATTAGAAGAAGGTTATTGCCCACAAACTGTTGCCTCACAGATACTGCTTTATGACAGGGTGCACTGTCATGATGATACAAATAATCATCATCTCCGGACTTCACTGTTGGCACTACACGTCTGACAAGTAACATTCTACAGACATCCGCTACATCCAAAGCTTTCCATCGTCCTTCCGCAGAGCATAGTGCAACATAGCATCAATCCAAATCACTAGATTCCGTTCACCTGCTGCCCAGTAGCGTCGCTCTTTATACCATTCCGTCACTTAGCACAGACTACAAAAACTTTCGACTTATGAGGACCTTAAACCCCGAAAGGTTTACCAGCAGCATGTCATCCGGTCGTGAAAGCCTTCATTCTGCACTGAAGCGCCGAAGAAACTGGTATAGGCATGCGTATTCAAATAAAGATATATGTAAATAGGCAGAATATGGCGCTGTGGTCGGCAACGCCTATACAACACAAGTGTCTTGTGCAGTTGTTACATCGGTTACTGTTGCTACAATCGCAGGCTATCAAGATTTCAGTGAGTTTGAACGTGATGTTATAGTGGCGCACGAGCGATGGGACACAGCATCTCGACGTAGCGATGAAGTGGCAATTTTCCGTACGACCATTTCACGAGTGTACCGTGAATATCAGAAAGCCGGTAAAACATCAAATCTCCGACATCTCTGCGGCCGGAAAAAGATTCTGCAAGAACGGGACCAACGACTACTGAAGACAATCGTTAACGTGACAGAAGTGCAACCCTTCCGCAGATTGCTGCAGATTTCAATGCCGCGCCATCAACAAGTGTCAGCGTGCGAACCATTCAACGAAACATCGATATGGGCTTTCGGAGCCGAAGGCCCATTCGGATACCACTGATGACTGCACGACACAAAGCTTTACGCCTCGCCAGTGTCCCGTCAACACCGACATTGGACTGTTGATGACTGGAAACATGTTGCCTGGTCGGTCGAGTCTCGTTTCAAATTGTATCGAGCGGATGGACGTGTACGGGTATGGAGACAACCTCATGAATCCACGGACCCTGCATGTCAACAGGGGAGTGTTCAAGGTGGTTGAGGCTCTGTAATAGGTGGGGCGTATGCAGCTGGAGTGATATTGGACCCGTGATACGACTTTCCGACGGACTTTGGTAATTCCAGCAAGACAATGCGACATACCACACGTCCAGAATTGCTACAGAGTGGCTCTAGGGACACTCTTCTGAGTTTAAACACTTCCGCTGGCCAACGAACTTCCCAGACATTAAAATTTTGAGCATACCTGGGATGCCTTGCAACGTGCTGTTCAAAAGAGATCTCCACCCCTCGCATTCTGACTGATTTATGGGCAGCCTTGCACGATTCATGGTGTCAGTTCCCTCCAACACTACTTCAGACATTAGTCGAGTCCATGCCACATCCTGTTGCGGCACTTCTGCTTGCTCGCGGGGGCCCTTCACGATATTAGGCACGTACCTGTGGCTCTTCAGTGTATCATTATGTGGAGAAATGCGTGTGAAATCTTATGGGACTCAACTGCTAAGGTCATCAGTCCTTAAGCTTACACACTACTTAACCTAAATTATGCTAAAGACAGACACACACACCCATGCCCAAGGGAGGACTCGAACCTCCGCCGGGACCAGCCGCACAGTCCATGACTGCAGCGCCTTAGACCGCTCGGCTAATCCCGTGCGGCTATCATTATGTGGAGCTGCTCGACAATTTCACGATACTTAAACTAGGTTTTCGGGAAATGACAGTAGGCAGAGGAGCATGTAATTTTGTTGAATGTGTAATACTGTGAACCGCTGTATGAACCGAGGTGTTCATGGTAGTTTCTTTAAATGGAACGATATCCTTAAAAAATAAACAATAAATAAATAAAAAGGCAGCATTTGTAAGCTCCAGGAAGTACGCGTACAATGATACAGCACTATTTGATGTTGAGGTTGGAACTTTTCGCAAAAATATCCAATAAATGTGCTAAAATTGTAAGGTAATCGACTATTACCGACAAATGTGGCTCTCGTGACAAATTTCATCGTTTTATCAAGCCTTTAGACTGTTCACTTGTTTCCAGAAAAGCTGGTCGCTTAACCCTTTCAGACCTGAAATTTTTCAGGAGGAAGGAACATTTTTATTTATGTGGCCATGCTCTTTGATTTCAGATGCAAGATCTATACGAAAACATGCACCCGTTTTCAAAACATACAATGTCGCTTGGGTTCATTTTATACTAAAATTACAAAATATTCTCTATTTTAATAAATAGCAAAATGATTATTCAATAATTGTCATGCAAATTAACAATAAAAATGTTCAATTATACAGTGAAATATAACGAACCAACGAAAACTGTGCGTTCACGTGGTCACGAGCTGCTGCGTTCTTTTACAATGACCAATGACTTGCTGATATTTGCACATTGATGCCCAATAGTTGGCAACACTTACGCATGATGAAAAGGTTGAACATTCACAAATGTGTACCTCACGGCCGGCCGGTGTGGCCGAGCGGTTATAGGCACTTCAGTCTGGAACCGCGCGATCGCTACGCTCGCAGGTTCGAATCCTGCCTCGGGCATAGATGTGTGTGATGTCCTTATGTTAGTTAGGTTTAAGTAGTTCTAAGTTCTAGGGGACTGATGACCTCAGATGTTAAGTCCCATAGTGCTCAGAGCCATTTGAACCATTTGTACCTCAGGTTCCCACTGGGGGAAAAAAATACTTCTGTTGCAGCTAAGACACAGTAAAAGTTAATGTACACAGTTGCAGGTAGATGGTCTGAAGCAGTTACATATTAGTATGTGCACATATTTTAAATATGTCTTCTTAACTCGCTTTTGATATCGCGAAAGTTATCGAACAGTTGTATTTATGACAATCACAGCTGACTCTGTAACTGTGTCGCATAATGTTGGGTCCAGAACAAAAACGTTTCCTCTTAGTAGTGAACGCCTACCTTCTTGCTGAAGGTGACGACGGAGCCTAGCGTGAGAGCCCCGCTTCGCGGCGTTTAAAGCGCAGTAGCCGATTCCGGCCCAGTTACCTTTGAACTTTAGCAGACTTCACAGACGCTTTTGTGAAAGTTTCAACGCCAACATCACCGGTCGCTGTTACCACCCTACTCGGCTTTTCAAGAGCTTTCGAATACTGAGAAAAAGTATATCGTTTCATTTAAGAAATGACATTCTTGCTTCGGTACCTCAGTTAATACAAGAGTTATATTTTTAACTCACACAAAAAAAACCACGGCATCTGTCGGCTATCATTTGCCGAAAAATTTCGCTTCAATATTTTGAACAGTTCAAGAAGTTATAGGAATGCAAGTTTTGTGTCATTCACTCTATATACACAAAAAAATAAAATCGATGCAACACGAAGAAATTATCTGAATGGGACAGATTTATTGAACAAAAAGAGATTCACTAATTGGGCAAGTTAATAACGCATTGGTCCACATCTGCCCTTATGCATCTAGTTATTGGCTTGGCTTTGATTGATATGAATCATCGTATGCCCTGAGGAATATCGTGACAAATTCTGTCCAATTGGCGCGTTGTTGTTGTTGTCTTCAGTCCTGAGACTGGTTTGATGCAGCTCTCCATTCTAGCCTATTCTGTGCAAGCTTCTTCATCTCCCAGTACCTACTGCAGCCTACATCCTTATGAATCTGCTTAGTGTATTCATCTCTTTGTCTCCCTCTACGATTTTTACCCTCCACGCTTCCCTCCAATACTAAATTGGTGATCCCTCGATGTCTCAGAACATGTCCTACCAACCGATCCTTTCTTCTAGTCAAGTTGTGCCACAAGCTCCTCTTCTCCCCAATTCTATTCAATACCTCCTCATTAGTTATGTGATCTATCCATCTAATCTTCAGCATTCTTCTGTAGCACCACATTTCGAAAGCTTCTATTCTCTTCTTGTGTAAACTATTTATCGTCCATGTTTCACTGCCATACATGGCTACACTCCATACAAATACTTTCAGAAATGACTTCCTGACACTTACAAGGGGAGGCCACCAATTGTGAAATTCAGATTCGATTCATACTGCACATAATAAAAGCTCATGGCCAGAGGTGTAATGTGGCAAAGCACCAAGATGCACTTCTCAGCCGTTGTCGAGAAAATCGACAGTTAAAAGAAACCGTTGCTGTGAAATACTCTCTACGATTAATAATTTTCTACAGCGTCGTGGCGCAGTGGTAAGCGCTCGGGTTCATAATCCGAAGGTCGCCGGATCAAATCTCGCGCCATGCAACATTTTTTTTTTATTATTTGTTTTTTGTAATTCAAATGTACACACACACACACACACACACACACACACACACACACACACACACACACACACACACAATTATTATTATTATTATTATTATTATTATTATTATTATTATTATTATTTTATATAAATTCCCGGCCATCAGTTGCACCAATTATGCATATAATAAGTTGTTGAAAGTCGTTTGTCGTGGAAAAATAATACTTGAAATAAAACACAATATCACAAATAATATTCAAGTGGATACAATTTATTGAATAGTTCTGTATATACTCGCACATAATTAACAATTAGTGACCAGAAGTAGCTGGAGTATCGCACGAACCAGAGTGATAGTTATCATAGAAACATGGAAAGCAGAAAACAACACGACATCGAGCGCATCGTTGTTTTGGGGAAGGAGACCAGACCGCGAGGTCATCGGTCTCATCGGATTAAAGAACGAAGTCAGTCGTGCCCTTTCAAAGGAACCATCCCGGCATTTGCCTGGAGCGATTTAGGGAAATCACGGAAAACCTATATCAGGATGGCCGGACGCGGGATTGAACCGTCGTCCTCCCGAATGCGAGTCCAGTGTCTAACCACTGCGCCACCTCGCTCGGTCTCGAGCGCATCGTCGATTTCATTAATGTCTATCAGTCCCTCATCATGAACGAGGGTGTTTTCGGCGAGCATTTGCAGCGTATTTTGGAAGATTTCTTCCCTCATTACCATGGCTTCTTAGTTGACTGATGATGACGGTTCTGCTGCGATGCGATTACTGTTACGAAGGAGGCTTTCAAATTACACCAACGCATCTTTCAGTTGTTGTTTCGCCACTTCACTGTATATAGAATCTTCTTCGATCACATCACTTTCATGCGAAGGGCCCGGATCACTCTCTAATTGTAGCGCCTCCATTTTTCCGTTTGTTTAACAGGGTGTACCAAAACTCTCACGTACACACTGATATTCGACGATGCGCTAGGGACCGCATCTACCTACTTTCGAAGTTAGCAGGCAACTACGCTGTTATGCGGCGGCTCGTTTCCGCCCATTCAACATCTGTCCTTCAAGTGTAACGAGCGAGTAACGGAGTTTATATTTCATACCTGCCACAGCAAATTTGTATTCGTGGGGTCTCTATTCTAATTCGAACGTTTGACTTACACTATACGTATTCGTTTCGGAATATCGTTTCTACGTCTTCCGTTAACTATACGTGGTAAACATTATGAAGACAATTAATAACATTTGTGAAATACAACTTTGTTTGCGGAAAACATAATGATGTTCGAAGTCGCCAGTTTTTCCACGACAAACCACTTTCTACAACTTATTATATGCATAATTGTTGCAACTGATTGCTGGGAATATACATATAATTCCCGGCAATCAGTTGCAACAATTATGCATATAATAAGTTGTAGAAGGTGGTTTGTCGTGGAAAAACTGGCAACTTCGAACATCATTATGTTTTCCGCAAACAAAGTTGTATTTCACAAATGTTATTAATTGTCTTCATAATGTTTACCACGTATAGTTTACGGAAGACACTATATATGTGTGTGTGTGTGTGTGTGTGTGTGTGTGTGTGTGTGTGTGTGTGTATACATTTGAATTACAAAAAACAAATAAAAAAAAAGTTGCATGGCACGAGATTCGATCCGGCGACCTTCGGATTATGAACCCGACCGCTTACCGCTGCGCCACGACGCTGTAGAAAATTATTAATCGTAGAGAGTATTTCACAGCAACAGTATCTTTTAACTGTCGATTTTCTCGACAACGGCTGAGAAGTGCATCTTGGTGCTTTGCCACATTACACCTCTGGCCATGAGCTTTTATTATGCGCAGTATGAATCGAATCTGAATTTCACAATTGGCGGCCTCCCCTTGTTAAATCAATACCCGATGTTAACAAATTTCTCTTCTTCAGAAACGCTTTCCTTGCCATTGCCAGTCTACATTTTATATCCTCTCTACTTCGACCATCATCTGTTATTTTGCTCCCCAAATAGCAAAATTCCTTTACTACTTTAAGTGTCTTATTTCCTAATCTAATTCCCTCAGCATCACCCGACTTAATTCAACTACATTCCATTAGCCTCGTTTTTCTTTTGTTGGCGCGTTAGATCTTCAGAATCCCAAGCTGGTTGGAGGGCCAAGCCCATTATGCTCCAAAACCGCTCAACTGGGGGAGATCCGACGACCTTGCTGGCCAACGTAGGTTTTGGCAAGCACGGAGACAAGCAGTAGGAACTCGCGCCGTGTGCGGGCGGGCATTATCTCGCTGAAATGTCAGCCCAGGATGGCTTGCCATGAAGGCAACAAAACAGGACGTAAAGTATCGATGACGTAGCGCTGTGTTGTAAGGGTGCCGCGGATGACAACCAAAGGGGTCCTGCTATGAAAAGAAACCTCTCATGGTTGTCGGACCGCATGGCAGACGACAGTCATGAAGGTATCCCACCGCTGTCTGGAGCGTCTCCAGAAACGTCTTCGGCCTGGAATCTCATTGACTGGAGTAGAATTGTCCTCAGTGATGAGCCCCGCTTCGAGATGAGCCCCGTTGACCAGCGAAGAGGAGTCTGTAGACGCCCCTGGACAGCGGTGGGTACCAACCTGGCTGTCGCCTGGCGTATGACACGACAACCAAGTGGGGTGGTCTGGGGTGCCATTTCTTTTCATAGCAGGACACCTTTGGTGTTCATGCGCGGCATCCCTACAGCACAGCGGTTCGTCGATGTTATTCTACGCCCCATTTTGTTGCCCTTCATGCAAGTCACCCTGGGCTCACATTTCAGCAAGATAAAGCCCGCCCGCACACGGCGGGAGTTTCTACAGCTTGTCGTCGTGCCGGCCAAAACCCTACCTTGGCCAGCAAAGACGCCGGATCTCTACCCATTTGAGAACTTGTAAAACATTGTGGGACCTCCATCCAGTTTGGGATTCTGACGATCTAACGCGCCAGTTTGACAAAATTTTGCACGATATGCCCCAGGAGGACATCCTATGACTGTTTCAACCAATGCCTAGCCAAATAACTACTTGCATAAGGGCCAGAGGTGGACCAACGCGTTATTAAATTGCTCATTTTGTGAAGCTCTTTCTGTTAAATAAATCATACATTTTTTTTTTTGAAATTGTTATCATTTGTTTGCTGCACATGTACCGGGTGATCAAAAAGTCAGTATAAATTTGAAAACTGAATAAATCACGGAATAATGTAGATAGAGAGGTACAAATTGACACACACGCTTGGAATGACATGGGGTTTTATTAGAACCAAAAAAATACAAAAGTTCAAAAAATGTCCGACAGATGGCGCTTCATCTGATCAGAATAGCAATAATTAGCATAACAAAGTAAGACAAAGCAAAGTTGATGTTCTATACAGGAAATGCTCAATACGTCCACCATCATTCCTCAACAACAGCTGTAGTCGAGGAATAATGTTGTGAACAGCACTGTAAATCATGTCCGGAGTTATAGTGAGGCATTGACGTCGGATGTTGTCTTTCAGCATCCCTAGAGATGACTGTCGATCACGATACACTTGCGACTTCAGGGAATCCCAAAGCCAATAATCACACGGACTGAGGTCTGGGGACATGGGAGGCCAAGAATGACGAAAGTGGCGGCTGAGCACACGATCATCATCAAACGATGCGCACAAGAGATCTTTCACGCGTCTAGCAATATAGGGTGGAGCGCCATCCTGCATAAACATCGCACGTTCCAGCAGGTGTTTATCAGCCAGGCTGGGGATGATTCTGTAACATATCGGCGTAACTCTCACCCGTCACGGTAGCAGTTTTGCTGTCCAGCGCCATCTGTAGGACATTTTGTGAACTTTGTTTTTATTTTTATTTTTTTGTTCTAATAAAACCCCATGTCATTCCAAGCATGTGCGTCAATTCTTAGCTCTCTATCTACATTGTTCCGTGGTTTATTAAGTTTTCAAATGTATACTGACTTTTTGATCACCCGGTACATGTGTACATGTGTCCAATTCGGGTAATTCCATCGTTGTGGGTATTTATTTTTCTTTTTTTTTTGCCACAGAAGAGTGAATCACATATTTCGAAGACGTTGATCTATAGCTAGTAGATCAGTCAGTAGAATTTCAAATTATTACTACATCACGGAAAAACAAAAAGTGCCAGAACCGTTTATAACTACACATACAACGACGTTAACGTAAACTAAATAGTATAAACAAAAATATGTACATATTCCTGACCACTGAAGATGTCTTGCAAAGAAAGGCGAAACTTGTATGGCACAAAAATTGTGTTTTGTTCAGTTGTGTTTATCCGGTCCCAAAACAATAACTATCAGCACACCGTAAACTTTTGTGAAAGTTTCAACGCCAACATCGACGGAGACGTTGTTATCACCGTACTCGTCTTTTCAAGAATTTTCAAATACCGTTAAAAAGTACACCGTTCCTTTAAAAAAATAACATTACCTCGGCTGACACAAGAGTTATATTTTTAACACACACACAAAAAAAATCCATGGTCTCTGCATACTATCATTTGACGAAAAATCTCGTTTCAATATCTTCAACTGTTCACGAAATAATAGGGATGCCAGTTTTGAGTCATTCATCCAGTATATCATGACATATCGAAAACTTTGAATATGTCAACGGACTTGCGTACCTTCAAGTAGGAGATCCGTGAGTAAGGTATTGAGAATTGTTGTCACAGCCTCATCGCTTGTGTATGTTTATAGAAACCCTGAGCACTCATGACATTGAGACGCATGATTGCGTTTAAACTCAGCTGCCCACTTCTGAACTGACTAAAACAACGGGAAAAATCCTTTAATACCGAACGTAAATCCTCTTTTCTAGCCGTTTGGGCTTACCCTTATAAAAAGCAGTACTTTACCATACGGCATAATTCCAATTTAAAGCAGTATTTTCCATGTAAATCTTAACGTCTTATTGTTTATATATCTCTAAACATCGGTGTCAAGACTGCTTCATCTAGGGAGTCGCACTTCATAAAGATAGTATTTTGCCCACATCAGTGCCATCTCTCTAGTCGAAAACTTTTGGACTGTCCATTGTACAATTTTTGCAAAAATGAATCCATTTGTTTTTGTTGTTGTCTTCAGTCCTGAGACTGGTTTGATGCAGCTCTCCATGCTACTCTATCCTGTGCAAGCTGCTTCATCTCCCAGTACCTACTGCAGCCTACATCCTTATGAATCTGCTTAGTGTATTCATCTCTTTGTCTCCCTCTACGATTTTTACCCTCCAAGCTGTCCTCCAATACTAAATTGGTGATCCCTCGATGTCTCAGAACACGTCCTACCAACCGACCCCTTCTTCTAGTCAAGTTGTGCCACAAGCTCCTCTTCTCCCCAATTCTATTCAATACCTCCTCATTAGTTATGTGATCTACCCATCTAATCTTCAGCATTCTTCTGTAGCACCACATTTCGAAAGCTTCTATTCTCTTCTTGTCTAAACTATTTATCGTCCACATTTCACTTCCATACATGGCTACACTCCATACAAATGCTTTCAGAAACGACTTCCTGACACTTAAATCTATACTCGATGTTAACAAATTCCCTTCTTCAGAAACGCTTTCCTTGCCATTGCCAGTCGACATTTTATATCCTCTCTACTTCAACCATCATCAGTCATTTTGCTCCCCAAATAGCAAAACTCCTTTACTACTTTGTCTCATTTCCTAATCTAATTCCCTCAGCATCACCCGACTTAATTCGACTACATTCCATTATCCTTATTTTGCTTTTGTTGATGTTCATCTTATATCCTACTTTCAAGACAATGTCCATTCCGTTCAACTGCTCTTCCAAGTCCTTTGCTGTCTCTGACAGAATTACAATGTCATCGGCGAACCTCAAAGTTTTTATTTCTTCTCCATGGATTTTAATACCTACTCCAAATTTTTCTTTTGTTTCCTTTATTGCTTGCTCAATATATAGATTGAATAACATCGGGGATATGCTACAACCCTGGCTCACTCCCTTCCCAACCACTGCTTCCCTTTCATGCTCCTCGACTCTTGTAACTGCCATCTGGTTTCTGTACAAATTGTAAATAACCTTTCGCTCCCTGTATTTTACCCCTGCCACCTTTAGAATTTGAAAGAGAGTATTCCAGTCAACATGTCAAAAGCTTTCTCTAAGTCTACAAATGCTAGAAACGTAGGTTTGCCTTTCCTTAATCTTTCTTCTAAGATACAGTACTAGATACTATGTAGTATCTTGATATTGCTATAAACTAACACTAAAATCAAATGCAGTGCACTCTGAACTTGAAATGCACTGTCTAGGATACAGTGAGTATGTTAAACGTAAATTACTGTAAGTGCCATACAAAAGAGAACGAATTGGTTCATCACGCGGACGGCCGGCGGTGCTTTGTGTGCTGTGTTGGGAGTGCTAACAGGCCGAGCCTCCCGGCTGAAGGTTATTTCTCGGAGTGGAGCGTGCAGTGCTGCGAGATGTCAGCACAGTCTGCTGGGGCAGGCGCGTCGCCGTCTGCATCTTAAATAACAAGTTCGCCCTGAGCGCAGCGCCGCTGCCTTTCTGGCGGTGCCCGCCGCCTGCTTCTGCGCAGCGGCCCATCTCACTCACCAGCCGACAACAAAGACAGTGACGGCACAAACGTGTCCGCAGCGGCGCCGATACTCGCGAAAAATGCCTGCCGAGAAACACTCTCTCTCCGAAAATATCTCCCGAGAAATCTGACTTTGTAAGGCACAATTATTTATTTACTGATCTGAAATTACGTTTAATCATTGTTCGCGGGACACAAATAGGTATATCTTCGCTATAACTAATAGTAGAGCGTCGATTATCCGAAGTAATTGGGGGGCATGGGTGTTCGGAAAACTGGTTTGTTCGGATAATCGAACTGTACATGTTTATTTGCCAAAAGAAGTACTGTACAGTAAATTTATTCATAAAACAGGCATCTCTTTTTAGTATTACAAAGTAACATACAAAGCCAACTTCAGTAGGAATATATAGTATGTGGCACAGTTTATTAAACAAAAATATATACATATTACATACGCATTTTGCATGAACAATACACACAGTATACACAATTAACGTTTAAAAAAATCCTTTATTTTGGTCTAAGCAAGCCTACACGCTTACGAGCAGCTAAGTCGCGTACTTTTTTCATTACAGATATCTGAAACTGGTCACTTTCATCTTGGGCTTCAAACCATCGCAAGGCAGTATCGAAACAAGTTGGTTTGGAAGTGAGGGGGATGATGGACGGTAGGATGGGAGAGTAACAGGTGCGACCGAGTACACAGTTCGGTTAAGCGGTCGTTCGGTTGACCGACGTTCGGATAATCGTCGCTCTACTGTACATTCTTATTTCCAATTCCTACTGTTCACTGGCAGCTGTGATGTTCATGAGGTGCTTTGTAGTGGCTGTCTCCAGATTTTGTGATATTACAAACGTGTCATCTGCAACTCCATCTTTTTTTTTTTTTTACATTATTTTGGCGATTGAATCTGAGAACCACCACTACAGAGAGCCCCAAAAACACTAACTACAAGTGAAAGGTGACACTTTTTAAAAATTGCCATCTTAAAATGCTTGTATTCGTCTCGCTTACATTTATCGAATAAAATTTCTAATCAGAAAATAAATGTACAGTCACTCAATACTCAACTGCATTGAAAGATGTTAAAAGTAAAAAAACATAGCTTTTTGCAAAGGCAAAATTTTTAAGAATATATTTTAACTTGCAACCAAGCACGGATCAAGAGAATACAGTTATCAGCACAAAATTTAGAATATCTCCACCTCTGCCACAGCATTTTGCGGTTCTAGGCGCTCAGTCCAGAACCGCGCGACTGCTACGGTCGCAGGTTCGAATCCTGTCTCGGGCATGGATGTGTGTGATGTCCTTAGGTTAGTTAGGTTTACGTAGTTCTAAGTTCTGGCGGACTGATGACCTCAGATGTTAAGTCCCTTAGTGCTCAGAGCCATTTTTCTGCCACAGCAGAAGTTGAAAGCTGCAACTGAGGCGTATACTGAAGATAATTCTAGACCAGTAGCGATGTTTTACTGAAATTCTTACTGTCCATCAGTGTTGTAGTTTTTATCACCAGATGCTGACATTTACTACACATCACATCATAAATAATGTGGGGAACTTTTAGTGCTGGTAACACCACCCACATTGAGAGGGAATTTGCCACTATAGAAAAAACACCAAATATTCGGATTAAAATCGTTGTTACTACTGTCATCGGAACTCGGCGCTTCCAGACTGAAGCGCCTAGAACCGCACGGCCACACCGGCCGGCCAAACGTAAGTAATGAGATATTTATTTTAGTTGTAGATTTTTTTCCCTAAATGTATCTTTCCTTTAGAACTAATACTTTAACAATTAATTTCTCGTTTTTCTGCCCATCATGTAGGGGATGGTTAACCATGTTCTGTTGAACCTCCTGGAGAGAGAAAAGTACCTAGTGCCCCAAAGAACTTTTTTAATCGTGACTGTCTCTTCCTCAATTGCGTAATAGAAGTACTTTTACCAGTCCACCAGCTACCTGGCCTACTTTTCCTACTCCAATAAAGGGAGGTCCTCCATCATTAAGTAAAAGATTTTTTTATGAACTCGTATCTATGTTAATAGATAATTGTTATCGCCAAGGGGTGTGAAACAAACCATTCTATTTTATCCTGCGAACATGTAAACATGCTAAATGAGTGTTTTGTTGTGAGAATTAGCGGGCTACAAATCTTCTGGAAGAGTCGCATAAAAGAACGTCGTGTGTATTCCGCTAACGGCAGTCCTTACACCGCCCAAATCCATTAAAGGAAAGGTACTGAAAGTAAGCTTGCAGACGCGTACGAACTATTCTTGGGTTAGGGCTGAATCTCTCTCTTTCTCTGCAACGGAGTCAACGCTATTATCAATCCGTTTACAGCTATGTTGGCAAAACTGTACCGGACCACGACTATAGCCCAGCCTCTTGACAATCCCTGACAATGCTGCTGGCAGAAGGATTTTTTTTTAAGTCCACAATTAGACTGGGGTTATGCCATGCTCCCCGACATCCTTCCTATTAAGGCTGTTATTCCAGCAAGGTTTGCAGGGATCTGAGCTCATTCGTACGGTCCTTACCTTGAGCACGAGCATGGAAAAATACGAGCGAGGAGTTCCTCCTCTGTAGTTCACTCAGTCAAAGGATTTGTCACGAGAGGCAAGGGCCCGTCTCAAAATCTCGGTCCACACCAGGCTTTCAATCAGCCAGAAAGTAAGGGTAGCAAAAGAAGTTTCGATACAGGGCGTCTACCACCATGCGCTTGGGTGTGGGACTCTGATTATGGCTGTAGTTATTGCTACCATAATGTCAAACGAAGGGGCTCAAAACAGTTTCTGAATCACTCTCAGGACTGTGTTTTTTTCATCAGAAAACTCTTTTTCAATGCCACAGGAAACTGCTACGTAGAGTTACGTGCGTAATGTAGGTAAACCTGCTATCTCAGCTCACGTAACCAGAGTACGCCAAAATCGTCAACGGGATTATGTGGTTTGTGTTCACTGCTCAGTTTGTCGATATGCCTCGAAGGGCCATTTCATGCTCAGACCGTGAGAGCGTTGTCACTTTACGGGGCGGAAGGGTTGCGTGCTCGGTAGGTGGACTGCCGAATTGAATGACGAGTCATTCGAACATTCAACGGCTACGTGAGAAAGGCAACATTGAAGATTCGCTTCGTAGCTGTCGTTGTCGACAGGTACACAGAAGAGTATGCAACACAACCACGTTCTACCGATTTCGGTGCAAAAGGAAGGGCTATGCTGACCCAAGTAGCACGCAAGCGTCTCCATGGGACCAATTTGACTTCTAGGCGTCCATTACGAACAGCAGTTCAAATCCCCCATTACCGCTCTCGGCGTAGAAGGTAGGCAAAGGGAATACCTGGAACGGACCCTGGTTCAACAGCACCGGTTTCCCTTCAGCACTAAGAGTGGGACTTGTCTGAGGCCGGCGATCGTGGCAGGAGAGAACAGAAGGCGGTCAGGTACGCAGCCCCACGGATTCAACAGGAAGATGGGCCACTCATGTTATGAACAATACACACTATCCGGTCAAAAGTACCTGGACATCTATGGGGTATGTTCATACCTCGCCTTTACGACGGCTTGAAGTCATTTTCGATTATGTGTATAAATTTCTGCGGAGGAATGGATTACTCAAGAGCCAAAACCAGAGATGGTAATGACGTTGGTAGCTGGGGTCTGGAGCTAAGTCGACCTTCCAATTCATACTGCAGATTCCATTGGATACAGGTAGGGACTCTGGGCTGACCAGTCCATTTCTGGAATGTTACTGCCCACAAAACATTGCCTCACAGAAGCTGCTTTATAACATGGTGCATTGTTATACTGATGCTCACAATCGTCGTCTTAGAACTGTTCTTGTACAGCACTATATGTACTACACAACGCTGTAAACTGTATTCATAACCTTCTTAAAGTTTTGCTTACGTGCAACAAGGGGACCACAACCTAATCACGAATAACACAGCCGTAACTTAAAACCACCTCCTACATACTTTACTGTTGGCCCTACACATGATGGCAGGTAACGTTCTCCAGGCACCTGCCAAACTCAAACACTTACATCGACTGCCACAGGGTACAGCGTGATTCATCATTCCAAATCACTCGTTTCCAGTCATCCATTGCCCAGTGGCGTCGCTCTTTACACCGCCTTCAGCGTCACCTACCACTGACAACATTGTGCCCGGCTCACGAGGAGCTACTCGACCGTTGTACTCAGTCTTTTTAACTCCCAACGCACAGTCGCTGTGCCAGCTGCACTGCTGGTAGCACGTTGGAACTCACGAGTGATTTCTTTTGCTGATATCACGACATTTTCCAACCACCCTCCGCAATGCTCGACGCTCCCTTGTGCGTCAATGCATGAGGTCTGCCTGGTCTTGGTTTAGTGGCTGAAATGTTCCTGATGGAGTCGTTACTCAGGTGACATCCAATGACTAGTCCACGTTCGAAGCCACAGCTCTCCTGATCGACCCATTCTGGCGTTACTGTTTCCTTACTGACAACACAACACTAACCGCCTCCTTTTACACTGGCGGGTTCACCTCTCATGATATGTGATGGTCAGTTCCGCATTACATAGGGCTTTTGATCAGATAGTGTACGTATATCGGAAGCGTCTCATCACTATCGAGGGTAATTTGAATTCTGTGCAGCACCGGAACAGTATGTGCCAAACTGTTGCCCAGTCCTACAGCTAACATTTCGGTGAGGGGTTCAATCTCTCACGACGATAATTCACAGGCATACG
The DNA here is from genome assembly GCF_023864275.1 of Schistocerca cancellata. Lineage (NCBI taxonomy): Eukaryota > Metazoa > Arthropoda > Insecta > Orthoptera > Acrididae > Schistocerca > Schistocerca cancellata. The sequence continues at coordinate 148,552,478 of NC_064629.1, forward strand.
GCGCCCATCAAGTGAAGGCCTTCCTCTGGGAAGTAGGAATCAACTGAATGGTATGGCCAGCGGTAGCTGCTGACATGAACGCGATTCAGCGTGTTTCTTACCAGTTGAAACTTTCACTGCTACGTCGCAGGATCCTTTCCAAACAATGGATGACCTCAGGAGGGCCACAGTCGATGAGTGGCACTGATCTGAGTAACAACATCTGAACTACCTGTGACCAACATGTCAAGAGTAATCCAGAATGTGGAGCAACACTATAGCGAATGTAACCAGATTTTGATTAAAAAATGTGCAAAGACGTACACGTTCCAACACATTTCCTTTATTTTGATTATCGTATTGTTTTTAATTTAAAGTAAAGGTACTGTTTTTAGTACAAAAGTCTTATACTTTCACTCCGTATTAACCTTGAATGTAAGCCCACACATGTCCGCAGATACATAGGTGGTTCCCAGTTTTTTCTTTTTTTTGGCCAATTTATTTAGATGACAAGAGACGTATTTAACTGTAGCCACAATAGTCCCAAAAACCGGCTTCTAAGGTACGATTTTGTGTTTCCTTAGCCGAACACAAACGAAGGAAAATTAGCGCCTAACTGATGAACTACGCGAAGATAGAGCATATCAATGCGATATCAATACCGACCAACAGTTTAAGAAAAAAAAAACATTATTAGCAATTACAGGTGTTTACATACTTACAGGTCTGGTCTGACAAATTTAGGACAAGTAGTAGGCAAAGACCTTGTACTAGCAACCATGCCAGCATTAACTTGGAGTAAGCAAATGCCGTACCATCCAGTACGGCCTATCATCGATTACACAGGCCAATAATTTGAGATTCCTATGCGTCATCTCTAGCTATGTACTAAAGCCTAAGTGAAGTAAATATACCAACAAATGTTATGTTATTCGTAAGCTGAACACTTCGCAAGCGATTGGACATAAAAAGTAAATATGTACATACATATATACTTATATACATGTTACGTTATATTATGTGATTGGATGTTACACTGAGAAAGGATTCATTCATAGATTTTGCGTGCAGTGATTTGCTCAAGACTTAAAAGAGCAATATGGACGACAAGTTGTTTACGCGGCTACGAATGTACTTATTGCTTGACAAATGGGTCAGATCATTCGTAAACACATTCCATCCTCGCTACTGCGCAGTTGACAACTCAGAATACGCCAGCCGCGTCTTCGTGCCTCCTTGAACTTGAATAATGTACATCAGCGTGTGCGTCTATACGCTCGTCGCGATGGCGATGGCATGGTCCCTTAATATCCTAGACATGCAGTAATCATACTACCTATTCGTCTACTTTGTCTTCTTCGTTAATGTTACGCGGTTCGAGGAACTCCAAGTGACAATATAGCGAAATTCATATATTTCGTAAACGACGGATGACAGAAACACGAATTTGGTAAGTGATAACATGGAAAGACGTCGTTTAGTGTATGCTTAACATTCAAGCGGTTTTATCTACATACACTACTGGCCATTAAAATTGCTAAACACGAAGATGACGTGCTACAGACGAGAAATGTAACCGACATGAATAAGATGCTGTGATATGCAAATGATTAGCTTTTCAGAGCATTCACACAAGGTGACACCTATAACGTGCTGACATGAGGAAAGTTTCCAACCGATTTCTCATACACAAACAGCAGTTGACCAGCGTTGCCTGGTGACACGTTGTTGTGATGCCTCGTGTAAGGAGGAGAAATGCGTACCATCACGTTTCCGACTTTGATAAAGGTCCGATTGTAGCCTATCGTGGTTGCGGTTTATCGTATCGCGGCATTGCTGCTCGCGTTGGTCGAGATCCAATGACTGTTAGCAGAATATGGAATCTGTGGGTTCAGGAGGGTAATACGGAAAGCCGTGGTGGATCCCAACGGCCTCGTATCACTAGCAGTCGAGATGACAGGCATCTTATCCACATGGCTGCAACGGATTGTGCAGCCACGTCTCGATCCCTGAGTCAACATATGGGGACGTTTGCAAGACAACAACCATCTGCACGAACAGTTCGACGACGTTTGCAGCAGCATGGACTATCAGCTCGGAGACCATGGCTGCGGTTACCCTTGACGCTGCATCACAGACAGGAGCGCCTGTGATGGTGTACTCAACGACGAACCTGGGTGTACGAATGGCAAAACGTCATTTTTTCGGATGAATCCAGATTCTGTTTACAGCATCATGATGGTCGCATCCGTGTTTGGCGACATCGCCGTGAACGCACATTGGAAACGTGTATTCGTCATCGTTATTCTGGCGTATCACCCGGCGTGATGGTATGGGGTGCCATTGGTTACACGTCTCGGTCACCTCTTGTTCGCATTGACGGCGCTTTGAACAGTGGACGCTACATTTCAGATGTGTTACGACCCGTGGCTCTACCATTCATTCGATCCCTGTGAAACCGTACATTTCAGCAGGATAATGCACGACCGCATATTGCAGATCCTGTACGGGCCTCTCTGGATACAGAAAATGTTCGACTGCTGCCCTGGCCAGCACATTCTCCAGCTCTCTCACCAATTGAAAACGTCTGGTCAATGGTGGCCGAGCAAATGGTTCGTCACAATACGCCAGTCACTACTCTTGACGAACTGTGTTATCGTGTTGTAGCTGCATTAGCAGCTGTACCTGTGCACGCCATCCAAGCCCTGTTTGACTAAATGCCCAGGCGTATCAAAGGCTGTGATTTCTCAGGATCTATGCACCCAAATTGCATGAAAATGTAATCACATGTCAGTTCTAGTATAATATATTTGCCCAATGAATACCCGTTTATCATCTGCATTTCTTCTTGGTGTAGCAATTTTAATGGCCAGTAGTGTTGATAATTAAGTAATTATTAATGCTTTTATAACGTAACCTAGTTAAAACGTATTAGATCGAGAATACATTTATATAGGGTGAGTTAAGACGAAAGGTACATGCTCTGAGGGGTGATAGTATTAGTGATTCTGAACAAAAAACGTCATATAATCATATGTCCTGTTATTAACAATTTCCGAGGAAACTAATTAAGGCAGTGGGAAACACGACAAATGCAGGTGATAGTAAACGAAATATTGTGATTAATTTTTTGTTTAATAGTGTAAATTTTCTCACAAAAGATGTTAAAAAAGTGCACAGTCAATTGAAATGTATTTTGCAGCTCTTGTAGACAGCAACTGTGATGCTGATCATTCGTACGGCCCTTACCTTGAGTACGAGCGAGGAGTTCCTCATTTATCTACGGCGGTAATGTCCATTTTTTTCCGTCGTCACGCACAGATTTTCATGTTCGAGCAAGTTTCTTACTAAAGATGATCGTCGAGAACCACCGGAAAGCAGAGGGCAAAGTAACACTACGTTATACAGGATTAATTTGTAAGTACCTCTTGTGTTTCAGAAGACGAGTGCACGACAACTGCGTGACATACAGAAAAGAGATACATGTCAGTGGACAAATCATTTCTTCAAGTTTTCAACTCACATTTCAGGTACTCAATATGGGCGTCGACTATGATGCAGCAAACCGACAGCCCAACTGTGGCCAGCTCAGATGAGTCGATTTCGACTGGTAGGAGTTGATGGTAGGATTCGAGTGTGGTGCAGATGCCACGAAGCCATAGATCGAGGTTGTCAATGAGGCACTGTGCAAGCTGCTGGTAGCTCCATAATGGTGTGGGCTGTGTTTACATGGGATTGGCAGGGTTCTCGGCTATGTTCAGCTACTTGGAGACCATTTGCAGCCATTCATGGACTTCATGTTCTCAAACAACGATGGAATTTTTCTGGATTGCAATGCATAATGTCACCATTGGTTTGAAGTGGATTCTGGACAATTCGAGCGAATGATTTGACCAACTACACTCATGCTCATAAAGTAAGGATAATTGCAGAATGTGGTACAGCACAACGTGGCACTACACAAAACTGGCGCTAATAGCATAGGCACATAGGGAACACAGACGACATAGATCTGTAAGTCCACAGTATTGGTGATAAGTTGAGAAAACCGTCCCAAAACACATGTGCTACAAAACGCCACTGTTTCCTGCGCATCAATATGGGATATGATCACCATGCACACGTACACAGGTCGCACAACGGGTTGGCATACACTGGATCAGGTGGTCGAGCAGTTACTGGGGTATAGCCTCCCATTTTTGCGGCAGTGCCTGTCGGAGCTCCTGAAGTGTCGTAGGGGTTTGAAGACGTGCAGCGAAAAAATCGACCAAGAGCATCCCAGACGTGCTCGATGGGGTTTAGATCTGGAGAACAGGCAGGCCACTCCATTCGCCTGATATCTTCTGTTTCAAGGTACTTCTCCACGATGGCAGCTCAGTGGGGCATGTATTATCATCCATCAGGAGGAAGGTGGGACTCATTGCACCCCTGAAAAGGCAGACATACTGGTGTAAAATGACGTCCCGATACACCTGACCTGTTACAGTTCCTCTTCCAAAGACATGCAGGGGTGTACGTGCACCAATCATAATCCCACGCCACACCATCAAACCACGACCTCCATACAGGTCCCTTTCAAGGACATTAAGGGGTTGGTATCTGGTTCCTGGTTCACGCCAGATGAAAACCCGGCGATAATCACTGTTCAGACTATACCTGGACTTGTCCTTGAACATAATTATGTACTGCGTTCTTGACACCAGGCTTTACGGGCTCTCCTGTGACCAGGGGTCAGTGGAATGCACCTTTCAGGTCTCCAGGCGAATAAAACATGCCTGTTCAGTCGTGTGTAGACTGTGTGTCTGTAGAGAACTGTTCCATTGGCTGCGGCAAACCCGACCAAGGCTACCTGCAGTACTCCGTGGTCGTCTGCGGGCACTGATGGTGAGATATCGGTCTTCTTGTGGTGTTGTACACAGTGAACGTCCCGTACTGTACCGTCTGGACACGTTTCCTATCTGCTGGAATCGTTGCCATAATCTTGAGATCACACTTTGTGGCACACGGAGGGCCCGTGCTACGACCTGCTGTGTTTGACTAGCCTCCAGTCGCCTTCGTAGTCTACCCCTCATAACGTCATCAATATGTGTTCTTTGAGACATTTTCAACACACAGTCACCATTAGCACGTCTGAAAACGTCTGCACACTTACTCGCTGCACCGCACTCTGACATGCACAAACACACCTCTGCGTATGTGGACTGCTGCCAGCGCCACCGTGCGACGACCGCAGGTCAAATGCACCGCATGGTCATACCCCGAGGTGATTCAAACGCGCAAACCGCCCACCAGAGCGCTGTTTCACCATGTATCAGCATTATCCTTAATTTATGAGTGTTACCTTGGTCTAGGGGTAGCGTCTTTGACTCATAATCAAAACGTCTTTGGTCCCGGGTTCGATCCCCGCCACTGCCTAAATTTTGCTAAATAATCAGCATTGGCGGCCGAAGACTTCCGGCATAAGAAGTCAGCCTCATTCTGCCAACGGCCTTGTCAAAGAGGGCGGAGGAGCGGATAGAGGTTCAGGGCACTCTTGTCCTAGGGGTGGAAAATTGCCCCTAAAGGCGGAAGAATCAGCAATGATCAACGACATGAGGATGCAGAAGGCAATGGAAACCACTGCATTAAAGACACGTAACGTGTATCCACAGGACATCTGGCCTGTATTTGAAGAAGTGTCATGATGATCTCTCCATTGGCAAAAGATTCCGGAATAGTCACCCATTCGGATCTCCGGGAGGGGACTGCCAAGAGGGAGGTTACCATGAGAAAAAGATTAAATAATCAACGAAAGGATAACGTTCTACGAGTCGGGGCGTGGAATGTCAGAAGCTTGAACGTGGTAGGGAAACTAGAAAATCTGAAAAGGGAAATGCAAAGGCTCAATCTAGATATTGTAGGGGTCAGTGAAGTGAAGTGGAAGGAAGACAAGGATTTCTGGTCAGATGAGTATCGGGTAATATCAACAGCAGCAGAAAATGGTATAACAGGTGTAGGATTCGTTACGAATAGGAAGGTAGGGCAGAGGGTGTGTTACTGTGAACAGTTCAGTGACCGGGTTGTTCTAATCAGAATCGACAGCAGACCAACACCGACAACGATAGTTCAGGTATACATGCCGACGTCGCAAGCTGAAGATGAACAGAGAGAGAAAGTGTGTGAGGATATTGAAAGGGTAATGCAGTATGTAAAGGGGGACGAAAATCTAATAGTCATGGGCGACTGGAATGCAGTTGTAGGGGAAGGAGTAGAAGAAAAGGTTACAGGAGAATATGGGCTTGGGCTTGCAATGAAAGAGGAGAAGACTAATTGTGTTCTGTAACAAGTTTCAGCTAGTAATAGCGAATACCCTGTTCAAGAATCACAAGAGGAGGAGGTATACTTGGAAAAGGCCGGGAGATACGGGAAGATTTCAATTAGATTACATCATGGTCAGACAGAGATTCCGAAATCAGATACTGGATTGTAAGGCGTACCCAGGAGCAGATACAGACTCAGATCACAATATAGTAGTGATGAAGAGTAGGCTGAAGTTCAAGACATTAGTCAGGAAGAATCAATACGCAAAGAAGTGGGATACGGAAGTACTAAGGAATAACGAGATACGTTTGAAGTTCTCTAACGCTATAGATACAGCAATAAGGAATAGCGCAGTAGGCAGTACAGTTGAAGAGGAATGGACATCTCTAAAAAGGGCCATCACAGAAGTTGGGCAGGAAAACATAGGTACAAAGCAGGTAGCTGCGAAGTAACCATGGGTAACAGAAGAAATACTTCAGTTGATTGATGAAAGGAGGAAGTACAAACATGTTCCGGGAAAATCAGGAATACAGAAATACAAGTCAAAAATGGCTCTGAGCACTATGGGACTTAACATCTATGGTCATCAGTCCCCTAGAACTTAGAACTACTTAAACCTAATTAACCTAAGGACATCACACAACACCCAGTCATCACGAGGCAGAGAAAATCCCTGACCCCGCCGGGAATCGAACCCGGGAACCCGGGCGTGGGAAGCAAGAACGCTACCGCACGACCACGAGCTGCGGATCAGAAATACACGTCGCTGAGGAATGAAATAAATAGGAAGTGCAGGGAAGCTAAGACGAAATGGCTGCAGGAAAAATGTGAAGACATCGAAAAAGATATGATTGTCGGAAGGACAGACTCAGCATACAGGAAAGTCAAAACAACCTTTGGTGACATTAAAAGCAACGGTGGTAACATTAAGAGTGCAACGGGAATTCCACTGTTAAATGCAGAGGAGAGAGCAGATAGGTGGAAAGAATACATTGAAAGCCTCTATGAGGGTGAAGATTTGTCTGATGTGATAGAAGAAGAAACAGGAGTCGATTTAGAAGAGATAGGGGATCCAGTATTAGAATCGGAATTTAAAAGAGCTTTGGAGGACTTACGGTCAAAGAAGGGATAGATAACATTCCATCAGAATTTCTAAAATCATTGGGGGAAGTGGCAACAAAAATACTATTCACGTTGGTGTGTAGAATATATGAGTCTGGCGATATACCATCTGACTTTCGGAAAAGCATCATCCACACAATTCCGAAGACGGCAAGAGCTGACAAGTGCGAGAATTATCGCACAATCAGCTTAACAGCTCATGCATCGAAGCTGCTTACAAGAATAATATACAGAAGAATGGAAAAGAAAATTGAGAATGCGCTAGGTGACGATGAGTTTGGATTAGGAAAAGTAAAGGGACGAGAGAGGTAATTCTGACGTTACGGCTAATAATGGAAGCAAGGCTAAAGAAAAATCAAGACACTTTCATGGGGTTTGTCGACCTGGAAAAAGCGTTCGACAATATAAAATGGTGCAAGCTGTTCGAGATTCTGAGAAAAGTAGGGGTAAGCTATAGGGAGAGACGGGTCATATACAATATGTACAACAACCAAGAGGGAATAATAAGAGTGGACGATCAAGAACGAAGTGCTCGTATTAAGAAGGGTGTAAGACAAGGCTAGGCCTTTCGCCCCTACTATTCAATCTGTACATCGAGGAAGCAATGATGGAAATAAAAGAAAGGTTCAGAAGTGGAATTAAAATACAAGGTGAAAGGATATCAATGATACGATTCGCTGATGACATTGCTATCCTGAGTGAGAGTGAAGAAGAATTAAATGATCTGCTGAACGGAATGAACAGTCTAATGAGTACACAGTATGGTTTGAGAGTAAATCGGAGAAAGACGAAGGTAATGAGAAGTAGTAGAAATGAGAACAGCGAGAAACTTGACATCAGGATTGATGGTCACGAAGTCAATGAAGTTAAGGAATTCTACTACCTAGGCAGTAAAATAACCAATGACGGACGGAGGAAGGAGGACATCAAAAGCAGACTCGCTATGGCAAAAAAGGCATTTCTGGCCAAGAGAAGTCTACTAATATCAAATACCGGCCTTAATTTGAGAAAGAAATTTCTGAGGATGTACGTCTGGAGCACAGCATTGTATGGTAGTGAAACATGGACTGTGGGAAAACCGGAACAGAAGAGAATCGAAGCATTTGAGATGTGGTGCTATAGACGAATGTTGAAAATTAGGTGGACTGATAAGGTAAGGAATGTGGAGGTTCTTCGCAGAATCGGAGTGGAAAAGAATATGTGGAAAACACTGATAAGGAGAAGGGACAGGATGATAGGACATCTGCTAAGACATGAGGGAATGACTTCCATGGTACTAGAGGGAGCTGTAGAGGGCAAAAACTGTAGAGGAAGACAGAGATTGGAATACGTCAAGCAAATAATTGAGGACGTAGGTTGCAAGTGCTACTCTGAGATGAAGAGGTTAGCACAGGAAAGGAGTCCCTCGAACATTTATGGTACATAATCGACACGTCATTCGTCCACAAACCGGTAACACTTTCGCGATTATAGATGGCTAAAGAGACAGGATGGCTCAATATTTCTGCAGGGTCTTCCAACGACTTTTTGAGTCCATACCGCGTCGAGCCACACTACGCCGGGCAAAAGAAGGTCCGACACGATATATCGAGGTATGCCATGACTTTCTGTAACCTCAGAGTATTTCACGCCAACAAAATATTCACGAAGCTTCTCCTGTAAAGAACGCTTTCTTTATTTTAATATAAATTATTATTTCGAGTGCGAGATACATTTTCACAATTTTGAGCGCCATGTTCTGCATGGAATTTAAAAGTTGAGTATTTCTCGGCCATGCACAGAAATAGCGCTGACACCAATAAGATTTTTTCTTTTTATAAAGCGCCATTTCGTACGTCATGTATCAGCTCGATTCTGAGAAAAGACGGAACATAAGCTCAGCCCTTGAATATTCGTCTTAATCGATTTAGGGGAACCACGGAAAACCTGAAAGTGAATGGCCCGACAGGGATTTAAACCGCTCTCACCCCGACTTAAGTTTCCCATAATGTGCAACCTCGCTTGGTGTCAACTTCATATTCGCACTATTTTAAGGCTTTTTGAAGTAGACGTGTTGTTTAGTTCAAATAGATAGCTAGGAATAACGCGCACTCATAAAATTCTTGGTTTTGCGCGGTTTACCGGCAACGGAAATTCATCGCAAGTTGGTCAGAGTTTATAAGAAATCTGCCTCTTCATTTTCTACAGTTAAGCAATGGACAGCTGAGTTAAACAACGTGCCTTGCTTATCTTGAAGACAATATGAGTGAAGATCGTCCCAAAAGTACCATTACGGGTAAAAAAGCTTTAGATGCTACACCAATGACGATTAAAGGTGTATGACACTGATGACGCAACAACCGTGTCAGAAGAAAAAGTACGGTGCATTTTACGCGAAGAATTACATGTGAGAACGTTTTGCGTAAGATCCGTACCACATTTGTTGAATATTGCTAAAAGGTAAATCAGACCCAAAATCTCACTGCAGCAATGGATCCTAGTCACTGGAAAAACGCTGGAAAAAGTGCACTGGCCTATAACGGGGCGTAGAAAGTTAGTGCATTTTCATGTTCACTGGGTGGGTTTTTGACCTACGGAGCGATAACTCAATGCACTTCGAATTTCCACAGTGGTAAATTTACCGAGGGCCATAGAGAGATTACATCATGCAGAATAGAAGCGATACGTATTCTGTATAAATGCTGGAACACATTTTCGTGAGTGCAATATTTACGCTGACGCCAGTCGTGAGACAGCGCTGACCGAAATGACGCAGTTACGCACAGCTATGCTTACTCACAAGTAAGAGATAAAAGCCACTGCGCTACAACACACAGTTCTCTTCATTTACTACGCATTTGTGAATACAATCAAGAAAACATGAAACTCGGTCATAAACGGAGTGCTACTTAACATATTTCCGGACGAAAGTCATTACAAAACAAGCAAGCTAGTCGTACACATGTATTACTATTGATCTGTACCGAGTTAGCTGGAACGATCACATAACACTAATTGTAGGAAAGGCAGATCCGAACGTAAGATATATTGGGAGAATCCAAAGTAAATGTAATTTGTCCACAAAACAAATAGCTGACATAACCTCTTTTCACTGACTCTTGATTACTGGGCGTCAACCTGGGTCCGTGAGCAATGAATCCGATTCGAAGAATAGCTGCGCGTTTCGACACAGGTTCGTTTAGTCAGTGCGAGTGTCACAAAGATATTCATCCGACTTTTGTGGCAGGCGCTACAAGATAAGCGCCATGCTTATGGTTCAAATGGCTCTGAGCACTATGCGACTTAACTTCTGAGGTCATCAGTCGCCTAGAACTTAGAACTAATGAAACCTAATTAACCTAAGGACATCACACAGATCCATGCCCGACGCAGGATTCGAACCTGCGACCGTAACGGTCGCTCGGTTCCAGACTGTAGTGCCCAGAACCGCACGGCCAATCTGGCCGGCGCCATGCTTATGGTTTGAGGAAGTTCACGTTACAAAATCTCACTATACAGGCATGATGATAAAATCTGAGAAATTGTAGCTTATAATCTGACTTAACGACATTCGTTCCTCCTGCACACCATTACCGAATGGAACAGTAGTTCAGGTTAAACAGTATTGGTACACAATGAACCTTACTACATACAGCAAGGTGTCTAGCGGGGCAAAAATACAGATGCAGCGCCATAGCTAACTAAGTAATGAATTGCACATATCTTTAATATTAATATCACGAAAGTGAAAAACGATGAGTTAGATGAAACAACCAACACACCGTGGTGTCTTTCTGATATGGAGCACCAGTCCAATTCCAATGTGACCTTACTATACGAAACTGATTAGTCTCATTGTTGCATGCCACTGCCAGCTGGAGTCAGTACTTGCTTTTTGCTTCTCTTACGCTTAATACGCAATGTGAGGAACCCTGCGCAATAAAACAAGTCAACATAGTTAAGCAGGTGACAACATGTTTACCGCCGTAGATAGCCCGACCTAAACAATGTTTTTAGCATTGTATTGGGAGTTTCAGTGGAACACACTACCTAAACAATGCTTTTAGCATTGTATTTGGAGTTTCAGACGAACGCCGTTGATGACAATACTTCAATTAATAGTTACTTTGTGGTGTTGTGCCTATGTTGTTGTTGTGGTCTTCAGTCCTGAGACTGGTTTGAGCAGCTCTCCGTGCTACTCTATCCTGGGCAAGCTTCTTCATCTCCCAGTACCTACTGCAACCTACATCCTTCTGAATCTGCTTAGTGTATTCATCTCTTGGTCTCCCTCTACGATTTTTACCCTCCACGCTGCCCTCCAATACTAAATTGGTGATCCCTTGATGCCTCAGAACATGTCCTACCAACCGATCCCTTCTTCTGGTCAAGTTGTGCCACAAACTTCTCTTCTACCCAATCCTATTCAATACTTCATTAGTTGTGTGATCTACCCATCTAATCTTGTGTGCCTATATCGTTATATAATTCATGTTCTAAAATGCCATGTTAACGTCAATTTATTTGGCAGCTCATATAAACAGATGCAGTGTTGCTAATCGGAGCTGGTTCTTACATTCTTTGTGCGCAACAGCGATTAAGGCTGGAGGACGAAATTCCTCCCCAGTAAACAACAGCTCATTTTGCCATGGATACATTTTCCAAGTTCTCCAGAAAAAGATACTGAAAGAGTTAGAAATATTAAGCTGCGTTTGGACGACTCCTTGCAATAAATAAGGCAATGGTTTGACTAAAAATGATAATACGAGGAGACGGCGCTGAAAATAGTAGTAGTGTGTGTTGTCATAACTGCGCAAGTGATACGTGCATTCTAATGGTCAACGCTGTTAGCTTAAAACTGCGTTAATTCGATAACTATTGAGAACAGAACATACAATCCCCTCATAACGGTCATACTATCACCATTTAATGGGTATCAGTTATCTTCTGGCACACCCGGCACATCATGTCAATGGACTGATAGTATTTTTCATAAAAGAAACAGCACTAGCTCAAACCCGGAACACTCATATTTCTGTTCATCTCTTCATTTCTAACCGTCCTAAACACATTGTGCTTCATTGGAAGACTTTTGGAGTAACGTGGTGCCTCAGATGAAAATTTACATTTTAACTGCACAAGATATTTTCCCATTATAATAAACGATTGCATCTAAAGTTACGAAAATCATCGGATATCAAATTTTTGTTTGCGTCCTCTTCCGAGTGTAAATGGTACGACACTGAAATATGTCGAATACAATCGCTGGGAAACAGGGAAATAACAAGAAATAAAGAACATGGCGTACTCCCTCAAAAATTAATCTGCAGGGAGCTCTCAAACGTAACTTAAGAAACTTTTCAACAGTAACTTCACACTAAAATAAATTTATTCACAGCTAACTCGGAAGAGTTATCTTGAATGATGTTGTTGTGGCTGAGTTAAGCTGAAAGAAGAATTAATGATGTCCTAAACACAGAAAAATTCCAGTAGTAATTCGTTGGCTTCTGTTGATAGATACATTAGATACTAAGTCGCAGAAAATCTAATCCGGCTAAGGAAAGGGATCGCACTATGGACATAAAACATAGGGAAAAGAATTAGAGTTATGAAAGAAATGTAGAAAGTTCTCGCTCTAGCAGTTAAACACGTTTTTTAGTCAACTTCCGTACCTGTTTCACCTTTTAGGTCAATGCATTTCGCTCATCGTTTCTACAGTGAGTAGGTTCCACTAGCGAAATGACATTGAAGAAGCTCTGCAAGAAGAGATACCTACGGCTGCTAAACATCTTCATTCTACACCAGTCACAAATTTATTTAGATGCGTGGATAGGTGAATTCACGCCGCCAACTGTAGTAAATAAGGCGGATGTTCCAACAATTCGTACTTCAAACCTGACAGCCGAAAGATTTATGTTGGTGGGTGTATTGTTTTGGAAAAATGTAACTTTTCTTTTGTAGTCCTCTTCTTTCGTGTAATATTTTATTCAGTTGATCTGGAAGACCTGTGTAGTATTCGCCAGTAACTGCTTTACCCTCTGTTAGGCAATCAATAACTGGAATTCCATTTGGATCCCAGGAAACAATGATTATAGCACCTTATCGACAGATGAAATAGATCATTCCCATTTTATGCACAGTGCCACAAGATTCCACTCACTATTTTGATTGGTTTCGTTTCTGGCGTGATGTGACAGCACGACAAGAAATCTGCGCACAACTTCATGTAACATGTAGCCGCACTCTTTGTTCTCTTTCGTCCATGACACTAGCTATTTCAAATTTCTTAAATTGCTGATTGCCCAATATCAACTTGGCACTTACACGATGTCCTCTTTCGTGACTACAGTTTTCGAACACCCTTCACGTATATCGTCTTCAAGATAGGTACGGGCAAGTCAAATGAAGAAGTGGGCTCCTTACAAACTTAGAGTTAATTTGCGTTCGCGTTATATAGAATTTTATGTATCTTCCTAAATGTGCTGTTCCAGCTGATGATACTTTAAGATGTATGTAAATCAATGTTTCCCATACTGTTATGAAGCATTTTCTTAGCAGCAGCTAAGGTAAGAATTTTATGGGGGCGCGCTTTCTTTATTTCAGCATTAGAACGTAACGCACATGCAGGGGCAACTTTAAACAGCCGCATGGACTAAACTATCTAAAATAAAAAACTAAACTATCAAACATAAACAAATGTGATTGACTTTGGCCTCGTACGTGCAGTGAAAATTATCACTCAAATCAAATCACAGGGAGGACTATAGTTTGAAATAACTGTTGTCATTAATCTCTTCTGATACTGAGAAAGTGTTTAAGGAGACCAAATACCGAATGTCATCCGTCTCCTGTTCACCACCTCTCTCCCTCCCCCCCCCCCCCCCCCTCCCCGGAAGGCAGAAGCAGTGTACCCAGTCTGTCTGTGTATAAAGTAAATCCTGTACACAAGTGTGAGAAAATATTCTAAATGTTGGTGCTGCGTCGATTTGAGCCGGAATATGGGAAACAGCCCGGTATCCACCTAGTGGGATGTGGGAAATCGCCTAAAACCCATACCCAGGCTGGCCAACGGTGACCCCTCGTCGTTAATCAGTCAGGTGGATTCGATCCGAGGCCGGCATACCTCCCAGTCGCAGAAGCGGTCGCGACAACACGCGTAGCTACAGGCCGGATTAATATCTTCTAACAATCGCCGGCACGGTACTCAGCGTAAAAAAGAAATAAAATAAAATAAATAAAAAATAAAAATAAAAAGTGAACGAGGAACTTGAATGGGCGTCATGGGGCGTCCACCGCGAACAAATGCAACGAACAATAACGGACAAAATGAGATTAAAAAAAGCAAGGAGAGGCAACGACGTTGGGATCACGCATTTCCTTCAGACTTTGTACGCCGTTAGTAGGCCATTAAAACAGCATAATGTGCAAACATTAAGGTGCTCCGCTCTGGCAATGCCGAGAAAATAGCCAGTGAAGTATTACGCCACTCTTACGTATCTGGTATATCTGTGCGAAGCTATCGGCCATAATAATTCATTGTGGTCGAGTGGTTAGCGTTTGCGGTTTGCAAGAGGGTCGTGTTCGAGGAGACATGTATTTTCTGATCTCTATTTTTTTCATAACTGGTCACATTATTTAATTTATATGACATTTGAGAGGTAACATAATGAAAAAAAACACGTGAATTTTCATGAAGTTGTAGTGAATTTCATTTGTTATTTGACTATTTACTATTGGTAATTAAATTTTCAAGGGAAAGACTGCAGCGTGTTTCAGTAGCTTCTACAACATTTTGTGTGGAGTGTGATCCGATCTGCTACTGTTCTAAGCACAGTCAAGTGTAAATAAGATAAGACTGGCCCTCAGCCCTCAGAATGCAGTTTCACGAGTCCTGGACAGGTTTTATCAACAGCTCTTAGTTCTCGGAGAAGGAAGTGAAATACAAAATAATAAAACTCGTACAAACCACTAACAGACACACAGAATATGTTTCTTTGTATATTCACTTTACACATGAATACGTATAACATCGAGTGATCTAAAGTAACAGAGGAGGTCAAGAATAAGTAATTCTGAAAATATTGTGCACAAGGCGAAACCTTTTTCACAGAAATCCTGAGAGAGGAGGAGAAGTCACTTTAAAAAATCTGTGAATCCTAACGAAGTATAAAGTGCGTCTCGGCTGCAAAACTGCCGTTCAGCAGTTAGCCTATCGTTTTCCATTTCAGTGCAACAGAAAACTGTGTTTATGCGGGGGCAAGTAAGTAGTTCGGCTACGGCGACAGCAGCACCTTCATGTGAAAATTTTGACTACTGTAACAATATTCTTTTTTCGTCAGCACTGAAAATAACCCTTTTTCTTTCTGTTCTTTCCTGTGGGAACCATCTCGTGGTACTGACAACACTTTTGAATGGCATACAGGTTGACAGTTATTGAACTATATGAAGTTAAGCAGTCATAACTTCTGAACGGTTTGAGTTAGGACGCTCAAACTGCACGATAGGCTAACTGCTGAACGGCAGTTTTGCAGCCGAGACGCACTTTATACTTCGTTAGGATTCACAGATTTTTTAAAGTGACTTCTCCTCCTCTCTCAGGATTTCTGTGAAAAAGGTTTCGCCTTGTGCACAATATTTTCAGAATTACTTATTCTTGACCTCCTCTGTTACTTTAGATCACTGAATCCGCATTTCGCGATCGAAAAGGCTCTTCACCCTCAACGGGTGACTGTGTGATGTGCAGTGTCCAGTCACGGAATAATCGGTGCGATATTCGTTGGTGGCACGGTGACTACCGAACGGTACGTGCAGGTTTTGGAAGATGATTTCATCCCCATTATCCAAAGTGACCCTGATTTCGACAAGATGTGGTTCATGCAAGACGGAGCTCGACCACACCGAAGCAGTAGCATTTGATGTCCTAGAGGAGCACTTTGGGGAGCGCATTGTGGCTATGGGCTATCCAGAGGCTCCTGGCATGGGCCTAGATTTGCTACTATATTCTCCCGATATGAACACATGCGACTCCTTTTTGTAGGTCTATATTAAAGACAAAGTGTACCGAAATAACCCCAAAACCATTGCTGAGCTGAAAACAGCCATTCAGGAGGTCATCGACAGCATCGATGTTCCGACACTTCAGAGGGTCAAGCAAAATTTCGCTATTCGTCTGGGCCACATAATCGCCAATGATGGCAGGTATATCGATCTTGTCATAACCTCAATCCGAGCACCTATAGTGACGTTTACATGTTGAATAAAGTGTGTGCACGCCGGAGTTTGTAACTAATTTACGCTTTTTTATATAGTTCAATAACTGATCCTGTATTTATGGCATTGCACATAGCAGCAATGTCAGCAGGAGATGTTTTGTTATAAAAAAATTGTTGCATAGTGTGTGCAAAACATAAAAATCAACTGTTTTTAGGTCTGCAGATACAGATACAGATGACTTAAGCTGGTACTTCCAGGTATTTCCGTAACTGTTGAAAATATTGAAACAAGGCTTACGATCCATGTTTGTAACTCTTTATCTGCTGAGGTGTTGAAGCAACTAGGTTTCGTTTCATTTTAATTGAGCTCTGGACCTTATTTTACGTCATTACGTAGCCCTCTAAAATAAATGTATAATAATATGAGAGTTGGTACTGGTTTGCAGTGGAGCTTAGCGGAAAGCTAGGCGAGGTGAATATTAAACATGGATGTGCCGTTCTATTCCCTTTGCCATGCAAACATACAGTAGACAGTTGGAAGACGGGATGCCCCTGCGTTCTTTGTCTTCATATTTAGCCACGGTGCCGGCTTCACGTTTTCATGGACGCTTAAATGTCATTAAGAAAATACAATGTTCCACTAAACAAAAAGTAGCTGAATGAAAACGTTTATGGAAGAAGTTACGAGCAATGACTGCACATCAAAATACCCGCCCCACGGCCTACCATGACTCTTCGTAGACATTATTTCGATAGCTCCACTAATATGGAAATATGAGATTTAACCGCGAGGTTAGGCCCCACGTATAATGTTACACTACGACCACTAAAGAACGCATCCAAAATGGTTCAAATGGCTCTGAGCACTATGGTATTTAATATCTGAGGTCATCAGTCCCCTAGACTTAGAACTACTTAAACCTAACTAATCTAAGGACATCACACACATCCATGCCTGAGGCAGGATTCGAACCTGCGACCGCAGCAGCAGCGCAGTTCCAGACTGAAGCGCCTAGAACCGCTCGGCCACAGCGGCCGGCTACACATTCAAACAGAATAAGAATTCGTACTGACAATAAGTTGTGGCACGATAAAGATCTCATAACAATTTAAAAAAAACTCAATTTTCTGGTTTGTGAAGTGTTCTGTACGCAGATAAGGCCACCATATCCGAAACGTGCTCTATAAAACAGCATAACGTCGGAAAAAGTATTACTGCAAGTGTGTCCCGGTGTGGATTTGCTCCGCAATTCTGCAACGCTTAGTTCTGTGCCTGACTAAAGTGTTTTCTCAAATACTTATGAATAAAACAAAATAATTTAATCATATTCTGATACTTCTACATTTCTTCTGTACAGATCATTTACAAATAATAATTACCAGATACGGAAAAATATTTAAAGACTAACGAAACAAAACAAAGAAAACCTAAGGCAGCACCACTTAAATATCCAGCGACCCTGGTCTAAACAAGAGAAATTTCACACTACTTCAACGCACATTTGAAAGAGTAGTAACTTGTGCTATTTATTACTTCTCTAAAACAGTCCTTGATGTTGTAAGTATTTTTATGGTTTATTCGAGCTGAATACCCAACGATTCCTTCTTCAAAAATCTCTTTAGTTCCTCTACAAGAAATTCGCTTTGCCTTATTCCTCTGGAGATACTGTACGTTTTTCAGTAATTTTTGGGAGTTGTAAACAAGTTCTGTGCGCACTATACATACGTTTTATTTGGGGTTGCTATCTTGGTGGAATTTTTACTGTAACCCGACGTCCATATTTTCAACACTGTTGTGTAAACATACACTAACAGTCGTCCCGTAACTGTCTTCAGTCATAGTGTTGGCAACTGATGGAAGTTCAATCAATACAGTCAAATATATTCAGATCCGTAACATAATCCGCCTACGCCATGCTTTACTTTCATCCGAATCCCAAGATATTTGCGTCCCAATTTAATTATTACCTTGTACTACACCAGGATGTAATTTTTCTGTATTAAGCCTATTTTCGTTGATAAGTACACTTGTCCTCATTTAACATCGCTTTCTGTGAAATACACTTTCCTAAGGTAGACCACCGTCTTTTTACTTCTCTTCTTGCTTTGCCCTGTGGTGCTCTGCCTACGCAGTACAACCTGTCTGGAATGACTTCCTTCTCCCTTCCTCCTTCCCAAAAAGTTCAGCAGCTATTTTGGGCGGGCTGAGGCGAGGGTTTTCCATTATCTTACACACAACGAGACTTCTTTTCTCCGCCACTAGGTTCTCGTGTCTTGTCTCACTGTGAACGAGTAGTTTTCTCTACAGGTGTTGGAAGTTGCTGATGGTAGATATGCTGATGGTAGATATGATTTTTACAAAAACGCAGTTTCTTAGTTACAGTAATTGTAATCTGGCGCTATGTAAACGTCAAGAAGATAAATACAACGTCTAGTTGTACATTGGCAATTTCGAAACCATTAGTGTGTGTGTCCCGCACTTCGTTCACAAAGTGGAATATCTTCGATAAATGTTAACTCCACCTGTAGCACAGACTACGAAAGATTATAACATCTTTAAGATGAACTGCCTTGTCACGTATATTTCTGTAGTTCCACTGACAGAAGCCTAATCCCTATTACGTCCATGCCGTATAGTACTATGAGAACAACCCTAGTATCTCGCCATTCTATCGACAAACTGTAAACAGCTTTTTAACCTCTCTCATTATTCACTATAATGTCAACGTTATATTCCTTGTAACGAAAAGAGTGTATGCTCAGTGGCGTATGCCGTGAGTATGAATAAACTGTCACCCGTTACTGCATTTTTTACTCGTGGGAAACTGATGTACTCTGATTTATGACTCACATTAAAAATCATGCATAGTTTTGGGTTACCTGCTCTAAAAGAGAGAGACAACAGAGTTGCACGTTATTTGCAAACTGGCTCTGCTGGGAATGTGTGGAAATGAAGTTTGGATCTGTAGAAAATACACTCTAAGAAAACAAAACGACGCACCACGAAGATGTTATTCGAATTGAACGTAATTCTGCAGATGTAATGTATTTATACATAAGAACATACTAATACAATTTCTGAAAAAATGGGTGATTTATTCAAGAGAAAGAGTTTCACGCTTCTCAAACAATTAAGTTTAACTACTTTTGCTCTGCGTATAATTGCTAATCTTGGAAACAATCATCCCAAGATATTTTGCAAATTTACACTAAATAATTTTCTGGGGTAACTCATCAATTAGAAAGAAAGTACTGATTCCACAAAAGCGAGCAGTACGAATAATATGTGGTGTTCACCCAAGGACTTCTTGCAGGCATGTCTTCACGGAGCTAGGTATTTTAACTGCACCGTCACAATACGTTTGTCGCTAATGAAATTCGTCACAAATAACCCATCACAATTTCAGAAGAACAGTGATGAACATACCTACAACACCAGAGGGAAAACTGATCTTTATTACCCATTGTTAAGGCTATTTGTGGCTCAGAAACGATTTCAAAATGCGGCAACAAATATTTTTTGAACATTTGAACGATAACATAAAATGTCTGAGATGTAGTGAAGCAAGTTCCAAAACTAACTTAAAATAATTTCTCCTGGACAACTCGTATTCTGTTGAATTTCTACTTAAAAACTGGTAGCCAGAACAAAAGATGGTTCAAATGGCTCTGAGCACTATCCGACTTAACATCTGAGGTCATCAGTCGCCTAGAACTTAGAACTAATTACACCTAAGTAACCTAAGGACATCACACACATCCATGCCCGAGGCAGGATTCGAACCTGCGACCGTAGCGGTCGCTCGGTTCCAGACTGTAGCGCCTAGAACCGCAAGGCCACTCAAGCCGGCTCAGAACAAAAGAACCCTGTTTGAAGTGGTGTAGTTGCATGAATAGAAACGAAATGATGCGTTCATTAATGATAACACTAATTATGTATACATATCCTGTAAACTAACTTGTTCCACATCATTTCGATAAAAGAATCGTTCAAATGATCTGTTGATCTATGGAACGTATTACTAACTTAGTCCACCTCTGGCCATTACGTGAGTAGTTATTCGGCTTGGCATTCACTGACAGAGTTGTTGGATGTCCTCAGGAGGGTTAGTGTGCCAAATGAAGTCCAATTGGCTTGTTAGATCGTCAAAATCCTGAGCCAGTTGGAGGGTCCTCCTCATACTGCTCCAAAAGCGCTCAATTGGGGAGAGATCAGGCGGCTTTACTGGCCACGGTAGGGTTTGGCAAACACAAAGACAAGCAATAGAGACTATCGCCGTGTGCGAGCGGGCATTATCTTGCTGAAATGTAAGCTCACGATGGCTTGCCACGAAGGGCAACAAAACGGGGCGTAGAATATCGTCGAAGTACCGCTGTGCTGTACGGAAGCCGCGAATGAGAGCCAAAGGGGTCCTGCTATGAAAAGAAATGCCATCCCAGACCATCAGTCCCGGTTTAGGGCATTACGGTTAGCCACAGTCAGGTTGGTATCCAACTGCTGTTTGGGGCGTCTTCAGAGACGACTTCGCCGGTCTTCGAGGCTCAATTCGAAGCGGAACTCATCACTGAAGCCAATTCTGCTCCAGTCAATGAAGGCCAAAAATGTGTCTGGAGACGCTTGAGACAGGAGTGGGATACCAACCTCATTGTTGTCCGCCACACGGCCCGAAAACCAGGAGTGATGGTCTGTGGGGCCATTTTTTATCGTAGCAGAGACCCATTGGTTGTTATCCGCGGCACCATTACAGCACAGCGGTACGTCGACGATATCCCACGTCCAGTTTTGTTTCCCTTCATTGCAAGCCATCATGGACTTACATTTCGGAAGACAATTCCCGCCCGCACACAGCGAGAGTTTCTACTGCTCGTCTTCGGGCTTGCCAAACTCTAACTTGGCTAGCAAGGTCGCATCTCTAGAACGTTTGGAGCATAATGGGCAGGGTCCTCCAACCAGCTTGGGATTTTGACGATCTAACGTGCCAATTGGACAGAATTTGGATCGATGTAACTCACACTCCCACAACTCTGTCAATCAATGCCAAGCCGAATAACTGCTTTCATACGGCCGAAATCCCACGCCTGGGTTCCCGGGTTCGATTTCCGGCGGGGTCAGGGATTTTCTCTGCCTCGTGATGGCTGGGTGTTGTGTGCTGTCCTTAGGTTAGTTAGGTTTAAGTAGTTCTAAGTTCTAGGGGACTGATGACCATAGATGTTAAGTCCCATAGTGCTCAGAGCCATTTTTACGGCCGAAAAGTGGACCAAGCATTATTGAATTGCTCAATTTCTGAAGCTCTTTCTCTTGAACACTCTATTTTTCTGAAATTTTATTCATTTGTTTGTCTGTACATGTACATCACATCTACCGATTTCCGTCTCATTCGGTAACTCCTTCGTGGTGCGTCCTTTTTTTTCCCAACAGAGAGTATTCATACTGCTGAAATACCACTATAGCCTTGTTTTGTTCGCAGCTCGCCACAAGTTGTACTAGTCGTCAATACAGAAGTACTAACCATCACGAGAAGAGATATTGATATGTTTATTTACGTAATATAATTCCAAACCAGCGTTTAAACTCACACGGTGTTTTAGGTTGTACATTTAATACGTTACATAACAAGTAAAGCTATCATTAACGCAAAGACTGCTTTGAACACCACAGTGCTTTACTTGTATAGTGCTGTTGGAGGTGGTATGCCGTTTCCTTACTCCGACCTTTGACCTGACTTACGGCGCTAGTTACAGGGGTAACTACAGTTTAACGTGGATTCAGAACCACGGTGTGCCGGCCTGTGTGGCCGAGCGGTTCTAGGCGCTTCAGTCTGGAACCGCACGACCGCTACGGTCGCAGGTTCGAATCCTGCCTCGGGCATGGATGTGTGTGATATCGTTAGGTTAGTTAGGTTTAACTAGTTCTAAGTTCTAGGGGACTGATGACCTCAGAAGTTAAGTCCCATAGTACTCAGAGCCATTTGCACCATTTTGAACCACGGTGTATTACATATGAATGCATACGCAAATTATAATTCGGTTTGCCCGCGTGCAGAGACACATTTTGATACAAGAAGCCTGCAATTGCACACATGATAGTGTTGCACCTACAGAAAGTACGCGGGAAAATACAGTTGTTTAGTAGGCCAAAACATTGTTCAACATCACATCCGTTTCTATACAGCACCAATTGAAATTAAATCCGTCGCTTCAGAGAAGTCCCAGCATTCCGATATGACAACAAAAGCGGCAAATTAACTCACAAAGCATGTATCGTCCTAATCTTCCTTAGTGTGCGCGTAAGAAACCTAGTAAAAAAAGAGTAAAAATTTCACAAAACCTGTCACACCGAACACAGCCATGTAGTTACGAAAATAAAAAATGACACGCTAGCAATCTGTACAGTTTATCCCAGAGTGACAAATGGTAAAATTAAGACGTAAATGATTTCGAAACTTTTAAAAATAATACTTTTCTTGATTCTTCAAGTTTGCCAAGACCGCTAGCAATCCTTGTTATTAGTATGACCTGTTTCGACAGAGCTATGCCGTAATCATCGAATTTTGTAACATCATTAGATGTACATGCTTGTTACAACACTGAAAATCACATAGTGATGTTGTGTCAAATTGTAATAAAAAGTGGCATGGAATATCAGAACGCCATAAATAAAATAACACACAATTAAAATATACAAAGTGTTGGGCTGATGTCCCACCTGGGACAAATTGTAATAAAAAGTGGCTGGTACTTCAGCACATATTGTGTGTTATTTTATTTGAGACATGCTGATTTTCCGTGCCACTTTTTATTACAATCTGACGCAACATAACTAAGTGACTTTCAGTGTTGTAACAAGCATGTGTATCTAATAATGTTAAAAGATCCGAAGATGACAGCGTAGATCATCCGAAACCAGTCCAAGTAATAATAAGAGCTGGTAGTGATCTTGGCAAACTTGATTCTTCAACAATAACTTTCAGATCACCCCGAACGATTGACATAACGCCAAACATAGTTATAAATAATGCTTCAACGTTTATAAATATGATTATTATTCTTTGTGAGTAAATCAGGGAACAAAAGCAAATACCAATTACACAACTGGCCATTAAAATTGCTACACCATGAAGATACGTGCTACAGACGCGAAATTTAACCGACAGGAAGAAGATGCTGTGATATAGAAATGATTAGCTTTCAAAGATTTCATACAAGGTTGGCGCCGGTGGCGACACCTACAACGTGCTGACATTAGCAAAGTTTCCAACCGATTTCTCATACACAAACAACACTTGACCGGCGTTGCTTGGTGAATCGTCGTTGTCATGCCTCGTGTAAGGAGAAGAAATGCGTACCATCACGTTTCCGACTTTGATAAAGGTCGGATTGTAGCCTATCGCGATTGCGGTTTATCGTATCGCGACATTGCTGCTCGCGTTGGTCGAGATCCAATGACTGCTAGCAGAATATGGAATCGGTGGGTTCAGGGGGGTAATACGGAACGCCGTGGGGATCCCATCGGCCTCGTATCACTAGCAGTCGAGATGACAGGAATCTTATCCGCATGGTTGCAACAGATCGTGCAGCCACGTCTCGATGCCTGAGTCAAGAGATGGGGACGTTTGCAAGACAACAACCATTTGCACGAACAGTTCGACGACGTTTGCAGCAGCATGGACTATCAGCTCTGAGACCATGGCTGCGGTTACCCTTGACGCTGCATCACAGACAGGAGCGCCTGTGATGGTGTACTCAACGACGAACCTGGGTGCATGAATATCAAAACGTATTTTTTTCGGATGAATTCGGCTTCTGTTTACAGCATCATTAATGTCGCATCCATGTTTGGCCACATCGCGGTTAACGCACATTGGAAGCGTGTATTCGTCATCGCCATACTGGCGTATCACCCGGCGTGATGGTATGGAGTGCCATTGGTTACACGTCTCTGTCACCTCTTGTTCGCATTGACGGTGCTTTGAACAGTGGACGTTACATTTCAGATGTGTTACGACCCGTGGCTCTACCCTTCATTCGATCCCTGCGAAACCCTGCATTTCAGCAGGATAATGGACGACCGCATGTTGCAGCTCCTGTACGGACCTTTCTGGATACAGAAAATGTTCGACAGCTGCCCTGGCCAGCACATTCTCCACATCTCTCACCAACTGAAAATGTCTGGTCAATGGTGGCCGAGCAACTGGTTCGTCACAATACGCCAGTCACTACTCTTGATGAACTGTGGTATCGTGTTGAAGCTGCATGGGCAACTGTATCTGTACACGCCATCCAAGCTCTGTTTGACTCAATGCCCAGGCGTATCAAGGCCGTTATTACGGCCAGAGGTGGTTGTTCTGGGTACTGATTTTTCAGGATCTACGCATCCAAATTGCGTGAAAATGTAATCACATGTTAGTTCTGGTATAATATATTTGTCCAATGAATACCCGTTTATCATCTGCATTTCTTCTTGGTGTAGCAATTTTAATGGCCAGTTGTGTACATTTCAATTGGTGAGAGAGTTACATGATTCCACATAAACAGCAATGCAGTTCGAGGAGAGTCCTCTGACTCTTTTCTGACGGTTACAAGCCGCCCATAACCTGTCCGAATCACTGCACTAACAAATTCTGGTCAGTCACAAGCAGTTTGAGTTCGGCGAAATCACTGTTCGACAGCAGTTTTCGCTCTGCGTATGGGCATTGACGACTGGAACAATTACCGTTGGAACAAAGTTCACGGTACTCAGTACTGTACTCACCAGGTATAGAGAATGAAGTTAGCGCAGTACGTAATGAGTTCTTTCAGGAAACGTTGAATTCTTTAACGACCTGCAACGCTGATTCACCGCTGTTATCGCAGAGGCGGTTCAGGGGGGAGCGTAGCGACAGAACACGAAAGCTCGACCGCAAGCGCCAGCTCGGCCATAAAGTGGAAAGCAGGTGCGGGGAGATGATGTGTGGTGCAGGCGCCTGGCGCCGCGGTGTTGAGTCTGGCTGCCTTTACGACTTCCGCAAGTGGCGCCGCGAGGCGCGTCGTATCACATTTACACCTGCCACAACTCTCGCAACCGGCAAACATGTCGCCACTGTTCTCACACGTGCCATCCTACACTTCACTGTGGAACAACATCAATTACTTCACGACCACCGTCTAGCTGTGCGTTCAGTAAAAACGGATGGCTGTGTTAAGACACCCGTGTTGCTGCAAGCTTGACGAGCATTTGTACAAGTATGCACAAATCCCTTCCACGTCCGCTTTTGCAAGCGTCAGTATGAATACATCGAATATGTCAAAATCGGACGACTAAAACAACACGCTCTACTGCTGATATGAAAAAAATGAATAAAAAGTGGAAACTATACAGTAGACGCGATATGTGGTGTTAAGACAGGTAAACGGAAGGAAAAATGTATTATGTTTACTCAATATGCCGCGCGGGATTAGCCGAGCGGTCTGGGGCGCTACAGTCATGGACTGTGCGGCTGATCCCGGCGGAGGTTCGAGTCCTCCTTGGGGCATGGGTGTGTGTGTGTGTGTGTGTGTGTGTGTGTGTGTGTGTGTGTGTGTTTGTCCTTAGGGTTCAAATGGCTCTGAGCACTATGGGACTCAACTGCTGAGGTCATTAGTCCCCTAGAACTTAGAACTAGTTAAACCTAACTAACCTAAGGACATCACAAACATTCATGCCCGAGGCAGGATTCGACCTGTGACCGTAGCGGTCTTGCGGTTCCAGACTGCAGCGCCTTTAACCGCACGGCCACTTCGGCCGGCTGTCCTTAGGGTAATTTAAGTTAAGTAGTGTGTAAGCTTAGGGACTGATGACTTTAGCAGTTAAGTCCCATAAGATTTCACACACATCTGAACATTGTACTCAATACGTTAGAGATGTATCAACACGGTCTATATCTACGGTATTACTGTGCAATTCACTTTCAAGTGCTTTTGCGGTCGGTTCTAAGGACCAGTTTCAGACTATTTCTCTGTTTCATTCCGCTCTAGTACGTGGGAAAAATAAACATCTCGATCTTTCCTTGCGAGCTACGATTCATCTTACTTTATAACTATGGTCCACTCTCTCTATGTAAATCGGAGTCCACAAAACAATTTGGCATGCGGAGCAGAAAGTTGGTAATTGAAATTTCGTGAAATGTCACGCTTCAACAAAACAATCCGCTCAATTCCAGCCCCATATCTCTAACGTCGATTCGCAGTTGGATTTGGGAACATAAAATGTCCACGAACACTATGTATCACCTACAACAAAACGATCTATTGACAAATAGGCAACACGGGCTCAGAAAACACCGTTCTTGTGAAACACAACTAGCACTTTATTCTCACGAAGTAATGAGTCCTATCGACATATACCATCAAAAAAAAAAAATGGTTCAAATGGCTCTGAGCACTATGGGACTCAACTGCTGTGGTCATAAGTCCCCTAGAACTTAGAACTACTTAAAGCTAACTAACCTAAGGACAGCACACAACACCCAGCCATCACGAGGCAGAGAAAATCCCTGACCCCGCCGGGAATCGAACCCGGGAACCCGGGCGTGGGAAGCGAGAACGCTACCGCACGACTACGAGATGCGGGCATATACCATCAAATTGATTCAATATCTTCTGATTTACAGAAGGCTTTTGACACCGGTCCTCACAAGAGACCTCTAATTAAATTGCGTGCCTATGGATTATCATCTCATTTGTGTGACTGGATTATTTCAAAATGGGTCAAATGGCTATGAGCACTATGGGTCTTAACATCTGAGGCCAACAGTCCCCTAGAACTTAGAACTACTTAAACCTTACTAATCTAAGGACATCACACACATCCATGCCCGAGGCAGGATTCGAACCTGCTACCGTCGCGGTCATGCGGTTCCAGACTGAAGCGCCTAGAACCGCTCGACCACATCGGCCGGCTGACTGGATTAGTGACTTCCTGTCAGAAAAGCCAGAGTACGTAGTAACTGACGGAAGGTCATCGAATAAAACAGAAGTAATATCTGGCGTTTCCGAAGGAAGTGTGATAGGCCCTCTGTTGTTCCTGATCTACATAAACGATTTAGGAGACAATCTCAGCGGTCCTCTAAGATTGTTTGCAAATGATGCTGTCATTTACCGTCATGTAATGTCATCAGATGATCAAAACGAATTGCAAAATGCTTTAGACAAGATATCTGTATGGTGCAAAAAATGGTAATGGACTCTAAATATGAAAACTATGAAGTCATCCACATGAGCAATGATTATAGCACCTTATCGACAGATGAAATAGATTATTCCCATTTTATGCACAGTGCCACAAGATTCCACTCACTATTTTGATTGGTTTCGTTTCTGGCGTGATGTGATAGCACGACAAGAAATCTGCGCACAACTTCATGTAACATGTAGCCGCACTCTTTCTTCTCTTTCGTCCACGACACTAGCTATTTCAAATTTCTTAAATTGCTGATTGCCCAATATCAACTTGTGCACTTAACACGATGTCCTCTTTCGTGACTACAGTTTTTGAACACTCTTCACGTATCTCGTCTTCAAGATAAGTACGGGCAAGTCAAACGAAGAAGTGGGCTCCTTTCAAACTTCGAGTTAATTTGCGTTCGCGTTATATAGAATTTTATGTATCTTCCTATATGTGCTGTTCCAGATGATGATACTTTAAGATGTAAGTAAATCAATGTTTCCCGTATCTGATAACTAAATCACACAAATCTAAAGGCTGTAAACTCAACCAAATATTTAGGGACGATAATTACGAATAACATAAAACGGACCAATCACATAAATAATACTGTAGGGAAATCAAACCGAAGACCGCAAATTATTGGCAGAACACTCCTCTTCTGGACTACTACTGTGCGATCCACACCAGAAATGATTGACGGTAGACATCGAAAAATGTTCAAAGAAGGGTAGCTCGTTTCGTAATACCGCGAAATAGGGAACAGAGTGCACGGATATGATACACGAATTGGGGTGGCAGTCATTAAAGCAAAGGCGTTTGTCGCTGTGGTTGGACCTTCCCATGAAATTTCAATCGACAACTTTCTTCTTAGAGTGTGAAAATATTTTGTTGGTGCCCACCTACATAAGAAGACAGGATCATCGTAATAAAATAAGAGAGATTAGAACTCGCACTGAAATATCTGAGTGTTCGTTTTCCCGTGCGCTGTTCGAAAGTGGAACGGTAGAGAAATAGCTTAAAAGTGGCTCGATTAAACCTCTGCCAGGCACTTAATTGTGAACTACAGAGTAACTATGTAAGGTGTAGAACAGGCGTTTGTTTTAATGATTGCTACCCCAAACTCGTCTATCATATCCATGTCACTCTTTGAAATAATACAAAAGAAGCTGCCCTTCTTTGAACTACTTCGATGTCCTCCGGGAATGTTACCTGGTAAAGATCCCACGCCACGCAACAATACTCCAGAAGAGGATGGACAAGCGTAGTACAAGCATTCTCTTTAGTAGATTTGATGCACTTTATCACTGTCAATAAAACTCAAAGTTTCCCTGAACATACTTATCTCAGCATAAACGAGGAAACGTGATAAACCTTCTGTCACTCGTAAGCGCTTTGATTAAAAAGCAAAATGCCATATGAGAAATGCTTTAAGACCACACGAAAGGCTGAGAGTTATTACGCTATGTATTGCGACCAGAAGGGTTTACGAAGACTTCAGATATGTATCTAAGGGTATGCTAAACATTTAGGGACAAAAACTACGGTAGGGGATTCAAAACTATTCTGAGATAAGGACTCAACGGCCGGAAATGAATATTTCAGCGGGGACGGGTCTGGAATGAGCAACGAGTGTGAGGAACTTGTCTGTTACGAAACATAAGTAGTTTACAAACAGCCGGCTACCGCATCGCCGTTGACCGAGCTAACTTGAAAAACAACACACTACAGTCTGTGTTGTACCCACAGTGGAATTTACAAGTTGTACCAGCTGATGACTGTTAGTTCACAAAGGGGCATTACTCGATATAGCGACTGGTAGGCGTGACGTTAATGCATGGTACAGCAAGATGAAGCGTCCACAAACCCGAACGAATCTGCAGAGAAAATTTCACAATTGGCGTCATCCTAACTAGAATGAATTTATTTTCATGGATAGAAACATAAGCGAAAAAGCGCTTTCAAATCACACTCCAAGAGTAGACCAAGGTTCTCGACAAAATCACTTGTCTCATGTAGCAATCTCATTATCGAAAATTTATGTTTGGGCTAAAATTATTACAGAACTATACGACTGGTCTCAACCGCTGTATACACAATCTTCAGCCCCCACAATTGTTAATGAAGCAACTCAAAATTACGTACGACGATTGGCGATTAAACAATTTTGGCGAGGAGCTGTTTAAAAGGGCGCATATATTGGTTGAAACTGTTCGTCTTGTAATAACTGTAGCAATCAAGAAATATTAAAAAGTTTTATGCAGTTCCTAGCAGCTATAAGGTGTAGGTTGTCTGTGCCAGTTAAGTGCCGTTATTACTAGACTGCTGGTTCTTCTGCAGCAAACAGCAAACCTTGAGCCGGCCAGAGTGGCCGAGCGGTTCTAGGCGCTTCAAGTCTGGAACCGCGCGACAGCCACGGTCGCAGTTTCGAATCCTGCTTCGGGCATGGATATGTGTGATGTCCTTAGGTTTCAGTAGTTCTGAGTTCTAGGGGACTGATGACCTCAGAAGTTAAGTCCCATAGTGGTCAGAGCCATTTGAGCCATTTTTTAGCAAACATTGATTAATAAATACCTTACAGTTTCTCTCTCTCCTCTCTCTCTCTCTCTCTCTCTCTCTCTCTACACACACACACACACACACACACACACACACACACACACACACACACACACACCTCCCCTGGTTTGTTTCCAAGGAACTGGTATTTTTAACAACATATTCTTCTGTAGAGCGGACCTCTGCTTCATATTTTATTCAAATAAGATCGCATGCACCATCCGTTTTTGATTCATTGTAATAGGCATTCGATTCAATGCTCCAGAGGAAAGATTTGGTTCCATACTCTCAAACTCTTCCTGCAACCCGCGACTGCTTTGCCACAAATAGTTCAGCATAATGCTCTTAAGGATAGTGCCTCGTAATTTCCAGCTGCTTATACAAGTTAACAAAAATTCGGTACACACGATTGAGAATATACACTCCTGGAAATGGAAAAAAGAACACATTGCCACCAGTGTGTCAGACCCACCATACTTGCTCCGGACACTGCGACAGGGCTGTACAAGCAATGATCACACGCACGGCACAGCGGACACACCAGGAACCGCGGTGTAGGCCGTCGAATGGCGCTAGCTGCGCAGCATTTGTGCACCGCCGCCGTCAGTGTCAGCCAGTTTGCCGTGGCATACGGAGCTCCATCGCAGTCTTTAACACTGGTAGCATGCCGCGACAGCGTGGACGTGAACCGTATGTGCAGTTGACGGACTTTGAGCGAGGGCGTATAGTGGGCATGCGGGAGGCCGGGTGGACGTACCGCCGAATTGCTCAACACGTGGGGCGTGAGGTCTCCACAGTACATCGATGTTGTCGCCAGTGGTCGGCGGAAGGTGCACGTGCCCGTCGACCTGGGACCGGACCGCAGCGACGCACGGATGCACGCCAAGACCGTAGGATCCTACGCAGTGCCGTAGGGGACCGCACCGCCACTTTCCAGCAAATTCGGGACACTGTTGCTCCTGGGGTATCGGCGAGGACCATTCGCAACCGTCTCCATGAAGCTGGGCTACGGTCCCGCACACCGTTAGGCCGTCTTCCGCTCACGCCCCAACATCGTGCAGCCCGCCTCCAGTGGTGTCGCGACAGGCGTGAATGGAGGGACGAATGGAGACGTGTCGTCTTCAGCGATGAGAGTCGCTTCTGCCTTGGTGCCAATGATGGTCGTATGCGTGTTTGGCGCCGTGCAGGTGAGTGCCACAATCAGGACTGCATACGACCGAGGCACACAGGGCCAACACCCGGCATCATGGTGTGGGGAGCGATCTCCTACACTGGCCGTACACCACTGGTGATCGTCGAGGGGACACTGAATAGTGCACGGTACATCCAAACCGTCATCGAACCCATCGTTCTACCATTCCTAGACCGGCAAGGGAACTTGCTGTTCCAACAGGACAATGCACGTCCGCATGTATCCCGTGCCACCCAACGTGCTCTAGAAGGTGTAAGTCAACTACCCTGGCCAGCAAGATCTCCGGATCTGTCCCCCATTGAGCATGTTTGGGACTGGATGAAGCGTCGTCTCACGCGGTCTGCACGTCCAGCACGAACGCTGGTCCAACTGAGGCGCCAGGTGGAAATGGCATGGCAAGCCGTTCCACAGGACTACATCCAGCATCTCTACGATCGTCTCCATGGGAGAATAGCAGCCTGCATTGCTGCGAAAGGTGGATATACACTGTACTAGTGCCGACATTGTGCATGCTCTGTTGCCTGTGTCTATGTGCCTGTGGTTCTGTCAGTGTGATCATGTGATGTATCTGACCCCAGGAATGTGTCAATAAAGTTTCCCCTTCCTGGGACAATGAATTCACGGTGTTCTTATTTCAATTTCCAGGAGTGTATTTGTCGGTATGTCTGCACAATCTTGTGTAACTGAAAATCGATCAAGCCTAAAGTAACTTTGGTAGTTTAAACGATGGCGCCATATCGTGATACACACGCACAAGCATACTTGCACGAAATTCTTTACCATGCCTGCTTATCGAGCTTCCAGCTCCGTGTGTAGCCGCATTTAGCTGCCTACGTGCACATCTATATTCTGTTAATTACTATCAAGTATACAGCAGAGGGTACTTTTAATGGTATGATGGACTAACGTTCTCTAATCTTTTCATTCACGGGTGGAGCGTAGGACGACTGATTGCTTACGTCCATTTTTGTGACCTGACAACCTCCTTGAGCTATATGTTGGTGAGGTATGGAGCTAAATAATATTCGACAATTTTAGAGTACTCTCAGAAAGGGACTAATCTCTTGTTAAATGTTACCGCGAGCAAAGTAGGACATGACTACATGCACAGCCCTCCTTCCGGACATTCAAGATCCCATTTCAGTCCGACATGTTACAGATCCAACACAGCTTACAATATTTCAACATATGACTTGCAAGCGATTTTCAAGCAATCCCATTACCAAATTAACTGCAGTTCCTTAATTTTTTAATCTAAAGGTTGGTTTAAGCACTATAGAAAGTTACTAGGTATTGCCCTGTTGTAGGTGGTATGCCCTCATCTTGCACTTTTGAATGGACTTCACCAACCAGTTACTTGGGAACCACAGTTTAACGTCGTCTCCGAACCACGGGACAACTCGGCATTTTTGACATTATGAAGACAGTGTTGAAGAAATCGGTAAGTTACAAAAAGAACCTCGAGCCCACTGAAGATTTTTGATTTTTGAGTCTGACACCCATTTAGCCAATTAATTCCTATCTGAGAAGCGAGGTGACCTCCTTATGTTGTGAACTTCTCTACTCTTTTTAGGCCTTTGTACATTGGAGATCAATGTTGCTAAAACTGAACTCTGATGATAAGTTCAGATCTTTATGTGGAAAGTACAGAAGAGTTTTCGTCTTGGGCCACATTCCCAAACATCTGTTCTGGCCGTTTTATCTCGTTCACCACTTGTGAAATTATAATATTCTCAATCTACTGCAATGTGGTTAAAATTACATTAATGGAGAATATTGAACTGAAGTTCCCTCTCAATATTCAGATACTTTTGCAGGCGGTGAGGAGCGTGATCGGACTATAAGTTTAAGCCTGCTTTATATTATCTACTGTTTACGAATACACGCATTCCACTCCATATACCTTGTCGGTTCTGTAAACACCCAGATGTTTTCTATGCAAGTTATTGTGTTACAACTAGGGCATTTCACGTAAGTTTTAAACTCTTCCCTTGCTGAAAAGAAAATAAGAAGAGTCGAAATTGAACGACGTGGTAATCCGACATGGTGTCCTGTCTACGACGGCCCTCTTGACGTCATCTAGTGTGTGAGCACTGTCCTGGTTTTCTAGTGGCCCCAAGCATGGTCAATCGAATTCATGTCAGTAGATACCACAGAGCATTCCAATGGGTTGAGTCCCGCCTCCTGGAGGACAGTTTTTTATGAGGCGAGCGCGATGTGCTTGTGCATTAATCTCTTCAGCGACGACCTCATCGTCAAAAAGTTGACTGTAGGGCTGGACAGTATGTTGGAGTGCCCTGTCCGGCTACCACACGGCTTTCAAATTACGATTGGTAGTGATGAGAGGCGACCGAAATTGCATGCCTGAGACATGTACGGGCACGCTGCCGACTCCACACTCTTCTACGATGATAGTCGGGCATCAGTAAAATCTTGCACTAGTCGCTGAAGAGAACCGGACGCCGCGAACCAGGTTCTATTCCCTTTGATCACTTTCTTCGCGCATATCGGTGCTGCAGGTTTCTGATGTTAATCTTGAGCAACGCCTAAAGGCAATAATGATAGTTGCGTATTGCTTGGATCGACACTTCCCTCCCTCTTATCTTCAAAAAGGTAGTTCTGTTGCATTCTCCTTCGATCAGCCACGAGATATAATTTTTAGGTAGTTGTCAAAAGTTGGTGGTGTTGACCACGGGGGACCATTACGAGGGAGACTACACCATCTCGATTTCATGTTCGAATGACGTGATTATTGTGTACTCTGATAGGGGGGCAACTTCCCGTCATGACGACTCTTCAAGCCATTAATGGGTAACAGGCGTATGGTGTACTTCGAGGGAAGGTGGGATGGGGAGGGAGGAGGGCTGGACAAAAATATTAGGGAGGAGAGTTGAAGGATCTAGCCATGCCGACGATTTGTTTGTCCAGGCTAAATTGCTCACTTTCAGGAGCCTCCGACAAAGGCCAGGCCGTAAGTTCTCCGTCTTTTACATAGATGAACTTCATATCAAATTATTACTTTGTTACATCGGTACAAGTTGCGCAAGAAGATAAGTGTTTACATTATCTATGGGAAAGATTTGCAATAGCAGTTTTCTACCGAAAAATTAAATACGAGAAATATACTGACGGGAAAAAAATCGCAACACCAAGGAGGAGTTGCGTGAAATAAACGAAAGTTAGTAGGCGTATTTCTGTATCTGAAAGATGATTACTCAAAATTTCGCGGCAGTCGCATAAGAGTGGAGTTAGTAGCGCTTCTATGAGGATGCAGATCAGGTTTGCTTTAAATACACACTGTAACTATCGTGAGCTTTAGTTACCTTTGGGCCGGCCGGGGTGGCCCAGCGGTTAAAGGCGCTACAGTCTGGAACCGCGCGACCGCTACGGTCGCAGGTTCGAAACCTGCCTCGGGCATGGATGTTTGTGATGTCCTTAGGATAGTTAGGTTTAAGTAGTTCTAAGTTCTAGGGGACTGATGACCTTAGAAGTTAAGTCCCACAGTGCTCAGAGCCATTTGAACCAAGTTACCTTTGGGAATGGACTGGTGAGTTAATGTTAGTCAAGAACGTCTTTATGACGACAAAGACGCCATTATCAACACCTCACTGAGTTTGTACGAGATCGCGTAATAAGGCTACGAAAAGATGGATGTTCCTTCTGCGATACTGCAGAAGGACTTGGCAGGAATGTAGCCACCCTACATGACTGCCGGCAGCGGTGGTCACGAGAATTTACGGACGCAAGAAGACCGGGCCCCGGACGGCCACGTGGCACTACCGAGAGGGAAGACCATCGTGTTCGGCGTATGGCTCTGGTGCATCGTACTGCATCTGTAGCAGCAATCTGAGCGGCAGCTGGCACCACAGTTACACAACGAACTGTTACAAATCGGTTACTTCAAGGACAGCTCTGAGGTAGACGCCATGTAGCGTGCATTCCACCGACCCCAAACCACCGCCATTTGCGACTTCAGTGGAGTCAAGCAACAGCTTATTGGAGAGCACGAAGGAGGTCTGTTGTGTTTTCTGATAAAAGCTGGTTCTGCCTCGGCGCCAGTGACGGTCGTGTGTTGGTCAGAAAGAAGCCTGTTGAGGGCCTGCAACCAACCTGCCTACGTGCTAGACACACTGGACCTGCACCCGGAGTTATGGTCTGCGGTGCGATTTCGTATGACAGCAGGAGCACTCTCGTGGTTATCCCACGCACCCTGACTGCAAATTTGTATGTAAATGCCGCGCGGGGTAGCCACGCGGTCTAGGGCGCCTTGTCCTAGTCCGCGCGGCTCCCTCCGTCGGAGGTTCGAGTCCTCCCTCGGGCGTGTGTCTGTGTGTCTACATCTACATTTACACTCCGCAAGCCACCCAATGGTGTGTGGCGGAGGGCGCTTTACGTGCCACTGTCATTACCTCCCTTTTCTGTTCCAGTCGCGTATGGTTCGCAGGAAGAACGACTGTCTGAAAGCCTCCGTGCGCGCTCGAATCTCTCTAATTTTACATTCGTGATCTCCTCGGGAGGTATAAGTAGGGGGAAGCAATATATTCGATACCTCATCCAGAAAAGCACCCTCTCGAAACCTGGCGAGCAAGCTACACCGCGATGCAGAGCGCCTCTCTTGCAGAGTCTCCCACCAGAGTTTGCTAAACATCTCCGTAACGCTATCACGGTTACCAAATAACCCTGTGACGAAACACGCCGCTCTTCTTTGGATCTTCTCTATCTCCTCCGTCAACCCGATCTGGTACGCATCCTACACTGATGAGCAATACTCAAGTATAGGTCGAACGGGTGTTTTGTAAACCACCTCCTTTGTTGATGGACTACATTTTCTAAGGACTCTCCCAATGAATCTCAACCTGGTACCCGCCTTACCAACAATTAATTTTATATGCTCATTCCACTTCAAATCGTTCCGCACGCATACTCCCAGATATTTTACAGAAGTAACTGCTACGAGTGTTTGTTCCGCTATCATATAATCATACAATAAAGGATCCTTCTTTCTATGTATTCGTAATACATTACATTTGTCTATGTTAAGGGTCAGTTGCCACTCCCTGCACCAAGTGCCTATCCGCTGCAGATCTTCCTGCATTTCGCTACAATTTTCTAATGGTGCAACTTCTCTGTATATTACAGCATCATCCGCGAAAAGCCGCATGGAACTTCCGACACTATCTACTAGGTCATTTATATATATTGTGAAAAGCAATGGTCCCATAACACTCCCCTGTGGCACGCCAGAGGTTACTTTAACGTCTGTAGACGTCTCTCCGTTGATAACAACATGTTGTGTTCTGTTTGCTAAAAACTCTTCAATCCAGCCACACAGCTGGTCTGATATTCCGTAGGCTCTTACTTTGTTTATCAGGCGACAGTGCGGAACTGTATCGAACGCCTTCCGGAAGTCAAGGAAAATAGCATCTACCTGGGAGCCTGTATCTAATATTTTCTGGGTCTCATTAACAAATAAAACGAGTTGGGTCTCACACGACCGCTGTTTCCGGAATCCATGTTGATTCCTACAGAGTATATTCTGGGCTTCCAAAAACGACATGATACGCGAGCAAAAAACATGTTCTAAAATTCTACAACAGATCGACGTCAGAGATATAGGTCTATAGTTTTGCGCACCTGATCGACGACCCTTCTTGAAGACTGGGACTACCTGTGCTCTTTTCCAATCATTTGGAACCTTCCGTTCCTCTAGAGACTTGCGGTACACGGCTGTTAGAAGGGGGGCAAGGTCTTTCGCGTACTCTGTGCGCGTGTGCGAGTGTTTTTGTCCTTACCGTAAGTTAGTTTCAGTTGGATTAAGTAGTGTGTAAGCTTAGGGACCGATGATCTCAGCAGTTTGGTCCCATAAGATCTTACCACAAATTTCAAAAACTTTTATGTCAATCTGGTGATTCGACCTCTTGAGCTGCCATTCATGAACAGCATTCCAGGGGGTGTTTTCCAACAGGATAACGCTCGCCCACACATCGCTGTTGTAACCCAACAAGGTCTACAGACGGACGACATGTTACCTTAGCCTGCTCGATCACCAAACCTGTCAACAATCGATCACATATGGGATGTCATCGGACGACAACTCCAGCGTCATCCACAAACAGCATTGACCGTCGCTGTATTGACCCACCAAGTGCAACTGGCATGGAACTCAATCCCGCAAACTGATGTCCGGCATCTGTACGGCACAATGCATGCATGTATGTATGTATTCTTGCATTCAACATTACAACAATTATTAATGTACCAGCATTCACATTTGAAATGATTTTTCGAACACATTAACCTGTGATCTTTCAATGTCAATCACTTAAATATGTTACCTAGACAAATGTATTTCCGAAATATGATTACTCTACATAATTTTTTTTTTTTTGGTTTTGCGTTTTTTTCGTCAGTGTATTTGTGCTAAATGTTTGTCGAATGCCGAGGAGAACTAAGTACAAGAACTAATTTCTCAGTACCGTTTGTAACGTTTTAAAGAGAAAGAAACCTACTATGTCTGTATTTTCCTACCGTAAATTTGATGTGGATCCATCATTCCACATGAAACGAAAGTGTACCTAAAGCAGTGGATGAAATTCGATGCCGGCCGGAGTGGCCGTGCGGTTCTAGGCGCTACAGTCTGGAACCGGGCGACCGCTACGGTCGCAGGTTCGAATCCTGCCTCGGGCATGGATGTGTGTGATGTCCTTAGGTTAGTTAGGTTTAATTAGTTCTAAGTTCTAGGCGACTGATGACCTCAGAAGTTAAGTCGCATAGTGCTCAGAGCCATTTGAACAATTTTTTTGAAATTCGTTAGCGCTGTACCAAAAGGTGGAATCTATTTCATCTCCCCAAAACGTTATGACTAGCGTGCTGTTAAGTGTATAAGGGATTCCAGGTTCTGATTACCTTTAACACGCTTGTGAACCGAACGGCTCAAAAAAAATTAACGTGGTACGAGCCTCAGATTGCAAAAGAACAACGAAAGGTAAAAAAAAATGCATTTGCGACAAGTTCGTCTGGCAATGGAGAAACTAAGGATTTCGACGCACGAATTGTTAAAATAGCTACTCTATTCGTATTTATTGTCTCTGAATTCCTCCTACTTCCACAGCCAAAGAAATCATTTTTGATGCTAACTATAATGGCTCTTTCGCAAGCCGAGACGGTAATCTGAATTGAAATTTAAACGATAAAATCCGTCTACTGCCACGTAATAGCTTAATGCATTATCCCATATATGTAAGTGCTTAAGTGTAACTTCATATTTCGGGCTTCCACTGGCACTCGGAGGGCGTTCGTAACCACCTCAGCACCGATACTAATTTCCACCACATTCACACCGCAATGAAGATCTTTTCATAGTCAGCCATAAACCTACAATGAAGCTTTGCTTCGAAATGTTCTTATACCAAACAACCCACTGTAAAACAAGACGGATTTTATTTTTAATGTACAAGAAATTTGTGGCTGGAAAATGTTTTGATGCCTATAGTAGCGTAGGTGAACATTTCGAAACCGTTCCAGAGCTGCATTGCAAGGACAGCATTTACTCACTCGAAAACATTTATAAAATGGATCACTCGGCACAAAAGAGCATTTATCTATAATGCAATGTCTTTACCTGGCAGATCAAAGAATATTTTCATATTAGCCCGACAGCTGATGCCCACTACACACTTCATCAAGCTTCTGTAGGGGTATGGTTAGTTGAATGACAAGGTCACAACTCAGTCCTGTCAAGTTGCTAAGAAATAAAGTGCTCCTTGATGAACTCAGAGCTCATCGTCTCGATCCTGTCGCAGGAAACACGGCTCGGGGAACAAAGTTGCGCTTTTATTCGATGAATACCCGTTTCTGTGCGTCATATGAGCCAATACTGACATTTAGAGTTAAGAGTAACAACAGCACACAGAATTCTTGGAACAGTGAAGCGCTGCAACCATTATCGGTTTCACTCAGGGACTGGCAAGCTGCACAGTATCAAAGTTGAAGGACCATACGGGCAGTGAACGGAGGTATTATGTGCTGGTAGTGAGAGCAACAAGGTTCCTTCGACGCGAATGTTTCCTCTCAGTGGTGAGTCAGCTTTCAGCTAGAGCATTTCCAATCACATAGCTTCAAGAGAGAGAAACGTTTCTTCACTTGTAACTACAGTGGTTACTGGAACCGTTTGGGGACGCCTAGTTAACGTTAATCAGTCTGAAAGATAACTTTTTTTTTTTTTTTTTTTGCTCTGTGCACTATGGGACTTAACATCTATGGTCATCAGTCCCCTAGAACTTAGAACTACTTAAACCTAACTAACCTAAGGACGTCACATACATCCACGCCCGAGACAGGATTCGAACCTGCGACCGTAGCGGTCACGTGGTTCCAGACTGAAGCGCCTAGAACCGCACGCCCACACCGGCCGGCGATAACAACTGAAAACCAGACTGTCCCCTTGAGGATTAGCAGAGAAGTCCTCATCTCGTAGTCAGTAACAGACACTGGAGAATGGTGACTGCTAGTCATATTTACAATACATAAGAAACATTAAGTTCTGCAGTCCGACTACAATCGGAGGCTTAGACGGAATTATACGACAAAATTAGTTTTTAGTTAACTGTGATAGCATACACAAGAGGTCACGCTTTTAAACGAAGTATAATACAGAATAAATGCTCTGAATTACTGTTTATACTCCTCAAGGCACGCGAGAAATATTTCTCTACCGGAAGAACAACCCAGCAACAGGCGAGGTAGCTCCGTTGAAAGACGCAAAACACAGAAAATGTTACTCAAACACTATACAGGAGACCCCAGGAGGAATGGTTCAGTATTGAGGAGTATGACAGGAATGATCATTCTCAGCATGAAAGTCCAGTAAACATGGGCTCTAAAATTCATACCTTAAGAGCTTATGAGCACTTGTTCATCGTCGATACTGTGAAACATTTCTTCTACTGAACAAGTACTCATAGCTCTTAAGGAGTGCATTTTAGAGCCATTATTTACTAGACTTTATTGCTTCGAATGATCGTCCCAGCCATATCCATGAATACATCCTGGGACACCTTGTATTTTCGTGTTCGCTTTCTGTGCGACAGCAATTAAGTGCACTATTTTGAGTTGTTTTGTGATATAGATATCAAAGTTACATACTTCACAAGTTGGCTCTACTAAAAGCTGCAGGGAGCATCCTTACACTTACATCTACTGGAGGCGAAGCTACTAGGGTAGATCCTAATGGCTCTGAGCACTATGGGACTTCTGAGGTCATCAGTCCCCTAGAACTTAGAACTACTTAAACCTAACTAACCTAAGGACATCACACACATCCATGCCCGAGGTAGGATTCGAACCTGCGACCGTAGCGGTCGCGCGGTTCCAGACTGTAGTGCCTAGAACCGCTCGGCCACTCCAGCCGGCAGATCCTAATGTCCATCCATTCACGCAGTGCAGCAAAAGGTCAACATTTTGATGGCTTGCTTTGTGATGAATACGCACAGATGGACTGTACACCAACTAGCAAAACAGACAGTAAGTCTGCAACCTTTTGGACATTAATGCATTATATGTTACAGAAAGGCTGACCGTCGAGGCCTACGAGAAAGGCAGGTTGTGTCACGAAGGTAGGTCAGAGCTTGCTTGCTCGCTCAGCTCGGCAAACAAACTGTGTTTCTGCACCTGTTAACTCGTAACCAGGTGTGTAGGTACAAACGAGAATTGTATCTTCTACTGGAATCCGCTATTAGAGAGTTTATTAATCCTACAATGATCGGAAGTCCATAGACCTTCTTATAATTTGTTACCACTGTACTGGGGTATAATAAAATTAAAATCATGCAAGAATGATTATCAGCTGCATAAGGCACAACTTCTTGTATGAAATGAGGACTGTTAAACAGAAGAGATTAAATGCTATAAACAGGACGTTATACCATTGGTATCGAGTATTGATATTAAATTTTGTTGTAGCAGTGTTAATCAGTAAGGTTTCACAACAACAGATTCCAGTAGAAGATGCAACTGTCGATAGTACGTGCACGTGCAGCTTCGAGGTAACAGGTTTAGAAACGAATTTTGTCTGCTGAGCTGAGCTGAGCTGAGCGAGCGAGCGAGTTCAGGACTACCTTAGCGACGTACGCGCCGCGGCCTGTCTTTCTCGTGGGCCTCGCTGTCCGCTAAATGACGAGCTCTACTGGCGTGTGATCAGAACACGCATTTGGTTGCGCTGATCTCAGATCCTGAGATTCAGAAATAATGAGATTGGTGTGAGCATAGCTTTGTCTGGGCATAAGGCAGACTGCGTGCATTATGATAGACTGTGAAACATGCTTTGCGACAGCACACCCAAAAGCAGAATTGTAGACAGAAGCGGATTTCAGACCCTGCGCTCTACAGTAGCTGTTAGCTCAAGAGTTGTAGGAAACATTGTCTTCAAACATTTCATCCAGTAACATCAAAATAAAACTTCCTACCCAGCACATAACTTCTTTAAAATAAGTATTCCACTGCAATTTTGTCATATGATGACATGGCTGGAGACCGTGGCTGTTATTTGAAGACAAATGTTGATGGTGTTGGGACAGCAACCAACCACAAATTTACTTTCAGTTCCTTTATTCAAAGGGTACCGTTACCAGTTTCGAATCGTTATGATTCATCTTCAGACGGTTTCCATGCTTTCCTTACAACATGTGCGTTTTTTTCACAGATTAATTGTCCTAAAATATAAATAATACATAATTATAAGCACGCCACACAGATGGTTGTGTTACAGATTTTCATTGGATGTGACTTACGTGAAATGTCGGTTTGGAGTGTGTTTCCATAATATTCGTCCAACCCATGTGAATACATTTCCACTGCATTCTTATCGTTGCACACGTAAATTTTTCTCACTGAACACTTTACATTTGTCACAGAACAGATTTCTACCGCGCACCACATATTTTGATACATACAAAGTATTCCACTGTTCCTTAACTACGTCAAAACGTGCTGTAGGGTTAGTAAGTACGGTGGGAACTAGACAGTAGTAAACTTCACAGAACTGTTAACAATATTTGTAACACACTTATCATAAATTATCTTTATGCCTAATGTCCTCTTTTTCTGTAACTTTCAATAGCCTTTGCCTTGCTAGTCGAAAAAGCTTTAGTTTAGAGCAACCCTATTTGACTCTTACACCACCGTAAGGCTGCACCATGTTTTTAATTGATACTCTACATGGCAACGACAGGAAAGCTGTTTCAGAATTTGTTTTAGAATTTTTCTGAGAATGCAAAAAAAGATGTCATAATCCATTCTACTCTGAACGATGCTACGATGTTCAAAAATAAGAACCTGTAATCAAGAAGAACCTACAAATCCAAGATTGATAACACTACCTTCACTTCTGTACCCCCAACATGTTTCGACAAACTTTGACCGCCTTCGGTGGGTTTTCTTTTCTTATGTTTTCTCGCTATAGTCGATTTTATTTGCGAAATAATAGAGAAAATATGTCCTTATAAACGATGTGGCATTCAAATGTTCAAATGTGTGTGAAATCTTATGGGACTTAACTGCGAAGGTCATCAGTCCCTAAGCTTACACACTACTTAACCTAAATTATTCTAAGGACAAACACACAAACACACACACACACACACACACACACACACACACACACACACACACACACACACACACACACACACCTCCGCCTGGACCAGCCGCACAGTCCATGACTGCAGCGCCAGAGACCGCTCGGCTAAACCCGCGCGGCGATGTGGCACTAAACTTAGTTTTATTGTTAAGTATGTTGTGTTATAGGCGCCGAAGGCAAAAATTTTGATTTACCCCTCTTATAGACAGCAGCTGATTACATCAGTATCAGGCTGATATTCGTGTGGGCGTGTTCACAAAGTCTCCAGCTGGTGGCGCTAAGCATCCAGTTCCGTAGTTTTCTATCTGTCTGAAGTAAGTAGACTGTAAGTGATTATAACGAGTCACGCTCCTCTAACATTACCTTTTTTGTTATAGAGATAACCGATACCATGTACACTATCGATTCTTGCATAGGTTAAAATTATCTCAGCTGTCTCATTAAAAGAATACATATGATTATGTTATCAATGTATTACATTTCAGGCTAAATTGTATAAAAAAGAAATTAATGTGCTACAAGCGATATGTACTGACAGTTAAAATTACTCTTCTTTTAAAATATTTGAAATTACGAAATTTCAGGAATACTTAAGATTCATGTTATTAACTGCACAATCTAACGCTACTTCTTAAATTTATTTCTAGATTGATTTACAAAATAATGATATATTTTAGCCAAGTTCATTCTTTGGTAAAGAAAATTTGTAAACTCTATTGCATTGTAAACTCTTTGGAAATTGTGAGTACGGAAGAATGTAAGTAGTGCTGCGCATCCCTCTGATGTAAGTAGACGTTTTCTAAGTTTGCCACCAACTATGTAATTATTGTTTTTTATGGGAAAAATGTAAAAACGGTCTGACGTTGAAAGATGTAATGCCGCATAATGAATAGCAAATATTCTAATTTACGGGTTTCGGCTAACTACATAATCTAGTCAAAAAACAACGTGAAGACTTCCTTGAAACTGAACTTATATCTGGTGTAATTAATCAGAAAGTCAGTTCCACGCTTGAGCTAATTTTAATTCATTTTTATTCCGCAGTTAACATATTACTCGCGCAAATGGTTTGTGCTGTGTTACGTGCTCATATTTGACACAGTTGAAACAGTGCGCCTATTTTTTAATGGTTCTCAGAACTCGCTACAAAAAAGGCGACAGCGAGGAACTTAAAAGCTTTCACGGCTGAAAGAACTTTTGGCTGACTATCTCGGAGAGAATGACGACATGAGCTAGAAAGAAACTCG
Source organism: Schistocerca cancellata (assembly GCF_023864275.1). NCBI lineage: Eukaryota > Metazoa > Arthropoda > Insecta > Orthoptera > Acrididae > Schistocerca > Schistocerca cancellata. The sequence continues at coordinate 148,596,882 of NC_064629.1, forward strand.
CTGTAGCACAGTGGGCTTATTGAAAGCGGCAATAACTGTCACGTGGGTGACGCGCTGCCTCGAGTCGAGAGCACTCCAGTATGAAGGCCTTGTCTTGTGTGCGCAGGAGCTGTTGTATATCAGCGCTGCGAGCAATAAAAAGCCACGGCACAGCGCATTTGACACACGCGAGCTTTTTGTGGCCGCACTTTATTTCGGTCACATGCAACTGATGTTTTTAATGTCTTAGTGAGTGCTATGCACCGCAGGAAGATTGACTCCCCTCAAATGGACACCGACCAGACGCAAAATAAAGCTTTGGTGTCAGTACTGCATAGCGAGGAAAACGGTAAGATACCTAGAATAACGATATCGTCCACGGTCCGTAAGACTGTTCTTAATAAAATAGAAGGGCGTTTCGAAAGCAATATTTCGTCGTCAGCACAAATACTTTGGTTACTGTAGAAGATACGGCGTAATTTTGATGTGTAGTGAAAGGGACCGAAATTTGTATGTAGGTAATTACATAATCTAAAAGTTGAAAAAAAAAAAAGACTGACAGTAGTTAAGACAATGGGCGCGTACACAAGAGGGGCAGTTTTCAAATCCCCGCCGGCCGTTGTGACCGAGCGGTTCTAGGCGCTTCAGTGCGGAACCGCGCTGCTGCTACGGTCGCAGGTTCGAATCCTGCCTTGCGCATGGGTGTGTGTGATGCCCTTAGGTTAGTTAGGATTAAGTAGTTGTAAGTCTAGGGGACGAAATATCGAAAAAAGTCCTTATATACTTTTTAAGGGACAATCATTAAGCGCAAAAACTTTTCACCGACTTAGACTTCGTGCACCCTTCCTGTACCGCCGGGTAGGGACTTGGTCAGCCGCTTCACGGCTGGAATCCGCCTTGCCCTGGACTAGGAGGGAAGGGGGTACATAAACACCGGACTGGAACACGCACCGATTATGACGTACGTAATTTAGATTAGATGTAGAAGATAGGATAAAACCTTAGAATAAACTGCAGCGATACCAAGTTGAGGGCCAGCCCAGTGCCAGGGGCATGCCCACTGGGATTAGCTCAGTGGGCCTGGCCAACACCCAGTAGGTTTATAGTAACACTGGCACACCTGTTCAAAATGGTTCAAATGGCTCTGAGCACTATGCGACTCAACTTCTGAGGTCATCAGTCGCCTAGAACTTAGAACTAATTAAACCTAACAAACCTAAGGACATCACACACATCCATGCCCGAGGCAGGATTCGAACCTGCGACCGTAGCGGTCACGCGGTTCCAGACTGAAGCGCCTTTAACCGCACGGCCACACCGGCCGGCTGGCACACCTGTAACGCTGCAGGTAGCATTAAGTTTCCTTGTAGATTAAGTAGCTTAGAACCACATAGCGGTAAGATTAGAGTAATAATAATAATAATAATAATAATAATAATAATAATAATAAAATCACCTGTAGTGTAGAATAGCAAGCTGCATTTCTTTGTATCGCTACTAGGACCCACTAATGTAGTCAGGTAGTGGGTTAATATGTATAATGCAATGAACTGAATAAAGTCTAGGGGACTGATTACTTCGTATGTTAAGTCACATAGTGCTTAAAGCCATTTGAACCATTTGTTCAAATCCACGTCCGGCATTCAAGTTCTCCGTTATTTACTTCAGCTGAATGTCACAATGCTTCCTTATATAAGGCCACGGCCAATTTTCTTCTCCATAATTCTCCTGTACGACTATGTGCCCGATTTCTAATGACTCCGACGTTCACGAAATTTTTAATATTAAAGTTTATTTGTTTATTACTTTCATCCACGAGACACCCTAAACTTCTATTCGGTCGCTGGGAAACCCCCCACAACAGCTTTCACTTAAGAATTGATTATTTATTGCCGTTTACACATTGCTTACGCAAAGCTGACCACGGTTACCATTGAAAACACTGACATCATTGCGAACACTGTCTCAATATATTTAACAAGTCACGCTCCTAAAAATATTTAAGTGATCAAAGCGTGACTGAACGTTATTACAAATTTTACAGTGTAATACACGGAGCTGCCGTATAAATTTATTGTGTAAAGTAAATTAAAAGGAGCTGTTATTTTGAAGTCTAGAAATGATTTGAGACTGTGTAAAAAAAGAAAAAATCGCTCTGCTATTCAGAGTTCACGTTGAAGGAAGGGAAGGAGATATCATTTCAAACAGGAACACGCCTAGTAATACACTGAGATTTTCGATCTGTCCTTCGGGATATACCTTAGCTTTAACTTGCATTCAAGGGTACGTTGGTGAGTAGTGTAAACGTCTCTGAAAAAGGACGGTAGATCCGATTTAACGCCTCGTGCATGAAGAGGGCATTAAAACAGTGAATTGTTTATAAGTGAGACTGAAATTGTTTTTGGGTGCGCCAGTGCTATTAAATATGTTTCACTTTACGGTTTTGTTGAAGTGTGGAAAGGATATCACGTAAAATTGTTGGATGGAGCCAATCTGAAGTGCTCAGTGCGACTTTAGGAATGCAAATGCAAACAATATAAGTTTCTTGCAGTTGCTACAGTGTTTTCATTGAGGGAATCGACAACTGCGAAGATCAGAATCACTTGGATTATGTTAATGTGGTGCCTGAATCAATATTTATTTATAGATTAAACGTGATCTCAGATGTTTTACAGCGATGCGACTGGTCTGTTGAGGACTTCACACAGGAAACCATTGATAATTTTCAAGATATGGCAATCGAGAATAGTAAGAGAAAATGCAAGAAGCAGTTGATATTTTAGGCACCTCAACTGAAAACTGAGTATTAAGGTTTAATGTCCCATCGACTTAGACCCGGAGCACAGTTTCTGACTGGGTCATCTACTTTACTGAAAGAAAAATCTCCGGATTTGCCTTTAAGCGGGTTAGGGAAACAGATGGGAAACTTCTGAAAGGCCGGACAGTGGTTTGACTCGGCGACGTTCTCGATGCCGTAGAGCAGCCATGCGTGACAACTAATCAATAAAAAACGCACCACGTGTTCTAATGAAAGCATGAAAGCCGTCCGGCGATGAATTGTAATGATTCGAAACCGGTAATGGTACCTTTTGAATAAAGGAACTTAAATTTGTGGTTGGTTGCTGCCTCAATACCATCAACATTTGTTACCTTAAAGTATTTCTAGCTTTCACAAAGCAAGAAACCTCCACTCTTTCCAGCTTCTGAGGAATTTCTTCTCGGGCGCTTTTTTCTAATGCATCCAAATATTCGTTGACGAAGCACTTCTTCAGTTTTCAGCATATTTTTTAGACAACATAGTTGCGTGGAGAAAACAGCGATTGGTTTACTTACAATCAGTTATTCAAAATGACAGTCTCAATGACATTATATTTTGTCGCCAACCGGTTTCTAAATAGTTCAAATGGCTCTGAGCACTATGGGACTTAACATCTTAGGTCATCTGTCCCCTAGAACTTAGAACTACTTAAACCTAACCAATCTAAGGACATCACATACATCAATGCCCGAGGCAGGATTCGAACCTGCGACCGTAACGGTCGCGCGGTTCCAGACTGAAGCGCCTAGAACCGCTCGGCCACCCCGGCCGGCAACCGGTTTCAACCCGCGATGGGGTCATCTTCAGGGCAATTTACACCATATGGTCGCTCGCTGGAGTCGTCACCCTGCCTGTGCACGGTTGGTAACTACCAAATGGTGCAAATTGCCCTGAAGATGACCCCATCGCGGATTGAAACCGGTTGGCGACTAAATAAATAATGCGATTTTGAATAGCTGATTTCAGCAAATTTTCAGGAAGTGTACCCTTCATTAGTCCTTCACTTTGTAAACTCGACGATCTCTTTGCTTATCGTTTGTTTAGTACCTTATATGCATTAACGTACATTACGGACCTTTCGAGATAACTTTGCATGCAGCTGTGTTGGAGTAAAGCCGCAGTTAAAGCTACCGCAAACATACGTGAGAAAACACTGTCGAACGAATCGCAACTGTTTAACATTAAGTGTGGAGAGACAAGCTACGATACACTAAAGTGACAAAAACCCTCGCTACTGGAAGACCGACGAACTTCCAAATAATGATAGAATTCTCGGCTTCGTTCACCTTAAGGTATCATCACAAAAGTAATTTACGCAAATAAATACTGTAACCATACATATCAGCCGGCCGTTGTGGCCGAGCGGTTCTAGGCGCTTCAGTCAGGAACAGCGCTGCTGCTACAGTCGCAGGTTCGAATCCTGCCTCGGACATGGATGTGTGTGATGTCCTTAGGTTAGGTTAGGTTTAAGTAGTTCTAAGTCTATGGGACTGCTGACCTCAGATGTTAAGTCCCATAGTGCTCAGAGCCATTCGAACAATTTTTAATAAACAAATAAACTTTAATATTAAAGATTTCGTGAACGTCGGAGTAAGAAGCATTCAGCTAAAGTAAATAACGGAGAACTTGAATGCCGGCCGGGATTTGAACAAATGGTTCAAATGGCTTTAAGCACTATGGGACTTAACATCTGTGGTCATCAGTCCCCTAGAACTCAGAACTACTTAAACCTAACTAACCTAAGGACATCAAACACACACATGCCCGAGGCAGGATTCGAACCTGCGACCATAGCGGTCACGCGGTTCCAGACTGTAGCGCCTAGAACCGCACGGCCACACCGGCCGGCATACCAAGCCCAGTTTGCTATGACCCAAGAGAGGGTATCTGAAGACTACCTAAGCACCTTGTTCCGTAGATGACACTGTTAAGCCCTTTTTCCTACACTACGGACATAAAGAAAAAAACTGTCATTTATATACCACAATCTGTTACTACCATCATACTAAAACATTGCAGAGCACGCCCAACTGTTTTGGACCACACCGTTCATCCTGCACCGTTGAATATGGAGCTTCGCAGCTGACCACCCCTGTGTGTTCACATGTAGACCCAACGAAATGGTCAATCACGATTGAAGTGGGCACGGGACAATCGGGATTCGACCATAAATCAATGGAAACATGTCGGCTCTTTTGATGAATCACATTTTTGCTACACTAGATCGCTAGTTCGTCTCCCCAAACGCCGTCATCGAGGTGAACGGCGGCTCGAAACGTGCAGTGCGCCATAGACGCAGGTTCGTGGAAGCAATCTTATGCTACGGGAGACATTCTTCTGCGCTTGCATGGAGCCTGTAGTAATAATCAAAGACACGCTGACAGCTGCAAACCAGCTGCATCCCTTCACGCTTGATGTCTTCCCCGACGCCGATGTCATCTTTCAGTAGTATAATTATCCACATCTCAGAGCCAGAACCGTACTACAGTGGTTTGAGGAGCATTACAATGAACTCACGTTGGGGTCTCTGCGACCAAATTCGTCTGATGTAAATTCTATGGAATCCAACTGGATCGCTATCGGGCGCCACCACCGTCTATGCAAATCAGCGGCCCATTATTTACACGACACGTATGTAGACATGTAATGCTACATACTTCCACAAACCTACCTGTGGTGTCACCGCCAGACACCACACTTGCTAGGTGGTAGCCTTTAAATCGGCCGCGGTCCATTAGTATACGTCGGACCCGCGTGTCGCCACTATCCGTGATTGCAGACCGAGCGCCGCCACACGGCAGGTCTAGAGAGAGACTTCCTAGCACTCGCCCCAGTTGTACAACAGACTTTGCTAGCGATGGTTCACTGACAAAATACGCTCTCATTTGCCGAGACGATAGTTAGCATAGCCTTCAGCTACGTCATTTGCAACGACCTAGCAAGGCGCCATTACCAGTTACTATTGAGATTATGAATAATGTACCGTCAAGAGCGACGCTCATCATTAATGGATTAAAGTTAAGTATTCCACCAGCTACGTCCGTTTTTCTAAAGTCTAATTTCCTTGTCCTGTTCCAGACCTCACGCCAGCATGCGTGAGCTGAAACGCGTGCCTTTCGGCTTCCCCTAGTACCCGTGTTGGCTCTCCTGCCAACCCACAACACTACCAACAAACTGTCGGATCTCTGATAGAGATAATCAGTTATGTATTTCGTTCCAAAGACGGACACACAAGCTACGAACAGATGGTCATAATGTTCTGGCACGCCAGTAAACTTTTGCATGATTTGATGGTGGGTTTTGATGAATTCAATGAAAGTTACTGTCGGATCTTTTTGTACGTGTTGAGAATTTGAACTAACAAGGAAATGAATCACTTCAATAACATAATCACCTTTGATATAATTAAATTTTCGTTGACACATTTGAGTATCATCTTCATCTACAATAATGACAAAAGTTCAAGAATTGAATTAAAATTTGTGCCAAGGCCAAGACTTGAACCCTGGTCTCCTTACTTATTACACAGACCTGTTAGCCATTACACCACCTCAGTCTTACAGCTAACACAGCTGCACGGACCTCCCTAGTCCAAAGCCATCCCTAACACAAACTTCAATTCACATCTTGAGCTCATTTTCCCCTCCTTAGATTGTGATACTGCTAACGCTCTCCAGTAATGGAACAGTATCCTAGCATTAGACGTAATGGGGAAATCCCGCCTGTACCTCAAGTGTAGGTGATATATAGATATGATATAATTAAATTTTCCTTGAGACATTTGAGTCTCATATTTATCTATGACAAGGATAGAATATCAAGTCCCGGCCATGGAACAAATTTTAATTAACTTCTGAAGCTTCTATCACATCATCGATAATCACCTTTGTTCAAAACAAGTGAACTGTTTGATTTGTTGGCTTTCATAGTGATGATGTAACAAAAAATGCGATGTTTTCCCACGCAAAAACTCTTGTCATTTTTATATGTACACATACCTGTTTAAGTCGGACAACATTTTGTGTGTGTTTTGACAGTCAGCGTCACCTGAAGTTGGTCTAAGATCCTAAAGCCAGTTCGTAGCCAAATATTTCCTATTTAACATCGTTTCCTTATAGTGTTTCGTGGAAAGAACGCCATCTTCTCTTCAGGGACTCCCACTTCAGTTCTCAAAGCATCTCTGCAATACTTGAGAGTTGATCAAACCCGCCAGTAACAAATTTAGCAGCACGCCTCTGAACTTCTCTGGTGTCTTACATTAATCCGAGGTGGTGGGGATCCCAGACACTGTAGCAGTACACAAGAATAGGTCGCACTAGTGTTCTAAATGTGGTCTTCTTTATACGTGGGATGAACTTCCCTGAAATTCTCCTAATAAACTGCAGTCGATCACTCGCCTTCCCTACAATTGACCTTACGTACTCATCCCATTTCATATCACTTTCCAACCTGACGCCTAGATATTTAACGAATGAGACTGTGTCAAAGGGAACACCACCAATACAATATTCGAACATAACGGGATTGTTTTTCCTGCTCATTCGAATTAACTTCCATTTTCCACATTTAGAGGGCACGCTGCCACTGATCACGCCAAATAGAAATTATGTCTAAGTCATCTTGTATCCTCCAACAGTCACTCAACGACGACACTTTGCCATACACTGCAGCATCATAAGCAAACAGTCACAGATTGATCACCCTCGTCTGTCAGATCTTTCACGTACATACAGCACCAGAGTGGTCCTATCACACTTCCCTGGGGCACTCCTGGTGATGCCTACGTCTCTGATGAACACTCATTCGCCGTCCAGAGCAAGGTACTGGGTTCCATTACGTAGAAAGTCTTGCGGCAACTCTCATTGTGGGGACCTATTCCGTATGCTTGGACCTATCGTCAGCAATCTGCAGTGGGGCAAGTCTCAAATGCTTTCCGGAAATCTAATAATATTGAATCTGCATGTTGTCCTTAATCCATGGTTCACAGAATTTCGTGTGAGGGCACGACAAGCTGAGTTTTGCATTTGCATGAGTGATGCTTCCTAAAAACGTGTTTATTTGTGGACAGATGCTCTCTCTTTAGTGAACTGGTTTCCATTACGGAACATATTCCCCAAAGCAGCGGAATAAGCGCATTGATTCACAATATTTACGTTATGAATTGCTATCCGTGACCAACAGGAGCAATTTTCAAGGTTTCACTGCTACCATTACATAAAAAATCATAGTTTGGCAAGTTTTTATTATTGTATTATGTAATAAAAACATACGTAGATTTATAAGTTCTTAGTAAGTAATAAAGAATCAAACAGCTGACTTACCTTGTTTTATGAAAGTAACAGCAGTCCCGTTGGTCTCCCAGTACGCGTAACAGAAATTCGTTGATCTCTCGCATGTTTTGTTGGTATGTGTGCTATTTTCCTGAGACACAAAAAAAAGCTTCTGTTAAAAGTGGCATTACTATATTGAGTCAATTTATAAAAGTTTTTATGTATGTTAGCCTCCTCACTTCTTTCCTACGGAACTCATACACTAATATGATGAGGAGGAGCCAGAGAATACCATAGAAATTTGGCTTCCATGAAAGTTGCACCGAATATTTTTGAAAGAGGTTGAGCGACATTTCAAAATCATTCTGGATGTGAATAAAAGTTGACGTTATGCGACTCAACTCGGGGAGAGCGCGAACGAGCACAATATAAAAAACTGCTCTGGCTCCGCATCCTTTCTTCTGCAGCTCATAAAACACATCAAAAAGCCTTACGTGGACAACAGTGACAAACGCTTGTCAATATATCTTGTAGTTGTTAAAGTATATTGTTCACTCAATTATCTTACAGTACGAAATAAAATTAAAAAAAAAGAATTGTTCCTTATCATCTTTCTGATAGGTACTAGAGCGACTAACATTGCAAGCCATCTTGCAGAAAGCATCACACACGGTGCACCGGCAAATACATGCGCCGATCAGTCAGAACATTATGACCACTGACCTACTATCGATATAAACCAGTCCAGGCGACAACAGTGTTACCTGGCGAGGAATGACTGCTAATCAGACAGACGCACATACAGTGCATGTAATATCAGCGAACATGCTGTCAGTGTGTAGAATGGGGAAAACGCGCGATCTGAGTTTGACAGAGGGCAGACTATGATGGCATGGAGGCTCACCATGAGCATTTCGGAAACTGTACCACTTGTCGGGTATTCGAGCAGTGCTGAGGCGAGTGTCTTCAACACGTGGTGAAACCACGTCCAGACGTCGTCGTGTTGGACGGCCGTCCCTCATTACAGATGTCGACGTCGTAGGCTGGGCAGACTGGTAAAACAGGACAGGCGGCGAAATATTGCGGAACTTTAATGCTGCGCAGGGTACAAGTGTGCCTGAACACACAGTGCATCGAACACTCCAAAAAACGGGCATCTGCATCCGACGATCCGTACATATGCCAATGTTAACACCATGTCACCGGCAACTACGACTGAAATGGGCACGTGACCATCGGCACTGGACGTTGGCGCAATGGCAGAGCGTTGGACAGTATGACGAATCCCGATACCTTCTTCATCGTGCCATTGCAAGGGCGCGAATCCGTCGTCTTCCAGGGGGACAGATCCTTGACATCTGTACGGCAGGACGGAGATAAGCTGGCGGCGGCTCCATTATGGTCTGGAGAACATTCACGTGGTCACCCACGGATCCAGTGGAGCACATGCAAGGCTCCTGGACGGTCAACGAGTATCGTACATTGGGTGCGTACTACATACATCCCTTAATTACCATCATGTTTTCAGACGGCACTGGCAGTTTCCAAAAATATAATTTGCCAGTCACAAGGCCAGGAGTGTGTTGAAGTGGTTCGAGGAACACAATGGCGAGTTCATATTGATGTGTTGGTCCCCACAAGTCGCCAGATCTGAACCCGATTGAACACATCTGGGATGAGACTGAACGTGGAGTCAGAGTAGATGGCCCCCCCCCCTCCCCCACCCCGCAATTTACGGGAATTAGGTGACTTACGTTTGCAGACGTGGTGCTAACTCCCTCCAGTGACCTATCAAGGCCTCACTGCGTCTGTGTCACAATGCTTCGAGCCAAAGATGGACACATCGGGTATTACGTAATTGTCCATAATATTCTGATGATCAATATAGACTACAATGCACGCTAATTATGTTTTCTTTGGTCGTATGTTGATAACTAACGAAAGGGACAATCGCAGATACTGACTGGCTAAAATTATAGGTGACTGTGAGGCTACGGTCGGAAAGCTCTAGTGGGAAGGGCCGCTGCACTTATGCTAGATCTAAGGGTCACTACAGAAGCCGACAGCTACGACCAGAACGTGTTCCGGAAAAACGACACCGGGACCGCAATGGAGTGACGGCTGAGTAGCGTGTTGCGGCCCAACTTTTATCATATGCAGGGTCCATCCATTATTTCTTGTACGGTTCAAGAGATTGAAATGACGTTTCTGGTAGATTGTGGTAGGTAGAGGGGCCGTAATTTTGCTGTGGGGGCAATACTTTTAACTCTTGCATTAACTAATGCAATGGTTTTTTTTTTAATGGAACGATACACTTCCTTTAACTGTATTCTGAAGATACGCTCAGGCACTGAGAGAAAACTTATTTTCTTTGGGCCTACTTACACAACACTAATACAAGCTCAGCTAAGACTGTTGTGCATGGAACTGTATGCTAACTTCTAGCATACCAAAAGAGGCTTAGGAAAAGTATTTCTTGTTCAAACAAACGCTTTTGTCGAATCAAGTACAAAGACAAACATTTGATGCAACGGTGGAACCAGGCACGAGAGCCAAACTGGACAGTGTTTACGCCGCATTAACCAATTCCGGCACCCTTTTCTTTCAATTTCAGCTCATTTCTCGGATATTCTTGGGAAAATTTCAGCGACATCACCTAACAAATTTTATATCACTATACTCATGTTTTCAATAGCTTTCAAATGGCCTTAAAAAGGACATCGTTCCACTTACATAACTTAAACTAGCTTCAGTACCTCATTTGATAGAAGAGACAGCGTTATTCCACATGCAACAAAATTACGCGCCCCTCTTCCTACACTCATTTGAAGGAAACCTCTTTCAAATATCTTGAACCGTTCACAAAATAAAAACTTGTGCAACTTTGATTTACTCTGTATACTCATACACAGCAGTCATGCAAAATGTATAAAACGCACTGAACCGTTTCATAGCCGATTTACACTGAGGTGACAGAAATTATGGGATATCTACTAATATAGTGTCGGATCTCTTTTTGCCCGGCGTAGTGCTGCAAGTCGACGTGCCATGGGCTCGTCAAGTTGTTGGAACACTGAATCAAGCTGCCTCTATAGCCGTCCATAAATGCGAAAGCGTTATCTCCATAAATGCGAAAGTTTTATCGGCGCAGGATTTTGTGCACGAACTGACCTCTCGACTATGTCCCATAAATGTTCTATGAGATTCATATTGAGCAAGCAGGGTGATCAAATCATTGGCTCAACATGTTCTTCAAACCAATCGCGAACAACTGTGGCCTTTTGACATGGCGCATTGTCATTCACAAAAATTCCATAGTTGTTAAGGAACACGAAGTCCATGAATGGCTGAAAATGCTCTCCAGGTAGCTGAAGATAACCAGGACCCAGTCCATTCCATGTAAACACTGCTCATATAATTATGGAGCCAACACCAGCTTGCACAGTGCCGTGCCTTGTTGACAACCAAGGGCCATGACTTCGTATGATCTGCTCCACACACTAAACCTGCCATCAGATCTTACCAACTGAAATCGGGACTCATCTGGCCGGATCACTGTTTTCCAGTCACCCACGGTCCAACCGACATGGTTACGAGCCTAGGAGAGGCGCTGCAGGCAATGTATTGTTAGCGGTCGTCTACCGCCATAGCCCATTAACACTAAATTTCGCCACACTGTCCCGCCAGATACGTTTGTCGTTGATTTCTGCAGTTATTTCATACAGTGTTATTTGTCTGTTAGCACTGAAAACTCTACACAAACGCAGCTGGTCTCGGTCGTTAAGTGCAAGCCGTCGGCCACTGTGTTGTACGTGGCGAGAGGTAATGCCTGAAATACGGTATTCTCGGCACACCCTTGGTACTGTGGATCTCGATTCCCTAACGATTTCCGAAATGGAATATCCAATGCGTCTATCTCCGACTACCATTCTGCGTTCAAACTCCTAATTCCCTTCGTGCGCCCATAACCACGCCTGAAACCTTTTCACATGCATCACCTGCGTACAAATGACTGCTCCGCCAATGCAACCTCCCTTTTATACCTTGCGTACGTGATACTACAGCCATCTGTATAAGTACATACCGCTCTTTCAAGACTTCTGTCTCTTCGGTGTACCGGGTGATCAAAAAGTCAGTATAAATTTGAAAACTGAATAAATCACGGAATAATGTAGATAGAGAGGTACAAATTGACACACATGCTTGGAATGACATGGGTTTTATTAGAACCAAAAAAATACAAAAGTTCAAAAAATGTTCGACAGATGGCGCTTCATCTGATCAGAATAGCAATAATTAGCATAACAAAGTAAGACAAAGCAAAGATGATGATCTTTACAGGAAATGCTCAATATGTCCACCATAATTCCTCAACAATAGCTGTAGTCGAGGAATAATGTTGTGAACAGCAGAGTAAAGCATGTCCGGAGTTTTAGTGAGGCATTGTCGTCGGATGTTGTCTTTCAGCATCCCTAGAGATGTCGGTCGATCACGATACACTTGCGCGACTTCAGCTAACCCCAAAGCCAATAATCGCACGGACTGAGGTCTGGGGACCTGGGAGGCCAAGCATGACGAAAGTGGCGGCTGAGCACACGATCATCACCAAACGACGCGCGCAAGAGATCTTTCACGCGTCTAGCAATAATTTTTTTTTGTTCTAATAAAACCCCATGTCATTCCATGCATGTGTGTCAATTTTTACCTCTCTATCTACATTATTCCGTGGTTTATTAAGTTTTCAAATTTATACTGACTTTTTGGTCACCCGGTATATTTTCGTGAGAGAAAAGCTCTTAACACGAGTAATTCATCTGAAAAGCAAAGGTTCATGGGCAAATCTAGGCAAATTAGTAAGTATGAAATGAATTAAGGTATCATGATGATCGATGTGTCAGGTTAAAAAGTTCGAACAGATGTATCCGAAGAGCTACTCATATTTGTTTTTTGTGAAAGGAAAACAATTCTGTCTAAAAATAGTTAAAACCATTTGAATTATCATACAAGACAGCTACACATATTGGTGATTCAGGATGTGCTAGAATATCAACACGCGACACACCATTTTTAAATTACGTAGTTTACATGTATTAATTAGTATTTTGGCACTACTCAAAACAAACATTAACTTCCCTGTGATTCAAATTCCATTCAAGCCGCAAAAACTGAATTTAACAGAGAAAAGGTGAGATTATTTCATAAAGAAATATGTGGTACTTGGCTTGTTAGTAATACTTGTTGGGCTTAATCCACAATACAACATAAGTATGCTGTGATACTCGTTATATTTGATTAATTATCGATAAACTGCTCAACTTACTGCTTAGAGTGAGGTATCAAATTAATGAGTGCAGAATCGTGCATCTTTCTGTCTGTTTAGATTTAAGCTGGCTGTAAATTTTCGTTTTGTGTACAAGGTGTCTCGGAACTCCACTGATAAAATTTGGGAAGTTTCTCACCGATACTCTCTGAGTATTTTGGTGTAAGGGACGCTTGGCCTCTGGTGGCTCGCTAGACAAAAGTAATATAATCCTGATTTATTCGGTATGTTGCTCCGACTACCTGTGCTTCAGGGAAAATACCTTCACAATAGATAAAAATTACTGTTGTGCAGATATTTTCAGTGCAACACAGAGAGATGCGAATGTAGTACAAAATCAATCAAAATGAAATTACTCTATAAGGACTCACCGAAAACCACAGATCCTGTTCACCGAAATATTCAGAAAATATTGGTGAACAACCTCGGAAACTTTGTTCGTGGATCCCTATATCAACAGTCTGATAGCTAACTTTGGACTGATTTTCGCGAGTTTCCGGGACTTAGGCGATTTATTGCATTCATTAAATGCAGACCTAATTTTTCAGTGGTGACAGCTGCTAAAGGAAACTTTTTCGTAAGTTGCCGCTCTAGGGACTTGAATTTACTCTAGGCTTATTTAATATTCACACAGAGCATTAGCACCAGCTACTTAGAAATTATGCAATTTTTTCTACAGTGTATGACGGGCACTGGAGAGTCTAAAGCCTTTAAATTTACTTCGGCCACGCTTAATGCAAAATTTCATCATTATCAGTGGCATTTGTTTCGTTCTGGTATTTCATTCTTTGCTCATAATTACCTGACTGTGAAGAGTTTGTGTTCTTAGATAATAAACAATGGCCATTTTATGAAAGAAAGTTCTAATAGAGAGATGCTATATTTCAAATCGCTCTCGATATAAATATTTATAAATACTTACAGCCATGAAATTAACTTCATTTTAAGTATATTTCAACACCATTCTGACACTTCTTAAGCACATACCGCTGCTGGATGTGCGTACATGCTTTTAGTACACGCATATACTAGGTGATTTTTTGCTGTTCGGGAATGAATATTCAATAGATAGCAGCGTTTTTTAAGTGCCACCGAGGTCTTTTGGCACATCGTAAAGTGAACCACTAATCAATGGGACCACATTGCCTGGCCTACGCCACAACCGCTGAGGTCAATTTTCAGGCCTTCGTACCTTTTAAGTTTTTTTGTTTTTCTGTTTGGTAGATTCTGTAATGTCGACGATCCACGCTCAAATGTTTCTCCGCGATTGTGATGTCCGGCGGAGTGTTTTAGTATTCGATTAACTGTATCCGTTCTGACGGCTTGTCCTTATGTTAGCGGAATCAGTTCTATTCCCCTTCTCAGAGTTTCTGTGAAGCAACCCTGTTCCCTGTCGATTTTGCGCAGTTGTTTTGTGGAAATACAACAACATCAGCATCAACAACAACAACAACAACAACAACAACAACAACAACAACAACAACAACAACTACCACTACTACTACATTATTATTATTTCTTTCTTTTCTCAGACGTTATGTCTGGTCAAAAATGGAAAGTGACGCGGACCTTGATCAAGCGTGACTTCCTTTAAACTGTACGGTATATGTTACATTGCATTTAGGAATTTTCGGGTAATTGAACATGTATCAATAATTACGGATTTCTTTAGTTGTATATATAAGTTTGGATGTAGCTGTATTGCATTGATGTACTGGTGGATATTGTGTGGTATGTCTCCTGTAGTTGATAGTATAATTGGTATAATGTCAACTTTATCCTGATGCCACATGTCCTTGACTTCCTCAGCCAGTTGGATGTATTTTTCAATTTTTTCTCCTGTTTTCTTTTGTATATTTGTTGTATTGGGTACGGATATTTCGATTAGTTGTGTTAATTTCTTCTTTTTATTGGTGAGTATGATGTCAGGTTTGTTATGTGGTGTTGTTTTATCTGTTATAATGGTTCTGTTCCAGTATAATTTGTATTCATCATTCTCCAGTACATTTTGTGGTGCATACTTGTATGTGGGAACGTGTTTTATTAGTTTATGTTGTAAGGTAAGTTGTTGTTTATTATTTTTGCTACATTGTCATGTCTTCTGGGGTATTCTGTATTTGCTAGTATTGTACATCCGCTTGTGATGTGATCTACTGTTTCTATTTGTTGTTTGCAAAGTCTGCATTTATCTGTTGTGGTATTGGGATCTTTAATAATATGCTTGCTGTAATATCTGGTGTTTATTGTTTGATCCTGTATTTCAATCATGAATCCTTCCGTCTCACTGTGTATATTGCCTTTTCTTAGCCATGTGTTGGATGCGTCTTGCTCGATGTGTGACCGTGTTAGATGATACGGGTGCTTGCCATGTAGTGTTTTCTTTTTCCAGTTTACTTTCTTCGTATCTGTTGATGTTATGTGATCTTTTGCTAGTTTCTGCTCGTTCCAGAAAGAATTTTCTTAAATTGTCTACCTGTCCATAAAGTAGGTTTTTTATGTCGATAAATCCCATTCCTCCTTCCTTTCTGCTTAATGTGAATCTTTCGGTCGCTGAATGTATGTGATGTATTCAATATTTGTGGCATTGTGATCGTGTAAGTGTATTGAGTGCTTCTAGGTCTGTGTTACTCCATTTAACTACTCCAAATGAGTAGGTCAATATTGGTATAGCATAAGTATTTATAGCTTTTGTCTTGTTTCTTGCTGTCAATTCTATTTTCAGTATTTTTGTTAGTCTTTGTCTACATTTTTCTTTTAGTTCTTCTTTAATATTTGTATTATCCATTCCTATTTTTTGTGTATCCTAGATATTTATAGGCATCTGTTTTTTCCATCGCTTCTTTGCAGTCGCTGTGGTTATCCAACATGTAATCTTCCTGTTTAGTGTGTTTTCCCTTGACTATGCTATTTTTCTTACATTTGTCTATTCCAAAAGCCATTTTTATATCATTGCTGAATACTTCTGTTATCTTTAGTAATTGGTTGAGTTGTTGATTTGTTGTTGCCAGTAGTTTTAGATCATCCATGTATAGCAAATGTGTGATTTTGTATGGGTATGTTACAGTAATATTGTATCCATAATTTGTACTATTTAGCATGTTGGATAGTGGGTTCAGAACAAGGCAGAACCAGAAAGGACTTAATGCGTCTCCTTGGTATATTCCACGCTTAATCTGTATTGGCTGTGATGTGATATTATTTGAATTTGTTTGGATATTAAGTGTGGTTTTCCAATTTTTCATTACTATGTTTAGGAACTGTATAAATCTAGGATCTACTTTGTATATTTCCAATATTTGTAGTAACCATGAGTGGGGTACACTATCAAAAGCTTTTTGGTAATCAATGTATGCCTAGTGTAGCGACCTTTGTTTAGTTTTCGCTTGATATGTCACCTCTGCATCTATTATCAGTTGCTCTTTACATCAGCCTTTTTGTTCTTCATTTATAATTTTGTTCTGTGTTGTATGTGTCATTAATTTCTGTGTAATGACTGAAGTTAATATTTTGTATATTGTTGGTAGGCATGTTATGGGGCGATATTTAGCTGGGTTTGCTGTGTCTGCTTGATCTTTAGTTTTCAGATAAGTTATTCCATGTGTAAGTGTATCAGGGAATGTGTATGGGTCTGCAATGTAACTGTTAAATAATTTAGTTGGATGTGAATGTGTTGAGGTGAACTTCTTTAGCCAGAAATTTGCCATTTTATCTTTTCCAGGGGCTTTTTAATTTTTTAATTTTATGGGACTTAACTGCTAAGGTCATCAGTCCCTAAGCTTACACACTACTTAACCTAAATTACCCAAGGACACACACACCCATGCCCGAGGGAGGACTCGAACATCCGCCGGGACCAGCCGCACAGTCCATGACTGCAGCGCCTGAGACCGCTCGGCTAATCCCACGCGGCTTCTAGGGGCTTTCCAATTGCGAGTACAATTAATTGTTTGGGCGACTTCATGTTGCAAAATTATCAATTAAGGCATTTGCGGTATCATCTTGTATGTGTCTGTTTCTGCTTGTATCCACCGTGCATGCCTGTTATGTTGTACCGGGTTTGACCATATGTTGCTCCAGAAGTGTTCCACGTATGTTATGTTTGGTGGATTGTCTATTTTAATGTGTGTTATCTATTGTCTGGAAAAATTTCTTTTGGATTATTATTATTATTATTATTATTATTATTATTCTCGTATAAAGGAAAGTACAACACAGTTATTTACAGATTAACAATATATGTACAACATGTTTACAGAATGTATAGAAAGATAAGTACATATCATATGTAGATCGAGACCAACAAATCGGTTGTCTGAATTCCTCGATTATCTGCTGAAACGAAGTCATAAAGCATTCATGTTACTGGTAGCTTCGCGCATACGAGGACGTGTTGACCATCTGGAAGCTCTCCATGTTCACAGGTTGCTTCTCCAGTAATATATCCCCATCGCTTTAAGATCTGTTGTACAGCATCGCCCAAGTTCGCAGTCAATTCGAGCTCTTCCACGTCTGGTATGATAGTTAGAAACAAGTATCAAATGCGTCCTTTAGATTTAGGTATGTCCTCTCCGAATCTTGTTTCGATATAGTTCTACTAGGCGGGCGGAACGCCTGGTTCAATTGCTTCAGTTGTTTGACGTCGTTATGGAATATGTGTTTCATTTGCTTACATGGTATATTCAGGGTAATTTCCCTGTTTTTTCTCCTCAACTTCTGCTGCTGATCTTCGTCTAACATCCAGGGGTGTTATGAATACCATGAAATAGGTTGTTATTGAGCGAAGTTTCTCGTAGGCATCTTGTTATAGTGCGGCTACTCTCGTGGACAGCAGTTTCATCCAGTTTGGCGCTGAGTATTCTGGTGGGGAGGAGCTGAAAGCAAGAACAGAAGTAGAACCAGTATACCACGTACTTCTGTTCTAGCTCCGCTTCTCCACAACCAGATGGTGTTGGTGAGCTTCCTCTTCCTTAGCTTCCTCTTCGTTTATAGCAATGGCAACATACGCCTTCTTCTGTGCACCATTGGGAGAAGATCAGGTTTGTCTGGGATCCGGTGTGGGTATTTCTTACGCACCGAGGTGACAGAAGTCATGGGATAGCTATATGCACTTATAGAGATGGCGGTAGTACCGCGTACACAAGGTATAAAAGGGCAGTGCATTGGCGGGGCTGTCATTTCTACTTAAGTGATCAACATGAAAAGTTTCCAACGTGATTGTCATCGTACGATGGGAATTAACGGACTGTGAACGCGGAATGGTAACTGGAGCTAGACGCATAGGATATTCCAGTTCGGAAGTCGTTGGGGAATTCAACATTCCGAAATCCACAGTGTCAAGCCGAGACTATCACATTCCAGGCATTACCTCTCACCACGGGCAACGCAGTGGCCGACGCCCTTCACTTAACGAGCGAGATCAGCGCCGTTTGTGCAGAGTTGTCAGTGCTAACGGACACGCAACGCTGCGCGAAATAACCGCAGAAACCAGCGTGGGACGTTCATCGAACGTATCCGTTACCACAGTGCCGGGAAATTTGGCGTTAATGGGCTATGGCGGTAGACGACCGTCATGACTGCCTTTGTTAACAGCACATCGCCTGCAACACCTCTCCTGGGCTCTTAGCCATATTGGTTGGACCCTAGACGATTGGAAAACTGTGGCTCGGTCAGATGAGTCCCGATTTCAGTTGGTAAGAGCTGATGGTAGGATTCGAGTGTGGGGCAGATTTCATGAAGATATGGACCCAAGTTGCCAACAAGTCACTGCGCAAGCTGGGGGTGGCTCCATAATGGTGGGGACTCTGTTTACATCGAATGTACTGGATCCCCTGGTCCATTTAAACCGATCATTGACTGGAAATAGGTTATGTCTGGCTACTTGGAAGACCATTTGCAGCTATTGTTGGACTTCATTTATAGGAATTACGAGACAATTGTTTGCGACTGGTTTGAAGAGTGTTCTAGACTGTTCTAGCAAATGATTTGGCCGCCCGTCGAACATTTATGGGGCATAATCGATAGGTCAGTTCGTGCACAAAATCCTGCACCAGCAACACTTTCGTAATTATGGACGGCTATAGAGGCAGCACGGGTCAGTATTTCTGCAGGACACTTCCAGTGATTTGCTGAGTCCATGCCATATCGAGTTGCTGCACTACACGCGTAAAAGGAGGTCCCACACGATATTAGGAGGTATCCAATGACTTGTCACCTGAGTGTAAATAGTAATACTAATAACAAATTAATTTATTGGTATCACAATTACATAATAGCAATGTCACATTATGTAAAATTCATGTTACGCAATGTCATAATGCTCTCAGAGAATGACAAAGCATCCAGTGATAAAAAATAAACTTAACCATGTGAATTACTTATCAATTGTGTGCTGTTGCTCTCCATTTGAAGGATCAAGGATTGTCATGAAGCACCAGCAGACCCCAACCACCACCCCCAGACAAAATAGTAAGAAATGTTAGTACAATTAACCATTCCTCACATAATTAACTGCTACTTTATAATTAGGAGTTAATTTGTTGCCATTTTAACAGTTTTTCCAAAAACCTGCATCTCTGTAGTATGATACATGTATTGCAGAAATTGTTTAATATTATACTTACATTATTTAACAACAAATACACTCTTGGTGAGACATTAAATTATTTAACAAATAGTACAGCACTACAGAAACACACACTATACAACAGGTCTACGTCATCTCTGCAGTACTAGGTGTGTGTGTGTTAAAGCAAGTGCATTGTCCAGTTGGTAGAAATCCTGTAGTATAAATATGTCAGGACATATGCCGCAAAATCTAGGTAAATTCTAACAAAATTTATGACGTAATACTCTGACAATATGGTGTATAATCAATGACGTCATAGCAAATTCTATAAGCCCTCCGATCTCTCATTGTAGTTTGACTGATTGTCTACCACTTTCCACGATTATCAAACAAGACCTACGTACACACGGTAATATAACAATCAGCACAACGTAATATGTTAACCGATACCACACCGCTACCAACACACATAAAGACTACAGGAAACTCATCCCTGAATCATCAATGAATGATATCCCTATAAACTTGTCCTGGGGGGGGGGGGTTGTGAAGGAGGTGACCAGACAGCGAGGTAATCGGTCTCATCGGATTAGGGAAGGACGGGAAAGGAAGTCGGTCGTGCCCTTTCAAAGGAACCATCCCGGCATTTGCCTGGAGCGATGTAGGGAAATCACGGAAAACCTGAATCAGTATGACCGGAGGCGGGACTGAACCGTCGTCCTCCCGAAGGAGAGTCCAGTGTGCTAAACACTGCGCCACCTCGCTCGGTTTTGTCCTAAGGGGACAATGCCACTACAGGCTAATGACAGACTTGTTTTTAAAAAAACCCTGTAAGTATGTATATACAACAAACACTTTAAACTGGCAAAACAAAACAAATAAAATGCAAGGGATCATCTCAGCCATGCGATGAGCACTACTGCTGCCACCAGCTCCTAAAGTAACTCCAGCCGATCCAACACGACGACTGAAATGCGTGAACGATATGCAACAATTCTACATCTACATACATACTCCGCAATCCACCATACGGTGCGTGGCGATGGGTACCTCGTACCACAACTAGCATCTTCTCTCCCTGTTCCACTCACAAACAGAACGAGGGAAAAATGACTGCCTATATGCCTCTGTACGAGCCCTAATCTCTCTTATCGTATCTTTGTGGTCTTTGCGCGAAATGTAAGTTGGCGGCAGTAAAATTGTACTGCAGTCAGCCTCAAATGCTGGTACTCTAAATCTCCTCAATAGCGATTCACGAAAAGAATGCCTCCTTTCCTCTAGATTCTCCCACCCGAGTTCCTGAAGCATTTCTGTAACACTCGCGTGACGATCAAACCTACCAGTAACAAATATAGCAGCCCGCCTCTGATTTGCTTCTATGTCCTCCCTCAATCCGACCTGATAGGGATCCAAACGCTCGGGCAGTACTCAAGAATAGGTAGTATTAGTGTTTTATAAGCGGTCTCCTTTACAGATGAACCACATCTTCCCAAAATTCTACCAATGAACCGAAGACGTCTATCCGCCTTCCCCACAACTGCCATTACATGCTTGTCCCACTTCATATCGCTCTGCAATGTTACGCCCAAATATTTAATCGACGTGACTGTGTCAAGCGGTACACTACTAATGGAGTACTCAAACATTACGGGATTCTTTTTCCTATTCATCTGCATTAATTTACATTTATCTATATTTAGAGTTAGCTGCCATTC
Organism: Schistocerca cancellata; assembly: GCF_023864275.1. NCBI lineage: Eukaryota > Metazoa > Arthropoda > Insecta > Orthoptera > Acrididae > Schistocerca > Schistocerca cancellata. The sequence continues at coordinate 148,618,549 of NC_064629.1, forward strand.
TTTACACCAATCACAAATCCTGTCCAAGTCATCTTGTATCCTCCTACAGCCACTCAACGACACCTTCCCGTACACCACAACATCACCAGCAACCAGCCGCACATTGCTATCCACCCTATCCAAAAGATCATTTATGTAGATAGAAAACAACAGCGGACCTACCACACTTCCCTGGGGCACTCCAGATGATACCCTCATCTCCGATGAAGCACACATCACCTACGCATTCTTGTTCACCAATCTGCTTATATGAGATGGTTCGTGCTCATGCTGGGCAACAAGATGGCTCATGGTGACATATGGGAGTGAGGGGGAAACGAGTGGCGACGGGAAGGCAGGTTAGGGAGGTATCGGAACAAGATAGCTTCACTACGAGTCTTAATTCTGCAGCCTATAATGTCATGTTATACCAAGATGTATTCCTTCACGCTAGCGCGTTAATAAGTTTATGGCAAATTTACTTTCCAAGACTGTTGTATTAATGAGAAATGACAATCGAATGAAACATCACTTTTAATATTTTGTTGATGCGAAGAAAATAGGGCAGCTAAGTACGAAATACACACATCAAAGAAAGTTTTGCCTCACCCAGGTTCCCAGAACTCCTGAAGATAGACGTTGACTGTGGATATTGTATCACAGACACAGTCTCTTTGACTGTTCAGAGATGTCACTAAAGCCGCCCACAGATATAAACAACCATGCATGAGCAGCGCCTATTAGACGGAGGGGGTCCGACAGCTGATCAGTTCCAGTCATTCCACCAGGAAGGAGGTACACGGCTCGTGTTGTCTGTAGTTCAACCATACCTACATGCTCAATACCGCGGTTCGATCGCGTCCGCATTGTTACTTTCTACCAGTAACGGCTCTCAGCAAGGGAACTGTCCAGGCGTCTCGGAGTGAACCAAAGCGATGTTGTTCGGACATGGAGGAGATACTGAGAAACAGGAACTGTCGATGACATGCCTCGCCCAGGCCGCCCAAGGGCTACTACTTCAGTGGATGACCGCTACCTACGGATTATGGCTTGGAGAAACCCTGACAGCAACGCCACCATATTGAATAATGCTTTTCGTGCAGCCACAGGACGTCGTGTTACGACTGAAACTGTGCGCAAGAGGCTGTATGATGCGCAACTTCTCTCCCGATGTCCATGGTTAGGTCCATCTTTGCAGCCACGACACCATGCAGCGTGGTACAGATGGGCTCAACACATGCCGAATGGACCGCTCAGGATTGGCATCACGTTCTCTTCAACGATGAGTGTCGCATATGCCAGACAATCGCCGGAGACGTGTTTGGAGGCAACTCGGTCAGGCTGAACAACTTAGACATGATATCCAACGAATACAGAAAGGTGGTGATTCCCTGATGTTTTGGGGTGGCATTATGTGGGGGCGACGTACGCCGCTGGTGGTGATCATGGAAGGCGCCGTAGCGGCTCTACGACATGTGAATGTCATCCTCCGACCGATAGTGCAACCATATCAGCAGCATATTAGCTAGTCATTTGTCTTCATAGACGACAATTAGCGCCCCCATCGTGCACATCTTGTGAATGACTCCTTCAGGATAACGACATCGCTCGACTAGAGTGGCCAGCATGCTCTCCAGACATGAACCCTATCGAACATACCTGGGATAGATTGGAAAGGGCTGTTTATGGACGATGTGACCCATCAACCACTCTGAGGGATCTACGCCGAATCGCCGTTGAGGAGTGGGACAATCTGGGCCAACAGTGCCTTGATGAACTTGTGGATATTATGCCACGACGAATACAGTCACGCAGCAATGCAGGAGGACGTGCTACTGGGTATTAGAGGTACCGGTGTGCACAGCAATCCGGACCACTACCTCTAAAGGTCTCGCTGTATGGTGGTACAACATGCAATGTGTGGTTTTCATGAGCAATAAAAAGGGCGGAAATGATGTTTATTTTGATCTCTCTTCCAATTTTCTGTACAGGTTCGGGAATTCTCGGAACCGGGGTGATGCGAAACTTTTTTTTTTGTGTGTTTATATTTCTTACAAATGATGATGTCTTACAATCATTAATATTTCATGACGAAATTTAAAGTGACGTATCTGTATTTAGTTACTACGTATTCTATGTAAAAGTTAAACGAGAATGACAGTTATTATTATATTGCTTGGTAATTCAAAGACAAGCTTTCAAGTTTAAGTCTGTCAGTGAACTTCTGTGGGTAGGTTTCACCCTCTTCATTGTGGGGAAATAAGTTGCTACTGAATTATGTAGAACCAAACTTCATCAGTATCGTAGCCGCTGACTTGTAAAGTCGAGGAAATTTATGTCGAGAAAAATTGTTATAGAAGTATGTAAAACTAATTTTCTTATGCAATTTATCATGCAACTGCCAAACGGTAGGTCGATAAGTTCTAACTACACATTGTCAACAGCAATTGAAAATCATCAAAACTGCACAATGCTTTGGAAAGCAAAAAATCAGTATCTTAACTTGATCGAAATGCAGATTGATTTGGTGAGTGTTTCTCCTGCAATCGAAATTATATTTTCATAGAGAAAATTATTCACACGTCATTTCACTGCTCCAATACAAACAATATCCTTTCAGTCACATCGTTTGAGTGCTTTCCTCAATTTTTACAAATTTGCTTCTCACTGTCTGCTCTCTAACTGTCCTTTATGCTTTTAAAAGTTTGAAAGCATATGTATCAGGATGTATGTAATGTATATATGTATTATTTATTTATTATGCATGTAAGGGACCTCTTCCTAAGTCTCTGGATCGATTTTAATTAAATTGGGCACAGAAACAGGAAATTCACGAGTATCAGCACTGTGAGATTTATAACCTCCTAGCTCCAATAGGAATGGAGATATGGGGGGAAAACTTTTTATCACCCCTGGCCAAGTAGGCTGCACTATATGACAGACAAGTTGTGTAGTAGTAGTATCATCGGCCCATCTGCTTTGCAGGGCAGCCTACATGTCAGTAGCTAGAAATGGTTTTCCAACCACTGAATTGTAGGCTGCCCTGCTCTACAGATATGTTGTGGGATTAATATTGACCTGGTTTTTTGGTCTGCTTTGAAGAGTCTACACATGCAGATAGGGGAGGTTGAGATGGACAGAGATGGGGCAATGAACAGTGAGAGGGGGCAGAAGCAGGTGGATGGAAAGAGAGAGAGAGAGAGAGAGAGAGAGAGAGAGAGAGAGAGAGAGAGAGAGAGAGAGAGAGAGAGAGGGGGGGGGGGGAGGGGCAGCAATGGATTGGGATGGAGTGGCAAGGAAGTGAGCGAGGGACGGATGACAGAAAGAGAAGGGGGAAGGGGTGTGGTCAGGGCCTTGCACGGGCTACAAGTGTAGGTGAGTATGGCTGAGCTGAGAGATGAGGTTGGGAGAAGATGGATTATGAGAAGTGAGGATGAAGTGGACAGCGAGATGGGCATGGGATAAGATGGATAGGAGAGGGGAGGATGAAGTGGACAGGAAGGGGGATTAGGCTAGGGGATGGGCAGAGAGGGGCTGTGGGGATGGGGGTTGGCAGAGAGAAACCTGTGTTCATATTCCATTAAAGTTGCAAAAACTGATTTTACCAGAGAAAAGTTGTGGCTATTTCACAAAGAAAGAAGTGGTGCTTGGTTTGTAATTAATACTTTTTAGGCATCATCCACAATACAGTGATGCACATTATATTTGATTAATTATTGGTAAACTACTCAACTTACTGATTTGTGAGAGGTATCAAATTTATCAGAGCCGAAACGTCCACTTTCTGTTTGTTTAGGTTTAAACTAGTTGTAACGATACCGAAATTAAAATTTTCGTTTTATGTACAGGCTGACACTAAACTCCAATGACAAAATGTCGGAGGTTGCTCACTGATATATTCTGTGGATTTTTGTGTAAGGGACGTGTGGCCCCTGGTGGGTCATTAGGGAGTAATAATTTAATCATGATTTATTCGTATGTTACCCCAATTACCTTTGCTTCAGGGAAAATACCTTCACAACAGATTTTAAAAAGCTGTAATAGGCAACCACCAAAACGTACAGCAGTAATGCAACAACCCTGAGACAAACACGGGCATCCCAAATGCGCACAGCGAAAGGGTTCCTGTTGCTGAATGAATAAATCAGCATAGCGTCGTTGTGCTCCTCTTTCAGCGCATTCAGTGAACCAATCCACGAGGTGCATATCGGCCAGTTCTTCATTAGTAAAATTACCCAAATTGTCGCGTATCACTCTCACTACCAATTCTGCCAGTAAAACAAACAAGAGTCAGTACTGAACGCAAGCATGAGGGTTAAGTAGGCATTACTGTTGTCAACAGCAAGTCCCCTTACAGAATTGGATACGTTTGTTTCAAAACAAAACACACAGAGTGTACCATGGACATTTACTATTGTGCAGATATTTTCAGTGCAATACAGACAGATTTGAATGGGGCACAGAATCAATCAAAATGAAATTACTCTATAACGAGTCACCGAAAACCACATATCCCCCACAACGAAATAGCCAAAAAATATTGCTGAAAAACCTCTGAAATTTTGTCGGTGGATTTCGGGTTCATCCTGTATTTCGTGAAGCTAATAACTGATAACCTTGGAAAATCCAGCTGCAGAAATAAAAGAGCCAATCGAAGAAGGTGGGGAGGGGAACTGGAAGGCGCGCTCTGGTTTGGGTATCAGCAAACTCCGGACATTTGTCACTGTGTGCAGCATCTCAGTAGCGAGAGAAAGTTTTTCCCCATGTGTTTTCAGCATCTATAAGGGAAAGTCAGATGAAAACGATGCAGATGTAAAACAAGTAACTAAACTGTTTATTATTTCAAAAGTAAACTCCGTAACTGCTAATAAATTCATCCCACTGTCAGACAAGGCAGTCAGTGCCTTCGTGGAATAATACTTGCAGTTGCCGACGGATTCTACCCACGTGTGTATCTCCTCATCCAAGGCAAATCAACGGCCATTAATGTCTTTCTTCAGGACACCAAAAATATGGCAACCGCATGGGGAGAGATCGGGACTGTGTGGAGGATATGTAAGGCCTGTCAGCGAAACAACCAGGCCCCAAAATGCGTACTCGAAACAACTAGGCACCAAAATGCCCGCCCCCATGTTGCCATTGTTGTTTCGACTACGCTGCAGAAGTTTCGCTGGGAAGCCCTTACACATCTTCCACACAGTCCCTATCTCTTCTCATTCGATTTCCAAATTTCTGATGACCTGAAGAAAGATTCGTCGCCATTGATCTACTTCGGACGAAAAGGTACACGTCTGGGTACTTTCACAGTTCCGTACGCAACCGCAAACATCTTTCCATGAAGGTACTGCCCGTCTTGCCTCACAGTGGGATATATGTATTAACAGTTATGTTGATTAATTTTGAAATAATAAACAGTTTACTTACTTTTGGCCATCTGTCTCTTTTTCATTTGACTGCTCCCTACATAAAAAAGTCTGATAGCTTAGTTTGAACTCTGATTTTCGCTATTTTTCGGGACTTAGGCGATTTATCGAGTTCAGTAGCTGCAAACTTCATTTTTCAGTGGTGAGAGCTGCTGAAGGAAATTTTTTCGTAAGTTAACCACTGTAGGTATCTGAATTTATTCTAGGTTTGTTTAGCATTCACACTGAGCATTAGCATCAGCTACTTTGAAATTTTGTCATGCTTTTCTACAGTATATGAGGGGTCACCACACAATCTAAAGCCTTTAAAATGTCTTCCGCCACGCTTACTGCAAGATTTTGTGACTACCCGTGGCGTTTGGTACGATCAGGTATTTCATTATTTGGTGTTAGTTACGGAGCAGTGAATAGTGTGTGTGGTACGTCAATGAAACCTCAGGTCACTTACGAACATTTCGTCTTGCCTACTTTTAACATGTATTTATTGTGCACTTGCAGTTTGTGTGTGCGGTTTACTTTGCAGTTACAGTCAGTTCAACTAAAACGAACATCCCCTAGACAACGATGTTTCTCAGCTCCATTTAATGAACAGCGAGATGTGAGGCAAAGTCAGTAACATCGGAACATAAATGTATAGATTATAGTCATTTTGTCGATGAAGGACAGTCATAGGAAAGATCATGAGAAAGTTATTTCAAAACACCTACCAACCACTAAAATGCTGTAGTCAGATTTTGATTGCTGTAATTCTAAGCCTGCTTGTATTCTTTAAATTAGGACCTCCATTGCGAAACTCTTTGTAATTACAAGAGATATGTTACCTATTATCGCCTGCTGCTAACACAAGCTATATTCTACGTGGTGGTACCACAGTTCTGTTACCAGTCCATACCATTCTTGAGAATTAGCTGCAACTCGTCCCCATAAAGCATCCCAGACAATCTCTCTACGATTCAGATACTGCTATTTCACTGGCCAGTGCACAGTGCACGAGGTGAAGATATCCATCTGCGACATATTCATCCAGTTGAGGTGCTCGACCGAGACGGACATTATCGTCCGTGAAGAACTGTCTGCAACTTTTTCACCTTTGAAAGGTCGGACATGTGTTTGCAGGCGCACATATCTGCACTTGTGGATTTAACTATATTATTGCTGACAATCACCAAACCAGCACACGACGATGACGACGACCAGCAGCAGCAGCAGCAGCAGCAGCAGCAGCGGAGCGGCGGCAGCATTAGCCTGTTCAAAAAACCAACTCGTCTTTCACCCGAAGTGATTTAGGGAAAACATACGAGACCTCAATCACGATGATAGAATTTAAAGACAAGTTCACTCCCTCGCGAAATATCTTTATCCTAAATACTGCCTCACCACGCTCGGACTCACGATAATGGATCTCCGAACTGCTTTAACATATGACTGGACATATACTGTAATCAAGATACCTAATGTGTCTCCATAACCAATTAAAAAACTACATATTGTTCCCTTAGCGTCCATTACGATATAATCAAAGCAGCAGGTGGTCGTACAGTGCAGTCATTGTTTCCAGTCTCCATCCGTAAAAGCAACAAAGAGTACTTAACGTACATAGTACGTCCGAGGTGCAAAGTGCCAAACAATGGTCGTTTTAAGAAAGAAAGTTCTAACAGACATATGTTCTATTTCAGATCTCTTCCGATATAAACGTTTATAAATGCTTACCGTTCGACAAATTTCTTACTTCATTTTAAGTATTATTACCATTATTATTATTATCATCGTGAAGGGCAATACAGCCAACAAGGTCACTGTACTGGATTTCGTATTTCATAATTTCTTAAGCACATAGCACTGCTAGATATGCGTACATAGGCTTAGTGCATGCAGATTCACGGCAAGAGATTTTTTGTTGTTGGGAAATGAGTATTTAATTGATAGCAATCTTTTTGAAGGGCCTACTGAGATATTTTGGCACGTCCTCAGTGAACCACGAATCACTGGGACCACATTCTTGGTCTATAACCATAGCCGCCGAGGTCAATTTTCCGGTCTTTGTACGTTTTCCCTGTTTTTCGTAGATTCTGCAATGTCGATCGACTATTCACGCTCGTCTTTTTATCCACGACTGTGATTTCCGGCGTATTGTGTTCTAGCCTCTGATTAATTGTATTCAGAAGTCAATAACGAGTTCGATTATTTATTTTTGACCAGGTTTTCTGGCTTCTCTGCCATTAGCAGTTGGCATTTATGACATAAGTTCCACTGTATCATTTGTGCTACAATGTACTGTCTCCGATACTAATACTTCTTGCGCGATCTCTTTGTAACAGTTCAGAATGTGGTAGCGTCTCTCACAAACTTGTTTGAATGTTCAAATGTGTGTGAATTCCTATGAGACCAAACTACTGAGGTCATCGGCCCCTAGACTTACACACTACTTAAACTAACTTACGCTAAGAGCAACACACAATAAATAAATAAATATATATATATGCCCAAGGGAGGATTCGAATCTCCAGCGGGAGGGGCCGCGCAATCCGTGACATGGCGCCTTAAACCGCACGGCCACTCCGCGCGGCGCTTGTTTGAAAGTCATGCTTTCGGGTCTGGTGTTCATTTCCCAGTTCTGATATGACAGTATTCGTTGGCCTGTCCCTATGGTGTCAGAATCAATCCTATTCCCCTTTTCAGAGTTTCAGTGAACCAGGCCTGTTACTACTACTACTACTAATACTACTACTACTACTACTGCTACTACTACCACCACCACCACCTGTTATTATTATTATTATTATTATTCTCGTATCCAGGAAATCAAAACACAGTTATTTACAAATTAACACAGTATCTACTACATGTTTACAGAATGTACAGGGTGATTATAATTAAACTTTCAAAACGCTATAGAAATAACCCCACTGGTCAGAATATCGTCAAATTGAAGCGGGATATTATCGGGGAAGTGGGAAAATGTATGACAGAAGTAAAAAAAATAGTGTGAAAATTGATCAATAGATGGCGCTGTATGTGTCACAATACGTAAATGAAAACACTTGTCATGCGCAAGACCCACTGAAGTTGTTATAAACACGCCGGGTACACGGCTTTTCCTTCTTTCGCGTCTGCGACGTTCGCCATGACTGTTTCAATGCAGGATCGCGCTCTGCTTGTAAAGCTGCATTACAAGAATGATGACTGTGCACACGTCGCTCTGCAGAAGTTCCGGACACTGAAGGGTTTGAAAAAAGGTGCTGGTCCGATGACTGCCGTGGGTCTGGAGAAAATGATTCGGAAATTCGAAAAGACGGGTTCTTTTCGTGTGCAACCTGGTAGAGGGAGGAAACGAATTGATTCGGCGTCAGTGGAAGCAGTGGCCACAGCAATGCGGCAGGAGACGAGTAGTGGTGTGCAAACGTACAGTGCACGGAGAATTGCCCGAACATTGGGCATACCCGTGAGCACGGTGTGTAAAATCCTAGAAACTTCATTCTTTGCTATCCATTCAAAATTACCCATGTGCACGAGTCGCTTCCTGTTGACCTGCCAGCAAGAGAGACCTTTGCTTTGGAATTTCTCGCTCGCATGGAAGTGGACAATGATTGGCCATGGAAGATTTTGTGGACAGACGAAGCCCACTTCCATCTGACAGGATGTGTCAATACACAGAATGTGGGCAATGGAAAGTCCACACGCAAATAAACCAGTACCACTTCATCCTCAAAAGGTCACACTGTGGTGCGGGTTTGCGGCACCATTTATCATATGGCCATATTTTTTCGAAGAGATAGGTGCTTTCGGTCCTATTACCTGTACCGTCAGTGGTAAGCGCTATGAGTGTCTTTTGCAAATTACGTAATTAAAGCTCTCCAACAGCGGGGATGTGTGGATGGGATCATTTTTATGTAAGATGGCGCACCTCCGCACACTGCGAATCCAGTTAAGCAGCTGCTGAAGCGCCATTTTGGAAATGCTAGAATTATCAGCCGCTTTTTCCCTAGCCTGGCCGTCCTTACCAGCTGATCTTAGTCTGTGTGACTTTTGGCTGTGGGGCTATCTGAAAAATCTTATGCTCAGTGTTCGGACTGCAAACTTAGCTGCATTGAATGCACGCATTGCGCAACACATTCTGAACGTCACCCCGGAAACACTTCGATCAGTTGTGGAACATGCTGTTTCTCGATTTCAACTTGCAGTAAACGGTGGTCAGCGTATTGAACATGTTTTGCGCCAGTCGCACGAAAATTAATAATCCGATTTGATTTTGATTGATGCTTTTTATGCGGGTTTTGGCCTCAGGATAATTAAAAACCGATTTTTCCCATAAGATGTGATATGGCCTGGCCGTGGTCGATGGGCTTACGTAACTAACACTATCACACCTGTACACCCATGGACAGTGAGTAGTACACTTTGTTTAACGTTGTATGATTCATTTGTCATTTTCAGTCGACCACTACTAAATTATGAGGCTTACAGCACCATCTATTGTTACATTTTGTAACTATTTATTTTTCTTCTGCCATACGTTTTCCCCCTTCTCCGATAATATTCCATTGCGATTTGATGTCATTCTGACCAGTGGTGTTATTTCTACAGCGGTTTGAAAGTTTAACTTTAATTATAATTATCCTGTATACAAAGATAAGTACACTTCATACGGATATCAAGACTAAGATAACGGACAGTCTTGATTCCTATATTATATTCTTAAACTATGTCATATAGCGTGCATATTACTCGTGGCTTCGGCCATACGGAGAAGTGTAGTCCATCTTGACGCTAACCACATTCATAGGCTGCTCGACAAGTAATATACCCCTATCGTTTTAAGTTCTGTTTGTACTGCATCGTTCCAGTTCTCAGTCTGCTGATGGTCTTCCTAGTCTGGTAAGATAGTTGGGAACAAGCATCAAACTCGTCCTTTAGGTTTCAGATGTGTCCTCCAAGAGTCTTGTTTCGATATATTTCCATCTGGCAGGCGTAAGCTGGTGACGCACTTGCTACAGTTGTTTGGTGGAAACTTTTTCTTGACGTGATTGTGGAAAGCGTGTTTCACTTGCTGACATGGAATGTCCAGGGTAATTTTTCTGGTTTTTCTCCTCAACTTCTGCCGCTGATCTTTGTGCTATGCAGGGGTGCTATGCATACCATGTAACAGATTTTATCAACTGGAGTTTTTCGTAGTCATATTGTTAAAACGTGGCTTTTCACATGGAGGGCAGTGTCAACCAATCTGGCGCTGCGTATTCTGATGTGGACGAGCTGAAAGCTAGAACAGAAATAGAACTAAGTATACCACGTACTTCTGCTCTAGCTCCGCTTCTCCACAACCAGATGGTGTTGGTAAGCTTCCTCTTCTTTAACAACCAGAGCTACGGCGTGGGCAACATACGCCTTGTTCTGTGCACCACTGGGAGAGGGTCAGGTTTGTCTGGGATCAGTGTGTGGGTATATCTTATATACTGAGGTGACAGAAGTCATGGGAGAACGATGATCATATATAAAGATGGCGGTAGTATTGCGTTCACAAGGTATAAAAGGGCACCGCAATGACGGAGCTGTCATTTGTACTCACGTGATTCGTGTAAACAAGTTTCCGACGTGATGATGGACGCACGCCGGGAATTAACAGACTTTGAACGCGGAATGGTAGTTAAGCTAGACGCTTAACACATTGCAGTTCGGAAGTAATTGGGGAACTCAAAATTCCGAGATCCACAGTGTCAAAAGTGTGCCCAGACTATCACATTCCCCTCACCACGGACAACGCAGTGGCCGACACCCTTCACTTAACGACCTAGAGCAGCGCCGTTCGCGTAGAATTGTCTGTGTTACCTGATAAGAAACACTGCGTGAAACAAACGCAGAAATCAGTGTGGGACGTACGTCGAACGTATCTATTAGGACAGTGCGGCGAAATTTGGCGTTAATGGGCTATTGCACCAGACGACTGACCCACGTGCCTTTGCTAACAGCAGAACATCGCCTGCAGCACCTCTCCTGAGCTAGTGACCATACCAGTTGAACCCTAGGCGACTGGAATATCGTGCCCTGGTCAGATGAGTCACGATTTCAGTTGGTGAGAACTGATGGTAGGGTTCGAGTGTGGCGCAGACCGCACGAAGCCATGCAGCCACGTTGCCAAAAAGTCACTATGCAGGCTGGTGGTGGCTCCATAGTTGTATGGGCTGTGTTTACATGGAATGGACTGGTCTTCTAGTCCATTTGAACCGATCATTGACTGGAAATGGTTGTTTGGGCCTACTTGGAGAGTATTTGCAGTCATTCATGGACTTCATGTTCCCCAACGCCGACGGAATTTTTATGGGTGACAATGCGCCATATCACTGGGTCACAATTGCTTCCTATTGGTTTGAAGAACTTTCTGGACAGTTCGAGAAACTGATTTGGACACCCTGATCGCCTGACATGAATCCCATAGATAATACACGGGACATAATTGAGATGTCAGTTCGTGCACACAATCCTGCACTGGCAACACTTTCGCAAATATTGACGGCTGTCGAGGCAGCATGGCTCAATATTTCTGCAGGGGGCTACCAACGACTTTTTGAGTCCATGCCACTTTGAGATGCTGCACTACGCCTGTCAAATTGAGGTCCGACACGACATTAGGAGGTATCCCATGACTTTTGTCACCCCACTGTAAACAAAGATACTGATAAATTAATTTTATCATAATCACAGGTTTTTCCTAACATCTATATCTCTATCCTAAGATATATGTAAACACAAACTTAAATCATTTCTGCAATGGATTATTTAACAATAAATACACTCTTGGTGAGATAAATAATTGTCCACTTGGTAGAAATGCTGTATAACAACCACATCAAGATATAATCCGCAAAGTATCAGTAAATAGTAACAAAATTTATAACTTAAGACACGACATTCATACAATACAGCGTGTAAATTAATGATGTCATAGCAAATTCTGTATGCACTCCGCCCACCCATTTTTTCTTATTTCCTACCACTTTTCAAAACTGTCAACCAAAGACACGTAAATACGTGTAATGTAACAATTAGCACAGTTAAATAGCAGACAAACCCGAAGATTAAAAGGAACCGTTCCTGCATTATTAATTCGTGATGTTCCTATAAAGTTGAGTTTGGGAGATGAGGGTAACAGACATGTAAAAAAATAAAAAAAGTAGGTCAAAATATGTACATACAGCGCTAAATTTACACACTAAACGAATACCATCACCGCCGGCAAAACAAAACAAATAAAATGCAAGGATTACCACAGCGATGCTAGAGACGACTACTTATGCTACCACCAGCTCCTCGAGGAACACCAATCGATCCAACTCGGTGAATGAAGTGCCTGCAGGGTATGCAAAAATTTGCAGACCACACATCTACTACACAGACCTGTTCACCGACCATCTTGTGCGACCTGGTTTGTGCTCAGGCCACCGCTTTGAGCAACCAGGTTGCATATGGCAACATATGGGTGGGGAGGGGCGGGGGGTCAGTGGTGAGGAGAAGGTAAGCAAGACAAGGATCGCAACAACATAGCTTTGCTACAAGTCTTATTTCTAAACCCTATAATGTCATGTTACTCTAAGATGTATCCCTTCATTCTGGCTCGTTAATGAATTTATGGCACATTTATTTCCTGAGACTGTTGTATGAATGAAAAATGACAATCAAGTGAAACATCACTTTTATATTTTGATACAGCGAAGTACAAATCATATTTCTTACAAGTGAAGTAGTCTTACAATCATGAATATTTCACGACAAAACTTAAATGGACAAACTTGTATTTCGTTAACTATATATTTTATTTAAACGTTCAAGACACGAGTCAGTTATTATATTGTTTGGTAATTCAAAGAAAAGCTTTCTACTTTAAGTCTGTAAGAGAGCTTCTGTGGATAGGTTTCATCACTGTGGGGAAAAAGTTGCTACTGAAGTATGTAGATCCAAACATCGAAATTATCGTAGCCACTGACTTGTCATGGAAATTTATGTTGAGAAAAATTCTTCAAAGTATGTAAAAATAATTTTGTTATGAAATTTATCATGCAACTGCCAAACGATAGTCGGGTAAGTTCCAACTGCATGTCACTTTCCACATTATCAACGTCAACAGACACCAGCGAAACTGCACAATGCTTTGGCAATCTTAAAAGCAATATCGTAACTTGCTCTAACTGAAGATTTATTTGTTGAGTGTTACTCCCAAAATGAAAATTATATTACATAGTGAAAATTTTCATACGCTTATTTTGCTGTTCCCATACAAAGAATAACCCTTCAGTCATACTGATTGAGTGCTTTCCTAAACATCTGCACCTTCACTTCTCACTGGCTGACTTCCAAATGTCTTTATCCAATGAAGATCTTGTTCAGATATCTATCAGGATGTACACTACTGGCCATTAAAATTGCTACACCACGAAGATGACGTGCTACAGACGCGAAATTTAAACGACAGGTAGAAGATGCTGCGATATGCAAATGATTAGCTTTTCAGAGCATTCACAAAAGGTTGGCGCCGGTGGCGAAACCTACAACGTGCTGACATGAGGAAAGTTTCCAACCGATTTCTCATACACAAACAGCAGTTCACCGGCGTTGCCTGGTGAAACGTTGTTGTGATGCCTCGTGTAACGAGGAGAATTGCGTACCATCACGTTCCCGACTTTGATAATGGTCGGATTGTAGCCTATCGCGATTGCGGTTTATCGTATCGGGACGTTGCTGCTCGCGTTGGTCGAGATCCAATGACTGTTAGCAGAATATGGAATCGGTGGGTTCAGGAGGGTAATACGGAACGCCGTGCTGGATCCCAACGGCCTCTCATCACTAGCAGTCGAGATGACAGGCACCTTATCCGCATGGCTGTAACGGATCGTGCAGACACGTCTCGATCCCTGAGTCAACAGATGGTGACGTTTGCAAGCCAACAACCATCTGCACAAACAGTTCGATGACATTTGTAGCGGCATGGACTATCAGCTCGGAGACCGTGGCTGCGTTTACCCTTGACGCTGCATCACAGACAGGAGCGCCTGCAATGGTGTATTCAACGACGAACCTGGGTGCACGAATGGCGAAACGTCATTTTTTCGGATGGATCCAGGTTCTGTTTACAGCATCATGATGGTCGCATCCGTGTTTGGCAACATCGCGGTAACGCACATTGGAAGCGTGCATTCGTCATCGCCATATTGGCGTATCAGCCGGCATGATGGTATGGGGTGCCATTGGTTACACATCTCAGTCACCTCTTGTTCGCACTGACGGCACTTTGAACAGTTGACGATACATTTACGATGTGTTACGACCCGTGGCTCTACCCTTCATTAGATCGCTGCGAAACCCTGCATTTCAGCAGGATAATACACGATCGCATGTTGCAGGTCCTGTACGGGCCTTTCTGGATACAGAAAATGTTCGACTGCTGCCCTGGCCAGCTTATTCTCCAGATCTCTCACCAATTGAAAACGTCTGGTCATTGGTGGCCGAGCAACTGGCTCGTCACAATATGCCAGTCACTACTCTTGATGAACTGTAGTATCTTGTTGAAGCTGCATGGGCAGCTGTACCTGTACACGCCATCCAAGCTCTCTTTGACTCAATGCCCAATCGTAGCAAGGCCGTTATTACGGCCAGAGGTGGTTGTTCTGGGTATTTATTTCTCAGGATCTATGCACCCAAATTGCGTGAAGATGTAATCACATGACAGTTTTAGTATAATATATTTGTCCAATGAATACCCGTTTATCATCTGCATTTCTTCCTGGTGTAGCAATTTTAATGGCCAGTAGTGTATTTGTCAGAACATCGTGTCCTCCACAATAACACAGCAGCTGAATGCAGTATGAATACCTCGCATCTTATCATACTTGTCTAATATTTAATGAATATTTAATTATTTTGCCAGCAACTTTATTTATTTATATATTTACAGTCGATATTAAAACCAATAGTAATTTAAAAACTGGTCAGCTGCATGTGTTATCTGACATCAAAATTGAAGAGATTGCCAAAAGATGCTTCTATCAAGCTGACATAATTGTTTAAACAATATTTAACAACTTTTTGTTGTCATTTTATGTTAGCGAACTTGCGCAAAAATGCAGGCTTATTTATTTATGAACAAACCTGTATTTATATTTACTGTAAATGCTCTGATTGTGACAGAATGCGTATAACATTTCTTTTATTTAAATATTGTTATATACATTAGTTAAGTGCGGAAGGCTGTCAAGTCAAAACCCTAACTGTAGAACATAAGAGCGATGTATTTTTGGTGGGGACGGCCTGCAGCCAATGGGGAACTAGGGAGCAGCACAACATTACTGGAGTCAAGTAGAGACAGACGCTTGTGAAGTGGTGTGCGCAAAGGAGCGATTCAGGACACTTTTACGTTAGCTCTGGAGGAAGGCGGACCTACCTGCCTGCGCTAACCTGTTACCCAGTCATATAGGTGATAGATTCTCGGCTGTAAACAGCAACTACAAGACTTTAGCTTTCGAACGGGTACTAACTTTCGCGGGGTCTGGAGAAGCTCCAGTGCAGAACTTTTCCAATTGCATTACAGAATTGAGAATAGACAGAGCATGAGTTCCTATTCGTTAGCTCCC
The DNA here is from genome assembly GCF_023864275.1 of Schistocerca cancellata. Lineage (NCBI taxonomy): Eukaryota > Metazoa > Arthropoda > Insecta > Orthoptera > Acrididae > Schistocerca > Schistocerca cancellata. The sequence continues at coordinate 148,634,567 of NC_064629.1, forward strand.
GTGTGTTATTGTGTAAACTGTCATACTAAACTCTGAATTATTTACAGCTTGCGAATGCCTCGTGTACTGTGATCACGAAATGGACTTACAAGGGAACCTCCCCATCGTTCCCACCTCAGATTTAGTTATAAGTTGGCACAGTGGATAGGCCTCGAAAATCTGAACACACATCAATCGAGAAAACAGGACGAAGTTGTGTGGAACTATGAAAAAATGAGCAAAATATACAAACTGAGTAGTCCATGTTGAAGATATGCAACATCAAAGATATTGTGAGCACAGGAGCGCCGTGGTCTCGTGGTTAGCGTGAGCAGCTGCGGAACGAGAGGTCCTTGGTTCAAGTCTTCCCTCGAGTGAAAAGTTTAATTTTTTATTTTCAGTTTATGAGAAACTATTATGTTTTCATCAGTTTTTTGGGAGTGATTATCACATCCACAAGAAAACCTAAATCGGGCAAGGTAGAAGAATATTTTTACCCATTCGCCAAGTGTACAAGTTTGGTGGGTCGACAACAAATTCCTGGTCCGCAGCTCGTGGTCGTGCGGTAGCGTTCTCGCTTCCCACGCCCGGGTTCCCGGGTTCGATTCCCGGCGGGGTCAGGGATTTTCTCTGCATCGTGATGACTGGGTGTTGTGTGATGTCCTTAGGTTAGTTAGGTTTAAGTGGTTCTAAGTTCTAGGGGACTGATGACCATAGATGTTAAGTCCCATAGTGCTCAGAGCTATTTGAACCATTTGAACAAATTCCTGTCATGTGACACACATGCCGTCACCAGTGTCGTATAGAATGTATCAGACGTGTTTTCCTGTGGAGGAATCGGTTGACCTATGACCTTGCGATCAAATGTTTTCGGTTCCCATTGGAGAGGCACGTCCTTTCGTCTACTAATCGCTCGGTTTTGCGGTGCGGTCACAAAACACAGACACTAAACTTATTACAGTTAACAGTGACGTCAATGAACGAACGGACAGATCATAACTTTGCGAAAATAAAGAAAGTAAACTTTTCACTCGAGGGAAGACTTGAACCAAGAAGCCCTCGCTCCGTAGCTGCTCACGCTAACCACGGGACCACGGCGCTCCTGCGCTTACGCTCTCCTTGATGTTGCCTATCTTGCACATGGACTATTCAGTTTGTATATTTTGCTTATTTTTTCATAGTTCCACACAACTTCTTCCTGTTTTCTTGATTGATCTGTGTTCAGTTTTTCAAGGCCTATCCACTGTGCCAACTTATAACTAAATCTGAGGGGGGTGCGATGGGGAGGATCCCTTGTTAGTATTTCGCGAGTTTTGGGCTGGGTTGATTTGGTGGAAGAGACCAAATTTCGAGTTCATTGGTCTCATCAGATCAAGGAAGGATGGGGAACAAAGTGCCGTGCCCTTTCAAATGAACCGTCCCGGCATTTGCCCGAAGCGATTTAGGGAAATCACGGAAAACCTAAATCAGGATGGCCAGACGCGGGATTGAACCGTCGTCCTCCCGAATGCGAGTCCAGTGTGCTAACCACTGCGCCACCTCGCTCGGTGCGAGCTTTCGATGACTATTTAGCATGTGGATTCTGCTACCATTCGCATAACGCTCTCAACGCAACGTTACTATATTTAATAAGGTTATCATTCTGTCTGTATGTAACTGGTTATAGTAGGACCACTTTTCGTTTACTTGAAATCTACTTTATTTAATAACCATTATTCAACAGAATTAGCTGATGTCGTCTACCTCAATTACTGACGTCAGAATACAATCCTGTTTATTAATTATTCATTTATCTTTTATTTAATATTTCTGTTTACTTTATTAATTCGCAGTTCTAGCCAATGCACAGAACATTTGACAGCAGGAGCACAGCTACAGGTTATTATTTGCAGTCAGTGAGCTGCTGGCCATGAAAGCAGACGTGCACGGCTAACCCTACGATATTATCGAGCTATTCTTTTTAAACAAAGACGTGCATAACCCGATTACCTAAGGCACGAGCGTCATCAGGTACAAACTGAATCGGTTTCCTCATATGGGATGCTAGATAGAGAAACTACTACTCAGTAGGATATCCGTTAGGTAACGTCACACTTCGTACATTTAGTTCTAGGCTAAGTATCCACTTCCACTTACCCCATTAACATTTGATTCCATCGACATAAATATCACCGCATTGACCAACTACGGTCAAGTAACAACTTCAGTTCCTGTTCTCTCGGGGTTTTCAGTTTTTTCAGTACTCTATCTTCTCCCCATATTGTCTTTTCCTTTCTTCTGTCCATGTCATTTCCGATTTCTCATTTCTTCCGGACATGTATTCGTTACTTCTCATTTACCAATCATCTGCACTTTGTATTACACACAATATTCTTCTAATAATCCATCTTTCAAGTATAGTTCTTTAAGTATTCACAAGCATATAAACATTCTGGTCTTACTACTATGATACAGTGTTGTATTTGCGTTTTTCTAGTATGTATTTCTCGTATCTTCTGTCGTATGGTTTCTCCAAGATATTTAAATTTACCAACTTGCTCTATTTTTCAATTTCTGTTTCTATCTATTTTCGTGCTTTTTTTAATATTTGTCACGAATTTTGTTGTGTCATCTGAAATTCAGAGACCCGTTCTATTCGCTATTCTTTGCATAAAATTTATCTGAGTAATCGGTCAAGCCAGGCAATTTACGTTAACTCCATTTCATTTGCTGTCGAGAATGTATTTTTTTAGTTACAAATTCCAGATTCTTTAATTTTTTTTCTAAGAGACACCTGAACAATAAATGTGATAAGCTGTCCAGTGTTTATTTCAAATGACTGAGATATTTGTCCTATAATTTTCACTTAATATATCGTATTTGTTAGAGCTTCACAAACTACGTTTGCTAGTTGTGCTTGAACACCAAATTCTGTAATGGTTTATCTACTGTTTCTCTGTATATACTATCGAGTGCCTTCTTGAAATCAATAAATTTTACTATAACTGGTTTGCTAGTTAACATTCTGTGGCGAATTATTGAATTTAAGTTAGAAATCTGTTCTGTGTAGAAACTTCCCTTTCACATCCTGATAGTCTCCTACTCGTTTGTCTAATGTTTCTTCACTCTCCTCAGGAAAATTTGTAGTGCGTTTTGCACACCATTGTGGAGTGACTGCTCTGTAACTCTTGACATTTCGTTTACGTCCGTTTTTATGTAGTGGCTTGAATAAAAGTTGTTTTCACTCTTTTGGAATCTCTTCTGTTCTCCAATGTCCTCAAAACGCAAGTGTAAATTACCTGTAATGTTTGGTTCTGAGCATTTCAATAGTTCTATTGTAATAGAGTATTCACTGCTTCCTTTCTTGTGTTTGAGTCTTTTGATTGATTCATGAATTCTACCTCAGTGGGTCAGAAATCTTCCTCAACATTTTTAGTACTGCTCGAAATTGTAATTTCACAACTGGAACTGGACAGTTTAAGAGACTGTAAAAAAAAAAAAAACTATGAGTTAAAATTTCACAATTACCCTTGAACACTTCCATCAGTTGACAGCCGCAGTAGGTTCATCAGTTCCCAATAAATTTTTGACAGTATTCACGCTCAGTGCATCATTACGTAGCTTGTACGACAATAGAAGAGTTCCTGCTGCAACCTAGCAGTTCATCTCATATAAATTACCGACATTTTAAGTGTTAACGACACCTTCGTAGTAAAATAATCTAAATCGCGGAGACGCGTTGCCACTCGACCGAAACATTGGAAGGTTCAAATTCTGGCGGCAGTGTCATCACCATAATTTGCCAAACAAACGTAGGAGATGATGTAGCGTGTAGTTCCCAATCACCAGGATTTACGCCAGTGTCTTGGTTTAAACTGCAGCTTTTCATCTTCCAACGAAGCGTGCAAATGTAATGACACTTCCTGACATATTAAACCTGTACGCCGCAACGGGACTCAAATATCGACTCTGCAATGCGATAGCCAACTGAATTATTCAGGGACGCCTCGATTCACATCTTTAATCTACCAGTACTCCCTCCTGCTCTCCGAACACCACTCGGGCTCTTCTGCAAACCCATCCATAGTAATGATCTTCACGTTGCATCTGGGGCTTTCTTTTCTAACGTGCGCTAGTCCAACAAAACGGAGCAGCGGCGCAGCGCAACATGCTAAGGCGAAGACAAGAAGCCTGCCCGTACTGCTTTCGAGTAAAGTCATTTTCATTTTTTTAAATCTTTGACCAAACACTTGTATCGCTACACCGAATACTGTTTCTTCCTAAAGGGATATCAATATCGTCATCGTCATCATCATCATCATCATCATCATCATCATTATTTCTTTCCTTTCTCAGACGTTATGTCTGATTATTATTATTATTGTTATTATTAATTATGATGATAACATTATACTAAATTCGTGGCGAGGTATAATCGAGGTACAATTAGGAATCGTGATGAAATTATCATTTATTTATCGGTATTTCCAGGCATGCATCGCAAATGCAGCGTACATGACCATATTCAACCCAACTATAGCCCAATATGACTTTACTGCGACACGCACATAAATGTATCAATAAGTTAATGATCATTCCACTACAATTCCGTATTCTACCTCGGTTATACCTCGCTACGAATTTACCATAATGTTTATCATTATTATTATTATTATTATTATTATTATTATTAACAATAATATCCATTTAGGAAGAAACACGACTGGGTGTGAATGCAACACAATGGCTCTGAGCACTATGGGGCTCAACATCTGAGGTCATCAGTCCCCTAGAACTTAGAACTACTTAAACCTAACTAATCTAAGGACATCACACACATCCATGCCCGAGGCAGGATTCGAACCTGCGACCGTAGCGGTCACGCGGTTCCAAACTGAAGCGCCTAGAACCGCACGGCCGCAACACAATGATTATCATTGTAATTACAATGAAATGAATACCCCTAGCTGCATACAGGCGTTGATATAAGTCAACGGGGACAGTTGAAAATGTGTGCCCCGACCGGAACTCGAACCCGGGATCTCCTGCTTACATGGCAGACGCCCTATCCATCTGAGACACCGAGGACACAGAGGATAGTGCGACTGCAGGGACTTATCTCTGGCACGCCTCCCGTGAGACACACATTCCCAACTTATTGTCCCGCACTATATCCATAGTGCCCATGCCCATTATACTCATTACTCGCGGCTTTTGCCGATTCCCGTAAGAGTTCGAGCACTGTTTGTGCATCTGCACAGAAGAAGATGAGAATGTGGGTCTCACAGGAGGAGTGCCAGAGGTAAGTCCCTGCAGTCGCGCTATCCTCTGTGGCTCAGATGGATAGAGCGTCTGCCATGTAAGCAGGAGATCCCGGGTACGAGTCCCGGTCGGGGCACACCTTTTCAACTGTCCCCGTTGACTTATATCAACGCCTGTATGCAGCCAGGTGTATTCTTTTCATTGTAATTTCATTCTAACGAGCTGCATGGTCACCGATGGTATCTGTTCTTTCGGACATGTCCGAAAGAAGAGATACGATCTTTGTATCATTGTCACAATTGTTCCTTCCCAAAGAAACAGGAGTCATTGTAGCGATACAAGTGTTTGGTGGGATGTTAGAAAAAAATAAATACGAACTGATTCGAACACAGCATAGGCAGGCTCCTAGCCTGCTGCCTCGCCCGGCTGCGCTAACACCGCTGCTAGACAGTTTCTCTTGTATGGTATTCAACAGGCTCCAAAAACTCTTGATGTCGATTTCCTTGAAAATGTTTGAGAAGCTCATCGTACTAGAGTAGAAGTTCCCAACCTTTCTGAGGCCGTTACCCCTGAATCCAATCAGATATTAGCTCCATCACTACCCTTCCCACCATTATCGAAATTGGCACCAAACTTAACTTTAGAATGAAAAGAACTCTCTTTGAACTCTTCCATTTTTAAACTCATGAAGGATAATGATAGTAAGTGTTCGTAAGGTTTAAAACAGGAACTAATGAGTCAATGAAACAAAGGGTACTAATTTCTAAGAACTATGTTTTCTAGGATAATGAAGCAATTCCCAGCTCATCGCGAGTGCCACTTGCAACGTCTTCTCAGAGAAGGAAGCTAACTATCCACATTGAGGATAGACACTTCTTACAGAACATACTTCCTCTGAACCGCTCCTGTCCCTAGCGGCACTTTCTTCACCCATATACAGTAGCCCCTTTAAAATCAATCAAACTGAAATGTGTGCACTATACTTAGGCCCACTGTTTGTAAATCACTTGATTTCTGGACTGCTTACTTCTGAGCTGGCAGAAATTGGAAGACTTCAGGCTGCCAGTGCTTTGCGTCTGCCCACTGTCAGTAACAACAATAAAATCAACAACAACACAATAATAATAAACTTACCGCTTGGAGAGGGATCTTCGTGACATATTTAAGCATGTATGATGTACCTCATCTTCACTGTAACAGATGCATGGTACACTGTGTGTGTGTGTGTGTGTGTGTGTGTGTGTGTGTTATGGGTGGCTTAGGTGAGTAATATGTTATGCATGCATTCATTTGAACTTCACCACATTCTGCCTTGCGTTAGCACTCGTATGTGAGCTGAAAAGAGCGACACGGGAAGAGGCGGCAACAATTTCACTGCTAGAACTACAAATCCTAACAAAATCAACGCCGAAGAGCATTTTGGAGGTTAGACAAAGTACTAACAATGCAGCAACACAACAGGACAGTGAGAGACTTTATACAAATTTCCATCCAGGAAATGCAAACGTCTTATTTTGTTACTCGCGTTATGAAATGAACTGTGTAATTCCGTCATTATGGTTTGCATTTTATATGTATCTACTGCTTTCATAGTAAACTCGTTACATGTATGGTTCAACCATACATATAACCCTGCCTTTATACTGACTCCCAGTACTGAATATACTACAATTTTGCGAAATATGAGCAAAATTTGTGACCGGTTCCGTGTATGCTTCCCTTGTTAGCGCTAACGGACCATGGCTTCCGAGCTACAATTTCTGGCCATTTAAGACACTCAATGAAGCTAAATATTCTGCCTCGTGGTGTGCCGCCTTTAGCCTGACTTGTTCTGATGTAACGGTATGATGGGGATGGGAGAGCGCTGCACACCAGAGGTCGTGGGCATGTAGGCGGTTCGTGCGCTCCTAGGAGACATAAAGCAGCTGTTTTTGCTGATTGACTACAGCAGCAGACACAATCGCTTGCAAAGGCTTTTATTTTCATATGATGGGCTAGAGAAAGAGAAAAGGTTATAACCAGGATTTTTTGCGCAAAAAAAAAAAAAATTATTTCTGACTACTGGGTTGCAAAGAAAAAAGCAATAGCTGGCGAATAAAACCTAAGTATAGACAATAAGAAACTCAGCCTTCAGTTGCAAGGTAAAATTTTTTTAGTTTACCTAGGTTTCGATGCTAATAATGGTATATTCTTCAGAACAAAAATTAAATTATTTTGAGGGCCAAACGTTGGCCATGTCACAGAATAAAACTAGTACAGAATAAAGACGCATAATCATAAGATTATGTCTGTCAATACTAAAAACAATGAGAAAAACGTTTTTAGTATTGACAGACAATCTTATGATTATGCGTCTTTATTCTGTGACATGGCCAACGCTTGGCCCTCAAAATAATTTAATTTTTGTTCTGAAGAAGATACCATTACTGGCATCGAAACTAAGGTAAACTAAAAATTTACATTGCAACTGAAGGCTGAATGTCTTATTGTCTGAACAATTCACGGTTGCTGAAGCGCTGCATTATGTTATAGATTTGTAAACCTAAATCTCCTGGTCCGATTGTGTGAACGAAGAGAAAGTAATGAGAGAAGGCCTTAACTGCAAACAAACCTAAAATCATTTAAATATTCTTCGCAGAATAATAAGAAAACAAGAGGGATTTAGAGAAGGAATTGTTGGACCATATACCCTGGTAACTAGAATTGGCACCAATGACTTGCATTGATTCCCATACAGAAAGCAATGTGTAGCAGGAAAACGTAGATATTCCAACGAAGAGTTTATGGCAATCTTAGATGAAAATGCCGTACGCCTTCCAGAGTCGCAATTCAGGACATGAATTTACTCTGTGGAAAACGTTGGAAAGAGTGTAATGACACAAATTGGGACTAAAAAGAATATCTAGTTTCGGTTGACTATTTCTTTAGTCTTTCAGTACCAGATCGGGAACTTTTTATATTTTACAGTAGGGCAGTGTCTGTATTTTACAGTGTCTGTACAGTACGATGCAATGTTCTTTCGGACATGCACGATTGTCTCAAGGAACAGACACAGCTGACGATTGACAGCCATATTAAATTATGAAATACATTCACAAACTGCGAATGCGATTGTACGCCGGCTGTGCGATTTACTAGTAACATATGAAAATTTGTGCCGGACCGAGACTCTAAACCCGATTTCTCGCTTTACGCGATCGATGGCCTTAACCGCTTCGGCTATCCGTGAGCTACTTATGACCAGATCCAAACTTCCATATGCGCTAATGTCTACGTCCCGCAGTGCTTTCATACGCACAGGGAAAGACATTGTTTTGCTCGTCTGATTGCCTTGCTTTGGCATGAAATATGATACGGCAGTGTCTGTACAGCACGATTCAGTGTTCAATGGACATGCATGCATGCGAGCACTGTGGGACGTAGATTCTAGGACATGTGGAAGTTTGGCTCTGACCGTTAGAAGTGCACGGATAGCCAAAGCGGTTAAGGCGACGGCTCGGGTAAGGCGTGAAATCCTGGTTTGAGTCCCGATCTAGCACAACATTTCACATGTTACTAGTTAATCATATACCCGGCGTACCATTGTATTCGCAATTTGCGAATGCTTTTCATAATTTTTATATTGTCCCCGTACATCAAGAAGAATTCTGAATGGATAACTAGTAAGTAAGATGAATTTGTCAGACGACTTTAAAAGACAGGAAAGCTCGAGTCAGTAAAAATAAAAGTACTAAGAAAGCTTAATTTTCGGACACGGATTGAAATTTAGATGACCTTGCATTTGCTCGGAAGTATAGTCATATTCGAAAAGAATAAGAAGACACAGACCGAAATATTTGACTGTCGACGGCAATGTGACGCAAGGTTCGATACTTATCAAGCAAAGGCAAGACTTGCTTTCACCGATTTAGCATTTGATAACAACTTTTACAACCAAATACTGAAATCTGCCAGCGCTCGGAAAAACTAAGTTTAAAAATATTAGTTTGTTCCTCAACATCAAAACAAGGCGAAGATATAGCCACGAGGAGATAGATATCGTTGCTACGCTAACGTCCAAGACAACAAACATGGAGAGTCATTCGCTTAATCATCACTCACATTTAGGGCATATCTTGAAATTTAGCATCATATGGCACATCACTAAGACTCAAGCACTGCAGGAAGAACGCAGCTAAAGTAACACCGAAAGACAATAAAACTCGAAAAATCAATAACAAAATGTTTACACACAGCGATTATCGGAAACTGCCTTGTAATAAAGGAAAAGTATATTTGGTTTTTACATTTGGACCTTGTAGAAGGGTTGTAACTTCGCTTCTCAACTGTCCGATATGTTTCCCGCATTTGAAATATACTGATGAGCCAACATATTACCACCACCTGTTTAATACTAAAATCAGATTATTGGTTCCAGAGATCTTCTCAACCCTCAAACATCTGTGATGTATATATTCAGACTGAAGTGACGAATGAAAAATTGTAGCAAGACCGAGATTCGAACCCGGGTCTTCCGCTTACTAGGCAGATGCACTAAACACTATGCCACTCACAGGCTACCATAACATGCCTCCTTCCTCAATCCAAAGTGCCATTCATCCTCAGGCCAATTGGTATTCCCCCTGGCCGGTGGGTGACACTTTGTATTGAGGAGGGTGGAGTGCAAGGGCAGTCCGTGCAGGTGTGTAAAACCACTGCCCCAAGGTGGCGTAGTGGTTAGAACATCTGCCCAGTCACCAGGAGACCCGGATTAAAATCCCAGCCTTGGTACAAATTTTCGTTAGTCACTTCAGTCTGCAAATATAAATGTGTTTAATAGCGTCTTGGTTACCACTGGAACGCGATACATTAGCGATTCTACGTGGCGTGGATTCGACTAGCCCTTGGTATGTTTTGGAGGTACGTGGCAGCAGATGTCTACGCACACGGCACGCAATTGATTCAAAAATGGTTCAAATGGCTCTGAGCACTATGGGACTTAACTGCTAAGGTCATCAGTCCCCTAGTACTTAGAACTACTTAAACCTAACTAACCTAAGGACATCACACACATCCATGCCCGAGGCAGGATTCGAACCTGCGAACGTAGCGGTCGCGCGGCTCCAGACTGTAGCGCCTAGAACCGCTTGGCCACTCCGGCCGGCGGCACGCAATTCTCGTAAATTACGGGCCCGTGGTTTGCAGGCACAGCGCTGCCGCCCGATATCATCACAGACGTGTCCCATCTGGTTCATATCAGTCGAATTTGGGGGCCAAGACATCAACGACAGTTCACTATCATACTGCTCAAACCACGTTACCACATGTCGGGTCCTGTGACATGAACAGTTATCTGCTGGAAGATGTCACCATTGTCGGGGAAGACATCAAGCATGAAGGGATACAAATGGTCAGCAATAATTTTCAGGGGGTCTACAGCTCTTACGGTGGCTTCGATTACAACCACACCTCCCATGGAAGGTCCAATATCTTGGTTCATCAGCGTTTGTTGTCATTTTTTCCAGTGACCGAGAAAGGTGGCGCAGTGGATAAGACACTGGAGTCGCATTCGTGAGGATGGCAGTTCAAATCCCCATCCGACCAGCCAGATTGATGTTCACAGTGATTTGTCTAGACAAATTAAGGTGAATACTAGGACGGTTCCTTTGAAAAATTCGGGGCCGCTTTCCTCCCCCAAATGGGACGTTTAGTACCAGTCTTGCTGTACATCAACAAACTTATAATTTTTCTCAGTTCGTGTTGGGCATGTTTGGTTCTACGGATTGTTCCTTTTTTTTATTCGTGTAAGAAATAAACATTATAGAGTTCGATGTTTATAATCTGTGTCCTTATAAATACTTCCACATTTTAAGTTTCCGAATACTTTTTATCATTAGCGTGCAGGTGAGGCAATGAGGGTAGACTGTTGCAGTACGTTTGGTTGAAAATTGTTTTCTGAATACCAGCGTATTTGGTACATACGTAAGGCAATGACAATTTACAGGACTCGTACGCATATTTACAGTGAATAGTAACTGTTGAGAAGAAATCATCAAGTTCTCAGTGATGGAGATCAGCAACATAATGAAAAAACAGGCACAATAAAGCAACAACTGATTTTAAAGAGTGAAGTGCCACCGCATCCTAATACGCAGTGCTCAGTGCTACACCGGTATGAACTGCAAGAACTGAATGTCCGCGGTCGGTTCACAGCCTTCAAAGACCTGTAATCACTAGCCAGAAAGTACTAGCTCAACATAAATGCGGCAGTCACCACGCAGTACAGACAGGAAACTGTTCAAAAGAGTAATTTGGTTGAGTGATCAACTTTTTACGTTAGCTGACACTACTCTTTGTCAACCATCACTGCACGATGGATAATATAAAATGACCTCGGAAACAATTCACGAAGCGAACTTGTAAACATCATGAGTTACTGCAGATGTACGGTTGGGACCAACACCATGTCCGCTCCAATGGTGCTCCACACTTAAGAGAATTATTATGTCCAGCAAACGTTACAGACGAGGAAACGCCGAATTCGTCTGTGACAACCTGACATAAACTGTACGACTCTAAGGAGAGTACTTATCGGCCTGTTAATGAACGTCTTTTTTCGGTAAAATGCAACTTACGTCTCCACAAATTCCCATTATAGATCAATGCAGTCCCTGAAGTGCTATTCTGTGGGACGTCTGTAAAACAAGGTCAACAACTACTCTTCATTCGGCTGAAAACTTTGTCCAGCCACAAATTTCTATTGATATGGGAGAAGTCTACGTCAGAGCGTACAAAATCTATTGTACATGGCAAATATTCTAAATCTTTGTCTTCCCACTGTAAAAGCGTCTTGGCGGGTAAGTGCATTGTTCTCATGAAAATATCCATTTCTATTCACATCCCAGCCACTTTTTCACCTTGTTGGTTCATAACTCTTGTGGCATATTGTTTACCTTTTCGAAGTAATCAATGAGACTAGTGAAGTAGTGAATCCACATCTCATCCACAGCAACAATGCGGGGCATAAAATAAGTTTCGTTCTTTTTAAAACGCCCAAACATTTCTAAGAAACTAGTCCGCACATTTGGTTTTGGTAGTCACTAATCAAATACGTAACCGTTTTGCACGGTGCTCTTTCATACATGATTCATGTAAAATGATATGTAGTCTTTCTTATGATATATCTTTAACCGTCCACCATCCAGTTCCATACTGATTACTTTCACAATGTTCTCATCTGTGGTTGTTGTTTCACATCCTTCACGTTGACTATTTTCAAAATACATATGGCCACGTTTTAATTCACTATTTTAATTTAGTCACAACGTTCTTAACTGTTAGAAATGAAGCATCAGACTCCTTATAAGTCTTCACAGTCTCATATGAGCTACCGCTGGCGATAAACCGCCCAAAACAATGAATACAGGGTGTTTATAAATGAATATCGGGGTTTTAACGCTTTATAATCTTTAATATATTAAACTTACAACTACACTCCTGGAAATGGAAAAAAGAACACATTGACACCGGTGTGTCAGACCCACCATACTTGCTCCGGACACTGCGAGAGGGCTGTACAAGCAATGATCACACGCACGGCACAGCGGACACACCAGGAACCGCGGTGTTGGCCGTCGAATGGCGCTAGCTGCGCAGCATTTGTGCACCGCCGCCGTCAGTGTCAGCCAGTTTGCCGTGGCATACGGAGCTCCATCGCAGTCTTTAACACTGGTAGCATGCCGCGACAGCGTGGACGTGAACCGTATGTGCAGTTGACGGACTTTGAGCGAGGGCGTATAGTGGGCATGCGGGAGGCCGGGTGGACGTACCGCCGAATTGCTCAACACGTGGGGCGTGAGGTCTCCACAGTACATCGATGTTGTCGCCAGTGGTCGGCGGAAGGTGCACGTGCCCGTCGACCTGGGACCGGACCGCAGCGACGCACGGATGCACGCCAAGACCGTAGGATCCTACGCAGTGCCGTAGGGGACCGCACCGCCACTTCCCAGCAAATTAGGGACACTGTTGCTCCTGGGGTATCGGCGAGGACCATTCGCAACCGTCTCCATGAAGCTGGGCTACGGTCCCGCACACCGTTAGGCCGTCTTCCGCTCACGCCCCAACATCGTGCAGCCCGCCTCCAGTGGTGTCGCGACAGGCGTGAATGGAGGGACGAATGGAGACGTGTCGTCTTCAGCGATGAGAGTCGCTTCTGCCTTGGTGCCAATGATGGTCGTATGCGTGTTTGGCGCCGTGCAGGTGAGCGCCACAATCAGGACTGCATACGACCGAGGCACACAGGGCCAACACCCGGCATCATGGTGTGGGGAGCGATCTCCTACACTGGCCGTACACCACTGGTGATCGTCGAGGGGACACTGAATAGTGCACGGTACATCCAAACCGTCATCGAACCCATCGTTCTACCATTCCTAGACCGGCAAGGGAACTTGCTGTTCCAACAGGACAATGCACGTCCGCATGTATCCCGTGCCACCCAACGTGCTCTAGAAGGTGTAAGTCAACTACCCTGGCCAGCAAGATCTCCGGATCTGTCCCCCATTGAGCATGTTTGGGACTGGATGAAGCGTCGTCTCACGCGGTCTGCACGTCCAGCACGAACGCTGGTCCAACTGAGGCGCCAGGTGGAAATGGCATGGCAAGCCGTTCCACAGGACTACATCCAGCATCTCTACGATCGTCTCCATGGGAGAATAGCAGCCTGCATTGCTGCGAAAGGTGGATATACACTGTACTAGTGCCGACATTGTGCATGCTCTGTTGCCTGTGTCTATGTGCCTGTGGTTCTGTCAGTGTGATCATGTGATGTATCTGACCCAAGGAATGTGTCAATAAAGTTTCCCCTTCCTGGGACAATGAATTCACGGTGTTCTTATTTCAATTTCCAGGAGTGTATAATTAAGTCTATAGCCGAGTTTTTCCCTAACGTTGGTAAGTGTTTCTTCAGTGATTGTAGCAACAGATTCTTCAATCCGGTTTCTTAATTCATGGAGGTCTGCTGGTAGCAGAGGCACGTACACACGATCCTCAATGAAGCCCCAAAGGAAGAAATCGCATGGCGTTAGGTCTGGTGAACGAGGAGGCCATGCAAAGCAAGCCCTGTCATTGTCGTTTGGGAAGAACTAGGCTATAGACTTGATGCGTGCCGTGTGACAAATGGTGCTCACACTGAATATTTATAACGTTCTTGGTAAAACTGTTTGAGTTGCTCTTTCATTTGACATATCATTTATAACTGTAAGTTTAATGTAATAAATATTATAAAGCGCTAAAACCCAGATATTCATTTACAAACACCCTGTATTATGACGACGGAGTATATCACTTTATCTATTTGAACGAACAGCACCCATCATGCTAACTTTAACACGACGTGTAAACTAAACTACTTCGTAGAAAACTTTGACACTAGACTAAGTTATTTTGTCCCATGCATTCAAGTAAGGAAAACAGAATTTCTTTTGTACCAAAGCCAGCTCTGCGCCAGGGCAAGAAATATTGGCTTAATATTGTTTCTTCAACTCGTTACGTCTAATTAAGGTCCTTATTTCGTGATAAGGCTGTAAAACATGGATTCATTCCAGTTGTCTAGCGAATCAATGCTTCTGCATTTTATAACAATAGACCAGACAACAAAATCTGGCAAAAGAAGTTGAGGTGAAGACAGATGAGCAAACACACCAACAACAAGCTCCGAGCTGATGCCAGCAGGGGTAATTCACTGAAGTACGTTGTTTGGCAGATTACGAGAGGAATTTCTCGGTAGTTATTAAGCCGAGATACAGCATATGACCGACCGTTAACGTTTAAGGTCCTTTAACTGTGAGATCATAAAATGTTGTACGCCTCTCAATTTCAAAAGAAAACTGTACCACTGAATCCCTACCGTACCTCGCACCACTTTTGCCTTTATTCGATAATACTAAGTCAAACATTCTGTATTTTCTTTCCTTCTTTACGGTGGATGTCATAGTTCTACTGGATACTAACATTGTTTAAGAGCCTACTTCAGTCACCTTTAACTACACATCTGTTAAAATCCGATTCCTGTTTATGGCAGCATACTTCGAAACGTTGTGTGTCCTCAAATATTCATTGTTCCAGTGGAAATACGACGGACAACGCATTGTTATATACCAATTCTTTTCCCAGATCTACTTCGAAGAGAACTTTCAGGCGGCACGTGGTCAACACTACTGGCCATTAAAATTGCTATACCACGAAGATCACGTGCTACAGACGCGACCTGAATAAGATGCTGTGATATGCAAATGATTAGCTTTTCAGAGCATTCACACAGGTTGGCGCCGGTGGCGAAACCTACAACGTGCTGGCATGAGGAAAGTTTCCAACCGATTTCTCATACACAAACAGCAGTTGACCGGTGGTGCCTGGTGAAACGTTGTTGTGATGCCTCGTGTAAGGAGGAGAAATGCGTACCATCACGTTCCCGACTTTGATAAAGGTCGGATTGTAGTATATCGTAATTGCGGTTTATCGTATCGCGACACTGCTGCTCGCGTTGGTCGAGATCTAATGACTGTTAGCAGAATATGGAATCGGTGGGTTCACGAGGGTAATACAGAACGCCGTGCTGGATCCCAACGGTCTCTCATCACTAGCAGTCGAGATGACAGGCATCTTATCCGCATGGCTGTAACGGATCGTGCAGCCACGTCTCGATCCCAGAGTCAACAGATGGTGACGTTTGCAAGACAACAACCATCTGCACAAACAGTTCGACGACGTTTGCAGCAACGTGGACTATCAGCTCGGAGACCACGGCTGCGGTTACTCTTGACGCTGCATCACAGACAGGAGCGCCCGGGATGGTGTACTCAACTACGAACCTGGGTGCACGAATGGCAAAACGTCATTTTTTGGATGAATCCGGGTTCTGTTTACAGCATCATGATGGTCGCATCCGTGTTTGGTGACACCGCGGTGAACGCACATTGAAAGCGTGTATTCGTCATCGCCATACTGGCGTTATCACACGGCGTGATAGTATGGAGTGACATTGGTTACACATCTCTTTCACCTCTTGTTCGCATTGACGGCACTTTGAATGGTGGACGTTACATTTGAGATGTGTTATGACCGTTGGCTCTACCCTTCATTCGATCCCTGCTAAACCCTACATTTCAGGAGGAAAATGCACGACCGCATGTTTCAGGTCCTGTACGGGCCTTTCTGGATACAGAAACTGTTAGACTGCTGCCCTGGCCAGCACATTCTTCAGATTTCTCACCAATTGGAACCGTCTGGTCAATGGTGGCCGAGCAACTGGCTCGTCACAATACGCCAGTCACTACTCTTGATGAACTGTGGTATCGTGTTGAAGCTGCATGGGCAGCTGCACCTTTACACGCCATCCAAGCTCTGTTTGACTCAATGTCCAGGCGTATCAAGGCCGTTATTACGGCCAGAGGTGGTTGTTCTGGGTACTGATTTCTCAGGATCTATGCACCCAAATTGATTGAAAATGCAATCACATGTCAGTTCTAGTATAATATATTTGTCCAATGAATACCCGTTTATCATCTGCATTTCTTCTTGGTGAAGCAAATTTAATGGCCAGTAGTGTATCTTATGTATGGGTTTAGAGCCGTCAATGTAAATGAAGGTAGCAACCTGATACTCCTGAAGATCAGACAGGAACATATGCCAAAATGTAATAGGGACGACTGAAACTTTAGGTCCTTGAAACAGATCTGTCATTATTTGTGGTCTGAGTGCTAACCAGGGCGGGGGCAGGAGGGTGGGGACATGGGCAAATGTTCTGAGGATGTTACGTGGGGGATCTATAGACTCTATAGGCACACTACAATTGTTAGTCTCCCCCCCCCCCCCCCCCCCCGAGGGCAAGCGTCGGGGAGGGGGGAGGAGGGTTGATGTGTCTTGCTTGCGAACAGAATTTGATAAATTGGATTATCAGTAATTGTCAGAACTGTGAGCAACAGTTAGTATGGTCGGAACTGAAGACAGAAAATCCCTGCTTCGGTAAGGAGACTGTGTAAGGGGCTAGTCTGGATGGAGACAGTGGCTAGTCTTACTCCACAATGAAGGACTCGGTCCAACAATTTCAAAGCTGAAGGTCTTGCTGAGCCACAAACCTGGCACCCATAGTGCAACTGGGACAAGAGACCTGGTACTAGAAAACGTAAAAGCAGTGATCGTAATAAGATTCTAACCAACAGCGATCACAGACGAGTGTCCCGCCCTGTCTTGACAATAGCTTTGAAACCCAGCAGGAATTTCCGCCGTCATTGAATAAAGGTTTACATCAACCAGTTTCCAAGCGAACACTGCAAATGGAACTGTATGCAGTCGACATTTGGAGTGTGGTCTCTGACAAAAATTCACTGTCCAACCAGTCTAACTCGAATTAATCCTCGAACCACTAAGCCAACTATCCCTAAAAGCTATTCAGAATTTGATAAATAATGTTGTTGTTGTTGTTGTTGTTGTTGTCTTCAGTCCTGAGACTGGTTTGATGCAGCTCTCCATAATAATAATGAGCGTATGGCATTGGTGGCCGGGAGACCCCTCGCGGGGCGGTTCGGCCGCCGCTCCAAAAGTTCTTTAACGCCACTACGGCGACATGCGAGTGAATGAGGATGAAATGATGATGAAAGACGCAGAACACCCAGTCATCCCGAGGCAGAGAAAATCCCTGACCCGCCGGGAATCGAACCCGGGACCCCGTGAGCGAGAAGGCTACCGCAAGACCACGAGATGCGAACATTTGATAAATTATTCTCGGGATATCGACTGGGTAATATATTACTAGGATGACTTCCCGAGAAAAATTTATCAGTTCAACTCGCCGAAAAGCCTGTATTTACATGTTCACGGTTTGTTTAAGCCTGTACTCACATGTTCACGATTTGTATTCGAGGTAAACTGACCACCACAATGATAGCATGCCGTCATGTGCATCAGGAACAATTATTGCGAATTGAGGAACAGAAGGATGTCTTGGCTAGGCTGTAAAAGAAACTATTTAGTGTAAAGAATTTCTTATCCGTTTGGAGTAAACAGGAAATGAAACATAACTGGTATACGAAAGACAAGTTAACTATATGAAATTTATAGCCCCAAATAGACTGTTCTAACAGTACAAGACAAACTACACTGTCACTTGAGCACAAATCCTTGTGAATCTGGCATTCATTTCTGACGTCAAGCGCAATTAAACCGTCACGACTTTCTTGAAAAAGACTGCGTTTTCACCATTCACCAGAAGAGCGACACAGATCCTAAATGTGGAATACATATTCTTAGCTCAATGTTTTTCATCTTTTCGTTACTCCTTGGGACAGATTGACTTATTAAACATTTTGCACTCATGACTGTCATACTGGTCCAATCAATGTGCTGTGAATTACAGCTACTTTAATCACTTGAATAAACCTCAGATCTTAGTTTTCCAGAAATACTTTGCAACCAGCTCAGTGGTTTTGATGTAACATAACGTTTTGCCTAGAAATTCTATGCGAAAGAGTGAAGGGTGCAGTTGAAATAAACTGTATTAAAATCAAGTGATACTTCATTTTATTGAATTCAGTTATTGGAATAAAAAATATGGATCATTTAGTAACCTTCGTAGCAGAGTGGTCAGTGCGACTGACTGACATGCGGGGGACCCAAGTTCCATTCCCGACTGTGTCAGAGATTTTATCTGCTCAGGAACTGGGTGCTGTGTTATCATCATCGTCGTCGTCGTCGTCGTCGTCGTCGTCGTCGTCGAGCAAGGCGCCGAAATGACGTCAAATCAAAAGATTTGCACTAGGCAACCAAATATCCCCAGCTGGGGTATCCTGCCCAAAAACGCCATACAAACATTTCATTTCATTGCCCCACAAGAGATTACAGTACGAATGAAACATTCAACAGGAGTATAGACAAGGCCCACCAACAGCCAGGATTGTTATCTTGTCATAAGCGTCTGAGGACGTCCAAGCAACACAGACAGCACCGAGAGACCTAGTGAGAGCCAAACATCGGTCTTCACCCTGTGTGTGTTCAGCCCTCAGAGACCGCTCTGCACGCTCGACAACCTGCCACATGCAAATACTTGCTTCATACAAAGGCATCGCATGGCTCGACGAATGTCATGCCCTGTCTACCGTGAGTGGACGAAGTGAGGAAGTTTCCTGTTAATGGACGAGTTGAGGCTCAGCCTTGAGTGTAGCTCTCGCCGTCTGTTCATGTGGCGCATATCTGGGGAGTTCTTAAAACTCATCGAATATTGAGGAGAGTGAAACTTCCTGGCAAATTAAAACTGTGTGCCGTTCTGAAACTCGAACTCGGGACGTCTGCCTTTCGCATGGAAGTGCTACATCGACTAAGCTGCCCAAGCACGATTCATGACCCCTTTCTCACAGCTTTACTTCTGCCAGTGCCTCATATCCTCATCCAAAATGATTCGGCAGTTCCATTCCTCTCATCTACGTTAACATCATGTTAGGAACACACACAATACATCACCGCATGCTTTTCCTTGGAGGACTGTGACAGCTAAAGTGTATAGGAATTTTGTCCTAGAATGGTAAGTGCGCCTTCTTTCTCGGTGCACATGGAAACGAATTCCATCTGATGGACGATAATGCTCAGTCCCAAAGGGTTGGTCTGGCAGATGGATAGTTGTAAAATGAAATCTAGAAAGCCCAGTTCATTTCCAGGAATTAAATTCGATTTAAAGTGAATGATACACACTAGGTCCCAGGATTGCAACCCTAACATCACCACAGCTGGCAATAGGGTGTTCGTTGAGCAATGCTGTACACCATGATCTGCAGTACAAGTAGTCACTGCACATTGCGAATCGCCATAATGGGCATATTTCAAACTGACACTTGGCAAGTCATTGACAGGACACCATATACAGTCCAAACCATGACCCATGACCCATGACCTATGACCTGTTTCCCAGAATACCTCATTTCCGTACGTCAATGTCACAGTGCAGCAGTCAACGGCCATGTCAAGGCGGATACGTTGGTTCCCGTCAGATCACCACAGTTAACCACTGTCCGGTGCGGCCTGTTCTTGGGTGACTGACCGTCCGTGTAAACCACAATAGTAGGACAACACAGATTCTACGCGACTTTCACTATCAAATTAATTATGCAAATTAATTGATCAATTGATTACTCCCCCACCCTCCAATGAGATCACGGGCTTTCCCCAGCTGGCATGTGGGTCCCTCTCAGGAAACTACCAGCCCCCTCCCCTCCTGTGAAGTAATCCAAGATGGCGTCCAGAGAAAAATGACAGGAAATTCAAATTTATTCGCAAGAATATCAAATTTTTGATATTAACCTTGAGGTCCAGAGATCAACTGACCTACTTCACAACACCACCACCACCATTGGGCGCTGTAGTCGCCCTCTCCCCCATCTGCAAATTGGTGGAAAAAGGTCTCAGTCTGTGCTGGGCTGCCACATACGACAGATGTAAGTCTCTTATTTTGTATGCAGTACTGTGTATTATTTATTTAAGCAATTTGCACTGCCACTGATCGATCACTAGACTGTAGCTGCATCCAGTTTCGTCAATAATTGTTAGATGTGGAGTGGATATTTTCGTTATTAACCTAGAACTGCAGAGTTACTCCAGCCAGTCTATCCAATAGCCCTATATGAGAAACACAGGTGATGACGGCAATTTGACAGCAAGCTATCACAGAAGTACAGGGGAGTAGCCTCCTATTGATCTACAAGTGATCTGCTAAGAGGAACATAACGATGAGTAATAATAATATTAGAACAGCGACCCACAGGGGCTGTAACAGTGTGCCCCTATATACAGGACACGTGTAGCACTTGAGAACGAAACACACTTATATCCATTTACGAGTCACAAGTCGCATCCTAGCCAACAGAAACCTGGGAAATATATCGTACAATAGTTTTTATGAATGCAGTGCCCATAATCTTACCTGAACATGGTGTCTCAAGACAAAAAAGAAACCTGACCAGTCACCTCCCGTCTAGTCCAGCACCCTCTACCGGGTGTACTGTGTACTTGAAGAGCCGGAGCAGAGAAACCGTGGCTCGCAGGAGGCCACTACCGACCACTTAAAGTAACCAAATGCTGTGCCACGTACAAAGTCTCTTAAGGTTGTAAATATCTGGTTTATACTATGTATCACTTTATAAATTTGATAATATAGCTCATTTTATTTCAATGATATTATGATGTAGGTTCCGTTAGAAGATCTAACTGCAACGAAAAAACACATGAGTAATGCCCCAACTCTCACCCTCACATCCACCCACCCAGTGCTATATCACTGATATCAAATTGATGGGCCAATTAATTAATTTGATCATGAAAGCCCCTTTGCATGGTGAGTAATTTTTTCCCTGCAGTCTGATTACAGTCGTCAGGTAGCCATTACAGATGGTTCCGTAATGTCTCTGGAGGCCTCCCACTGTCTAGGTGAACACTTCCTCCAGTGTCACAATTTGTGGTTACTGTCATCAAATAGGTGAAGTCATCCAACGTTACTTGCGTTCCGTCTCTCTGTTGACTTGTCATGCTACTGCAAGTAAGTCACATAGAATTCTGGTATACTGCTCCCAAACTAATCCTGCTGAGACTTGTCAGTCTATGGGGGCAATAGGATGTTTCACACTCTTCTCCACCCCAGGATTACATGTGAAAAGCTGTCACCAGGGGGGGGGGGGGACCTCAGCCCACGTGTCACGGCTGTCCCACCCCTGGACGACGACCCACTGCTCCCCTGCCGAACAGCTGTTAACGATTCCAGACCCGCACAAGTTGTTCTATCCTTCCCAGAAGTACTGGACACTGAAATGTCACTCATCCCTCCCGCAAACCGAAATGTTCTGATATTTTTTTTTCGAAATATCCCAGGAAGTCTGATGACACGGTGGGCAGATGATTCGAGAACTCGAAAGGGAATCCATGGAGAGAAGACAGTGGTTTTTTTCCAAGAAACACTGTCAAGAACTGTCATTTGAAGCAGACCGTAGAAGGATTCTTTGGCTGCCAATGTAATTTCGCATAAGGATCACGAAGATAAGATATAAAAAATTAGCGCTCAAAGGGAGACATATACGTAGTCTTTTTCCTTCACTGAATTTGCAGGTGGATTAGAACGAGAAATTACTAGTAGTGGTACAAGGTACCCTCCACCACACACTGTACGATGGCTTGTGGAGTAAGCATATATATGTAAATTTACTCTACCTATTAAGATGTCAGTCCATCCATTTATAGGCATACAAAACTCACGGAAGAATGTCGGCAATTATTTATTGAGAAAAAGGACGGAACTTCTGCTGCTGATTGTCTCCCTATAGAGATCTTCATATTAGTCCCTAATTTTCTCATTGCAGTCACTTCATGCGACGTATGTGAGAGGTTGTAATATGTTTGCCCACAATGCTTAAAAGAAACGGTAGAGAGCTCACCTCTCAACTCCCCTTTCGTCACAGTATTGCTTACCTACCGTATTCTCACCAATCTTCCCGTCTTCCATATTTATAGCACTTGAGTCTACCTGACTTCGACAAGAAAGAGATTGCCCCCTGCCCCCCCCCCCCCCCCAACCAAGTTACTAACTCCTGCTAATTCCCTCGAAGTGTCATTATGTACCGACAGCAGTGTTCCATTAGTTAGGGGGCTGACAGGTAGAGAGCTGTCACAACGAGAAAAATAGCACACTAACAACACACAGGAGGAAATTCGTAACCATGCAGAGTACACACGGACTGCACGAAGAAATTCAGAAGTATAACACCTACAACTCGTCGAAATCGAGTGACTGGCTATAAATATCCCTCCTGTACATAACCTAAATCATGTTTATCGTATTGCTATGACTACTATGATAAAAATAAGATAGTCTAATGGTGTCCGTCTTCGTTGACAGTACAGAATGTGTGTGTGTCTAAACACTTCACTTCAGAAATGTCACCTGGTAGAGATCTCAATAGGATTTTACTGAGTCTCTTTTCTGATATTATAGGATATATGTTCCGCCTTTTATGCAAAAATACTGTGTTTCTTGTTACCCAACCATGTGTCTGCACCTCTGTGCCATCGTCAGTGGATTTTGCTTATTGAAAAACTGTAAAAAAACATTTTTAGGCTGTAACTGATTTAAAAGAGTGAGGCCTAAAGGAAGTTTTTGTTTGTTTTTCTTCTTGCCGAGATTTTACATTATATGGTTTTGCAAGACTATCTGTATTGTGTCCTCCACTGGTAGCTTGTCATCTGGAACCCAAATGATGTAAATATGAATTTCAGTGCAGACTTAACACATCCTTTGATTTTTTTTAACGTGATTTTGGTGTGGCAGAATGTTTTGTGTATATATTTATTGTTACTCACGTTTTGTTGTAACTGGTCCCCTCTCCTTTTGCCTTCCAAATGCACTCCACACACACACACACACACACACACACACACGCACACACACACACACACACACACACATTACTGTAATTTTGTAACTTGGTTTCTACAAGCGCCTTTTCACTTTGTGAAACACGGTGAGCACTATGTTGCTGTTTCCAGTGTGGTTTTAAACAGTCCCTCTGCATCTTATAACTGTTCCTCAGTCTCTGCCTCAACCTCCATGCACATTTGTCCACATGATCATTCCAGTTTAAATCAGAGCTGAGTGGAAGTCTGAGAGTGCTATATCTAAGATCTTCTGCGTCTCTTGCAGAAACAGGGTGAACTGAGTTAATGCGACAGGACAGTGTTTTGAACACTAGGCGGAAATGAGGACATGTCGCCATAGCTCCGCCAACTGTGTAAAATATGTACGGCCAGCACCAAGTGAAGCTTTCTCCTGCAAAAGGAGGCAGTAGAAAAGACAGTACAAGCAGTTACTGCGGTGTTTCTTATCAGGAAAACTAGGAAGACTTCACATCATATGAGAACTGTAAGGAGGATGGGGATTTTGCTACTGAATTGTGGTGCATCTCCAAACTACACACAGATACCATACACCAAAGGAGATCTGCATCCATCAGAGTGCATTCATGTCTTTCATCAAACATTCTCTTTATCCAAGTTATTTTGTACCAGCCAAAAGAGAAAAACTCCGCTAACATCACCCGGTAGATAACTCGATAATACACTACTGACCATTAAAATTGCTACACCACGATGATGACGTGCTACAGACGCGAAATTTAACCGACAGGAAGAAGATGCTGTCATATGCAAATGATTAGCTTTTCAGAGCATTCATACAAGGTTGGCGCCGGTGGCGACACCTACAACGTGCTGACATGAGGAAAGTTTCTCATACACAAACGGCAGTTGACCGGCGTTGCCTGGTGAAACGTTGTTGTGATGCCACGTGCAAGGAGGAGAAATGCGTACCATCACGTTTCCGACTTTGATATGGGTCGGATTGTAGCCTATCGAGATTGCGGTTTATCGTATCGCGTCACTGCTGCTCACGTTGGTCGAGATTTAATGACTGTTTGCAGAATATGGAATCGGTCGGTTCAGAAAGGTAATACGGAACGCCGTGCTGGATCCCAACGGTCTCGTATTGCTGGCAGTCGAGATGACAGGCATCTTATCCGCATGGCTGTAACGGATCGTGCAGTCACGTCTCGATCCCTGAGTCAACAAATGGGGACGTTTGCAAGACAACAACCATCTGCACGAACAGTTCGACGACGTTTGCAGCAACATGAACTATCAGCTCAGAGACCACGGCTGCGGTTACCCTTGACGCTGCATCACAGACAGGAGCGCCCGCGATGGTGTACTCAACTACAGACCTGGGTGCACGAATGGCAAAACGTCATTTTTTCGGATGAATCCAGATTCTGTTTACAGCATCATGATGGTCGCATCCGTGTTTGGCTACATCGCGGTGAACGCACATCGGAAGCGTGTATTCGTCATCACCATACTGGCGTATCACCCGGCGTGATGGTATGGGGTGCCATTGGTTACACATCTCTGTCACCTCTTGTTCGCACTGACGGCACTTTTAACAGTGGACGTTACATTTCAGATGTGTTACGACCCGTGGCTCTACCCTTCATTCCAACCCTGCGAAACCCTACATTTCAGCAGGATAATGCACGACCGCATTTTGCAGGTCCTGTACGGGCCTTTGTGGATACAGAAAATGTTCGACTGCTGCCCTGGCCAGCACATTCTCCAAATTTCTCACCAATTGGAACCGTCTGGTCAATGGTGGCCGAGCAACTGGCTCGTCACAATACGCCAGTCACTACTCTTGATGAACTGTGGTATCGTGTTGAAGCTGTATAGGCAGCTGTACCTGTACACGCCATCCAAGCTCTGACTCAATGTCCAGGCGTATCAAGGCCGTTATTACGGCCAGAGGTGGTTGTTCTGGGTACTGATTTCTCAGGATCTATGCACCCAAATTGCGTGAAAATGTGATCACATGTCAGTTCTAGTATAATGTATTTGTCCAATGAATACCCTTTTATCATCTGCATTTGTTCTTGGCGTAGCAATTTTAATGGCCAGTAGTGTATATCACCGCGTCCCTCTCTTCTGACAAATCGAAAACAAATACTGCTGCTTGCTGACATCAAGAATACGTGGTGATCCTATCAAATATAGTGGTATTGCTCCATTCGAGGTGGACAGTGATCGAATTTGCTTGTACAGACCAGTGTAAAGTTTTGTCACCTATGCTGTAAGAGGACCACATCCGACAGACTATCGATCGCAAATGAGGGTCCCTGTGTTGTTCTTTCATAAGCAGTTTGATACATTGTGTTTTGCTGCTGCAGAACATCCAAGTAGTGTATGACTGCAGCTTTGTACACCAACAGACTTGTTTATTTTCCACCACGACCCTGAGGGCTGTGTAAGGTACTAAACCGACATTAACACATTTTTATCCACTGGCTCTCATAGAAAGCTGCACATCGCATGGTATAAACTATGCTGCTCCGACAACACACAGGGTGGCTGAAATAAGACAGAGGCTGTCTTTCTTATTGACAAAAATGTTGAAGACATTGCAACATATGGAAACTGGAAGAGTTAATGGCATTGTGGAGCCATTTCCTAACATCTGCCCGAAGGTGACGACCTCTAGATTTTATCTCGTCTTTCACAGTGACAGGGTAGCAGATATCTAGTTGTTCCATTTCGAAGAGACCAAGATCACTGATTCCTTATATTGCAGCTATGTACATGATCACTGTATTGATGCTGGCCAACCCCAGAAGGTGTTGCTCCCACCAACTCTCTCTCCATCTCAAACAAGTGGTAGCATTCAATCATTATGTAGTAATCAACAGTGTACTAGTGGACGAACTGTAAGGAAAAAGTACCGTCGATATGGGACAATGTACTGTAATAAGCACCACAGTTGATGGTACAATGAGTCTTAGCAATTTTACTAGTTTTTACGTAATTTCAACACCGACCAATGATACAACAGCAAGCTTCACAATTCCTATATCACCACTAAACCACCCCTCCATTACTTTGTATGTAGCATATACTAGATTGTGAATGTAGATGGATGACTGTGTAGTATATCCATTCACGGTTAATTCTCTAACATATACAGCAAAGTATACCAGACACCATCCCATACCGATTCAGTTAGGTTATCTACATATTTCTAGCACTTAGATCATAGTGAGTAATTTACGATTATGGTTGCCCATCTTTCCCTGAATGGGTGGGAGTCACAGAGCATTATCGCATTCTTAGGATAAAGTTAGGGATTGAAAGATCTCCCCACATCGTCTTTGACCAACCCTCCTACAACACTGTCACCAATTTAATTTACAGCTAATCAAAATTAAGAGGTACTGTACCCACTACATTCCACATCTCGTGAGGGAACAAAGCGAGCTGAGTCGATAACTGCTGTTCAGTGAAGACTGTTCCACACCCGTCTTTCTCACAGCACCCCTGAATCACTGGATGAAATTTCACACGGTGCTAAATTTACATTTATTCAAAGTGGCATCCCTCAGCTTCTATGCTGACATGACATTATCATAAGAACATCTGTTATACTCTCTCAAGTCAAACCCAGTGCTGTTTGAAAGGTATTACAGCCAGTGAGAATATATGCCAGCAAATTCCCTCCAGTCTCAGCAGCTGTCTTGCGCACAAGACTTTTCACTTGTCCCTGCAAGAACAATTCAAGAAGTGTTAGATCAGCTGAATCAGCTGGTCACGAAACAGGATCATCTCTTCCTATCTGCCCTTCAGGGAACTTAAGACATATGTGTTCACAAACAATGTGAGCTGGGGCTCCATCACGTTGGAACCACACTCGTGCACGAAGAGCAAATGGTAAATCTTCCAACAACGTACGCGTCTCTCGGAAACACAGTGTACACTGCTCCATTTAAGCAGAAGAAAGCACACACGCTCCCGCTAGCCATTCGTTGGCTATTCTCACCCACGCGTTCACTGCATGTATTATGACCCTTGACAACTGGGGATGCCTAACTAACAAAAAATAAGAAACTAGAAGAGGATAGTAAACATATAGAGACCCAACAATCATTCCTCCTGCAAATGGTACATAGATCCTGTTCAGTAATGTCGTGCGAGAGCAATAAAAACCATTTGCAAAAGTTGCAGATGCCAACGCTCTGTTATGTGGTTGCAGTCACTCTGGGAAGAGATCAGCATGGCGTCACTGTGGCGCTCTTCCATTGCATTCAGTGAATCCATAAGGGTGCATAACGTCCAACTCTTCCTCAGTAAACCTATGCCCTATTGCTGTGTATCACAGATAACGCACAACAAAACACTGCCGGTAAAACAAACCCGTGACAACACTGACTTAGTACTGAATGAACGTTTGGGGCGAAGAGTAAAGGCATTACTACTGTCAACAGTAAGTATAGGTCGACCACAAGATTATTGCACGCATGTGTCACATCCCTTCGGTTGGCTTATCGCGAGTTAGGGCATTTGTTCTCCAGAAATTGTCTTAAATGATTATGTCATTTTATGCTCCTAACATGCTTTTTTCTCTCTTGGATCTCATTATTCTTTTATAAAAACGGAAATGAAATTCAAATATTTTGAACGCTCGCTAAAACGAGTCACGTGATGCATCTGACATCAGTGGCTAGCTCGCTGCTCCACCCCCCCCCCCCCACACACACACACACACACACACACACACACACACACACACACACACACACACACACACACAAAAACGGCTCTGAGCACTACAGTCGCGCGGTCCCGACTGAAGCGCCTAGAACCGCTCGGCCACCACAGCCGGCGCTGCTCCCCATGTCGTAATGCTAATTTCAGATTCGGGAAATGGGTTACAAATAGTGCGCAGTACCATTCTGTACACACACATCTACAAAAAAAAAAAAACTCCTGAAAAGTTGTATTTGAATGTTCCAGAGAATAAGATGATGCGTAAAATGTGGTTGCACTGTACTGACAAATTGCCACCACGTCGACGCACAATTTCACTAACTTAATTAAGAATGTCTTGCACTGTGAAGTTAACATTAACTTATCTCCGAGATATGCTCTCCCACTGTTGAAACGAAAGATAGCGTCATTCAACGAACTTAAACTCCTCGTGAAAATTGCCGTTTTATCTAAATACACCTCAATTACTCGGTATCTCAGCTGTCAGAACGGAAACCTTCCAATTTTATAAGACGAGGTCCATATACCGCTGGTTCGAATCTAACCCGAAAGAACATTTTAACTTATTTGTAGAACGACTCGACAGTCTTCTCATATGAAAACCAAACCACAATTACAAAACTTCACCACATCGATCAGAAACAGAATATGATTGTGTTTTCCTTGCTGTTTACGTGCTGCGTTGCTATCGCTGTTGACACACGTCACGTTCAAAAAGATATTTACTAGCTAATGTCACCACACACTTTTTACTTCATTAGAAACATTTTTTTTAATCTTATGCTGTCTAGCTAGGATCCTTAATGTTCAGACTTTTGCAGTTTCATCATCTTACATGAAGATGAAGTAAGTCTGCTTCAGACGCGGACATTAGTTTACTCTCACAAACATCACAGCCATTGCATTTGTGTCACTTGCATGTTGTACACGTTTTATATCTCTCCGTATAGTCTCAGAGTCTTATACCTCGTTGTACTGTGGACGTATGATGATATCTTCACTACTAGCAAAGCTTTCCAAAAAAGTGAATTGTTTCCTAGCGAAGTAAGTGCATTTATTCTCTGTTGTCCGTTTCTCAGACTACGACTAATGTGAAGCTATGTATAATACATCCCACAATCGGAACAACTGATACAATTAGTTCTTGCTAACGCTATTTTGTTATTTCCTGTAAAACTTTTACAAATACATGACCCTTCCAGGATTAGAACATGTGACCTTTTTCATTGCAGTCTAACGCGCTACCCGTTGCGCTACGGTGTGCGTGGCAACTGTAGCATCTCAGCTGAGTGCCTTCTACACAGGAAATCAGCATTAAGTTTTGCCAAGAATAATTTTGTTGTGCTTTGGGTCGTAGCTCATGACTGATAGTCTACAATCTAGTTATCATATACGAACCCATTTGCAAAAGTCTCTAATTCCTCAGTTTTGAGCGCGTTAATGATGTTGCAGAGAGAAAGGAAAAGAATGTCCGTCGTTGCACATATCGCCGCTCTAAATGGAAGGAGCACAAACGCATCAACAAGGGTTCCACTACCAGCATTCGCAAAATTCCTTTCTATTGTTACTTAAAACTTGTAATTGCGTTTTGCATCACTAAATAGCTGAAGTGCTAACAACAAAAGTACGTAAAAACCTCGTAACTTTGGCTAACGCTCCTGTAACACAAGTATAGCTTCGTCTTACTCCTAGCCTGTGACGTCACCAGAGCATCAGCCAATCAAAAAACAGAGCGATCACGTGACAAGATTTTGATATTGAATGATTTTTAAGCTTCAGTTACATAAAAATAACATTTTGCGAGGATACTGACCATAAACGCTACTTAAATATTATTAGTGAGAATAACAATTCGTACCATATTTTAACATAGGAAAATAGCCTATTGCGGTTGGTAGTACGAGGGTAAGTCAATTATTATCCGCAAAGTAGTTATAAAATTTTATTGTAATCAAATAGGAAACTTACAAGAACATCATTTTTCGACAGTCTCCCTGAGTTTCAACGCACTTGGTCCATCGTTGTACAAACTTCCTGATGCCCTCATAAAGGAAGGTTCTCGGTTGAGCTGCGAGCCAGGAATGCACAGCTTCTTTCACTGCTTCGTCCGGGGGAAATCCCCATAATGTTCCAGTACTTGACCTTGTGCGTCCCAGAAAACCGTAAGCATCAGTTTTCCTGCGGACAGTTGGGTCTTCAACTTTTTCTTGCACGGGGAATTTGAGTGTTTCCATTCCATACTCTGCCGTTTACTCTCTGGCTCGTAATGATGGATCCATGTTTCGTCACCAGTAATGATCCTCTCTAAGTAGTTGTCCCCCTCGTTACCATAGCGATCCAAATGTTTTTTGCAGATGTCCAAACGCGTTTTTATATGCATTGTGTGAGTTGTTTTGGGACCCATCTTACACAAACTTTATGAAACCCATGTCTGTTGTAGATGATTTCGTAGGCAGAACCGTGACTAATTTGCAGACGATGTGCCACTTCGTCAATAGTTAATCGTCTGTCTAAGAGAATCATTTCACGTGAACGCTCAATGGTTTCTTCATTTGCGGCGGTAAACGGCCGTCCGGCTCCTTCATCGTGCGTAACACTTGTTCGACCATTTCGGAATTTTTCAATCCATTCGTAGACACTCCGTTGTGGCAAAACACTGTTCCCGTAATGTACCGAAACTCTTCGATGGATTTCGGCCCCTGATACGCCCCCCGACCAAAAAAAAAAACGGATCACTGAACGTTGCTCTTCTTTGGTGCAAATAGACAGCGGAGCAGCCATGATTAACAGCGCGGCAGAGATAACGAAACTAACCTAGCAGCTTGAAAATTGCAAAGATATAACAACAAACAAAGTATGCGTCATAAACGTAAAATGACAGTACTACTACAATGAACAAAAATATAAGTTTGGAAGGTAGGAGACGAGGTACTGGCAGAAGTAAAGCTGTGAGAACGGGGCGTGAGTCGTGCTTGGGTAGCTCAGATGGTAGAGCACTTGCCCGCGAAAGGCAAAGGTTCCGAGTTCAAGTCTCGGTCCGGCACACAGTTTTAAACTGCCAGGAAGTTTCAAAAAATATAACTAAATTGCGGATAATAATTAACTTACCATCGCACATGCACAACTGACCTGAAAGGATTGACACTGCGACGCGTTTCCCTTAGTCTCCACTGTACTTGTTTACCAAGATGAACGGAACTAGCGAGGAACGAATTCTAAGGAACGGTCTTTCGTAGTTCACTTCAGCCGCGGCTTTCTACTTCTAGTTCCCGGGAACGGGAAACAGTCGGTCTCGTTCAGCCGCGGTCCCGTCTCCGTCTGTCTCGGTCGCGGCTTTCTACTTCCAGTTCCCGGGAAGGGGAAACGGTCGATCTCGTTCCGTCGGCCGGTCTCGTTCCATGCTCGGTCCCGGTCGGCACGACTCGTCCTTCGCGTGGCCACTCGCCGCAGTTCCACTGCCGACTGCTCATAGTTCAATAACGAGTTGTTCGTTTCGTTCGCTGAGCACGCCCATTCTACATCTGTTTCAAACCTTTTTTGAACTCTGGGCTTCTGGTTCTTTTCGTATTCTATTCGGCGTCCACGACCGGTAATTAAAATGTATTTTATAATTATGTAAATTACATATAAATTACATGGTATGTAATACTACCTTTTTCAAATAACAAAACGGTATATCAGCTTACTTCACTATTTCGATAAACAGCAGAAGAAATACTTGTAAAAAGGCAAGATTTTTTCGTTATTACACATGCAAAGGAAGTCGGCATGGTACACACTAGTGGCCATTTTCCGTCTTTTTTTTTATCCAAGGTAAAAGGGTATGTTCATTGTGATGGAAGGCAGACCGACTTACAACCGAACGAAGCCCGCGCTCCATAATCGAGTGTCTGGTGTCACATTTTGTAAAGAGAATATGGTAACTTTTACAATACTATTTCAGTGGTACAGGGTGGCGCACGAAAAATCGGCCCCGAGTACTAGACGGCTCATTGTCGCCCACCAATTGTTTCGACGTCGTTGTTTGCATTAGCTAATCAAGTGGTTCAAATAGCTCTGAGCACTATGGGACTTAACTTCTAAGGTCATCAGTCCCCTAGAGCTTAGAACTACGTAAACCTAACTAACCTAAGGACATCACACACATCCATACCCGAAGCAGGATTCGAACCTGCGACCGTAGCAGTCTCGCAGTTCCAGACTTAGAACCGCTCGGCCACTCCGGCCGGCCATTAGCTAATCCACCATATAGTTTCACTGCGATCACCTACATAACGCTACAGTTGACTAAACGAGAGGTTTTGCAGACTCACGAAAATTACAAGTGAGTGAGAATTCTGTTATGAATAAAAACTCTGTACTGCAGGCGGAAGGCAAGTGTCCGCTCTTGGAGCCTTCCACCTTCAGTCACCTATGCTACTAATTTTCAATTTTGCATAAGAACCCCATACCAAGCACAAATGAACGGAGAACGACAAAAATGCACGGTTCCCAAAAAAGAGCGATCACCAGTGAACTAGTTCCCACGGATGAGAGTTTGCCCATCTCTAGTACAGTTCATGCAAACAGACCTAAACCCCGTAGGCTAGACGTGCAGTAGCCCGCGTTCAGTTGATTGCCGCGTCGAACGTGTTGGTCTCGCTTCAGGCAGAGCGCTCAGCTATTAAATAAGAGGGCTGCCCAGAAAGTAATGCACCGAATTTTTTTTTTCTCAGCCGAAAACAATTCTACGAATGCGAAACGTTACGTATGTATTATTTGAAGTCTCCTGAGTGAGCGCGCCAAGTTTCCGTCACTTCCGACAGATAGTGTAGCTGCAGGACACTTTCAAAATGGCGTGTGTCGGTGATGTACGTTACAAGCAACGTGCCATCATTGAATTTCTCACGGCACAGAAAGAAACTGTGGGGAATATTCACAAGCACTTGTGCAAAGTCTATGAAGCATCTGCCGGCGACAGAAGTACAGTAAGTCGCTGGGCACGGAGGGTGAGGTCATCAGAAGGCGGTTCGGCGGAGCTCCACAATTTGCAGCGGTCAGGGAGACAATCCACTGCTGTCATACCTGACAGCCCTGATCCTAGCCCCCTCGGACTTACACGCACACACACACACACACACACACACACACACACACACACACACACACACACAGTGAAGCACTGGCTCCGCCACCAGGACAAGGATGGGTACCGACAGAGCATACACGCTCATGTTTCGCGCTGGAGGAAGGTCACAGAACAGGGTGGAGATTACTTGGAAAAATAGGGTGTGTAGAGAAAACACCATTCTTTCGTGTAATTCTTATAGCGTTCAATAAAGAATTGTTGACGAACAAAATGCGATGCATTACTTCCTGGACAACCTTCATACTCTGGGCGAG
Organism: Schistocerca cancellata; assembly: GCF_023864275.1. Lineage (NCBI taxonomy): Eukaryota > Metazoa > Arthropoda > Insecta > Orthoptera > Acrididae > Schistocerca > Schistocerca cancellata. The sequence continues at coordinate 148,668,317 of NC_064629.1, forward strand.
CAAATTCAAACTTGTTGCCACCAGTGTAAAGCACGTTGATGGGCAAGGCTCTTCCTAGAAAAACTTCCAAGTGTTTTCGAATGTCTACAATTTTATAAAGAAATAAGCTGTGCTTGGTGCTCCACTGAAAGTAAAATCCATACTGAAACGAGTGTCTGAAGCAACTGGTGTATGGTCTACTTTCGTTTGGAAAGAGTCCCAGGCAGGTGACATTTTCAACAAGTCGTAAGGGAAGGCCCAGAAGATTTTGGAAGGGCAGTTTAGACAATTTTAGTGAACAAATCATTGTCGCATGGTGAATAAATTCTACGTTACAGATAAAAGAAGATGCACTTTGAAGAAAATCCACAAAAGATTGCAGAGTTTAATAAATTTTTAAATATTTATACACACAGTTCTTAAAATGCTCAGCAGCCTAATATTCAGGTACTGTGGGAACATAGTATTCGTGCAAAACGAAGTGCTTACTTAGAAAGTATCCGGGAGTATAGACGTAGTGTCGTCCACTTGTCTACATGGACGATACGTATTTTCACACTTGTCACTCCATCCATACGATGCTGTGTGACAATTCACTACAGGATCTGTTGGAACGTGTTTCGAAAGAATACGGAAGCAGAATCGTCGTCGTCCACACTGTTGGGTAGGACGGTTTTGTATCGAACGCCTACGTAATGTTTAAATTCAGAAAATGAGGGATTATTATAACGACACTATAAAAGGCGGCTATGGGCAGATTAACACCTAATCTACTACTATACATACTGTCGTCGTCGTCGTAGATATCGCCACGCAACAGATTCGTGCTCCAGTATCAAACTGCATGAGAGAAATTATGTGCCGGTTAACATAAAGGGAATTTCTTTTCACAGGACCCCAGTTATATTCATTGATCAAAATGAACAAGGCCAGGGCACTTGTAAAACTATTTTTACCGAACATGGTCATATCGTTACGACTCTCTCCATATCACACAGGTTTCTATCGTAGACCCGACAAGGGAAAGTGTCAAGAACAGCGTCTCTGAACGTTATTGGACACTTTATTAACATTTAGATTAACAAATTGCTTCCATAACAAAAGCATACTGAAAGAAATGCTGTGAGCACGTGCATATAACTGAACAGCAGTACATTTCAAGCGGACATTTACTGTACCAAGCGCTGGAGAATATCATAAATGTGAGACGTGGTACGGACTCTAAAAAATGGGGTAATAAACGGATCCATTACTGTAAAGCACCATCGGACACAACGCGTTCAAAATACTCATCTTGTATAATGGACTGGACACATGCGCAAAAAGTTGAAAAAAGGACGGCCGAAACACGTCTTCGGGGTGTCGCGATGCTCGAAATGAATACGGGAAGATAATTGTCCTACTAAGACCTGGTGTCCCCGATTTATGGCAGGTATACTGACGTGGAGTTTATTACAGCCACAAATCTTCTGCGACGATTTTCTGAACCAATTGTGTAGCTAGATTCATTGAACAGACCGGTGAATCCGATGGCGATGTTCTATGCACTAGACAAGGGGTTGGGTTGGTTGGGGAAGGAGACCAGACAGCGAGGTCGTCGGTCTCATCGGATTTGGGAAGAATGGGGAAGGAAGTCGGCCGTGCCCTTTGAAAGGAATCCTCCCGGCATTTGCCTGGAGCAATTTAGGGAAATCACGGAAAACCTAATTCAGGATGGCCAGACGCGGGATTGAACCGCCGTCCTCCCAAATGCGAGTCCAGTGTCTAACCACTGCGCCACCTCGCTCGGTATGCACCAGACAAGATGTGATGTATTGTGCTACGCTGTGTTCAAGACAATAAACAGGCCTGAGGACATCGGTTGTAGAGTCCATATTCCTGTGTCCATTGGCGGGTAGTTCCCTGGGAAAAAGTCAAATCCAGTTAAGCATGTCTGTGCTGTGTCTGTATTCGTGAAGTGATTTGTCCCAGTATCGGCGTCTAAAAACAGATGGGCAATGGTGGCTGCATGAACCGTTTGAAACACCTTTCAACGAACGAATCATCAAACTTCATACACGCTAACAACGTTTCTGTTAAAACTCTGCTAGTTGGAAATTAATAGTCTGCGGAAGAACGCTATGGTTTGTAGGTAACTCTTCAGTCGGTACTATATACTGAAACCGATCGTCCTATATTTTGCGTTGCGGATACAACTTACCTTTACCTATTTATACTTTCCTACTGATGATGCGCGTGGCCCTTGTTTAGTCGACTGCAGATCACTCTTCATGTGTACAATGATTCCCATATCCAGTGCATTTCTGTATCTTAAGCCACACAGCAACTTACGAATTCCAGTTCCTTTAAAGCCACCACACCTTGTCAGCAATACAGATGACAGTGCAAATTTAATAGACTGCAGTCAACGTTTAAAACGTTTACGAGGTTACAGTGGGTACATTCCGAAGTTCCGTTTTATAGAATTCAATATCGATGGTATTTATATCAACGTAAAATAGTTTAAATCTCAGCTACATATAGATTCCAAATTACAAATAATGGACAGCAATCAGAAGCGTTAATTACTTTCTTTATTTGTTGACTTCACTATTTCCGTCTTACAGCTGGAACAAGACATAACAAAACAACAGTGTATGACTACCACGGTCGTGGTATAACACTAAGACGCATTCATATTTAATTGGAAGGCGGAAAGAGTGACGTCACGTCAACACTGATGTCATGAGGAGCACCACTGGAGCAGTTTGAACTTGGATAATGAAAGGAGTAAGAATCAGCCGAGGCCACAATCACTTCGGAGACAACATGAACACTTCACTTCAGGCTTGTGAAGCCTTTACATATACAACGACATCACGTATAACTGAAAATAAGAAGGTATTAGCATCATTTTGAAATTAAGGGGATAAGTACGTCAATACAATGAACAAAATGAGCTTTCTGCATGTTAATACAAAGTGGTTCTTTCAAAAGATTGATGTCCTGTCTCCGATTCTCTTTCTTTCTTTATGTAACGCTGATGTCATGGCGGGAGCCTGCGAAGTATATACAGGGTGGCCTAAGATAAGTTTTACATTGTATTTCGGTTATTATGAGGTTAGTAAAAATTTACACCAATTGTTTTTAGATAACTACACTACGCACAATGCCATTACTGGAACGCCAAACAAGTTTATTCCTTAAAAAGTACACGACACAAACGGTTTCTGTCAATGGCGATGCATGACTTCAGACGTTCGCGGAAGCTTCTCATTACGTTCTCAATCATTTCTTGAGGATGATGCGGGTCTCTCTTCGTGGATTGCGGCTTTCAGCTCATCAGTATTGCGGAGACGTCATGAAATTAAAAAAAAAAACTTTGTTCGCGAGAAGAACCCACACAAAAAAATCAGTGGCTGGAAGAATAGTTTATCTCACTGGCCATTTGTTACCGAAAGGTAAGCGTGACCCATGTGCAAAGTGGCACCTCTGTGTAGTTGCAGGGGGCCGTATGGGATGCAGCCATATCGCGTTTAGACGGGAGCGTCCTTGCAGCTGTGTATTGAAGAAACTTAATAATGGCCCAACGATTTCAATGCACTGTAATAGCACACCAGGAAACGACCTTTTCATGGATGACCTGCGTACTGTGTCCGAGTAATATGTGGAGTTTTGTTTATTGACAAACCCATTCAGATGAACGTTTGCCTCACCAGACATCACAATATCTTCCGTGAATATGTCATCCTGGTTTATTCTGTTCAGTAATGTGCAGAAATTAAGCCCACTCACCTTTTATCTCCCGGCCGTAACTGTCAAGCCACTTGCAGGTTATATTGGTGAAATTTTAAACACCGTTTCCGTGTCCTTTGCAGAGAGATGCGAGCGATCTGTAAAGTTCTAGAACACAGAACCATCTGGTGAGCAAGATGTATGAGACAGGCGAAATACCCTCACAGACTTCAAGAAGAATATAATAATTCCAATCCCAAAGAAAGCAGGTGTTGACAGATGTGAAAATTACCGAACTATCAGTTTAATAAGTCACAGCTGCAAAATGCTAACGCGAATTCTTCACAGACGAATGGAAAAATTGGTAGAAGCCGACCTCGGGGAAGAACAGTTAGGATTCCGTACAAATGTTGGAACACGTGAGGCAATATTGACCTTACGACTTATCTTAGAAGACAGATTAAGGAAAGGCAAACCTACATTTATAGCGTTTGTAGACTTAGAGTTGGCTTTTGGCAATGTTGACGGGAATACTCTCTTTCAAATTCTTAAGGTGGCAGGGGTAAAATACAGGGAGCGAAAGGCTATTTACAATTTGTACAGAAACCAGATGGCAGTTACAAGAGTCGAGGGGCATGAAAGGGAAGCAGTGGTTGGGAAGGGAGTGAGACAGGGTTGTAGCCTCTCCCCCATGTTATTCAATCTGTATATTGAGCAAGCAGTAAATGGAACAAAAGAAAAATTCGGAATAGGTATTAAAATCCATGGAAAAGAAATAAAAACTTTGAGGTTCGCTGATGACATTGTAATTCTGTTAGAGACAGCAAAGGACTTGGAAGAGCAGTTGAACGGAATGGACAGTTTCTTGAGAGGAGGATATAAGATGAACATCAACAAAAGCAAAACTAGGATAATGGAATGTAGTCGAATTAACTCGGGTGATGCTGAGGGAATTAGATTAGGAAATGAGACAAAGTAGTAAAGGAGTTTTGCTATTTGGGGAGCAAAATGACTGATGATGGTTGAAGTAGAGAGGATATAAAATGTCGACTGGCAATGGCAAGGAAAGTGTTTCTGAAGAAGAGAAATTTGTTAACATCGAGTATAGATTTAAGTGTCAGGAAATCGTTTCTGAAAGTATTTGTATGTAGTGTAGCCATGTATTGAAGTGAAACATAGACGATAGATAGTTTGGACAAGAAGAGAATAGAAGCTTTCGAAATGTGGTGCTACAGAAGAAAGCTGAAGATTAGGTGGGTAGCTCACATAACTAATGAGGAGGTATTGAATAGAATTGGAGATAAGAGGAGTTTGTGACACAACTTGACTAGAAGAGAGGATCGGTTGGTAGGACATGTTCTGAGGCATCAATGGATCACCAATTTAGTACTGCAAGGCAGCGTGGAGGGTAAAAATCGTAGAGGAAGACCAAGACATGAATGCACTAAGATTCAGAAGGATGTAGGTTGCAGTAAGTACTGGGAGATGAAGAAGCTTGCACAGGATAGAGTAGCATGGAGAGCTGCTCAAACCAGTCTCAGGACTGAAGACAATAACAGAACACAGATGGGCAAGATCGCTGTGGATTTCGTTACAGAACGTCACGAACTGGTAGGAAACTTTATAGCGTTCGAACTATCATTTCAAACCTTTACAGTCCACAGTTACAGAACCCGTCTCACGCCATTGCTTTTACAATCTGAATATTGTAGTCCTGTCTGTAACACGGAAATGACTGACTGTTCCACGGCGCATTGCACGTTGGACAGCCGCAACATTGTGCATACGACAGAACTACTCCACTGCATCGATACACACCTGTAGTGGGCAATGATCCATCCTCAACTGAATAGCATACTACTCGTATATGAGTCCGATTAGATGCGACAGATGGCGCGAGCACATCTACGTCTCAGTGGGGCTGCCAAATGAAAATGTAGTATTTACTATGAGCCATGTATATAATTTCACTCTAGTATCTTTCTCCTTCCTAAAGTACTATTTCCACAGCAAATCGATCTCGTGCTGCGAAGCTGAACAGTAAAGCAGCACTCTTTCCATAAGATGGTCCAGCTACGTGGCGCCACAGAACTGTGGGTTAAATACTGCAGGACAATCGGTACCAGCAGGTCTTCGTTCAGCTTTCAGGAGATGTGGTGGGCGTTGATCTAATTGCTTCACCAACCGACAGAGGATCACTGACACAAATTCCCTAATTCATCTTTTCTCCTAGAGGAGAAGCATTACATGTGGGAATCTTTTTTGGAGTCAATATGAACAACTAGAAGAGTCTATGATGGTCGGGTGAAAGGTCTCGACAATATGTTTGTGTCTTCAAGAAGACCCTTTTTAATTGACGAAATTTGTCAAAAGATTTTTCTAACAATCTATAGAACAGGGTGAACGTTCCAACAATTCGTATTTCAGAAACTTCAGTATTCGCACTGCCGACGTACTTTCGTGAACAGATGCAATGTCTGTTGTATGGCAAGTTTTTTCTCTTTACAGTCCTTCCTTCTAAACCGCGCAGTGCAGCCTGATGCCATGTTTATGCATGCGATAGCAGTAGTCTTGGCATTGCCTCCAGCTGGTATTTTTGAGACACTGGTCCATAAGTGCCACTATTTCTAGAAATCTCTGTCAACATTGTCCAGTGTTGTGTTAAGCTATTGGTGCGATTGACATGGTCCAGCAACACTCGGCAAGAACTTTTCTTGCCGTCTTCAATAATTCATCGAGACTTTGCCACTGTGAGCCAATGGACTGCAAGACTGTCAGGAATTGGTCAGCATTTGCAACTACATAGTACCACAAAAATGCTCACGACTGCTGAACGCCACTTCTCTCGTCATCACAGAACAGGCTGTCTTCGTAGCTGGCCTGAAGACGAACTGATACGTCAGTGGCGTGGTGGATCACAGAATGTCCATCTACAATGTCAATTAGGAGCAGGCACTGGGAACATAATACACTACTGGCCATTAAAATTGCTACACCAAGAAGAAATGCAGATGATAAACGGGTATTCATTGGACAAATATATTATAATAGAACTGACATGTGATTACATTTTCAATCAATTTGGGTGCATAGATCCTGAGAAATCAGTACCCAGAACAACCACCTCTGGCCGTAATAACGGCCTTGATACGCCTGGACATTGAGTCTAACAGAGCTTGGATGGCGTGTACAGGTACAGCTGCCCATGCAGCTTCATCACGATACCACAGTTCATCAAGAGTAGTGACTGGCGTATTGTGACGAACCAGTTGCTCGGGCACCATTGACCAGATGTTTTCAATTGGTGAGATCTGGAGAATGTGCTGGCCACGACAGCAGTCTAACATTTTCTGCATCCAGAAAGGCCCGTACAGGACCTGCAACATGCGGTCGTGCATTATCCTGCTGAAATGTAGGGTTTCGCAGGAATCGAATGAAGGGTAGAGCCACGGGTCGTAACACATCTGAAATGTAACGTCCGCTGTTCAAAGTGCCGTCAATGCGAACAAGAGGTGACCGAGACGTGTAACCAATGGCACCCCATACCATCACGCCGGGTGATATGTCAGTATGGCGAGGACGAATACACGCTTCCAATGTGCGTTCACCACGATGTCGCCAAACACGGATGCGACCATCATGATGCTGTAAACAGAACCCGGATTCATCCGAAAAAATTACGTTTTGCCATTCGTGCACTCAGGTTCGTCGTTGAGTACACCATCGCAGGCGCTCCTGTCTGTGATGCAGCGTCAAAGGTAACCGCAGCCATGGTCTCCGAGCTGATACTGCTGCAAACGTCGTCGAACTGTTCGTGCAGATGGTGGTTGTGTTGCAAACGTCCCCATCTATTGAGTCAGGGATGAGACGTAGCTGCACGATCCGTTACAGCCATGCGGATAAGATGCCTGTCATCTCGACTGCTAGTGATACGAGGCCGGTGGTATCCCGCACGGCTTTCCGTATTACCCTCCTGAACCCACCGATTCCATATTCTGCTAGCAGTCATTGGATCTCGACCAACGGGAGCAGCAATGTCGCGATACGATAAACCGCAATCTCGATAGGCTACAATCCGACCCTTATCAAAGTTGGAAACGTGATGGTACGCATTTCTTCTCCTTACACGAGGCATCACAAGAACGTTTCACCAGGCAACGCCGGTCAACTGCTGTTTGTGTATGAGAAATCGGTTGGAAACTTTGCTAATGTCAGCACGTTGTAGGTGTCGCCACCGGCGCCAACCTTGTGTGACTGCTCTGAAAAGCTAATAATTTCAATATCACCAGCATCTTCTCCCTGTCGGTTAAATTTCGCGTCTGTAGCACGTCATCTTCGTTGTGTAGCAATTTTAATGGCCAGTAGTGTATTATCCTATACGGCCCAAACAAAATTACTGCGACTGCTTGAAAGTTTGTGACAGCGAGAGCATAGGTGAGATGACAATGATCGCTGCACCAGCTTGAGCATTCTACCAACAAACCTTTTGGGCAGTAATGGAACCTTTCAGGACAATTGTACCTATGTCCTTAGAAAGTCTCTTGGAGGCATGACAAAAATTCATTCGCTGTGGTAGTAGTTGCAGCTTGTCCACATGTGATTTTAATCAATTCAAGTCCCACTATACCAAGGAACACATTTTGCTGGTCAGGTTTTTCTATGTGTGTGTCACTCTGTTGGTGGTGAGGTTTCACAGAGAATACGGTTGAGACTTCAGAGGAGGGTGTGATCTGTTCTCTCTGCAACGCTTGACAAACTATTGCCTCAACTGATAGGTCCACTTCAGATTCATCAGTCGACAAGAGTATGAAATTGATTTGGATCTTCCCTTTCATGTTTTTTTTGTTTATTTGGTACGAGTTTTCCTTCCAGTTACAATGTTGGTAGACGTTTTCCTTACAGTAATAGTGTTGGCGTTGATGGGCGTTTTTGCATGTTTTTCATCTAGATAATTTGCACAACTGTTACACTTGTTAATGGAGATTAAGTATTGGTTACTTTACAGAAGCATTGGCGGATACCTGTATGAATGGCAACCGAAATTTTAATCATTAATTTGAAAAATAAAGTTACACGGCGGCCGGTCAGTACCATTGGGCCTTTCAAGGCCTGTTCGGATGGAGATACCCAACTGTAATCTTGGTACACAACGAATCCCCACACTTCAGTACTGTAGCACACCACTAAAGGAGCCATAACGAAATGGCACATCTCACTGACGAAGTGGAGTATTGTGCATTAATTTTTTTTCTGTACTTTAAGGGGAACACCACCGCAACAATCCATACTGAGTTGACGGAAGGGCATGGCAGCAATGCATCATCATATGGCAGTAGTGAAGTGACACATACACTTCCAATGTTTGAATGATTACAAACAAAGTGGGAGATCATCTACCTGTGTAGAACTGAGATTCACAAGTGGAGACCATGGTGCTCTAAGATTGGCATAACACAATTGAAGCAATAGTGGAAAAAGCGAAAATAAATCAGTCACAGATCAGTTTACAACATCTTGCATGACATTTTGAACATGACAAAAGTGTGTCTGCTAGGTTCCTCAACTGCTCACTTCCATTCCAAATGCCCGCCAATCTGAGGCGACACCAGAAATGTTCCAACTCAGTGAGTCCAGCTAGATTACTTCTTTAGTTACATTATCACCACATATGAGGGCAGGGTGTATTATGATCCTGAGGAAAAGGAGCAAAGCAACTTGTGGATTCACTACCACCAAGAAAGACAGTGATGTGACCACCATCTAGCAAGGTGATGCAAAGTGTTTTGAGACTGCCATGTTGTGATGCTAACAGATTATGCTCATAAGGGGCATATTATCGAAATCTCCTAATGAGATTAAGGGTGACTTTCTGATGAAACATTGCAGTAAGCTGTCCAGGCATGCGATTTGCTCCATGTCAACAATCCAGTTCATTCTACACAGAACACAGTCACACATTCTCTATATTTCAGTTATTTTTTGTCTTACCCCATATTCTTCTGATATGGCACACACTGATATCTTCCTCTTTCCTTGGGTGACAGAACTGTTGCCTGCTAGGAATTTTTGGAATGACACTGACAAAATTTTCGAGGTTTAACATTTGTTGAACAACAAAAATGCAGACTTCTACAAATAAAGTCTATGTTGAATCATACATCATTTGGAAAAATGATGTAACATTGGAGGTTGAATATGTAGAGGAGAACTAATTCCGTCACCAAGTTTCATGACTGCACTTTGATTTTTTCAATCTGATAATCAAAATTTTATGACTACTACTTCTATTTGTGCCTACATTACTGGTCAGCATATGAAAGATATGGCGACCTTGGAAACACACAACTCTTGCACTTTGAAGAGTGAATAGTAAATCTGGGTGCGTGTAATGATTTGCTTAATTTCTCCATCCAAATGTAAGGTATTCACTAGGTGATGCTTCAGGCTCCATTTCTTGCTGAAAAGTTTTGTAGTTCTGGCTCCATGCTGCATGAACACTGGAGCAATAGATACAGAATTCTGGAAATGAGAATGTCACCCCTTGCCTCATGGTCCACCCTGCTGCAACTATTTCATGGTTCATACCTGTTACATGCAAATGTTGTGTTGCCATATTGTGGGCAACAATTACACCACGCAGTGTTTGGTACAGAAGATAACTCTATTAGGAGGGGTAAGATTGCCTCAGTTTATCTTAGGACATGTGGCTAGTCAAAAATTATAATAAAGGCACTGTCTACTAGGTCAATAATGTTTCTGATACATCTCATTTCATCACCTCATTTTGAGCATTCCTTCAGCAATTCTTTGGCATCTACATTTTTAATATCTCCACAGGAGACCCCATCTTTTCTTGAGTTACCGAAATTATGCCTTTTCACAACAGAGATATTCCTTTGCTTTTTGCATTTTTGTAGTTGTTCAGCTTGTTTAGCTGCTACTACTTCAAGTACCAGTGCCCCATTCTAGAGCCTTTTCACTAATTTACATGTTGTACTTATACATTCTAGAATTTTCTGAATGTAGGGAAATGACACTTAGTCCAATGTCCTTCCTTCCCTTTCAGTCATAATAGATACATTTTCATACAGATAAAAATGGGATCTGAAGCAGGCTTTGACATTGGATGTGGATGAATCTGGAAGAATAGTCTATTGAGTTCATTTTGTTGGTTGGTTGCTAGTTTCATCCAGCAGTTCAAACCATATCTTCAGATGTGATTAATCCACTAATAGCTTTGTCATGATATAAATCAATTCCAGCTGTGCACTTTGAACTTCATTAAGTGTCACAAACCATGTCGCCACATATTAAAAGTGGTAAAAAAAATGAAAAACAAAGGACCTTTTTGGCGAAGAAAGTTTAGGACTTAATGTCCTATCGCCAAGGAGGGTATTGAAAACTGAGCACAGGCTTGGAATGGATTAATCAAAGGAGTCAGCTGGAATTTGTTCACAGCCTACTTTAAGGACTCTTATTGCTACAATTGAGAAAGATTAAGGCAAACAGCAAAAACCAAAACTGGGATGGCCAGGCCAGAATTTGATCCCCTATCCTCCCAGAGTCAGTCCACTGTGCAAAACTGTGCACCACGTGTCAGGTGACAGCAATGAGTGAAGAAAAATAATGTGATGAAATTGTGACTTTGAAGAACACTACATGAATGTAAACAATAAATAGGAGTGGCAGAAATCCCTGTTAAGTTTACTTGAATGAAAAGATGACAAAATAGTGTCACTTCATAATTAGTTTTCTAACTATGGAATTTCCATAGGTCTCCCTGACAACACTGCAGCATATTGTTGTTGAGAAACTGGATTATCAATAAGCAAGCACGTGCACTAGCAGCTACAACATTTAGCTGGTTTGGAATTCAAGGAAAGAGCTTTTTGATCCCCGTGTTATACCCTTCATATCATGCCGAACAACCATCACGTATTCTCCTTCAACAACTCCCCCTCCATGTTTAAAACTTAGTGCAATGTTGAAATCTCCCATTCTAGACATTCTGAAACCTTATGACCCTTCCAGGCAGCTGCACATGTTAACACTTGTTGCTTCTGCAACAGAAACGAATGCCAGCTCTGAACTGAATTTGCCTGGGGGATTAACAATGAGGGGTCGACATGCCGGCCAGCACTGATGTGGTTTTTCACATCCCACTAGGTGAATACCAGGCTGGTTCCCATATTCCGGCTCAGGTACATACAACACAAACATTAGAACACTTTTTTACTCTATACACTGACGGGTTGGGTACACTGCTTTTGTCCTGGGGAGTGAATAGGAGACTGATGGCCTTCACTGTGTGGTGTCCTTAACCACTAACTCAGCAGCATTATCTCACGTTTTGGGAATATCTATAGACGTTTCAAAAATTCTCATTCAAAAGTGAATGGAAATTAACAGTAACTATGTATCAATGAGCAGTAAATGCATGTATGTGGCCTGTATCGATTTTTTAACTGTCTCTTAGGGAACAATTGCTGCCACTTGGGAGTAATTTTGAAATAAAGGAATTCTGATGAGTTCTGAGTGGAGCACTTAAGTCCATCTCACAATGTAAAATTGTTACAGTTATGAACCCAAAAAGACTGCATAACTCATGTCCTTAATTAGACTTGTGATAGTGCTCAGTTCAACAAGGCAGGTTTTCTCAAACACAATATGGCACACTGTAAGATGCAATAAAATATTATGGATAAGGATATCAGTTTTAAGGGTGCACAAAAGCTAATAATCCAACACTTTATGCTGTATTACAGTGAAGCAAAGGTGACAGACAAAATAAAACTGCTTCACTGCAGACTTCTGTCACCTACGGGCCATCTCAGCATACGGTGACAAACTTCAAGTCCTTTAATGAAAGAACTAGTGGTAAAATCCAAGGACTGTTCCAAACGGAGCATCTGATAAACTACACTGTCTCACAAATTATGTGCATAATCAGTTAAAACAAACTAGTTCAGAGGATCACATTACCCTTCCACGTCAAGAAAAAGTGCCAACAAAAGTAACATTTTGCCTGGAAACTTTTTCTAGAATCTATATTAAGAGCTTACTTTCACTACATCAATCAATGTTCAGCTAATTATTAGGCTAGTGCAAAGAGTTTGTAACATTTTTGTTTTACATCTTGGTATTCTCATTGCCATGGGTTTGTCAATTTTCATTTTTTACTCTTCATTCACTGCTGCCATTTGAATTTACATTTTGTCATACGAAGACAGCGAGTGGGGTCATGGATGCTAGAAAATAGAGTGCCAAATTAAGAAGTCTGAACATTTCCAATGTATTCTTCTGTTTCAGTTTAACAGAGGCAGAGGCAGCCAGAAATATTTGTTTCATGTATGGGATAACGCCATTGGACAGAGCATGGCAAGAAAATGGTTTTCTAGTTTTACAGATAGTTGTTTTGACATTAGTGACTCTTCACATTCAGGAAGACTTTTGGGGTTTGATGATGCATGTTTAAACACATTAATCCACAGTGATCCACATCAGCATACTCGACAACTGGCAGATGTGATTAACTGTGATTATTCCACCATTGTGTGACTTTTTCCATGTAATGGGGAAGCTTCAAAAATCGGCTCTGAAACGAAAAATCACAAAAATCAGTGGCGGCCATATGTGCACCACTTCTTGCTCTTCATCAGTTGGCTCATGAACAAGATCTATCATGTATCATTACTGGTGATGAGAAATGGTGTCTTTATGACAACACAAGGAAAAGAAAGCAGCAAGTCCCCTTAAAAGAAAATTTTTAGGCATCTGGTGGAACAGCAATGGTATGGTGTACTACGAATTGCTTCCTCGAGGTTTATCACTGCTGACATTTATTGTTAACAACTGAGACATCTTGCAGACACTATCCGAGAACAATGACCAAGAAGACTGTGTGAACTGATGCTACTCCACGATAACACCCACCTGCATTCTGAGAGGATAACAAAAACACTACACAGGAGTTGGGTTGGGAAGTCATTCCACACTCATCTTATTCACCTGATCTTGTGCCCTCACATTTTCATCTGTTCCACACACTATCCAACAACCTTCAACGAACTTCCTTTCCAGATGAAAATGAGCTCTGAACATGCCTCAACAAGTTCTTCCTTCAAAACCATGTGATTTCTACAATCGTGGAATCAAAAATTTACCCCAGCATTCACAGACTTTTAAACAGTGAAGGAGAATATATTACTGATTACTAGTCTTTGTTATATGTATCTGTCGTGTTTATTAAACTTGTGGAAAAACACTATGAACTTATGCATCAACCTAATATAATTTGTTGTTATCAAAGCAAGTGGAGTTGAGCTACCAGGAGAGGTAGTAGCACTTAGAGTACAGCACTGCAGAACATTTCTTACCTTGCACAAGAAATTTGACTTTACTGTACAGATTGATTTAAAAAATGATATGCAAGTACTTCTTGGACGCACCTGTGATTCACGTCATTACTTTCAGTAATTCTTGTGATAGTACATGACAGCAGTAGAGTTTTGTATGCTGTCTTCACGACAGACATTTGCTACAGCTTAATTTCTGCCAATTAAACAAAACCATTCATTTCCTTGAATGTGATGAGACTTACATAATTAGTGACTTGCAAATTTTGTTTTCAATCTCTAAATGTAACTCAAAAGCTGCTGCATTAAAAGCTTATGATGCTAATCACTGTATTGCATAAAAAAGTGGTTACACTTCAGTAACTTCTGTGGTCCTCAAAGAATGATTTAAAGAGTGTTTGCAACACATCAGCCAACAAAACATCCTTAAATATTTATAATCAAACACTGCCCAGCAATTCTACATGGAATTTCAACAAATGGAAAGTTACCACATCAGTCTAGAACAGCAACTCCATTATATACAGACCTTTACATACTTATTTACAAAGTTCTCTTTGGTTTCACGATACACTAGAATCCTGCTCAGGATTAAGAAAATGTGCAAAAATCACAGTAAAATAGGTTGCAAACATACCATTTACTATAACCATATTATTTTATAATATTAATCATATCAGGCTATAAGGAGAGATCAAAAGAAATCTAAAGGTTCACAGGTGCTTAGTAGCTGTACAAACTCTTGACAAATACTACAGCTTTGCCTTGGCAAAAAAACAACTGATGGTTCTCAAAATATTTCGATAGATGTATCTGACAGCATTTGTCAAATGGGAAAACCACTGCTCCATGCACAAGTCAAAAGAGAGCCCATCTTAAAATTAACTAAAATAAAAAGGCACTGAATGTATGTTCATGTGATCATGCACTGTAAATTTTCCTGGAACCGGTAAGTCATCCCTGAAATTTAATTACTTCCACTCCAAAGAAAAGATAGCTTTTCATTGCACAAATAAAGTAGGGTTAGGAATGGGGTTGGGTGGGGTGGGATGAGAACAGTTGCACACTCACTCAACAATGTATGCCATCTAACTTTTCAGTTGAAAAAGTCTCACATGTCCGACAATGGGAGATCTAGGATAGAATAGAATAACTCTTCTATTTGTGTATCGTGTAGTTTCTAATTGTGCACTGAATACCAGCAATAACTTTTATATTACAGGACATGATATAATGGCTATTTGTTCATTACGAGTGACAGAAGGGAAATTAAGATTAACCAATTAAAGAAGATTAAAACAAACAAATGAGAACAAGTGTTCTGTGGCAACAGTTATTTTTTTTTTCAAAAAACATTTAATTGCATGTTCCAATTGGGTACAAAGTTCCTTGAATGTCACAACAGATACTGAAACCTTACATTTTTGAACAATGTTTGTTCTAAACTTTCTCACATATTACACAGGAACAAAACCCACTTACCTTAATTATACCTGCAATATACCAACACAAGCTGAAAAATGTGGGCTGCACACTCTACAGGCAAGTGAAATCAACAACCAAACATTTTTGTAGCCTGAAGACAATCCCATCAGATATATTTATCAGAGAGTTGAGCACAACACAAGGTAACTGTAGGTTCTGCAAGGTCAAAATTCTTGACCCTAATATAACTGTGAGGGCATGGGAAAGTAATGCCTCCAAATTTTTTATTCTGATCTCAATATCTGTTAAGGTATAACACATATATTATTCAGCTAACTTTCACACTTCTCTGATGCTAGTTGCAACCCCCTGCAGCTAGAGGGCTCCAAACTGCAACACGTTAACATGGTGATGAGTAATGGCACAATGTAGGCGGGTGGGAAACAATGTGCTGTAATTTATTTCCTAACTACAGAAAATGTGCCTCCACTTAAAATTCACAGAAGAGAAAAATATGTACAGTGATGATTATATCAACATCACTAATGTGCGATGTAGGATTGTTCGTGCTCATTGTCATCTATCATCCTCCATACAGCCCTGACTTGGCTCATCCGATTTTCACCTGTTTCCAAAAGTTAAACATCTTTGAGGACTTCAATTTGATAGTGATGAAATGGTGCAAACAGAAGTGAGGTTGTCGCTCCGTCAACAAAGGCAAACATTCTACGCTAACAGTATCGACAAACTGGTCTCTTGTTGGGAGAAATGTTTTTACCGTCAGGGTGAATATGTTGAGAAATAAATATGTAGACATGAAGAACAATGATGTAGAATATTAATGATTGTTTTATTTTAAAAGCTTTAAGAGTTTTACAAAAAATTTTGAGGCATTACTTTTCAGAACGCCCTTATTTTAGGTGAATTTGTGTACAGTTCTGTTCCTCTTGTTTCTGAACTTTACAGGTAAAAAATTAAGAATCAAAACCAGGATATGGTAACCTGACCTTTCAATGAATATCCATGCCTATAACCACAAACTGTATAAAATCCTGCATCTCAAACTATTCTTATCCATTTACATTAGCATTTCGTCAATATGACTCATGATCCCTCAATACATAAATCTAAAGACAAAACAGCTTCTGGATGATCGTTCTCCAAATGAAATTTGCATTGCGGGTATTGACCTCCACAAAATGTGTTAATAACTTAAACCTAATCTCCAATTTACACAATAGCCATCGGAGATGGAATGCTAACTCAGCTGAACCGAAATATATCAGGTAATCAAACCAGACCACACTAACTGAATCTTCCCAGCAGTCAATGCACAAAACCTAAATCATAATCAAATTTAACTTTGACCTTTTCCATCACAATGCACTAACAAGAAGACTAATTGCAGCTTTTGCACGAACTTTTATTCTATCCATACATCATTTTTATATGATGTGTGCACACACCTAAGAAAAGTTCCTCTTGACAAAGCAATTATTCAGATTAAGTGCATACTGTACACAACAATGTGGGTTTTAGTGTCCAGTTTACACCAGTTGCCATCAACACTACAACCTGCCTCTGTTCCAGTATGTTTAACACAAATTTTTGGAAGTGCATGACAAATGTAATGGGCACTGTAATGCCTGGCACTTGCCTTGCAACCAGCAAGCTCATCATTAAAATTTTAACCAAGTTACAGTTACATCTACTGCACGATTATTACATCTTCAATTGCAATTTTTCCCACCAAGTGTTTTCCTTAAGTGGTTACCTTATTTCTTCTTGTTTTATTTAACACAGTGCAAAGAACGTGGCACAGCTAAATTTCAGTTTGGAAATTGCAAATGAAAAGTAAAGCATGAGGTACAAATGCAACACTTCGCCTGTCTATCGCAATATGCATGGTCAATGAATACCATTCAAGGAAAAATAAGTATTCTATAGCACCGAAAACGCATGGTAATGGAAACTGTGAGCAGGCAAGTTAGTCATTCAACAATCTTATGTATCATATCTTAGGTACTATTATTGTGACTTATATTCATAATCTGGTTTTGGTACTCTGGCAGTGACTGTGTTTGCAGACAAAATTACAAGACATGAGGCCCGCCTGTTATTTTAACACTGTTTTTTCACACAAACCCAAACATGTTTCAGCACCTTTGTGTCATACTTAATGTATTTTTCCCCCACAAAATTGCATCTATACTACTATAAAAAGGTAAGTAGTTTCTACCAAAAGTATCAAAACTTAGACTGATTTACTTCAGATTTTTACTCAATGCTCTAATAAATGTTCAGACAGACATAGGCTACATACATCTTTCCACACAACAATGAAAAGGTTTTCTGTTAAATGCAGCTGCAAGAAAGGAAATGCTTTGCTGTGAAAATATGTGGTTTCATTTTCTTTCTTGCAGTTTTAATTAGGATTGCTCGACACGTATATCATAAGACAAATTGTTTCCCCCACATATATTCTTTCTTCTTACACATAATTTTAAACAAAAATTGTGAACACATTGTTTTCTTCCTCACCATCAGTTTTACAGAAAACAAAGTTGTATTTATGGCATATCATCTTATGATTAGAATACTACTACGGAATCTGAATTGTCTGGAACTTTGTAATCCTACACTCTCGCACTAACATTATGTGAAATACTGGCATTAAGGCTACTATCCTCCCAGATCCTGAAGCTGGAGAGGTCTCTCTCATATCTCATATACCAACTGTCCGAACCAACTTGCCCACTTGAGTTTAAGGTACTTCAATTCCTCATCAAGGCTTCGTTTGCAACAACAACAACAACAACAAGCAGGGCTTAAGGTCAGATAGAAGGGAGGGAAGAGATGGGTAGATTGGGGGGGGGGGGGATGGACAAAGAGAGAGAAGGAAAGAGGAGACGGAGAGAGAGGGATGTACATCCAGTTCACATACACATTTATCAATTGTGAAGCAACATTTGGTTTGCTAGTTTAGATACAAAATTATGTGTTAACTCATCAAGCAAACTCACTTTAATGTCATTTATCTGTAAATGACATGCTAGCAGTACCTGATAATGTACAGAGGGTTCTACACAACCCAATAATGTTGGGATGAAGGTTGCTGATGTGGAAAAATTACTTTTCTCTGGATTATTATTCCTGAATTAGACAACTAATGTGACTTTATTGTTCAACACAACTGATATGACTTGCATTAACTAGTTTTTTGCATGGAGACCAGTAACAAAATAATAAATTGTTCGAATGCAACCAAGTGTCACGAATTTCTCAAAACATATATCCACAGCTGATTATTACCTGAAGAAAACATTTGAAAAAACGGTGTTTGCTTAACATTCAGATCTCATATCCAGTAATTACCAGTTATCTTTCCTGCCAGTTACACAGACAGTTTACCATAAAGTGTGTTCCCAACTGAATCAGTGACAAGCAACTGAATAACATTAATAAAAGCATAAATTGTTGACATTCTAGAAGACTCATGTGGCTTGAAAAAATCTAAAAATTATAACTGCTCAAACAAAATTAAGATTACAAAACAAAAAATAAACAGCTGAAATTCTTGAGTTTTTAATTCTAACTTACATTCAGAAAATTCAAGTTCCAATACCGCAATATATTTGTGACACTACTACTCACAATTGGCAAGCAGAAAGCTGTTGTTACAGTCCCATACACACTCCCCCACTACCAGCAAAGCATCGTCTAACACAATATTGACTGCTAAACTATTCTTCGACAATATTAACTGAAGCAAGCATTTGTGAAAGAAAGCTATATGACTGTCACAGAACTCACCTCTGCTTTAAATGTGCTCAAATATTCATGCGAATCAGGTGCATGGTGCATCTGAACATTTTTCTCAGCACAGATCCTGGATTCATATACTTGGTGACCTATGGAGAAAAAGAGACAAAAATTCTGCAAATTCTGATTAGTGATTGAAATGGTAATTTATACGATATTCAATATCTGACACAAAGTTTACAGCACAAACACAAGGCAAGCAGATTCCACTCAAGCTGAGTTTCCAGCAATGTATGATCTTCCATGGTTGATCGCTTGGTTGGTTTGGGGGAGGGGACCAAACAGTGAGGTTAATGGGACCATCGGATTAGGGAAGGATGGAGAAGGAAGTCAGCCATGCCTTTTCAAAGGAATCATTCCGGCATTTGCCTGATGAAGTTTAGGGAAATAATGGGAAACCTAAATCTGGATGGCTGGATACGTGTTTGAACCGTCTTCCTCCCAAATGCGAGTCCAGTGTGCTAACCACAGCATCACCTCACTCTGATTTTCCATGCAAAAATCGCTGACTCAAAAGCACTATTGACTAGTAAGATATACCTGCTGTTAAAGTACTTTAAATTTGATAATCACTAACATAATTAACAAAAAATGGTTATCAATGTTCAAAAATTAATAAATGTTCATGCAACAGACTATTCACAAGTAAGGTATAAATTTCTAGAAAGTAAATAGGGTCACTGGAAGGTAAAAAGAACCAGCACATTCTTAAAATAAACTTGTTTAAGCTAGTCTTATTCAACCTACACTACTGTCCATTGTTTATATTTAATATTTTATCTACATCATAACTTTCAAAAATTTGTGTTCCATTAAGTAGTTTCAGTTCTCTGACTGAAGTGTTAACATGAATAAGAGTCAAAGGCCCATAGCAACCAGAATGTACAGAATGATGCCAGATTTTATACAATAATATAAATTCAAATATTCCATAAACTAGTTGGGGATTTTTTTGTTTTTTTTTTGGGGGGGGGGGCATGCTATGGTGGAGAGGGATGGGAAAGGGTGGGCAAAGAGCTACAGGATATGATTTGCTTGTATTTTACTGACAGAGTAGGTGTGCACCGCATATACAGTGTACATATCACACAAATAAATTCACAGATAGAAAACTGCGTACCAGCCGCAATATAATTTTATTCTTTCAAGTAGATTTGTAAAATGGCCTTGTTCCCAGTAAAATAACTACACAAAGGAAAGAAGAAACGAAAGGATATGTACAGCAAAATAACTGGAGAAAGGAAGAACCAGAAGAATGACAGAAGGACAACCAAAACTACTATGGACAAAATAGGAAAAGAAAACCACAGAGAGAAGCACATTAAAACATCCAGCCTAAAAGCATCAGAATGGAGAATACAAAGGGACAAAGGACATGCGCTAAAACTTATATAGAATGATAAAACCCATTGTCACATATAAAACATAAAACTAAATTAGCCAATGAGACGTTGTCAGCTAAAATTAATGGCAACGAGTCCAGTAACTGAAGAGTGCATCGTAGGGCAGCCAAAGAAGGACAGCTCACCAAGATATGGGCCACTGTCAGCCAGGTGCCACACCGACACTGAGGCAAGTCACCACAGCACAGGACGTAGCCACGTGTCACCCAAGCGTGGCCAATGTGGAGCCGACAGAAAACCACAGACTCCCTGTGAGAAGCCTGCGTGGAGGTCTTCCACACATTCGTGATCTCTTTAATGGCACACAGTTTGGTGAGTGTACTGAGGTTATGCCATTCCGTCTCCCAAAGCCGCAAAACCCTGCAGCTTAGTACTGAATGAAGGTCATTTGCAGAGAAGCCGATTTCCATAAGCGGTTTCCACGCAGCCTGTTTGGCCGGCCTGTCAGCAAGTTCGTTGCCTGGGATGCCGACGTGACCTGGGGTCCAGACAAACACCACTGAACGACTGGTCCATTCCAGGGAATAGATGGACTCCTGGATGGTCGCTACCAAAGGATGACGAGGGTAGCACTGGTCAATAGCTTGTAGGCTGCTCAAGGAGTCAGTACACAGAAGAAACAACTCCTCAGGGCATGAATGAATGTGCTCAAGAGTACGGGATATAGCCACCAGCTCAGCACTGAAAACACTGCAGCCATCAGGCAAGGAATACTGTTCAGTATGTCTTCCATGGACATACGTGAAGCCAACGTGGTCATCAGCCATTGAGCCACTTGTGTAAACCAATTCATGGCCTTGGTACATGTGAAGAATCTAAAGGAAGTGGCAGCGAAGAGCTGCGGGGTGAACTGAGTCCTTAGGGCCATTTGAAAGGTCCAGGCCAAGCCTGGAGGTGTACGTGAATGGACCTTTAGTATAGCTGGTAAAGGCAAGGACTGGGCTGCCAATGAGGGAGATGAACCACAGTGGATGCGAAAAGGAGACAGTAATTTGGATGCACAGGAGAACTATGAATGTGTGCAACATAACTGGCCAACAGTTCTGCACACCTAACCTGCAATGGAGGGACTCCGGCCTCCACCAGGACGCTGGTCACCGGACTCCTCCTAAAAGCTTGTGTTGCTAGGCAAATGCCAGAGTGGGTCGAGTAAACGCAACGCTGAGGGTGCCGCCAAACCATAAAGCAGACTCCCACAGTCAAGGCAGGATTGAACAATGGCACTGTAGAGCTGCAGCAGAGTAGAGTGATCTGCACCCCAGTTGGTGTTGCTCAGGCAGCAGAAGGCACCGAGGTGCTGCCAGCACTTCCACTTAAGCAGACGAAGGTGAGGAAGCCAAGTCAATCAGGCATCGAAAACCAGTCCTAAGAATCGATAGGTCTCCACTACAGTGAGTGGATTGTCATTACTGGTAGAGCAGTACTGGTGGAGCAGTACGAAATGTGAAAGTTGTCTGCATACAGAGAAGGTGAGATGGACAGCCCTACAGCTGCTCCTAGACCATTAATGGCCACTAAAAATAGACACACATTCAATACAGAGCCCTGCGGGACTCCATTCTCCTGGATATGCGATATGAGGGGGGTGGGGGACTGTGGAAGGCACCAACTTTGACATGGAAAGCATGAAGTGACAGGAAACTTTGGATAAAAATCTGGAGCGGGCCTCTGAGACTGCACTCTTACAATGTGGCAAGGATATGATGTAGCCAAGTGGTGTCATACGCTTTTCGTAAATCAGAAAGATGGCAACCAGGTGTTGGCAACTGGAAAAGACTGTTTGGATGACAGACTCGAGGGATACAAGATTATCTGTGGTAGAGTGACCCTGGCGGGAGCCGCCCTGACATGGAGCCAATAGGCCTCGTGACTCTAGGATCCAACCCAACCGCTCACACACCATATGTTCCAGCAGCTTCCAAAGAATGTTGGTGAGGCTGATCGGCCGATAGTTATCCACATCAAGTGGGTTTTTACCAGGTTTGAGCACTGGAATGATGGTGCTCTTCCACCATTGCGGTGGAAAGACACCATTGCACGAGATTCGGTTGAAGATGACAAGGAGATGTTGTTTGTAGTCAGATGAGAGATGTTTAATCATCTAACTGTGGATCTGATATGGCCCAGGAGCTGTGTTGAGGCAATGTGCAAGGGCACGGAGGAGCTCCCACTCTGGAAATGAGGTGCTATAGGATTCACTGTGGCGTTTAGTGAACGAGAGGACTTTCCCTTCCAGCCGCTGTTTGAGAGTGTGAAAGGCTGGGAGGTGATTCTCAGACACAGAGGCTTGAGCATAGTGCTCAGCAAAGTGCTCGGCAATCGCGTTTGTGTAGGTAGATAATATGCAATTTATGTTAACATCGGGGACACCTGTTGGGGTCTCGTACCCGAAAACACGTTTGATCTTTGCCCATACTTGGGAAGGTGATGTATGGCACCCAATGGTCGAGACATATCTCGACCAACACTCCTGCTTGATAAGTTGGCGAACGCGGGCACAGAGCCGTTTAAAGGCTATGAGGTGCTCCAGGGAATGGTGCCGCTTATGCCGCTGTAGAGCTCGCTGAAACGCCATAATTGCTTCAGCGACTTCCTGGGTGGTCGCCGGGAGTGCCTTTCGCCGGCAATACCCAAGAGAGCAAGGGATTGTGTTTTCTGCCGCAGAAACGATCTTTGTAGTCACCTGTTCAACCATCACATCGATGTTACCGTGTTGGGGAGATTCAACAGTGACAGCAGAGGTGAAAGTTTCCCAGTCTGCCTTGTTTAAAGCCCATCTGGGCAGTCGTGGACCTGACGCCGGGGCAGTGACAGGAAGATGGGGGAAGTGGTCACTACCACACAGGTCGTCATGTGCTCTCCAGTGGATAGACAGGAGAAGTCCTGGGCTGCAAATCGATAAATCAATGGCTGAGTAATTACCATGAGCCACACTAAAATGTGTCGTGGCCCCAGTATTTAAGAGGCAGAGGTCAAACAGACAGTAAAGTTTCGACATCTCTGCCTTGGCCAGTAAGCATGGTGCCACCCCACAATGGGCTATCGGTGTTAAAATTTCCCCAAAAGTAAGAAAGGTTTAGGGAGTTGATCAATCAGTGCAGTTAATACATTCAGGGATACTGCACCATCTGGAGGAAGATATACATTGCAGACAGTTATTTCCTGCTTTGTCCTTATTCTGACAGCCACAGCTTCAAGAGGGGTTTGAAAGGGCACAGTTCCACTACAGGGCGTGATTGTTACAGAAACATCCCCCAGCTTGTCACAAGCAAGTTAACACCTGTGACTGGACAGAGGGTGCTGTTTTGATCAAGACTGACCCAGATCTCATTTTGGACAATCCCTCCACCTCCCCAAACTTGTTCAACAAAAAACTGAGGCTTCATCATCATGAAAGATTCCCCCACCAGCTCTCACACATACAAGGTACCAGGGCAAATATGAGCTGCTGCTATCCTTAGCCTGACATTCCTCCCGTGGCATGGCCAGGGAAGAGAACAATTTGGGGTTGTACTTCTGTGCATTGAATTGAGCCCGTGAACACTTAGAGACTGCTGTTGTTTGACCACCAGCAAGAGACAATGTACTACGCTTCATCGCGTGTCATCCACCCTGCTGCCACCCACTCAAACCACGGACCCTCCCCACAGGAGCCACCCAGCCGCAGCAGAAGCCACCTGGCAGGATGGCCATTGCCAGGAGTCACAATGCCTTGGGGCAATGGGCATCTACCCCTTGGCATACGTGGGGAGTTACCGGTGCAGGCATCAGCAGAGCAATCCCTGTGTAGTCAGGGGGCTGCAACCAACAGGGTATATGGCGGCCCCACCACAACGGACCGGCTACTGTTCTGGAATCAGGTGCAAAAAAGTCTGTTACCACCATCAGCGCAAAAAACCATACTGCACAGAAGATGGAGGGTGACCTCGCCCAACAGCTGGAAAATGTGCGGAAGTGCAGATCCACGTTGACGTAGGATGTGAAAAGTCTCAGCGCACGATGGACTCCATGCACCATGTAAGGCGCCCTTCCCCATTTGGCTCGCTGCCAGGGAGAATTTTGAAATATGGACGTCAAACCCCACAGGGGAGCATCACATAAAGGCTGAAATGTGTGAGTCTTTTAGTCACCTCTCAACAGACAGGAATACCTCGGGCCTATTCTAACACCTGGACCCGCAGGGGGTGTACCACCTGGTATTGCAAATCATTTGTTCTGTGCAAACTCTCCTCAGGGTCCAAAAGCAGAGTCTTAACACTTAAAATATGAACTCAATTACAATATCCTAAGATACTTTAATGTCTAAGCTGCAGCTATATGCCTACTTTCCATTATTCATTCCCAGTTCCATTTAATTTATATAACCTCCAGCAAAACCCAGTCTATCAGTTACTGTGGACAAAGTCAATGCTCTGAAATATAATTCTCTTGTATTTTCATCTTAGTTAGAGAAGGCAGATTGAGGCTTGATGTCCTACCAATGATGTCACTATAAATGGAACCGCATGACATGGGAAGCGAGTCAGGAAGCAAGTTTCTCTCTGCAACTGAATGAGAACTATGAGCAGTAATAATAATAATGATGTTGGCTGACAACTGTTAGTCTAGTGGTCAGTATTGCTGTCTCTAGATGAGAAGATCCCAGGTTCAATTTCTGGCCATGTCAGATTTTATCCACTTGGGGATTGGGTGTTGTGTTATTATCAACACTGTACAAACTGCTGAAGTGGCATCAAATAAAAAGACTTGCCCTAGGCGGCTGAGTTGGGTTGTTGGGGTTGTTTTTGGGAGAGGAGACTGGACAGCGAGGTCATCGGTCTCATAGGATTGGGGAAGGACAGGAAAGGAAGTCGGCCGTGCCCTTTCAAAGGAACCATCCCAGCATTTGCCTGGAGAGATTTAGGGAAATCACGGAAAACCTAAATCAGGATAGCCGAGGTGGCCGAGTCTCCCAGCCAATAATGCCATACAATCATTTCATTTCATAGTGATATGATATTGAAACAGCATCATTTTCAGGTATTAGTTATCAGTAACTATCAATGCTATTACCACCAACAGTTGGATGGTAAATCTGTGCGAAGTAAGGAGTTTCGTATCCTGTAGTGTCACATACACTTGGAGCTACTGCCAATTGTTTCTAAAATTTGCTAATTAACTGTAATCTTGTTTATTAACTGTGATGTCTGAATGCTCATAAGGTTTGTCACTATTACCTGTCTATGCACTACATATTAGCTATTCACAGCACTGCTCTCTGCTTTGTAATGATCTTTTGATGACTCTCCTGCTGAAAAGCAGCTGTGTACTTTTATTCAAGTTACAGTGAAATCTGTATACTATAGTGTGGGAATGAACTGTCTTTCATTCTACTTCAGTATTATTGTTTTCAAGTAATCTTCAAACGTACTGTCAAATTAATAAAAGTTCTATCATCTGGTGCATGGCACTATCATTTACAGATCAAACAATCTTTCATTTCAGATGGTGTTTCTCGAGTTACAACCAACTATATGTTGTATGAAGGACACCTGACATTGCACACAAACATGATTTTGGCATAAGAAAGGCATGTGTTTCAAACAATTACAGAATGAAATTCAGCAACAATGTTCCATGAATATCATTTAATGAGCACAATCTGTTACAAAACATTTGGAATTGGAAGTGACAAAATTTGGCCCCTCTCTCAGGTGCGCATGGGTACGGGTGTGTATGTCACTCTGTACAGTTTCGTTGCATTACCCATTCCCTCTACTCTCCTGCTGCCTTAAAAATTTAAGGAAATTTCACTTACAACAAATCAGTAAGTTTGTCTTCGATATGGCTGCAGCCTACATAAGTTTATTTTCATTTACAAGACTAATGATGTATAATTTCTTTGTAGGACAAAATATGAAATAATTACTTTTTATTGGTTTGATATCTGGTTGCTCTTGAAATTTTTTCTGATTTATCATGACTTTTCCCATGAGTCACTAGTTGGTGTACTTCGAGACTGTACAAGTAGATCTCATTCTAATTTCCATATTACACTGTGGTTGAACTTTTTTTTTCAGATGCTTCAGCTGCAAGACATACCACCTCCAACAGACTGATACTTCAAAGCTTTGACAACAAATATATTCAAATAGGTAGCCAAAAAATTTTATGGCTGGGGTTATATCTACAGGGTACATAGCGGCCATAATTGGGAAAATCATCAAGCGTCTTGTTCAACATTAAAGCAACTGACTAAGAACTTGCATCCAAATGCAGAAGTGACTTTACAGTGAGAAACATTCTATACCAATGTGACTAAGAAGAAATACACATTTCATACAATTTATTTTTCTCTTTGATGTGGTTGAAATTTCAGTCTAGAGGACTAAATCTTGTCAAAGGACAAGTAAGGAAAGATCACGACAAGAGACAGACATTTTAGGAAATATTTCTTTCAGCATCTTTTACCTGTGCATGTATGCAATTTAAGTGTCATCTTTACAGCATATAGCCACCTAT
The DNA here is from genome assembly GCF_023864275.1 of Schistocerca cancellata. Classification (NCBI taxonomy): domain Eukaryota; kingdom Metazoa; phylum Arthropoda; class Insecta; order Orthoptera; family Acrididae; genus Schistocerca; species Schistocerca cancellata. The sequence continues at coordinate 148,695,516 of NC_064629.1, forward strand.
CTTTTCCTTGCATTGTTGATATTCCAACATGGAGCTTCCATGGTTAAAGCCTATTTCTCTTGTTTTAAGAAGAGTCAGTTCAGAGCATATTCTATTTAGAAAAATGAGGATGCAGCATGCTAAATGTATGGACATTAAATCACTACACAATTTTAAAAACTGCTTACAACAGTGACCCAGATTTGAAACCTGTTAATTAAAAATCTGCTGCTAATTGCTTTTTATCTTATATTGTCAATGAATGACACAATCAGTTTCCAAGGATATGGAACCTCACAACTTTACCAACTTCAGATGTTTTGATGTCCAGCTAACTAAAACAAATGTGTTTTATTTATGAGCATAAATTCAATCAGATTCTTGCACCAGCCATTATGAACTTATTTTGCTTGCAGATTATAAAAAAATTCATTCATCTGTGGTCACTGTATTTGATAAATCTTTTAAGTGACAAATTTCAACAACTGATGTAAACATACGTATAGCGGCATATAAATACATTAGAGAGAGAGAGAGAGAGAGAGAGAGAGAGAGAGAGAGAGAGAGAACACGAACACAAACACCACATACTTTTATTTTATTCACAATCACTTGGGATGATGATGATTTCATACGGCTCAACAGCCTGTTTTAAGCCTTTGGTGACTTGTACATCCCTAACTTAATCCAGTAATCTTAGCAGGGAAAGGGGACCTACAGTTTACTGTTGACTCCAAATCCCATGTTATTTTGCTGAATCTTCACATCATTGAGGGGTAAAGTTTCACAGTCAAAACTGTGATTTGATCCTGGGGCCCTTAGGTTTCCAGGCATGCATTCCACCACTAGACCACCAAAACTGATGACACTCACTTTGGTGATACACTACCCACTTGTCTTTGCCTTTTTTTATGCCTTTATTTTCATTTCTTTTTTTTTTTTCCCCTTCTAAATTTCAGCATCACCTTCGAATACATCTACAGACAAATCCTGCTTCATGCAAACCAAGATGGAGAAAAAAAAATTACAAACTTTAACCTCAATACCCCACAGAACTACTACAACTACAAAATAAACACCTAATGAAACTATGTGCAACTACAACTCCCATAATCAACAAAGCTGAGGCTGGAATTCATTTCAGTCTTGGTAGTGAAAGTGTGCTCGAGTTATCCCAGCTAAGAAAATTTGTCCACAAACAGAAAGAGAGAAAGGCATTCCCCTCCTGACCATCAGACTGTATGTCACTGTATTAAATTAAAAGCCAACATGGCTTCTGTACCTTCTAAAAAGGCAAATTACTTTGTAAAACATGCTTTCACCAGTTTTTCAGTCACTGAGTAACATATGTAATCCAGGATTAATATTTGGGATTCAAGTCCCATTATACGTAGCTATAACAACAAAACACATTTATACATGGAAGTGATGGAATTTACATATGTACAGTGTGACTGAACTGGGCAGACCACCACCAGAAGCAAAGGATACACGAACTACTGTTCCTCTTATGAAGAAACAACATCCTATATTTACACTGTCCATGAATACTTCTCATAGTTATCAATTAACAAATTCTTACTGATTAGAAAAGTAATTTTTTAAACAAGTTGTTGCATGCATCAACTATTTAACTCTTGAATATTTTAATCAATATTACCAAATTTCAAGTACACTTAATTAATAAGCTGATGCAATTGATGCATACAATTAACTGGAATCTACACATAGACATCTGACTATGGAAATGAATTAACATATATCTTATTAAACTGCCAATACCTTGAAATGTACAGACCTTTAGCATAATTCAGTACAAGAAGTGCAACTGCTGTGGCAATAATACCCATTTTATTAACAACGGAAATGGCCTCTTCCATGTAATGGCATTATAAAAGTTAATGCACCAGATGCTCAGAATTTGCAGATCTGCATCCCATGATAATATCTCTCTATATTCTTTCCATTATAGAGCGTTGCAAAACCTGCAGCAATGAAATGACTTAATTTTAAAAATTTTTTGCTCATCTCTGAGTATATTGATCAAGTATTGACAGAAATCTGAAAGTCAACAGACAATTCTACAAATGTTTACCAGTACTTTCTTATTGAAGCAATAACTGCTTTCAGGTATGTGTATCCATCTTCAAACCTGTTTTTGTAAACAAATAACTAAATATACTGAGTAATGCATTAGCTCCTCAAATGCATAAAAACTAATTTCCTCAAATTAGTTTAAAATGAAAAAATACAATTGCCATCCTTCACTGTTTTTACACAGGGTGTACTGTATACTTAATTTTGGACCTTAAACTTTAATATTCAGAGATGGAAGCGAGTTACTTGAATTAAAATTATATAGGTTTTTGTACATACACAAAACATAGTAATTTTGTTCGTACTACTCTGGAAACAGTAGATAAGATGAGTAGACAAAAAGGCATTTTGATAGGTCTCATTTTAACTTGACACTGCATTTGCTCTGATAGATAATTTATTAAGACAACAGATCACAATGAAACTGTCAAATATGCTGGCATGCAGTGACAGAAAAACTCTTGCCAAACTAATAATCTTAGTTTCTATCACTGCTAAGCATTCCTGTGGTCTATAAGTCATACTTTTCCACAGGAAACAAAAACAAAGTCCTGTAATGTAAATAGTAACACACAGTTTTTCCAAGGCTAATTTTAATATATTACACATAAATTGCTACTATTAGACGATTAACATATTATGGAATCTCATATTGGAACTTCCTAGATAGGCCTATACCATTTCAAAGTGTCTTGTGACAGTTGTCATGTCACACTTATAAGTATAGTTGTCTGATGTTCCAGTTCTACCGAATCATGGGAGATAACTGCTATTCTGGCTAAAGCTACTTACTGGATCCAACACCCCCCCCCCCTAAAAAAAAATCTTTGTTGTTGTGACAGACTGAGCTGCAGCACAGCATTAACTGCTTTAAGGTATGTGCATCCATCTTCAAACCTATTTTTGTAATCAAACAAATAAATAAATAAATAAATATACTTAGTAATTCATTAGCTCCTCAAATGCATAAAAACTAATCTCCTCAAATTAATTTAAAATGTCTAGGTTGTGTTGGAAGCTGACAATTTGATTGAAAGGTGGCAAAGTCTACAAATGTGAAAGCAGAAAATCTCATTGTGGTAACAAACTGACCAGTAACTAAGCCTAATGTTTATGTCCATGCCATATCGAAAAATGCAAGGGAGGTCCAATACATAACTTTTGAATTGAAAGTGGTAACTCCTGCACTTAAATTAACTCACATGTTGTTAAATACACAACCACTAATTTCACCAAAAGATACCATAGATGCTGAACATATGATACACCAGTACCTAAAGATTTGACAGTTCACTACAGTCAGGTTTGTTAAATGGAAGCTTTCTACTCTATACGATCAGACTGTAGCCAACTGAGTGTGGGTGTCATAATGACACAATCAGCCATTTATCAAACACAATATAGAAAGAGTTTAGTGAACTACAGAGTTGCTGTAATAACCACTAACAAAGTTTTCAAATGATTTAATACCACAGCTGGTAACTTCATTGAGTGCAAAAGAGTAAATGTAAGCTTACAGGGTTAGTAGTACCACTGGCTACTTTTGGGAAGCACTTAAACACACTAAAATAATCAATAAATTAAAGGAAAATTCGAGGGAAATCTAGTTTTGCCCAAGGCCATCATTAATATAGTGCAACACATTGCAACATTAGTCACAGTCAATAGGCCTACATTTTCAGATACCTGTGGAGAACCAAACCAACTGCACTATGAGGTGTTAAATCTAAATTGCACAATGATGGAGCAAAACTCTATACAGAAGGCAGACCAGAAAGCAAAGTGTCATAATCCTATGTACAACAACATTAATATAACTCATATTTGACAATGTCAGAATACCTTTTGTTTGTGTGTCACAATAACCAGGGGCAGTGTTATAGACCAAATGTGCGCACATATTGCTATCGACTAATTTCAAAGAGAATTCACGTACAAATACAATATACTTTAGATAAGGCACACAAAAATTATGCCACACGGTGCAAAATATACGCCCTCCACGAAATATATTTTTTGATTAATCACTAATAATTCATGTTAAATAACAAAGAGCGCCGATCACAGTTTTATTGCAATTCGATCACTAGCTCCCCACAATACATATTATCGATTACTTTTCCTTGAAAAAAAATAACAACAATTTTTTCTTAAAATGTAACATGCCAGTTTAAGACCCTTCCACAACCAATTATTGTAAACTAATTGATAAATATTTATCTATCAATAAGCTGTTTAAATTTTATGGGAACCAATTGAGAAAACTTCCAAGATTTTTGAAGAAATTAACAAACCTGAAACAGACAAATTCAGCTTTTTAAATCTACGCTAACTTAACAGCCGTCACATAGGCGATACTGGGGTACAGGCTACACAGGCTAACGCTGTCAGTACACTAGCCCAAACAACATTGATGTCTACCAGGTACATATGTCAAAGTTACGATTTTTTTTCCTTTAGCGTTTGGGGTACAGCCTACCGCTCACTTCACCAAATTGACACGATATAATATATGCAACGACTTAAGCAATAAGAGGAACAAAATATTAGTTTTCTTGTTTTTAAAAAATGGTTCCTCATTTCTTATTCTCGCTGAAAATTCAAAAGAGTTCTTGGTAACGCTTTACATTCGACTGCTTGACGAAACGTCAATAAGTACTTGTCACTGCATAATGATTCAACTATTTCCACGAATGAACAGAATTCTTTACCGGCAAGTAAGTAAATATAACTATATTCATCGAAATTGGGAGCAAGAACACTAAAAATCAAGAAAAGCTTCTCCCATGAATTAGTTACGATGACAGCAGTGAAAAGTTGACAGTGAACTTACGGATCGTTATATGGCAGCGGCAGACTGTCCAAACGTATGTGGTAAAACGTAAGTTAAAAGCTATGGTTTGGTCCAGGTAAGTCGTATCCTTCACTGAGTACAGAGGTTTTGTTTCGTTAATTACAAAGTGGAGATGCACTCAAACGTCAGATGCATAACCTTATAACAAATGACATTTAGTCCGTAAACAATACCAAAGTTCACATGAAAGGCAGTCTCTTGAGCAACATAATTTTCAACAAAACACTCGTTCTTCACAACCAGTCACTATATGAGCACTTGCGGTCCGACGACACCCTGCCATCAATACACAACCTCCCTCACCCCGCTGCGTGTTCTGCACTAACGACCCACCACCACCACCATCATCATCTCCAGTCTGCGGTGTAAAACAAGACTCCGCCCAGCGCTCAAAGAGTTTCCAACGATACCCACTCCCACAGAATAGCTACATCTCAAAAGCCTGGTTGCAGCTTGCATTCAATATTGGCGCCATTGATAGTCACCGTGACACCAGACGTTTGGCGCCACAACCACAAATGAGCGATCAATATATTGCTGGTATTCATTTATTTATGTGTCTATCTAAATCTTTTTTCGGATACATATATTATACACAAGACGATCGACAGAAAATATTTTTACATGTTGATTTTACAACTTATAAATATATTTTTCAAAATAATGTTGGATAAAATCAGTGAGCCGAAATTAATTATGAAACAGGCTGAATCACAAGGCCCGTTTATTAAAAGATGGTCAGTTTCAATCATCACATGATCATCTTCAGACCCTCAGCCATACTGATAGACAATGGCCATGCAAGGGGCAGAAACCACTGTATGACTAATAGTCATGACTAACAGTCATTCAGCAGTTCCTGCTCCATGCACAGCCATTGACTTATTGTCCATCGATTTGGTTGAAGTTCAGCAAATGATCATGTAATGATCTAAGCCAGTCAGCTATTAATAAACACGACCTGCGGTCTAGACAGTTTTATAATTAATTTCAAGTCATAAATCTTTGTCAATTAAATACTTAAAATGATTTTAATAACGTATAATCAACAATTAGGAATTTGAGTAAGAACTGATTAATGTATGCTTCTTTATTTAGTTGTCCTTTGACCATTCAACACAATAGTATAGCACTTGTCAGGTACATTACAGATATTGATGCATGCTTGACAGTGTATGGTACCAATATGTTCCAAAAAGTCACTCACAAAAATATGATTTTTCAGGGGGTCATATCTCGAGTTCTGTTGATCATAGAGAGAAAGGGGCAATTATTTTGGATAGCCCTTGACCTAGAGAACATCTGTATACCTATCAGCAGGACGAGCATACTGTAGGTGTTCTGCACTACAGGGCTAAAATTTAAACATTTCATAATTCCTCCAGCCCAGGCAAGGTGAACAAATCGGTTGGTTCTTTTGCATTAGGTTTGGGCGAGGGTGGGCCTTAGGTGGCTTACTAAAGAATTATCTGTTCGTGGGTGGTTCCTAAATAACAAAAAGAATGACGGTTTTTAGCCATTTATGTATTGTGGTCCAAAATTATCTAAATAACTAACCATAGCAAATGGCTCAAATGTTAACTGTATGTTGTATGTTAGCCATTTATGTTTTGGTGTCCCAAATTATCTAAAAAACTAACCATAGCAAATGGCTCAAATGTTAACTGTACAGGCGGCCGTTGTGGCCGAGCGGTTCTAGGCGCCCAGTCCAAACCGCGCGACTGCTATGGTCGCAGGTTCGAATCCTGCCTTGGACATGGATGTGTGTGATGTCCTTAGGTTAGTTAGGTTTAAGTAGTTCTAAGTTCTAGGGGACTGATGACCACAGCTGTTAAGTCCCATGGTGCTCAGAGCCATTTTTCGTTAACTGTATGTTGCTTTGACATTTATGTAGAAAAGCCATTTTCCAGTTTTCTAAAATCTTTATCCATTATCCAGATAAACTAGAAAAACCATGATTTTTGGGGACCTAAAGTACCATTAGTGGGGATGGACACTTCTATGTCTTCTGTTTACGGCAAGGTATCAAAATTTTTACTATGTGTTCTTAAGATGATGTTCTCAGGGAACCTTGAACTTTTGTTTATATCGTTATCCATGTCTAAGACCAGTGGTTCAAAGTTATGATACATATGCACGTAAAATATGCACATAATGAAGTATAAATGTTGTTTTAACTGATAAAGTGAACACACAGCAAAGGTTCTGGAGTCATCGCAATGGTTCTGAGGTCACCAAATTATATTTTCAGTTAACATATTTTTGCCAATAAAACTTTATGGTTATAAATGTTGTTTTAACTGATATAGTGAACGCACAGCAAAGGTTCTGGAGTCATCACAATGGATCTGAGATCACTAAATTATATTTTCAGTTAACATATTTTTGCCAATAAAACTTTATGACACACTGTCTCTGTATAATGGGTACTTAACGCCTTGACCTGGAAATTATTCGATGATGTCACCTGGAGGAGTAAGCTCCTTACAGAAAACTTTTTTGTCATACGAAATTCTCTGTACTCGCAAATAAAATACCGCATTTTTTGTATACTGTAGGTGTAGACTAAAAATGTAGTTATTTTTATGTAAACTAGTGTAAAGTGAACTTGCATGCTCCCTTTAAACTAGAGGAAGCCTCTGTTTTGTAATGAGGTCAATTTATAATGTACATTTTGAGTACTGCTTTAAAACTTTTGTATTTATTCCTTAGGTGGAAGTTTTAAAATTTTCGAATTTAATGTAGGACTCAATTTTTTGCATTTCGGTGAACAGTGATTCCCATGTGTATGAAAAGAACGCCTATTCTGCAGTTTGTGTTAACATTATATTATGGTTACATATTTGTTGTTTGCATATTTACTGACTGATTTTTATTTTAACCTGTTAAATTACATACAATATAAAAGTTCTACTGTAATGTAAGACAAGTCAAAGAATATGACATTACATGTTCAAAAAGAAAACATAACTAACAGTACTGTAAACATACAAAGACAAGATATATCTACATTATTACATACAGGGTTTCAAGAAAAATACAATACCGAAGACAATATGCATACAAGATGTAAAATATTGCATATGCTAGCACACAAAAAAGTAATAGCTGTAGAAATTTATTTAAATTATATATATATATTAATGTTTATGAGGAATTGTTTAAGTTGGCTCTTAAATACATAACAGTTATCAATGTCCTTTTTTATATTCATCAGGAGCTTATTGTAGATTGCGAATCCAGACTGAATAACTGCGTTTTGTACTAAGCTGAGAGTTTTTGATTCTTTGTGAAGGCTTTGCTTCTGCCTTGTTTCATGATTGTGAATATCACAGCTTGTTTGGAAAAGTTTTTGGTTGTTGATTACAAATATCAACAGCAAGTAGATGTACTGACTTGTGAGTATCAATATCTCAAGAGTCTTCAAGGATCTTGAATAAGTGCCAACAGGATGTCCAGTTTGTAACACTAGATAAAACTCACAGCTCCTTTTTGTAATTCAAAAACGTTTTCCAATTTTGCAGCATTTCCCCAGAATATTATATCATAGAGATCAGAAAGTGCGAATATGTGAAATAGAACAACATGAATATTCTCCTGTCAATATAGGGTGATATGTGCATATCACACCCACGATCAAGAAATTTGCATCATCATCAGACGATACTATATTTACATTGTTTACCCCTGCTGGTAGGTCATTAATGTCCTCTAATAATTTCATTGTTCCAAGGATTGATTCTTGGAGATCACCATACTAAATAGTTTCCCAATTTGATTTGATTTCTTCAACTGCATCCCTAAGGGCAAAACGTTGTTTCCTGTTATGTAAGTAGTATGTTAACCAAGCTAGTGGTTGGCCTTTAATGCAATAGTGTGGGAATTTTTCTTTACAAATATGTTGCGTTTTACATGGTAAAAATCTTTAGCGAGATCACAGGAAATGCCTACAAGCTATCTTGTACTTTTAAATTCATCTGGAATTCGTTTTGTGAGACTGAATACTGCTCCCTCTGAAGATAACCTTTTGCAAAAGCCAAACTAGGATGGTGTCAGTCAGCCATTTTGTATTAGGTGTTTATATAGCCTGTTGTACACTACCGTCTTAATTATGTTTGAAAGAACTGGAAACAGAGAGATAGGCCAATAGTTGGATATTACATATCTCGCACCACCTTTGTGTATCTGCAGTTTTTTTTAATCTGTAAAAAAATACCACAGTTTTTATTGACTGGTTATATAAATAGCACAATATGTCGCTGATTAAGTCACCACATAATTTTAGCGCTCTGCCTGATATTCTGTCATACCCAGTGTAGCTGGTGCTTTATAGGAATATGATGATTTTTACAATTTCATTTGGTGTTGTGAATTTGAAGTGCAGTATCGTCGTTGGCGTATGTTTGGTAAGATTTAGTAGATTTATGGCTTCTGAGAGAAGTTGATTATTATGTGTTCCCATGTTTTCCTCTACAGAGAGGTAAAATTTATTGAATACAGAGGATAGTCTTCTCAGATTATTGTAGTATTCCCCATTTTTTCAATAAACTGTGCTACATCTGATTGTTCTAATATTTTGTCACTGTTTGTTGCAAATTTCATGGTTTTCCATATGGCCTTCGTTTCATTGTTTGATCTTTTAATTTGATGCACCAGATGCATGTTTTAGCGTTCTGATGACATAGTTTAAGATTTTACAATATCTCCTATAGCGTATTTTCACTGCCTTGTATATAATATTCCTCTGTTCTAGGTAGTTTCCTCTTTAGTGTACATGATATTCTAATGCCAGATATCATCCAGTCTTTCCACCAACTTACATTTGATTTAGTTTTGATTTACCTTTGGTAAAAACTGTATTTGAGAAATAGATTTAAAAAAGAGTTAAGTTTCTTATCTACGCTGTCTTCATGGTGCACATCTTTCCATAATACTTGTCGCAGACTATTTCTAAATCCATCAGTGGAATCCTTGTTTATTATTCTAATATGCGTAATTTGAGAGTGTACATTAACTGTTTTCCTGTTGCCAAGTTTTAGGATTACCATTTGCCCATCATGATTGGATACGACATTTACCACAGCCTGTATTTTAACATCATACTATTGTGTGGGACCCAAGAAAACATTGTCAATAGCAGTCTTGTTGCAGTCATCTACACTAGTTGAGAATATGATAATTAGATGTATGTTGAAGCAAACATCAGTGTTTGTAGTTGTCTATGATTGTTATTGGGCAGTGGAAAGTCATTGTTACATACCCCACATGAAATAATTTTACTGTTGCTCTTGAAAAGTTTTATAAGGAGTGTTTCTAGCTGAGAAAGGAACATTGGGATATTTCCTACCAATCCCCTGTAGATTAGCTATAATTATGACAGACTGCTTTTCTAGTTATAGTTTGACCACATAGCATACAAAATCTTGTTCAGTGCGATAATGACTTAAATGTACTGCCTGTGACCTAAAAGTGTTATGAACACAAATTGCAACTCTTCTTTTCCTGAAGTTGGTTCTACAGTACTTAGATCTAATTTTATAATTTTATAGTTTTATCTGCTCTATGCTTTTAGTTTTATCTGCTCTTATGCTTTTATAATCAAAGTAGATGAATAGTTGTTCCTTCTAATGATGTTGTATCTTGAATTGAAAGCACTGGTCTTCATTTTTATTTAGTAGACTTCTTGTAATCTGATGGAACATTTTTGAGCAATGATGATTATCAGAGACCTAATTTCTAATTTTGCTGTCTGTCACATTATTGCCAATTAGCACTGCTTTTACATTGTGTCTTTATTTTGTCTTTATCTTAAAAAGATCTACAATGAATGGTAGAAAGCATTGGGTTTGGGTGGATGCTGTCTTCCTTGCATCTAATGCTATTGGTGACAATATATGGACTAAGCTTCTTTCCTGCTCTATTTAAATGTAAGCCATGATGTGTGTGATGATGCTGACTTATTGGCATTGCATCACTCATTTCAGTGTGTGACCGGGCTGGTTGCCACAATGCCCTGCTGAGCTTTTCATTGACATGTTTCATTGAAAGTTTCATCCATGGCCTATCAATCCACTGGACAAGTGAAACTACCTCCACATTGCTGTTTGTTATTTTTCAGCATTGTTGGGGATATCTTCCTCAACTCTGTAGTTGTGGTTGTAACCTAAGCTATCCCAGCACCACCTATTATCATTATATGGTCTTGTTTATCAAGATCCTTCCTCAAGGAGGCAACATCACATGTAACATTGCTGAGTCCAGCATTTGGCTTAATTGTACCAGTAACTTGATAGTTTTTACCCATAGAGTCCTGCAATAATTGTGAAATGCCTCGATCATGAATAATTCCTAGTACAAAAAACACTTTGGTTTTATTAACTGTGTTCTTGCCCTACAATTTGTTGACAAGTTTATCAGCCTGCATCAAATCGTCCTGAATATTCCGTGTAGGCGTATATTCCCAAAGCAATATTCTGACTCGATGCACTGTCCACTTTCTCCTTCTGTACACTTTGTGCATTACACATCGCATCCAATTTCACTTCACTACCTTCTTGTAACTTAGATATAACTTTATGTTTTTGATTGCTGACCTCTGTTATTAACACTATAATGATCTCATTTGGGCAACCTTTATTTGTCAGGTTTTCGCCTAAGCTGTCATCACATTTCGCTTACACTCAGCTGTTCTTGTCAGAGTCACGTAGCTACTGTGGTAAGTTATCTTGCATTTGGAGCAGTTAATACTCTTTGCCGCATATTTTTACATGAATAAAAATTTTCTCATGCATCTTTGTATCAAAGTATATAAAACTGTTGAAGTACAGGGTGATTATAATAAAACTTTCGCTACTTGAGCCCATGAATGGGTACCCAACATTACAGGGATGATGTTCAGATTGTGCATTGTAGGATTTGAGTTACTAGTAATGGTAGTTTCCTGACTTAATGTTAGGTACCAGTAAAATTACGATGACACAGCGCTGAAGCACAAGCATCAGTGCACACTATAGTTGCAGATAGTGCACATGGGTCTGGTCAAGGTGAGCAGAGCTTTTCTCATAAACTTGTTTTATCAAAAAATCAATAGTAATGCTGCTGCTCTTTGCCTGTATCAGTGCATTAAAGGAATATGGAGAGACCCTCTTCCCAAACAGAGGCTGAACATGATTGAGGAGTTCAAATTAACTGGTGATTTGGGAATTGATCCTGCAAGAGACTGGCGGTCTATTGCACCATGAACTGTTGAAGAAGTTACTGTTGCCATGACAGAATGCTGGAAACAATGAGTGCACGAGCTGTGTCACGAGGGAGGTATCCAACATCCCACCTGAGATGTTTAGGTCAGCAATAGATTCAGATGGTCGACACATTGAGGAACGTTTGTAACCTAAAACGTAAACATGGTTCAAAATAAACAAATTTTACTGCCTTATTTCGAAATTAAAATACGTTTTATTTCTCTTATACATTCCTCATAAATGTTTCCACGAAGTTTCATTGTCCTACAATCACTCGTTTTTCATTGGAGCCCTCTTAAGTAGCGAAAGTTTAATTATAACCACCCTGTATGTTCATAAACTGTCAAAACTATGCTGACATCTAGAATTAGTTTTGTATAAGCAGAGCAGCCTACTGTAACAGGGGAAAATAGGCAATCAGCATAACAATGGTGGATATGTTCCTCTTTAATAGACTCTGAGAGAGAAGTGGGGAACCAGCTGTCTAAATCCTCATTTCACCTTCTGCACCAAAAATTTTGGCATGTGAACATATTTGCCTTCTTCTTCCCAAAAGAGAGTACCACAGAAGCAGTCAGGGGAGACAGTACCAGTGAAGGAGAAAGTGAGAGAAAACAGTGCCAGAGGGAGAGAAAGTGGAAGGAGACAGTGATGGTGGGAGAGAGAATGTGGCAGTGAAAGAGATAGAGAGATGGATGAAGACAATAGCAGTTGGAGTCAAAGAGAGAGGAGACAATAATGAGCCAGCCGCGGTGCTCTCGCGGTTCTAGGCGCGCAGTCGAGAACCGCGCGACTGCTACGGTCGCAGGTTCGAATCCTGCCTCGGGCATGGATGTGTGTGATGTCCTTAGGTTAGTTAGGTTTAAGTAGTTCTAAGTTCTAGGGGACTGATGACCACTGCTGTTAAGTCCATAGTGCTCAGAGCCATTTCAACCATTTTTTGACAATAATGATGGTCAGTTAGACACAGTGGCAAAAAAAGAGAATATCCATGTGTTAAAGTTTCCCAATCTAGATGTCAAACCTATGAGCAAACCCTCCCCAATTACAAGTGTAGAAAGGTGACATTGGACGTTGAAGAGGAAGACAGCAGTTTGTAAGAGACAAAGGAAGAGACAGTGGTAATGGGAGAGAGAAAAAAAAGAATGGGACAGATAGATAGGGCCAGTGGTAGTGAAGGAGACAGTAGTAAGGAAGAGCAAGGGAAAGGGATGCAGACAGTGATAGTGCAGGAGACAGACAGGAAAAAGTGCCTATGGGAGGCAGTTGGAGAGGGACATACATAGATAGTGAGTATGAAGATGTAACTACAAAGAAAGACTTGACAAAAGGATTTAGAATGTTCTGTGTTAAAAGAGTGTGAATATGTTGCCATGCAAAAATTCTTGGTGAGGAAGGTGGAATGAGTATTGAGGCTGCTGGTTAACCACATTTCTGTCAGAGTCTTTTAAAGAGGAACATATTCACCTTTTTTGTACTCTGACAGAAGTATTTTTCCGCTGGTAGATATATACTTTGAAACTGTTCATTCACAATCCTGAAAAGTAAATGTCAGCCTACTTATGTCCAAGTTTTCAGGATATGAAGGCAGTTTCGACATTTACAGAGTATAAAGTTGCAACTTACCTTGCACCTGACAAATGGTTCTTTATATACATTGCTGTAAGTGTCTTTGAACACTTCGAAATTGATATAGCAAGAAAGAAACTACTGTAATATTTTGTGAATGTATCTATATTTCTACTTACATATGTTTTTGTTGACACTAAACGAGGAAATAACTGATTTTTACTGGCAGTACACACACAAAACTTATAGTACTAAAGACAGCAAAGAATAGAAAGTTTCACTAACCTATCTATATGGGTGTAAAATACAAGAGGAATTTATTTACAAAACATTTGGTGTTGTCAGTCAATTATGAAACCAGGAAATCCGCAGATATTTTAACAATTCTGTGAAAAATTTCCTGAGTTGTAAACCATTTTATATACAGCGTGTCCCAGAAGAAATGGTCAATAATTATGGATATGACAGGAACGATTATTGGAAGCAAAAATAGGATTAGTAAACATGGCCTCTAAAATGAGTACCATAAGAGTTATGGCACTTGTTCATCTCTGATGCTGTGAAACAAACCTCTTATACTGCAAGGTCTTTGCTTTCCGTATTTTGTGAGGAAGTACTATGGAATAAAACTAACAAAAATTGTTTAGTATGCATGGGTACTAAAAGAGCTATGATCACTTGCTCAGTAGAAGATACGTGTTTCACAGTAGCAAAGATGAACAAGTACTCATAGCTCTCAAAGTATACACTTTAGAACCCACTTTTACTAAACATTTATTTCTTATTCTGGTCTGTTGCAGCCCTGCTGAGAAATGCATGAATGCCAGAGCTGTAGTTACAACCAGCACAAGCAAGCAGAGCTCGGAATTCGCCAGCTTCCCAGTAGATTTATCAATAGGCTAAATTTTAGCAATGGTGTGACATGCACAGGCACACACAAGACAAAGAGAGGCCAGTGCAAACTGAGCAGTGAAACAGTGTAAATCCTTCTCCAGGAGTCTGATTCTGCGTACTCTGAGTCACATGAGTTGAGCTCCTCGCAATGCACACAGGATTATTTAGTCAGCACTGTCTTTTCATCTGTCTCATTTCATCACAATTGCAAAGTCACAGTGCCATGTGCCACGTCATCAGCCAATCCCCAGGCAGGCTGTGGTCATCTCCTCCTACCTCACCAGCAGCTTGTCTGTCACAGCTCCTGGACACGTGTTCGCATCCCTGTGCCTCCGCCATGTGGGTATTCAGGCTGGATTAACTGATGTCCCGAATTCTGTGTCTGTGTTCACATTGAACTCCAGACTCCGCCCGTCGCATCACTGGGCTAGTCCATCACAGTTTCAGGATCCACGTTTGAGTTGCACTGATACCATGCTCCCCTGAGTTAAGATTCTTTGTGCAGTTCCCCTGCCTCCGTTTTGCTCAAGCATCGAGACTGGATCGACTGCCATGGCATGCTTCCATGTTGGACTGAATCAGTGAACTATGAACTCAGCAACACATTACATTGCGTTAACTGTGCAACTCGTAAATGCTTTTTTCTTTATATTAACTAGCAACGAGACTTTGCTTGCATGTTAGTATCCTCCAAGATAATCTGCATGTGGCTGTGGATTGTGCACAGCCTGCCACTGCAGTCATTAGCCGGCTGTACACAGACATGCCCACCTTGTGTTCTGCCAGCCTATGCAGTGGTGTCACTGGTTGCCTCCCATTCATCATGGACCTGCACGTCGTCATTGCATTTGCGCGAGCTCTGAACATGCTGGCCACAAGCTGGTTGCCGGAACCTTCTCACAGCTCCCGAGCTCTGCTTACCGAGAGTGAACTGTGTGGCAGCTACTCTGAGAAATGCGTGAATACCAGAGCTTTAGTTAGAGCCAGCACTAGCTAACAATGCCCGATATTCGCCAGCAGGCCTGTAGGTGTACAGTTAGGCCAAATTTTGGCAACTGTGCACAAAGAGAAAGAGGGACTGTTGTGAGGTGAACACTGGAACGGTGTAAACGCTTCTCCAGGAATCTGATTCTGTTTGCCACGAGCCACATGGGTTGAGATTAATGTGAGCTCCCCATTACACATACGGGATTGTTTAATCTGTGGCGTCCATTCGTCCATCTCGCTTCATCATGACCCCGAAGTACACGGCGACCTGTAGGTCGGGAAGACTGTTATAGGGTTCGTCCGTTCACGCACCCATCGTATTCCCATGGTTATGCGATCGGGCAATGTGATCAATCACTGAGGAGTCTACATCCTCCACAAATAGTATTTGAGTGGAATTATGTTGCAATGCCTGTTACTGTGGCCACGAGATCGCGAGAAGACAGACTTCCGCTATCAGAAAATATTGTTAGTGATTATGAAATGTATCATTGTACAGAGAAGTTTTTTGTAAACAGGATTTTGACTATTTTCTGGAAATTGTCTTAAATGATTAATTATGTCATTTTATGCTCCTAACATGCTTCTTTTCCTCTTGAATTTCAGCATTCCTTTATAAAAACGGAAATGAAATTCAAATAATTTGAACGCTCACTCCATTCGAGTCATGTGATACCATACTGTACAAACACATCTATTAAAAATCCTGAAAAGTTGTTTTTGAGTGTTCCAGGGAATGAGAAGATGAGTAAAATGTGGTTGCACTGTACTGGCAAATTATCACCATGTCGTTGACGCACAAGTTCAATAAGTTGGTTAAAAATGTGTTACTGTGAAAGTTAACATTATCCGATCTCCGGGATACGTTCTCCCACTGTTGCAATGAAGGATAACGTCATTCAACTAAATTATACTGCTACTGCCAATTGTCTTTTTAGCTAACCTCCCATCAATTGTTCAGTTGCTCAGTTATTTGAGCGATAAACCCTCGAATTTTATAATATGTCCATCGATCACTGGTTCGACTCTAACTGGAATGAGCATTTCAACTTATTTGTAAAATGACTCGACAGTTCTCTCATATGAAAAACAGATCACAGGTGCAAAACTTCACTACGACGATTAAAAACTGAAGGTTATTGTATTTTCCTTGCTATTTACTTGCACTTACATTTGCAGTCACTGTTCACACACGTCATTTCCAAAGAGAGATTTTCTAGTTAACGTTACCACACACTTTTTACTTGATTAGAAACAATGTTTTTATCTTAGTACAGTCTAGCTAGGGTCCTTATTGTCTAAACTTCAGCAGTTTCATCAGCTTACATAAAGATGAAGTAAGTCTACTTCAGATGCTAATAATAGTTTACACTCACAAGCATCATAGCCCTTATGTTTGTGTCACCTGCATGTTGTACACTCTTTATATCTCTCCATATAACCTCTTTGTCCTACACCTCATTGTACTGTGGACACGTGGTGCTGTCGTCACTACTAGCAATGCTTTCCAAAAATTGAATTGTATGTTTGCAAGATAAATACGTTTATCCTCTGTTGTCTGCTTCCGCATGACATTATTGAATGAAAATATGTGAGATATGTCAAATTACTGGTTTGTCTCTCCTCAAGATTTGCAATGGTTGTAAGTGCGAATGCAGCTGAACTAAGGTGTTTTGGGAGTTCCAAAATCTGTTTTTTTTTCAATTTGAGTTCTCATGAATATACATACCTAAGAATTATGAAGTTTTCATCCCGTTTATTATTTCCTAATCATATATTACACTTATCATTGGTGTAGTACTCCTATATGTGCAGAACTCAATATGACGTGATTTTCAAATTGAGGATGAGACCAATCACAGGAAACCATTCAATGACACTTGTAACAACGCTGTTTACAATTTCTTCTGTTTCCGTATATCTGCTTAGATTGATTACAGTACTAGCGTTACATGCAAAAAGAACCAATTCTGTTTGTTGTATATTTACATATATGAGGAACAATAGTAGGCCTAAGTCTGAGCCTTGGGAAACCCATATGTGATTTCTCCCCAGTCAGAATAAAGTCCCTGGAATACATCATTTTAATTATTAAGTACAACTGCTGGCATTCTTTTGGTTAGATATGACATTATCCACTGGTTACCTATGCCATCAGTCCAATAAAACTTCATTTGATCTGGGAGAATACAATGATTTACACTGTAAATTTGCTAAGATAGGTAATAGGAAATACCAACTGGTGCTATTTTATTATTTAATGCTTGTAAAATTTGGCGAGTGTACATGTAAATGGCATTCACAGTAAAGCAACTTCTCTGAAATTTTTATTTGCTGATAATATTGTTGCTCAAATGGGACACTATTCTAGAATATATCGCCTTCATAAAAATTTTGGAAAAAGGTATCAGCAGCGAAAAGGATCCATAGTTATTGACATCACTCCCATCACCTTTCATAAGAAGGGGTTTGACAGCGGCAGTTTTCAGTTTCATATATATATATATATATATATATATATATATATTACTAACTAATTATCTATCCCAGAGGCAGGAGGATGGATGATTTTACATTTGAAATCTTTATGCACTGTTCAAATCTCTCAGTTGCGAATACTTCGATCCTCTAATATTTTGATGAAATAAATTTTCCTGTGCATTCTTAAGCATATTGAGGGATTGTTCTGTTATTTTGACTTCATTCATAACAGCGTCCCTGAATCCTGTTTGTAACCTAAAAGAGGTACCTTACGACAGTAGAGGGACAGTCAAAGAGCTAGCCCTAAAGGCCGACTCAGCATCTGTCCCAAGTTTCTCAGTGGTGTCGTATTACAGTTTTGCATGTCATATTAAAGGCCAATATCTTTATGTGGCAAGGTCACCCAAAGGAGGCATAAGAGGGGAGGGAGGGGGAGGTCATCCTATGTGATAAGACACAAAGGAATTACAGACATTGGCTGCAAGTGGACATTGATTGAAATGAATGCGGAAAGTTGAAAATTTGTGCTGGACATGTTCAAAAGAACAGATCCCCATATGTATGCCCGGTGTGAACTGAGCTCTCTCCCACCCCTCTCCCCATCCCATTTGTTCTTGCAGGATAAGAGTAATTTGAGACTGTGTTCTGTCGTGAGAGCACCAATTGATTAATTTTTCTAATAAATTATTACTTAAAAATTATTTAATCGATGGGAGAGAGACATCATGACATCAGCGATGCCAGTGTTGATATAGATGTCGTACCTATGCTATGTATTAATGGTGCATGTATTTGCAATGATGTCCATGGTAAATTAAACTTGGACACACTTTTAATTACTTTGGCACTATCATGAGGCAGTACGGAAAAGAGGTGCTGGTATTAATGCTTATGTCATTGTCCCTCCTAGCCAGAATGTTGTATGAAATGGTGTGTCTCACGTCACGATTGTGTGACCTTGCTGCACACGCACACACACACACACACACACACACACATTGTGATTTTTTTTTGCAAGCCTAGTGTCAGACGATTTTTGCAAACATGTATCCAGACTATGACCTCGGTCTCTGACAGCAGTCATACTCAGAGAGAGAGAGAGAGAGAGAGAGAGAGAGAGAGAGAGAGAGAGAGAGTCTTTTTGTAGGCATTCCCTCACGTTATTGGCACACAGTTTTGCGAACTCATCAAGATGCTGCCCTTGGTGTCACGCACTGCCGAACATGATTAAATTTTCTTGCATTTTTAAGTACATTGTCTGGAACCCACGGAACATAATGAACTGTATTTGCATTACCGGCTAGTCCGACCATTACCTGAAGTAGAACATGAATAATTATGTATTAGAACCTACCCCTATTTCCCAGTGTCCACATAACTGAGATGCATTGTGAATGCCCTGACGTGAGGTGGGGATAGGATTACAAGACTAAGTGACGAAGAAAGAAATTATTTTCCACCGAAATACATATTATTCACAGCTACTCATAAATGATCGACCCTGTCACACGAGAACTTCCAGGTCATTACAAATAATTCTGTTTAGAAGCACATCACGAGTTGCATCCTATGCTTTTATTTAAAATTCCACAACATAGTGACACTGAAGTAATATCATCGCTGGATGAGTGGTATCACCCATGTGCTGTTACAGTAGAGATTCTACAGAAAGACTCTCTCCCATGTACCATTAAACTGTTTAACGAGAGAAAGTGTACTTACAGGAGCACACATTAAGAATTTTGTGTACTTCAGTCCTGCAATTCAACGTGCTCTAGACTACCAACGAAGCTGGCAGGTACATACATCTATCGATAATACAAGAGAATATGGAGTAAACTGCTGAATATGATGTGCAAAAGCCATCAGAAGAAATCATCTCTCATCTCTACGATTTATGTTGCACAACGATGCAAGAAAAAGAGGAATTAAATGTAAGTGTAGAATTATGATCTCACTTAAGTGCCTTCATATACTCTGTTATATGTAGAAGTTTATAAACAAAAAAAGAAGTGGAGCTAAAAAGCCCACTGCATACTAACGAAATTGCATAGTTGTTGACATGACTGAGTGGATAAAGCAACCCCAACACAAGAGCCTTGTAGTAACTGACTAGTCCTGCAATGATACTAGATACCAGGAGAAGACAAGGAATGGCTCACTGATGTCCAATAATGCATGTTCTTTAATTGTTAGGCCTGGTGACTGTGGTAAGGCGATTCGCGTTTTATCATCGTTAACACACTCTGAGGGAATTCGCTTCAAGCATGTATATATATTTTCAAAAACTCTTTTTCAATTCAAATACCATATCACACTGTAATGAGAACAATCTCTTTCAGAAATATTTAAACTAGTAATTGAAAGTCTGAAAAGGCTCTCACCAACTATGAATTGAAGCAGAAGAACAGGAGAAGAAGAAGAAGAAGAAGAAGACACTATTACTGATTACATGTGAACACAAGGATAGAGAGTTAGACACCATATTTGGGGCTCAGCAACTATGGGCCATATATGTTATGCATCTACCCTATACATTTAACTAAGGATGCAGTACAGAATTGGAATACTAAATTTGAGAGCACCAGGTTTATTAAAGCTAACATTCTTCAAAATTCCTGACTATTATCTACCGAAAGAGAAGGAAGCATATGCTGAAATATTACATGTGACTAATGCACATACGACAGACAATGACCCCAAAGGACAAATAAAATGCGTAAAAGTTTAAAAAATACAATAATATAATTAAAACTGCTTCAAAAGGTATGTATAGTGCAAGTGAAGGTATTGACACTCAACATAAAAGACTGAATACTATACCTCTGGTGTACATATACTACTACAATGACCCGAATCAAATCGTAGAACTTCTGTGTGTACCTATAGCATCGGCTGCTACAAAGAATACAGCACATACAAACGAAATCATATCAATAATTTCAAAGCCGAGAAAGATGGATCATCTAGTGATTCTGCAGACTGCCATTCATAAGCTTCACAAGCTTGCATGTAAATCATTCTTCCTCAAATGCGTTACATTATGAAGTTTAGATTATTTATGGCAGGCTGATCTCGTTGATATGAACCAATATTCACGTTCGAATAAAGGCTTCAAACATATTTTAATGGCTACATATACGTGTTCATAATTCGCCTGGGCCCTACCTGTGAGGACAAAGACAGGGAAGGAGACTACACAGTTGTTTTGAGGAATTACTGCAGACAGGGACGAATCGATATCTAAATAATCTTCAAACCGACCAAGAACATGAATTTTACAATGGACCTTTCAAGTCAGTTATGAAACGAACCGGGATGTACCACTGCTCAGCATAATCTCACATGAAAACGAGTGTTGTGGAACGATTGAATAGTTGGATGAGATTTAATCTTCAATAACCATGCAATAATTGAGTGGTGTAATCGAATTAGACACAATATGACTAGGATGAGTCCTGTTGATGTACACGATAAAGAGCTTCTAAATACAGCATACAGTCGTATTAAGATGTTAGATCAATGCAAGCAGGAATTTAATGTGTGTGCTTTGATGCGTATTCTGAAATACAAAACTGCATTTGAGAAACCTTAACTACTGAAGTGGTGAACAGAAATAATCACAGTTTCCAAAGTGGAGCACACAAACCCTAGGACTTATATCTTAAAGGACGACGATGGTGAAGAAATTACTGGAAGTTTTTTCACAGGGGAATTACAAGAAAGCTCTGAACCACGTGTGTTTCTCATAGAATGTGTTATAAGACCTCGAGTGAACAAGGGTTTAGCGAAGTGGCTCGACTTTCCATCAAAGCATAGCAACTGGGCCGACGTTCAGGATTTGGTATATAAACAGAACACATAAACCATACAATAACTTGATGTGAGTGCTAGGAAGCACATCAGATGTGGTGGCGCTATTCTCGATAAGTTACTACCCTCATTCCATTTCATCCACAGCATCCTTACAACACAGCAGTCTGTTAGCAATATTCTACACCCTGTTTCCTTGGCCTTCATGGCAAGACGTCCTGTGCTTATTCTTCAGCAAGACAATGCCCGCCAACACAGGGCGAGAGTTTCTTCTGCTTGTCTTCATGCTTTTCAAACCCGGCCTTGGCCAGCAACATTACTGGACCTCTCCCCAACTGAGAACGTTTGGATTATTATGGGCAGGGCCCTCCAATTATCTCAGGATTTAGACGATCTAACACTCCAATTGGACAGAATTAGGTATGATATCCCTCAGGAGGACATTGAAGAACTCTGTTAATCAATACTAACTTGAATAACTGCTTCATAAGGGCCAAACGTGGACCAGTGAGTTATTGACTTCCTCGATTTGTGAATCTCTTTCTCTTAAATAAATCATCCAGTTTTTCTGAAATTTTTATCATTTGTTTGTCTGTACAAGCATATCGCATCTACTGATTTCTGTGTTGTTCAGATAATTCCTTTGTGGTGAGTCATTTTTTGTCGTTGTTTTTTTTTGTTTTGTTTCAGAATGTGTTACTGTACTGTAGCATTGCTTAAAGGTTCGAAGTTCCATCGAACAATGTTGCTTGGCGGTGACACATGCAAAAGCTACTTTTGTCCTTGACTTTTGCACAGCAGTGTATTAAGAAGAAGGTCCATTAATGTTGAAAAGAAACCAAATGTTCTCTCTCCTAGCATCATTTTTAAACGTTTTTGTGTACTACACAGACAGAATTTTTTCTCCTGTTCTGACTTTTATACTACCAAATAACAGACTTCAGTTGTCACACAGGTAGTCTCATGTAATTTATCATTCCGAAACGACTATATATTATAGCTAGAGGGAAATTTTTTAGAGGCTCAGATTCTATTGTATCCCTTGTCTCTACACACATCAGCTTTCCAAATACAAAGGAAAAGCTGCAAAGACAAAACAGTGTTTCTTCACTCCTATAGGAGTTTCTGGTGGCATACATTGCACCAGTGTATCATTGAAGTACCCAGGTGGTGAAATTGTGGTTTTGTGTGTAGTACTCAATACGAATTTATGTCTTCGCCCATTCTGCAGTGCAGTCCACCTGCCTAGCTGAGTGGTAACGTGCTTTCCTACTATGCAGCAGGCCCGGATTCGATTCCTGGCTGGTTTGGAGATTTTCTCCACCTGTGGAGTGAGTGTTGTGTTGTCATTATTAACTCATCACCAAAGCGCAAGCTGCCAACTGTGGCGTCACATGAAATAAGACTTGCACCTGGAGGCCGAATTTCTCCAGAAGGGGCCTCCCAGCCAACAATGCCACATGATCATTTGTTTCATTCCTGTGGTGCATCTCGATGAGTTTCACAGACTCTGATTTTGAACTGAAACTTGTATGAACAGTAAAATTATGTAATAATAAAATACATTTCCATCTTAGAATAACTCTTAGAGGGATCGCCGTAAGTTACACACAAAGTTTTATTTATTTGTTGATCACTAGATTACCCCACATTCTGGAGATACATTCCTACTTGTGCTCTTATGATCGAGGAACCACTAACAACTTGTAATTCTAATTGTAAGGAATTATTTTAAAATTTACTTTGCTGTCTTGTAGCATACAAGGAACCAGTAACAGAATGTTTACAATATGCACATTTTAGAAATGTCAGTATTGTTAAGTGCAACACATGCAACAAGCAAAATATTTTTGAAATGGCTTTCATGGTTCAAATCTGTTGGTTGCATGGCAGCAGTTAATGACACACTGACTGGCAAAAATAGTGGTAGTATCCCCAATACCACAACATTATGGGCACCAAAGACAGTTATGCCACGAGATAAACAGGAGGGGCAGACACTTTAGCCTTCTTTCCACAGATGCTAGAGATGATAGTGCAACCTAAAGTTAGGTATACAGCAGTTACTGCTCTTCCAACATTCAGTTGAATTGAAACAATCACAAAGATCAACATGGATTTGTCTAATAGCTACAAATCTACCTCAGTACCGTAAAAAGAAGTTCATAGCAAATACTGGTAATTATTTTTCTTCCCCAAATGCATCCAAGTTTTATCACCAAAAACTATCACAGATGATAATAATTTAAAATGCTCAACTGTATAATTGTGTGTACACAGATGATAATAATTTAAAATGCTCAACTGTATAGTTGTGTGTACCAATAAGAGGCCAAATTTTAGAAATTTTGTGTTCTGACTATCACCTATTGCTAGTTTGATTAATTCATCATTGAGTGATGTAAGCACAACATGCTGTCTAGTAATTCATCAGAACTGTCATTCAATAAGTTTTGCTCTTTAGCACTGCTTTTTCAAAAACTCCAAAAGGTTTAAGAGTCCACTAGTGTGTTCTGTGAATAGCACACAACAACATCTTCACCAAACAATTTTACTTCAAAGTCGCTCCATCATTACGTAGAATTACATTAGGTTGGTACATGAGTTATTAGAGTTTTTGTTTTGCATATTGGTTTCCAAGCTGTCATGGATTTATTTATCGAATTTCATTTTTTATTTGTAGTTCACTGTTGCTATTTGAGATTACATATTTTCACTTTATCATGTGTATATAGTGAGTGGAGCTATGGACGTTAGAAAATCGAGTGTCAAATGGAGAAATCGAAACACTTCCGACATATTCTTCTGTTTGGGTTCAGTAGAGAAGTGACAGCGGTCGAGGCAGCCAGAAATATTTGCGCCATTTATGGGGATAACATCACTGGACAGACCATAGCAAGAAAATGGTTTTCTAGTTTTATGGAGAATTGTTTTGACAGGGAAACTTTCGGGGTTTCATGAAGATCGTTTGAACTCATTAATTCACAGTGACTCATGTTGGTGTACTCAAGAACTGTCAAATGTGTGACCATTCCACCATCGTGCGACATTTTTATGCATTGGGGATGCTTGAAAACTTACACTAAGCCAAAATCACAAAAATCAGCAGTTGGCTGTATGTGCATCTCTGCTTGCTCGCCATCAGCTGGCTCGTGAACAAGACCAACTGTTCCTATCCTGTATCATTACTGGTGACGAGAAATAGTATCTTTATGCTAACATAAGGAAAAGAAAACAGAGGCCAAACAAGGCAGCAACTCCCTGTACAAAGACCTCCACACATCTTCAAAAGATAATGTTATGCATCTGATGGAACAGCGATGGTGTAGTGTACTACCAATTGCTTCCCCATGGTGTAACTGCAATGAATGATGCAACACCACGATAATGCCTACCCGCATTTTGCTAGACTGTCAAAAAACACTATACAGGAGTTGGGTTGGGAAGTCATTCCACACACAACTTATTCACCCGATCTTGTGCCCTCAGATTTTTACCTATTCCGCTCATACGGAATAATCTTTGAGAAACTTCTGTTCCGGGTGAAAATACGCTCCAAAGATGGCTCGACGAGTTCTTCACTTTAAAACCACGTGATTTGTGCAGTTGTGGGACTGAAAAGTTACTCCTGTGTTGGAAGACTTATGTAAATAATGAAAGAGAATATATTATTGATGACTAAAGTCTCTGTTATGTGCATCTATTAAACTTACGGAAAAACGCTACAAATTTATGCACCAACCCAATATTTATCAATGGTATACACAGTACAAAGTTGTACATTTCTCCACCAACACATTAATTGCCACAGAAGCTATACCAAGTTGACTACAATGTCGATTTTACTGAGAACTTTATTGTATCTTGTTTTTTACCATCTATTGTACCATATAAAGACAAAAATGTTGTTACAAAAATTTCGAAAAGTGCTTGATGATCTAGTTCAAATTTATGCTATACTCTATTAAAGAGAGAGATGGGCATTAGCTTTATATTTTTTTTAAACAACAATGTACACGATTTCTGTTAAAATTGCCTGTGAGAAAGAATATGCCATGCTGTGAAAATGTGGAGTTTTGTTTCTTTTTCACAGTCAGTTTTAAATATGATAGCAGCTAATTTAAATCATTACACAAGTTGTTTCTCCCATACATACTCTTTATCCTTATATATAATTTCTAAAAATTGTATACATAGCTATGTTGTGCTTTCTTTCTTCCTGACAGTCAGTTTTAACAGAAAACTTGTATTTATCGTTTATGAGCTTATGAGCAGAATACTACTACGGAATCTGAATCGTCCACAACTTTGTAATCCTACCAGTTTGCAGATTAAAAATATGTGATACACTGCCATTTAAGCTGCTATTCCCACAGATCCAGCAGCAGGAGAGGTCTCTTGCACCCAGAATACCAATGATTCCAACCAATTTATCCATCAATTTCAGTTCCTAGTCAACATTTTACTGGCAATTACGATAAAAAAGGTTCAAAGTCACGGACAGGAGAAAATGAAGAATAGGGGGGCAGCGGGGGGGGCGGGGGGGGGGGTGTTGGAGACGGACATAGAGAGGGGGAGGAGGAAGTGTAGAATGAAAGAAGGAAGGACGAAGAGGAGAGAGGTAGGGGAAGGAGGAGATAAGAAAACAGAAGGGAAAGGAGAAAATGGTCAGAGAGAGGGGGGAGAAGAAGATCAGGACTTATATCCAATTCCAATACATATTTAGGAATTGCAAAGCATTGCTGGGTTAGCTAGTATATTATACGAACTGATACTCCATCTACAGACCATTATCAGTTTGCAAGCTGTATTGCCTTTATCTCTTGTACCACACACTTTTGCCTCAACTGTTTTGTTGATCCATGTGCAGTCGCGTGGGCTTTGAAAATCAGGTGTGCATTTTACCAAGTCTTATTCTGAAATTTTGAAATACATGATAGAGTTCTTGCTAGTTAAACAATAAATATCTAGTTAGTTATATAACTGACTCGAAGACAGTGTGTTTCATTCTATGTATATACACATTTAAAACTTGCTAAAATGTTTCTCATTATTTTTTTCACCATATGTGATGATATAAGTTCTTTCGTTTTCCACAACTGACCACAATATCCACTGATCTCACAGTGCCCCCCAAGAATGTATTTCTGACATTCGCGATGCTTTTCACTTTTTTTACAGTAGACATTGCTTCTGATGAGTGTTGTATCAACTGAGGATCATAACTTTCATGCACAAAAATACTTATGAGCACAATCTACATTGCCAACTGTGTAAGTTCTCATACTACATATTGCTGAGCTAACATGTGTAGTCCTCAGTTGAATGGCGATGATTTGTCACTGATTTCAAAATGTCAGATCACACCCATACATTTATTCCTCTTTTATCAATACATCCATATTGTCTCCAAAGTAATGTTAATGTGATCTCCCTCACAACTGACAGCCCACAGTGTGAACAGCTTAAATTAATAATGTAAGTTTTTAGTTAATTACATACTTTGAAATATTGGTAGTCAAATATATTACACTTTAGTGTAAGTACTCAAGTAGTACTTTGTACGAATTATCTCAAGTTCCAATTACACAAACTAATTTAAAGTACCTAGTGAGAGTAGGAATGCTAGAGCGACTCTGGATCAAAATCAGTCATAGTATGTGCATCCGTTTTGTACACAACATCATCTACATTATCGACATCAGCCTTATCAAGGACACCATCAAGTGGCAAGTTGCGCCATCCTCTACCCCTTTCCCCCTCCCCTCTCCAGCCAATCTCTGCATAATATTTCAGTGGGTACGGAAATGAAGCAGCCTGTCACACCATAGTATTTTAGGGTGCATTAAAATGAGGCAACTAATCGCAATGTAGTGCCAGATTACAGAAGTTTCACTTGAATTCCGGAAAATGGCGTCATGATGAATGATATTTTCGTCAAAACTCTCTCTCTCTCTCTCTCTCTCTCTCTCACACACACACACATACATACACACACACACACACACACACACACACACACACACACACAGCTGAAAGTGCAACCACACGCTGGATGGCCTAGAGGGAGAGAAAGAGAAAAGAGAAATACAGAGAGAGTGAGAAAGGCATTGGGGTTTGTGCAAGAGAGATAGGTCCCCATGTTAATGATTAAGGTGTCCGATAACATTCCCAACTAGCTACTACAAGGCAACACATGTCATCTTCACTTATGTCATGTCAAATACCATCTCTCTCTCTCTCTCTCTCTCTCTCTCTCTCTCTCTCTCTCTCTTTCTCTCTTTGTGTATGAGTGTGTGTGTGTGTGTGTGTGCGTGTGTGTGTGTGTGTGTGTGTGTGTGTGTATGTATGTGTGTAACACTTACATGAAGCAAAATCTTCTGTGATCTTGCAAGCTGTAGTTCAGGAGCTATTTGCAGATCGTAGTTGTTTAAAATTAAATTGAGATTCTATATAAAGGGTGTTTCCTATAAAAACCCGCACATCTCATGTACCAGTTAATCATCTCTAGTTGAATTGCTTGTGAAGTGGCAACACTGTCTCTAAAATTGGTTACACTGCATTTTATCAGAAAGCTGAGTTTATCTGTGTGTACGAAATTAAAAACCTATCGTGTGAGTGTGGTGCAAGAGTTGAAATTTGAGGACCAAGAAAAAAGAATTCATTATTGTAACTGGCTGTTAGTGTTAATTACTAATGGCTAATTGCACCCATTGCTTTATGTTGTGTCAAATGAGTCCTAGTTTCATTTGACAGGTTATGTAAACTCCACGAATTACAGATACTGATCGCCAGACAACCCACATATTCTGTGTAGAGAACCTTTCCGCTAATAGAAGATAGGTTTCTCGCCTGTGTTGTGTGGTGTGTTCAAAATTGGCTCCATGTTTTTCATTACACCTTAAACAATGACAGATATCTAGAGATCTTTGACTCTTTCTATGCACTATTAACAGAGTCAAAGAAGCTGTATGCAGTTTTCCAAGAAGATGGAATAACCACTCACACATCCAACCAAAGTATGGCAAATATCAGCGACATGTTCCCTGAAGACAGACTTGTGAGTAGTGGCCTCTGGCACCCTGAGGTCCATGAGCTTAACAGCATGTGATTTTTATTCATGTGACACATTAAAAAGCAAAGTGTATGCTGACAATCCTCTCAGATCAGTCGATCTTAAAGGGAACATTACTAGAGAAATTAACAACATCGCGCCTGCAGAATTACAGCGAGTTGCTGGTAACGTCATCACACGAAGTCAGTGATGCCTGGATGCCCATGGCCACTACTTCCAGCATCTTCTATAAACACATAACTACATGTTTTTTTTAATGTTACTGTTATCTATTCTTTTGTAGTTAGTTAATGTTTACTTGAATCTAGGGCAAGAAGCATACCGGTCTTATGGAGGACACCCTATATGATTAAGCTAGGAACACCATATTTAGTGTGAGGCTTTAATAATACATTACATTCATGGGGTTAGTGTCATAGTGTGTAGTTTTCAATCATTTGTTTTAATAACTAATATTTTGAATTGCATCAAGTTAAGAATATGTCATACACTGTACCTATCATGACACATGTGTGCTCTCTCTCTCTCTCTGTCATTGGTGTACTGCATCAGTAATTACATTCTGATGTAATTACAGATTTTCCAACAATAATATTTGTAAGCACCTAAAATTCTCTCTCTAATGGAATAAAAAAGAAAAATCCCTCAAAAGAAAAAAAAACTCTAGATAAAAAATTTATTATAAAAAATATTATATTATTAAAGTAAATTCTTTGGCGCTTTTCTAATACTTCATTAATCAAGTCTTCGATTTAATCTTCATCCAGATCTTCATGACATCCTCATCTTCTGTAAGATTAACAACTATAAAGAAAGGTCAATCATGAGATAATGTATTTACCTCTCACAAGCTTGATTACAAAAAACTGTGAACCCCTGTAGTGCAATAACCCTTCTCTATCTCCTCCTCATCCTTCTCTCCCTGCTCTTCCTCATCAACAATAAGATTGATAATAGTAAAGACAGAAAAAAATGGGTAATGCATTTCCTACAGAAAAGAGGAGAATAGAAGATTCTGAAATACGATATTCTAAAGGAATAGTGATTAGTTAGGTGGACTGGGTAACTAATGGAAGGGTGCAGCACCGATCGGCAGATAAAAGAACACTATTGCCTAATTAACAAAATCAAGGGATAAAGTAATAGGACGTCAACGAATAGCGAATTTATTAATGGAATGATGTGTGGAGTATAAAAATTGTAGATGGAGACCAATACTTGAATACAGTACGCTGGTACAAATGGACAAAGATTCTTGTAATCATACAGAGTTCACAAGATATGTACTGGATAGACTTGCATCGCAAGCTGCATCAAATGTGTCGCTGGATTGAAGACTGAAACAACAACACTAGCACATCTAAACATAGCAATACTTGAAATAAATTAGCATCCATTGCTGTTAATAATGGAACCTAAGAAGAAATATTGAAACAGTTATCAACATCACAGTTACAGCTTACTCACTGTGATCTTATAAATTTTCCACCTGCTTATACAGTGTGGAGAAAGTATTTCTTGCATCTGTTGCATCTATACACTGCTTTCAGTCACAACAGTGCATTTCGTCCTCGTTTAGAGAGCGATTAGTATTTACGAGAATATGGAATAGGTTCACAGATATGTGAGTGACTCAAAGACTTCTTCAGTAATAGCACCCAGTATGTTACCCTCAACGGAGAATGTTCATCACAGACAAGAGTGTTGTCAGGAGGGCCCCAGGGAACTGTCATAGGACCACTGCTGTTCGCTATGTACGTAAATGATTTCGCAGACAGGGTGGGCAGCAGTCTGCGGTTGTTTGCCGATGCCATACAGTATGGTAAGGCCAGTATTACACTATCATATTTCTTTGTCAAAGTTGATATGTCAAATATTTATGCCAAAGAAATTTGATGGTGTAATAGAGAACTTTGTCAAATCTCGCCTGTCGTCAAATAAATATGATCAAATCTAGAGCCTCACTTCGTCTTCTGTTCACTGCAATGTGAAATGTAACCGCTTTCAGTGCTATTTGACGTCTCTGTAGTGTGTTTGTAAGCATGGCTTCAAAGTTCGTTAGTTTCTTCGACTCTTTTTTTTTAATAAACTTGCTTCGCGTAGGGTGGTGGGAGAGCAATAGGCACAATGTATGCAATTAACTGTGTGTTGATGAGCAGGTGGAATATGCTGCAGGCGACTGTATGTTCACAATCACAGGTACCGCCATCCACCTCCACGTCTGGAAATATCTAGCCAGTTTTTCAGCAAGCCAGAATAGAGGATGTATCACAGTCTAAAATAAAAAATTCTTTCTTAGCTTTCCATTTTACTTTGTCTATTTTTGAACTCTGGACGCCACAAGTTAAAAAGCGCTTCATCTGTTTCGTACTTTGTATTAATTTTGCAGTTGTTAGAACACTACTTCCATTACTTAAGTTATTCAAAATACTTATTCCCCCTTCACAGCTTTATAAATCGCTTCACACAGTTCCGGAATTATTTTGGTTAATGTGCAATGTAATATTCGAGTGCTGTGTTGTAAACTAGAGCCTCTCTCTCATGTATCAAGAAATCGCAGTGTCACAGTGTAACATTCCTCAAGAGAGTATTTTGTTTTGCAATATGAAAAGTCACTTTACAGAGGAAAGACTGAAATACACTCTCATCCATTCGTATATAATTTATATATGAAGAACTGACTTCCTCCACTTGCAACTCTTATAACAAATTTTTCTGAATGCTTTTATTATCTCGACGTAATACCTAGGACTTCATCCAAGTATGCTCCCTTTTTTCTTGACGCAAGTCAGTGTAATACCGCTTTTTAGTGCCATGTCAAAGATCTTTGTCAAAGAAATTTAACGAATATTTAATCGTGTTTCTTTTTCAAAGAAATGTGACAGTGGAATTCCGGTCTATAGTGTCGTAGTTGAGTGACTGTTGGAGGATGCAAAATGACTTAGACCAAATTTCTATTGCAGTGATGAATGGCAGCTTGTTCTAAAGGTAGAAAAATGTTAAGTTGATGCGGATGAGTAGGGAAAACAAATCTTTATTCTTCGGATACAGCATTAGTACTGTCCCGCTTGACACAGCCACGTCTTTCAAACACCTAGGCGTAAAGTTGCAAAGTGATGTGAAATGGAACGAGTATGTGAGGATTGTGGTAGGGAAGTCGAATGGTCTACTTTAGTTTATTAGAAGAATTTTGGGAAAGTGTGACGCTTCTGTAAGGGGAATGCTTACAGGATGCGAGTGCGACCTCTTCTTGAGTACTGCTCGAGTCTTTGGGTTCCGTACCAGGTAGGATTAAAGACAGACATAATAACAAATCAGACACAGGCTGCTAGATTTGTTACTGGTAAGTTCCAACTACACACAAGTGTTACGGAGATGCTTCGGTAATTCAAATTAGAATCCCTGTAGGAAAGGCTACTTTCTTTTCGAGCAAGAATATTGAGATTATTTAGAGAACCGGCATTTGAAGTTGATCGCAGAGTGAGTCTACTGCTGCCAACACATATGTCGTGTAAGGATGATGAATATAAGATTCGAGAAATTATGGCTCATATGGAGGCATATAATGGAAAAGAAATGACTAGTACTAGTACAGGGTACCCTCCACCATCCGTCGTATGGTGGCTCATAGACTATGTATGTAATTGTAGATATAGATGTAGAAAGCGCAGTCACCTACAAGGTACTGTTATTAGCTATTATAATAAAACAATTCATTGTATTACTTACTACAGTTGGTGTAAAGTTGATTTAGACTTGTAGTCTACATTTACAGTTACTTAGTTGGTTTCATATTCCATACATTATTTGCATGATAAATCGTAATGGTGTGGAACGAGTCATTTTAGATTCATGTCGCATCACATTTTGTAAATCTAACTACTTGCAGGTCATTTTCAACGTTTTTTTTTTTGAGGCATGTGAGTTAACAACTCCTACCCATCACCTGTTACACATTACACTAACAGATATTCTTCTATGGAGTAGAAAGACTTTTCAAGGACAAACTTTTTAGTTTTTTGTTCAAATTTTGCTTTGCTGTCTGTCAGACATTTTCTATCACTGATTAAGTGATCAAAAATTTTGGTTGCAGCATTGTGCACCCTTTTTTGTGCCAAAGACAACATTAATGTGTCTTAACAAATGTCAGTTTTTCTTGTCGTATTGTAATTAAGTACATGACTGTTACTTTTGAACTGCAGTGGATTATTTACAAGAAACTTCAAGAGAGATTAAATATATTGTGAAGCAGTAAACAGAATACCTGACTCCTTAAACATATGTCTACAAGATTATCATGGGTGACCACCACATAGGCCTTACAGCGCATTTTTGAGCAACAATGAATTTTTCTTTACCAATGAATTATGCCAGGACATTACTGTGTATCACATTCGTGAATGCAAATATGGAAAACACTTCAGCCCATGATTTGCAATGATTCTAAGTGCAAATGTGTCTGAGCTAAGTTGTTTTAGGAGTTCCCAGTTTTAATTCTGATCAGTATGGACACCTAAGAATTTTAAAATTTCCACTCTTATTGATGTAGAGCCTCAACTTGTGCAGTACTGAATATGTTGAGTCTTTTTAAAATTGAGTGTGAAACCATTTGCAAAAAACCTGTCAATGATACTTTTAAGAATGCTGTTTACCATTTCTTCTGTTGGTGTGTGTATCCTTGTACTGCCTACAGTACTAGTGTCATCTCAAAAAAGATTTAATTCTGGTTGTTGTACTCATGTACTAAAAAGAAGCTCTTTTGTATATAAGAGGACCAATAGCAGACATAATATTGAGACTTGTGGAACACCATACATGAATCTCACCAATCAGAACAATCACCCCTGATTAGACAGGTTGAATTGCTTAGTACAACTTTCTGTGTTCTTTTGGTTAGGTATCTCATTATCCCTTGGTTGGCTTTACCATCAGTCCCATAAAATCTCATTTTATTTAGCTGAATATTGTGATTAACACAGTCAGATGCCTTAGATCGTCGCAAAAAATACCAGTGGGCGCTATTTTCTTATTTATTACTTATAAAATTTAGTGAGTGATTGTGTAAATGACATTTCCAGTAGAGCAACTTCTCTTAAATCCAAACTGTGATTTACTGAGGGTATTATTGTT
Source organism: Schistocerca cancellata (assembly GCF_023864275.1). NCBI lineage: Eukaryota > Metazoa > Arthropoda > Insecta > Orthoptera > Acrididae > Schistocerca > Schistocerca cancellata. The sequence continues at coordinate 148,729,636 of NC_064629.1, forward strand.
GCTCAGGTGGGATACTAATGTAGAATACATCACTTTCTCAAAATTTTTGGAAATTGATGTCAGTGGTGAATGAGGTCAGTAGTTATTCACATCTCTTCTGCCCCCTTTCTTTAAGAATGGCATATTTCAGTCTCTCTGGAAAAATGCCTTGAGTTAGTATAGCATTACACAGAACAAGACCTTACTATATGGGAACAAAGCTTTAGTACTTTGTTGGAAAAACAGCCAAATCCAGATGAGCTTTTATTTTTGAGAGAATGTGTACTTTTTTACAATGGTACAGTTACATAAATGTGAGCAACCCATATGTTTGACGCCAACATGCATTATTCACTCATGGATGGCAGGTGACAGCGCTAATAGTTGAGGATATATAAAGTGTGTTTGGGGGAAGTGGGAAACAGTGCACTCATTGTCATAATGTGGAAACAGAGGAATTTATCTGATGTCCAACAGGGCATATTCAATTTGATTTCTGGCCAAGAATGGAAGCACTTCCAAAACAGCTAAGTTTGTAAATTGTTTGTGTGTCGCCATGGTTGCAGTATACTGTGCATGGCAAAATGGTGCTCTCCAAAACTGTCACTGAGGCAATTCTGGTGCACCACAGGCCGTAGATGACAGAGATGAACGACATCTGCTGCTATGTGTGCATGAGGATAGACGTGCAATTGTTGAGCGACTAGCCACCCAGATAAACCAACAGGCTACCAACAGTGTCTTCTCAACAACCATTCGGTGGAAGACTGTTGCATATGGGCCTCTGCGGCAGGCATAGCAGGCACCTGTCGCATAACATCCACTGACAGCCACCCATCGGCGATGAAGGCTAGAATTTGCACCCCAGTATTGCAATTGGATGTTCACTGGGTGGCAACAAGTGGCCTTTTCGGATTTGTGTTCCATCAGACAGACAGCCATTAGCATTTACCGCCCTGAGTAGTGGAACAACAGGGTTATGGCCCCACACTGCATTGTTGCCAAATTTATTCAAGATGGCAGACCCACGATAGCAGCGATACATATGGCAATGTTGCAATGATGTAATGGTGGGAAGTTCAAATTTTGGCGGGAAAATAGGTCAACTGGGCGATCTCCACTAACCTAACCACCGCCCCTCCACCAGAAAATGGCGGGAAGTTCAAATTTTGGTGGAAAAAAGGTCACTTGGGCGATCTCCACTAACCTAAGTATTCCGACCGCCACCTATTTCTTGGAATTGATGGGAAAAGGACTCACCCTGTGCTGGCTGGAATGGATGTAAGTCTTTATTTTGCATGCAGTCTTTATTTAAACAATTTAAACAAGATGAAGAAATTCTGCTCCAGCTATGTGAGGGAAATGCTGAAACACATCCGATTTACCTCACAAGATCTGAGGAAGGCTGTTTTGAACAACTCATCAATCGGCACTTGTTAAAAAAATGACCAGAAATTTTGAGAGAATTTCAGGCTGAACATAGCGCAGTTTAACTATGTTCTCGATCTCGTCAAAGAAGATATCAGGAAGGTTTCGTCTCCCAGATATCCATACCCTATAACACCAGATGAAAAACTAGCTTTAACATTGAGTTATGTACAATAAAATTTGTTAATGTGTTATTGCTTTATTAATAATGCACACAGTGTAAAAAATGAAAATAGCACAATACAAAAATATGAAATTAACACCTATCGCAACATTAAATGGGTTCGTAAGCTGGCGTTTCTGTCTTTGGGTTTCAGATGGTGTGATGGCAGTGTTACCCACACTTGATGTCGTTGGAGTTGCTGAGTATGAGAAAGTACTCGGAGATGAAAGACATACAGAAAAGTAGTATTCGAATGAACTGCGATTCTCCAAATTAATAAGCATCTGAAAGGATCTCAATTTGGTTTCAGTGATCAAATTATGATTCAATTTTTTTACATTGCGGGCAATACTTTTAAAAAATATATCGATGTCACCAACACGCTTTTCTTTAGCCAGGCTTTTCATTACGGTTTCTCTCTCGGCCCGCCGAGAATTCATCAACTCCGTGATTTTTTCATTTTGTCATGACCTTTTCCTGGGTTGTCTGAACGACGCGATGTCTTCCACGTCTTCAGAAAAAATTTCTTTTTCTGACAAAGTTTGTGATGTCTGGCATACCTCTCTGTTACTTGGTTCACCATCATATTGTGGGCTTGGCACTTCATCTGCCTCAACGTGGGATGTACTTCTGTGAAATATATTACAAAAATACAGGTAATTCAGTGTCAATAATAAAATGAAACAGAATAAAAAATAACGTAAACAGGCAAGTTGTATGGCAACTTACTCTCGCTTGTGATCCATTTTCTTTAAAAATGTTAACACATCAGCCACTGGCCGTTTATTTCCTTTACTGGAAGCAGAACTTCCAGTACTTTTTCCTTTTCTCTGCCTTTTTTGATGTGTGTCTTTTATATTCCTAGATCTTTTTTTGCAGTCTTCAACTATAAAATACAATGCAGTCAAATAATTATGTATGTTAATATTCACTAGATGTAAAAATAATAGTAATTTTTAAAGTTACATAAGTTATATCTATCTTATGTTTATTTTGTTTTTAAGTTTATGGCAACAGAGGAAACATTCAGATCACTGGCATTTACATTTAGAATGTCTCCTTCTTACATCGGTAAAATCACACAATTTGTGCTGTCAGTTCTATGTAAGAAGTTACTGCCAATCCTTTTGCCACCGATGTCATCTGACCAGTTGAAATCAAAATGTAAGGAATTTGAAGAAAAATGGCAATTTCCTAACTGTGTTGGTGCCATCGACAGAAAACATGTGCGAATTTTTTCCCCTGCTCTGTCAGGCTCATTGTATTGCAAGTACAAACATTTTTTCTCTACCGTCCTTCTTGCTGTGGTTGACACGAGCTGTAAAATCATTTTCATTGGTGTTGGGTCATATGGGAAAGAAGGAGACAGTGGAATATTTGATAAAAGTAATATTGGGAAACTGTTTTCAAGTGGTAAGATGTTTCCTCCGTCTACTAAGCTGCCGGATTAGGACATAATATAACCACATGTTTTCGTAGGCGACGAGGCATTTCTATTACATCCAAACATGATGAAACCTTTCTCTCGTTGTCTAGAGCTGACCAAGAAAAGCTATTTTTAACTACCATCTTTCAAGAGCTCGTAGAGTTTCTGAAAATTCCTTCGCTCTGGTAAGTCAAGTATTTCGCATATTTTATTCGCCGATCACCCAAAGACAGAAACGACTGATAATTTGACTATTGTTGCTTGCTGTTTACACAATTTACTTAGAGATACATTCTTAGAGAAAAATAACGAGCATCATTTTGAATTAAACAGAAGAGAACCGCTACCTACTGAAAATCTTGGACCATTAGCAAGGAGTGGCGGTTATGCACATGCTGACGGATTTTCTGTGCGAGATTCATTTACTGAATACTTCAACAGCCGTTCAGGTGCAGGGATAACACCGTGGCGAAGTGATCAAGTTAACAGAACTCAGTAGGCTTTGAACTCCCTAGTTTTACTGAATAATCTTTAAAAATTTGTATGCACATTATAATAAATTGAACTTTTATAACATACATCAGGTTTTGGTATTCACTTTGTGTTCACTTCATTATTATAATAGTAACTGGATATTATGTGGGATGATTATACTTATTCTTATTTATTACAATATGCATTATTTGCCTGACAACTAAGTAATAAATATTATGAATAAACAGAAAGTATATAGTACTTGTCTTACTTGTTCTTTCCATGAATTCCCCTATCTCTCTCCAAGCACTATCCTTCACAGTTTGGTCCTTGTATACTGGTAACGATACATCGTAGATACAAGGAAATTTAGAAACTATTTCTACCGGTTTCTCATCTTCCATCAACATGAACAGTCCTTTTCCCTTGGACGAGCTGTCCTGTTCTCCTCTGCGGCTGCATCTACACTGCTCACAGACTGGCTGGGCCGCAACCGCACGCGGCCGTAGTGTCAGCTGCATGCAGCTGACGCAACATGGGACACAGTCCCATTTAACACCATCTGTAGCAGTACAGTGCGGCAGACGCACAACGGCGGCCGCATGCGTCAGACGCTGCATAAGAATTCCACATTTACTCTTCATGGGTAAAATATATATACCTGATTTCTCTGTGTAGCCAATATAGCTCAGTCGGTTAAGTGATGGAGCTATAGAGGCTACACATACTGTTACCATCCCTTCAAGTGCATCTTTCTATATATGCCAACTATTTGTCAGTACCTGGCGTAGTTAGTATCATGGCAGAGTGGGTGAAACATCCTCATCACAAGGACTTTGTTGCTGGTGACTGCTCGTATGGAGATGCAAAAGAAGACCTGAAGAAGAAGAAGAACAGAATTCTCCTTCCTGATGACATACGAGCAATTATTGTAGGTCCATCCAGCTGTGGCAGTTCTCATGACACTGCTAACACATGTACATGGATTCCGAATTCAACATATTTGTGTATTCCCAAGTATCAGCTATTACAGGAGACATTGTGTGGTGCAGATGGTGTTACATACACAACATTTAATGAAAAAAGCAGTGATATCCCCTCACCTGAGAAAGCAAAGATAACACTGGCTTCATATTTGATGATGTTGGTGTGGAAAACCAAGACCATACATGGGTGCTGATGCATTTTACCTATGCCAAACGTATTACAGAATCCCGAAACAGTTGGTTAGGGACAATGCAAACCTCATTATAGCCTTTAAACAAGACAAACTGAATTTAAAACACATTTACCAGGCACATGTAGGAACTTACATGTCGTTCTATTATTTTTAAAGATATGTGCCGATTCACAGTATGGGTTTCTCGTTATTGATAAAACAAGAAAACTGAGTGATGGTAGGTACAGGCGATACTTTCAAGAGTTGCTGTATACATAACCTGGTAAGAGAGGTTAATATGTAAGTATACGCTGCACTATGGACAAATTCGCGCGCAACCTGGGGGAATGGGTGTACACAGACAGAATATTCGCCTGTACATAGATGCGAAAATTCAGGCTATTGTGCATAAAGCTGGAGGTATGCACAGAGAACCAGAGACGTATTACCAGACTCTTCTGAGAATGGTCAATGCGTTAAATGAGTTAGTTAATGAAGTCGGTAAGAAAGTAACTGATTTAACTGAAAAGGTCGAGGCTATTGAGGGGAAAATAGATGTAGAGTTCCTTGTTGTTGAGAAGGGGGAGCAGGCACACAGTAAAATTAAGAAGAAGAGCAGATATATAAAAGATTAGTATACACCACGATGTCAATGGAGCAGAAAGTGATTCAAGTGTGGAAAGCGGTTCGAGAGAAATTACGGTTGCGAAGGTTAGAGCATATAGATCGACAACAAATACTAAGAGAGACCTTTAAGACAGTTACTGAATCTCTCAGGCAGCTCTCAGCAAAAACAAAACATCGCGATAACGATGGTGTTGCTATTGATGAATTTGATGAATTCATTATCCATCACACCCCTGGTCAGATGGATAGAACATTCGGTGTTAGCAGGGGGAGACCATAGATGTTAGGCATGGATCCTATAAATGTAACTGATGATACAATACAGATTGGTGACACACGGTTTGAGTGAACACTTGGCTTAGTGAATCTTATATTCCTAAGACCTACCAAAAAACCTGTAAATTATTCAGTTAATGATATGTACCATGAACTATTGCATTTGACTGAAGTACATAAGATCGCTAAAAGCCTGAGCATCAAGAAATATAAAACCAATACTTGACGGCGAAAACAATAACAACAGCACCAGCAGCGGTGATGGTATTGACATTGAGTATAAAGCAGCGAACAATCGAGTCCCACAGTATATATATTATGACGACCTCAACGAGCTAGTAGATTGACTACGGCTGCTCATGGCATCACCTGCTGCAGGTAATACAGCTCATTCGAATGAGGCTGTTTCAGTCATCTCTGGGCTTAGAGAGAGAGGTATCTTCGAATAAGTATGGAGACAGTAGTTCGACAACTGCACAAACCAGCATGCAAAACATACCCTCATAGGCATGTTATGATTGAAGGTTTGGATGACTTACAGCAGGATGATCTTGTAGGTATGAGGAATATTTACATGATAATAAGGGATTCAAATATATTTTAGTGGTTATTGATACATACTCCAAATTTGCCTGGGCATTACCTGTTAAAACAAAAATGGATAGAAATGTCGCGAATGTGTTTGAGCATTTGCTACAGACAGGGACGAATCGATGTCCAGACAACTTCCAAACCAATCGCGGTGGAAAGTTTTACAATAGGTATTTCGAAACTGTGATGCAGTGGTACAGAATACATCACTACTCAACATTCACTCACATAAAGGCAAGTATCATGGAGCATCTGAACAGAACAATAAAGGTTGAATGTGGATGCGTTTTAAAATAAAATGCATCCAGGATTGTGGAAGCACACTATTTCTCCCTTCCTACATTCAGCCCACCAATCCACTGGCACTTTATGGGCTTCAGCCAGTCTGATGAGTGGCTCTGCACCTCAGGGGCGCCTCTGGCCAACCACATTCAGATTCCTCCCCTTTCCCTAGTGGGTAAGTAGGGATGTATGTGGACATTACATTAAAAACTTCCAAGTTTGGTAGCAACAGCGTTCAGCTAAAAGCTAAACGCCACTGTTCTTCGTCTTATGGGCAGAAACAACAGTGTTTTACATTACTTGGCCCTACCCAAATCTCTTTTGTAACTGGCGACCACTGCTGTAGCATTCTAACCAGTGTAAACCCGCTGATGTTGTGATTCTCAGGGACAAGTATCAAGCTTGCTGCATCTGCTGAAACATGCCCTTTTGTGACCATCTTCTACTGTGACGCCTTACAACAGCGTCTGGATGGTGGATGGAGTTAGCAGTTAATTTCTCTGAAGCTGCCCAGAGCGTCTGACATTCATGGGGCTCTATCATTACTGCTGACCTCCAGTAATCCAAAAGCTGCCACTTTCGTCTGCTCTCTGCATTGTGTCTCTGATTTCTTATGTTGGAGTGCCTTTGCTGGCTTCCAACAGCCTTAAGCTTAACAATGTACAAGTCATTACATCGTCAAAATATGACGTCAGGTGCTCGTCTTTTAGAGAAGTTTGGGGCATTTTCGACACCAATTTATCCAACACAAATTTATTCTCTTCTTGCTCTCCTTGAATCTATGAGCTATTATTCATCATAGTTTGAAACAGAAAGAGTTCTGATGTGGACATTTATGTTTTGAGTTTTGATGTGATTCCAACGTTTCTTGTACAGTCTTCCTCAATGCCATTAAGTTTGTATCTTATTTCTTGTAACAGGGAAGTAATTGCGTTATGTATAAGACACGATACTGTTCTTGAGATAAAAATTCGTTGTGATATTACACTCGACACAGATGTGTTATCTGCTAGTATATGCACCACTTGATCTGATTAATAACCTTTATCACTATTGTTCTCGAAAATTTGACTCTTTGAGAAACTCAGTAGTTGTCTTACTGAATCTTCCTGGGTAACATCTGTTATCTGTTTTGTCGTTCCTATCTCTCTTTGAAATGTATTAACGTTTGCACTCAATGCCTTTTACAGATCATTTTATAACTGTATTTCAATCCTCAATATTACATGAGCCAGGAGTATTTCCAAATCTTTGGAATTTCTTGTTGTAGTTTATTGTTTGCTTCAGTGATGTTAGGAATGCTGTTGTATGAGTAATGCCAAAAAATAATGCACCACATTTTTTCTTTAAAAATTCTTTATTGAACATAATGAGAATTACACACATGAAAGAATGACATTTTATCTACACACCCTAATTTTCCACGTAATCTCCACCCCATTCTATGACCTTCCTCCAGCGCGAAACAAGGGTGTGTATTCTCTGTCAGTACGAATCCTTGTCCTGGTGGCGGATACAGTGCATCGCTGTGTGAATTATCTTCCACACTTCTTTTGCGGGCCGGTGTGACTGTGCGGTTCTAGGCGCTTCAGTCTGGAACCGCGTGACCGCTACGGTCGCAGGTTCGAATCCAGCCTCGGGCATGGATGTGTGTGACATCCTTAGGTTAGTTAGGTTTAAGTAGTTCTTAGTTCTAGGGGACTGATGACCTGAGATGTTAAGTCCCATAGTGCTCAGAGCCATTTGAACCATTTTTGAACCACACTTCTTTTGCTGATTGGCAGATGCAGCGCCAACTGCCGAGTCGTATTGCGTCTGTCCTCGCGAATGAAACCAACTCGCTGCAACATGTCAGGTATGACAGCTGTGGATGGTCCCCCAACCGCAGCAAATCGTGGAGCTCCGCTGAACCGCCTTCTGATGACTCCAGCCTCCACGCCCAGCGACTAACTGTACTTCAGTCGACAGCAAATGCTCCATAGACTTTGCACAAGCATTTGTGAATATTCCTTACAGTTTTCTTCTCTGCAGTGAGAAATTCATTGATGCCACGTTGTTTATAACGTACATCACCTATAGACACCATTTTGAAACTGTCCTGCCGTTACGCTATCTGTCGCAAGTGACGGAAACTTGGCTTGATCACTCAGGAGACGTTAAATAATACATACGTAACGTTCCAGATTCGTAGCATTGTTCTCGGCTGAGAAAAAAAATGCCGTGCATTACTTTCTGGGCAACTCTCGTATGTTTCAAAACAAATCAATGCAATACTCCACTTTCCCTTGTTTCAATCCATTTTCGGAAGTCATTTGTGCTTAATTTTCTTTTAACCCTACAATGAATGACATGAAACCTAAACCTCAAGTGATGGAGTGAGGTGGCTGCTGCTTATTTTTATGCAATTGTCAGGAGGAAAATTAGACAGAAATGTACAGAGCGATAAGAATCGAAGTCTTGGAATGCAAAAATTGTAGAACACATACTTGTTGGTGAAGTAATGTCATAATTTTTCAGGTGGACATAAATTCCCATATGAGTTATAGTAGTAGACATTATCCCAGGGCTTTTAACATAAATTGGTTCTGGATCCTCCTGCAACATCAAAATTTACAATCACACATTCTTTGGATTTCCACATCATCTTGGGCAATGTGCTCATAGAGATTCCATGAAGTCTTTGGCTTTTTTCTGTATTTGTAAGGGGTCTGTTTGGTAGTATAGCTAAGAGTTATTTTTATTAACAGTATGAGCTCTTTCATGAGTGATTTTAACTATAGTCCTTTCCTAATAACGACAACCTCCATCATTCTATTATCTCTTTTAGTCTGTTGTACTGGGGCATCTGTGGTTTCCGCATTCTTCACTGTTGAGGCTATGACCACCGAGCATCCTACTAAAGAAGCAACACCCAATATTCCTGCAAGCACTGGAATCGAGAATGGGACAATTCTGTCACATAGCAGTGACAGAACCCTAGGCATTTTAATAGGTCTGTTTCTTATTCTTTTCTGCTTCAAGGCCCTTTTAGCTGCTGCCATCACTGACTGTATGCAAACGTTTGAACATACTGCAGGGTTTTTCTTCAGCTTCTTTAGTATACAGTGAGCTGAATTCATAACTCCTAAGAAATTTATGCCAGCACCCAGATTACGTTTTCCACACATTCCTTTATCAACTGTGAATGCCATAATACATTGTCATATGGCTATGTCTGTTATCGACGTAATTACTTGTCCTTATCAGCCAAAATTCGATCGGCAGTGAGATGTTCTGCCAACATTGATTTGCAGTGTATGCTAAATAATGTTCCCTGTTGGCTTCGTCTAGTAAATTAATACCCTTACCGCCTCCAACCACTTTTTCAGCTTCATTACAAAAATGGTTCACTATGGGACTTAACATCTGAGGTCATCAGTCCCCTAGAACTTAGAACTACTTAAACCTAACTACCCTAAGGACATGACACACATCCATGCCCGAGGCAGGATTCGAACCTGCGACCGTAGCAGTCGCGCGGTTCCGGACTGAAGCCCCTAGAACCGCTTGGCCACCACGGCCGGCAGCTTCATTACAGGTCTGAAGCAATTATATCCATGGGTATGCAGTTCAGCTGGCAGCTTACCAAGAATAATGCCACCACCTCCGATGCACTTCCTAGCAGTCATGTTATGCTACTGCACTGTCTGATGTTTGTGCACCCTGTTGTACGCCATATCGTCACCACATATAACGAAAAATACACAAAAGTTTAAAGTTAATGTTTTCGTTACAAAGTTTTATTTTTAAAACATTTTTATGAAAAGAATGAGGAAGGTCTTATGTGTTGACGATCTGTTAAACTAATATGCGCAACAGCTATTGCAGTTGTTTAGACTCCTTACAAAAATTGTAGTCTACCACGCGAATTTGGTCATACATGTCGATGTAAGGGATTTAGAAGGACTGACCATCTAATTTCACTGTAATGCCCAATGGTGACTGGGAGTTGTTTACTACCATTAAGCAGACGTTGTGTACTGTGCGAATAAACTGAATTACATCAATGCTCATCGTCACAGGTAAGTACTGTTTACTTTTATAACTTGTTTATTTAACTTTAATTTGGCATTACTTTACAGCGATTGCAACGTTACATTACACTTCTCCTAGCCTGATTATCATTAATCTGAACCATCAGCAAAGGGAAAACAAATATTTACTGCCAGGAATATTTACTTCTCATTAATTTTTCTTAATGAATGAGTATTTACAAAAACGAAAAACTGTAGAATGTCTGCTATCTTTTTTCTTCTGTATTTCAGGATTCCAAGATGCCACATGGCATAACATGTAGTTTGAGAGGGAGACCTCCAACCAGAGGGCGTTCCAAATGATTGCAAGTGTCACAGATTGCAGAACAAGAGAAACCAGACAAAGAGACGAACAAAGACAACTTTGACTCCAGCAAAATAGAGATGCTCAGGGCAATCGCAGAGCAGAGCGATTCAATGCGCAATGGCAATAATTAGTGCAAGACAATGACTTTGTGTCACCAATTCACCTACTTCACCTCCATCAAAACGTCAATCCAAGAAGACAACTACATGAACTTCCAAAAACATATTGTTCTGCCTGTCTTTTCCCTAAAGACAATGAAGCGCAAACACACAGTGTTGGTCATATCGACCAAATGTGCTTACCTTGCTCTGAAAGGTTGTTTGCAAGGGAGTTCAGTGACAGTTCACCTATCATGTGTTACCTCAAGGGAAAGGTTAACTTAGATACCAACAAAGTTGGTGAAGAGCTTCAAAACCTCAAAGAACAGAATAATCACTATACTAAGAACTACCTAGAAAATATTAGACAATTTAACAATGCTTCAGTTTTTTGGATTTGCTTCTGTTCAGTTCAACTCTGTTGATGTTCACGGAAGTGATCCATATTGTTTAGAAATACATGGGCAGGTTTATCACATGGTAGGATGTTTGCAACCTCCTTCAGGATCTGGGAAAAGTTACTACACACGCAAACAAAGTTGACAGTAGGCACTGTGGCTGATGGGAGCGACCGTAAAGGCATTTCCCATTCACAATCGCTCCCATCAGCTACTGCGCCCAGTGTCAACTTTGTTTGTACGATTGATACACCAGCATCTTCATTATAGACTGTAATACCTCATTGCAACATCGAATAGAGGATAAAGCCAATAGAACCTGTTGCAAGGAAATAATGACTACATTGCAAGAAACTCTTTGGTACACATAATCCTTATGTACAGTTGTTTAAATACATAAAACATGAAGCTTACAATATACCTAATATTGATTTTTATTCTGAGACTAGTATTTGTTACTACTCTTCAAAATCTAACACCTTTTGTATAAAATACTTATGTTTACTTATTTACTCATAACTACAAGTATGTTACCTATTGGTAACTGATCAAGACAGAGTGCAAATTATTTCCTCAGGTCAACTGGTTATTAATATTCGATAGTGTGCCTTTCTTGAACCTTTGAAATGATTGATATTATTTCATTCATTGAGCTATATTCCCAGCAGTAGTCGAAGCTGTGAGGAGTCATAGTAGTTCTATTTTTTCGTTGGAGTCGTCATAGAATACGTACTCCAGAAGGTGATTGTTCAGTCTTTTGTGCTAAATGTCAATATCTCCACCTGTGCTATGTACACCAGCTAACGCTGGTCCAATTACACTAATGTATTTCCTATGGTTTAGGTGATTTATTCGACCGTTTGGGGTGTTGTTTTACCTGTGTGTGTGTATGTGTGTGTGTGTGTGTGCTTGTCATATGTAGTATATTTCAGCACATGTTTGTGTCTCTTTTGGCACATCTTAACCAGTGTTCGAAGTTTTCGAGAATATTAGTTCCACTGCAACGTGTTTTCGTTCCAATTCCTTATCCCCAACATGTATTATATGCATGGCTAACCGTATGGGATGCTCCATCAGCATATTTGGGTGACCATGGCTCAGTCCATAAGTGGCATCTATTTTGCTAACACTGTTATGATTAATGTAGCTTGTAATAGTATATCCGTCTTCTACTCCTCCTCCTCTTCTATCTCTGTCATGTGTGGGCGCTATTTAATATTTTTTGTTGCAGAGAGATTGATTTTTCTCCAACTGTCCTAATTTTAACAGTCGTTAGTTTCGACGAATAACCGTCCATGCCTCTATAACTTTCCGTTTGGTCAACATACTGGTTCATACTAAATTGACATCATGATAGTACACATCTTATATAATTTTATACAGGGTTTTCTCAGTTTTGCCAACCTCTGTATTTACTACATTTATTAACTTTGGAAGGGTTTTATTGCTTCCTTTCCAAGATTTTCTTTCCAACTTATTTACAAGAGGAATTTTTTTATATCTCCTAATATATTTGCAATCTCATGGACACATGCAGTTACATTTTTGATAACATCCCCCAATTTTTGAATTTCCATAGTTTCCTTGATATTTTCGATTTCCACAGTAGAGCTTCTAAGATTCCTATTTATTGCTTCAATTTTTCCCTCAATGTATGGCTTATGTCAATCGATTCTGCTGTTTAACTGTCCCACTGTGGATTAATACATCTTATCTTTCACAGTTGCTGTCTTGATAATGCCATCCAATTGCATTTGTCTTATGTTGATTGCTTAAATTTTTCTATTAATGAATAAACGTATGTTTGTCATGTGCACCACCCCCTCAGAATAAGTGCATTGCATGCAAGCAAATTTGTTCATAGTTTACAACAGTGGTTCCCAACCCATGGGCCGTAAATAGTTTTCAGTTCTTCTTGTACGGTATCTTTTACTAATTGGGCCAAATATCTCACGAAATAAGCATCAAACGAAAAAACTAGAAAGAACGAAACTCGTCTAGCTTGAAGGGGGAAACCAGATGGCGCTATTATGGTTGGCAAGCTAGATGGCACTGCCGTAGGTCAAACAGATTTCAACTGCGTGTTTTAAAATAGGAATCTTCATTTTTATTACATATTCGTGTAGTACATAAAGAAATATGAATGTTTTAGTTGAACCACTTTTTTCGCTTTGTGATAGATGGCGCTGGACGTGGTATCAAGTAACAATCCGTCAGTGCGGACGGTATTTGCTTCGTGATACATTACCCGTGTTAAAATGGACCATTTTCCAACTGCAGAAAAGGTCGATATCGTGTTGACGTACGGCTATTGTGATCAAAATACCCAACGGGAGTGTGCTATGTATGCAGCTCAGTATCCTGGACGACATCATCCAAGTGTCCGGACCGTTCGCCGGATAGTTACGTTATTTAAGGAAACAGGAAGTATTCACCCACATGTGAAACGTCAACGACGACCTGCAACAAATGATGATGCCCAAGTAGGTGTTTTAGCTGCTGTCGCGGCTAATCCGCACATCAGTAGCAGACAAATTGCGCGAGAATAGGGAATCTCAAAATGTCGGTGTTGAGAATGCTGCATCAACATAGATTGCACCCGTACCATATTTCTATGCACCAGGAATTGCATGGTGACGACTTTGAACGTCGTGTACAGTTCTGCCACTGGGCACAAGAGAAATTACGGGACGATGGCAGATTTTTTGCACGCGTTCTATTTCGCGATGAAGCGTGATTCACCAAGAGCGGAAACCTAAACCGTCGTAATATGCACTATTGGGCAACCGAAAATCCACGATAGCTGCGACCTTGGTGGGTTAATGTATGGTGCCGTATTATGGGAGGAAGGATAATTGGCCCCCATTTTATCGATGGCAATCTAAATGCCAACATGATGGATGTCTGGCACATAGCTCGCTTGTGGTTGAAGCGGTATTGAATAGCATATTTCATGACAGGTGGATTGGTCGTTGAAGCACTATACCATGGCCCACATGTTCACCGGATCTGACGTCCCCGGATTTCTTTCTGTGGGGAAAGGTGGAGGATATTTGCTATGGTGATCCACCGAAAAACCTAGCAACATGCGTAAGCGTATTGTCAATGCATGTGCGAACATTACGGAAGGCGAACTACTCGCTGTTGAGAGGAATGTAGTTACACGTATTGCCAAATGCATTAAGGTTGACGGACATCATTTTGAGCATTTATTGCATTAATGTGGTATTTACGGGTAATCACACTGTAACAGCATGTGTTCTCATAAATGATAACTTCTCAACGGTACTGTATCACATTGGAACAGCCGAAATAAAATGTTCAAATGTATCTGCATTCTGTATTTCAATTTAAAAAACCTACCTGTTACCAAATGTTCGTCTGAAATTGTGAGCCATATGTTTGTGACTGTTTCAGCGCCATCTATCACAAAATGAAAAAAGTGGTCCAACTAAAACATTCATATTTCTTTACATACTACATGAATATGTAGTAAAATATGGGGGTTCCTATTTTAAAAAACGCAGTTGATATCCGTTTGACATGTGGCAGCGCCATCTAGCGGGCCAACCATAGCGCCATCTGGTTCCCCCCTTCAAGCTAGACAAGTTTCGTTCTTTGCAGTTTTTTCGTTTGACGCTTATTTCGTGAGATATTTGGCCTGGTCACGATCAGTGGACCACCCTATATGCTAACCGCTTGTCTATAATATATTGACACAGTTACTTATTGTTGTACTATCTTCTAAATAGAAACTTCCAGAAGTTGCATCTGCATCGTCCACCATTCAATTTTCTTGTTTTATCAGTGACGAGAAAGCCATTCCAGCCATACTCAGAAACGGCAATAAATTAATTGAATGTCACATCAGTGCCTACAAGCATTTGGTAAATATGTTTTCAATTCATACTGTTCTGCTAGAAAGCGATAATAACATTTGAATTATTTCTTACCAACTGCTTTGGAATTCAGGAAAATGTTTGGCTCAAATGAAGACGTCAGACTTAATTTGGCGACAAAAACAAAAATGCTTCCATATTTGATCCTGAATTTCTGCTTGTAATATTATCAAATATGAATACATTGTTAGGCTTTACTTTTTCAGGTTGTGGTATGTCACTGTTTACGCTGAATGTCTGCAAGGTTACTCCCTCAATCTCATGCAAAATCTCCTGTAATAGGTATTATCTGGGCTGAAATTATATTTTTGAAAATACACATGGTGAATTACCTAAATCTTGCACCATAAATATTGCAAAACTGGGAACTGCTATTGTGTGCGGTTTTCACAGAATCAACTGGTAGGCATGGGCTTGTATTGTTAGCCAATTAACAGATTGTAATAATATTTAGAAAGTGTATCTTTGGAGAGATACACTTTTTAAATGATGTATGACCATTGACACTAACAAATTATAAATAGGGTAAATTAGAATGTCAGTGGTGTTTGTTGAAGGATTCTAGTGCCGGTCTTATACAGGATATCGTATTTTGAGAAGTTCCCACACCGACACTTGACACAATACTTATGGTACCACACACTAAAGAACAACACATCTGCATACACTATTTATGCGGATTCTGACTAGTAACAAGGCAGCTGATCATCAGAGGCTGTGTTCAAGATCACCACCAGCAGTGGTAATATATGTGTCCAGTCAGGTGTGGAATGACAGGTGCGCATGTGCTAGCAGTTCAGCAGAAACGTCTGAGGAGGCTGCAGTAATTCGTCGTTATATATCATCGGGAGTAGTTGGTATATCCTCAGAGTCTTTCAGCTCTCCCTACAGAAGAAAGTCTATAGACATCAAATCCTGGGAATGGGCCAGCCAAGGTACAGGCCATCTGTGTCCAATGCAACGAGTTGGAAAGAAATCATGACGATGGACTGCAGTACTTCGTGCACTATGAGATTGACAGCCATCATGTTGGTACCACGGGTTCCTCCTAGTCTGCAGAGGAACGTCTTCTAGCATCTGTAGGAGATGGTCTGTTAGGAGGTTGCAATATTTGTGCATGTTCATTGTTGCATCTATGAAAAGTGGGACTGTGAGCTGATGGTTCCCTATTCCACATCACACTTTACACTCCATGGGCGCTGATGTTCCAGTTGACGAAGTCAACGGGGACTCTTAACAAACCAATAGTGGTGGTGTACCTACCCATGACTGTTAAATGTGGATTCATCATTAAACGAGACACATGACACGTCCGGAACATCTTGATTAATGTCCATGTACAGAAGTTAACACGATTCTCATAATCGTTTCCATGCAGCTCTTCATGGAGAGAGATGTGGTAGGGATGGAAGCTACGTCGATGTAGAATGCGTAGGACACTTGCCTGACTCATGCCACTTATTCGTGTGCCTAGGTGGGAGATAATGTGTGGATCAACTGCAACAGCAGCAAAAGCATTAATTTTTCCCTTTTCTGTCGTCAGTTGTTTCCCTCCATTCAGTTGTCTGGGTGTTAGATACCACTTTCATATAACTGATTGAAGAGGCCGATAAATAACTGTTGAGATGGCTGACCTCTATTGGGATATTTTGCCGCATATACCATACAATAACGAATTGCATTCTTCCTACACTCTCCATATACCATGAGCATGTCGACTTTTACTGCGTTGGTAAATCTCATTGTCCACTCATGACCGACTGCTTGAACTGTCACGCACTATCTGACCAGTAAGTTGAAGTGCACCCAAGGAACACACAAGCACACTATAAGCAAACATAACAATATCATACCTAGCAACTACTCAAGTTAAATGGCACAAACAAGTGTCATTGTGGAAACTCTACGTAATACGATATCTTGTAAACGATTTGCACTAGAGTCCTGCAACGAACACTGCTGACTTTCTATTTTACCCTACTTTTAGTTTGTTAGTGTCAATAGGCATTGTTCTATTAAAAAGTGTATATTTCCACAAAAAGCACACTTTCTAAGGATTATTACAATATGTTTGTTGACTACAATATGAGCCCTTGAGGACCAATCCAATCTGTGAAAACCACCACACATTAATAGCACTTTCCATTTCTGCAATATTTGTGGTGCAAGTTTTAAGTGATTCACCCTGTATATACACGCTCAAAGCGGATCACCTTATGATGAGCCTAGAATGACGTTACAGATGGTCCAAAAATTATAGCACATATATTATTGGGACGTAGTGATCCATTTTTCTTCAAATTTGCATACCATTGCAGCACCAATCAGTTACTATGAGGCCCTTGTGGCAGGAATGTTTCGACAACTCAGTCATGGTGAGGACTATGCATTTACATTAGCATACAGGGGATTTTGTAGGGAACAGAAATGTAGCACTTACTGTTTCCTTTATTTATAAACACTTACATGTAGCAGAGTATAAGAGAAAACTTAAATAAAAATACAGTGCTGTGCCTGCATAAGGTACAGTTGGGTCATACATTTCTACATGTAGTTCATCATAATGCAAAGGTAGTCCCACTCATACCAAGTATGTTGTACTGTAGTACCAAGCCATTGGTCATTCTCCATTTAGAAGACAATATTACATGGCAGGCCTCTGTTCACACGTTTTGATCAGCTACCAGTATTCTGTATGGGTGCTCCAATGGCTGTGGTTGTTGCACAGATAAATCTGTATGGCGGACTGTGGGCTACTGTGGAGGTGCTGACAACTGTAAGCTGGATATTTGTGTCCTGGTCCAGCATTTCTGCTAGCACTGCATCAGAGAAAAAATATGATTATAAACACATAGGATACTATTTAATAAACAACAATATTGTTAATAGTAAAACTGTATCGACAGATACTTACTTAAAAATGTGACAGTTTCTTCTTTTTTTGCAGGTCTCTGCTCCTGCTGCTGACTTTTCATGGCAATCCTTTCTCTATAGTGAAGAGAACATGAATGAAAATGCCTCTGCAGTTGATTTTATATTAAGAAGAAACGGCAAGGGGGAGGGTGGGGAACCTGTTTCTTATTGGTCCAGGGGAGAATGACCTTGACCTCACCTTAGATCATAATATATCCCAGAACTAGCACAGTGGCTCGATGACCTGGCATGACCTCATCACATGCCAGTGGGATGGACATTTTCAGAAGTCTTATCTTGAGTTACGGAGAACAATGGGCCCTTTGTCCATGTACTGACCCTCATACATAGCTAGCGTGTATCTTGACACTAAACAAATGATTGGGAGTTATTATCTAAGTATCTTTATACCTCAATTTCCTGTTTTATAAATCCATTTAATTTTCGAAATGCACCATTCTTTCAAGGCATGGAGGAGACAAGTATAGAATTGTTAGCATAGTTTACTGGTGAAGCATCCTTAGATTCCATGTCCTTTTCCTTCCAATCAGTGTGTCAGTCCAACCACACATAGTCAAGTGGGATTAATATACAGTATTTTAAATTGAACTTTCCTGCATTATTCCACTTTTGTAAGTAGATTCACTTGTCTGCATAGAGTTAGAGCCCTGTACTAGGCTGATACAACAGTTCTGTATAACAGCACAAACTTCCTCATGATCAGCAGAAGTTGCCATAGTTCCTTTTTGAAAAGTGAAGTTGTTACACAATTCAATTGGGTGAAAACAACAACACGATATCTTAAAGGGTTCAGGAAGTATCAGAGGTGAACGGGTTAGCTGAACACTGCACACATATAGGGTGAATTGTATAAGATGAATATGTGCATAACACCATTATAACATGTGTTTATAAAACCTATTTCAGAAGTCCAGGAAAATTATGTAGACTTAGTTGGGTTGGGTTGGGTTGTTTGGGGGAAAAGACCAAACAGCAAGGTCATCGGTCTCATGGGATTAGGGAAGGACGGAGAAGGAAGTTGGCTGTGCCCTTTCAAAGGAACCATCCCGGCCTTTGCCTGGAGCAATTTAGGGAAATCATGGAAAACCTAAATCAGGATGGCCGGACTCGGGATTGAACCGTCTTCCTCCAGAATGCGAGTCCAGTGTGCTAACCACTGCGCCACCTCGCTTGGTGTAGCCTTAGTCCCCACGATACTAAGTAGCATATTGGACAACCAATTTCCTCCAGAAAATTCGATCACCTGCCAGGTTTTCAGCTTTCTCCCAGTTCCTGTCCCTACACTGAAGATCCTTTGCAAAATTTCGTTTCCAGATGACACAAAATCTTCCTTTACTTCTGCATCCATCCTTTGGTTTCCACAACAGTGCTGATTTGGGGATTCATTGGTCTTTCGTGCATAGAACATGCCCTCTCAAGTTGCAGTCTTCTTTCAGCAACAATTCTGTACATGGTGGCGAAAACTGATCTTCAAAAGTCTCCTCAAGCATCATTGATGAAAAACATTGTGCTTGTGTGCTGATTTTACAAACGTTTAGTAGCTGTCACATGCATTTATCGCAACCAGGGAACAGGTCAAGCAAATTGATAGCTACAATTACTGAACAGATGTGCAATCTAAACGAGGTTTCTAGAAAATGATAGTACGCAGACAGGTACATAGTTTTATTGCGTTTTTAATCCTCTTAACTCTTGTACTGAGTGAGATATGAAATGGCTTTTTAATGGTGCGATATACTATTTTCAGGCATTTATAAGATCTTGGTAAAAAAAGTACTTTTCCCGTAAGTATCCAAGAAATGTTCTAAAATTGAAAGGCAAGGCAACCAGAATCTGTTGTTTTAACATAAACAAATTGGGTCTATCACTCCACACTGCATTGTTATATCCGTCTTGAAGATAGGCCTATGATACTAATATGAAATGCATTATTTTTTTTCGGGCCTACTGTATATGACATAGATACAGGGTCAGTTATGATTGTTGTTAATGGAATTACATGCTAGAAGCTAGCATATAATTCCATTACAACAATCGTAACTAACTCTGTGTGTATGACCAGAATGGGCCAAAGAAGTGAGCAACCCAAGCAGAAAACAATTAAACATTAAAAAGGGCCGGTCGCTGTGGCCGAGCGGTTCTATGCACTTCAGTCCGGAACCGCCCTTTTGCTACGGTCGCAGTTTCGAATCCTGCCTTCGACATGGATGTGTGTAATGTCCTTAGGTTAGTTAGGTTTAAGTAGTTCTAAGTTCTAGGGGGCTTATGACCTCAGATGTTAAGTCCCATGGCGCTCAGGGCCATTTGAACCATTTTTTTTTAAGGCTTGTCATGACGGCAAGCCTGGAACGAGTGCCCCCTTGGTGGTGTTTACATTGCAATAGCAGTTTTGGGCTGCCTTGGCCTTCAGTTTCAAATGCTGTAAAATAGATATATCATTGCATTAAAAAAATACTTGCTTTAATGTCTCAGTTGATATACTAAAGTTACTATGATGAAACAGGCATTAAACTTACATGCTCCTTTGCGTATTATCATTTGTCGAAAACCTGGTTTCGATACACTGAACCATTGGTTGGTTGGTTGATTCGCTCGAGGGGACCAAGCAGCGACGTCATCGGTACCATCGGATTAGGGAAGGATGGGGAAGGAAGTCGGCCATGCCCTTTCAAAGGAACTATTCCGGCATTTACCTGAAGAGGTGTAGTGAAATGGCCGGATGCGTGTCTGAACCGTTGTCCTCCCAAATGCGAACCCAGTGTGTGAACCACTGCGCCACCTCGCTCGGTCCCTTGAACCATTCATGAAATGAGAGGCGTTAAAACGATATTACTTGTTCATTAAATCCTTATATGTCCTTGATATACGTAGTATTCTAATGATATACTTTTGTTAACCCTTTGTTTCATTTATACCTGAGGACCGTGTTGTTACAGCCTAATTGGGCTGCCTACGCTTGGGGCATCGTCCTCTGTGATGTTTATCTTCACTTGACTCATCCTACTGAAGGCTGTAATACATACTCATAAACAGGTTTGGTCTCTATTGTGCTTTGCGGACGCCTTTACTGTTTAATGGTTTTATAGTTTTCGACGTTTATTCAGAGCTACTTTTGCGCTGTGCAGTGGGCACTGATAACTTGTTCGTCTGATGTCAGCAAACTGAACTACCGGTACCATATGTTGTAAAAGCTCGTTGCTGATGCTTGTTGACTCCTGTGTACTGCCTCCACTTTTGATGACAACGAACTGTCCTCCCGTGTTGATAGTATTTGTCGACCTTATAATTATTTAAAATGCGAAACTACGTTTCTTAAGCACCAAATATGGACGACTGTTTGCAACTGAATTAACAGAGGGATCTGCCTCTCTTTGTGCTGATTAATTTTGGAGCTCCTTCATGTATCTTGCGAAATAAACGCTATAGAATCAGAAATGATCTATTCATCTGCTAGCACAATAATTTGTTTGTTCGTACACTCGTGCAAACAAAGTTGACACTCAGCGCGCTGGCTGATGGGAGCGACTGTAAATGGGAAATGCCTTTACATTTGTAGCCAAGTCGTCTGTTTATCGCAACAGGCACTGGACTTGTATCTATACGATCCACGTTCATAAGCCCAATAAATTCTGCCAAAGCCAAACAGATGAGGTAGTTGAATGGTTTTTGTTAATATATCAATAATTCCATATCGGAAGTAGGCGATTACTTATAAATGTTGTGTTATTGACGCAATGTATACTTTGTTTTCATTATTTAAGGTTCTTGCACGAAATATCTGTTACAGAGTCTGAAACATTCATCCTGTGTTTGTCAGCATAGTATTTAGTCTGAAGGAAGAGTAAAAAACCAGTACTGGTTTCATGTACCATATATATTTCCCGTGTTTCATTTTTTCCTAGGGTCTTCAGACTAGCATTAAGTAGGCCAGAGCATTTCTAGTCTGTTTTGTGTTTATTTTTAATCATTTGTCTTAAGGTCAATGAACACAGCAATACAGGACCTATCGAATCAGTTTCAAATATATTTACACACACACACACGTACTACATGTATGAAATACGGTTGGATCAGAGAAGAGCAGGGGAGGAAGTCGAAAATAAGCCATGGCCTTTTCAATGGAAACACCCCAGCACTCTCCTTAGCGACTTGGGGAAACCACGTAAAATCCAAGTCAGGAAGAGTGGGTCAGGAGTAAACACCAGCTCTCTTGCAAGCTTGTAAAATAAATTAACAGTGTGTCTCCTTGTTCCGTATTTACTTTATAAACAAACAGTAAGTAAAGCGATTACATATATAGAGCCTACTATGAACACGATCCCTACAAAAGAACTATAAATAGTAGTACTACTCGAACGTGAAAATCAACTTCTGTTCCTCCTTTCTGATAAACTCTCACGTTATATTTCCTGTATTGTTGATAATGATCAGTACTTTTTCTTTGTCTGGTACGCCATGAGACAGCCTCGCACTCACAGTAGTAGGTTACGTGTTTTCCATTCCTGTTTAGATTCCAAGTTCACTTTCTATTTCGAGCAAACTGCGCATGCGTAAATGAAGAAAACCGTCCTTCTCAGTCGTGTCTCTAATTTATGCTTCTTCCTCAAGATTGTTATCACGTCTTTCAGACTTTGACTATCGTGGACATCTTTTTTGGAACGCATAGAGTCATGTGCTATATCTATTGTAGCACACCGATCAGGGCTAATTTCAAGTCTCTTTAGAAGAGGAAACAAATTTCGATGCCGATTCCTACTGTTTTAATGATTTTTTTGTGAGTGGACCTACTATGACGTGCAATTTTCGTACCAAAACTGGAATGTTGTTCGATCAGCAGATGAATCACCCCCCCCCCCCCCCCCCCATCAACAGCAGACTCTCACAAATAGTAAAATTAAACACCTGGATTTTGAAGGAGTACTGGTGAATGGGATAGACGTATGGCTCTGTGAATTTGTTAAGACGCCTACAGGACACAGGTACATAAGCGGCACCGCATGTAAACACATTTTCAGCTCCTGGCATTGATGACGACTCTGCGTGTTATCATGTGCGAACTAGTTAAAGGGTTTTCCGAGGCGTTTGCTAAAAGAGTGAACACGTATTGTGTTTCCCGCACCAAGGAGAGGAAATATATCGAAAGCAACAATATAAACACTTTGGAGGTTGTGATGTGCACTGAACTTGTGGTTGTGTTTTGTTTACTTTTGCGGTACGTTTCGAGCTGGGGTTTTGGATTGACGATATATAAACACGAAATTATAAATGTCATGAAAAAATAAGCTTTCAAGAATGGGATATAGAACATACATTTAACGAATTCCCTTCTCGGTATGACTAAATTTCGCAATTAAGTGATATTTGGACTAAATATTGGTCTTCTCTTTACTCCCAATGTACAATAAGTTTCACATGTGTGTGAGGTACCGGTAGTGTTTGTGATCAATAGCTACAATTAGAAGAGGACATTATGGATCTTCTGTATACAGTTTCAAGAAAGCCGAATTGCAATCCATCCAAATCAGGACCAGACTACGATGTGTAAGTGCCTAGTGCTATTTAATGTATTTGGAGGAGAAATCGTTTTATATCGTCTTTTCATGTATTAGGCGTGTTTTTAATTCTGGTTCTAGGTTTAACATATCGGTTTACATGTCGAATTATCATCAAGTTTAAGTTGTGTTTTGGTTAGTGTTGTTGGCTTCGAATCGGCGGGTTCCTACTTCCATTCACTACGGCTAACTGTAACTTTTCTCTAGCGAGAAGATGTGAAATTGTGCCTCTCTCTACTGTATGTTATGATTGCCGTACGGGGCAGGAAGCTATTCGATTCTGGTGCTGTGCTTAAGGCAGATATTACCGTGTTGCCACCTTGATGTTCAGTGGATTTATTGGCAAAGTATGTTAATCGCCTCAGCGTAATTTGAATCAATAAAAGGCTATGTATAAAATATTAATTTTAAACGAATATAAAAGGGAGAGGGTGATTCGTCTTTTCAAGCCAACCTGCCCAATCCAATGAAGCTGTTGTACGACACTAACAATATTGGCAGCATAAAATTTAAGACATTCCTCAAAGCGTCGAAGGGAACAACATAGCCTACTACCTTTATTGATACAGCATCTGGCCAGAAACATGTAATTTCATGGAAGTAGCCAAACAATTTGTAGACTTGTCATTTGTACTTCCATACAATGTATAACTTTGCGTGAAAAGTGGGGTGATATTATAATTCTTTTGGTAACAAAGTAGTAATTATGATTTCAGTGAAAGAATTGTTTATTTGCCTTTATTAGTCTATAGACAGCTCAAAAACGATGTGGTGTGTGTGTGTGTGTGAAAACAGTTTGAGACAGTAATAGAACTATATAAATATACATAGGAGAAAGATACTTTTCATCAGACATGGAATAGGTTTATAGTTAGCCTACACTTGGTACTGTTGCTGTACACGTGCTATTCAGAATTAATGGGACCAAAACCGTAATTTTACACTTAAAAAGTAATTTATACTGTTTTATTCATAAAGTTCTCAAAATCTTGGAAATCATTTTGTTTCACCCAAACTTCACATGACTTATTTGATTTTTTAAAACCCTCAGCAGCTTTTTGTTGTATGGTAATTTACTAAGAAAAGTTTTTCTAGTTTTCAGAAAGATGTTTTGTATTTTTATTCATCTATTCTGGGAATTATTTAGAGAGTGAGAGTTTGATACAGTTTCATACTGATCCCACCTGATCTTAGTATGCATAAGGACTTGAAGAATGCAGGCCTATAGACTTAGAAGAGTCAGTATGTTGTGTAAGCAGTAGTGGCACCTAGATCAAAACATATTCATGATGTCCTTCTGCCAAAGAAAAATTCTTATGTTTGCAGCAGATTTTCATTACATTAATATACCACAGTTGCCAACAGCCCTGCCACAGTGGTAACACAATTTCCTGTCAGATCACCAAAGTTAAGTGCTGTCAGGCTTGGCTAGTACTTGGATGGGTCACCGTCTGGATCTGCTGAGTGCTGTTGGCAAGCAAGGTGCACGTAACACTTGTGAGGCCATTTGTGGAGCTATTCGATTGAGAAGTAGGGCACCAGTCAAGAAAACACAATGGCCAGGAGAAAGTGTCCACATCTGGTGATGCTTAAGGGCTGAGGAAGACACAGCGGTCAGTCAGTACCACTGGGCCTTCAACACCTGTTTGGATGGTGTTTGTTTGTTTATAATATACCATAGTTTGCCTATGTGAAAGTAGGTGTTTTCCACTAATACAGTATTTTAGTTATCTAAGAGGTACATCAACCACGGCCCGAACCGCACAATAACCCTGGGTTTGGTGTGGGTTGGCGGAGGGGTGAAGTGGAGTGCAGTAGTCATCGTGGGGTTGTGGACCACTGCGGCTGCGGCGGGGATGGAGCCTCTCTGTCATTTCTAGGTCCCCGGTTAACATACAGTACAATACAATACAATGATGTCAATGCGGTATATTAAGTTTATGCAGAAAAGAAATAGACAATTTGTTGTATTTAATTTTCTGATTTTCTTTCCATGTGTGAATCTTGTTATTTGTGGTAGTTTTCAAATACTTCGCAAGAAGACTAATACTGGTTGAAGAGGGAACTCCAATGAGTATGCCTAGGCCTAGCTTTAAGATTTGTTATTGCTTGGCCTTCTGTAGTCTCAATGATCTGGGTTCATCCCCACATTTGTAACTCCATATAGCCACAAGAGTATGTCATGACTTTCAGGTAGCATAGGCGTAATTATTTCCAATGGAGTTTTATGTTTACAGGTATTTGAAATGATCATATCTAAACAGGCATTTCATCTCGTGAGTTGATTGTAAATACAGTCAAAATTGTGTAACCATAAAATAGCTTTAAAGAACGTAACCTTGATTTCACTTGCACATTCATACTATTGCCAGAGATTAGAAATTCTGTCATCTTTTGTATAAGTAAAGATGTTGTAGAGATAGCTTTCCTGTATGCAGTATAAAATTTTTAAACTCAATTTTGAGGGCACAGCATACAGACACCAATCACTTTAGAATCTAGAGACTGAATAGCATGATCTGTGAATTTTCCTTCTAAGCTTACATATTTAACATCTTTAACTTTACCTTTATATGACATATAGGCCTTAGAAAGTCTTGCTTCACCGCCTTCATCTGAGATGTGTTTAGCCAGAACCAACTGAACCTAGCAATACCAGATGTTGGCTTCATCCTATGACGTAATTATGCTGTGATGTGACATACATGCACAAACAGGAAGAGAACAGATCACCGACATTATTTTGTTTTATGTCTGTATTATTGTTTGGAAAGTAGGTTATGGTGTCAAGCAGCCTGAGGTATAGGTTACATTGAAAAGTATCCATTTGGTTGTGAGTTGAAAAAAACCAATGAATACAAAATCTTAGTTGTGTGGCATAAATTGACATCTAGGTTACGTTGAAAGGTGACAGTCTGGTTATCAGTAAAATGGTATCGAAAGCTTCAGTTCCTCTGTTAAAGTTGTATAGATAGGTGTTGTGTAAGCCAGTGTGTATTTGGACACACAATATCACAGTGTGCTTCCAAGTACTTTCAGTGAAAACAAGCCTGACAATTAACACGCATTAAATAAAATTATTAAAATGGTATACTGATGATCTGGCTCGCATTTGAGAATTCAGAATGCATAAAATTTTTATAAACAAAGGTCAAAGCTGAATGACACTATTTATAAAACTTAATTAAAATTTTGCATATATACTGCTTACCAGAAAGTTTTTTTTCACTGGGATTGGTTTGTCTTCCTAGCAGACCGTGGAAAAAAGGTTCTGGTGAACAGCCTACATAAAGGCACTCAACAAATGTGAAGCTACATGGGACATCATCAGACAAGAAAATTCCCAAACCCACACACAAGACATAGTCATGGATCCAAAAGTGAATGACTTCTTCTTGAACTCAGTAGGTGCGCTGAAAAATAAAAGATACATCGCATTAGACCTGTGTGGTACTAAGCCATGTGGAATGAGTACTTTCCACTTGAATGTTGTCACTTCCAAAAAGTTATCAAAGGAGATAGCAAAAGGAAGGCTAAAGTTTTAAATTCCACGTTTAAGAAATTGTTCATGCAGGAGAATTGTACAAATGTACCGTTGTGTGACTGAGTCCTGTATGGAAGGCATAGTAATAAGAAAGAGAAACAACCACAAAAGTTGAAAACAACTAAGTTGCCAAGTCCAGATGGAATCCCAATTCGGTTTTACAAAGAGTACTTTACGCCATTGGCCTCTTACGTAGTTTGCATTTATCACAAATCTATTGACCTGTGCAAAGTGCCAAGTGACTGGAAAAAAGTGCAGGTGGCTCCTGTAAATAAGAAGGGTAAAAGAATGGGCCCACAAAATTACAGACCAAACTCCTTAACATCGGTTTGCTGCAAAATTCTAGAGCATATTCCGAGTTTGAATATAACAAATTTCCTAAAGACCTAAAAGCTCATGTCCATGAATCAGCACAGCTTCAGAAAGCATTGCTTGTGTGAAAACCAGCTTGCTCTTTTCTCACATGATATACTGTGAACTATGGATGAAGGGCAACAGGCAGATTCCATATTTATAGATTCCTAAAAGGCATTCAACATGGTGCCCCACTACAGACTATTAATGAAGGATCGTGCATACGGTATAGGCTCCCAGCTATGCGACTGGGTTGAAGACTTTTTAAGTAATAGAACCCAGTATGTTGTCCTCAATGGCAAGTGTTCATCAGCGACAGGGGTAACTTCAGGAGTGCCCCAGGGAAGTGTGATAGGACTGTAGCTATTTTCTATATCTGGCAGACAGGGTGGGCAGCAATCTGTGGTTGTTTGCTGATGATGCTGTGCTGCACAAAAAGATGTCCAAGATAATTAACTGCAGATTGATACGAGATGGCCTATACCAAATTTTGAGGTTGATGTGATGAGTGGCAGCTGGCTCTTAATGTAGAAAAATGTATGTTAATATAGACGAGTAGCAAAAACAAACTCATAATGTTTGGCTACAGCATTAGTAGTGTCCTGCTTGGCACAGTCATGCCATTTAAATATCTGGGTGTAACGTTGCGAAATGATATGAAATGGAACGAGCATGCGGGGATTGTGGTAGGGAAGGCAGATGGTCAACTGTGGTTTACTGGGAGAATTTTAGGAAGGTGCAGTTCATCTGTGACAATGGCCTTGTCACAGTGGTAACACTGGTTCCGTCAGATCACCGAAGTTAAACGCCGTCAGACTCGGCTAGCACTTGGACGGGCAACTGTCCGGTCTGCTGAGCACTGTTGGCAAGTGGGGTGTACTCAGCCCTTGTGAGGCAAATTGAGGAGTTACTTGACTGAGAAGTAGCAGCTCCAGTCATGAAAACTGACAAAGGCTGGGAGAGCAGTCTGCTGACCTCACACCCCTCCATATCCACATCCAGTGACATCTATAGGCTGAGAATAACACGGTGGTCACTCAGTACCATTGGGTCTTCCACGACCTGTTCGGACGGAGATTAGAGTAGTTCATCTGTAAATGAGACCACATATAGTATGCTAGTGTGACCTATTCTTGAATACCACTCGAGTGTTTGGATTGAAAGAAGACATTGAAGCAATTCAGAAGCGAGCTGCTAGATTTGTTACTGATAGGTTTGATCAGCATGCAACTGTTGAGGATATGCTTCAGGAGCTCATGTGGGAAACCCTGGAGGGAAGAAGACATTCATTTTGAAGAACACTACCGAGAAAGTTTAGAGAACCAGCAGTCGAAGCTGATTGTAGAACAATCCTATTGCCGCAAACACACATGAAATTTTGTATTCCACAGCCTTTTGCTACCCAACTATTGCATATTAACTTTCACGTTCAGCATGCTTTTACTGTACAGGATATAAGAATCGGAAGTTAACATTTTTTTCCTGCTGCGATTTTCGCGCCTAACTTTAATTCAAATTATGTAGCTTTATTAGCCTGTGTTGGATAATCAGGCACACCATTTTTTGCTGTTAAAACAATGGTATTTCTAATGAGCCCAGTTTGGAAAGATTTTTTGTAAAAATCCAGCCAAAAAGACCATGGTATTTCTAATGAGTCCAGTTTGGAAAGATTTTTTTTGTAAAAATCCAGCCAAAAGTCCTCATTTTTTACTTTTTTAAAATAAACTCTTCAATTTGCACTTAATTTATTCAATATTGGAAAGTGCTACATAAATGGAACTTGATATTTGAGAGCCTTGTGGTTTTACGTTACTACATGCCAAGTTTCACATTTGTTGTACCTTTAGTCCCTGAAATATAAGAAGCCAAACTTTGAAATTGTTTTGGGCAATTGTGCCAATAATTTTCTGGCTGAATCTGTCTTGTAAAACTCTTTTCATTATTATTGTTAAGAGAATGCATAAATTTGTACAGTATGGACAGATTTCATCTCTTTCAAAACAGCTCAAAGTTGCCAGAAATTCACACTCACTCTGCGCAAAATCACTACAAAAATCAAACAAGTGACTATATCTCGGCCGGTATTGCTTTGATGAACATTAAACTATACCAATCTTTATTGGGGACATGTGTGAATGTTGACATAAAATTTCACTGAAATATGTGATGGTCGACCAAGGAGGCCTAGATGAGTTGATGTGGAATGATCCATTTGTTATACCACTGAACACCATCATATCACTTGAGACACAGTACAAGATAATACTGTAAACTTTGCTACACTGTTCTGTCCAATACAACTCTCACACTGCTGGCTGTAGTGAGGTAATACTTTTGTCTTTGACAGTGAGAGCAGAGTGGGCTGAGTAAGCAAGCATTCTACAGCAGTGGCATATGGAATGCTTGAGAGCATATCTACGCTGACATCTCTCATACGTTGTTGCTTCTGGCAACAACTGTGATGTGGTTCCATTGCAAGGTACCAACTTTGCCATTCTTTGGACAACACCACACTTTTCTAGTTTCTTGCCCCCTGTTTTATAGTGATATGTGGACATTTCTGTTAGAGCAGTGAAATTCTCTTTCTCAAGTTGAAGATACTGACCATCATATCCCTATATAACTATACAACATTGTTTACGTCAGTGTCAAAAGCAATGTAACTGAATTTGACACTAGAGAGGATGCACAGCATCACAATAAGAAAAGGAATATTGGACTCCCATACTTCAAAGAGAGCCAACGGCTTTGCTGCAGTGAAAACACCAGTTCCTGTCAGGTCACTGAAGTTAAGTGTTGTTTAGCTAAGCTGGCACTTGGATGGGTGACCATCCGGGTCTGCTGAGCATTATTGGCAAGCAGGGTGCACTCACCCCTTGTGAGGCTAATAGGAGAACTACTTGATTGTGATGTAGCAGCTCCATTCACAAAAACTGATTACATGTCCCTCTGTATGCTCATCCAGTGATCGTCATAGGTTGAGGGTGACACGGCAGTCGGTCAGTACCATTGGATCTACAAGGCCTGTTCAGATGGAGTTTGTTTATTCTAAGAAACTTATTGGCAAAGACTGGGAAGTCACACAAAATAACAAGTTTAAAATTTATTAATAAATTTCCAAAATCTGTTTGGTCCTTGGAGTTAAAATTTGTGATGAGTATTGGAACTCTCATGCTACAAGGTAAAAGAACTTTTGGGAAAAGGCCTATACAAAGTTGATATTCATTTTTAAGAATGTTGAGAGTGAAGTAGCATTAAATTTTAAGGCTTACTCTGTAAAAATAGGCTTGTTGTCAATTGTATATTTAATCACTAAACGTATTCAACAGTAAGTGGTCCGTAGTTAATTAAGAATCATTACAAGGTGCATTCAAGTTCTAAGGCCTCCGCTTTTTTTCTAATTAACTACTCACCCGAAATCGATGAAACTGGCGTTACTTCTGGACGTAATCGCCCTGCAGACGTGCACATTTTTCACAACGCTGACACCATGATTCCATGGCAGCGGCGAAGGCTTCTTTAGGAGTCTGTTTTGACCACTGGAAAATCGCTGAGGCAATAGCAGCACGGCTGGTGAATGTGCAGCCACGGAGAGTGTCTTTCATTGTTGGAAAAAGCCAAAAGTCACTAGGAGCCAGGTCAGGTGAGTAGGGAGGATGAGGAATCACTTCAAAGTTGTTATCACGAAGAAACTGCTGCGTAACGTTAGCTCGATGTGCGGGTGCATTGTCTTGGTGAAACAGCACACGCACAGCCCTTCCCGGACGTTTTTGTTGCAGTGCAGGAAGTAATTTGTTCTTCAAAACATTTTCGTAGGATGCACCTGTTACCGTAGTGCCCTTTGGAACGCAATGGGTAAGGATTACGCCCTCGCTGTCCCAGAACATGGACACCATAATTTTTTCAGCACTGGTGGTTACCTGAAATGTTTTTGGTGGCGGTGAATCTGTGTGCTTCCATTGAGCTGACTGGTGCTTTGTTTCTGGATTGAAAAATGGCATCCACGTCTCATCCATTGTCACAACCGACGAAAAGAAAGTCCCATTCATGCTGTCGTTGCACGTCAACATTGCTTGGCAACATGCCACACGGGTAGCCATGTGGTCGTCCGTCAGCATTCGTGGCACCCACCTGGATGACACTTTTCGCATTTTCAGATCGTCATGCAGGATTGTGTGCACAGAACCCACAGAAATGCCAACTCTGGAGGTGTTCTGTTCAACAGTCATCCGGCGATCCCCCAAAACAATTCTCTCCACTTTCTCGATCATGTCGTCAGACCGGCTTGTGTGAGCCCGAGGTTGTTTCGGTTTGTTGTCACACAATGTTCTGCCCTCATTAAACTGTCGCACCCACGAACGCACTTTCGACACATCCATAACGCCATCACCACATGTCTCCTTCAACTGTTGATGAATTTCAATTGGTTTCACACCACGCAAATTCAGAAAATGAATGATTGCACGCTGTTCAAGTAAGGAAAACGTCGCCATTTTAAGTATTTAAAACAGTTCTCATTCTCGCCGCTGGCGGTAAAATTCCATCTTCTGTACGGTGCTGTCATCTCTGGGACGTATTGACAATGAACGCTGCCTCATTTTAAAACAATGCGCATGTTTCTATCTCTTTCCAGTCCGGAGAAAAAAATCGGAGGCCTTAGAACTTGAATGCACCTCGTATTATTGAGTGTAATTAATGAGTGTACAGTCCAGTACAGTTATTTCGTTGACAGCCTATAATGGAGGAAGGGAGAATTGCTGGAAGATAGTTGAAAATTGGAATGATGTTGAGGAAAGATTATTTTCTTAGAAAGGGGCATGTAATGATAAGTGTTGTACTCGTATTAAGTTACGTGTAAAGGAAAAATTTTGATGTCATTTGTTCTGAGAAAACCACTGATTAAATTTAATGGTAGGAAACCTTCACAATGTACTTTCAGAAAAAGTACTCAGAAATGAAACTAAGGGCAAGAAATGGCCCTCACGGAATTTCTTTTCTGTGTGTTATACTTTGCTGTGACTTCTGGTGGCAGTGGCGGCGGCAGCAGCTCCTGCGGCTGCTGCTGCTGCTGCTGCTGCTGCTGCTGCTGCTGATGATGATGATGATGATGCTGATGGTGATTATGATTATGATGACTGATAATTGTTTATTCACTTTGACATAATTTTCACAATGACATCAGACATATCAGCTTAATACAGATGTAAAATACAGTTGAAAGTTAATTGACTGATACGTTGGACCATGTAATTACTTACAGGTGTAATTTCATAAGGCTGGATACATTGAGTACAATTTATTTATTTCATTAATATACACTGACAGAAAAAAATTGCAACACCAAGGAGTAGTAGTCTGTGATGTAAACAAAAGTTAGTAGGTGTGTTTTTTACATCTGAAAGATGACATGTATTACAGTTTTACACGTCACATAAAAGTGGCACTGGTAGTGCCACAATGAGAATGCAAGTCAGGATTTGCTTTAAATACTTGTTCACATTGTAATAGTGCTGAATGTTACTTACCATTGAGATTATATGTTGTGAGATGATGTTAGTCAAGAATGATTTTCAGGTGACAGAGACACCATTATCAATATCTCACTGAGTTTGAATGAGGTTGTGTAATGGGGCTATGAGAAGCTGGATGTTCCTTCTGCGATATTGCATGAACACTTGGCAGGAATGTAGCCACTGTACCTGATTTGTGGCAGCAGTGGTCACAGGAATGTACAGTCGTAAGAAGATGAAGCTCCGGATGGCCATGTGGCACTACTGAGAAGGTAGACCATCATGTCTGGTGTATAGCTGTGGCACATCATACTGTATCTGCAGCAGCAGTTTGAGCAGCAGCTGGCATCACAGCAACATAGTGAACTGTCACAAATGGGCTACTTGAAGGACAGTTCCGAACCAGGCGCCCTGTAGCATGCGTTCCACTGACCCCAAACCACCGCCTTTTGCAACTTCAGTGGTGTCAAGCAAGAGCTTATTGGAGGGCATGGTGGAGGCCTGTTGTGTTTTCTGATGAAAGCTGTTTCTGCCTCGGTGCAAGTGATGACCGTGTGTTGGTTAGGAGGAGGCCAGTTGAGGGCCTATAACCAATGTGTGTGCGTGCTAGACTCACTGAACCTACATCTGGATTTGTGGTCTGGGATGCACTTTTGTATGACAGCAGGAGCACTCTCGTGCTTATCCCAAGCATCCTGACTGCAAATCTGTACATCAATCTGGCGATTTGACCTGTTGTGTTCTTATTCATGAACAGTATTCCAGAGGATGTTTTCCAACAGGATAACTCCACCCACATACCGCTGTTGTAACTCAACATGCTGTAAGTGTGTCAACATATTGCCTTGGCCTGCTCGATCACCAGATCTGTCTCTAATCGAGCATTGTCCACAAGCAACATGAACCGTTGCCGTATTGCCCGACCAAGTACCACAGGCATGGATCTCCATCCCACAAACTAGACATCCAGCACCTGTACAACACAGTGCATGCATGTTTACATGCTTGCATTCAACATTCTGGCGGTTACACAGGTTATTAATGTACCAGCATTTCACATTTGCAATGGCTTATCTCACGCCCATTCCCAAATTTTTCAGAAGTGCAGATCGTGCGGGGAAGGTTGCCAAATGTGGTGTCTGTTCCACTTTTGTGCCTTCCCACCTTAGCACCCTTCCTTTCCACAAAGGTAATATACCCCAAGCCCAGCACAGCAGCCATTCCATTGTGGAGACGTGGAGTGGGTGGGTGAGGGGGGGGGGGGTTGTCAAGCACCTGCACTGTAATAGCCCCCTGGCCATGCAGGGATCACACTGTTGGTGCCTCAGCTGATACCTTCTCATGCATGCCAAGGAGTATGTGCCCATCATGGCATGGGTGTAAGGACTCTGAGCAATGGATTATTGGCCAGGTAGCCATTGCTGAAGTTGGTTGGAGCCCATCGGAGAGCCTCTGTTCGGAGTGGGTTGGCACCATTGTGGATGGCTTGTATATGAAGCAGATGAAGCTTTCTTCTGCTGGTGGTCACATGATCTCTTCAGAAGGAATGAACTCATTCAACGCAGAGATGTATGACCCCAAATGTTTCCTTTCATGGTTATGCCATGGGATTAATTTCAAGCTAAGTGACAAGCAGAGAAATAACCCCTTGGGGCCTTCATCTTGGCCTTTGAGGGTAATTTGTTATCTGAAAAGGTCAAGGTGATGGTATACCGATGTGATGTGAAACTGTATGTTCCTCCCATATGTTGTGCTTCAAAAAGATGAACTTTGGGCACATGTCTTCGCATAATGACACTAGCTCAGTCTGTAGGGATTGTGGATGACCATTGCATGTGAACATTCTGTATGCTCCTTCCCCCTCTCTGTGTCAGTGGTGGAGAGCACCATCCTCCTTGCTCACCAGACAGCACTGTCTTTTAGAGAGAGAGAAAAATACAAGAATATAAGACTAACAAACCAAGAGACCAAGAAAACGTATAAAAATCTACATCCTGCATGCATGACGATGTCATATGCTACAGTAATGATGACGTCACCCTTTCTGCTGGGTACTCTCCTCCATTATGCGTTCTACAGTGAGCCCTCATGCCTGCTTGACCATACCTGCTCTCATGATGGTTGCAGGCTCCCCTCCTGCTGCTTCCCTCACCCCCACTTTCGGAGCAATGGCTCGCCACCAACCAGGGACACTGATCCCCATCTCCCAGCTGGAAATGAGTCACTCTCATCTGGCTTCTCACACCTGGAAGGGGTCTCTTGGGATTCTTCCCTCCAAGGTTACTGTCAGTCTGCAAGCGTATACCAGCCAGTGGCTGAAGGAGGTACAGGCTGCTGGTCATAGGATTTCATGGTCTTCTTCGGTCGCTGAAACTAATTCAGGGAAGCCCTCTCAGTCATCCAAACTCTATAAAGAAAAGAAAGAGAAAAAGAAGTTTTCCAAGATGAAGGAAATTCTGGTGGCACCCAAGCCACCTCCCACATATACAGCTTCTATGGCCGCAACAGCGATCCTGGTGGCCCCTGAGGCTTCATATCACACCACACAATGTGTGTCATAACCTATGTGTCTTGACACCATACTTTCCCAACCAGTGGCAGCAGGTGTGACTGAGATATAAACTGCCTCCTTGGTCCCTTCACACCCTCACAGTATACTGACAGCGTAATTCTCCAGTGGAGTTGTAGTGGTTTTTTCCATTACCTGGCTGAGCTATGACATCCCTTAAGCTCCTCCCCTGCTTTCTTTATTGCCCTACACGAAATTAGTTTTTCAGTAACATGGACCCCTACCCCTCATGGTCAGTGGAGGGTATTTTAAGAATTGTGATGATTATTATATTGTGTCAGGTGGAGTTTGCATGTATGTTCTGAAATATGTAAATAGCAAACTTGTGCCTCTTGATACAACTTTGGATGCTGTGGCTGTTCTGGTAAGGGCATTTCAGGATTTTACCATCTGTAATATTTATCTCCCTCTCGATGGTGGAATGTCTCAGGATGTATTGTCTGCATTGGTTTCTTAGCCCCCCCCCCCCCCCCTTCCTCAACTTGGGTGACTTCAATGCCCATAATCCTTTGTGGGTGGAACCACAACACTGGCCGCAGTAAAGGCATCGAAACTTGCTGGCAGATCTCGACCTGTGTCTCCAGACACTACTGTGTGGTACAGGGAGCTTACTTGGCCATTGATCGTTCTATTTGAAGCCCTCGTCTCCTCCCAGCTGTCCACTGGGGGCTCCACGATGACCTGTTTGGTAGCAACCACTTCCTATCTTTCTGTCCATCCCTCTGGGTGCCTGCCTAGATGGGCTCTCCACAGTGCCAACTGGGATGCTTCCGCCACCAGTGTTGTTCTGAGCTCCCCGCGAAGTAGAGGTATTGACGAGGCTGTCCAGAATGCAACAGCAGTCATTCTATTGGCAGCCGACTTAGCAATCCCCTTTATTTGGTCCCCCCCCCACACCTCCCCCCCATTGAAATGTAGTACCTTGGTGGACCCCAGAAATATCCCCAGTCCATTGGAGATCGTAGGCGGGCTCTCCAACGCCGTAAGTGGCATCCATCAATCGAGCACCTCATTGCCTTTAAGCGACTCTGTGCCTGGATCTGCCTCTTAATAAAATGGCGGAAGCAAGAATCTGAGAATGGCACATTTCAACCATTGGACGATGTATTCCTCCTTTGCAGGCTTGGGTGAAAATCAGATGCCTCAGTGGATACCAGTCCTCTGCAAGTGTATGTGGTATTTCCTTGAACAGTACTGTTTTCACTGACCCAAACATCATAGCCAAACATTTTGCTCTGCATTATGCTTGAACCTCTGCATCTGAGAAGTATCAACCTGCCTTTCATTTTCTTAAGCAGCAGATTGAGCGACTGCACTTATCTTTCAATACACACTTTTCTGGAGCCCAATAATGTACCATTCAGTGAATGCGAATTCTTCAGTGCCCTTGCCCTTCAGTGTAATACAGTCCCATGACCAGACCACATCCACAACCAAATGGTCAAACACCTATCGGTGGATTGTCAGCATTATCTCCTTACCATCTTCAACCATATCTGGAGAAAAGGTGATCTCCCATCTCAGTGCCGGGAGAGCATCTTCCTCTCCGTACTGAAACCAGGTAAACACCCCGTAGAGATGGACAGCTATTGACTAGTCTCACCAATGTTCTCTGTAAGTTGCCTGAACATGTGGTGAGCTGCTGTGCTGGCTCCTTGAGTCTCTGGGCCTTCTGGCTCATGCCAGGGCTGTTTTTGCCAAGACCATTCCAGTGCCAATGATTTGGTTTGTTTGGAGTCTGCCATCTGGACAGCTTTTCACTGATGTCAACAATTTATTGCTGTCTTTTTCGACCTACAAAAGGCTTATGACATCACATGGTGACACCATATTCTCACTACTTTATATGAGTTGGGTCTCTGGGGCTCAATTCCAAATTGTGTCCAGAACTTCTTGTCACACCATACTTTCTGCGTTCAAGTTGGTGCTTCCCACAGTACCTGTATCCAAGAGAAGGGGGTCCCGCAGGGCTCTGTATTGAGTGTCCCTCTTCCTTTAGTGGCCATCAATGGTCTAGCAGCAGCTGTGGGGTCTCCAGTATCACCCTCCTTGTATGCCAACAATTTTTGCTTTTACTATACCTCTGCTGCTGTGGCCATTGCTGAATGCTGACTGCAGGATGCCATTCGAAAGGCAATCGCATTCTGGGTGGAGTGGCTCACCCATCTTACCTCCTCTCAGTCCCTTCCTACTTCTCCTCGATTTTGTCTCTGTCTTATTATATCTTGTCTACAATCGGGCTTCCCAGGATTTGCCTTTTGTATCCTTCTTTTGAGGGTTATTCATGGTTCGCTACATATAGGATGAAGGGACTGATGACCTCACATTTTGGTCCCTCTAACTCTGACAACCAACCAAACAATCACTACTCTGAGAGCTCCAAGTAATTTTTAATTATGTTGTATGCATTATGTATATGAAGAATGTTTGAAGAATGTTTTAGCTGTCTTTTTAAACAGAGGTATGTTAGTAATCTCTTTTAATTCTTTGGCCAGACTGTTGTTACAATTTAGTCCCTCATAGAAAATATTGTTTTTAATTTGTTTTTCCTGGATGAATATTAGTAAAACTAGCTCTTGTTCCATGATTATGTATAGAACTGTTAGTGAAATACTGACTAATGTTTTCCCTGACATGCATACCAGATGGGTAGGTGTAGAGTAAGGATACTCATTTTTTAAAACAGTTCTTTACTGTGATCTGGACTACCACTTCTGGTCATTCTTATGGCCTTTTTATGCAGTTTAAAATTTGCATTTGTGCTTTGCGCCTTCAATCCCAAGAAGAGAAACCCACAGCTAAGAACTGAGTGTACCTAGTAATAGTATGTCAGCACAAGACATTGGCATATTGAAAATAAAACCCTAAGAGCAAAACATGGTGGCATTCTTTTTGCCAACATGTTTGTGTGTTCATTGTATTTTAATTGACAATTAGTATTCATCCCTAAAAACTTTGTTTCTTACTCAATCCATAGATTAACATCTATGCTTAATGCAACAGAGTTGTTTACCCTCTTAATGCGGAAGTGCATATGGTTTGTTTTCTTTATAAATCTCATGGCGAGTGAGGCAGTCATAGCCCTAGAAATCCATTTGCATAAATAAATAACTGCAACAAAAGAAAGACCACAAACCTTTTTAGACATGGGAGGTGTCCCTCGATAAAACATAGATATCCCCTATCCTCATGATGATCATAGTGTAAAAAGACAACTGTCAAAAAACTTGACAGTGGACTACATATCAGGTGCAGCCTAGAACAAACAAAGATACTCTAAGAACCCAATCAAATTATAAAAGAATCTGGTGGTAAATAATGATACCCACAGGAAATTGAAGACCCATTCTAAGAACCCCTAAACATAAATGGTTTTTACACAAGCATTGGTGAGAGGATGTGTGTGGACTGGCCCAGCCCACAGCATATAATGTACTGACAACTCAGGAGTAAAACACAGAAATACTGTCCTGTCACACTTGCACAAAAAGATTATTTTTGGGGGTTCTTAGAACGGGTTTTCAATTTCCCATGGGTATCATTATTTATCATTGGGGTTCTTTTATAATTTAATTGGGTTCTTGGTATCCCTGTTTCTTGTAGGTTGCACATCATGTATAGCCCACTGTCAAGTTTTCTGACAGCTGCCTTTTTGTGCTATGGTCTGCATGAGAGTAGGGGACATGTATGTTTTATTGAGGGACGGGTTCCATTACTAAAAAGGTTGATGGTCTTTCTTTTGTTATTTATAATGTAATTAAAAATTTTTATCATATAGTTTAGCCTATGTAGGTTAATAAATGGGTTTTTGTAACTTCTTTAGGTGAACTGTTTGTCATGTGAGGATGTGACTTTACAGTTGTGAAACTAATTGTGATCCAGTAAGAGATCAATAAATCTTGTCATGGCAGTTGTTGCAATTATTTAAAAATGGTTCAAATGGCTCTGAGCACTATGGGACTCAACTTCTGAGGTCATTAGTCCTCTAGAACTTAGAACTAGTTAAACCTAACTAACCTAAGGACATCACACACATCCATGCCCGAGGCAGGATTCGAACCTGCGACCGTAGCGGTCTCGCGGTTCCAGACTGCAGTGCCTAGAACCGCAAGGCCACTTCGGCCGGCTGCGATTATTTATTTATTCGGTGTTTCTTCATGTTCAGTTAAAATTTATTACATACTGTCCAAATGTAAACATCTTTGATGGTTTCATTTGTTTTTTTCTAATAATAGTTCTGGTGTTTTGTCAGTGACTATGATGTTGCTGTCATCGGCAAAGAGAAATTTTCCTCCAGGCCTTACACTATCTGGAAAGTCATTGATATATATTAAGAACAGACTTGAACCCAATACACTACCCTGAGGGACACCTATGTTTACATGTTTTTTGTCTGACAATTGCTTTACTAAAAATTTATCAGCAGCAGACATGTAAACTATCTCTGCTTTTAGTGTCCTTTGATTAAGACTGAAACCACTCATTTGCTATTCCTCCTATATGTAGTGCTTCTAGTTTGTGTGATAGTATTTTATGGGTCGCAGTGTCAAAAGCCTTGGAAATGTCCAAGAATACGTTGGTAACATAGTTGTTCTTATCAAGAGCTTCAAGTACCACTTTTGTGAACACTATTATGGGTGATATGGTCTTCTCCCTCTTTGGAAACCAAATCTTGTTTCTGTGGAGGGTGTGGGTATGCTCTGGTGGAGGATGGTGGTTCAGGATGAGGCAGATGCCACTTTTAGGTAGGAGAGTCTCTTTACTAATTTGCTACAAGCTCACTGCTGTTGGCTCACCACAGCCCAGGTGTGGCATGACCTAGAGCCATAGACAATCCTAGTAGGCTGAGCTACATTAGATGCGGAATGCAAGGTGGCTGTCACTGCTGAATACGGTATGTTAATTCCCACTTGTCTGTGACAAGTGGTGGGTGCAGATTGTCAGGGAGCGAACTGTGGACCTGCGGGTTGGCTGGTGATGGCTGTCAGGATGATGGCAGGTAGCCTCATGGCCGAAGTTGGCATAGTGATGGTTGATGACTCAGTGACTTGCCAATATGGCGGATGACTAACCTGGCTGTATGGCCATTATTTATGTTCAACAAAGCGGGTCTGTTGTGGCACTGCAGCTGCAGAATTCATGTTTGCCCCTGTTTACGGTCATCGCCTTGGCATAGACCAGCAGGCGAATGGCAGAGCCATGATGCAACTATGGATCTGTGTACTGCTGCAAGTGACCCGCTTGGAGCCCATGTAACTAGATCTGTATCTTTACACTCTTCCCCTCTTTAAATTCTAATTCTCCCTGTTGCTATTTAATTCTTTCCTGTTCATTGCACACACATCTGGTTAGTTGATGAATCACTACATCTGTAAGAACCCATCTATGACCCTTCAACAGCTAAATCAGATACGCAGATATGTATGAAAT
This sequence comes from Schistocerca cancellata, assembly GCF_023864275.1. Lineage (NCBI taxonomy): Eukaryota > Metazoa > Arthropoda > Insecta > Orthoptera > Acrididae > Schistocerca > Schistocerca cancellata. The sequence goes on from NC_064629.1 coordinate 148,770,709, forward strand.
CTTTACATATTTCTTATGGTTGCAGTCACTGACTGTCCCTAAAAACTAACACTAAGTCTGCTAACACATTCCAGAGATGCTTTATCACATGTACACTACACGTATGTTCCTTTTTGTAGTTCACTGACTGCTTTCAGCAGCACTCTCCGAGCTGTCTCACTGAAGAGTCTATAACTCTTTTTTAGTCTATGTCTTTGACTTGTCTGTCCAGTAGCTATGTCAAACTGTTTAATAGGAATAGGGGTGTGGGAATCTGGGAGCCATCCTACAACAGTACTACCACTAACATAATGAACCATGTAGCCATCCTTTTCTCCATATTATCCTCTTCAGCTCAGTAATTTCAACCTAGTTATCCCTTCCTTCATGTGGCCCACTGTCCTTATCACTAAGTCATAAAAAATGAGCACTTACATTCAGAATGAAGAGTTTAACATGAACTATTTACAGAAATCTATGGTAAAGTCACTTCAGTTGCATTTCTGATCATAATGATCAGAAAACTATTGCTTGAACTCTAATACCTCTCATCTACGAGAGACCTGTCCTGTGTATCATGGTTCACTAGCTCTGCAATACCACTGATGTATTTAACTACAGGCACTGTATCACCTGCAACCTGTGCCTCTTAATACAATTCTGTGATACTCTATGATACTTTCTCCCTGTCATAATCCCCTGTTACCTGGTATGTTCTCAGATTCTGCCATAGGCTGGTTGCAGTTATCACTGAACTTGAGGAACCTTGGAGCAGTACAATGGTGATGTCACAGCCAATAACCCATCTCACATCCATAGTACCTCTGTGCCTTGCCTTGCTGCTTTGAACTAGTGTTGCATGATGTAAAGACAAAAAGTCCGAAGCATAAGATCTGCTGTGACACTAATCTATGTTTTACTTCATCAGTGTTGTTCCGTGGTTTAGTGTTACCTCACTATAAAAGAATGCATCACAGAAAGGGCAAGAAAGAAAGCAGCTCTGCATACAACTAGGGCTCTCTGTGGGTTTCAGACCACATATCTACTAGTGTACACCCTTGGAGAACTCTTAAATTCCTAATTCACATATAAACACTGTTTACAACAAACTAATTGTACAGTTGCCTACTGTCAATATCGACTTAAACTTCATTTGAATCCACAGCCTTCCTTGTCCCAACCAAGCACTCCCTCCACTGCCTGCCTTAACACTCTTTTTTCCATCATGCTTAGTGTATGACATTGTGTGATTCAGTGCAGGGTGCCACATGAGCCGATAAGTTATGTTTTTTACACAGAACTGGTATCATAGGTTCGTGTCTTGGGCCTTTCCCGGGTATCGTAACCAAGTCTATACCTGACGATGAGAACCAGCATGCTGCATGTTAGATGGCTATCACTCGTGGTGAATACAATGAAAGCATATTCTTTGAATTGTACAGTGGGATCAAAAGTGTTTTTTGCTATGAAATGTGCACCCACTCCCCTCCATCCCCTCTCTGATGCCTTATGCTGATAATGAGAGCCCAAGCACTGCTTTAGTTTATCTTCGGTAGCCTCTGATTGTGTGTGGACTTTCAAAATATTTTTAGAAATTTCTCTTGGAAAATTTGATTAACAAGGGATATGAGATTAACATATTTCTGCGCAAAAGGCAGCTGTTCAATATTTGAATGCGGAACCTATGCAGCATATTATTTTAAGTGCATTTTGTCAATATAGTGGAATGATTTAAATTCGCCCTCTGTTATGATGTCTTTAACCTTTTAAGTTCTTGATTTGTTGATGCTGTTTTCTTTTTTTGTCTTCATCATGTTAATATTCAGTGCATTACATCCCAGTGTGCAGTACCGGGTGATTTCTCCTAGATGAGATGTAAAGTTTTATGCTTCAACTATTTTATTCATCCATCCATCCATCCATCCATCCATCCATTCATTCATTCATTGATCCTTTAACCATTTCCCACAATGGTATAGGACATGTCAGATACATTACAGAAATAATGGATGCAGTAGATCTCCACTGAGAAATTGTGAACTGTTTATGAGGAATCTGGATTCCTTAGGCCTACTGTGCTATCTGTCAGACAGCAGCAAGCAGATAATGGTGTATGGTGACTTAAGTGTAGAATTTCTAAAGGATTCCGATAGCAAAAATGGTCTGGAAACCTTATTTGGATCCTACAATTTGATCTCAGTAATTAACTTTCCAGTTGGGTGGATGAAGACAGTAGAACTCTTAATTGATAATGTTTTCTTTGACGAAGCTCAAAGCAAGAAAGTAACTGTTTACCCAATAACAAATGCTTGCTCTGATTATGATATGATGCACAGTTAGGATAAATCACATAGTGCCTTACCATATGGATACTCCTCAATGGAAATCAGTTAGAATAGTGAAAGACTCTAAGATAAATGTTGTTATGAATAGTTTACAAGAGGTGACCTTGATTAAATTTATAATTTATTCCTGCAGTAGTTGCACACTACAATAACTATCCAGAATTGTTAAGAAAGGTTATTAAAAGTCAAGGAACATGGACATAATGTCAGGAATCAGTACTTTCGACAACAGATTTAAGGCTATATGGAATGTAGTGAAACGAGAAACAGGACAACCAGCTGAAAAACAGGTTAACATCACTACTGAACTGAATGGAAGAGCTGCAAATGTTGTGTCACAGGTAGCAAATGTATGTAATAGTGGTTTGTTAAGATATTAGAAAGCATAGGGACAAACAATTCAAGAGAAAAATCACAGCAGTATGTTGAAAAAGTAACTCTCATAATATTCAATCATGTGAATGTTTCATCAACGTCTCCTTCTTTCATTAAGAAAATTATACATTCATTCAAAAATAAAAGCTCATATGGCTTTTAATGGTGTTTCTAATATAGTACTGAAGATTAGCTCCCATATAATTAGCCCAATCTTATCTGAAATTTGTAATGCATCACTAACTGAGACTGAAATGTGCTGTCGTTAAACACTTCTTAAAGAAACGTGATAAGAGAGGTGTCAGTAACTACCAACATGTTTCACTGCTGACATCATTTTCCAACATTTTTGAGATGATGATGTGTTCTCAAATAATATCTCACCTTAGCAACAGTAATATCCTCAACAAATTACTGTTAAGTTTTCAGAAGAGTTGCACTACTGAGAATGCCATTCATATGTTCAATCACCAGATTTTACAGGCATTAAATAGTAAAACAGTGCCAGCTGGTATTTACTGCAACCTATCTAAGGGATTTGACTGTGTGAATCACAGTATTCTCGTACATAAATTGCAGTTTTATGGGAATGATGGTCTAGGCAACCAATGAATAATGTTGTATCAAACCAAAATAATGCAGAAAGTTGTACTTAGTAATTCAACCAATATAGTCTGCAGACATAATCCTGACTGGGGAGAAACCACATATGGGGTGCCCAAAGGTTCAGTCTTAGGCCCACTATTGAACCTCATACATGTAAAAAATCTTCCGTCTAATATACAACAAGCAGAATTTGTTATTTTTGCAGTTGACACTAGTATTGTAATCAAAGTGTACATACAGCAACAGAAGAAATGATAAACAAGGTTCTCAAAAGTATCATTGACTGGTTTTCTGCGAATGATCTCACCTTTAATTTTAAAAAGGCACAACATATTTACTTCTGCACATCTAGAGGTACTACACCAATGATAAGTGTAACACATGGTGAGGAACTGCCTGTTGGTTTCTGTCTTGGGCTGTTCGGCCGATGTTCGTCTGACATTTCGCCAGCACGGGTGGCTGACGTCAAAGGTTCACCCTCCATTGCTGGTGGTGGACTGGAGCCAATCTGGTGGCTGCAGACTATACATACCTGGCGTGCCAGTGTCCAAGGGGTTCTCCGCGGTCGTTTCTGGTGCGGTTCTCTTGCTGCTTGCGACGGTTGCGTTTTAAGTTTTTTAAAAAGCAGTAATATGGCCAAAGAAATTTCATTTTTACCTGATGACTCCGGTTTCTTGTCAACATCTTTTAGATTCTCTTCTGTAACGTCTTGATGTTTTAGATTTGTTTGTTCTTCCTTTTTGTATTGGACCTCGCAACGGTTTTTTTCTCCTCGCGGTCCCTACAGTCTCTGGTTCCTTACTGGGTGCTTATGACCTTAGATGTTTTGCGCCAAAAAAAAAAGTCTGGGGTGCTGCAGCTCACATATTTGTCTTGCTCGCACTACGAGCATATTAATCATGTCTCTTTTCTGACTCATGTGGTGGTTTGATAGTTTGTGCTGGTATGGGTCCGTGTGTGGTGGTTGTTGATACATGCTGTGTCACCATCCCTTGTGAGCAGCACCCCTAGAAATGGTAGTTTTTTGTCCTTTTGTACTTCCATGGTAAATTTTATGTTGGCACAGAGGCTGTTCAAGTGTCTTAGGAAGTCACCAAGCTGTTCTTCACCATGGCTCCACAACGAAGGTTTCTTTGGTGTATTTGTATCACATCTTAGATTTACAAGGTGCCAGGTCCAGTGCCTGTGCTTCGAAATGTTCCATGAAGCACCACTGGTCTAAGAGGACTACCCACAGTGACGCCTTCCAGCTGTGTGTAGAAGCTACCATTCCATGTGAAATAGCTTGTGGTGAGACATGCATGAAAGAGCTTTGTGATATTTTGCAGGAAAATGGAACCAATGTGCTCCAGAGAGTCACTGAGTGGCACTTTCATAAACAAAGAAACCACATCAGAGCTGAGCAGGATGTTGTTTGATGCAAGTTTTAATTTCTTCAGCTTCTCAGTGAAATGTCGTGAGTTCTTTATTTATGTGTCAGTTTTCCCCACGTGTGACTGGAGTAGCAAGGCCACATGTTTTGCCAGTTCATACATCGGTGAGCCAGGAAGCGCTAACAATTGATTTTAGTGGAACATTATTATTGATCTTAGGTAATCGATACAGCTGAAGTGATAGGGCTTCTATGTTGCACAGGTTCCTCCATATGTCTGCCAGCAGAGAAGATGCCTTGATTAACTGATTTGTATTCCTGAAGGGGTACAAGCTAAGTGCAGATCCGATGCAGCGTATAATATGGGATACGAATCAGTTAATCAAAACGTCTTCTCTGAAAGAATTAGGCAAGAATAAGGCAGGGAGACACTTATGGCCTTATCAAAGGAACTATCTTATCATTCACCTCAGCAACTCGGGAAAACTACGAAAAATCCAAGTCTGGGTGGCCAGACTGGGTGGGTACTCAACCTGCTCTCGCCAAATGTGAGTCCAGTACCTAGTGTCCAAGGAGTTACATCATTCACAAGAAGTAAAATAATAATATAACTAGAACAATAAACTTTGTTATAGTATACTTCTGAAAAATATAAACACACAAACACCTGCCAGCACTATAGCCAACACAACTTTTTCTTGCAACTGATTCACCACTTTGAGATGGTGTATTGCATTGCATTTGAAACAGAGAAAACAGGAAACCAACAACAGAAACATTTTTATTGAAAGACACACACAGCATAGATGGTACGCCTGATAACAGATTAAAAAGAACTCGGTAAACAAGGCACTAGTATTTGTTCAAGCTAACACATTCACTTACGCTGTAGAAACATTTCTCAACAAGAATGAATGTTAACTCTTTAAAAATCTTTTTAGCTGTTTCCTTGTCCAGCATCTTTATATATGTGGATAATGCATTATGAAAAATGACACTATAGTGGCTTACTTTTTTTGGGTACAAGTTGGTCGCACTTGCTGTACATGGAGGGACCCACAGTTACAAGTGTTACAACTATTGTACATGCTGTTGGTTTGCAGGTCTCCAGGTATAACTCTTATCATCAACACGCACTTGCATAAGAATAAGGAGGGTGGAAGGGAGGTTAGAGTTTAATGTCCCACCAACAACAAGGTCATTAGAGATGGAGTGTTGTTTCAAGGATCAGGAAGGTAATTAGCCAACCCCTTGCAAAGGAACAACCCCAGCATTTGCCTGGTGTGATTTAAGTGAATCACAGGAAGCTTGAATCGAGATGACTGGATGTGGATTTGAAATGTCAACCTCTCGAATGTTAGTCCAGTATGCTAACCACTGTGCCACCTCACTCTGTGTGTAGGTAGGTTACAGTAAGCACACATAGCTTTTTAACTATGGACTTTCGGTGAGCCCTTGTACAGCTGTGTGGCAAGAATCAAATAGGCTTCTTTGGTAATGTAAAAATTTCATTTAATTGACAACTAGTTTTACCCCTAAAAACTATTCGATAAGCCACAAGGGACTGGAAGTAACCAAGGCCATTCTAACACCTCCTAAGGAGCGTACTTTCGAAAAGATTCTCAGAGCAAAGCATGCCGAACTGAGTTTCTGGGAGAGTTTTGTTTCCAGTTTGTCTTGATCTATATACATTCCTAAAAGCTTTGTACATCAAACTCTAACCAATTTTCACTTAATACCATTTGATAATCTTGATTTTGTTTCATTTTTCCAAATTGAAAGAAATTTGTTTTCTTTACATTATAGTCCCAATGGTAGCAGACCTCTATGGTGGGTATTGGAACTAGGTTGGCAGAGGTCAGGACATCAGTACTGTACCACCCTGGGTGGCATAGCAGTGGAGCAGTGAGTGGATGCCAGCTAGTTGCCTGACATATTGTCATGAAAAGGTCATTATTAAAACATTCATTTATTGTTCATCAACTACAACAATGAAATGAAGTGAGTGTATGGCGTTGTTGGCCGGGATCTGGGGAAGTTTGCCCACCAAGTGCAAGTCTTATTGCAGTCGGAGCCACATTGGGCAACAGTTGATGAGGATAAAATGATGATAAGGACAACACAACTCCCAGTCCAAGAGCGGAGAAAGTCTCCGACCCGGCCGGGAATTGAACCCGGGTCTACTTGCATGGAAGGCAAACACGTTACCACCCAGCTAAGCAGGCGCACAACTACAACAATCATAGTAGCCAATATCCCCTGGCCGTAAGTGGTAGGCGGCTGTCAGCAAGTGACCCAGCAGCATGGAGTGATGACAGCAGTGACTTGGCAAGTCCACTAACAAGTGGGCTGCAGCCCACAATGTAGACTAGAGACAGCCTGACAGCACAGAATGGGGTGTACAGAGGTGTCTATAATCACACCATGGAGCCAGCATGGATGTAGTTCGCAGCAGCAGTATTGTCTGCCCACATGATCAGTGGCAGGCAACATGGAGTTTTCCTATATAAGCAAAGGCGGCTGAGCGGCTTCACCACCCTGGGCTCAAACTGTAGACCACCTGGTGTCTGGCCAGTTGGAAGACACTAAGTCCACATTGTTGGACTGCAGCTATCAATGGCAGAGTCCAAAGATGGAGACTAGTTGATCCATGTACATCTACATCCATACTCCGCAAGCCACCTGACGGTGTGTGGCGGAGGGTACCTTGAGTACCTCTATCGGTTCTCCCTTCTATTCCAGTCTCGTATTGTTCGTGGAAAGAAGGATTGTCGGTATGCCTCTGTGTGGGCTCTAATTGCTCTGATTTTATCCTCATGGTCTCTTCGCGAGATATACGTAGGAGGGAGCAATATACTGTTTGACTCTTCGGTGAAGGTATGTTCTCGAAACTTTGACAAAAGCCCGTACTGAGCTACTGAGCGTCTCTCCTGCAGAGTCTTCCACTGGAGTTTATCTATCATCTCCGTAACGCTTTCGCGATTACTAAATGATCCTGTAACGAAGCGCGCTGCTCTCCGTTGGATCTTCTCTATATCTTCTATCAACCCTATCTGGTACAGATAGTAGAATCCATGTAGATTCATATACTGTCTTAGGTCCCCCACTGGAACTGGTGGCTGCCAACACTGTAATACGCCTGACTAGAAGTGAGGCGTATTTACACAGGCTTGGCCCGTCCTTGTTTTGCTAAAGCGTGAGTTTCTATCATGTAAACCATTACAGAACTATGGCTTGGATGTGATGCAATTAGGCCACTCACACCAGAGCAGCTCTGCCTTTCTGCGCTGTCGATGCTAATACACCTCTGGGCTCTTTGATTGACTGTAGACTGTGGTAACCGTCTTGACGCCTCAGAGACATAACTTCACCTGGCCTACCTGAACTGACCCACCTCTGTGCTCTTGCATTAACCATGGAAGATGTCTCAGTTTTATCCAGCCGTGCCCAGTAAATTATTTGCTGTGCAACAACATTAAGGGTCAGCCTGTTGGCATTGAACTATGAATGTGTGGACTTGAGGACATTATCAGTTGTTATAGAGAGATTCCTTAACATTGCTCACTATTATGCTAGTCCCATCTGCAAACAACATGTCCTTGATTGCAGTTTGTGAGAACTTTGTCATTTATATAAATAAGGAACAAAAGGGGGTTTAACACTCTACTCTATGGTATATTAATGTTACCAGCTTTGTAAGTGAGTTTTCCTGCTTGTCACGTATCTTCCCTGTTTTCTCTTTACAATATCCCATACAGATTTTGATTTATTGCTGACAGTATTAGTATGCTATCGTTCTAAGTAGTTTTACCATTGCAATTAGCTGTCGATATTTTTTCTTATAAGTCTTTACACATCCTATGAACTGGGCATCTATGTATCTTTTCATTTGAGAAATGAGCCTTTTTAAAGTTGTACAGGAAGTATTAGAGCCTAATGTAATCCAGGAACTAGGTGTAGTTATCCCACATGAATGGACTCTGGTTAATTTTTTTGCAAAACACAATTTCATAATTGGTCATGAATACTGAAGAGAAATCGTTGTAAGCATTGTTTTTGGAAAGTGCTTCTGACTGGGTTCATTACTTGGAGTATTAATTAAAATAGTGGAGTTCTGTGCAGAAAAATTCCGTCACAGGCATAGCAGAAATTGTAAGGATGAAGGCATTATGATAATATATTTCTAAATCAGTATTAATAATGTCGCTCTCTGCAGCACCCACTATTGGAAATATGTTGTGTATAAGACTTTTTTTTCGATGTGTTATTCTTATGGAACTATTTATAAGTGGAGAGATGTTGAACCTTTGTAGCACATTAAGAAATAGCTCCTTAGATGCAGATTCATTCACAAGATTTTTAGTGAAGTCCCCATAGACAATTATAGTGGATTTCTCAGTAAGTGTAATGTCCACCTGAGACTCTTAATTTATCCATGAAAGTGTCTGTGTCCACACTAGGTGGTCAGTATACTTCTGTAATTACTATTTGGCACAAATCTCGATGCAGTTGAACAGTAGCAGCTTCAAAATGCTTTTCAATACTCAGTGCTTCTGCCTTACACATCCTTTTGTGTTCAACATTAGAATTAATAAAAATTCAAACCCCTCCACTTCCTATAGAACTGACTCGCCAAATTGTGATGATTAATGTTAACAGTACCTAATGCAGTATTTCTACACTGTCTTCCATAACACACGTGCTATCAGCATTGGTGGCATTAACCGCAATTTCAAGTTCAAAATATTTATTTGTCAAATTTTGGATGCTGTATATAAACAAAATATGAAAGCTTCTAGAACAAGACTGGGAGCAGTTGTGCTTGCACTTTGCTGTGTCATATCTGATCCAATTTTGAGGCAGGGTACCAAAAATATTTGAGTACTATATATTTTCTAAGCCTTTTAGGTCTTCCCTTTGGCTTTTTCTGCTAGTGAAAGATCCTCAGCTGCCAGTGTAGGATGATCTGCAACAATATGAGGTATGGCCCTCTGCTTCAAATCTAGAGTCCTCCACTGCCAATGTAGGGTCTTCTGCTACTAAATAGGTCGAAAGCATCTATCCACTCACTCTTTGACCAGTCTGGCGTGGCAATAGAAGACAGGAAAAGGAAAGCTGAAGTTTTGAATTTCAAGTTTAAGATATAATTCACACAAGAGGATTGTACAAGCGTACAGTTGTTTGACTGTCATACAGACTCCCACATGGAGGACATAGAAATTGGCGCTTGTGGCATAGAGAAGCAACTGAAAGATTTGAAACCGAATAAGTCACCAGGTCCAGATGGAATCTAAATTCATTTTTACAGAGAGTACTCTGTGGCATTACTTAGCCTGCATTTATCGTGAATCTCTCACCCAATGAAAAGTACCAAGCGAAGGAAAAAAGTGCAGGTGTACATAAGAAAAGTAAAAGAACTGAGCCACATGATTACAGACCAATATCCTTAACACTGATTTCTGCTGCAGAATTTCTTCTGAGTTCAAATATAACAAATTTCCCTGGATTTAGAAGCATCATTTGTGCAAAACCCAGCTTACCCTTTTCTCACACAATATTCTACAAACCATGTAAACCATGGATGGAGGGCAACAGGCAGAGTCCATATTCCTAGTTTTCTGGAAAGCATTTCACATGGTACCCCACTGTAGAAGATTTTGATGGGGGTCTGTGTGTCCAGTTTAGGTTTCCAGATATGTGAATGTCTCAAAGACTTTTTAAATAATAGAAACCAGTACACGGTTCACAACAGCGAGTGTTCATCAGAGACAAAGATATTGTCAGGTGTGCCTCAGGGAAGTGTGACAGGCCTGCTTTTATTCTCTGTATACATAAATGACCTGATGGATGTAGTGAACAGTAATGTACAGCTTTTCCTGATGTTGCTATGGTGTACTGGAACGTGTCACCGCTGAGTAGCTGTAGCAATATATAAGATTCTAGTTGGTGTGGTGAATGACAACTTCCTCTAAATGTAGAAAAATGTAAGTTAATGCGGATGAATAGGAAAAACAGTCTTTTAATGTTCGAATACAGCATTAGCATTAGTAGGTTGCAGCTTGATACAGTCACTTCCATTAAATATCAAGGTGTTACATTCCAAAGTGGTATGAAGTAGAATGAGCACATCAGTTTGGTAGTAGGGAACGTGAATGCTAGACTTCATTTTTATTGGTAGAATTTTGGGAAATGTAGATCATTCATAAAGGAGATGGCATATAAAACACTATTGCAACCCATTCTTGAGTACTCTTCAAGTGTTGGATTAAAGGAAGATATTGGAACAGGAGCTATTGCACAGATTTATAGAACCATTTGAGGCTGACTGTAGAATAATTCTACTGCTGCAGATGTACGAGGGTTGCCCAGAAAGTAATGCACCACATTTTTTTCTCAGCTGAATACAATGCTACGTATGTGAAATGTTACGTATGTATTACTTGAAGTCTGCTGAGTGAGCGCACCAAGTTTCCGTCACTTCCAACTGGTAGCGTAGCTACAGGACAGTTCCAAAATGGCTTCTGTGTAGGTGATACATGTTACAAACAAAAAAATGGGCCGTCGTTGAATTTCTCATTTCAGAGAAAGAAACTGTGGGGAATATTCACAAACACTTGTGCAAAGTCAGTGGAGCATCTACTGTCAACAGGAGTACAGTTAGTTGCTGCGCATGAAGGTGAGATCATCAGAAGGTGAGATCATTAGAAGGTGATTCGGCAGAGCTCCACAATTTGCAGTGGTCAGGGAGACCATCAACGGCTGTCACACTTGACATGTTGCAGTGAGCTACCACTTGTTTGGGCCATTGAAGGATGCCATTTGTGGAAGAAATTTTGAGGACGATTAGGAGGTTAAGCACTGGCTCCAGACAAAGATCGGTACTGACAGGGAATACACATTCTTGTTTTGCACTGAAGGAAGGCCATAGAATGGGCTGGAGATTACGTGGAAAAATGGGGTGTGTAGATAAAACACCATTCTTTCGTGTGTGTAATTCTCATTATGTTCAATAAAGAATTGTTGAAGGAAAAAAATGCAGTACATTACTTTCTGGGCAACCCTCATACATTATGTGTAAGGACTATGAAGGTAATATGCGAGAAGTTAGGTCTCGTACAGAGGCTTTTAGACAGTCATTTTTCCCTCGCTCTATTTACAAACGCAACAGGAGAGGAGATGACTTGTAGTGATACAAGGTACACTCCGGCATCCACTGTACGGTGGTTTGCGACGTATGGATGAAGATGAAGGTGTAGTGTTTTCTACTGCAGATCTAGGCTCCTCCACTGCTGATGTAGGATCCTCTGCTGGAGGTGACCCTGGGCTCATGTGTAAGTGACCTGGGAACATCTGTGTTGGCCTGCCCTCGTCTGTAGGTGACTTAGTCTCTGCTGCTGTGGGCGCCATGACTTCCACTGTAGGTGACATGACAGTCACTGTTCACCAGAAATTTTGCAGATGTGTTGCCATGACCTTGCTATTTGAACACATTTTTGTAATGTTCTGAATTTCAGTTGTCATTACATTTTTACCCTTTATGTTCCTGTGGAGAACATGCCTGATGAAATGACCTCTTACAGTACTGTCTCTATTGTTGTATCGTGACTACAGGAGAGTGGCTGGCCACATATTTACCAGAGAAAGATCTCCAAACTACCATATGTTTTCAGAAATTATCATTTTATTTACACAACCAGTTTTGGTATATCAGTAATGCCACTTCAAGCTCCTATGCAATCCGTATATAGAGAATCAGATATATCGATGCATGTTGCGGGGCCCTCAATACCTGGGTTCCATGACGTTTTGGTGGAGTGTGTACTTTGAAGACTTGATAACAACTTGAGTTGTCATCAGGTCCTCAAAGTACAAATAACAACTTCTGAAAAGATATAGCTTTTTGGTGATTTTTCTCCGGTAAAAATCTTACATAACTGTCTGCACAAATATTGCATTGGCAGAATCATTGCAGATTTTCTGAAGACTTATGTTCATGGGCTCCTGCCCAAATACATTTTGTTTAAGGCCCACAAAGATAAAATATGAGAAATTAGGGCTGATACGTATACGTAGGCGTATAGACAGTAGTTTTTCCCTTGCTCTATTTCAGAGTGAAACAGGAAAAGAAGTGGATATTAGTGGTACAGGGTACCCTCCACCATGCACTGTATGACTGCTTGCGGAGGATGTAGATGTAGATGTAGATGTAGATATAGATATAGATATAGATGTACTCTGTGATTAACACAAGAATTTTCCATGATACGAAGTTTGTGAGGTACCCACTTCAGGTGTTTTTTGCAAAACTTCCCTAAAAACAGTGTCTGCATGTTAGCTCTTGTTCCTATACACATAGTTAGCACCTCCAACTGACACTCAGTCACTACCAGGCTTTACTCGTAACATCTTCTCACAGCCTTTCAGTACTTCCTTGAGGGGGAGGGGGGCGCTGGGCTTAATGATACCCATGACATTGAAACAAGGTTGACTGCTTGCCATGATTGCTGCTACTTCCCTCCCATGACTGTCAGATAATATAGTAATGTCATGCATTTTTTGGTTATGTTTCCTTGCTGCACTTGTTTGCTTTGTGACAACTTTGGCGTATTCACACAAATTTCTGCATTATCTGACAAGTCTGATAAAAGTGAGTCAGAGGTAAATTTGTCAGAATCCAGAGCTTGGAATTTATTATTTATCGTCAGCATAAATTAGGGATGACAGCACTGTAATTTGAATGGTTTTCTTGGCCTGCAGTAACTGTCATTCCACACACACTCACATGTGATATTTGCATCACAAAATGTATTTAACACATCTTCAATGTTCAAAACATACCTTTTTGCTACTGAAAGTTTATACTGAAAAGCATTTTCCATGAAGTCTTCGTGATTTTCAAAACATTGGCCAATTGCTAGGTAAATACCAGGCTGGTACCTATGTCCAGCCTCGTACTCTCACTACTTCACTACTCAGTGTTTAGTCTCTTGAAACCTTTAATCAGCAGCAACAGCAACATTGTTACTATTCGTGATGCAAACAGAATCTTCAGTTACTGGAAGGAGTAAAGTTCTGTTTAGATTACTGTATAATTTTCTTAAACTTCCAGGATCAAGTGAAACAGTTTGTTGGTGATATTTTTTGAGATGTATAACTGGAAACTTGGTTGGTGTCATAGATTTGTAGCAATATTTCGAAAAGGCACCACCTTTTTATGATGTAGTATATGAATTACAGGTGTACAAGAACCTCATGTTCAGTTGGATTTCCTGACATAGGCTTTAGGATTAATCTTCCTGATGAATTTATACTTTTCAGTGTAGAGTTCTACATGATACTGAGAATACCATGATACATTAGAAATAGGATCATGTGAATCATTCCATTATCAGCCCTCAGTTTCCTAACTGTTCTTTCTTTTATTCAGCTGATGTACCAAAACAAAAAGTTAAGTAACCACATCAAGGAGCCCATTATTTTGCCAAAGCAGTTACTTATTGCCCCTATATTCTATCATTAACTCATAGAGACGTATCTTAATGCATCGTTTAATGGCTGACTCATCAATTACATGGATGTGTTAAATGTTTGTAGATTTTCATTTTGTTTAGAATGGCTTCTACTAAATTAATGCTTACCTATTTTGTTATGTATGATATTCTAAGCTGCTGATTGCTCAGACATCATTTGTAGCTGCATATTCTATGATTTGCAAAGCGTTAAGTATGTTCAGACAAAGAGGAGCAGCACACCAGATTCTCTAATTTTGATGAAATACCCTCCAAATCACTTTATTTTTTATTTATTTTTCCATTTTTGACCTGTGTTTAATATTATCAAGTACATGCCATAATTCTTATTTCTTTGGATGGCACCATGATGTATAATAAGTACTTTTCATGCTACTGAGTACACCAAGATGACTTGAGTTACTCAAATGCATTACAAAGAATGTATGATGGAGCTTGACATGAGGTACTTTCTAGGATTAAATTAAAGCACAAAATTTGTCTAATGATAACTGGTTTATGTGAAAACCTGTAACATGATTTGCACTTCTGTCAATAAACTTCTGCTCCAAACTTGTTCACCATATCTTACAATAGGTACTGTGTATAAAATTATTTTGTAATTTTTATATTAAATATGTAATGGGATCTCCTTGTGTATCATCCTGTTATTGTAGAACGCTACTTTTCAAAAAATCTTCCTAAATCCATGTCCAGTATTTCTATCAATATTATTTTTGACACATATGTGACATGATCATATATGCCTGTGTGTGTGTGTGTGTGTGGCTTTCTTCATTGTTAGTTTCTGTCTAGGGTGTGGAAGGATTTATTATTATTCTTTTTCAGTTCCTAACTCATTACATGTTTCCCTTGCGTTGATACCACTAATGTAATTGATTCATTGATGATAAGTAAATAATAATACCTGGACTCTTAGACATACAGAAAATGTATGGTAGTAGTCTGTGACACCTTGAACAACCTAGTTCCATGTTCTTTCTCTTTGCCCTCCATTACCAAAGTGTAAACTCCCATAGATGAATTTCTGAGTGTTCTAATTGTTGACAAAATTTCTCTGTTAATATTACTGTGCCGACTGTTATTGGTCCCCACACCTCTATAATGTCTGTGTTGAACATAAGTTTTGCCTAAGATATCACATTTGTTGTTCCAGTATCATACTGAATTCTCAGTGTGCAAATATCTTAGTATATCTGACCACCAGAAAATCTACTATACTAGTGCCATGCAATTCACTAAAGTTTGTGTGTTAGGTATCTGCTGATCTTGGAGAAAATTCCTCCAATTACTATATTAAATTCCTTGTCCAGTCCTGTACTTATGAAATAAAAGTTCTGTTGTACATCTCTGTAGTGGCATTAGTTTCCAGCTTATCCCTAGCGGCTGCCCTAAACAATAGACTATCAGGCCCGACACAAACTTTCATTGCTGCTGATGTTTCCACCTATATCTGAACACTACTATTAGGGATTGTCCCCTGGGGTATATGGGAGTAGCTCCATTGGGGGGACAGAGTCGCTAGAGTTCTGTCAGTTACCCTGTGACAAGGGATGAAATGAATTAAACGCAATGAGATGAAAGTAATGGATCAATGAGGATGAAAGAAATGATGATGCAGTGTCATGAAATGATATCAGTGCAAACTGTTTAGATATGCAAAATCTGTGGTACCTGCAAACCCTATAGGAAAAGCTCTGGTAGTAGCTTTTCAAAATTTTGTGGAAACACAAGTAACAACAAAAGTTTGAATCATTCCTGGAGTTGTGCTCAGATAGACAAATGGTGTGGGTGACTGCTAACAGTGAGCAGGAAATTCAAGTTGAGTTCCAGTCTGGTGCAGTATCATTTCATGTCATTACATTTTCATTGATTTTGGTCCAACAGTTATTCATTTAACTTATGTGCATTTGATTCATTTCGTGAAAGTTATATATATCTTCTGAAAGAATGAATTCCATCCTTTCAAACATCTGAAGTCATCTTATTTCCTTCATTGGATCAGCTGCCCTTAACTTACTATAGGTTCCTTCTATACAGGCCTCCTTCTCTACTCACTCTGCCCATTCCTCTACCCAACTGCCCCCCCCCCCCCCCCCCCCCCCCTCTCTCTCTCTCTCTCTCTCTCTCTCTCTCTCTCTCTGTGTGTGTGTGTGTGTGTGTGTGTGTGTGTGTGTGTGTGTGTGTGTGTTTTTCTGCTGGAATTGTGTCTAATGCAACATTCAATTATTTAATTTGAAAACTAAGATGATTCATTATGGGAAGTGTTACTTGCTTTCTGCAATACTTGCAGAATTAATAGTGACATATCTTCCTTGCAGGACTAAACAAGTTTATTAAAAGTTTCCTTGTCAGTTATCATAATATATTCTTTTGAAATGGCAGATAAATGTTTCATTTCTTTATGTGTAATTGATAATTAATGGGATGAAAAGAATACATAAATAGTAACTAGACTTGAGCTACGAGAATGAAAGCTGTAATGCATAGGGCATGAAAGAGGCTCTTAATGAATGTTCGCTGATAAAACAAAGGGTAAGTTAATCCATAAGCTTATGGAATTGTGATTCTCATGTTCTGAAATGGAAATATTTGACCATGAATGCATGTTCACCTAAAAACTACCATGTGACTGTAATTTTTTGATGCTTACATTTGTCTTTGCTTTATTTTTTACAGCTTACATGATGGACGCACATTGTGTTGCATATCAAGCCAAAGCATCGTTGCATTCTCTGCAATTACAGAACTTGAAGACTGTTGGGGCAAAAGCTGGGGTTCACATGTTTACATAGCAGACCTGAATGTGCCATGGCATTGTCACAAGTATGTAATATGAGACTTTCTTCATTTGAAGACATATGTTGATGTTTCTGTTAAAGTTTTTGTTATTTACTTCATAGTACTCTTCTTTTGCCTGATTTTAAGATGAGTTTGCCAGTGATACTGGTTACAGTTACAATATCATCTGTAAGTTTTGCCTGAATTCACTATACTGTGTGGTATTATAGTGAGACAACAGTGTGAACATTGATCATGACTTTTAAGAAAATTTTGGAGACTCTAGTGTATTAGATGAATACTGTACTCCATATCAATCTATGTAGGTCAGTTATGATGGGTTTGTCATTCCAGCTTCCAGTCTGTCATTACAACTTAACTGGTAACAAATGCATTTGAACTTGACAGATCAAGAATCCAAGTTGGCAGCTAGACAACATGTCATTTTTTACCGTAAGCTTTGTACATTGTTAACCATCCTCCATTGCACATGGAGGTAGATGTTTTTCCCCAGGAGGCACTGTTTAACAACTTGCATTTAGAAGAGGTGACTGAAGTTTGTGGTGCCTCACCCTTGTTCTATTATACTTTTATGGATATGATGTCTGTTTTTTCGGACATGACCTGCAGCTGTTTAGAATGAAATTAGAATTATATTAATACCTTCAGCTGTTGATGGGCATTGATATATATCAATGGGGACAGGTGAAAATGTGTGCCCCAACAGGGTCTCGAACCTGGGATCTTCTTACATGACATGCTCTATCCATCTGAGCCACCGAGGGCACAGAGGACAGGGCGACTGCAGGGACTATCTCGTGCATGCCTCCTGTGAGACCCACATTCTCACCTTGTATGTCCACACTCTACATTCATAGTGTCTCACCCCAACACACTCATTACTCATGAAGACATTCTTATCAAGTCCCATAACAGTTCAGGGAATATGTGTGCATCTGCACAGAAGAAGGAGGTCATGGCCGGTATTGCCAGAACTATATACTTACATGGTGTCTGTTCTTTCGGACATGTCCGAAAGAACAGACACCATAATCATCCTCCTGTGATTTGATAAATGTGGAAGAGCTGAAACAAGAATAGTATGTAGAAAGTGTTATGGAAGTGAAACATTGGAGTTGCAGGGTGTACTGTACAAATGGCTATTCTTACACCGACATTACAGTCTCTGGCATTACCCAAGTGTGGTAAATGATGACTTATTTATTCTGTCATAAATTTCATCTTTTTATTCCCAGTACAGTAATATATCTTTGTATCGCGCTAGGTTTATAAAAATTTTGATATATGTGACAGATGTGCACATGGAGGTGTGACATGCTCACTGTGTGCCCATTTGTGTGTGTGTGTGTGTGCACACGTGCACGTGTGTTTGCCTATGTGGTTGTGTGGGTGTGTGCGGGTGTGTGCGTGTGTGTGTGCGCGTACGTGTGCATGTGCGTTTGTGTGCGGGTGTGTGCTAGTGTGTGTGCGCGTACGTGTGCATGTGCGTTTGTGTCACCATTCAATTTTGTGATCAAAAAATTTACTCAGAAAACAGCTTAGTCTAACCTGGCTGTTACAGCTGAAGCTGGTGTGAACAGGTGTACCTGAAAGAGTAGATTCAGTCATGTTCAATAGATAAAGCTATTAGTCTCCTCCATACTACCAAGAAAGACAAGAGATATGAATGCAGTACCTCACTCACAACTCTTAATGTCACCCCAATAAGAAGAAAGAGAAAAGTTAAACACTGTGGCCAAAACAAGGAACAGTTTAATAAAAACTATTGCAGTTAATAATGGTATTGATCTCTTGTTAGTTGAAAACATCTTCAAAATTAAAACTGATGCTAAAGCAACTACTTTAGGCATCAGTGCTGTTTCTGACAGTAACGAGCATAAGGAAGATTTTTCGGTTCCATTTTTATGCCCAATTTCTTATAGTATTCATCATCTTCTAATTAAAAAATATGGATGTAAAGTTGCCTTTTCTACTAACAATAACTTACAAATGGGCATATGTCACTGTCCATGCGTAATAGGTAGCGCAACTTGTGTAATGTTTTCGTGGCAGCAATCTAAGCCGCTTAGTCTGATGTTACTTGCAAGGTGTATGTACCAAAGGCTGGAATGTTTTTAATTTTTGAGTTGAGCAGTCTGCTCTAAATATTGACTATTGCCTTCTCAGAATATAACTTTACGTAAGTAACCTTTCTATGTTATGGCATTTTTCATCTTGGTTAATGTTTCCGCCAAACTTAATTTACTATATATTATTTTGTAGGAATTTTAAATTAGGGTGTCGAAACCTGGGTAAATATATTAAACAATTACTTGCAACCGGTTGGCTATGTTATGTCCACATTGAAACTTATATATTATACTGACAGACAGCCATGTTCAAAACTGTCTAAATAAGAAAGGCATCAGCTTCACACATCTAGGAGAAACTTATAGACACCTTTCACTGATTTTTATCTAAAGAATCAGATGATGACTGATCTATCTACATAGGGAATGCAAATTGATGTCTGCATGAGGAAGTTATTTAATCCCAATGGACCCTCCTCCCCCCCTCGGCTCACACACACACACACACACACACACACACACACACACACACACACACACAAAATGCTTGTGAATTAAAGAAGACGTGCAGCGTCATTGTGTGGAAAGTAAGTTCACTGGACGAAAAATTAATCGCCCCTTGAAAAATATGCACAAGAGTCATTTAAATTGTGTATTTTCACCCCTGGACTTGATAACCACCTGAATTTGATTAGGAAGTAAGGCCATAAGGTAGTGCAGGGCATCACATCCAGGTTAAGGCACTCACTGAGGATTTGATTGCACAGTTCCACCAAATTGCGAGGATGCTGATGTCAGCGTTTCACCCACTGTTCCAACGTGTCACACATAATTTCTGGGGGATTCAAGTTAGGTGATTTTGCAAGGCAATTCAGATGTAATTGGGTAGGGGAGTGTTCAAGAAACCAGTCACATATTCTTCCAGCCCGATGAACTTTACTGTTGACGTCTATATGTGCCTGTGTGAGCAACATCTCTTGCTAGGTGACTGACTCCAAATGTTCAAAAAAGGTTCAGATGACTCTAAGCACAATGGGACTTAACATCTGAGGTCATCAGTCCCCTAGATGTAGAACTACTTAAACCTAACTTACCTAAAGACATCACACATATCCATGGCTGAGGCAGGATTCGAACCTGCAACCATAGCAGCAGTGCGGTTCCAGACTGAAGTGCCTAGAACCGTTCGGCCACAGCAGCTGGCTCCAAATGTTCATTGCATGCAGTTCCCATCATAATATTCTCTCGCTAACAGGGGGTAATGGACCTTCATTCATTGCCTGCAGCAATTGCTGTCAGGTTTGGAATTGATTTTGATTCACAAGCTGTGAAACATCTCCATTTCCTCTCATTCAGGATCTTTTTTGGGAAACAATTCTGACATCATGTTTTGTGGCTACATGTATTACACCACTGCTTGTAGACACGTTGAACTGTCCACTGCAAAACACAAACAAACTTTGGGTTGCCAAGCTGAGGAATGATCAGTGCTGCCAGTCCTGTATAACCAAAAATTGCAGGAGTGCTTCAGCTGCTACTGTCTGATGTGAAAATGGAATACTGTGTGTCACAGGAAAGGAGGATTTTGTTTTAACTGTATTGTTGGTAAGGCTGATACAAATCTACAAAAAGGAAAACAAAGCTGTCAACATCAAAGCTCACTGTGTGTGATGAGGTGGACAGCTGTTGTGTGACAATCATTAACGAGTAACCTCTAGCACACATGCCCAATGCCAGTTGAATTAGGCTTGTACAGATGCACTTTTATTTCCCTAGCTGCTCATGTTACCCAAACAAAATCCATTAATTTAATCCTCCCCATCCCTTAGCACACACACACACACACACACACACACACACACACAGATATCTGTGCCTCTACATGGTGCCAGCTGGACACAAAATGTGAAGATGGGGTAGGGTGTGGTTGTATGGAGTGTGGCTGGAAGAGGGGGGGGGGGGGAGTGGCGGGAGGCAGGAATAGGGGTGGGAGGTGAGTAGCTAGTAGCTTGGAGGGAGGTAGCCGGTTTGCTGGCTAGGAATGCGGGAGGAAAACATGGCAGGTGCACAGGCTAGGGATGTGATGCATGGATGTCATAGCAGATGGGGAACGTTGCACGATGAAGGTGACAAGGTGACACAAATTGTGAGGGGATGACAGGACGGAGGAAGGGGAAACTGTTGTTGGAGGGAGTGGGAACAGTGTGTTAATGGAAATTAAAGCAAGGAGGATTACTGGAGTGAAGGATGTGTTGGAAGGATAATTTCTATCTGTGTAGTTCAAAGAAGCTGGTGGTGGAGAGAAGGATCCAGATGGCACAGGTTGTGATGCAGCCATTGCAGTCTACCATGTTATGCTGAACAGCACATTGTGCCTCCGTGTGGTGGGGTCCTATAAGCCTGTGGCAGGACTGGAGCAGGAAGTGCTGTTTGGCAGGACTGGGCAGGAAGTGCTGTTGAATGGATTGGGTAGGTCTTGTGCCTGTGTTTTCCACAGGAATATGAGCCCTGTGGCAAGAAGTTGGGAGAGAGAGTGGCACAGAGATCGACGAGTATGTTGTGTAGGTTGGGTGGGCAATGGATCACCACCGTAGGAGAGGTGGGAAGGATCTTGGATAGGATGTCCCTCATTTCAGAACATGATGATAGATAATCGAAGCCCTGACAGAAAATATGGTTCAGTTGTTCCAGTAGAGGGTGACAGTGGGTGATGAGGGGGCACACGTCTGTGGCTGATTCAGGGATGGGGGGTGGGAGTTGGGTGGGAGTGTTAAGGTTAAGGTTAGGGTTAGGGTTGGGGTTGTATGTCCAGGAAAGTGGCAATTTGTGTTGAGAAGGGGCACATGAAGCAGATGGGGTAGTAGGTGTTAAGGTTGTGGATGAACGAGGATAGGATCTCTTGGCCCTGAGTCCAGATCGTGAAGATATCAGTAAGCAGACAAGGTGTTTGGGAGGCTAGGAAAGTTTCCTCTAGATGGTCCATTAGAAGGTAGGCACAGAAGGTTGCTATGTGGGTGCCCATGGCTGAGCTGCAGACTTGTTTATATGCCTTTGCCTTAAAGGAGAAGTAGTTGTGTATCAGGATATAGTTGGTACGGTGTATGAGGAATGAGGCCTGAGTCTAAAGGAAGTTGGTAGAGGTAGTGTTAGATAGCAGCAAGGCCATGGACATGAAGGGTGTTGTTGTGTAGGGTGTTGCGGTCTACAGTGATGAATAGGGATCCTGGAGGTAAAATGGGTGGGGATGGTTGAGAATCAATAAATGAAGTGGTTTGTGTATTTACTGTGAGAGGCTAGGTTTTGGGTGATTGGTTGGAGGTGCTGGTCAACAAGAGTGGAAATTCTCTCAGCAGGAGCACGATAACCACCTATGGGGTGTCGAGGATTGTTGGGGTTTATGGATTTTGGAGAGTATGTGTGTGGGGTGTCCTTTGGGTGAGGAGGGAGGTGGAATCATGGGAGAGGTTCTGGTATGGACCTAAGGATTTCGGTAGGGATTGGAGGTTATGTTGGAGTTCTGAAGTGGGGTTAATATGGCAGAGATTGTAGGTGGAGGAGTCCGACAGTTGGCAGAAGCATACTCTCAGGTAGCCATTGAAATTCATCACAGCAGTGGTGGAGCTGTTGTCTGCCAGGAGGATGATTAGGTCTGGATCTGTTTTGAGGTTATGTAAGGCTGTCCTTTCCTATGACGACATGTTAGTATTTTTAGGATTTGACCTGGGGAAGGATGGTGAGGCCAAGTTGGAGGTAATAAGGAGTTTGGCAAGGTGACCACGGGATTGTTAGGTGTGTGTGTGTGTGTGTGTGTGTGTGTGTGTGTGTGTGTGTGTGTGGGAGGGGGCCGACAGTTAGATGGTAGTATGAACTGAGAGGGGCAAGGTTAAGCATCGGGACAATGGGACTTTGGTTGGAGGGATTTGTGGTAAACAAGTGTTCCCACTGCAGGGATTTGTGGTAAACAAGTGTTCCCACTGCAGGGTTCGGGAGAAGAAGAGTAGGTCTTTGGGAAGCCCAGCATGGTTAAACTTGGGTTTGGGGCTCAAGATGAGGCATTTAGATAGGACTGAAACTTCTATGGGATTGGTATTTTTGGTGGCAAGGTGAACAACAGTGTTCTGGGTTTGTTTGGATTCTGGGTTGGGAGGGAGTTTTAGAGGATGTGGCAAGTAGTAACTATTAAACACTACCCTTCCCAACGTCCTTCAGACTTTAAACCCACTACCTCATTCCTCTTACTTGTTACCAACTACATCCTGATACACAGCTATTTCTCCTTTGAGGCAAAGGTAGATAAAAAAATTCACAGCACAGCCATGGACATCTGCATGACACTATTGTGCCAGTTTTTCTATGGACCACTTAAAGGAAACCTTCCTAGCCTCTCAAAACCCTAAGACCCTTCTATGGTTCAGGTCCATTGATGATATTTTCAGGGTCTGGACTCAGGGCCAAGACACACTATCCTCAAGTGTTTCAGAACCTTGACAGCTTCTCCCCCACCTGCTTCACATGGTCCTTCTCAGCTCAGTGTGTCAACATCCTGTACATTGACATCCATCTCTCTGAGAGCCCCATCCACAACTCTGCCCATATTAAACCCAGTAACCACCAACAGTATCTGCATTTTGACAGCTGTTATCTCTCCCACACCAAGATATCTCTCCCATGCAGCCTGGCCACTCGTGGATGGTGTATTGATGAGAACTCTCTTGCCCAGTATGCTGAAGGTCTCACAAGGGTGCTACTTCCTAAACCCAGTCTGCAAACATATTTCCCATGCCATATCCTCGCACACACCTAATCCTCCCATCATCCCCAAGAATCAACCACAAAGGAGTAACCCCCTAGTCGCACAATATCGCCCTGGACTGGGACAACTGAACCATATCTTTCTTCTGGGCTTTGATTACCTATCGTCCTGAAATGAGAGACAGCCTGTACAAGATCCTTCCCATCCCTCTGTGGAGTTCTGTAGACCACCCAACCTACATTCCTATGCCACTCCCACTCCCATCCCCTTGCCACAGGGACCATATTTCTATGAAAGACCCAGGTGCAAGACCTGCCCAATTCACCCACCAAACACTTCTTACTCCAGTCCTATCACAGACTTATCCTAGCCCATCAGAGTCAAGGCCACCTGTGGAAGCAGCCTTGGCATAAACCAACTCTGCTCCAATCATTGCACATATTTTTGTTTTGGTGTGACAACCATCCAGCTGTCCATCAGAATGAATGGCCACCGACAAACTGCAGCCAAATACAGTGTTGAACACCTGCTGGCACAATGTGCAGCTGTGCACAACATGGTCTATTTCTTTGGCTGCTTCACAACCTGGACCATCTCTATCCTTCCCTCCACCAGCAGCTTCTTTGAACTACACACATGAGAATTATTCTTGCAACACATCCTTCATTCCAGTAACCCTCCTTGCCTCAATTTTCATTAACCCACTGGCCATACACCTTTCACCCAACAGTTTCCGCTTCATACATCGTATCACCCCCTCTCAATTCATAACTCTACATCCCCTTCATGTTGCAATGCTCCCCATCAGATCCAACACCTGTGCACCACATGTCTAGTCAGTGCACCTACCATCCCTTCCCCCCTTCTTTCCTAGCCAGCAAACCATCTTCCTCTCTCCCTCTACACACCCCACCCCACCCCACTCCACTCCACTCCACCACACCACACTCCACACCATCACAGGTGTATGCAGGGATGCCAACCGCATTTTTCTCCAACATACCTTGGGTGTCAAATTACGAAAGTTCCGAAATTTTTTGAACAGACCTCACAAATTCACTAAATCTAAACTTCTAAAATTAAAAATATTTAGCACAATTTTCTAAGCAATAAGCTTACTTAATTTTAGCATTGCTTCAAACTCTGAAGTCTTTTCAGTAGTAGGTTCTGGCAGCCCATCTCATTTGATTTGTTTTTTTTTCTCCCCATATCCTAATTAAAACAAACTTCATCTTGCAATTTTCTTTAGGTGTTCCACAGGATCTCGTGTATAATTTGAGATGGATGTTGGACGGTTTCTTCAAAGTGCGTGTGTCTAATTTCCTTTACTATCCTCATCTAGTTGAGTAACAGGCTTCAGGACTAATTGGCCATTACACCCTAACCTACCTTCCTTCCATCTCCCTTTGCTCCAATTAAAATGCTGTTACCATTGTTAGGAGAGATGAACCTCTCCCTCTCCCTCTCCCTCTCCCTCTCCCTCTCCCTCTCCCTCTCCCTCTCCCTCTCCCTCTCCCTCTCCCTCTCCCTCTCCCTCTCCCTCTCCCTCTCCCTCTCCCTCTCCCTCTCCCTCTCCCTCTCCCTCTCCCTCTCCCTCTCCCTCTCCCTCTCCCTCTCCCTCTCCCTCTCCCTCTCCCTCTCCCTCTCCCTCTCCCTCTCCCTCTCCCTCTCCCTCTCCCTCTCCCTCTCCCTCTCCCTCTCCCTAAATCTTTCTTATAGTTGATGTTTTATGAGCATGACATTTTTGCTGTCAGTATTACTCTCACAAACTGCTTATCTATTTAACATTAAAATTCTATTTTGGTATCGCAGACTGCTTTGC
This sequence comes from Schistocerca cancellata, assembly GCF_023864275.1. Taxonomy (NCBI): domain Eukaryota; kingdom Metazoa; phylum Arthropoda; class Insecta; order Orthoptera; family Acrididae; genus Schistocerca; species Schistocerca cancellata. Next base: position 148,796,362 of record NC_064629.1, read on the forward strand.
TATACTTGTTGCAGTGAAATTGTGTAATATGTACATTTTTGTATTACAGGGTTATTTCTAACAAGGCTATAGTGACAGCATTAGAATGGGATGTTCCTGGTGATAAGTTGCTGGTATGTATTTATTGCTGTTGTGTAATATCAAAATCGGTGATCGAAAATTACCTCATCCTCATAAACGGCTGAAGGCGTGATGTGTTCGTTAATACTACACAACAGTGTACCTAATTTATTTATGTTGTTGGATTAAATGAAAATAAAATATTGCATCAAATCATAGTGCACAAAACTTCAAATTCAGAAGTGAAAATTAATTTTTGAGAAATAATATTAACTGAAATAGGCTTCATTTTAATTCTTGTCTCATGTTGTATAATTTTTATGATCTATACTGGAAGAAACTACTGATAAACTTTTATGAAAATTACTTCCTCATTAAAACATGGTTCCAATGCTCCTTATGTGTTCAGAGAGCTGATGAGTATGGTGGCTGTGGTAACTCGTATGGCACAAACTATGTAGTTGTTCTAAACATATGAGGATGTGATTTATTGTGGGACATTAGCATTTCATTTCTTTTGACAATTAAATGCCATTTAACTTTTAATTCTCGATTAATTTCATCTTGGTGGATGTTAGTTTTAGTGATATTTTGATATTGTTAGTATTTTTTACTCATGCCAGAAGCACAGATGAGAATACATATTTAATTTTTAACGCCTTTTGCACTGTGGTAAGTAATGATGGCTCAAGGTTTAAGTGTAATTAACAGTGCAACAGTTTTTATAAATGAAATAAATGACCACAAGAAGAAACTGGCACTACTTGATATAAATTAATAATGAACATTGCAGGATTAAACTATGGGAAGGCAAAGCAAAGTGAGATATAGTTAGTAACACTGCCTTAAACTACTCAATAAAATAGTGTTCGCTCACTAGCAGGTCATGTAGAAGCCATTTTGGATTGTTTCTGTGAGTTCACTTTGAGTGCATGTGAAAGTGCACTGTGTACACTTCTACATGCTGGAGGTTTGTTCCTCTCCACAGTTATAAAGAACTGAACTTGCAGAGACTCTCCATCTTCATAGATATTACTTTAGGATCTGTCTGTACCTGCACACAGCTTGTTCAGTGACTTCTGTTTAGGCCACAATTGTTTTTGCCCAGATGATAAGGATTCTCATGATAATTGTGTCCTCATTTTTGGAGTCTCCTCACGTTTACTTCATAGCCCAGATATGAACTTCAGTTCTCATGTGATTGTTCCTATACAGTTGCTCAGGTAACAAATGAACTCTCAGTGAGATTCTCAGCCTCATACATTGAGGGCATCTGCTCTTGCCTTATGTTAATCCATAGAGGAGAATATTAGCTCTGTCTAGCATAAGTCTACATATGCAAGACAGCTGGAAGTTGTCCTGAACGAGAAAGCAATGATTATTCGTGGGTTGGTTAAAATCATCTCTCATTGGAAGTGTGTGGTTTTTTTTTTCCCAGTGTCTGGAACACTGACATGAAAATACTGCATGAAAATTATGGCTGAAGATCCTATCACAAAATTTTTATCTACTAGCTTCCTTAAGTAAGCAGAGTACCTGAAGTTCCTCCAAATGTGTTTCATGCATTTCATTTTGTGTCCAAGGAAATGCAGTTTATGTATTCCTCTTCTGTGCTTTAGTTGGGTCCTGATCATGACACTCTTTTGGCTTGGGTGATGATTTGAAAGTCATTACAGTTACTGGTCTCTGTGTGTGTCAGTTTTAGTTACCCCCTCTTGGAACAGAGTGGGTTTTGAAGACAAATCATTATTAACTATTTTAAAGTTCAATGTGGGCTCTTCTTACCTTGCTGTAGGTGTAATGTTCTCTCTCCATTATTATTATTATTATTATTATTTTTAAAAATATAATTAGGTTACAGATAATAGTAGAGACAACTTGTGTTCATTTTGTGTCAATCACGATATAGAATGCTCTTATGTTAATGAAGGAAGAGAGACAATATCTACTAAAATAACTGGAGGTCTAGTACAGCTTACATTCTCTGTATTATAATTCTTTTGTAGTGCTTTAGTGTTCAGAACTGTTGCCAAGCAAACTTAATTACAAGCCAGCTTGTGCCTACTCACTAACAATTTTCAAAAGCACTGAATAACTCATTATGACCTTTTTCCTTGGAATCCGGTAATACCGAAGAAAACTTGAGCATATTTGGATTATTAACACTGTTGTTCCCACAGGCAATTTGGTCGCTATTATACTGAGCAAAATGTTAAATGGGCAATAGAAAAAAAAAATCCCTCTTGCCATTTTATCTTATACTGTAATAGAACACTTCAACAATTTATTGCCCAAATGCTGTAATGGATTATGGGTGGGTCTGCCTTTTTGCAAGTACCCAAGATATTGTTTTGTTTTAACAGCCAAACATGTTTCACCACAGATGTGGAAACCTCAGTGGGCTTTTCTTTTATTTTTCTGAGATACACACATACGGATTATGGTTCAAATGGCTCTGAGCACTATGGGACTTAACAGCTGTGGTCATCAGTCCCCTAGAACTTAGAACTACTTAAACCTAACTAACCTAAGGACTTCACACACATCCATGCCCGAGGCAGGATTCGAACCTGCGACCGTAGCAGTCGCGCGGTTCTGGACTGCGCGCCTAGAACCGCGAGACTACCGCGGGATTATGTTTAGATTAGGAAATACATTACATCAGATTATATTGTTATTTAAGTTATATATGCACTTTACCTTTTATTTTATTGTACACTGAAGCACCAAAGAAACTGGTATAGACGTGCATATTCAAATACAAAGATACATAAACAGGCAGAACACGGTGCTGCGGTCGGAAATGCCTATACAAGACAGCAAGTGTCTGGCCCAGTTGTTAGATTGGTTACTGCTACTACAGTGGCACGTTTTCAAGTTTTAAATGAGTTTGACTGTGGTGTTATAGTCGGCGCACGAGCAATGGGACACAGCACCTCTGAGGTAGTGTATGACCATTTCACAAGTGTACTGTGAGTATCAGGAATCTGGTAAAACATCATATCTCCAACATCGCTCCAGCCAGAAAAAGATCCTGCGAGAATGGGACCAACATCGACTGAAGAGAATTGTTCAAAATGATAGAAGTGCAACCCTCCGTAAATTGCTGCAGATTTCAGTGCTGTGCCATCAGCAAGTGTCAGTGTGCGAACCATTCAATGACACATCATCGATATGGGTTTTTGGAGCTGAAGGCCCACTCTTGTACCCTTGATGCCTGCAGGACAAAGCTTTATGCCTGTCATCATCGACATTGGTTTGTTGATGACTGGAAACATCTTGCCTGGTCTGACATTTCAAATTGTATCGAGCGGATGGATGTGTATGGATATGGAGACAACCTCATGAATCCATGGACCCTGCATGTCAGCAGCAGACTGTTCAAGCTGGTGGAGGCTCTGTAATGGTGTGCGGTGTGTGCAGTTGGAGTGATATTGTACCCCTGATTTGTCTGGATATGACTCTGTCAAGTGAAACAAATACTAAAAAAGAGATAGAGGGGCTGGCCAGTACTTACCTCAGCTCAGTACAGCCGATAGATACACACAAAACAAAACCGAAAATTTATGTTCCTAGCTTTCGGAACAAATGTTCCTTCATCAGGGAGGAGAGAGGGGAAAGAAAGGGAAGAAGGGAAAGGAGATTCAGTTACTCACAACCCAGGTTATGAAGCAACAGGGAAAGGAAAATAGGGAGGGTAGCAAGGATGGAGGCATGGTTGTCAAGTGACACTTACATAAGCATCCTGTCTGATCACCTGCATCCATTTATGTCCATTGTGCATTCTGATGGACTTAGGCAATTCCAGTAGGACAATGTGGTACCCCACATGTCCAGAATTGCTACAGAGTGGCTGCAGGAACACTATTTTGAATTTAAACACTTCCACTTGCCACCGGACTCCCCATACATGAACATATCTGGGATGCCTTGCAACGTGCTGTTCAGAAGGAATCTACACCCCCTCGTACTCTTACGGATTTATGGACATCCATGCAGGATTCACAGTGTCAGTTCCCTCCAGCACCACTTTAGACATTAGTCATGTCCATACCATGTTGTGTTGCGGCAATTGTGCTTGCTTGCAGAGGCCCTACACAATATTAGGCAGGTGTACCAGTTTCTTTTGCTCTTCAGTGTATATGCACTTTACCTTTTATTTTACATTGTATTTGTCCTGTGGCTGCTAACCAAAATCAGCCACAGGTCTACATTGTTAAACCATGTCATCTGCAAAAAAGAAAAAGAATTGTATGTTCAACTAAAATTTGTGGCATATACCCATTTCTGGTCTTACCATTGTAGTATTTGCCTTATCCTGAGCTATTACAAGTTTGTTATTGTGTGCCAAACATGTTGTCGTGTAGTTTAACTGAACTAGTTTAACTGAACATGTGGACATCAGTATAAGGTTTGTGAACCTTAGGTATGACGAACTATTCCATGCAGTTTGTAATTCATGGATTATGTTTCATATTTTCACAGTGTTTACCCACTTCTTCTCCTGCTCATTTGTGAATACTGCTTCTTACTATGTTGTTGTGGCTTGGAAACACATTTCTCTGCACAAGTTTACATTTCTGATGCACTTTGACATGATGTAATAATTTTGACCTGTGGTTGATTTTGGTTGGCAGCCATAGGACATATGTAATGTAAAATAAAAAGTGCATATATAATTGAAATAACAAAAGAATCTGATGTGGCTTATTTCCTAACCTAAACATAATCTGTATGTATGTATCTCATAAAAATAAAAGAAAAAAACCTGCAGGGGATGCTATGGTGAAACATGTTTTGGTGTTAAAATTAAAAGAAGATTTTGTGTACTTCCAAAAAGGTGGATCCATCCTTAATTCATTATAAAAAGCTTGAGAAACAAGACCAGAAACTAAACAGACTATTGAACACAGACCTTCACAATAGAAACAACAGACACTGGCACACGCAACATTTTCAAAGAGTTGTTAATTTAACTGAAATAAAGTTCTCAACATAGGAAGAACTACTACAAAATGGACCCAAACACAATCTAAACACACGTCGCACAAAGAACAATACAAAACATCACTGTAGAAAGTTAATGCACAATAAACAGTTAGAAAGGAAAGATACAGGAAATTTCTATTCATGGCTAACTGGAGAACTAATAGCAGAAGAAAGCAGACAGTTTATCAGAAAGAACAAAAATACCACCAGTGATCACAAGATAACCACAGAAGAGAAAGCAGCCAAAGACATACACAATAAACTGAAGTCACAATATTCAGTGGTCACAAGAACAGACCAGGGAAGAACCTTGGTTATCAAGTGTGAAAAGGACTATACTGAGAAAACACAGTATTTCATAACAGCAAACAAGAAAACTAAAAAGTGACTCCACCAAAAGATTCAAAAGAGAGACACAAAAAATATCAAATCTACACTCTGACTGCCAAATAAAAAGAATAGCACAGAAGAACCTCGGGGCACCCACACTGTGAACTTTACCAGATTCACAAACCTGATAATCTGATGAGAGCAGAAGTTTAGAAAACACCAATGATCTAATCAACAAAATAAAAGACTTGAATTTACCCAGCACAGCTACACTACTGTCATTTGACAGTGCATCATACAAACAGAAGAAACAATCAGAATAACTGAAAGACAACTAAGACAGACAAACATTATCTTGCAAACACAAACAGTCTGAACTGTTTCAAAGGTAATCACAGGACAAAATTATTTCAGCTAGAAAGATGAGTTCTGCTTTAAACAGGAAGCACTCCCATTGGGGTCACCCATAAGCAGCATGCTGGTCAACATCTTTCTTAATCACCTTGAAAACAAAGTCTTTTAAGAAATAATAAAATTAAAACAGTACAAAGTAATACATTGGTACCACTACGTTGATGACATAATTTCCTTGATAGATGAAACACTTGACTGGATACTACAGAGACATCAATACTGCTGACCCAAAAATACACTTTGCCCTTGAAACTGAAAGAGACAAAACATAAATTTCCAAGACATATCAATAGAAAACAAAAACCACAAACACTGGTTCTCAGTATACAGAAAACCTACATCAACCAGTATAGTTATTCACAACAGGGCAAACCACATGAAAGCCCACAAGCAGGCAAGCCTCAGATACATCCTACACAGATTGAACAGAATCCCAATAGACAAAGATAGCTACACACAAGAACTAAACATAATCAGACAGACTGGCAACAAACTAAGCAATAAAATAAAAACACAACTGATGCAGAACACACACAACAGTATCACAACACAACAGACCAGCAACAACCAGAGAACAGAGGACACACGGGGCACATAAGTGAAGAATCCACAAACAATAAGAGAACGTGGCACACCCTGGCGTTTAACAGCAAAATAACACACATGATAGGAAACATCATGGGAAAACAGGATATACATGTGGCATATAAAACAAGCAACACCAAGCAGAAAAGATTAAAAACACCCAACACCACCATAGATAAATTCAACAAAGCAAGCATATACCACCTAACCTGCAAAAGGCAGTGATTCAGTATATGTTAGACAGACATGCAGAAGTTTCAGTGTAAGATACTCTGAACATGTAAGAACATTGAACAGCGACAGAACACATTCCACATTTGCAGCCCACCTCATCAAAAACAACCACCATCCCACTGACATAGAAACAGACCTCCAAATCCTAACACACAGTAACCATCTGTACCAATTTTTAACAATAGAAGAAGATTATGACAGCCGGAAGCTATCACAAGGGGGGAAAATTATCAGTGACCAAATAGAACTGTGTAACAAAATACTATTCAACACACTAAAGGAATTATCAGACAGCACAAACTAGCACCCCCCCCCCCCACTCCATCCCTGCTCACACACACACACACACACACACACACACACACACACACACACACACACACACAATGAAAACAAATGGCACAGATTCAAAGTTTGTGGACATCAAATGGGACTTAACATGTGAGGTCATCAGTCCCCTAGACTTAGAACTACTTAAACCTAACTAACCTAAGGACATCACACACATCCATGCCTGGGGCAGGATTCGAATGTGCGACTGTAGTGTTCGCGCGGTTCCAGATTGAAGTGCCTAGAACTGCTCGGCCACTGCAGTGGGGCACAGCCCTGACAAGAGGACATAGCATGGCATAGTGTGGAGTCCAGAGTACACAAACATGAATTTTAAGCACTTAAACCATACCAAAAATGTCTCAACTCATTACTACACTCCTGGAAATTGAAATAAAAACACTGTGAATTCATTGTCCCAGGAAGGGGAAACTTTATTGACACATTCCTGGGGTCAGATACATCACATGATCACACTGACAGAACCACAGGCACATAGACACAGGCAACAGAGCATGCACAATGTCGGCACTAGTACAGTGTATATCCACCTTTCGCAGCAATGCAGGCTGCTATTCTCCCATGGAGACGATCGTAGAGATGCTGGATGTAGTCCTGTGGAACGGCTTGCCATGCCATTTCCACCTGGCGCCTTAGTTGGACCAGCGTTCGTGCTGGACGTGCAGACCGCGTGAGACGACGCTTCATCCAGTCCCAAACATGCTCAATGGGGGACAGATCCGGAGATCTTGCTGGCCAGGGTAGTTGACTTACACCTTCTAGAGCACGTTGGGTGGCACGGGATACATGCGGACGTGCATTGTCCTGTTGGAACAGCAAGTTCCCTTGCCGGTCTAGGAATGGCAGAACGATGGGTTCGATGACGGTTTGGATGTACCGTGCACTATTCAGTGTCCCCTCGACGATCACTAGTGGTGTACGGCCAGTGTAGGAGATCGCTCCCCACACCATGATGCCGGGTGTTGGCCCTGTGTGCCTCGGTCGTATGCAGTCCTGATTGTGGCGCTCACTTGCACGGCGCCAAACACGCATACGACCATCATTGGCACCTAGGCAGAAGCAACTCTCATCGCTGAAGACGACACGTCTCCATTCGTCCCTCCATTCACGCCTGTCGCGACACCACTGGAGGCGGGCTGCACGATGTTGGGGCGTGAGCGGAAGACGGCCTAACGGTGTGCGGGACCGTAGCCCAGCTTCATGGAGACGGTTGCGAATGGTCCTTGCCGATACCCCAGGAGCAACAGTGTCCCTAATTTGCTGGGAAGTGGCGGTGCGGTCCCCTACGGCACTGCGTAGGATCTTACGGTCTTGGCGTGCATCCGTGCGTCGCTGCGGTCCGGTCCCAGGTCGACGGGCACGTGCACCTTCCGCCGACCACTGGCGACAACATCGATGTACTGTGGAGACCTCACGCCCCACGGTACGTCCACCCGGCCTCCCGCATGCCCACTATACGCCCTCGCTCAAAGTCCGTCAACTGCACATACGGTTCACGTCCACGCTGTCGCGGCATGCTACCAGTGTTAAAGACTGCGATGGAGCTCCGTATGCCACGGCAAACTGGCTGACACTGACGGCGCCGGTGCACAAATGCTGCGCAGCTAGCGCCATTCGACGGCCAACACCGCGGTTCCTGGTGTGTCCGCTGTGCTGTGCGTGTGATCATTGCTTGTACAGCCCTCTCGCAGTGTCCGGAGCAAGTATGGTGGGTCTGACACACCGGTGTCAATGTGTTCTTTTTTCCATTTCCAGGAGTGTATTTTGAATTGCTTCCAGTACATATTGACATTTAAACTCCTACAGATGTAATTGTTACCCAAGTGACTAGCAGAGGAAAGAAAGTCAAGACAGTGTTTGATGTTACATTGTAGGAGATGTCCTTCAATTGGGACTTCAGTTTGTAGACATGAAATATTATATAACAGTTGCTGTAACTTAGTTCTTATGGTAATTTTTGAATAATGTGTATTTGAATAACAATGAAACAGGTTCATGTTTATTCCATGTAGTCATCACAAAAATGTGAAGTGTCTATTGGATGACGTAAAGAAACATTTTCTATGCAACAGGCACACCTGATAAAAGAAAAATAATGCATTCAGAGACTTCACGGTGATTACTAGTTTTATTTAGACAGGAATGGAAAGGAGCAAGAAATGGTCATGGCCATTATTCTACATATTGTCTGGGTACTAGGCATACTTGATCTAATTCATATAATGTGATGATGCAGACTGAGAATACAGAAATGACTGAAGTTTACTGTTCTGCTGATGCATCTGAAATGACAAAAGAGCTATTGGAAGTTATATTGTTCAGTTATTTTCTTAGAAGTGCTTTACACTGTTGGAAAGCTTTTTTTATTGTGGGACTAGAGCGCTCTATTAGTTCCAGGTGGAATTCTATTTATATTAAGTCTTTTCATCATCCTCCTAAAGGCAGAGGGGTCATTATGTTCAGGCCAAGAGTCCAATAGAAGCAATCACTTATTCTCTGCAATTGGTAAGAAGGTGTTTCCAATGTAACATGGAAAATTTTTCTCTCCTGTTTTTCCAGGTTTTGCTATCTCAATTACAAGACTTGTGCAGGTAAACAGTCCTTCTTTTTTAATTTTTGGTCCTAATTTGTCAGTTTGCCATGTTGTTCCTGAAGACATAGATAAAGCTGTGGAAACAGTAATCCACTGATACTTATCACTGGTTTTGTTGTATATGGATGTGTCACAGCATTCATTGACTGCACAAGCAACTCTCTCTCTGTTTTTTCTTTTCCTCTCCTCGAAATGATGAATTTATTTTGCATGAAACCTGACTGATTTAGCTTTATACACAGCTTTTAGGTGATAAGAAGAAGCTTCGTCTTCATGTCAGACATATGAATTTCATGATAGAATTACCTATTTATGACATCTCCTCGACACGTTTACTTCAGGTAAACTTTTTAATTTTGTGGCTTTCTTTTCCATGTAATTTCTCCTGAGCCTGTTTAACTAAGTCGTAGAAGCCTGGAAGGCAGTAATGTTTATCGTACCTGCAGTTCATAGCACCAAGTCTCGTAGATCTCCGTTGGGAGCTGTGCATTGACTCTCACGAGCAATTCTAAATCTTTTGAATGGTTTTTCTTTCACACTTCTGTGAGTTTAATTTTGACTCATATTTTGTTCTTCTTGTCTGTCTTTCTTCCATTCATATGATTCATGTTCAGATTTACAAAATGAAACTGGCTCTGCACATGGCTTAAGTTGAAGTGTTTTCTCCCTCCTTAGTTTAACCAAAACATTTACAGTCGTTTCTTTCTCACTGAAAGCTATAAGTGTGCATGTTTTCTTTGTGTTTGGAAGGTACTCTGTTTTCGTTCTCAGCTTCAATTAGCGCAACAGTTGTCTTTTGAACAACAGTTCATGAAATTGTCTTGAGTCATTTCCTGTTTCTTCTCATGTTTCCTCAATTTTTAACGAAATGCCAACATCATTGGAATGAATATCCAAGAAATTAACTAATAAATAACACATATGTAGGTCTTCAGGAGAAGTAAGTGTTTTCGATTGCATACCATGTTTTTCACATTACATCTTTGCAAGGCTGAAAACATTAACTGGATTCCACAATCCTGTGAAACTCTGGAACCTGCACAAAGACAGATGCTATTGGCAAGCATATATGAAGAATTAACAAAGAAAATTAATTCAGTTTTATCTCCAGGGTTAATGCTTAGTGATACTGCAAAGGCAGCTACTAAGAGGCATCTTCAGAAAGTAAATGTACTAGAATTTTATATTTTTTCAGACAAAGTGTATTTGAAAAAAATTGCAGAATATTGTTGATATACTTGTTGTCTATTTTTTCAAATAATCGCCATCCAATTCCTTGCATGTGGTGAGCCAAGGCACTAGCTTCTTTATAGCATCCTCGAAGAACTCTCCTGCCAGATCCTTCCTCCACTTCAGAATGTCTTTCTGCACCTGCTCATCTGTTGAAAATCTAAATCCACTCATTTTTGCCTTCAGGGAGGTGAGAAGATAATTTGAAGACACCAGGTCAGAGAATGAGGGGGTTGGGCGGGGGGTTCAAAATAACCTGATCAAATGTGTCCAAGCACATTCCCCTCGTGAGCATCCCCCTTCTTTCGTTTTGAGTGTTCCTTTTCAGTTTTTTAGGGTCTCCCAATATCGTTGTGCATTTATCTTCTCCCCCTGAGGCGGAAATTCGATCAAAATGGTGCCTTTTTGGTCACAAGACACTGAGGCCATGATTCTTTTGTAGCTGAAATTGTGGTTTTGAATTTCTTGTGCTGTTCTGTCAGCTGTTTTGGGACCAATCTTGCCCACCATTTGCTTATACGGTCGCAGGTTCGAATCCTGCCTTGGGCATGGATGTGTGTGATGTCCTTAGGTTAGTTAGGTTTAAGTAGTTCTAAGTCTAGGGGACTGATGACCTCAGATGTTAAGTCCCGTAGTCCCTTAGAGCCATTTGAACCATTTTTTGTGCACCATTTTTGGTATCCCAGCATTTCTGTGCCTGTCTCCTATAAGAGAGTTCTGTATAGTTGTGGAAACATCACAGAAATTTTATCTATTGTCAATTGGCGATCTTCATGACAGTTTCCTTGATTTTTTGCACCAATTCATTGGTCAGAATGGAAGTTCTTAGACTCCTGTGTTCATTGTGGACATTTGTTCTGCCTCCACGAAACTCCCTATACCACTTAAACACAATTACTGTGTTCATAACACTTTCACCATAAACATTTTGATTGAGAAAAAAGTTTTGGTTGGTGTTATTCCTTCCATGAGTATGAAGCGGATCATAGCATGTGACTTACACTTGGCGGGATTTCTTACTGACCTCTTTTGTACAATTGAACACTACAACGTGATTTTCTGTACCACTGTGTACCCATGATGCTCACTCTGCTCTGGGCATCCCTCTTTACCACGTTGCCAACTCTCAAAAAACAAAAGACCACAGCCTGTTACGGTTACAGTATGCTCACTTTCTGAATATGCCTCATAATAATTATGGATATTCAATGAGTTGAAAATTTGAGCAAAAAGTAACTGTGAACAATTGTGTCATTGAAACTGTCAACAGAAACTGAAATTTGCTTTACAAATCATGATCATGTTGTGCTGTGTTATCTGTTTACCGATGTGCTGTCAACCAAGGATATGTGCCCACCGTGTTGGGTGTGCGCTGTCTGCTTCAGCCATGGCATGAGTGTACATTTCTCCAGCCATATGGTGAGCCAGGAATTTGGCAAATTTCAGCATTTTAAAAAAATATTTGTCTTTTGTCTTAGCAGCTAAATTTTGACATTGTGCTTCTTTTGGGGTATTCTCCTTGTTAAAAAATTTCAGGGCATGTTTTGACATGTTGGGTTGCACTCTCCACTTGATAGTGATGTATGTCCGGATGTCTTGTCACGCTCACCACTTAAAAGGCTGTAATTTTCACAATTGATTGTTGGATGATTAAAGTTTCCTCTGATGATGACAGAATGATTTGGTAACTTATGTACTAGTGAAGCTAGCTTTTCTCTTACATTTTCAGTTACCTCCAGAGGTGAGTAGTGGTTGAAAGGAGGATTGGATTACCATGTTGTGCCCACCCTTGATACTGAGTTTTGCCTAAACAGTTTCATATGCAGCCTCCATTTCTATCTCGGTGAATTTGAGTTTTTGTCTGTTGTGGCAAATACACCATCTCCATTTACCATTAACCTATACTTTTTAGATACACTTAAATTTTTCCCAAACATCTCAATGCTGTTAGTTTTGGGCTTTAATTAGCTTTCCATAACTAGTGATATGTGAGCTTCACTGTGTCCTTAGGAGCACTTCAAACTCTGGCACTTTGTTGCAAATGCTTCAGGAGTAAATCACTAGAACGTTAATATGCTTGCCTGTAGGAAGCATTTCGTTGGGCCTTATACTAACACTTCTGTCCCTCCTACAGTTATTGTTATTTGGACTGCATAAGAGTTGCCTAATCTAAGAAAGCGAGGTTGGACTTCTCAACCTCCTCTGCCTGTCCCTGAGATGATAACAGTATGACCTTGGAATGTATACAAAAGGCGTCATTTGTTCCAACGTGCATCACCATCTACAGATGGCTGCACTTTGTTCCCTCAGTAAAATTCATAAAAATTTCAAATTCTTCCAATATTTTAGGGAATGACTCTTTGGGGTTGTATGTATTACTTCCAATGTTGTTGTATATTTTGTGTCGTAGGCTTCACACAGATTATGTTCGTACAAAATACAATTTTATTATTTGTGTGTACGTATTTCATAAATCAATAAAAAGCAGAATGACTGAAATAGCAACGTGGTTGCCATGAATGAAGTACAAGAAAAGCATATAGACATAGCTTCTATGACAGAGTAGTCAACCTCACCAAGATACACATTTCTGAAAAAGAACAGCAAAGGCTAAATGAACGATTATTATGTGTCTGTCGTGTTTTTTTAAAACAGCAAGATATTAAACATTCAATTGGGCAAATGAAAGCAACACATACACAAATGCAAGAGAAACCATATTAATATCGGGAAATGACTTTAACCATGAAAATAAAGAAAACATTAGAAGACAAAATATTAAAAGGTTTCAGTACAGAAACAAGCTGCACATTATTAATAAAAAAACAATGCACCCTGAAGGAATGATCTGATGGAATGGAAATTGGTAGATATAGTGTACACATACAGACAGACAAATTACTACAATTTCAGAAAAATTGGACAATTTAATGAAGAGAAAGAGCTTCAGAAATTGAGCAAGTCAATAATACGTTGGTCTCTTATGCAAACAGTTATTCAGCTTGGCATTGATTGATTGATTTTTTGGATGTCCTGAGGGATATTGTGCCAAATTCTGTCCAGTTGACACTCTAGATCGTTAAAATCTGTAGGTGGTTGGAGGGCCCTGCCCATAATGTTTCAGACATTCATAATTGGGAAGAGATCTGGCAACCTTGCTTGCCAAGGTAGGGTTTCACAAGCACAAAGACAATCAGAAGAAACTCACAGTGTGTAGGTGGGCATTACCATGCTGAAATGTAAGCCTAGGATGGCTTGCCATGAAGGGTAACAAAATGGGGCTTAAAATATTGTCGACATACTACTGTGCTGGAAGGGTGCTGTTGACGACAACCAAATGGGCCCAGCTACAAAATAAAATGGCACCCCAGACCATCACTCCTGATTGTTGAGCTGTAAGGCAGGCAACAGTCAGGTTGGTATCCTGTTGCTGTCTAGGATGTCTCCAGACACATCTTCACTGGCCATCGAGGTTCAGTATGAAGCAGGACTCATCACTGAAGAGACAGTTCTACTTCAATCACTGAGATCCCAAGCTGAGGACGTCTGGAGATGGTCCGGACAGTGGTAGGATACCAACTTGATTGTCACCCACTATACGGCCTGACAACCAGTAGTAATGTTCTGTGGTGCCATTGTATTTCATAGTGGGACCCCTTTTCTTGTCATCTACGGCACCCTTACAGCACAGTGGTACATGGACAACATTCTATGCCCCGTTTTGTTGCCCTTCATGATGAGCCATCCTGGACTTATATTTCAGCAAGATAATGTCCTCCTGCATGCAGCAAGAGTTTCTACTGCTTGTCTTCATGCTTGCCAAATCCTACCTTGACAAGCAACGTCACCGGATCTCTCCCCAATTGAGAACATTTGGAGCATTATGGATAGGGGACTCCAGTATATTTGTCCATCAAGTTTCAGCACCAAACTGCCAAATGTTATGATTTGTCTCTAACTGTTATGGATTTGTCACCTTAATTGTGGATTTACAGGAAGTTACTAAAAAATTATGAAACTAGACATTTTTATAATTTGATGTTTTTTTAAAAAATGAGATAAGGTACTGTTTACATTTTGCTAATTATGTGCTACTAAAATGTTTTATGAATTGTAACAATTTTTCTTCCTGAGTATGTAGTAAACCTGTCTATAAATGACTTCATTGCCACGACTTACTAAAATAGGTTGTGATGAGTGACATCAAACATTTTTTGGTCTGTGCATGTGAGGTTAAAGGGTAGGAATAAAACTGTTTTCTAACCAAGGGACATCATAAGGTTATGTAGGGGTGGAAAGCTTCTGAAATTTAGTGTATAGAGGCTTACTTTGGCCTTCTGATTTTTATTTTGCCATGTGATTACTGACAGCCTCTTCTCAAAGTTGGCAGCTATGCAACACATTTCTGTAAAGTTTCTGATAGTAGCGGTTTGTAATTTTTATTCAGTTTTGTAGTGGAGAGTAAATAGTGTTCTTTTTTTCTCTTTTTTTCTTGCTGTGTGGTGGGGTTAAAATGGCAACTGTGGCAGGCGGTTTTAGTGTCTTGGGTGATGTTTATTTTACTGGTTACATTGTGCTTCTGTTAGCACTTAAATTAGTAAAATAAAATTCTATTAGTTGTTGCCTTCACAAATTATGTGGGTGTAAATTAATACTATAGTGCCCACATTGCAGGGAAGGGTGGCTATGAGGCACGGTGGTGCAAGTGAGTAGTGAAAATGAGGTGGGAGCTCAGGAGGCTTCAGAGAAAGACAGCTACAAATGTAACAAGTTATTTTTGAAGCATCAGCGCTGTGTAGTGCACCATGTCAGTGCATGACTGGTCCTGAATTCTGCTGGGCTGCTGCTTGCATGCCCCATGATGCTGATGTGGATTGTCTACTGAGTCCTGGTGGCTTTGTTACATAAGCTGACAGCACGGTTCCTTTGCCAGTGGCACACAATCAATCATGGAGTATTTGCTGTGGGCCCAGGTGGCACCTGGATGCGTCATGGTGGGTCATGCCCACTGCGATAAGGTGCCTGTCCTGCAGTGGTGGTTGATGGCTGGTGTGTACTGGGAGCGAACTGCTGCTCTCTGGGCAGGAGTTGGCCATGCTGCTAGAGTGCCCTTGCCATTCAAGAGTGTGCAAAGTACCATTAAGTTTGCTGTTTCAGCAAACTAACCTGCCTCACATTACATTGGCATTGTTGAATTATTACGGTGACAATGTACCGCACTCGCCTGCTGTCAGCACTGCTGCAATACATTGTATATGGTCACTATGCTACAATACATATAAAAAAACAGTGCATATTGCTGAAGAGAGAGCACCACAAGTTGTCAGCACTGTGGGACCTCACGACCTTCAAACATCACTGACCCTGAACAGTGCTCCTCTGCACAGAAGATGCACTTCACCTTCTCATAGCACTGCTTTGGAAACAAAAATTACTTTTCCCTCATAATGTGCTGTTGGTTGGAGCACATATACTACTTCACATTAAAAGTGTATTAAAGCCTATTCTTCATTTTTTAAATTTTTTCTATGTGAAACTGCACTACCCACACTTCGATTAAAATATTTTAGTTTGCCTGTACACAGTGAAATTCCACCAGATTCAGGTCTGATAACCTAAATTGTCAGCTTTGCACAATACCCAATTCTCTTGATTAGCAGGAGCCTCATTCCTGTTCATCATCTGAAACCTAACTTTTACTTTCCCATGCAGCTGTTAGTGCTAAGAATGAAAAGGTACACCATATACCTGAAGTAATTTATAAGGGGCACTCAAATGATAATCCCTGAAGTAATTTATAAGGGGCACTCAAATGATAATCAGACAGATTGGAAAGTAATCGCCATAATAATTAATACATTTATCTCACTGTGAGACAGGACGGGCAATACCTTCATGGAAAAATATATGCAGTCACCTACTGTATTGAACTCAAAGCTCCAAACTCTGGCATGATACGACACACAGATTGCTAATGAATTCACCCCGCCCTGGTAGTAGCCAATAATTAAATAACTACTATGATCATACAGTGAAACTGAACAGCAAAAGGTAATGAGATTAAGGCATTGATTGCAAATGGAACAGATTAATTAGAGGATTAAAATGTGAAATGTTTTCTTTTATTGTGGCACCGTTTATGCGAATAACAAATCTCAGGGCTGATTGGACTGGTCTTGGATGTGACTCAGTTATTAAGGGGAAGGAATGGGGGAACAAATCATCTCACCGTTCTTCATAGTCATTTGTGGTGCGGTGATGTCAGTGACAGATGTTGGCTTGGTACGGCATGTCACCTCATAGCTGTGTATTACCAAGTCGGCAGTTCTCATTAGTGTTCCCTTGCTTTACGGTGAGGCTCTGGAATGATCTCCACATTGATTGCACACCATGTTATTGGGTGGCTGAAGTAGCATTATTTCGGTGTTGGGAGGCATGTGTTAGGTGAGGAAATTGTAATGCTCAGTTGAGTGAGGAAATTGTAATGCTCAGTTGAGTGCTGGATAGCAGTAAGGATCAGAATCAGTCATCAGACTAAGTAGTGATGGGTGGAAGAGCATCCCTGTCCTCTCACTTTCGTACAGTCTCACTGATTGTCTCCTACACTTCTCACCACTCTCCTTAGCTTACAGACTCATTGAATTTTTCTTCCTCTCTGCGTTGTCATTGGTGAACTAAATTTACAATGCTACCTAGTGACTGATCGCCCTTTGTAAGAATGCCACACAGCAATGGGCAAAAATTTTTTATCGTGTGTGTGGGCAAATGTGTGACTCAGGAACTGTTGTTTGTCTCGCATTTTCACTGTAAAGGGAGTTCGAAGCATTGGTCGCAAACAGTCCAGCACATTGTCCAAATGTTTTTGCACATTCTTATGTTGCTGTGAAAGCAGATACACAACACTTTCTTGTAATGACAGTTTTATGTTTTGTGCTTTGTCTAAGAATCTTCTGGCATTCATTATTGATAAGCAACCTCCTTACTCCCCATCAAACATATTTTTAAGCAGGTTGATTCTTCTTCTGCCTCCCTGTGTGCATTCTTGGCGCTTTTGTGTCTATGCTCCACCTCAGTGCCTGCAGGAGTGTGTGTATTATTGGCATGTTTCTGACTTTTAAAGGCAGGCCAAACTACTGTAGCAAGCCAAGAGTATGAGGTGTGACTTTCCATTCTGCCTGGGCCATTGGCACTGGGAGGTGGTGAAAGTGTCTGCTGGTGGAGGTATTTCGGTATGGAACCGTGATTGTACTTGGACATGCACCTCTTCACTTGAAGCAAATCAAAGGGCACATATGTATTTCTTCAGAGTTCCAAAAATATGGAAATCACATAGGAAGGGATCTGGACTGTATGAAGCATGTGTAAGATCTTCCCAGCGAAAATTCTGGAGCATAGTTGAAACAACCTTTGTAACATGTAGGCCCTCCCAGAACGACAAAACGTATTGCTGCTATCTCTCACCACTACTGTCCATCACATAATGCTGAACATATACACAGCACATATACATAGGATATGTACATCACTCCCTCATCAGTTCACAAGAGTCAAATCCTTGCTGATCACTGGGTATAATGAACATTCGCATTTGCTTCCCTTGATAACAAATTAAATGAGTAGACAGGTCAGTAAATAATTCAAACAGTTCTTTGCATGGATCCCACACAGCTAAGCACTAACCCAACAGGGAACTGTAGACCTCCAAGGAACATATTTAACTGGACAAAAATTTTGTTTCCCCATTGTTTTTGTCTTAGCAGAGAGCCTATCATGTTTTATGTTACTCCTGATGACCAAATTGTATTCAGATCTCTTAGCCATGAACTGTGACACTTCATGCAACAGCAAGTTGTCAGGCTTCATTGTCACTGGGACATAATCCCACTACAATTTATCAGCTGGCACCTTAGATTCAGCCCAGCTGATGGGTCTAACTTTACAGATTTCATAAAAGTGTCTAACACTACAAACACTTAAAACTTCGTTTCTCCCACATCTTCCTACCCATCCCCATCCTTTCCCTTTCACTTCACCACCCATCCCCATTTATTCTTTCCCTTCTGCTATCCCCTCACTTCCCCCTTGTCCTCCCTCCACCTCCCCATCTCCTTTTCTCCCCTCCTCCTCCATTCCTCCCCTCCTCCCCACCTCCCCTCATACACCCTTCCTCCCCTCCTCCACCCTTCCTCCCCACCTCCACCCTTCCTCCCCACCTCCACCCTTCCTCCCCTCCTCCCCTCATACACCCTTCCTCCCCTCCTCCACCCTTCCTCCCCACCTCCACCCTTCCTCCCCACCTCCACCCTTCCTCCCCTCCTATTCACATCCTCCCCTCCTCCACCCTTCCTCCCCTCGTCCACCTTTCCTCCCCACCCTTCCTCTCCTCCTCCCCTCCTACTCCCTTCCCTCCTCCCCTTCTTCTCTCTTCCACCCCTTCTCCCTCCCCTCCTCCTCCCTTCCTCCCTCCTCCTCCCTTCCTCCCCCCTCCTCCCTTCCTTCCCCCTCCTCCCTTCCTCACCTCCTCCCCCCTCATCCCTTCCTCCCCTCCTCCTCCCTTCCTCCCCTCCTCCCCACCACCCCTCATAACCCTTCCTCCCCTCCTCCACCCTTCCTCCCCACCTCCACCCTTCCTCCCCACCTCCACCCTTCCTCCCCTCCTATTCCCATCTTCCCCTCCTCCAACCTTCCTCCCCTCCTCCACCCTTCCTCCCCACCTCCCCTCTCCCCACCCTTCCTCTCCTCCTCCCCTCCTACTCCCTTCCCTCCTCCCCTTCTTCTCTCTTCCACCCCTTCTCCCTCCTCTCCTCCTCCCTTCCTTCCCCCTCCTCCCTTCCTCACCTCCTCCCCCCTCATCCCCTTCTCCCCTCCTCCTCCCTTCCTCACCACAACTGCTCCACCCTCCCTCCCCTCCTCCTCCCTTCCTCCCGTCCAGCTCCCTTCCTCCCCCTCCTCCCTTCCTCCCCCTCCTCCCTTCCTCCCCCTCCTCCCTTCCTTCCCCCTCCTCCCTTCCTTCCCCCTCCTCCCTTCCTTCCCCCTCCTCCCTTCCTTCCCCCTCCTCCCTTCCCCCTCCTCCCTTCCCCCTCCTCCCTTCCCCCTCTTCTCTTCCCCCCTCCTCTTCCCTTCCTCCCTTCCTCCCCTCCTCCCTACCACCCCTCCTCCCCTCCTCCCTCTCCTCCCCCTCCTCCCTTCTTCCCCTCCTCCTCCCTTCCTCCCCCTCCTCCCTTCCTCCACTCTTCCTCCCTTCCTCCACTCCTCCCGTCCTCCCCTCCTCATCCCTTCCTCCCCTCCTACTCCCTTCCTCCCCTCCTACTCCCTTCCTCCCCTCCTACTCCCTTCCTCCCCCTTCCTCCCCTCCTACTCCCTCCTACTCCCTTCCTCCCCTCCTCCTCCCTTCCTCCTGTCCAGCTCCTTTCCTCCCCCTCCTCCCTTCCTCCCCCTCCTCTCTTCCTCCCCCTCCTCCCTTCCTCCCTTCCTCCCCCTCCTCCCTTCCTTCCCCCTCCTCCCTTCCTCCCTCCTCTTCTCTTCCTCCCTCCTCTTCTCTTCCTCCCTCCTCTTCTCTTCCTCCCTCCTCTTCTCTTCCTCCCTCCTCTTCTCTTCCTCCCCCCTCTTCCCTTCCTCCCCTCCTCCCTTCCTCTCCCTCCTCCCTTCCTCCCCCTCCTCCCTTCCTCCCCCTCCTCCCCCTCCTCCCCCTCCTCCCCTCCTTCTCCCTTCCTCCCCTCCTCCTCCGTTCCTCCACTCTTCCTCCCTTCCTCCACTCTTCCTCCCTTCCTCCCCTCCTACTCCCTTCCTCCCCTCCTACTCCCTTCCTCCCCTCCTACTCCCTTCCTCCCCTCCTACTCCCTTCCTCCCCTCCTACTCCCTTCCTCCCCTCCTACTCCCTTTCACTCCTCCTCCTCCTCCCTTCCTCTCCCCTCCTCCTCCCTTCCTCTCCCCTTCCTCCCCACCTCAACTGCTCCACCCTTCCTCCCCACCTCCCCTTCCTCCCCACCTCAACTGCTCCACCCTTCCTCCCCACCTCCTCCCTTCCTCCCCTCCTCCACCCTTCCTCCCCCTCCTCCTCCTTTCTTCCCGTCCAGCTCCCTTCCTCCCGTCCAGCTCCCTTCCTCCCCTCCTCCCGACCTCCCCTCCTCCCTTCCTCCCCCTCCTCTGTTCCTCCCCCCTCCTCTGTTCCTCCCCCCTCCTCCCTTCCTCCACTCTTCCTCCCTTCCTCCACTCTTCCTCCCTTCCTCCACTCCTCCCGTCCTCCCCTCCTCATCCCTTCCTCCCCTCCTACTCCCTTCCTCCCCTCCTACTCCCTTTCTCCCCTCCTTCTCCCTTTCTCCCCTCCTACTCCCTTCCTCCCCTCCTACTCCCTCACCTTCTCCTCACTTCCTCACCTCCTCCCCTCCTTCTCACTTCCTTCCCTCCTCCTTGCTTCCACCTCCATGTCCAACTCCTGCACCTGCACCTCCACCTCCATCTCCACGTCTAAGGGTGTAAACGAATTTCAATGGGGCTTTGACTTCTGTTTTAGCTGATGACAAGATGATTGTAGTGAAGGTTTTAAAGTTTTATAAAGTGTCTTGACTCCATCCTAAGCAATTCATTACTTTACTGCCGCCTGCACTGTGTGCGTGCATGTGACTGTTGGGAACTGCTGCTCAAACAAAGCTATTATCATTGTTGCAGAAACAAAGTCCATTTCTTCAGTTAGTAGTAGGCTTACAGTTCTTTAGAAAGCTTACTACTCTATGACTGATTTAGCCCAAGCTGTCTCCAACACTGCTCATGGGTTGTGGGCACATGAAAATGCTTGACTGAAGATGCTAATAGGCTGTGGCCCAGCTGCCTTACTGCTAGTGTGTCAGCAGTTCGCACACTTCTGTCTACTGCTGCCCACACACACCTGACTGGCTGCAGGCAGGCATTTGAGCTTGAACAGCTTAGTTTAGACAATGGCCTTGTGTCCCAACAAAAAAGTTCAAACTCTGAATAAACTACACTTTGGGTAAGGCCTCAAATTCAAAAGTGTGATTGTTTCTAATGTTATATGACATTATTTTGTTATTACAAAGCAATAGTAGTGTGCTTATATATCTTCCCACCAGTAAAACGTACTTTTAATACACTTTTATAGGCATATTGCAAAACAGTAACTCCAGAGTTTGAATTATGCAGGACAAATATCATGCTATTCAAAATCTTAGTTTCAGGTTATTAACACATTACTGCCCGGCCACAGTGACTACTGCATCCCTATAGATATCTTACACTTTTTTTTAATTTCCTTGTGTGGTTCTTGCGTATAAGATGAAGGATTCAAGCAGATTACCATGCATTTCAGAAGTACTGTCATTGATTTCAGAACCATTATCATGAATTTTGTAACAAGATTATTCAAGGAGCCTCATAATTTCTTCATCAGCCAAACTGTTCCCCATTGTGCAAGAAACGTTTCTGATGAACCCAACTATGGAAGCACATTGCCCCAACAAATGTGTGGGAAGTGATTTGCCTGTAATACATTTTTCATTTCACACAGCACTTCATGGAAGGAGAAACATACATTTAGCAGCTCTTCAAAGTACTAAAAGAGTGAACAGCTGACTTCAAGCTGTCATTGCTTGGAAATAGCTCATCATGAAGTAACAATCTGAGAAGCTGCACTCGGAGATTCGTTGAGAGATGACTGTTAGGGAAATCACAGTGTGCCCGTAGTTTCTACCAGAATGTGTTAAATGTCAGTCCATGCCACCACCACTGCTGCCACATGATCATAAGGAACTGCAGAATGACTGTATTTACACTTGGAAACTGCATGGCAGTTTATTTTGTCTTTTCTGCCACTGAAATTTCATTTGGAACTGGTTATTGCTTCACAAAGGACATTTGGTGCTCTTTCACTTACATTCTGCACTCAATGCAGTTTTATCTGTAAAGGCTATCTCATTTTTGACCATCAACTGCCTTCTTTTGTCTATTTGACAATCTTTCTGCTTCATGTAGTTCATCATTTATTGTATTGTTCTTTCCATATATTGTCCTTGAACATGTCTTTCTTCAACTAGAATTCATAATCATATTTTACTCACAGTGTACATTCTCCTGTATACAAATGCCACAAAATGATCTTGCATCACTCCCTGTACATTAAATTCCTTAACTCCTGTTGAGAAATCGGTCTTACCTCTCCTCATGAAAGCAATCCCATATGTTCACAGGTAAACTCAGAAATACCAAGAATTGGCACTCCATAGTATGTTTGTGTAACATAAAAGACAGCAACACCTTCCATATTACTGCACTGGTTATCTATCTTGTAGGCCCTACTATTTTGATGACACTCACATTGGCATGGTCACTAGTTCCACATCCGTAGCTATGTATTCATAATGAAGGATGTCTCATACATTTTGCATTCCCTATGAAACAAGACTTTTAATTCCTTCCTCTTACAGCTATCTTTGCTTCAACACCTATCTCTTACCACAGCCACTGCATGAACACTCATACATTCTATTTCTGCAGCCTTCATTTCCTGTTCATAATTTATTTGCCTCTTATGACAGTGGCCTTCATTTCCCATCCACATTTAGTTTGAAGTTAACTGCTGGAAGTTTCACACTTCCTACACTCTCTGAAATGGATAGCGACAAAACACCTTTGGCTCCTATTTCAACAGGATATTTTTGATTGCCTGATCATGTCCTTTTATTTGCCACAATATCCTAACATGGTCTAGCCATCAAATATAATATTGCACTCACTAATATCTGACTGTACTCTTTAGGCTAAATATTCAGTGCTATTCTTTGCCTCTTACAGCTCCTCACTGGCCTACTCCCTTTGCATGCATGTCTCTTTACCACTGTTTCCACCCATCATAGTCTCCATCCTCATCCTTCTACTTTAATAGGAGCAGACTGCTGTCAAGAGCAACCACACTCTGTTCCTTATTAGGTTTTCCTCAGTCCACACTTTGTGTGTTCTGTTCTGTTTTTGATTAGAGTTATTGGTTCAGAACTAACTCATACATGATTCTTGTTAGTTTTATTGAATTCCACAAATGAAGTGTACACTGACATTATATGATACATAATTCTTACCTATTTTACTGTAGTTGTCCTTTTATTACTCATTCAGTCTTAGTTCATTGCATCATTTCATGCCCTGAATTGTATCCGAAGATTTCTCTTCTTCGCTATATCAATGAAACTATATTTTTGCATTACTTTCTTGTCACTGGACAGCAATTTTAGCAAGGTTGCAACCATGAATGTGAACCACTCATTTCCACATACATTGCTTCCTTGCTTGGAACCCTGGCATATACAAAAAATGAAACACAATAAAAGTAATTTGAAATTCCCATTCCTGATTTTTGCATCAGAAAAGCAGAGCAGTGTTCAGTGATAGTTTGCAGCCCCCCCCCCCCCTGCTCTCTCTCTCTCTCTCTCTCTCTCTCTCTCTCTCTGTGTGTGTGTGTGTGTGTGTGTGTGTGTGTGTGTGTGTGTGTGAGTGATTATCGTTCGTAGTAGTGAAATATTCATTCTGTGTTGATTGCAGTTTAATAAGCCCTGTAGTAGTGAATGACTATAAATCTTGTTTACTACAGTAAGTGTGGAGTCTTATGTTCACATTTTCGTAGCTGTATGACATTCAGAGCTGTTTGCAATCAGTCATTATTACAGTCCGACTTTTGCCTCCTTACTAACATTTTTCATAATCACAGGATAAATCATTCTTGTCTTTTTCATAGATATTGTATGATATTATAAATACTCCAACATACTTGAATTATTAACACTCATTTTCATATGCTAATTTAAATGCTATACTGTATATTACTAAACAAAAAAGTAAAAATCATACTAAAAATAATGTACACCCATACAAGCATGTCTACATTGCCCCAGCTGGCTACGTTCCCCCACTGTTATGGTCCAACTGCAATCAGGGGTTGTGTTACCTGGAGTTGGGTGAGAGTAGCTAGAGGGTGGGAGGGGAATGGAGGAGTGCACAGAAGGAAGATTGAAAGTTTAGAGGGAAATGCAGCAAGGAAACAGGATAGAAAAGTGGATGTGGTGAGCCCTTAGTGTTACGGGCAGAGGAGTCTTGCATGTGACACATCATGAAGTGGCACAGTGCATATGAAGAAAAAGCAATGGGGTGTTGGGGTTATAGAACAGAAGAAGAGAGGGACACTGCAGAGAGAAAAGTGTAATTGTAGATTAATAGATTATATTAGGTGCATGGGGTGAGGTGTGTGTGGGACGGGCTACTGGAGATTGAGAGCAGGGGGATTATGTGATTTAAGGATATGTTGTAGGACTGACTACCGTCTAAATAATTCAGACAAGCTGATATTGGGACTCAAGGTCCACGTGGCAAAGTTTGTGAAGTAGCCACTGAAACCAAGCATGATGTGCTCAGCTGTATGTTCTACCTTAGAGCAATCAACTTTATTATTGGTGACTGTCTAGCAGTGGCCATTCATTTGGCTGGGCAGTTGTTTGGTGGACATACCCACTTAAAAGGCTGTGCAGAAGTTACAGCTGTGTTGTAACATGACATGCCTGCTTCTAAATGTGACCTTAGATCTTATTAGGTCAGATATGCATGTGACAGAACTATAATAGGATGAGCCAGGTAAGTGCATAGGACAGGTCTTGTGCATGGGTCTTCCACAGGGATACTGTCCATATACTAAAGTAATGGGAATATATGTGGCCCAAGGATGGATTATGATATTTTGTGTACTAGGTGGGTAATGGGGTACCAGATAGTGGGAGTTGGGAAAGAGTGTGAGGAGGATGTTTCTCATTTCAGTGCACAGTGAAAGATGGTAGAAGCCCTGCTGAAGGATGTGGTTAAATTATTCCAATGTGGTGTGATACTGGATAACAAGGGGGTCCGCCTTTTCAACCTGTTTGTTGAGGCTAGTTGGAGAATTAGGGGCCTGTGTGAACATGGCCAGCAGATCTGTTTACAGACTGTATTTGGAGATAGGGCCTTTCTGAAGGTCTTAGTAAGACCTGAAATACATAGTGGGCAAGTGATTGGTCATCACTGCAGATGAGTCATCAGTGATTGGGTTGACAGTATAGAAGTAATTTTTTAGTGTGGAAGGAATGACAGCTATTGAAATGGAGGTACTGTTGTTGGTTAATTGGATTATTAGGGAAGGAGGTTTTTATGGAGACATCAGAGATGTGGAGGGCAACATTCTGGAAGGTGGCATGGTGGGCTGAAGAAGACAAGGTAGAATGAATTGGAAAGATGTTTCATTGCTGTGGAGGATGGAGATAGAACATATTAACCTTTGGTTCGGATTATGAACATATAGTCAATGAACCTGAGCCAGATAGTGTTTATGTGTGACTAGATTGTATGGGAGAGACTTCTGTGCTCATAGACACCTTCGTATGATAACCAGTTTATGGGCCATCTATAAAAAAACTTTGTTTTCCACCCGACATCGTAAACCTATTGTTTTATTTATTTATTTTTATTTACACGTCAAGTTCCATAGTACCAAATTGAGGAGCAAATTTCCAACATCATGGAACATGTTAGTACATGAAATTGCAACATAAAAGTAATAACAGATAAAAATAAAATGTTTATGAAACTGAAAAAAGTCAGTCCATAAGTTTAAGTAAATGCAATCAACAATACAACAAGAATCAGCTTAATTTTTCAATGAACTCCTTGACAGAATAGGAGCAGTGACCCATGAGGAAACTCTTCAGTTTCAATTTGGAAGCACGTGGGTTACTGCTAAGATTTTTGAATTCTAGCAGTAGCTCATTGAAAATGGATGCAGCAGTATACTGCACACCTTTCTGCACAAGAGTTAAGCAAATTCAATCCAAATACAGGTCTGATTTCTGTTGAGTATTAACTGAGTGAAATCTGCTTATTCTTGGGAATAAGCTAATTTTGTTTACAAGAAATAACAGTAAGGAATATTTATATTGAGAGGCCAATGTCAAAATACTCAGACTAGTGAATAGGGGTCGACTAGAGGTTCGTGAACCTTACACCACTTATTGCCCGAACCGCCCGTTTCTGAGCCAAAAATATCCTTTTAGAATGGGAGCTACCCCAAAATATAATACTATTACAACATAGACGAATGAAAATAAGCAAAGTAGACTAATTTTCATTTCGAATGATCACTTACTTCAGATACCATTCGAATAGTAAAAATGGCAAGCATTAAGCCTTTGAACGAGATCCTGAATATGGGCTTTCCACGAAAGTTTACTATCTATCTGAACACCTAGAAATTTCAGCTGTTCAGTTTCACTAATCATATGCCCATTCTGTGAAATTAAAACATCGGGTTTTGTTGAATTGTGTGTTAGAAACTGTAAAAACTGAGTCTTACTGTGATTTAGCATTAGTTTATTTTCTACAAGCCATGAACTTAGGTCATGAACTGCACTATTTGAAACCGAGCCAGTGTTGCACACATCATCCTTTACTACCAAGCTAGTGTCATCAGCAAACAGAAATATTTTAGTTACCCGTAATACTGGAGGGCATATCATTTATATAAATAAGGAACAGGAGTGGCCCCAACACTGATCCCTGCCCCCCCCCCCCTCCCCCCACTTGGCCGTACCCCACCAGACCCCACATCACAGCCATTCTCAACATTGTGAATAATGACCTTTTGCCATGATGTTGCTAAAGTAAGAGGTGAACCAGTTGTGAACTACTCCCCGTATTCCACAATGATCTAACTTCTGGAGCAATATTTTGTGATCAACACAATCAAACGCCTTAGTTAAATAATATATATATATATATATATATATATATATATATATATATATATATGCCTAGTGTTCGAAACCTTTTGTTTAACCCATCCAGTAGCTCACAAGTAAAGAGAATATAGTATTTTCAGTTGTTAAATGACTTCTAAAGCCAAACTGTACATTTGATAGCAAATCATGTGATATAAAATGATAAATTATTCTTACATACGCAGCCTTCTCAGTAACTTTAGCACTCACTGATGGCATGGAAATAGGTCTAAAATTGTCTGCATTATCCCTTTCTCCCTTTTTATAAACTGGCGCTGTACTACTGAGTACTTTAATCATTCAGGAAACTGACCTTTCCTAAAGGAAAAATTACAAATATTGCTAAATACAGGGCTAACATGTGCAGCACAGTACTTTAATGTTCTGCTAGGCACTCCATCAAAACCATGAGAGTCCTTAGTCTTCAGTGATTTAATTATTGACTCAATCTCCCCCTTGTCAGTATCACACAGGAGTATTTCAGAGATCAATCTTGGAAAGGCATTTGCCAAGAAAGTCACATGATTCCCTGTAGAAACTAATTTTTTATTTAATTCACCAGCAATGCTTAGAAAATGATTGTTAAATACTTTACGTAAATCTGATCTATCAGTAACAGAAATATTTTTACTACTAACTGACTTTATATCGTCGATCTTGTTCTGCTGACCAGACACTTCCTTCACAAATGACCATATGGTTTTAATTTTATCCTGTGAATTAGCTATTCTATTTGCATACCACATATTCTTTGCTTTCCTAATAACAATTTTAAGCAGCTTACAATACTGTTTGTACTGGGCTACTGTAGCTTGATTGTGACTACTTCTAACATTTTGATATAATTCTCGCTTTGTTCTACAAGATATCCTTATCCCACAAGTCAGCCACTCGGCCTGCCTATTACTACTAGTACATCATTTAGAACGTCCTAATGGAAAGCAGCTGTCAGAGAGCATGAGAAATGTGTTAAGGAAAGCATTGTATTTATCATTTATGTTATTGACACTATAAACATCCTGCCACTCTTGTTCCTTGACAAGGTTTAAAAACTCTCTATTGCTGTTGGATTAACTTTCCTACATAGTTTGTAATTAAATATGACATTGGTTTGAGTACAAAGGCCTTTTAGTGTTAAAATTTGTGCCTCATGGTCTGAAAGACCATTCACACTTTCACTATCAGAATGTCCATCTAGTAATGAAGAACGAATAACAATATTGTCTATGGCTGTGCTACTGTTCCCCTGCACCAAAGTTAGAAAAAACACAATTTGCATCAGATCATATGAATTGGGAGATCTACCAACATCCTTTTCCTTGCACCATCATATACAAAATTTATATTGAAGTTACTACATATAACTAATTTCTGGTTCTTCCTACAAAGTGAATCAAGAACCCTCTCTAGCTTGAGCAGAAATGCTCTGAAGTCGGAGTTAGGGGACCTATAAACAACAACAACTAGAAGTTTAGTTTCACTAAATTCAGCTGCCCCTGCACAACATTCAAATATCTTTCCAGTGCAGTGCCATGATATATCTATGGACTCAAATGGAATACTGTTTTTTTTATGTATGTAGCCACTCCCCCACCCCACAAGGAACTCCTTGAAAAACAGCTAATTAATCTGTATCCTGGTAAAGGAAGCCTCTGAATTGTCAAATTATTTAAGTGGTACTCCGACATACCAATAATTTCAGAGGCAACATCTATAAGCAGTTCACTAACTTCATCTCTAATACTTCTTATATTTTAATGAAATATGCTAATTCCTTCTCTACTTGTAAACATGACATCCTCTGAAGGTGAGCCCTTAGTTAGAGGGACTTCCTTTAAGCAGTTATACCTATCAGCTGACTTCGATCTAAAAAAGGTGCAGCTGTAACACCAAGTACTACAGGAATTTTTCCATGAGTGATTCCACCACTACCCACTACTCTGTCACCTATAAGCTTTGCCAGCCTCCCATTCCCATACCTTTTGAGCTGCAGGCTATGCCTAGTGAAACCCGATCTACTGATAGACCCAACTGGCACCACTGAAATGTGACCCATGCCCTCTGCCGTCAGTGCCCTCTCCAGCCCCATGTTAACATGCGTAATAGGTGTATTAATTTGAGGCCAATCATGATGCTGAAACAGTTGTATGAAATGCAAATTAGTGCCACCAGTTTGAGTAGCTATCGTTACCATCTTTAGCTATCTTTTACATCATATTCCCCGTCCCTATCAAGAGACTGTTCCCTGCCTCATCCACTATCTCTACCTGATCCTCCTTTGTAAAATTCTTACATAACTCCCCTATGCTGTCAGTCACTTGAGCCAACCCTGCACTTGGCTTCACAATGCTGGTGATCTGGTACCCACTCCCCAACACTTCCTGTAACTGCTGGCCCACACCTCTACCATGTGAACTACCTAACAGCAGAACCTTCTTCTTTCTGTTAGACTTTGCAACTGACCTAGGCCTCCTAACTGCTGAGGACTGCTGCATGTTCCCTACACCTGCAGCTACAAGAGGCTCCTCTCCTCTCAACTCTGACAGTTGGTCATATCTATTGCATATATGCAAAGTATAACTGTCTAAATTCCTTCTCCTCCTATCTGCTTTCTTGCCAATTGCCAGTTCCCATTCCCCAGCACCCTTCACTCTCAACCTATCTAGTTACTCCTTTGCATGTTGGAACTGCACCTGAACGGCACAGATCTTACGCTCCTGCTCCTCTATCAACTTATTTCTACTACAGATTCTGCATTCCCAGGAGAGGATCTCGCTAGAATGCCCACTGGCTTCCCCACTGCATTCCCCCTCAGTGAAAATACTTTGAACAAATCCCACACCATAACCCACTCCTCACAAACCTACGGCAGAGCCCACTCTTCTCAGTAATGGTAAAATTTTAGTTACTGAAAAAACTATATGTCTTTGTTATGTAAGTTCAGTTACGCCATTAGAACTATTTATAGTAACAATAGCAGTCTCGAAATTTTCTATCTACTAAGAAAACAACTACTTGTATTAATACTACTACACCACAACTAATACCAATACCAACAGAACTTCACAAAATTATTAACTAAAATAAAAAATTCAAGGGACCACTGGAACACTCAAAGAATGAAAATTTTACTGAAATATTCCGTAGAAACAATAAGAAACGTCAACTGAAAAGTAAAACATGAAATTTACTAAATGACTTCAACGCACAGAAAACTCTAAAAAAACACAGTGAGCGAATGTTTCCAAATCTAGCAGCCTGCCTCTGAATTGCTTCGATGTTTTCTTTTAATCCTATATAGTGCAGATCCCAAACACTCGAACAATACTCAAGACTGGGTTGTGCTAGTATCCTTTACAGATGAACCACACTTTCATAAAATTCTCCAAATAAACTGAAGTCAACCATTTGCCTTCCTTACTATAGTCATTACATGCTTATTCCACTTCATATTGCTTTGCAACATTACATCTTGGTATGTAATCGAAGTGACTGTGGCAAGTAGCACATTACTGTTACTGTACTTGAACATTATGGGTTTGTTGTTTTTACTCATCTGCATTAAATTACATTTTTTCTATATTTTGAACAAGCTGCCATTCATAACACCAACTAGAAATTTTGTTTAAGTCATCTTGTATCCTCCAACAGTCATTCAACGATGACACCTTCTCATACACCGCAGCAT
Source organism: Schistocerca cancellata (assembly GCF_023864275.1). Taxonomy (NCBI): domain Eukaryota; kingdom Metazoa; phylum Arthropoda; class Insecta; order Orthoptera; family Acrididae; genus Schistocerca; species Schistocerca cancellata. The sequence continues at coordinate 148,827,632 of NC_064629.1, forward strand.
CATCAGCAAACAGCCACAGACTGTTGCTTACACTGTCAGACAGATTATTTGCATATATAGAAAATAACAGCATTTTTTATCACACTTCCCTGGGGCACTCCTGACAATACCATTGTCTCTGATGAACACTTGCCGTCGAGGACAACATACTGGATTCTATTATTTAAGAAGTCTTTGAGCCACTCACATATCTGGGAACCTATCCCATATTCTTGTTCTTTTGTTAATAGCCAGCAGTGTGGCACTGTGTTGAATGCTTTACAGAAATCTAGGAATATGGAATCGGCCTGTTGCCCTTCATCCTTGGTTTGCAGGGTCTCATGTGAGGAAAGGCCAAGACGAGTTTCTCACAAGAGATGCTTTCTAAAGCCTTGCTGATTTGTGGATGGAAGCTTTTTCCTCTCAAGGAAATTTATTATATTTGAACTGAGAATATGTTCGAGGATTCTGCAGCTAACCGATGTTAAAGGTATTGGTCTGTAATTTTGCAGGTGCATTCTTTTACCCTTCTTATAGACCGGAGTCACGTATGCATTTTTCCATTCTCTAGGGGCTTTGTGCTGGGTGATAGATCTGTAATAAGTGCAAGCTAAGTAAGGGGCCAGTGCTGTAGAGTACTCTTTGTAAAACCAAATTGAGATTCCATCAGAACCCGTTGACTTATTTGCTTTCAACTCTTTCAGTTTGTTCTCTACACCAGCAGTGCTTGTTACTATGTCCTTCATATGAGTGTCAGTGCAATGGTCAAACAACGGAATGTTTGTATGATTCTCCTGCCTGAATGATTTCTTAAATGCAAAATTTAAAAGTTCATCTTTACTTTTGCTGTCTTCTACTGCCACACCCAACTGATCAATGAGTGACTGGATAAAAGCCTTAGACCCACATAGCGATTTTATGTAGGACAAGAATTTTCTTGGGTTCTCGGCAAGATGCATCATTAAAGCATGATGGTGGTAGCTTTTGGGAGTTTCATGCATCGATCTTTTTACAGACACGTGAATTTCTGTTAACTTCTGCCTGTTGTTTCAAACTGAGAGTATAGTAGCCTATGCTTTCTCAGCATTTTTCAAATTTCATTGTTAAACCGTGGTTGGTCTTCCACACCCTTAATAATCCACTTTCTTGGTGCATACATCTCCAGAATATGATTTACAATCTGTTTAAATTTCATCCGTAATTCCTCTACATTCATCATACTGGAACTAATTGATGTCAATTCGTTGTCTGAGTGGGATGCTAACAAGTGTCTCTCTGCTCGTTCTAGCAGAAATACTCTCTTAACCGTCTTGATTGATTCATTAATTTTAGTAACCAGTCACTATAATGAGATCATGTTCATTAATCCTTGTCTCTGTAAGAACACGTTGATTAGTTTGTAGCTATGAGGTGTAAAATATTTCCATTGCATGTGGGCTGTTGAACTAGCTGCTCAAGATGGTTTTCGGAAAATACTTTCAAAATAACTTTGCAAGACTGTCTGTCTGTACCCCCTGCAATGAATCCTTAGATATCCCAGTCTGTACTCTGTATAGTAAAGGTGCTTCCAACTAACACTGCATGATCACAGTATTTCTGCAGTACTGGCCATAGACTTTCTGTCAGTAACTCTAAACCTGTCTCTGTGGAGTTGGATGGTCAGTAAAAACATCCAGCAGTGAACTTTATTTCACCTAGACCTATTATATGCAATCAGATAACTTCACTGTCACACTTAAATTCAGCCTCAGTAGGCACAATATTTGTATCAGTTGCAATGAACCCACCCTCACATATGGTGTTTAATCTGTCTTTTTGATATACGTTCCCTGAATCACTAAATCGCAGAGCTTTCTGCTTTGGGTTTCAGCCAGCTCTCTGTCTGGAGACTAATTTGAGCTCGAGAATTTTGCTGGAGGGCAGTAAAGTCAGAGAACCTTAATCTGCTGCCTAGCATAAAAAACCCCATGTGTACTTCACAAGTACTCTGCTACCCGAGTAGCTGCTTCCTTCATGTAATACAACCCTGACTTATCAAGGGGAGTCCTAAAGTTCCCCAGCTGATAACACAGGTCAAGAAGTCTGCAGCCAAGACCATCACACAGTCGACGCAGCCTTTGGTGTAGGACCCTCCACACCAAATTACTCTTATTAACTATGGGAACGATGCTGCAAATTGCAGGCACTGCTTGCACCCCGTGCATGAGGCCAGCAGCCTTCACCACCTCCGCCAGCTACCTGTATGAACTGAGAATGGCCTCAGAACCAAAGTGACAGGCGTTGCTGGTGCTGATATGAGCCACAACTTGCTGACCATTGCACTCTGCACAGTCTATAGCTGTAGGCAAGGCCTCCTCCACATCTTCGATGAGGTCCCCTGGCAGATGTACTGAGTGCACATTGGCTTTCTTTCCAGCTCTGAACGCTATCTGCTTAAGGAGCTCCATAAAGCATCTCATGTTGCAGCTCCTGATAACTGGTAAACCACTCCCACGATGTGCCCGCTTGGACTCTGTAAAGGAGTGGCCCTCTGCCCATTCACAGGATGAAGGGTGAGGCCAGACGATTAGCCTCCACATTGGCCCTCCATCTTGAGCGATGTGAACGTGTTACCACTCACTACTCATCCTCCTGTGGGTGTGAATCCACCACATTGGGTACACTGCGAGGTGCCTCAGTGGCAGAGCTCATGGGTGAAACAAGCAACACCTGAGATGTCCCATGCAACGTGCCAGATTATCTGCCACTTCTACACTCCAAGGGAGCAGCCTGAAGGTGACTGACCGTAGCCAAAAGCACACTCAGTTGTTCAGCTGTTTTCATATACCAACTCTGCCGTAACTTCTGCACAGCTTTTTTTGTGTGAGAGAGACCACTGACCAGCTGTTCACCTGAATGAATAGTCGCTGTGGTCAAAAGCATAATTGACCACCCAGTGGCAGGATGTGTAGATGAGCACAATGTGCTTGACTTCGGTGGTTGCTTTATTGCCCTTGCCATCTGTATTCTCTCCACCCCCATCCAAGTATCAGCTTGTCTCAAATATGTTTGTGGGATAGTCATGATGTTTCAATTATAACCTCAAAAATCATGCTGTGACCATGAAACGTAGTGTTGGTGTTAGTCCTTGTATACTTATTAACCTTTCAGAATGACAGTTTTCCCAAATATGGATGGCTTGGTGAAGACCTTGGTTACAGATGTCTGTGAATTTTGAAAAGGGAAGAGGAAGAAGTCATTGGTGACCATGTCAGGAGAATTTTGGGGCAAGTCAAAAATTTAATAATATGAAAGATGCAACATCAATTACTTTTTTCTGTGAATAATGATCTGAGGCATTGTCATTGAGCTAGGACGCCACCTCTGTCAGCTTCTCATAATGCGTTGTATTGGCAGCCATCCATTACCTCATCAGGAGAGTTTGGTAGTATGATCCTATGGCAATCTGCTCTGTATGAGCTATTTGAATAGGTGTGAGCAGTCATGGAACCCAGTAGGCAGCGACCTTTGTTATGTTTAAAATGTCTAAAATGTTGTACAAGGTGTTCAACACTGATCCACAACTGATTTTCAATTTTTCCACTCTTGCCTCGATTGTAATACACTGGTCTTCAAGCAGGAGGGCCTCCATTTCTCTTTAGATTCCCATTTCTTCACAGAGTTGTGACCTGCCACTTTATTCTTCGTCATTCAAACTTGTTGGACTACAATAGACGTGCTTTCTCCACATAACCACTGTGTTGTTTGTTGGTGCATTGTTTGCCATACATTTCTACCAGTTCATCATGGATTACTGTAGTATTGTTCCCCTTCAAAGGCAGAAAATTAATTACAGTGTGATACTGCATTTTATCAACAGGCTGAAACATTTTCTTTTGGCTTGTGTATCGATTGCTGTGGTTCTTGACGTGAGGAGTTCAAAGTGTACCACAACTGCAGACATGTACTTGCAAACAAACAAAAATTAGATTATGTAGCAACATTTTTTTGATGTGATTATTAAAAATATATTACTGCTCCTCATAGCTGGGAATTATTGTTAAAATGTAACCTCCAATCCCACAATCCTCGTACTCCTCTCCACTAACCCTATCTGTCACTCACCTTTACCCCTACCCCATGCCTCTTACACAGGGTGTGTCTGCTAAGGATTGTCAGGTGCTTTTTCTCTGGTGTTTCAGCCGATATTTGCAATTTTGTATTTGCATTGTGTAGCTGGAGTCAGCAACGATTCAGTAGCACTGCACACTTGGTCGTAGCAAACAGTGCAGGCCAGGGCGGTGCTGTCACTGCTGAAGTGCTGGATATTCTTCGTGTTTTACTGTCCCTGTTAATACGTATCAATAAAACAAATATCACACTATGCTAATTTTGGATTGCTCTATTGAATGGGCATGTAAAATTCCACTTTAAAAATAATTTTGCTGGTAATGGGAAACAGACTCCAGCTACACAATGAAAAAATGAAATTGCAAATATCTGCTGAAACACCAAAGGACGTGCACGTGACAACTCTTAGGAGAGACACGCTATATAACTCCGTTAATCTACCCTCTCACTGTTATCTCTGCAGTCTCCTCTTCCTCTGTTCTATCCCTCCACTTCCCCTACCTCTTGCTACACACTCTGCTGCTTTGTGTGCACATGGAACTTACATAACTGTGTGTACCTCCACGGGCTCACCAGTACCACATTCCTGTCCCATTCCGTTGCTGCCTGTCTCTCCCATTAGTCAACCTCCTTTCCCTGTACCCCTCTGTTCACCTCTTCTCCTCATTGCTCCACTCCAGTAAACACTCTTATTGCAGAAAACACAACCACTTATATTACCACAGTTGCACTGCTGTGATGGAAAGTGTAGCTCCACATGTGGGTGCAAGTGGGTGCGTGCATGCACATGGGCATGTGCATGCAGAGAGAGATATTTTGTGGTGTATGATCTGTACACCCCCCCTTCCCCCCCCCATGAACCATGGACCTTGCTGTTGGTGGGGAGGCTTGCGTGTCTCAGCGATACAGAAAGCCGTACCATATGTGCAACCACAACGGAGGGGTATCTGTTGAGAGGCCAAACAAATGTGTGGTTCCTGAAGAGGGGCAGCAGCCTTTTCAGTAGTTGCAGGGGCAGCAGTCTGGATGATTGACTGATCTGGCCTTGTAACACTAACCAAAAGGGCCTTGCTGTGCTGGTACTGCGAATGGCTGAAAGCAAGGGGAAACTACAGCCATAATTTTTCCCGAGGCCATGCAGCTTTACTGTATGGCTAAATGATGGTGGCATCCTCTTGGGAGAAAGAAAACTGGTGTTGTACGGATCGGAGTGTGGAATGTCAGATCCCTTAATCGGGCAGGTAGGTTAGAAAATTAAAAAGGGAAATGGATAGATTAAAGTTAGATATAGTGGGAATTAGTGAAGTTCGGTGGCAGGAGGAACAAGACTTTTGGTCAGGTTAATACAGGGTTATAAATACAAAATCAAATAGGGGTAATGCAGGAGTAGGTTTAATAATGAATAAAAGAATAGGAGTGGGGGTAAGATACTACAAACAGCATAGTGAACGCATTATTGTGGCCAAGATAGACACGAAGCCCACGCCTACTACAGTAGTACAACTTTATATGCCAACTAGCTCTGCAGATGATGAAGAAATTGATGAAATGTATGATGAGATAAAAGAAATTATTCAGGTAGTGAAGGGAGACGAAAATTTAATAGTGATGGGTGAATGGAATTCGAGAGTAGGAAAAGGGAGAGAAGAAAACATAGTAGGTGAATATGGATTGGGGGTAAGAAATGAAAGAGGAAGCCGTCTGGTAGAATTTTGCACAGAGCATAACTTAATCATAGCTAACACTTGGTTCAAGAATCATGAAAAGAAGGTTGTATGCATGGAAGAATCGTGGAGATAATAGAAGGTATCAGATAGATTATATAATGGTAAGACAGAGATTTAGGAACCAGGTTTTAAATTGTAAGACATTTCCAGGGGCAGATGTGGACTCGGACCACAATCTATTGGTTATGAACTGTAGATTAAAACTGAAGAAACTGCAAAAAGGGGGGAATTTAAGGAGATGGGACCTGGATAAACTGAAAGAACCAGAGGTTGTACAGAGTTTCAGGGAGAGCATAAGGGAACAATGGACAGGAATGGGGGAAAGAAATACAGTAGAAGAAGAATGGGTAGCTCTGAGGGATGAAGTAGTGAAGGCAGCAGAGGATCAAGTAGGTAAAAAGATGAGGGCTAGTAGAAATCCTTGGGTAACAGAAGAAATATTGAATTTAATTGATGAAAGGAGAAAATATAAAAATGCAGTAAATGAAGTAGGCAAAAAGGAATACAAACGTCTCAAAAATGAGATCGACAGGAAGTGCAAAATGGCTAAGCAGGGATGGCTAGAGGACAAATGTAAGGATGTAGAGGCGCATATCACTAGGGGTAAGATAGATACTGCCTACAGGAAAATTAGAGAAACCTTTGGAGAAAAGAAAACCACTTGTATGAATATCAAGAGCTCAGATGGAAACCCAGTTCTAAACAAAGAAGGGAAAGCAGAAAGGTGGAAGGAGTATATAGAGGGTCTATACAAGGGCGATGTACTTGAGGACAATATTATGGAAATGGAAGAGGATGCAGATGAAGATGCGTGAAGAGTTTGACAGAGCACTGAAAGACCTGAGTCGAAACAAGGCCCTGGGAGTAGACAACATTCCATTAGAACTACTGACGGCCTTGTGAGAGCCAGTCCTGATAAAACTCTACCATCTGGTGAGCAAGATGTATGAGACAGGCAAAATACCCTCAGACTTCAAGAAGAATATAATAATTCCAATCCCAAAGAAAGCAAGTGTTGACAGATGTGAAAATTACCAAACTATCAATTTTATAAGTCACAGCTGCAAAATACTAACGCGAATTCTTTACAGACGAATGGAAAAACTGGTAGAAGCCGACCTTGGGAAAGATCAGTTTGGATTCCGTAGAAATGTTGGAACACGTGAAGCAATACTGACCTTATGACTAATCGTAGAAGAAAGATTAAGGAAAGGCAAACCTACGTTTCTAGCATTTGTAGACTTGCGAAAGCTTTTGACAATGTGGACTGGAATACTCTCTTTCAAATTCTAAAGGTGGCAGGGGTAAAATACAGGGAGCAAAAGACTATTTACAATATGTACAGAAACCAGATGGCAGTTATAAGAGTCGAGGGACGTGAAAGGGAAGCAGTGGTTGGGAAGGGAGTAAGACAGGGTTGTAGCCTCTCCCCGATGTTATTCAATCTGTATATTGAGCAAGCAGTAAAGGAAACAAAAGAAAAATTCGGAGTAGGTAGTAAAATCCATGGAGAAGAAATAAAAACTTTGAGGTTCGTCAATGACATTGTAATTCTCTGAGAGACAGCAAAGGACCTGGAAGAGCAGTTGAACGGAATGGACAGTGTTTTGAAAGGAGGATATAAGATCAACATGAACAAAAGCAAAACGAGGATAATGGAATGTAGTCGAATTAAGTCGGATGATACTGAGGGAATTAGAATAGGTAATGAGACACTTGCTATTTGGGAAGCAAAATAACTGATGATGGTCGAAGTAGAGAGGATATAAAATGTAGACTGGCAATGGCAAGGAAAGCGTTTCTGAAGAAGAGAAATTTGTTAACATTGAGTATAGATTTAAGTGTCAGGAAGTTGTTTCTGAAAGTATTTGTATGGAGTGTAGCCATGCATGGAAGTGAAACATGGAAGATAAATAGTTTGGACAAGAAGAGAACAGGAGGTTTTGAAATGTGATGCTACAGAAGAATGTTGAAGATTAGATGGGTAGATCACATAACTAATGAGGAAGTATTGAATAGAATTGGGGAGAAGAGGAGTTTGTGGCACAACTTGACAAGAAGAAGGGACCAGTTGGTAGGACATGTTCTGAGGCATCAAGGGTTCACAAATTTAGCTTTGGAGGGCAGCGTGGAGGGTAAAAATCATAGAGGGAGACCAATAGATGAACACACTAAGCAGATTCAGAAGGATGTAGGTTGCAGTAAGTACTGGGAGATGAAGAAGCTTACACATGATAGAGTAGCATGGAGAGCTGCATCAAACCAGTCTCAGGACTGAAGACCACAACAACAACATGATCTGTAAGAAATGCACAACCCTGAACTCGAATATGATAGCCATTTTGGAGTTTAAGGTGTTATTGAAGTCTCTTCTCTTGAGCGTGGAAGAGACAGTTTGACACAAAGACGAAAATTACGTTATAATCCACTCGTCAGCTTTTCAGTCAGTGAAACCCAATTCACTGGTTCCTTTAATAGGTAAACTAAAATTTCATAATGCGTGTTTTCACAAACATCTGCGAATATTGCATGCCATGGAGACACTTTCCTGTTCTTGCAGTCAGTGGGCTGATTCAGATCATCTTTTCTTTGAATGTCCTATGGGAAATGGCAGGTGTATTCTTACACAAACATGTGGAATTCAGTCACCCATTGCCAACCTGTGTGGTAACTGTTAGCATTGCAGGATTACAGAAGTTATGATGTCCTCTTCAGATGTATTATTTTTAGTACCTACAGTTTTACTGTGAGACCAAAGTACACGGTAAATGCAGTGGAAGAAACTGAGTACCAGAGTTAGCACACACGTGTGGACAAAAACAATGGAAAAACAATCTAGGCCAAATCTGGTAACAAAGGAAGTTGTTATAAGCAAATAACAGAACAGTCCTAATCGGCAAGTAGAACCGTTAGGGAGTGCGAACAGTCCGAGAAAGGACAGGCTGCACTGCTGACATGTGGTTGTCCCCTCTTGGTCAGCAGTGGGACTGACAGCAAGTGAAGCAGGTGGTCTCATTTCAGTCTTGATGTAATGTATAGACTCTGCAGTTATGATGATGGCAGTGGAAGTGGACATCTAGCCTCATCAACACCCCCCACCCCTCCCCAACAACAACCACCACCACCATCATATTAGGGGAGCAGTGCACCGCAAGTTTTGGTGGAAAAAGGCTGGATGTGGGTAGGGCTGCCACCGGAGACAGATCAGTGTGGCTGAGAAGGCCATGGAATCTGCCCAAGTGACTTGGAGGTGACAGTGCAGTGGCAGCTGTGTGTTGACTGTGTTTGCCTTCATCAGTTTGTTGGTGTCTGATGAGGCATCACTGTTGAGGTATTGGCCACTCAGCTGTCTCCAACTTGGCAAGGAATGTGCCTAGAAAGTGCCCAGAGGATGGTGAGCCAGATGTGGTAGTGATACTGCACGTGCTGGTGGTGAGGAAACTGCTCCATCAGTGGTGAGGGACAGGTGCAGTACGACTGGGGGAGGGCCGACGAGTACTCCTATAAGAGGACGGTGTCAAGGCGGGTGTCGTCAAACATATGTGGAAGGTGCTGGCCATATCTTGATGTCACTGGCACCCAACAGCTCTTCAGATCAGTATACTCCTGTGGTGTCTGGTATCTGGTGCACATAGGCAGACTCCCCACTGGCATCTGCTGTGGCTGCAAGGCAGATTGGCACCCCACTGAGAACACAGCTGGTTCAGATAGCGGGTTAGTGATACACCACTGGAATCCATAGTGAACATTGGCTGACCGCATATCGTTTGCATTGTTACTGGCAGCCATCAATGCTGTCAACTGAAAGTGTGTGTCCAGATGGGTGCCTGCGCCAAATTGCAAATGACTTGAGCACACTTCTGGTCACGGCACAAGAAGAGCTGCTTTTGAGCATGGAGGACCCCCAATGGCAGCAATGTGGTCCTGTAGGTGCTGAGAAACAGAGACAATCCCAAGTCTGCTGATGAGTCTGCTAAACACTTTTAACTGTGTCTTACAGGTGTTCACCATATACTCCGTCTCCCCATTCAGTTGTGGCTGAAACCATGTGGGAAGCAAGACCATTATGGGTGCAGAAATCTTGAAACAATGCGGATGTGCACTGTGGGATTTTATCGGAGATGTTGTCCAGGGCAGCCCTTCAGTTACGAAGGCCTGGGTAAGAACCCACATGGCAGCTTCTGTGGTGACGGAGTACATGCGCAGGACACATGGATAATTAGACTGCATATTGAGCATCACCAATCGCATGTATTGACAGAAGGGGCCCTCAAAGTTGATGTCAACACCGTACCATGCTGTATGGGGCATGGGGCATGGTGTAAAAGTTCTTGGTTGTGCCACCTGCTGTTCAGTGCACTGTTTGCACTCATGGACAGTCCTTTCAGTTGCTGAGTTCATGCCATGCCAATAGACAAAACACTACATGAGGCCTTAATGTGGATCATATTCCAGTGGCCCACAATGTGAGAGAACAGAGATATTAGCTCACAGGACCAGAGGGATGATGAACCTGAGGTTGTTCGAATTGGTGCTAAAGAGGAATCTGCCATTGACTACCACCAGCCAATGATAGAGAAGAAAATAGGTGCAGAGCGGACCAGACCAGACTGACTCCTTGGTGGGCAGATGCTCAGGCCAACCATTGTACACAAAACTGACCACCTGTCAGAGCTTCAAATCTTGCTGTGTGGCCTGTGCTGTGCGATGGTCCATTGTCAGAAGTGTATCCACTGCATGCTGCAAGTGAGCATCAATCTAGAATCAGAAAACTTTGGCTTTGTTGAAAAGTGGGTTGGGTACTATGGGCATGTGCTACAATGTGTCCACATTAGCATACTGTGCTGTGACTCTGTAATGAATCTCATAGTAGTATGCACTCAGAATCACTTTAGTCACTGTATGGTCCTGTCAGGAAGTCTTGAACGGTACCACAAATGGCTTATGATCAGTGATGAAATGGAATTTGTTGGCATAGAGGAAAACATGGAACTTCCAGATGGTACACATGATGGCTGAAGCCTCCTTTTTGATCTGAGAATAATTATGTTGAGCAGCTGTTAACGTTTTGGAGGTATATACAAGAAGCTGTTCAGACCCGTCAGGATTTCTGTGAGCTAACATCTCTCCAACCTGGTACTAGGAAGCATCCGTTGTCAGTTTGAGCTGTTGGTCCAGTGTGAAGGTACTGAGGCACGGTGATATCCTTAGCAGCATCTTCAAGTGGGTGAATGCTCTGTCACAGTCTGTGGCCAAATGAAAGGAACACCTTTTTTTTTTTTTTTTTTTTTTTTTTTTTGCCACTCACTCAATGGATGATGTCCACCACATTAGGGAGAAATTTTGAATAATAACTGTTTGCCTAGAAATGATTGGAATTCCCTCAGGTTCTACGATTTACAGATGTTATCAATTGCCACTACACAGTGCTTCATATGTTTGACTCAGTCTTTCATAATAAGGTCACAGAAATATCGTCTATCTACATAAAAAAAAACTTTGATTTTCACAGATTTGGTGAACATAATCTGGAAGTTAGCGAGATGTTCCTGCCATGAGGAACCCTTAATGACGATGTCATTAAGCTAGTTTCCACAACGTGGATCATCTTGCATTACCTATTCTAAAAATCTTTGGAAAATGGCGGGCACACTCATGATGCTACATGGAAGATGCATATAATGGTACTATCAGAAGGTAGTTTTGATTACCATTATTTGTTGAGAGGTGGAATCCAGCTGAAACTGCAAGTATGCCTCCATCAAGTCAGTTTTAGAAAAACACTCACCACGTGGCAGTTGTGTGTGTATGTTTTCAGGGTAGGGAATAGAGTAGCTATGCACTGCAGATTGGATGTTAATGGTAGACTTAAAATGTGTGCACAAATGAAGCATCCACATAGACTTTTGTATAACAACCAGGAGCCTCTCTCACTGGCTGGAAGGAATGGAGTCAGTGTTACCCAGGCTGTGTAACCAGTTCAGTTCTTCCTTAACTCCAGGCCGCAGAGCAAACAGAATAGGCCAAGCACGACAAAATTTTGGAATGACTGAATGGTGATTTAGGCCTAATAATCCTTCATAGCATCCAATCCTAGCAAAAATAGTGACCCAAACTTATGGCATAGCTTGTCTAATGCGTGGAATTGGATGGAATAAGAAACAAGATGACAGCATCTTGAATTTGAAAACCAAAAACTGTGAATGCTTCAAGACCAAAAATGTTTTCAGATGTCGTGCTTTCGACAGCCAAAAACATGATTGCCCACTTGACATGCTGATACTCAGTGTCGATTGTGAACTGGCCTTGAACAGGAATTGGCTGATTATCATTGAAACTGACTAAATGACGGTTGGTGAAGGAAAGAGAAGAGCACTTGAAGCAATGATACACTTCAAGATTCACAAGAGAAACAGACCCTGGTATCAACCAAGAAATGGAAAGGCCATTACCGAATTTGCAGCGAAATATAAACCTTGCTGCAATAACTGAACTTCTGGCTGAGCACTGTCGTGGCATTATGAACCTCTAGAAACTCCATGTATGGGCCTAAGGACTGCTTTGGGAAGAGCCACAATCTGAAAATGGTGCAAACAAGAAGAAAACAATGAGGGTGTCGGTGAATGACCAAACATATGAGAAGGTGAGTGTTGGGATGGATGTGCCGTTGGTAGTTGCAGAATACCCTTGGCACCATGCAGAGTCATAAACAACTAACAAAGGAAGTCTAAGTGGTGTTGTTGCTGCTCAAGCTGCTGCTGTAACAACTGAACCCACTCCATCATCTCATGGAAAACACGTAGAAACTGAAAGGGTCTTGTTACCAAAAACTGTAGTATCTACTGTTTTATTGCAAGTACCCAGGAAATATAGTGGTAGTGACTGAGCACCAAAGTCTAAACACACATGTGGACAGAAACAGTGAGAAAACAGTCCAGGCCAAGACCAGTAACAAACTAAGTTCTTCATAAACAATCAGGACACAGTCGTTATTGGCAAGTAGAATATTCACAGAGTGCAAATGATGTGACAGAGAGTGGGCCATACTGCTGTCCCCACTCGACTGGTGGTGGAGCTAGCAGCAAGCAAAGCATTAGCTGCTTTGTTTATGAAGACACAGTTGTTGTCTTGCCGTGTGCTACTGTCAAAGATTTACACAAGTGTTTGATTCTTTTATCATTCAATAATGCCATGGTCACAAAGTGCAGTAAGGGCTATGTATTTCAACCTGGTTTCAGCAGATGAACATCCCATTCATAATCTGTGCCACTTTAGCTGGTGTAAATATCTACACGCTCAGAGGGATAACAAACCCTACATTCACAAGTAGAGGCTTGCAAATTGTATCGTGGATGTTGTCAAGCCTGCTTACTGGTTTCTGGCTGATCCTGAACTTCTGAGAAAGTGTGTTCATGGCAAAACCCAGAATCCAAATGAGTTTCTAAATTCACTCATATGGAAACAATGCCCTAAAACCACATTTACATCTGATACAATTGTCATAATTGCAACTTATGATGTAGTTCTTGTATTTAATGATGGGAACATTGAGTGGATGAATGTATTAGAGAGAATGGGCATTAAAATAGGAAATTTCACTTGAGACACCGTGGGAAAAATAATTTAGAGCACCTCTCTGCAGCTGAAAAATCAGTTGAAGATGTGGTAAAGGAAAGAAGGCAGAAAACAAGAAACCAGAAGAGAAACTGTGAAGGGAAAGAGGACTGTGAGTACAAATCTGGGACCTTCTGAAGAGGTGACATAAGAGAAGGTTGAACTTTAATTTGCATTTGGTGGAAATTGTGTTTTTTTAAAGTTTATGTACCTTTTTCTCGAAATCTATAAAGGCTATAATTATGAAATTTTGTACACTTATTTCTATAAAGCCAATAAATGTTATCTCGAGTAAATTTTGAAATTCTGAGTGTAAGCCGAGATATGGGACACAGTGCTTGGAATTTTGCTTATATTTTGTATTATACTTACAGAATTATAATTGAAAAATTATTAAAATTCTCCTATTCCATATATTCAAAAAACCTCATGAGAGAAGCTTACTATATGCATAGAGATTAAACAGAGAAAATTTTGTAGAAATCTGTTAAATAGTCTCTGAGGAAAAGGTACATATATTATTTTTTGAAAAACTTAAATATGTATAATGCAAGGAATTTAACAGTAAAACACAGATTCTTCATTCATAAGCATTATCCTAGTTTGGGTGTAGTAGTGTATAATGCTCATATTTACAAACAGCAGTCTCATAAAGAGGCCTTTCAGTACAGTAGTTACTTGATGGAATAAATAAAATTAATTTTCAAACATCATGGAGCATTCTCCCATATCAGTTAGGCCCACAGAATTGTGAGAGAATTTATACAAAATTTGGAAGAATGTTGAGCAACTTTTGGCACATTGAAGCTTTGAGTCTCCTAGAGCGGACCAGATAGCACAGTTGGTAGGTAGCACAAGGCAGGTATCTAGGTTTACGTTTGTCTAGCACACAGTTTTAACTTGTCATATGTAATTATTATTATGTTGAATCCCTAGTCTTAGGTTAAACTGATCTCGGAAATTCTATCTCTTAGGGTAGCGGCTTCCTGCAGGGCTCATGGGAAATAGCAATCAGCTGTTTTCAAATGATATGGAGAACACAAGTAACTGATGTTGTAGTTTGAAATGTGTGTTATGTTAACAGGTTTCTCAGAATACTTCCCTTTTGAGGCTAAAAATATTTCTTCTCTTGTGATGGGTAACTTTCAGTCACTACTGAGTATTCTGAGAGAATGAATATTAAATTCAGTTACGGTGCTAACTTTCAGAGCACAAAATGTTGATAAGTTCTGTCTTAATGTCTTAAAAACTGAGCCATATTTTGTAATTTTCATTTTTTTTCAGATTGCAGATGTAGATGGGAATGTTCAGTTATGGACTTTTAAAGACCATTTATTAAATGAGTGGGTTTGCCTTGGTACTGTATCCTTTCCTGGTGAACACATTCTTTCAGCATTATTCTTTCATAATGGGAAAAAGGTGAGTAATAGTTGCTACTATTTGTTATTGTTGATCATAAATTCAAATTTCAATAAGATTGGCATATCTCTCTACTTAGCAAAGAACCATTTGTTTGGCACAAATATTCATCTTTTTCTCCTCCATAGAAAGTTTGGTTTATTGTTATCTTTTACTGATAATATGATAATTTTTCAAACTTTTTGTGATAAAACTACTTATTTTTGCTGCTTCCTGTTGGGTTCAGTATTTTATAACTTGGCCTGTACTCTTAGTATAATTCATTAGCTCATCTGTTTGCTAGGTATATTGGGTGAAACAGAAGTAAGTGATCATCAAATGATACAGCACAGGCCATTGGAGATTTGAAAAACAGCTATACACTGATTAAATGCTACCTTCATTATAAACAATACACACAAATGAAAATGAAATTCAGAAGTGCTTCTAACGTTACTGATGTACGAACCTCATTTGAAGTAGTCCTTTAGCCTTGATTGATGATATAGTGCACGATGACAGAAATTTTCAATTATTTATTCAATACTACAGGTGTTTAGGATTCTATCAAAGAATATTTTAACTACTACACAAAAACAATGGTTAACTTGGAGTTTTTACATTGTTCTCCTTCTACATAAACATAGAAAAATAGGTCAGTAACATACATAGAAACACTGAGTCTAAAATAGGTCTACAAGAGCCAGTATGTGAAGTGGCAACTTGTCTTTCTTGGAAGTTTGCTATTTCACTTTGGGAAGTGGAAACTCAATTACAGTTCAGTAGATTACAACTGACCATGGCCAATTCCCTTTAAGCAGTTAATTCTACTCAGTGTTTACTTTCCACTGCCTAAAGGGTTTTTTTGCCACCCACGCAAGGGCCAGCAGATCACCTGAACTTAGTCTAAAGGTCCCCCTAAATGATCAAACATTTTGTCAAACTTAACTATGCTTGTCAATTACTTGACCATGTATGGTGCTGTTTGATGTGTTTGTCAAGCATAGATCATGTTTGACGTGTTTGCGAGAAATTTTGATTGACGGGAAGTTTGACAAGATGGCGAATGTAGTTTGTTAGACGTTTTGCTGCATATGTATAGTGAAAAATTGTTTAATTACAATGTGTCCCACTGTATGGTTTGTACAACTATAGAAACTTCAATCAAGGATAAAAACAAAATAGCGATGACAGTTACATCTTTCCCCGCCATATATTATACAGGAAGAGGTTATGAACAAAATCAGCATTAGGACATAAAAGCAGGAGTGTAATGAAATAAAAGTAATTAAAGTTCTCGGGTTCTTTTATGGATGATGTGGGTGATTTGTTCTCATCTTGTGGTATTTTAATGAAATGTGATTGTAGGACCAAGGAAAAGAGAATAAATTTTCACATACATGCATCTTCTTTTTCAGTGTGATGGTGAAGTAACTCTAAATAAGTTATTAAATGTTTCACTGTCCATCCACAGATGTAACATTCCCATTAACGGGTTTTCATGTGTATATCTCTGTCTCTCTCATTTTAAAAAAATTCCCAAGTCAAGAGTCATGGTTTCTTCTTGTTCTTCTTCAAACACACTGCCAGAGTCTCTGTTAGAAATACTTTATCTGTATTTGTAGGCATAAGGTTAGGAATGAGGAGTCTCTGAGCAGAGTTGGAGAGGAAAGGAATATGTGGAAAACACTGACAAGATTAAGGGGCAGGATGATAGGGCATCTGTTAAGACATCAAGGAGTAACTTCCGTGGTACTAGAGGGAGCTGCAGAGAGTAAAAATTATAGAGGGAGATAGAAACTGGAATACATCCAGCAAATAATTGAGGATGTATGTTGCAAGTTCTTCTCTTAGATGAAGGGGTTGGCACAGGAAAGGAATTCATGGCAGGCCATATCAAATCATTCAGAAGACTGATGACTCAATAGTCCCAAAATACAGCATACACAAAAAGTGTGTGCTTCGAAAGTAAGGTTAAATTCAAAAGCTTTCTTAGTATGTGTACAGCTTGTGTGATCCATCTGTAGCGAATTTGACAGGGCCGTAACAAGTTTTTAGAAGTTCCATTCTCCGTTCAGAGAAAATTGATGTGTTAATGGCGCTCTGAGAGTAATATTTCCTTTAGCAGATGTTTGAATGTAAATCTCTCTCTCTCTCTCTCTCTCTCTGTCTCTCTCTCTCTCTCTCTCTCTCTCTATCTTTCTCTCTTTCTCTCTCTCTCATTTCAAGCTGTTCCCTAGACCAGCATCTTGATTTCTTCTTCCATTTTAAACACAGTGCCAAAGTGAATGTCAGAACTGCTTAGTCTGCATTTGTGGCCATTCTCAGTACTGTCAAAATACTCACAAACACAAACAATGTCTGCTTCAAAGTAAGGTTAAGCTGACAAACTTTTTTGTACATGCACAGGCTTGTTTGACAAATCCACAGCTAAACAAGGACGCATTTGACAAACAAGTCTGCTTGCTTAAGGGGGCCTTAAAAGTAATCTTCAATTCACTTATTGACATTTCATCTCCTGGAAAATACAACCTACTGTAAAGTAGTTGGTAATAAGATAAGCTTTTCAACAAATAATGTGAAGCTGGACCTGGTGAAATTGAAATAGTCAGTCTCGGAAGTCCACATTTACACAAACAAGCAGGACCTCGCACGTTACTGAGTGGGAAGTCTGATAGTGTTCCTGCTGTGCTAATTGAAATAATTATTGGCATGTCAGTTCAAAAGTTGTGTTACTTGTCCTAAAAGTGGAAAAGTATAATACTCTGCTTGCCTCGCAGTATCACATGCAGATGGTGCACAATAATTAATACCAGGTCTGAGATACTCTGCTTTGCAAGTCACTTTCCAAAATCTTAAAAATGTCAGTCAGAGCAATCAGTTTTATAAACGTCTATCAGATATTAGACATTAGCATTGCCCTGTCCACAATATGACATTTACTAGAAACAGGTATTGGGATACGTGTTTATAACTTCTATAATAACAGTAGTGTGCAGGCTGGCATGAACTAATCACATTGACTGCCTGGCATAGACTGACTACTTACATTACGTGGCATGGACTCACCAACTGCTCCAGAACAATTTGAATGTCATTTGTGGTCATGGAAGGCAGATGGAACACTCAATTTTCTTGCCACAAGCCCTCTACAGGAGGCTGAGAAAGTTTGTTCACATCATACAAAAAAGTAAATAGGTTTCACAATTGGGACTCTATGTTCATGCCAAATTTTACCATATTACAGTACGGTTTTCTTGATATGATCAAGTTAATTAGAATTAGTCACTCTTATAAATACATGACACACAATTTTTCAAATGGAACTTTTGTAGACTTTCAGTTCTGAAAGTACTGATAGAGTAGATGTCGTGTGGCTAGGGCCTCCTGTTGGGTAGACCGATCGCTGGGTGCAAGTCTTTTGATTTGATGCCACTTCAGTGACTTGCACATCGATGGGGATGAAATGATGATGATTAGGACAACACAACACCCAGTCCCTGAGTGGAGAAAATCTCCGACCCAGCCGGGCCCTTAGGATTGACATTCTGTCGCGCTGACCACTCAATTACCAGGGGCGGGCAAAGTACTGATTCAAAACTCTCAGTAACTTGAATAACTGTGTTTACAAACATGCAAATTGGTACAGCTTAATTATATCTCTTCTCTATCTCTCTGTATGTTAATTGAAGCCACTTGCTTGCATTTGTCTGTGTATGCTGGCTAGTCTCGGGAACTATTGTAGGGATTTAGATCTGGTTTTGACTGATAGGTACACTGATTTGCAAGGAAGGTTTTTGTACATAATTTATAAATATTTCGTGCAAATTGTCAGAATTGTGATGAATTAAAGTTAAGTTGCAGAAATGATGCCATCACCACCTAGTGAACAGCTGCCATAACTCGAGAGAGCAGCAGTGACTCAAGAAGACAGCAAACAAGATGTAATTCGTATATGGTGTGGTGATATAGCAGTAGAGTGTGTGGATGGAAGCCAAAAGATTGTGGGATGAAATCCCAGCTGGGTCACATTTTTTCACTCTGGCTTTTAACCTAGCATTTACCTCCCTATGACGTGGAGATACGCATTTTGAAATGTGACGACAATTTCAAACTGCCAATTTCTCCTTCCCTCAGATTAGCAGTCACAATTCACTCTCTTAATGCACTGTAAATTCTTAAAACAATGGGCAGTGAATTTGTTGTATAGCTAGAGAAGGCCGAAATGCACGCGTTAAACTCAAGCAGTCTGGCGTGAGGTCTGAAACAGGATACGTAATGAATGCTATAAAGAAAAGTACGTAGCTTCTGGAATACTTAACTTTAATCCACATTTGTAGAACATTGCTCTTGATGATACAGAAGTATTATAGCAGTTGAATACGGCGCCTTGCTAGGTCGTAGCAACTGTAGCTGAAGGCTATGTTAACTATCGTCTCGGCAAATGAGAGCGTAATTCTCAGTGAACCATGGCTAGCAACGTTGGCTGTACAACTGGGGCGAGTGCTAGTACGTCTCTCTAGACCTGCCGTGTGGTGGCGCTCGGTCTGCAATTACTGACAGTGGCGACACGCGGGTCCGTCGTATACTAGCGGACAGCGGCCGATTTAAAAGCTACCACCTAGCAAGTGTGGTGTCTGGCGGTGACACCACAGAATTAATGAACTCTGAAGTATCATAATAAATAGGAGCAATAACAATAAGATAACCACATCATCATCAGGCTGTGACGTGAGACTTACAGTTTGAAATAATAGAATATTCTTTTACCCAATAGTTTCCTTACAATTGTTTGAGAATAACTGCATAGTGAAAAAACAAGTGAATCCAAAATATGTGGTGGTTTATTTTTTATGCTGCAAGTAAAGCATTTTCTGAAAAACTACTTCAGCAGCTTTGTGTCCTTTACATACATTACATTCTGTCAACAGTGCAGCATATGACTCAAATTTCAGCTTTCTGCCTTCCTTGAACCAAACCTTGATGTGGGCTCTGTTCCTTGTGTGGCATGGTGAAGTAGTCTGCCATAAAGAATCAACGACAAAGAATTATGGCAATGAGTATCAAAAATGCATCACAGTGTGTACTAAGCATCACAAGATAAGTGCTGTAAAATGAACCAAACATGTACATCATGTGTGTTTTTCCTTATTTATTTCTTTTATTTGTGCCACCTCAGCCAGTCTTCAATGCACATTGAATCATTCACATTTGCACATGAATCGATGATTAGCATACAATATTTACTTTGCTTGTAAACATATTACTTACATCACAATGTGCTCACATAATTGCCATGAAAATTCCAATTCAGTATGGAACACACAACATAATTGTCTCCAGACAACTTTCCTGCTGTGTGTTGCTTACATTTTGTAAGTTGTTCTTGTTCTTCTTCGTAGCATCATCCCTTTAGAACTGAGTCCGCTCTTTGGGTCAATGCATGCCAGTTCTTACGGCCTAATGCTTCCTCTAGATTTAGCCTTCTTGATCTTAGATTGTGTTTATAGTGTCAAGCCACCATAATTTAAGTCTGCCGCATTGTTTCTGGCCTTTGACAGCGAGATGATGGGCTGAGCTGATGACGGAAGTAGGTGGTGCCTGTATGATGTGGCCATACTACCAAAGTCTCTGTTCTTGCATCTTATCATTGATTGGAGTCTCTCCAGCTAGTCATCTGATTATTGTTTTGTTGATGTGGTTGAGCAGGGAAGTGCCTAATGATCTTCTCAGTATCTGTATTTCCATGACATGTAGTGAGTGTTCAGCACTTCTAGGTGTGGGCCAACACTTGGAACTTTATAATGCAACTGGCTTCACCATTGTGCAGTATAGCTTTGATTTCAGGTGAAAAAGACATCTTCTTATCACAAAGAATACCAATAACATCTCTGAATCCCAACTTATGGGTCAATGACACAAGTTAAACTAGTGATGATACTTAATTACTTAATGTTGCTCTGAAATGTATTCATAACTCTATGCATTGGACCCAAAGAAAATATGCTGTGCCACACAAGTCATCTGGCCATGGAAACTTAATGCTGCCTGTGTGAAGCTGGGCCGGGTTGCTTGTTGTGTTATAAGTATGGTACTGAAATTTCTATCTCACAGTTATAGTTTTTGGCCATTAATAGTCCGTTGATAGTCTGTAATGTTTTAGTGTTTTTATATCACAAATACACACTTTCCACAAACTGGAAAATACAGAAAATAATTAAATATACTCTTCGGTATGAAGCTTTCATACTCAAATACACATACTGTTATAAGAATTCCAGGGTTGTAGATTCTGTATTTTGTCAGAACTCGAAATTATGAAAAACTCTATTTTCTTGTAAATTATTAATTGTACTGCCTTCAACTCACGACAGAAAATTTTCTGCAAATTATTTACAAGATGATTAAATACAAATCAGTTGTTGTTATTTTTGTTGTGATCTTTAGTCTGAAGACTGATTTGATGCAGCTCTCAGTGCTAGTTTATCCCTTGCAAGGGTTTTCATCACTGCAGAATTATTGTAAGCCATATCCACTTGAACCTGTTTACTGTAGTCAGGTCTTTACACTTTTTACTCTTCACCCTTCCCTCCACTACTTTACTGATACCGAGCGAGGTGGCGCAGTGGTTAGACACTGGACTCGCATTCGGGAGGACGACGGTTCAATCCCGCGTCCGGCCATCCTGATTTAGGTTTTCCGTGATTTCCCTAAATCGCTCCAGGCAAATACCGGGATGGTTCCTTTCAAAGGGCACGGCCGACTTCCTTCCACATCCTTCCCTAATCCGATGAGACCGATGACCTCGCTGTCTGGTCTCCTTCCCCAAAACCAACCAACCAACTTTACTGACTATTCTTTGATGCCACACTGTGTACCCTTTAAATTTACCCCTTCTTTTAGTCAAATTGTTCCTTAAATTTCTTCTCTTCCAAATTCGATTTAGCACCTCTTCATTTTCTTCTTCTCAGAACTGTTTATCGCCCACTTTTCACCTCAGTGCAAGACTACAATCCAAAGACATTCACAAAAGACTTCATAACTGCTAAATTTATGTTACGTATTACCATATTTCTCTTCCCCAGAAATGCTTTTCTCACTATTGCCATCTCTACTGCAGCCATTTGTTTTGCTGCCCAAATGACGAATCTTGTGTACTTCCTTTAATGTCTCTTCTCCTAATCTAATTCCCTCAGCATCACTAAATTTAATTCAGTTACATTCTTTTACCCTTGCTTTATATTTGTTGATGATCTTCATCTTATACTTCTTTTCATACGTTATCCATTCCATTTAACTAATCTTCCAACCCCTTATCCATCTGTGTCAGAATTACAACCTTCAAGTTGTATTTCTGTATTTCTTCACCCTGAACCTTAATTCCCTTTGCAAACTTCTTCTTGGTTTCCTTTACTGCTTACTGTGTATACAGACTGAATAATGAACTACTGCTTCCCTTTCTTGTCACTTGATTCATACAACTGCAATCAGATTTCTGTAAAGGTGGTAAGTAGTTTCTTTCTCCCTATATTTTAGCCTTACTACCTGCAAAATTTCAAAGAATATATTCCAATCAACATTGTCAAAAACTTCATTTAAATATACGTGTTTACCTTCCTTCAGTGTATCTTCTAAAAGAAGTCATACAGTCAATATTTTCGATTGTGCGCACATGTGTGTGTGTGTGTGTGTGTGTGTGTGTGTGTTCTTAAGATTTTGCGGAACCAAAACTTATCTTACACAAGGTACTCCTCTGACAGTCTCTCTGCTCTTCTAGAAGTAATAAATGTAAGTATTTTGCAACTATGATTTATTAAGCTGATGGTTTTGTAATATTCACACCTGTCAACTGCTGCATCCTTAGCAATTGGGGTTATTACATTCCTCTGCTCATATGTCTTCCATACCATGTAGAATGGTTTTCTCATGGTTGGTTTTCCCAAGGATCTCAATAATTCTGAGGGAGCTTTGTCTACTACTTTAGACGCCTAGTTTCAGTTTAGTTGTTTTAGTGCTCTTTCAAGTATTTCTCACAGTACAGTTTCTCTTATGTCTTTCTCATCTACTTCCTCTTCTCTTCCTTCTTTGCTCAGTACTGCGTTGCCATATCTACTCTTGATATAGTCTTTTCCCCAAAGGTGTCTTTATTTTCATGCAGGCGGCATCTGTATTTCCCAAGTCATGCATGATTCTACAGCTTTTCATTTCTCCTCTAACTGTTCTTTGTATGCCAGTATGCTCTTCCTGTCACTATCATTTTTTTAGACTGTGTTCCCTTTTGCCGGGTTCATATTTATATTTTCCCCTATTGTCAGTCAAATAAAAATAATCAATTTTTGAAAATATAATGTAACTAGGTAGATAAAAATGTACTCACCAAATGGCAGCAGGAGAACACACATACAAAAGTATTTACATTTACAAGCTTTCACAGCTAGTGGCTCCTGCTTCTGGCATAATGGTTGAAGGAGAAGGAAGAGGGGTGAAGGAAAAGGACTAGTTAGGGTTAGGAAATGGGGAGGGTTTGGAAAAACTGCCCAGAACACTAGGTGATAGCAGACTTAATGGACGGGATGAGAAGGAAAGACTTATTGTTGAGTACTACAACAGATGAGATTTGAAAACCTGAGAGGTTAAAGATGGAAGATAGGGTAACGTGCAAGACAGAGATTACTGAAGAGTCATTGTTCATAGGTTAATACGAGCAGAAAGCTTAGTGCATTTTATGTGGTGGTGGTGGGGAGATAGACAGGTCAGAAAATAAAAGATACAGAAAACTAAAAGAGACTGAAGAAAGGAATAGTTATTGTGAAGAAATTATAAGACCAAAAATTTAACATTCGTTAAGACCAGTTGGGTGGTGAGAATTGAGGGCACGCTGTAACGCCACTTCCCACCCGTGGAGTTTTGAGAAACTGGTGTCTAGGGGAAGAATCCAGATGGCACGTGTGGTGAAGCAGGTACCAAGGTCACAACTAATGTACTTAACTTTCTGCTCTTATGAAATCGCACATGATGTTTTTTTCAGTAATCTCTGCCTTGCGTATTACCCTATGTTCCAGCTTGAAGCTCTCAGGTTTTCAAATCTCGTCCATTGCAATCCCCAACAAGCAAGATTTCATTCTCATCCTGTCTAGTAAGTCTCCCCTGAACCGGACTTCTGGGTGACTTTTCTGAACTCTCCCCATTTCCTAAACCTCACCAGTCCTTTTCTCTTTCACCCATCTTCCTTCCCCTTCAACACTTCTGCCAGAAATGAGCCACTGGCTCTGAAACCTTGCAAATTTAAATACGGTAATATGTTTGTTCTCCTGCTACCATTTAGCGAGCAAATTTTTTATCTATACAGTTATGCTAGAAATGAATATCTAATATTTTATCCAATTTCTTGTATGCCTATGTCTTTTTCCTATTTGATCATTATTTGCTGCCTTCACTGTTTCAATTTCTCAAAGAACCCCTTTCATCGTCTATTTTAATCCTTTCTTCTGCTTCAATAAATCATTTTCTAATGCTGTTTTTGAAACACTCAACAACTTCTGGTTCTGATAAGTTTATCAGGGTCCCATTTTGTTAATTTCCTAAATTTCTACAACCTTCTTTCATGAATTTTAAACCAAATGGATGCATTGATTAAATTGTGCTATGTGCAAAATTCTGCCAGTGGGTTTCCCCTCTTATGTGTTCTTGTACAATTTTTCCTTCTCCTCCTCTTCCTACTATTGAATTCCAGTCCCCTATGACTATTAAATTGCACCTCCTTAATGAACTGAATAATGTCTTTTATATTATTTATACAACATATTATTATCTTATATTCTTTTAAGTTTTTCTTCATCTGTGGAGCTAAGTAGGCTATGTATTTGTACTACTGTGGGGTGTTGGCTTTTTTTCTGCCGTGACTTTGATAATGCATTTATAGTAGTTCAACCGCAGTCTTATTTAATTATTTATTATTAGACCCTCTCCTGTGTTACTCCTATTTGATATTGTGTTGATAACCTTGTACTTATGTGACCAGAAATCCTGTTCTTCCTGCCACCAATTCACTATTTTGTATTGTATCTAAGTTCATCTTATCCTCCCTTTTCAAGTTCTCTAACCCTCATACCCAACTAAGGGATCTAACATTCCACACTCTGATCTGTAGAATGTCAGATCGGTTTTTTACTGATGGCATCCTCCCAAATAGTCCCTGCCCAGAGATCCAAATGAGACATTGTTTTACCTCTGGAATATTTTATTCGACTGGATGTCATCATCTTTAAATTATACAGTAAATCTGCATGCCCTCAGAGATATGATTGTAGTTTTCTTTTGTTAATGTTACAAGGCTAGATCAGTCAACATCTGGACTGTTGCCCTTTTCAGCAATTGAAAAAGCTGCTGCCCCTTTTAGGAACCTATGAGATGTGGCTATAAAATAATGGGACTGATGTCACAAAGTAAGTACTCATGCACCAAAGATGAACGACCAGTAGCCGTGAAGCGTGAAGTCTTCTCAGTTGAATGCCATGTCTATAAACAAATCAGTGTGGCTGTGGTCTTCATTTGTGTAAGAGTTATTACTTTGTTTTGCCAGAAAAATGATAAGTGTAATAATAGAGCATCAAATTTTTGTATAGTTTCACATGAAACTTGGAAAAACTGCTTCTGGAACCTATCTGTTAGTAAAACAAGTGTATGGCAAAGACTGTTTATCAAGAATGCGAGTTTTTGAGTAGTTCAAGCATTTCCAAGATGGCTGAGATGATGTTGAAGATGCCTCACACCTAGGAGGCCCTTCAGCATAAAAAATGAATGAAAATATAAAAAAGTGGGCTATCTCATTTGAACTGACTGTCTATTGAGCATTCAGTTGATTGCTGAAACTGTAGGAATTGACAAAGAATGTGTAAGGCAAATTTTACATAAGCAGTCTAAAAAGAGAAAAGGGTGTACAAAACTGGGACTGAAAATTCTCTCAATCAGAATTCATGAAAATGTTTGTACTGACAGTTTGAATACTATTGAAAATGATCCTAATTTCTTGGAAAGAGTGATAACATGTGACAAATCTTGAATTTTCATTTATGTGATCAGAAACTAAGCACTAGTCCATGCATTGGAAGGGCCCAACTTCACTGAGTGCTCAAATGAGCAAATCAAGAGTCCATTTTTTTCAATATTCACAGGATTCTGTATCTCCACTGGACTCGTGAAGGACAAACTATTAATCACCATTAGTACCTTGAGATCAGTTCTTGTTCAGCTCCATGAGGGGAGGGGGAAAAAAGAGTAAGAGAACACAGATGGGGGAAAGGAATGAAAGGGGGAGCTGCCTGATAGAATGTTGCATGGAACGTAATTTAATCATCACAAACAGTTGGTTTGAGAATATTTAAAGAAAGTTGTATATGTGGAAGAGAACTTAAGACACAGGAAAGTTTCGGATATGCACTTCCTGATAAAAAAAGTGAAGCCCCCAGAAGGGACGGAGGAAATGAAATTACAGGGGTTTTCTTATTTCAGTGATTACAAAATCAAACCAGATTTATAAATAATTTGGGAGTATAAGCTCGCAAACCTCTGTGATGTTGCACCCCCTGTGGCCTGGATGCATGTACTGATTCAAGTGACAAAGGTGTCATAAATCCACTGTATCCTCTCCTGAGGTTAGCTGGCTCATAGCTTTTGTAACTGGTCCTTGATATCCTGGATACTGTCACTGGGATGGAGTTGAGCCCTGAACTGGCCCTACTCATGTTCTATCAGGAACAGATTGAGGGATCTTTCTGGAAATGGAAGTACCTCAACATCACACAGACAGTTCACAGACACACACATGCCATATGTGGATGACCATTGTGCTGTCGGAGTTCCCTCAGTCACTGTGAGCCATGACCTGAAGTCATATCCGATGGTTCCCCACAGCAGGACACCAGGAGTAATGCTACTATGCCTCTCCAAAACATTGTAAAAATGGGACCCCTCCCCAGGTCACTATTATAATTGTTGACTATGGTCATCCTGGGCAGCAAAACCACAATTCATTTCAGATACCATTCATCAGCAGTCCATACTTAGTGGTAACGACACCACTCCATTGTGTTGGAGTGTTAATGGCAGCCTACTTTCTATCTTTCTTTCACTGGTGCCATGTTCCACACTGACGCATGGTCGGCATTGTTAGGAACGGATTTGGTAAGGTTAGGATGAAGGGGTGGCCAGATGCCCTTCCTGCCGCCACCCTGTACCCCCCGGGACGGAATTAGTGTACCCTAGCTGTCTGCGTCTAGTGTAATTCATGGAATAGTTCGAACCTGTTCAGATGTTGGCGAGTCGTGTAACTGAGGCGGAATGTGGGGACCAGCCTGGTATTCACCTAGTGGGATGTGGAAAACCGCCTAAAAACCACATCCAGGATGGCCGGCACACCGACACTTGTTGTTAATCCGCCGGGCGGATTCGATCCGAGGCCGGCGCACCTACCCGAGTCCAGGAAGCAGCGCGTTAGCGCTCTCAGCTATCCTGGCGGGTCTGTTAATGGCAGCCTACACGACGTGGTAATTCCGTAGTCTGGCTGCTGCTAGTCTTTGACCTATGGGATGGGATTACACAGAATCTTGCAAACAATCCATCACTTGCTGTTGGATGGCAGGCACATAAGTGAAGGGGTTACGATGTGCTTGGCGCACAATCCTCCCTTGTGGTGATCAGACTTGGTCGACGGAACACTGACTACAGGTATGTCTGCCCTCACACTCCCTTTCAGCTTGACATCACATCTGTATGCTCCACAAATGTGGATATAGCACGATTTGACCAGCCAGCCAAACAGAGACCCACAGTGATGCCTTTTTAAATCTCTGTCCGGAGCTGATAGCGGTGTTTCACATGAGTATATGGCACGTCCTTCACATTAATCACTCAACATCTGACATTGTTCATACCTGCCTGGTATGGTAACAGCACTAAATATGAACAACACTAATGCAATCTGATGGCCATTCTACATGGTACAGAGAATTGCACCTGTAATCATTTACATACCTGTCAATGGTGTGTACATTTAGGAAGCTACATTGACATTTGGCCATGTCTCCGTGGTGCTTCACTTTTTTTGTCGGGAAGTTTATTATATAATTGTAAGGTAGGTATTTCAGAACCAGGTTGTAAACTATATGACATTTCCATGGACAGATGTGGACTCTGACCATAATTTACTGGTTATGAACTGCAGATTGAAACTGAAGAAATTGGAACAAAACAGAAAATTAAGATGATGAGATCTGGACAAACTGAGAGAAACGTTTTGTTGGGAGTTTCGAAGGTAGCATTAGGCAACGATTGACTGAAACATAATAAAGGAATACAGTAGAAGATGAATGGGTAGTGTTGAGGGATGAAATAGTAAAGACAGCAAAGATCAAATAGGTAAAAAGACAAGGCCTAGTAGAAATCCTTGGATATCACATGAGATATTGCATTTAATTGATGACATGAGAAAATATGTAACTGCAGCAGATACGAGGTGCATTCAAGTTCTAAGGCCTCCGATTTTTTTTCTAATTAACTACTCACCCGAAATCGATGAAACTGGCGTTACTTCTCGATGTAATTGCCCTGCAGACGTACACATTTTTCACAACGCTGACGCCATGATTCCATGGCAGCAGCGAAGGCTTCTTTAGGAGTCTGTTTTGACCACTGGAAAATCGCTGAGGCAATAGCAGCACGGCTGGTGAATGTGCGGCCACGGAGAGTGTCTTTCATTGTTGGAAAAAGCCAAAAGTCACTAGGAGCCAGGTCAGGTGAGTAGGGAGCATGAGGAATCACTTCAAAGTTGTTATCACGAAGTAACTGTTGCGTAACGTTAGCTCGATGTGCGGGTGCGTTGTCTTGGTGAAACAGCACACGCACAGCCCTTCCCGGACGTTTTTGTCGCAGTGCAGTAAGGAATTTGTTCTTCAAAACATTTTCGTAGGATGCACCTGTTACTGTAGTGCCCTTTGGAATGCAATGGGTAAGGATTACGCCCTCGCTGTCCCAGAACATGGACACCATCATTTTTTCAGCACTGGCGGTTACCCGAAATTTTTTTGGTGGCGGTGAATCTGTGTGCTTCCATTGAGCTGACTGGCGCTTTGTTTCTGGATTGCAAAATGGCATCCACGTCTCATCCATTGTCACCCGATGAAAAGAAAGTCCCATTCATGCTGTTTTTGCGCGTCAACATTGCTTGGCATCATGCCACACGGGCAGCCATGTGGTCATCCGTCAGCATTCGTGGCACCCACCTGGATCACACTTTTCGCATTTCCAGGTCGTCATGCAGGATTGTGTGCACAGAACCCACAGAAATGGCAACTCTGGGGGCGATCTGTTCAACAGTCATTCGGCGATCCCCCAAAACAGTTCTCTCCACTTTCTCGATCATGTTGTCAGACCGGCTTGTGTGAGCCCGAGGTTGTTTCGGTTTGTTGTCACACGATGTTCTGTCTTCATTAAACTGTCGCACCCATGAACGCACTTTCGACACATCCATAACTCCATCACCACATGTCTCCTTCAACTGTCGATGAATTTCAATTGGCTTCACACCTCGCAAAGTCAGAAAACGAATGATTGCACGCTGTTCAAGTAAGGAAAACATCGCCATTTTAAGTATTTAAAACAGTTCTCATTCTCGCCATTGGCGGTAAAATTCCATCTGCCGTACGGTGCTGCCATCTCTGGGATGTATTGACAATGAACGCGGCCTCATTTTAAAACAATGCACGTGTTTCTATCTCTTTCCAGTCTGGAGAAAAAAAATCGGAGGCCTTAGAACTTGAATGCACCTCGTAAAGCAGGTAAAAGAGACTATAGATGTCTAAACAGTGGGACTGACAGAAAGTGAAAAGTGGCGAAGCAGATGTAGCTAGGAGACAAATTCAAGGCTGTAGAAGCATATAGGACTTTTAAGGTAGATAGGTGTTGCCTATAGGAAAATTAAAGAGACCTGTGGAGAAAAAGAAATAGCTTATAAGTATCAAGACCTCAAATAGCAAACCAGTATTAAGCAAAGAAGGGAAAGCTGAAAGTTGGAAGGAATGTATAGAAGAGCTATGCCAGCAAAATAAACCACAACACAGTATTACAGAAAGGGAATTGGAAGTAAATGAAAATATGATGAGGGATTTGATTGTGTGAGAAGAATTTGACAAGACCACTGGAGTAGACAATATTCTAAGATATTATTTCACTTGGCACGCAATATATACAAGACAGACAAAATACTCTCAGATTTCAAGAATAATGTAATGATTGCAATTCCATAAAAGCCAGCTATTGACAGATTTCAAAATTACTGAATTACCAGTTTCATAAGTCATGATTGCAAAATTCGGACCCTAATTATACAAAAGAATGGAAAAGCTGATAGAAGCTGACTGCACAGAAGTTCTATTTGGGTTCTCAAGAAACACCGCAACATGTGAGGCAACACTGAGCCTTCGACTTATCTTAGCAGATAGGTTGAAGGAAGGAAAATTGACTTTGTAGAATTTTTAGATTTAGAGAAATGTTTTAACAATGTTGACTGGACTACGCTCTTTGGAGCTATAAAGGTAGCAGGGGCGAAATACAGGGAATGGAAGGTTATTTGCATCTTTTGCACAAACCAGGTTTCAGTTATAAAAGTTGAAGGACATGGAAGGGAAACAGTTGTTGAAATGGGAGTGTGACATGGTTATAAACTATCCCCCGTGTTAATCGACAAGCTGTGAAGGAAACCAAGAAGAAAATTGGAAACAGAATGAAAGTTCAGGGAGAAGAAATAAAGCTTTGAGGTTTACTGACGGCATTTTTATTCTGTGAGAGATGGCAAAGAACTTAGAAGAGCAAGTGAATGGAATGGAATGGATTAGTGCCTTCTAAAGAGGTTCTAAGATTAAAATCAACAGAAGTAAAACAAGGGCAATGGAATATAGTGGAATTAAATCAGGTGATGCTGAGGGAAATAATTAGGAAATGCCAAGGTAAAAGTAGTAGATTATTTTTGCTTTTTGAACAGCAAAATAACTGATGATGACCAAAGTAGAGAGCATATAAAATGCAAATTGTTAATAGGAAGAAAAGCATTTCTGAAAAAGAGAAATATGTAAACATCCTACATAAATGTAACTGTTTCGTGTTGTGAAGTTGCACAGACATAGTATCAGAAGTGACACCAACCAAGTTTTATTCTGCTTACACATGAAGAGATCCACGGTAACACTGAATTAAATATAGAACAGTAAAAAGTCTCATAATTGTGGAACACATCAATATACAGTCTTGTAGGTGAGCATACAGTAAGCAAGTAAACATAAGTGAGACCGAGGACTTGGTGTGCCGGGCTTATACTGGGCTGTTGTGCACACGGGACAGTGCTTGTTGCGCTGTCTTTCCAAGTTGCAATGCGACCTCCCTAGCTTGGCATGGATGCTCTTGGTATGGCACTCTGTTTGATTATATGCACTCACACAATAGAGTTGCAACACTCCTTTACCCTTGGGAAAAAGTATTCTCTGTGGAGATGCCCATGCATTCATTGGTAACTGGAGCAGTTGTCATCCTGTGGCAGGAGAATATGGTATGAAATGCTGCAGGTGTGGACATGTGCTGTGCCCACTCCCTCGCGAGAGGCCATAAGGGAGCACTGGTGATGATGGTGCTATATCCATATTCACATCCTGTGATGGAGGCAGCATGGAGCAGAGAAGACAATGGTGGTGGAGGCGGCAGTGGCAGCAACAAGGGCTCTGGAGATGGAAATGGCTACGGCTACTCCACCTGGTGATGGCAGCACCCAGAGCAAAGGAACTTGCCCCCCTTCTTGCAGCGGTGTACCGCAGGTCTCTAGAAGAGCGTAGCGTTCCAAAGGATTGGAAAAGGGCACAGGTCATCCCCGTTTTCAACGTTTTCAACGTCGAACAGATGTGCAGAACTATAGACCTATATCTCTAACATCGATCAGTTGTAGAATTTTGGAACACGTATTGTGTTCGAGTATAATGACTTTTCTGGAGACTAAAAATCTACTCTGTAGGAATCAGCATGGGTTTCGAAAAAGACAGTCATGTGAAACCCAGCTTGCACTATTCGTCCACGAGACTCAGAGGGCCATAGACACAGGTTCACAGGTAGATGCCGTGTTTCTTGACTTCCGCAAGGCGTTCGATACAGTTCCCCACAGTCGTTTAATGAACAAAGTAAGAGCATATGGACTATCAGACCAATTGTGTGATTGGATTGAGGAGTTCCCAGATAACAGGACGCAGCATGTCATTCTCAATGGAGAGAAGTCTTCCGAAGTAAGAGTGATTTCAGGTGTGCCGCAGGGGAATGTCATAGGACCGTTGCTATTCACAATATACATAAATGACATGGTGGATGACATCGGAAGTTCACTGAGGCTTTTTGCAGATGATGCTGTGTTGTATCGAGAGGTTGTAACAATGGAAAATTGTACTGAAATGCAGGAGGATCTGCAGCGAATTGACGCATGGTGCAGGGAATGGCAATTGAATCTCAATGTAGACAAGTGTAATGTGCTGCGAATACACAGAAAGATAGATCCTTTATCATTTAGCTACAAAATAGCAGGTCAGCAACTGGAAGCAGTTAATACCATAAATTATCTGGGAGTACACATTAGGAGTGATTTAAACTGGAATGATCATATAATGTTGATCGTCGGTAAAGCAGATGAGCTTAAGAACCTAGCAATGGCCTCATCGGGAGAAGTTTGAGCAATATAGTTTTTCGTGTGGGTTTTGAGAGTACGGACCAGCCACTCTACCTCTCAATTGGGTTGGGGAAGAACCCTATGAAATGCAATCCGAAAACAAAGGAAGTAGGTTACAGTACGCTTGTTCGCCCACTGCTTGAATACTGCTCAGTAGTGTGGGATTCGTACCAGATAGGGTTGATAGAAGATATAGAGAAGATCCAACAGAGAGCAGCGCGCTTCGTTACAGGATCATTTAGTAATCATGAAAGTGTTACGGAGATGATAGATAAACTCCAGTGGAAGACTCTGCAGGAGAGACGCTCAGTAGCTCGGTACGGGCTTTTGTCAAAGTTTCGAGAACATACCTTCACCGAAGAGTCAAGCAGTATATTGCTCCCTCCTACGTATATCTCGCGAAGAGACCATGAGGATAAAATCAGAGAGATTAGAGCCCACACAGAGGCATACCGACAATCCTTCTTTCCACGAACAATACGAGACTGGAATAGAAGGGAGAACCGATAGAGGTACTCAAGGTACCCTCTGCCACACACCGTCAGGTGGCTTGCGGAATAGGGATGTAGATGTAGATGTAGATGTAGATAGCACTAGAGCAGGAGGAAAAGTGGAGGCACTGTGTTGGGTGGCGCAGGTGGCAGAGGCGGCCACGGGGATGAAGGGCTATCTGTTGGGCGGTTGGTCATGTGGGGACGGAGTGGGTCATAATGTCATGAAACCCAGCCAACGGAGGTGCACATGACAGAGGCGGCGGCTCTGACAGTGATGGACAATCGCTGGTATCCACTCATGGTGCTGGTCGAACCCTCGGGCCCAGATGTTGGAGCCTGAATGAAATTGCTGCAAAATGGGTGTCAGTGTGGCCAGGTGTTGGCTGGGAGAAGATAAAGCAGCTTTACTGACCTTTGGTCACCAACTGAGTCAACCTTTATGAGCTTAAGAACCTAGCGATGGCCTCATCGGGAGAAGTTTGAGCAATATAGTTTTTCGTGTGGGTTTTGAGGGTACGGACCAGCCACTCTACCTCTCAATTGGGTTGGGGAAGAAATGGAGGGGTCGTAACATGCCAAATCCCACTCTTTGTACAAAAATCTTCAAAATCTTGAGTCACAGACGGGGCCACTGTCTGTCTCATGCATATATGGCAATTCTTCTAAGAAAAAAAAAAATCTTTGAGAGAGCAGTGACCATAGCCACCATGGACTTGGAAGGGCGATGAACCACATAAGGAAATTTTG
This sequence comes from Schistocerca cancellata, assembly GCF_023864275.1. Lineage (NCBI taxonomy): Eukaryota > Metazoa > Arthropoda > Insecta > Orthoptera > Acrididae > Schistocerca > Schistocerca cancellata. The sequence continues at coordinate 148,861,453 of NC_064629.1, forward strand.
TGGAAGCATCAGCTACTACAAGCCTAAAGGGGTTAAGGAGCCAATCCACAAACTCAGCATGAAAACACTCCCAGGGGTGTTGGAGGCAGGCCATGGGGAAAGAGAAGATCATGTTACCAATGATGGGTGTCACACTGCGGGCAGGCTATAACACTGTGCATGATCTCATTGTCAATATCCGGCCAAAACGTGGTGGTGGGCCAGTAATTTTGTTCTAGAAACATCCCAATGATTCAGATGGCAAAGGTGCATGACGTCCCACCACAGTGGGGATGGGGTCACAACCCTGGGTGCCGACTCTTCATTATCTAATAGTAGCACACCATCAAGAATTGAGAGCCGGTTGGCAGTCGAGAAAGAGCACCCTCATTAGTGTGTTGTGCTGTGGGTTCAAAATGAATGTCATAGTTATAACGTGACAAAAACAGCCCAGCATTTCAGGTGATAGGCCACTTTGTCCGGAAAGATGCTGACAGATTGAAAAGAGAATCCAGAGATTTATCATCAGTAATCAAATGAAACATAGTACTGTAGAGGAAAACGTGAATTTTTTTGAATGTATACACAATAGCAAGGACTTCTTTTTCCATCTGCTAGTAACACTGTTGCGACTGATCCAGAGTTTTGGAAGCATATGCAATAGGGTGTTTGGAACCATCCAAATGTTTGCGCACGAGAATTGCCCTGAGGCCGTACTGGGAGGTGTCTGTGGCCGAAACAAGATTGGCCTGGTTGGAAGATAACCAAGCAAGGTAGTGAGTGTAATTTTGACTTTAATAGGGTAAAAGCATACTTGCAGGTGGGTGAGCAGTGAAAAGGAACATCTTTACGTAAGAGAGCACGAAGTGACTGGCTCAGTGTGGCTGCACCAGGAAGAAATTTACGGTGGTACACAATCTTTCGGAGAAAGGCTTGCAGCTCTTTGACATCAGTGGGATGTGGCAGAGCTGTAACAACCTTGACATGCTGGCGTAAAGGCTTGATGCCAACATGTGAGACTTCAAAACTGAGATAGATGATAGACTACTGAAAAAATTGTAATTTGTTCAAGTTCCATTTCAAATTGGCAGCCTGTAGCACCATAAATAAGACGCGAAGATTCGGCAGATGTTAATGTATTGGGGAACCTGAAACCATAATGTCATCCAGGTAGTTAGTACAGCCCAGCATGGAGGCTGTGAGTTTCTCTAAAAGTCATTCAAAAATGGCAGGGGCAATGACCATGCTGAATGGCAGCCATTGGCATTGATATAACCCGAAGGCAGTATTCAGTATGAGGACATACTTGGAATCATCATCCAGAGGCAATTGCAAGTAGGCTTGTGACAAGTCTACTTTGGAAATATATTGCTCCCAGAAAGCTGTACTAAGAGTTCATCCTGACTGGATAAGAGATAGGTATCAATAAGAGATTGTGAATTTACAGATACTTCGAAATCGCCACAGAGCCAAAGGTTGCTATTAGGTTTTTGACAATTACCAGTGGGATAGACCATTCACTAGAAGAGACACATAAAGACATAAGTCGATCTAGTTTGAACCTGACTTTCTCTAGTAAAGCTACTGGGATTGGGTGGGCATGAAAAAAAAGGGGGGTGCACCATTGGTTTCATGGTGACATGAGCCTTGAAATCAGTAGCACACCCCAAACCTCCCAAAAACAGGGAGGAATATTCTGAGCAGAGCAAGTCCATTTGTTCGTATGGAACTTAATCCAATACCAAATGCACTCTGCCAGAAAAAGAGAACCCAAAAATTTTGAAAGCAACTAACCCAAATAAGATTTTAGTGTTGACATCATTCACTACTAGAAAGATCAAAAGTTGAACAGCCGTTTTGTACACTTCGGAAGTAAAAATGTGTCCCAGTATGGGTATTGTAACTCACCAGTCGATGGGAGATGGGACAATTCTGGAGATCCAAGATCCACAAAGTTTTGAGAATTTAACAAAGTGTCTGCTGCACCCATGTCTACTTGCATTGTTAACATATTGTCCGTAACACATACTTCAGTATAAAGTTTGTTTGGGACTGCCAACACTTGGTAAACTCTACGCACATCTGTGATCTTGTCTGGTGAAGGAGGCTGGGAGTTTTCCCATGCGATGTGGAGGCCATGGTTGCACAGCCATGATGTCATCTCCCCGCCCCACCCTCCGTCCGTGAGTTAACTGATGGCAACTGAGGAGGAGAGGAAGCAACAGTGACTACTACACACTATGCTTCTAACTGATTTTCTGATGCCCTAGATACTTCAAAAGACTGAGCACTGTTCAGAGTGTGTATGAGAGAGGGATTTCCACATTGTGAAGCACATTAATGAACTTCACCATCAGGAGCCAGGTGTATTATACCATCACAAACCATCGAATCAGTATATGAGTCCTGTTGATCCTCAATAAAAAACTGGCAACAATGACTAAGCCCATGAAGTTCTGCTGCCCAAAGCTCTATGACCATTTGCTGCTTCATGCGAGCCCCAATAACATGAGTATGTGAGTATGTTTGCAGTGATAATTAGAGAGCAACTAACACATTTCAGCAAAAAAGAGACTGGCAGGTTTCTGAAGAGGAGCTAGCTGAGACAAAAGGCGATAAACATGGGAAGAAATCCATGACAAAAGTAAAACCTTACACAAGTTGGGGTAAGCAACTCCAAAAGCTTGAAAATGTTGCCGAACGCATTTTTCATATCATTACAGTCTTCTGCAGAAACATAATATGGAGGAAACGGTTGAGGTTGAGGCAGTGGAACCTAGCACATCAACAAGGCTGCTGGATTGTTTAGTGCCATGGTGAGAATCTGCTGCTGGTTGGTAAGAGTTCACCATTGTTCAATGAGACATTGAAAAACTCCATCCACTGGCATGTTGGCTGTGTATCAAACCAAAGAAATGAAACATGGGGTGTGGAATCCAATCCTCATTGCCAAATACATTGTAAGTTTACAGACACAATGTCGGAAGTAACACCAACCAAGTTTTATTCTGATTCCACATGAAGAGGTCCACAATAACACTGAAAGAAGCAGAAACAGTGTAAAGTCTGATAGAACACAATGGCCAGTGCACTGGGATTATATTGGGCTGTTGTGCACTTCGGCGACTTGTGCATCGATGGTCAGCAAATGATTATGATTAGGACAACACAACACAGAGTCTCTGAGCGGTGAAAATCTCTGACCCAGCTGGGAATCGAACCCGGGCCCTTAAGATTGACATTCTGTCACGCTGACCACTCAGCTACCGGGAGCGGACAAAACTGAAGTTACAAAATGGTTGTGAAATACATTCTTCATGCAAACCCCATCATTTAGATAAAGCTTCAAGTACTTTAGCATAAGTTATTGTCCTGATATGTTCTAGTATATCTGTACATGAAAACTTAGAAGAAAATTTAAGTTCTATATTGTGAATCAAACTCTTTTTAGTACTTGATGTAGTCATTCAATACTCCAAAATGCCTGCTTTTCTTGTGATAATGATGGTAGATGAAAAATGGAAGCTTCAACTATGAAAAATTTGTCTAATCTTTCTTGTGGCCTACATGGATTAGAAACTAAGCTTTTGATTACAGAATAACAATCCTAGTTACAAAAATCCAGTGGTTATAGATTTTATTGTGTTACAGACTAATTTGGTCCCTGACATGAAGGATGCCATGCAGTACACTGAGAAATTTAAAAGCTTGCCATTGACACCGTCTGTCAGAGGTTTTGGTGGGAGTCCAATTGATGGATGTGTTGTTGTCACAGCAACAGGGATGATTGGAGCTATAATATGTGTACAAGAAGGTCAGAGCGTACCTCTTTTGCTGCACACCAGTGAAAGCCTTTCCTCGACTCGGAGCAGGATCACAGCAGCTGACATATGTTTTGGGAAAAGTAAGACATGTTATCAATTAATATTTGCTGAACTGTATGTCACCCTACTGTGGTTTCATATAATTTAACATTTGATTTTTTTTTAAGGAAAAAAATTATTCAAGTAAATAAGGTTCGCTCCCTGTTAGCTAATAATGAGTAATTAGAGTTTATATATGGAAGATCGGCTTAAGTATTATTGTACAGTTCAAACCCTTTGCTACTCATATATGCACCATATACCTCTGCTCTTGTCTTCCTACAATTTCTGGATTTAGTAGTCTATTACGCAAAAATTTAGTGTTAATAATATTGAAATCGACACCAGCATAGGTTACCACAGGTTAAAAAGCATGACGTTTTCTGCTGTGTCCCCTAGTGGCTATGTAGACTTATTATCAAGCTGATAATGGAAGCATGCATCATGCTCCTTTAATTAGGGCAAACTTTGCATTTTATTTTAAGCTAATGTCTCTAACTTTTCTTATCCTAAATCAGTTCTTTTTATATTTTGGCAATATATTTCACTTCTGGCACACCTTTGTATCTCTATACTTGAAATGTTTCTGTATTCCTAATTTTCATGTAATTTGCCATGTTTCCTTGCTTCTAATTACAAAGATTTAAAGATTTTTTCTTTAACTAATGTTTATTACAGAAGCACCATCTATAATCAGTAGACATTTCTTATCGAAAAGCTGGTTTTAAACTCCTATTTGACGACCTTGCTGTACATTTTCTGCACTTTCAGAAAACTGCTCAAGGCAATTCTTAATGTAGTTCTTATGTAACATATTAAGGACCTCTGTGTTGCTCCTTACCAATTGAGCTTGTGCACTTGTTTGTGCTTTACAAAAACAATTTCTTCACTTGTGCTGTATGGCACATTATGGTGTTTGTAATTGATAATGAAATATGATTTCATTTTCCAAATACAAAGTGCTGCAGTATTCCAGTCTTCATTATTTCCACACATATTTATCACAGAATCCTCTATAATTCTTTCATGATTCATTTGGTTGATTTCAGATCCTACAAATACGCTTTTGCCTTCAATTCTATTCTATGCTAACTTCAAACTTTTCCTTCACTTTCATTATTACTTCCTAAACTATGATGTGGAAACTATGAATGATAACTGGCAGTGTTTTTAATATTTTATCTTTTGAGGGGATTGATTGTGTTGAGGACTTCGATTGTCAGTCAGGTACAACAGACTCACAAGCTAATGTCAGTGAGGGTACTTGTTGCCCAAAGTATACCTTTCTGTACAGAAGCTATCCTTGCATTTTGGCACAAAGTGTGTGGTTTGAGAATGACTGTGTCAGCCCAAAACCAGTAAGCACTGCACCAAAAAATTTATATCAGTGCAGTTGTGATGGACATAACATAACATTATCAAGTCTCCTGTGCAGTGAATAGTTTTGGACCTACCATCCCATGGCAGCGTGCCTTGAATAAGCAAATTTTATCTTTTGTCACTTTTAGCTATGCATGAAAATTGTTAATGCCATGTCTGTCAAAACAGCAAAAACATTATCTTTGGAGGTGATGCTTCTATCTGTGTGTTGGGTGCACAGTATATTCTAGTCTTTCCTCACTCTACTCGTGCACCATTTCAGACTTCACCACGAGTTCCATGTACAACTCTTTTATGATAAGTGCATTAAAATATAGTACAATATCTCTTTAACAAACTCTTTTTATCCTTAACCAATTGTAATCGTTTGTGACACACTGGTATTTTGATTCCTTATCTTACAACATGTCTTTTCCTTCAATTGACTGAGCAAGGTGGCGCAGTGGTTAGCGCACTGGACTCGCATTCAGGAGAACAACAGTTCAAACCTGCATCAAGCCATCCAGATTTAGGTTTTCTGTGATTTCCCTAAATCGCTCCAGGCAAATGCTGGGATGGTTCTTTCGAAAGGGCCAACACAAACCGAGCTTGTGCTCCGTCTTTAATGACCTCAATATTGACGAACATTAAACCCAATCTTCCTTGCTTCTCCTTAAATTGACGTATTTTATACCAGTTTTTCCAACTGTGCTCTATTTACAATTCCCAAATTTCCACACACGCTCCCTGTTTACATATCTTTTTCCTTACTTTTATCTCCTGTCATCACTGCACGAACTTCCTCTTGGGTTTTGTTGTTTACATTTCTGGCTACTGCACAGTGTATTTGGGGAGGTACCAGTGACATATAAAATTTATCTGGAACAAAGTCATTTGGAAGTATGTCTGCCATATCCTACGTTCACCTACACAGCTGCTTGAGTCAAGAAACTAAAGATTGTATTTCATTTGCTGACTATATCAACTGAAGGAAGTCACGTTTCTGATCATAGATGAATGGAAAGCAGTATCTGCTTGGTTGGCATGAGTCAGTGGCTAAAACCACAAAGATGATATTGATGAAGCTGATGCAAAAGTTAACAAGGGCCCTTGATTTTGAAAATTTGAAATACGTTTCCTGAACATTCCCTTGAGCTTTACCACACACACTGCATTCTGTTGACATGGCCTTTTCTTAAAATTTTATTACTGTGATATGTTAAATAAGGGCCAATAAAACACCGAGAAAGAAGCCAGAGTGTGTAAATGAAAAGCACAACATTGTGTATGTTATACAGTATTAATTTATTTTTGCTAATCAGTTTTTGGCTTACAGTGCCACATCAGGCTTTAACTGACTCTTGTCAGAGGTACAGTATTCATGAATAACATTGAAAAAGATGTTGCACATCAAGAATGAGGTACGAACACAAAGTTTGTAGTGTGACATTCTTTGAAACGTTGTTCATGAATAATATACCTTCTTTGATGATCATAGGCAGTTAAAGTCTTATAACAGCCTTATAAGCCAAGAAATTACTAACAAAAATAAATTAATATTGTAGAACATACACAATATTATGCTTTTTATTTATAATTATGAAGTTGTTCTATCAAGAAGTGACAGAAGAATCGGTTAATAAGAGACAATTTGTTAGCTGAAACAGTACACATCGAACAGAGGAAAATAAAATCATTATGTAAAATGAGAAAGAGAAATACTATAAATGGAATTGATCGAGTAGTTGTAAAGTGCCAGAAAGAGCATAGAGAAAGTGATACCAGTAGGAAGTAAGAGAAGCAGGTGTACAGTTCTCCATCATTATTTCTCAGTAGGTTTTTCTCAGTTTAGAATGTAATTTCTTGATCTTCATATAAGTATACTGTCCTTCAAAGTAGTCACCAGCGTTGTGTAGAACCCGTTGCCAGCAATGTGGAAGGTGTAGTATACCATTAGCAGAGCCTATTCTTTTGATGGTGTGAATGGAGCAGTCTAAAGTTATGGTGATTCTCATGTACGACTGTGATGGTGTTATCCTAGCACATTACATTCCTCCACAGCAGACCGTCAGTGCACAGTATTACAGTTTGCTTTTGGAGCATCACCTGCGACCAGCTTTGCGAAAGAAGCAGTGACACTTTCTGCACAACCCACCCATCATTTTGCACGACAATGCTCAGACACATACAGCCCAAACTGTGGCTGCTCTGTTCAGTCGTTGGGACTGGGAAGTACTGTACCATGCACCATACTACCCGGACTTAGGTCCTTGTGACTTTGATTTGATTCCAGAGCTGAAGGAACCACTTAGTGGCATTCGCTTCAGAACTGTTCCAGAGATTCGACAGACAGTAGACTGCTCCATTAGTACCATCAACAGAACAGGCTCTTCTAACAGTATACTATGCCTTCCACATCACTGGCAACGGGTTCTACACAATGCTGGTGACTATTTTGAAGGACAGTAACAGGTGCAAACATGCAACGATTTTGTATCGGTTGTGAATAAGTAGTTGCCACTATTTAAGTTCCAACCCTCATATTAGTAAGCTGCATTCTGCCTTCAAATTATTGTCTCGGGAGTTGCTGCAGAGTTTCTTTCTTTTCTACAGTGATTCTTTGTGTGTGCGTAAACTAAGCCTATTTTTTCATGTTTCTGTATCCCATAAGGGGGATGGCAAGCATTCCATAGGCTAGTTTGTCCAATTTCTACATGATGAACATTAATTGATAGAAACACAATATACCTAATCCACTTCTTCTCTTGTATCTTTTAAATGGTTACATGAAATCAAGCATTAGTTGTCGTCACTGTTGACCTTTGCTCAATATGTTTGAGTTATGTGTGATGGAGTAGTGATGTGTAGTGCTTCAAGACAATACCTTTTTCATGACTATTGATAGTCTTCCCTATTAATGGCTGTATTTGTAGTTTCATTTATTTAGGTGATGAGGAATAGCACGTATCTTTATTTGCTCTGTGTATTTCTGGTTGGTAGTAGTGGGCTAAAGTTATATTCCCTGTGATGAACCTTGCAAGGAGGGCATCACCTTCATGTACAAAACTTTGTACAAAGGTTTGCATGCATCAACACTGTTTTAATTTCGGAAGTCAACTGCTGGGACACGAGTCTTTCAGACACTTTGTGCTATTGGAGGGAACTGAACGCAATGTGATTTGCTCAGCTGTGACTGATTTTTATTTTGGTTCTATGTGATCCAATACCACTTGGTGATTTTACATCTCAGTTGTGTTTTCTGTAGTCAAACTGGTCTGTTCCTGGCCCAAACTAGGAACATTGGCCATGAAAATCGGACCTTAATTCTGCAGTGAACTGCAATAGGCTTCACACTTCCATTATGCATAAACTGAATACACTAGACTTGCACATATGGGTGCCGTGTTAGTGGAAATGCCTGATTGTTGAGAATGTCTGAAATTTAGTTTAAACACATAGGGAATATACTTTATTAAATTCTAAGATAGATTCATTTTCATAGAAAACCCAGTTCTTGAATGTGTCCATAGTATTACTCAGTGTGAAACATGCCCCAAATTTTTAGTTCTTGCAATAATGAAATGCGACGCCGGCACGCAACTCCTTTACAAGCATTACATCACTACTGCATGTGTCTGGTTGTTGCATAATGTACTCCAGGAAGATGTCTGCAGCTTTAGCACCACAGGGTGAGAAATCTTAATGGTCTCTTCTCCTACGTCGTCTCCTTCATTACTTTCATCATTATTTTTCTGCACACTTTTGATTACTTCTTCATAAGTTATAATTTGGTCTGTTCACAGTTTTCCACATACAACCACTTAGCAACATATTCTTCATCATTTTCTCCTCCTCCTCCTCCCCGTATGTATAGCATTGTTTAACATTGTAATTAACTAACTAAATTGTTGCACAGAATAATTCATTATTGTGTATCTCATTTTTGCTTGGCCAGCTAGAGGCAGGATGTGGGCTGGGTTGTTAAGATGCCAGACTACTCTGGGCCATATCGGCAAGACTTTAGTGTTACAAATCCTAGTCCATTTTTTATGTAAGTTCCAGTGTAGCAGCCACTGTTACACACTGATCCTGTGTCAGTGTTTGTGCACATTCAAAATGCTCCACTTGAACATTTGGCACACTGATAAGAACATTCTTACTGGCTGACATATCACTGGTGAAATTTTCACTTAGTGTTTTCATTTGATCCATCATCATATGGTTGCACAAGGACTTTGGTGTATTGCATTTGTTTCTCTATCATGCTGCTTTTTTTCTGATTTCATTCTATTCCTCATTTAATGTTATTGCTTTCTCTCTTTTTATGGGCATTCATAGCTGTGCAGTCCATACTTGGCAATGCTACAGATAGAACCAACAATGTACTTAGTGTAGAACCAAAAATAACTCTATTTGAATGTTAGAGGAAGAATTTTGAGCATGGTTGAAATACATGACAGATTTTGTTTACCCATCACCATACTGCAGATTGCATACGGTGTTGTACTGGCAGGAGACTGTGAGCACAAACAAACTATAATTGTGACTGCCGGATGAGAGAGAACTGATGGGGGGGAAATGAGCCACACCTCCCACTGGCAGGACAGCAGCCTAGGCCTATACCCATTTTGTGTGTTCTTGTGAAAGCAGGATTGACAGATTGTTTGTAGTGTTGTAAGGGTTTTAATCAAAATTTGTGAAGGACCAGGTGGTAGTGCTAAGTGCCTGTGGGACAAAACTGTTCAAAATAAGAAAAGAAAATGATGAGTAACATGCAGCACAAAGCATTCAAGAAACGCTACTACACAACTGGTTGTTGAGGTTGGCAGAGTGTTGATAATGAGGTAGTTCAGGCCAACCTGTAGTGATATTCAATGTAACCACAGTTCAAAACATCTGCCACTTGAAACAGCTACATTAAAAGTGTCCACCTTATACCAATTTTTGAACTTAAATGAACAAAATCAAACAGCTTATGCAATTCTGTGTTCTAAGATGGCCAAGTGCTACATTGCATTGTGTGGCAAGACCATTCAGCCACCCACAGTTGGCATGGCACTAGAGCATTGAGTGAACTTGGTCTTCTGCAGATGATGGGCAATACCAGAACTGAGAATTTCAAACTATACGTGATAAAATAACTCACCTGCTTACGATTTGCTGTGAAGTAACTTCTATTAGGTAATCTCACATTTTGATGTAGAATTTGTTTCTGTATTCACACTTTTTGGAAAATGCAAAATTTTCTTGTCCTCATTTGCAAAAAACTGCTGATTTCTCAAACTGGGGAACAATCAAGAATGGGGTGCCGCGAGGTTCGGTTTTGGGTCTTCTGCTGTTCTTAATATATATTAATGACTTGCCATTCTATATTCACAAAGATGCAAATCTGGTACATTTTGCCGATGATACAAGTTTAGCTATCACACCCGGCAGACAAGAATTAACTGGTGAAATTGTAAATGATGTTTTTCAGAAAATCATGTGGTTCTCTGCAAATGGGCTCTCATTAAACTTTGACAAAACACAGTATATACAGTTCCACACAGTAAATGGAATGACCCCATTAATAAATATAGACTTTGATCAGAAATCCGTAGCTAAGGTAGAATATTCAAAATTTCTAGGTGTATGCATTGATGAGGGGTTGAACTGGAAAAAACACAATGAGGATCTGCTGAAACGTTTGAGTTCAGCTACTTATGCTATTAGGGTCATTGCAAATTTTTGCGATACACATCTGAGTAAATTAGCTTACCACACCTATTTTCATTCTCTGCTTTCGTATGGCATCATATTCTGGGGTAACTCATCATTGAGTAAAAGAGTGTTCATTGCACAAAAGCATGTAATCAGAATAATTGCTAGAGCTCATCCAAGATCATCCTGCAGACACTTATTTAAAGAGCTAGAAATCTTCACTGTAGTCTCACAATATATACACTTCTGGAAATGGAAAAAAGAACACATTGACACCGGTGTGTCAGACCCACCATACTTGATCCGGACACTGCGAGAGGGCTGTACAAGCAATGATCACACGCACGGCACAGCGGACACACCAGGAACCGCGGTGTTGGCCGTCGAATGGCGCTAGCTGCGCAGCATTTGTGCACCGCCGCCGTCAGTGTCAGCCAGTTTGCCGTGGCATACAGAGCTCCATCGCAGTCTTTAACACTGGTAGCATGCCGCGACAGCGTGGACGTGAACCGTATGTGCAGTTGACGGACTTTGAGCGAGGGCGTATAGTGGGCATGCGGGAGGCCGGGTGGACGTACCGCCGAATTGCTCAACACGTGGGGCGTGAGGTCTCCACAGTACATTGATGTTGTCGCCAGTGGTTGGCGGAAGGTGCACGTGCCCGTTGACCTGGGACCGGACCACAGAGACGCACGGATGCACACCAAGACCGTAGGATCCTACGCAGTGCCGTAGGGGACCGCACCGCCACTTCCCAGCAAATTAGGGACACTGTTGCTCCTGGGGTATCGGCGAGGACCATTCGCAACCGTCTCCATGAAGCTGGGCTATGGTCCCGCACACCGTTAGGCCGTCTTCTGCTCACGCCCCAACATCGTGCAGCCCGCCTCCAGTGGTGTCGTGACAGGTGTGAATGGAGGGACGAATGGAGATGTGTCGTCTTCAGCAATGAGAGTCGCTTCTGCCTTGGTGCCAATGATGGTCGTATGCGTGTTTGGCGCCGTGCAGGTGAGCGCCACAATCAGGACTGCATACGACCGAGGCACACAGGGCCAACACCCGGCATCATGGTGTGGGGAGCGATCTCCTACACTGGCCGTACACCACTGGTGATCGTCGAGGGGACACTGAATAGTGCACGGTACATCCAAACCGTCATCGAACCCATCGTTCTACCATTCCTAGACCGGCAAGGGAACTTGCTGTTCCAACAGGACAATGCACGTCCGCATGTATCCCGTGCCACCCAACGTGCTCTCGAAGGTGTAAGTCAACTACCCTGGCCAGCAAGATCTCTGGATCTGTCCCCCATTGAGCATGTTTGGGACTGGATGAAGCGTCGTCTCACGCGGTCTGCACGTCCAGCACAAACGCTGGTCCAACTGAGGCGCCAGGTGGAAATGGCATGGCAAGCCGTTCCACAGGACTACATCCAGCATCTGTACGATTGTCTCCATGGGAGAATAGCAGCCTGCATTGCTGCGAAAGGTGGATATACACTGTACTAGAGCCGACATTGTGCGTGCTCTGTTGCCTGTGTCTATGTGCCTGTGGTTCTGTCAGTGTGATCATGTGATGTATCTGACCCCAGGAATGTGTCAATAAAGTTTCCCCTTCCTGGGACAATGAATTCACGGTGTTCTTATTTCAATTTCCAGGAGTGTATATTCACTTATGAAACTTGTTATTAACAATCCGAACGAATTCAAAAGTAATAGCAGTGTACATGGCTACAACACTAGGAGAAACGATGATCTTCACTACTCAAGGTTAAATCTAACTTTGGCTCAGAAGGGGGTAAATTATGCTGCCACAAAAGTCTTTGGTCACTTACCTAATAGCATCAAAAGTCGGACAGATAGCCATATAGCATTTAAAAGGAAATTAAAAGAATTTCTTAATGGCAACTCTTTCTACTCATTAGATGAATTTTTGGATATAGTAAGTGGGTAATTCCCCAACCTCCAAAATAGTAATAATAATAATAATAATAATAATAATAATAATACCAAGCAACAAACCTAGGAACCAACACAACTGGATACAGATCACAATTATACACAACATTTATTATCAGATACCCAGAATTAAAATTTTTAACAGAACAACGACTAGCTGATCAGATCCATGTAATAATCAAAAATAACAGGATACCCCAGTCAGAATTAGAAAACATCAAACAACAAGTACAACAAATACTGGAACAAAATAATGTGCAATCAGAAGAAGAAGAAAATACAGTAATGGACTCAAACATCCCAGAGCAAACAAACAAAGAACAACACGCATCAATTAAACAATCAGAGGAAAACGAAATCTTAAGACAGCCACCAGAACAAGCACAAATAGAACTCGAAGTAACACACATGTTAGATATAGAAGAAAAATTTCAGCTGACATATATAGAATACAAAGACACAAATACAGACATTAGACCATTCTTGCATAGACCGCCAAATAACCCATAAGTCAAAACAACAATAAAAACTATCAACACAATCATACACAACAAAATAAATGAAAACACAACTATGAAAGTTACAACTACTGGTTTATATAGGAGCACTCACTACACTAAATATACACTAGGCAGAGATCAGAACCAACCAACACACAGAAGAAACCCACAAAACCAGCATGGCAACACAGGCTACAGATCAGAATAGAAAAACTGAGAAAAGACATCGGACAGCTAACACAATTTATAGGAAATGAAATGCCAGAAAAAAAAAAAAAAAAAAAAAAAAAAAAAAAAAAAAAAAAAAAAAAAAAAAATTAGATGAAAAGAAGCAGAAATTACAAGCATTGGCCAAACGACTTAGAAGATACAAAAAAAGTGAAAATAGAAGGAAACAAAACCAAACATTCAACACAAACCAAAAGAAATTTTACCAGACAATAGATAACACACACATTAAAATAGACAATCCACCAAACATAACAGACATGGAACACTTCTGGAGCAACATATGGTCAAACCCGGTACAACATAACAGGCATGCACGGTGGATACAAGCAGAAGCAGATACATACAAGATGATACCACAAATGCCTGAAGTGATAATTTTGCAACATGAAGTCACCCAAGCAATTAATTCTACTCACAATTGGAAAGCCCCTGGAAAAGATAAAATAGCAAATTTCTGGCTAAAGTAGTTCACCTCAACACATTCACATCTAACTAAATTATTTAACAGTTACATTGCAGACCCATACACGTTCCCTGATACACCTACACATGGAATAACTTATCTGAAACCTAAAAGATCAAACAGACACAGCAAACCCAGCTAAATATCGCCCCATAACATGCCTACCAACAATATACAAAATATTAACTTCAGTCATTACACAGAAATTAATGACACATACAACACAGAACAAAATTATAAATGAAGAACAAAAAGGCTGTTGCAAAGGAGCATGAGGATGTAAAGAGCAACTGATAATAGATGCAGAGGTGATATATCAAGCTGAAACTAAACAAAGGTCGCTACACTATGCATACATTGATTACCAAAAAGCTTTTGATAGTGTACCCCACTCATGGTTACTACAAATATTGGAAATATACAAAGTAGATCCTAAATCGATACAGTTCCTAAACATAGTAATGAAAAATTGGAAAACCACACTTAATATCCAAACAAATTCAAATAATATCACATCACAGCCAATGCAGATTAAGCGTGGAATATACCAAGGAGACTCATTAAGTCCTTTCTGGTTCTGCCTTGCTCTGAACCCACTATCCAACATGCTAAATAATACAAATTATGGATACAATATTACTGGAACATACCCACACAAAATCACACATTTGCTATACATGGATGATCTAAAACTACTGGCAACAACAAATCAACAACTCAACCAATTACTAAAGATAACAGAAGTATTCAGCAATGATATAAATATGGCTTTTCGAACAGACAAATGTAAGAAAAATAGCATAGTCAAGGGAGAACACACTAAACAGGAAGATTACATATTGGATAACCACAGCGACTGCATAGAAGCGATGGAAAAAATAGATGCCTATAAATATCTAGGATACAGACAAAAAATAGGAATAGATAATACAAATATTAAAGAAGAACTAAAAGAAAAATATAGACAAAGACTAACAAAAATACTGAAAACAGAATTGACAGCAAGAAACAAGACAAAAGCTATAAATACTTATGCTATGACAATATTGACCTACTCATTTGGAGCAGTGAAATGGAGTAACACAGACCTAGAAGCACTCAATACACTTACACGATCATAATGCCACAAATATAGAATACATCACATACATTCAGCAACTGAAAGATTCACATTAAGCAGAAAGGAAGGAGGAAGGGGATTTATCAACATAAAAAAACCTACATTATGGACAGGTAGACAATTTAAGAAAATTCTTTCTAGAACGAGCAGAAACTAGCAAAAGATCACATAACATCAACAGATACGAAGAAAGTAAATTGGAAAAAGAAAACACTACATGGCAAGCACCCGTATCATCTAACACAGCCACACATCGATCAAGACGCATCCAACACATGGCTAAGAAAAGGCAATATATACAGCGAGATGGAAGGATTCATGATTGCAATACAGGATCAAACAATAAACACCAGATGTTACAGTAAGCATATTATTAAAGATCCCAATACCACAACAGATAAATGCAGACTTTGCAACAACAAGTAGAAACAGTAGATCACATCACAAGCTGGTGTACAATACTAGCAAATACAGAATACCCCAGAAGACATGACAATGTAGCAAAAATAATACACCAACAGCTTTCCTTACAACATAAACTTATAAAACAACACGTTCCCACATACAAGTATGCACCACAAAATGTACTGGAGAATGATGAATACAAATTATACTGGAACAGAACCATTATAACAGATAAAACAACCCACATAACAAACCTGACATCATACTCATCAATAAAACGAAGAAATTAACACAACTAATCGAAATATGAAAAAAAAGGAGAAAAAATTGAAAAATACATCCAACTGGCTGAGGAAGTCAAGGACATGTGGCATCAAGATAAAGTTGACATTATACCAATTATACTATCAACTACAGGAGTCATACCACACAATATCCACCAATACATCAATGCAATACAGCTACATCCAAACTTATATTTACAACTACAGAAATCCATAATTATTGATACATGTTCAATTACCCGAAAGTTCCTAAATGCAATATAACATATACCGTACAGTTAAAAGGAAGTGACACTTGATCAAGGTCCGCGTCACTTTCCATTTTTTACCAGACATAACGTCTGAGAAAAGAAAGAAATAATAATAATATTGAGTGTCATGTAATATATTGTCTAATGTAATATCTTGTATAGACACCCTTTATTAACCTGACACGTTCCACATCATTACGAAGTGTCGTATTCATGATCTATGGAACAAGTACTAATCTAATCTAATGTAATCTAATCTAATCTTAGGTATTGACCATGTTCCTTAATGTGATATTCAGTGTGTTAAATCTGGTATGTGATATTTAACAACTGTATACTCCAACCATTGAACAGTTATATTTTTGTAATTGTGGTTAAATGTAATGTGGATGGCTAGTTGTATTTTTTCCCAACTTAGACACTGTGGAAATAAAGCATTACAGTATAAATATTTTTAGGCTTATATGAGAGAAACTCGGCAGTGAATAGGCACTTAAAGAAGCCTTTGATAACTGATTTGACACTAATATGCTGAATTTAAGAGACTGGTATTTCATGAGACAAAAGACTATTTAAAATATTAAGTTATGACTGTGGTTCTCACATGAAAGCATTACTTGATTTTGAAACTAGTAATGATTTTAATTAATAAAATCATCAAAAGTTTCAGATCTACATATACTTTTTTCCTGACAGCAAGTCTAAGGATCAGTTAAATTTGTCTACATTCATTTACTTGTCAGTCAGTCAGTGATGTTTTCTAAAAAGATGTTACTTGTGATCAAATCTTTCTTGTCAACATTCATTTTCCATGAGAAATAGAAATCTACATGCTTGGAGTTCCACATTTAACATTTCTGATACTAATTTTTGTGTAAATATGTGCATTTTAGATGGGAATTTCATGGTTGCATTGAGCAGTGGCCGAGTCAGTCTGCCGGTGCACTGTGTACGTGTTACTGTGAAACTTGTGGATGAGAAGTGTGTTTTGAACACTCAAGCATTACCAAGTTTCTTTCCACATTCTGGCCCCATTAATGACATCCAATGTAAGTGTTAAATAGTGTTCCTGCTACGGAGTTAAAATTTGTATAGTACATGCGAAGTTCAAATTTATGTGATTGTTTTCATGTTGTTCTTGAATTTATATTTTCAGTTTTTCTTGAGATTATGTTTCCTTGTTTTTCTTGAGATTATGTTTCCTTGTTTTTCTTGAGTTTACTGCTTATGTCTTTGTCATCATCTGTGTCCTTAAAAATTAAAAATTTTTGGGAGATTAGTAATTAATTGTATTAAAACTTCCTGGCAGATTAAAACTATGTGTTGGACAGGGTCACTAATTGGAACCTTTGCCATTCACAGGCAAGTTCTCTGCTGACTGAGCTATCCAAGCATGACTCATCACCCGCCCTCACAGATCTACTTCTGTCAGTACCTCATCTCCTACATTCTGTACTTCACATAAGCTGTCCTGCATATATTGCAGAACATGCATTCCCAGAAGAGTGGAATGCTAGTCCCGCAAAGTACTGAGGAGATCTTTTGTGAAGTTTGGAAGGTTGGAGATTAGGTGTTGTCAGAAGTAAAGCTGTGAATCTTGCTTGGATAGCTCAGTTGATAAAGTACTTTCCTTTGAAAGGCAAAAAGTCCCATGTCTGAGTCCTGGTCTGGCACAAAGTTTTAATGTGCCAGAAATTTTCAAATGAGGCTACATTCTACTGCACAGCGAAAATTAATTCCAGAATTGGTTCAAGGACCTCTGAAAAGTTTGAGGAAATAATGCAAAATCTCACTTTTACGAAAACTGACTTTTAAAACTTCTGAAAAATACTTTCCTCCAAATTGTATACATCTCAACAGATCACTTAGTTTAGACCCCACAGTATGTATCCTTAGGAAGATAGGAATATAGCTCAGAGACCTTTTTGTAAATGGACCCAAATATTTATGTGGACTCATAATTATGCCCATGAATGGCTTCCTTGCTCTAGATGATGGGGTGAGGGGACAGGGGGGGGGGGGGGGGGGAAGGTGACCTAAAGTCACCAGGTCGGGATTGTAAGAACATGAAATCTTC
Organism: Schistocerca cancellata; assembly: GCF_023864275.1. Taxonomy (NCBI): domain Eukaryota; kingdom Metazoa; phylum Arthropoda; class Insecta; order Orthoptera; family Acrididae; genus Schistocerca; species Schistocerca cancellata. The sequence continues at coordinate 148,879,643 of NC_064629.1, forward strand.
TGGATTTAAGGTTCAAGATTTGTTTGTACTGGTCATTTTCTGAAATGGTACGTTGTAGTGGTGGAATAATATATAGGATGTCAAATTAAACACCTTTCACCTATCTAGTTTCCAAACTTATTTTATTTGGCTACCAGTTTTGTCGATTTACTATGCCACCTTCAGGCCCCTGGCCGACATGTAGGAAGATCTCTGACTCAAAGTCGGCAAATGATGGTTGAAGGTATCGCTACAGCAAGCAGAAATCTACTAATACTAGTATTGCTGGCCCTGTTTTGATTAGAACTGAGATGGAATGTTCCTACATGTTGGTCAGGGGCCTGAAGATGGCATAGTGAATTGGTGAAACTGGTAGCCAAATAAAATAAGTTTTGAAACTAGACGACTGAAAGGTGTTTAATTTGACATTGTGTATCAAACATCCGAGTCCTGCAGCCATCTTTGAAAAAATGGACACAGAGAGTAATAAATACTTCTGCATTTGGATATTTCTCTTGAATTCCTTAAGAAAGTGCAGAAAGGACAATTATATGAGGAGGATTCTACTTCTGTGAGGGAACCTGAAATGAATCTCTGAAACGGTATGGGCTGAAGTGGGATGAAAATGTGTTTTTATTTATTTATTTATTTAAAGTGCATTTATATTCCAGAGTCTGAGAAATTGGGTTCGATCATATTATAATACAGTAAGGAAGCTATTGTCTAGCTTTCCTAGCAGGAATTCTCCCTTTGTTCCAGTAAGAATCACTAACATATAAAACTGGGGAGGATCAATATATATCTGAGACTGCAGATAATTGCAGTCAGACAGATGTTACTGAAAGCTCTGTTTGCTTCAGTATAAATGAATTGTTTATGTTCATGAATTTGGATACTCTCTTTTTGCAGGATGTTTTTTTTTTCTTTTTTTTTCAGAGTTTTTAGAGTTGTCTTCTAAACTGTCTTGGCTGACTGCTAGTAATTCAAAGTGAAATTGAGGCTATACGAGGTGTGATCAAAAAGTAACGAGAATTTTTTAATTTTGTGGCCTTTATACATCAGATTTTCAATTTTTTTGTTGTCTTGTTGGTACACATCATCATGATGTATGTTTGCATTTTCAGTTGTTTTGAATATTTAGTTCATTGTTGACAGTCAGAAATGTGGTATGTGTTTTCTAGTATTTGACAAATTTTTACTTTCAAGAAAGATGAATCAAAGAATTTGCATTAATTTTTGCTTGAAAAAATGAAATAAAATGCAGCACCACTGTAAAAATGTTGCTTGGAATTTTGGCAAATCTACTATAAGTAAGACAAGAGTTTATGAGTGGTATAAATGTTTCAAAGAAGGTTGAGAAGATCTAGACAACAACCACCCTGGATACCCTGGAACATCAGTTACTGAGGAGGGAATCATCATCAGAGAGGTTGCTGGTGATGCCAGCATATCCTTTCCCTCATGCCAGATGTTTTTAGCATGAAACATACAACAGAGAAGTTTGTTCTGAAATTGTTGAATTTCGACCAAAAAGACATAATGTAGGCATCATTCAGGAATTGCTGAATAAAGTTGACAGTGATTGAGAACTTCTTAAGAAGTTTATAACAGATGACGAAACATGGGTATGTGAGTATGATGTCAAAACCAAGGCCCAGTCGTCCCAGAGAAAAATGTCTAAGAGGTGGGGGGATTGAGAAGTTCGATCACATGTGTAGGTTGTTCTCACTGTGTTCTTCAATTACAATGGGGTAATGCATCATGATTTCCTGCTGTATGGTCATACGGTCAGTAAGGCAATAAGGAAACACTACCTGGAAGTTACATGCTGTTTGCGTGAAGCATTCTGAAGATAATGACCAGACTTGTGGCAAAATCACGATAATGTTAATGCTCACACCTCAAGGCTTGTTCATGATTTTTTGGCAAAAAACAAAACCGTGATGTTGCCTCAGCCACTACCGGATGTGGCCCCCTGTGCCTGCTTTCTATTCCCAAAGCTGAAGAGAACCATGAAAGGATCTCGTTTTGCCATTGTTGGTCAGATAAAAACAGAATCATCGAAGGAACTGAACACCACAATGAAAAATGAGCTCCAGAAGCGCTTCCGCAAGTGGAAAAAGTGCTGACACAAATGTATAATATCTGGGGTGGATTACTTTGAAGGGACCAAAGTTCATGTTGATGAATAAATAAAGATTCTTTATGAAAAACATAAAAACTGTTACTTTTGATCACAACTTTATACAAACAGAAGAGTAACAGGTAAGGAGGTCACTGGTGTTGGAAATTTGCACTCTTAAGTTGCTGGTGACAGCACTAAAATAAGCCTCTGTATTAGGTGGGAAAAGCAAACGACTAAAGGCATACTATTAAAGCAGCTTTCACAAGCAGGACCAGGCCTAGTTTAGGTTGCTGGGGCACTATTCTGTGTGAAGAAGAGTGTGACTTGCTCAGACACTTCTTTCAGAAAAAAGTTCCATCACCTGGAACAGGAGTATTGTTTAAATGCTTATTTTCGTTCCATATAATCATTAACTTTTCTTTAAGGTAGGCATTAAATTTTAATGTTTTATTGTACTAATTACAGTTACTGTTACTGTGTATTACAACTTTTTTAAAAATATTTTTCGAAGTGGCTCCAGAGGCCACTTATAGGTATGGGCCTCCGAACCACATAAATGTCTCCAGTCTGATGATGCATAGCTCATCGCTGACTTGAACCATCTTTTTAATACTCTAGCAACTTTATAAGATGATTAATGAATTAAATATTCTGTCACACCCTTGAACATTCCTTAAATGTATTATCATTTTTATAATCATTGTACTTTGCACATACCCGTAAGTTTACTTTTTGTGATTGTTAACCATTATACTTAAGCTGGTATACATTATTTTCTGATCCTTTAGTAGTCTAGAAACTGGTTTAGGATTTCTGTTTGTGGGCACAACAAATTTTATTTTGATGAACACGTTTCTGTATAACAGCAATATTCTTGATTAATTGTTCTAATAATGTCATCATCTGACATTTATACTTTTGAAAACAGCGTAAAATGAGCATGATGATAATTTTTTTTGTGGCAGTTTTGCTTCAGCAACCTTATGTCATGTATCAAGGACTAAACATAAACTCTAAACCCTAGTCTTTATGGGAATGTAACTGCAAAGTGTGATTTTTGTTCAAAGTAAAGGCAGTGTTAATTATTTTTCCAAAATTATGATACCTACAGGGATTTGCACTAGTGTTATCCAAACTTTCAAGAAGGTTTGGCCACAAGACTTAAATTGTTATTTTGTAGCACGCATCTGTCTTTGCCATAAGTTTGTCAGAGCATCTGCAGGGGGAATAATGACACCCCAGTTCCTAATTGTGGTTCCTAGTTAAGCATATCGCTGAACTGAAATATGTGTCATGTTAGATGTGGCCCAGAGTTGCACTGAAAATGGAATTTAAGTTGCAAAAAAATATCATGGACCTAAGTGCATTCATCAGATGAGTCATATGTATTACTGAAGGGTTGAGAGTAGTGTATAATTATGACCATTCTTGTAATTTATGTACCATATTTACCTGGCTGTACAATTTAGGTTTTCTCCCAAATTGGCCGCTCAAAAAATACAGGGTCTTCTTACATTCACAAATTAAACTATTGCTGCTAAGGTCAATATTTTTATGTTGTGTATCGGCAGTATAAGGACAAAATAGATTGCTACTTACTGTAAAGATGACATGTTAAGTTACAGACAGGCACAAAGAAAAGAGACTTACACATAGCTTGTGTTCAAAGCCTTCTTCAGTAAATATATATATATATGTGTGTGTGTGTGTGTGTGTGAGAGAGAGAGAGAGAGAGAGAGAGAGAGAGTGTATATGCGTGCGTGTGTTTGTGCATGTGTGCGCATCTATCTTTTCCTTATATTATTGATAGTCCAACATGGAGTTTCCAAGGTTTGTTTTTAAATTGTGTACTGGATTAATGTAGGGGTTGTCTTACATTTAAGCCTAGTTTACACGGTGACCCTAGGTTGCAGGCAACTATGCTACTGGCCACTGCGCACACGCGCCCCGTGTTTGCGCAACTCGTTGGTGAAACTAAACACTTTCGGCGTGTTCCAACTTTGGTTACACTATTTGCATGAGTTTTGAGGTTATGTGTCTTCGTAGAGTGTAGAAAAAGTGAAATATGAAGTGGGGAACAGAGAGTAATGTTCGCTTTTTGGACATCTATGCTTTGCATAGGTGTTTGTGGGATTTCAGGTATGCTGATTACAAAAATAAGCAACATATTGCTGCTCCTGAAATAGTCGCGAGCGATCAGAACATAGATGGTTTGACAGTATCTGAGCTGCAGGTAAAAATCTGTTGGGATAGGAGCACATACACAGCTGAATTAGGAAAATACAAGCGAGTAATTCTAGATGCGGCAATGCTTTCGTCTACAAGACTAAAATCCTGTCATTCGAGTTGGCCGACTCTTTGTTAACGAGAATTGTTGACAGGAGGGAAGGCTACACAAATCAAGAAGCTGCATTCTTTATTCACTATTCTTGTATTTAAAATGTCTCACCAGTGATCCCCATTCACATATGTTAGAATTTTGAAATATTGCCACTGTACAGATCTATCTTCAAGAGAGTAGTTTACAAACCATTCTCTTCTTAATGCGCCCTGCTTCAAATAATTATTGCTGTTAATTTTAATAATTATTACTGTTAATGTTAATAATTATCGGTGTCAATGAAAAAGCGTCATCTCTAACTAAATCCGCATCTTATAACATGCTGGGTGTACTTGATTGTAATGCAGGCAATATGATATGTAATTTCAGTTCTGGCAAAAATGCTTCATGCATTATATGATCTTTACTCCTTATCGCATAATCAACTCTGCTTAGAAGAAACATGAACAGTTCTGTTGACATTTTAAGACAACTGAAAGAACTTTTTGGGTCTTCCATTATAAATTGAAGCAAGGATGCTGAGCAACCGAGCCGATGTCTGTTCTTCAACCAGTCATGAATCGAAACACGTTTCTTATTTTTTTTATTATGCAGCGATTCCACTCAGGAAGGTGTAAAGCCTGTATTCTTACAATTCACAATTCAGACAGGATACCACAAGTGAAGTTTGGGGTTATCTTGAGTCAACTTCACAGTAATGCAATTTCAAGGTACAGTCACATCAACGTGACCACCACCTATGTTTGACATCAGCATGCAGTAACCACTTACAGACAGCAGATGGCAGCACTAGCAGTCTTGGGGGGATGAGGGAATCAGTGCAGTCATTGTCGTAATGTAGAAATGAAGCAATTTATCTGATGTCCAAACAGACATGATCGTTGGCTTTCAGGCCAAGGGTGGAAATATTTCTGAAACGGCTGTTTGTAAACTGTTCACATTCTGCCGTGGTTAAAGCATACCGATCATAGCAAAATGGCACTTATCCAAAACTGGTGCCTAGGCAACAGTGGTGCATCATGGGCCATAGATGGCGGGGGTAAATGATGGCTGCAGAGATGTGTACAGGTGAATAGATGGGCAACTGTTGAACAACTGAGTACCCAGATGAATGAAGGGACTTCCAACACTGTCTTCAATGACTGTTCAGCAAACATTGCCATGTATGGTCTTCTGTAAGAAGTGCTTGGTTAATGCAGTTATGCTGATGGCTGCTCATCTGCAACAAAGGCTGAAATTTTCATGCCAGTAATGTAACTGGATGTTCACTGAGTGGCGGCAGGTGGCCTTTTCAGATATTATTATTATTATTATTATTATTATTATTATTATTATTTCTTTCCTTTCTCAGATGTTATGTCTGGTTATAATAATAATTATTATTATTATTATTGTTTCGTGTGGCTCAGCAGTCTAGAAAGTCTTTCAATTCTATGCCACTTTGACGAAAATACATGGCACTTCCTTTGAACAGATTTCTGACAGATTTATGAAGTAGACATCGGACCTGTTTTTCTTGACTCTGCTCACGTATTATGAGTAATTTTTCACTGTGACTGTTTTTTGTCCAGTGTATTCCTGTGATTGCATTTTCAGCATTTTCTTGGAATTTTTCTTCGAGCCCTTCGGGCAGTCTGTAGACTTCCTTTTCCTGCCACTGTGTAAATCAGAGTACAGTGCTTGGCTTCCAGTTTTAATGTCCTTGCTTCTGTCATTTTCCAATACTTTATTTGGTAAACATTCGGCACCAGAATGTAGCTATGCATTTGATGGATTACTGTCTTCTACAATGGCAGTTGTGGCTGCAGTATAATTTTGAGCCATTTTGGATTCAGTCAACAAGGTTTCTATATAAATAACAACAACAACAACAACAAAATTACCTGTCATTGAATGGTCCAGGAAGAGCAACTGCGAATCGCATGTATGAAATGAGTACTTTTTCAGCACTTAATTTTGCTGTGTTTACTACTGTTTTCACTTGTTGCTTGTTTCTGCATTTACAAGAGAACCTGTAGTTAGATGGGTATTTACAAAATATTTGGCAGAAATGACTAAAGCACAGAATGTCAGAAGCGTGGAATTCCGATTTATATCCCAATAAGTCACAGTCAGTGGGTTAAAATAAAGCTGAGGCACTTTTAAATTTTGTAGTTTTAGTGGATTACTGGTAATGATAGATTAACAACAGTTTTCTTACTGCTGTCAATCATTCTCACGAGGGAGTCCCAGCTTTCATATGCTACCTTCAGCCAAGCACTGGTAAAAAGATCTTGTGAAGCACTGTCTGTTTCCATGATCTGAAGCTACAACCAAGGAACTGCTGCTGAACACTGAGAAAGATTTAGTAAGCAATAACAAATGCTGTGGCCTTTTGTGCTTTTGCATTTATGGGGAACTGTTTACCACATCCACTACTCTCAGCTTATGGGGGTATTTCATTCTTCTGCAGTTATGTGATATTTCCACCTATTTTTCCCATGTTTGACTTGTGTCATATTATTTCAACTTCATGTTCTTTATAAAGAGCTAAAAATTCATAATTGTCATGATAAGAACAGATGTGCTGTGCAGTCAAATATGCCAGCTGACCAGAAAAATGCAAAATCAGCACAAGTCAGTTATATGATATTGTTTCTTCAATGATTCACTTTTCATACATCAGCACTTCACAACTACTTCATTGTATTAATTGTGTAAATGACGAAAATGCATTTATACTTATAGAAACTGTTTCTGTAAAAAGGATAGTTTGTTATTCTCAGTGGATTTCTGTACTATTCCAAATAAGTGCTGTGATGGGGTATACTAATGGGCTATGGATAACACCTTCCCTGTTCCTAGCCTATTATTATGACTTAAAAATGGAGTACATGCTGATACGGCATGATTGCTATTATTAAAGTACTCAGAAATATCTTTCCTGTGTTGTATAATTTATAGCCTCTATTAGTAGTGCAAAAAACTGTTGTGGAACAGACTGGTCAAATCCATCATTTGTCTTCATAGTCCAGAGTGACAGTGGAGTCCTTGCGACTTACGGCTCTGCATTATTCCATCATGGCGAATTTGTATTGCATCTTACACTGGGAATTTCAGGGACAACTGATTTGCCCACATAACTCTTGTTGTATGCAGCTTGGTGTTAGCTATGGTATGACTTGAGGACTTTGGTCACATCAGCTGTTTTGTTGTAGCTGGAATAACAGTAGTAGCAGTAGCAGTACTGTAATTATTATTATTATTATTTTCATTTTCAATTATTCCCATTTAAGAGAGCGTTTGAACTTGAATTCCTTTATGATGATTGTTTATGTTTTTTCTGAGCCCAAATTTTCTTCATGTGTACACTGTGTTGTTTCTTTTGCTCCGCTGTCCATTTGCATCCTGGTCTCTTCTGTGTTGTGGTGTCAAATTTATGTTTTTTGATGATGTTCCTGAATTCAGTTCTATTTTCTGCATCATTTACTGTTATGTGTGCTTGTCTGAGGTCCTCTTCAACTTCTTTTATCCATTTTGTTTTTCCCCTGCCTGAGTTGATGACTTTAAGAATTCGCTGTGAAATTCTGCTTTCATTCATCCTGTGGATATGTCCGTAGAACTGCATTCTTCTTTTCCTTATTGTATCCGTAATCTTGTCTGTGTATTTATATAATTCTGATGTCAGTCTCTTCTTCCAGATTCCTTGCTCTTGTATTGGGCCAAAAATTTTCCTGAGGATTTTCCGTTCTTGTTTCTCTATTTCTTTGATTTTAGTTTGCCCACCTATTTGTGTTGTTTCAGGTGCATACAGTGCCTCCGGAAGTACGACAGTGTTGTAGTGCCTCAATTTCGCGTTAATGGATATGGACTTTTTGTTATAATAGTTCCACGTGAGTTTATATGCTTTCTGTAGTTTTTTTTATTCTTTCCTCATTGGCCTTTAGGTTCATCCTTGATGGCTGGATGATTTCTCCCATGTACTTAAAATGTGGTACTTGTTCAATTTTCCCATGGGTTGTCACAATAGGCAATTTGTCTTGTGACACTCTTTCTATGCACTGGGTTTTCTCATATGAGATTTGCAGGCCAGTTCTTTGTGCAATTTCGTGTAACTTCTCTATGGCATTAGTGGCTTCTTTTCTGTTATTTTTGAGGATTGCAAGATCATCTGCAAAAGCTAAACACTTCACATTGAATCTATTATCTTTTCTAATGCCAATTTGGATTCCTTTGACTTCTTTTTCCCATGTCCTGATAATTTTTTCAAGAATGATATTAAAGAGTAATGGTGAAAGTCCGTCACCCTGTCGCACTCCAGTTTGTATTTCAAATGGTTCAGAGATATCCCCCATAAATTTAACCTTGGAGACTGTGTCAGTTAATGTTTGCCGAATGATTGCTCTTGTCTTTCTGTCAATGCTGAATTCTTCCAGCGTCTTGCAGAGCGCTACTCTCTCTATTTAGTCGTAGGCCTTTTTAAAATCTACAAAAGTGACCACTGTGTTTCGGGTGTTTCTCATCTGGAGAATCATTTTCAGATTCCAGATCTGCTCTATGCATGATCGTCCCTTGCGAAAACCAGCCTGGTATTCTCCTATTTGTGGGTCAGCTTGTTCTTCTAATCTATTCATGAGAACTTTTGATAGGATTTTATATGTGACCGGTACGAGTGAGATACCCCTGTAATTATTTGGTTCAGTTTTGTCCCCTTTTTTGTGGAGTGGATGGATGAGTGCGCACTTCCATTCAGAAGGGATCTCTTCTGTTTCCCAAATGTTTAATATGATTTTGTGAATTTTTCCTGCTAATCTTTCATCATTTAGTTTCCATAGTTCCGCAATAATTCCATCTTCTCCTGGGGCTCTATTGTTTTTCAGTGTCTTGATAATTTCTACTATTTCGTTGATGGTTGGCGGTTTAGCATCAGGATTTGGCGTAGACGTCTGGTAATGAATATCCTCTGTAGGTCTTTCGCAGTTGAGAAGTTTGTTGAAATAGTCTGCAAGGATTTGGCAGTTATTCTTCGTGTTAATTTCTAGTGAACCATCCGGTTTCTTGAAGCAGATTGGGTGGCTGGTATCCTGCAATATGTTCTTTAAACGGCTTATAAAAATTCCTGGTGTTGTTCTTCTTAAACTCTTGTTCTATCTCATCTAGTCGTCCTTTGTCATAATTTCTTTTTTCCCTCCAGATAATTTTCGATGTTTGTTTTCGGATTACTAGAAATTGTTGGCATTTTTCTGATGTTTTGTGACTATTGAAGTTTTTCCAGGCGTTGGTCCTTTATTCTATTGCTTGGTCACACATTATATTCCACCACCTGTGTTTTCTCCTTCTAGGGGGTTGACCCAATTTCATCGTGGATTTGAGGACATCCACAAGTTCTGCCAAGTTTGTGGTGTTTGTCTGACTAATTTCCTGTAAGATGTTTTCCTTGTTGAGTTTTATGTATTCAGGAAGCAGTACTGTAATTGTTTTAATCGCTATTTTTATTCTAAACTTTTATAGTGCAATGTATTGTAGGGGTACCAGGTGGAGTCACCTTAATGTTGTCAAGATGGTGGAACCAGTAGAGCACCTTTTGGCTCTAATAAAAAATGATTAGCAAGTTAATATTTATTCATTCAAATTTACAGTTTTGTGTCTTCTCATCGGCCTCAGCTGATATCTCATGCCAGTGATGGGAGGAATTCCGTTGACTGCTGTTGTTGGTGTGGCTGTGCTGGTAACCAGGATCACTATTCAAGCAGTTTGGCTGAGGTCTTGCGGGCTGCCATCTGGCAGGCGAAGCCATAGCGTGAGGTTATGCCCCCACACTGTGTTAGAGTGTCATCGATTCCACCCTGGAAGATGACGATGAACCGAGGTGATCCATCATGATGTACCACACTGTCGTAAGTCATGTAGTTGGTTGATCGTGACTCCACCAGACAGGTAGACCCTGTCAGCCAGAAGTACCTGCAGCAATGATCAGTATGGCCCTCTCGCCTAGCAGTGCTGCTGATATAGTGTGATAAGTACTAGTCTACTGGTGCTGGAAGGCCCTTAATCTCCCCATCTGCGATGTTGTATGTGGACAATGTGAAGTCCCACAAGTGGCAGATCTTTGTTACATGATTGTTGCCATCTCAGGACTCACAAGCTGTGTGTTCACAAATGTCTAATACATGGACATCATTACACCATAATAATCACTGAATCAATAGCTGTGGTGTGAATGCCATCGATCCTAATGACCAGCTGAATTCAGGGCAGGAGAACAGCGGATTTATGGCTAAGGGTGGGAGGCAATGATGTAAGGCTTTTGTTCATTATGACCTTTGCTCCCACTCTTAGGTGAATACATGTGTGGCAACCAAGGAGCTCCAGCCTTTGAAGCATTACTTCCTCTGTCTGTGCTGCAAACCTACACTTCGACTATCTCTTACCTGCTCTGACTTTCTGTTGGATGGTGCTTTTGGTGCAGAATCTGCTTTGACTTGGTTCACGATTTTGGTCTTGATTTCCAGTTTCACTCCCAGCACTATCTTCACCTTCCATTAATGATTATATGGTCCCTATTATTGGGTTTGATCTGCCATCTTTTCCAGATTTTACAGAAGTGCGATTCATGCAGGGAAGGTTGCTCGCTGTGGTGCATGCTCCACCTCTGTGAGCTTCCATCAGGGTGTCCTTTTAGCATGCCCAAAACTTAGTATGGTAGCCATCCTGCTGTGGGGAGATCATCAAGTACCTTCACAGTGGTAGTCCCCTAAACATGCAAGAATCACACTGTTGGTACCTGCGCTGCACACTTCCCATGTATGCCATGGAGTATATACCCGTCATGGTGGGCACAGAGACTACCTGCAATGGATTACTGGCCAGGTAGCCCTTTCTGTGGTTGGGTGGCAACCATGGGGAGAGCCCCCGTTTGGAGCGTGTGGTGCTGTGGTGGATAGTTCACACATGAAGCAACTTAAACTTTCTTCCGATAGTGGTCACATGGCTCCTGCAGTCTCTGTGAATGGAAAGGTCTCATATGATGCAACGAAATACGATCCAAAACGTTCCATTCCCTGGCCATGCCGTGGGAGGAACCTAGGACTACACAACAAGGAGAAAAAATACTCCCCTTGACACCTGGTCTGTACTAGGACCAATGGGGACACTTTTTTGGCCTCAAAACCTTTATTTTATTTTATTTATTTTTTTCTTTTTTTGTTGAACACACTGAAGACGAATACACGAAAGTTGCAGCCATGGCACCCTCCATTGGTAATACTGGAAGTCAATATGGTGTTGACCCACCCTTTGCCTTGATGACAGCTTCCACTCTTGCAGACATACGTTCAGTCAGGTGCTGGAAGGTTTCTTTGGGAATAGGAGCCCATTCTTCACGGAATGCTGCACTGAGGAGAGGTATTGATGTTGGTCGGTGAGACCTGGCACGAAGTAGGCATTCCAAAACATCCCAAAGGTATTCTATAGGATTCAGGTCAGGACTCTGTGCAGGCCAGTCCATCACAGGGATGTTACTGTCATGTAACCACTCTGCCACAGGCTGTGCATTATGCACAGGTGCTCAGTCGTGTTGAAAGATGCAATCGCCATCCCCGAATTGCTCTTCAACAGTAGGAAGCAAGAAGGTGCTTAAAACATCAATGTAGGCCTGTGCTGTGATAGTGCCATGCAAAAAAACAAGTGGTGCAAGCCTCCTCCATGAAAAACACGACCACACCATAACACCAACGCCTCTGAATTTTACTGTTGGCACTACACACGCTGGCAGATGATGTTCACTGGGCATTCGCCATGTCCACACCCTGCCATCGGATCGCCACGTTGTGTGCCATGATTCATCACTCCCCACGATGGTTTTCCACTGTTCAATCGTCCAGTGTTTACACACCTTACACCAAGCGAGGTGTTTATTTGTGGCTTATGAGCAGCTGCTCAACCATGAAATCCAAGTTTTCTCACCTCCTGCCTAACTGTCATAATACTTGCAATGGATCCTGATGTAGTATGGAATTTCTGTGTGATGATCTGAATAGATGTCTGCCTATTACACATTACGACCCCTTCAACTGTCAGCGGTCTCTGTCAGTCAGCAGGTGAGGCCAGCCTATAAGCTTTTGTGCTGTACACGTCCCTTCACATTTCCACTTCACCATAACATTGGAAAAAGTGGACCTAGGGATGTTTAGGTATGTGGCAATCTCGCATACAGATGTATGATACAAGTGACACCCAGTCACCTCACCACATTCAAAGTCTGCGAGTTCCGTGGAGCGTTCCATTCTGCTCTGTCATGTTGTGTAATGACTACTGAGGTCACTGATATGGAGTACCTGGCAGTAGGTGGCAGCGCAATGCACTTAATATGAAAAATGTATCTTGTCGGGGGTGTCCGGATACTTTTGATCACATAGTGTATGTCTTCCCATTGTACCACCACCCGTGTCTGCAGGGTTCATGGATGTCTGTTGCACACAAATGTTCCTTGTGCTCTTCCTATCAGTGTAAACTGCGATCAGCTCCACTCTCCCTCCTCACCATATTGGTCCATTTTTAAGCATGAGGAGAAAATCTAGAAGTATAAGACCCTGGACAAGCTCACCTATCAAGAAACCAGAAAAAAGTATGAACATCTTAATCCCATACAAATAACACAATCTTACGCTACAGCTGCAAAGTCATCTCTGTTGATGGTGCTATCCTCTGTTGCTCCTCTTACAATGGGCCCTCAGAGCCGCCCACTAATACCTGCTCACGTGGTTTGGGGCCCCTTCAGGTGCTTCTACTGCACCCACTTCAGGAACATTGGTTCCCCACCTGCCTGGGACACTGATACTCTTCCCTCAGCTGTGGGCCCTTCATCTTCCTTCAGCTTCTGTAGCTAGGAAGAGGTCCCTTGAGACTCTCCATTCCATGGTTCCTTTAGTAGTGGTCAGTGGTCCTCGCTCCGCTGTGTTTGCTTAACAATCCCTCTCTCTCTCTCTCTCTCTCTCTCTCTCTCTCTCTCTCTCTCTCTCTCTCTCTCTATGTCTCCCCCCCTCCCTCTGCTGAATGTGTAGCTTATGCCTGATGATTGGTGTCAGTGTAGCAATGTGTGCTCATGTTCACGATTAACCTACAGTGTTGATTATTTCTTTCTGCCACATTGCTGTGTCACCACCTCTGCCTGGTGTCACCTGTAGCTGTGCTACTATGGACATTGGAAAAATTTTAAGTTTTTCCCTTATTCTACTCTGTTGCACAACATTCCTCTCTTCTTTAAGAAATTCGTCCCGAATTTTACTTTTTCTATCTCGTACTAAACTAGTCTGTACATGTTTTGTATTTACAATTTAAACTTACTCAGATTACAATCCCTTGGTTGCTACTTAAGCTAAACTATAAGGCTCTTAATCTTGCTCTCTGTTAACTTAATTGTCTAATGTTACGTTATCTTTCTGGTTTGCTTTCTCACTACTAATATGCTTTACAGTTTGTATTCTTAATTCTTACCATGGGTGTGTATCTATCTGATGCATATTTGATGGATTGGTGATTCGTTTAAACAGAATATTTTGCACTTAATTGGAAGTAAATTGCGCAGATGAGTACTAGTTGTGGACACACTAACCGTTATTATGTTTTGCTTCCATTTCTCATAATATTGCTTCACATGATGTAGCATCTGGTCAACTGAAATTATTCTCTTTTCTGAGATTATGAGTCTGTGTAAAGACTATAATAGACTAGAATTTGAGACTTTGTTAAGAAAGGTTAGATGCTGTACAGGTGATATGCGTAATGGCTTTTCTGGTCAATGCAGCACTGGTCAAGAAAAAGTAATTAGTGTTGTTCCTGTGATAGTAGCTGGAAGATGAAACTGTATTCTGGCTATATCACACTCAGTTCCATTGATTAGTAATCAACTATTTCACAATGCTAATTTTGTCATCCCTTTTGATTTTCTGTTTCTGTAACAGTTTTTCTGGTGAAAACATGGAGCGAGTCCAGTTGTCTTCAATTTTCTGGAAATACAGCTGCAGTGGTAGTACTTCCCGTTTACGGTCACCTGCTTCCATTTTTGCAAGAAATAGTTGCATTTCACAGGCCTGTTTGTCAGTATGAACTACCATGGCTGGACAAATAGTAACTCTGTCTGATACAGTTGTTGAGATCTGCAATGGACATAAGTACATGAACATCTTTTTATTCTGAGACCAATAACACTTTGTGAGTCTTTACTTGTATCCATTTATTGATGGTGTCCTTATTAATCAGATATGCATGAATTATGAAACATCGATATTGTGGATTTATGCCTACTACCACAAACAGTGTAGTGATGTATAAACTGGCACAGTCAGTGCTAACCTTAATGGTAGGTATGTGTTAAAATAAAGCTGTATAGTTTTATGTTACATATATGACATGCTATAATACTGTGGGAGAGTCTGTCTCTACTTTTTGTTACACTGTTAGAAGCTGCTGTGGGGCTAACAGTGTTGCACTCAGTTATGCGCAGGTGGCATGATGAACCTCTTTTTGCAACATATTAGATTCATCCTTTGCATTCCTTAAACTTTCTGCTAATATTTGCAATGGCTTTGCTATTACCATTCTTCCATTAAATGCACGCAGGGGCCTTTGTAACGCCTTTAAATCACTATTCAGAGTACCCATGGTGCTCTGTTCGTACTGCCCTAATTCTGTTGTTAACTTTTGCACTGTTGTGGTAATATTCCATATGCTTTGTTCCATGTTTGCTAGTTGTGTTTGTGCCACCCTCCCCCCCCCCCCCCCCAAATTTATTTTGTATCTTCTTCCATCTCGTATATGATTCCTATTGTATCATTCAAGTTTGCTACATTCTTGGTGTCGTCTGTTTCAAACACCGTTTTTAAGCTTCCCACCTGTGTCTAACCACCCTTTTTTGTTCTGTGCTACCTATTGTGTCACTATTTCTACCAGCTGCTGCAGTTCCTTTCATAGGAAAGCTTTAACTCTTGGTTCTCGTTTTGGACTTCTGCTAATACTCCACCTTCATTGCTTCTTCGTGCAAATCTATGAACATGTTTTGCAGTCTTATGACGTCGTTCCTCACCTCCCAACTGTCAATTGTCAACTTAATTGCCCATTTGTGATTTGTGAGTAGCACATCTGGTTGTCTTGAGAACAATGTCCCAATGTTCAGAAACTGATTTTGTATTGTACCTATAGTACAGCCATGAAAACCTGTCCGCCGCTCGTGGTCTCGCGGTAGCGTTCTCGCTTCCCGAGCACGGGGTCCCGGGTTTGATTCCCGGCGGGGTCAGGGATTTTCACCTGCCTCGAGATGACTGGGTGTTTGTGTTGTCCTCATCATTTCATCATCATCCAGGAAAGTGGCGAAATTGGACTGAGCAAAGATTGGGTAATTGTACAGGCGCTGATAACCACGCAGTTGAGCGCCCCACAAACCAAACATCATCATCAGCCATGAAAACCCTTCTGGACATCATCATTTTTACACCACCTAAGAGAAAAGGAATTACTTATCAATGAGGTTAATGAGGAGGGGCACTACACCAATAGTGTGTGGTAAAAGTTGAGAATTTGGGTCTCACTGGAGGTGTGCTAGGGTAGTCAGTACAGTTGTGACCACAATGTGCAGATGACGTAGTAGTCAGCGAATCTGTCTAGTAAGCAGTGGATCCGAGTTCGAATCCTGGTCCGGCACAAATTTTCAACTTGCCTCATTGATATAAATCAATGCCAACTGGCAGCTAATATCTTCAATTTCGTAGTTAGTCTTAGATATACCCCAACATAACCCGTGTAAACCTAAAGTATAAAATGTATAGACTCACCCTATTTTCCCCTAGATCTAAGTTCATACAGAACTTTATACGGCTTCACTCTATTGACATAGACTACAGATGTGTTTGTTGGTAGTTTCAGTTTTACATTTATTGGTGAAGTCATTTTGAAGACCTGGTAAGCTCCTTGATACTTTGTTAAGAATGTTCTTGTTTTGCCCTGTGGGATACAGTGTTTTGCTAGCAATACCCACTGACTTATCCTGTATTGTGGTAGTTTACTTGCATGTGGCCCAGAACATTCCTGATTTTTGAAAAGCTTAGTGTTGGCTTATCTTACTGTCTGCTAAACTTCTCTTAACTGTTTCGTAAATAATGCCAAAAGGTGACAGGTTGTTCCATCAATGCATTACTTCTTATGGTGAAAGACCTGTCTGCGTGTGAACTTTTGTACTATATACACTGACTACAAAACTTAAGTAGGTATCCCAGTCTACATGTAAAAGCCTAGCATTTTTGATATTGTGTAATGAACTCTTTCTCTTCATCCATTTGTTTGTGTATGGAATGGTCTAGTATGCAAGTTCTTGATTTGCAGTAAATGGCATAACTGTTTCATCAGATTGGACACACAGTTAGTCCCTTGGTCTGTGATTATGCTCACTGGTACGCCAAATTGTAGCAACCAGTTGTTTACTGTTGCCTGTTCTGAGTCTGCTGAACATTTCTACCAAGCATTTAACATGCTCTTCTAAATTTCTTGAATAAATTATTATGTCAAGATCACCATACATATCTTTGGTTTCAACACGTGAAGAACTCCATCATTTTTAATCCAGCTTTCTTATCCAGAATAGTGACCATTATGAGATATCTTGAAAAGTGATCTATCTTCATTAGTACATATTTTTTACCATCTGGAGTTTTGTTGAAAGGTCCTAACACATCAAGTCCTACCATTTCTGCTTCTGGTAACCTGTTTAATTTTGTGCTGACTTCACTATGCTGTGTTTTCCACCAAAATCTTTCTGCAACTTGTTTATCAGTTGCTTTCCTGCACCCAGGACCTGATAATAAGTGGTCATGCACCTGTTGTGATACTTTGGTTCTGAGCTTGCGGGATGCCTGGATTGCACTTTGGGAACCTGTGCAGTAAACCCTTGTGTGTTACAAACTGAGGTTGCATTTTAAACAGGCGGCATTCACTGTCAGCTGCGTCCGCCTTTTCCACTCTGCTTGAATCGTACATAATGCCTGTAATATTGCTACTTTCCTTCTTAGGGTATCTGCATTTGTATGCTTTACTCCTGGCTTTTGAAGCATTTCGTAATCAGAATCACACTATTTGTGTGCCCATCTTGTTAACCAACATGAAGGATCTTTTGGGCCTAACAACCACTTCAAAGATATAAAACCTGATATCTCTTTAAATTTCCGACCATACAAAGAACAATAAAAATAAGAAATTCCATATATTACTACAAGTATTTCTTTTTCTGTTGTTGAGTACTTTTGTTCAGCCTTGTTCAACTGTCTAGATGCATGTGCTACAGGGTACTCCTTTTCATTGTATATCTGACTCAAAATACAGCCCAATGCATTGTTACTAGTTTCACAGAAAAGTATGAATTCCTTCTCAAAATCAGGGAGTGCTAACACAGGATCTGACATCAGTATTTCCTCCAAATTCTGAAAAACTTCCCGACACTCTGCTGTCCATTAAACTTCACTCCCATCTGAAGTAATATGCAATGGTTGCAATATGCAATAGTTGTTCAATTTCAGCAAGTCTCTTTACAAATTTATGATAATAGTGATGTAAACCAAGAAGCAGTTGTAACTGTTTTGTTGTCTGTGGTGTTGTAAAATCACACACGGCTGATGTGAGATGAGGATCTGTCCTTACTCTCTTTTTACTGATAATATTTCCTAGTTGATTGACTTTTGTTTCTGCAAAATGAAACTTCTCTGTGCTAAGTGTAAGATGTACTGTTCCGAGTGTGCTAAACACTTCTGCCAATTATTTAACATGCTGTTCTAAATTTCTTGAATAAACTACTATGTCAAGATACATAGTACTCCATCTTTTTTAATCCAAATGGTATCCTGTGGTTTGATGATGATGACCTGAGGATGCTGCTATGAATGCTGTTTTAGGTCTGTCTTCTGGAAATACTTCAAGTTGGTGATAACCACTTTGAAGATCCATTATCAAAAAATGTTTGCAGTGCCCCAAGTTGTCTAATGTTTTTTTGATGGTCAGGATTGGATACACATCTTTCATGTGCATGTATTTAGGTAACAGTAGTCACAACAGAATCTGTATTTCTTGCTTCCATTGGATGACTTTGTTGGTATAGTGACAATATTGGCTGACCGGGGACTATCACTATGGTCTATAATGCCTTCAATTATCCGTTGATCCATATATTCATCTACCAGCGTTTGTAGGTGCTTTGCTGTACTGTATGATTTCTTGTAGGCTGCGGTATTATTGCTAGGTGGAATGTAATGTTGATTTACGAGTGTTGCTGGCAAAGTACCATTTGAGTTAAACAAGTGTGAGTATTCTAACAACAATGTTTTGATGGCTTTCCATTCACTGTCTTTCAAGTGATGAACCGAGGCATTTAGTGCAGGCGCATTGATGTTTTGCTTGAAGCTGTGATTATCTGTTGCTCTATCTATATCATCCTCATCGAGTATCTCTGAAGGTGCTACTATTAATCCCTTCAGGAGACTCAAGTCATCCGCCCCAAAATTATCCAGGCTTACCGTAACCATAAAATCGCCATTTATGTTGTGCACATGTGCTAGGCTTCTGCTTGTAAAACAGTGCCTTTCATCTATTGCTTTATTGTCGTGCAGTCGCTCAACCACACATAATACTCATTGTTGTATGTTGATATGCACAGTTTCCTCAAATGAACTTCCCTGTACCTGCCAGCGTTTTGTCATGTGTTCACAGTTCAGTGGGTGACACCTTAGCAATTGGTGTACCTTGCAATACTGAAATATTTGCAGCTGTTGCACCCATTGGAAATGAATTCCTGTTAAGTGCAACTGTACGCTGCCAAAGATCAATTTGGGCATGATGTCCTATCAAGGAAGTTAAATCTGAGAATCGCAGAATGTCCCTGTCACACAGTTTGCAACACTTCCACTTGCTCACAAAACCATTTAGTTCCTAACTTAAAGCTGAGGTGTGTTCCACCCAATGACTTCACATCATTATTTCCTTTTCCGCATAATCCATACCTTGGAGTGTTTGAAGTCTCCTCATTCCCTTAGGGTTCAGACTAATGACAGACATATGTGTACCAGTGTCCACTATGTGTACCAGTGTGTACCAGAAATTTATGTTCCCTGCCCTGTAATAAGCCCATCAAGCAGCAATCCATCTCTGTAGACGTGTTTGCAGTATTATGGTTTCCTGAAATGTTTCTTGAAGGACGAAACATTGCTGTTTGCATTTAACACTAGCTTATGCTTGTTTTGTTTAACCTTTTTCTTGCTTCTGCATTTGTTTGCCTTGTGACCAAAGTGCCAACAAGTGTAACAATGTGGCTGGTGAGACTGTGCCTTCAAATGTCTTTCCTTCCCATACCTATACCTTTTTTTGCCTAAAAAGATTCATTGATCATTGTGTACTTTCGTAATAGTGTCTATTTCCTGCAAGTGTGTGACAATATGAAGTGCTGAAGCTGAATCATCTGGATTTTCCATGAGGACACTTAAGTGAAAATTCTACAGGAATCCCCGATAAAAATATGTCTAGAATGCTTCTGGATTTTGTGTCAGCTCGTATGTCTGCATGTTCGCTTTTCAAATTCTCTCAGAAAAGGCTTCGACAGTTTAAATTTCCTTTCAGCACTAATCGACACAACTTCTCTCTAAGAAATCTAGCATTGTTCTGTTTATGATATCTCTGCTCTAAACCCTCTGCTGCCCTGTTTGAATGTACAAGCTTTGTTAAGTGTCTTGTGATACGTCACATATGTTTTAGCCTCACCTGTTGACTGTAGACTGGCCATCCGCAGAATCATTTCATCTGACCGATTACTCAGTTTGGCTGTGGATAAAATATCATTTATGAATACTATCACTTCCTCTGTTGTCTTGCCAGAGAGGGGTGCTATTAAGTTAGCTGCTGAAGGATGTACAGTGGAGGAGGGTACACTCACTACTACCTTAACCTTGTCTAAACCCGAATGTGACTGTTGCACAGCTTGCAAAGCTGCTAGTTGCGTACTGAACTTGTTATTATAAAACTTCTGTGAGTATTATCCTCTAACAGTTTAGTTATCTGCTCCATCAGAGCAGCTGCAGTGTCATCATACCTGATGTCTGTTTCCAGCATTTTATTACTACTACTTTTACACTTGCAAGACTAATGTGAATGAAACACTTCGTATTTCAGAAGAAATAGCAAAACTCAACAGACACAATGACACCCATCATTTGTATAATGATGTTAACTAATTTCTACATCTGATCATTGCTAAGGAAGACTCAGTACATTTGTGTGCTGCATGACCGTAACGCCTACAAGTGATGCCAGTTACTGGTTCTACTACATGGTACCAATGTCGAGTGAAATTGCAGCACTTACACTTCATGGATACCAAATAAATTTCCTTACAATTCCCTCTGAAGTCTGACAGATCTACAGCCTCTTCAGATTTGACAAATGCCACTTTCGACATTGTATGCCAATCTCTACACCCAATCCTGTCAAAAAGAGCCAGTGGAAAATGTTCTTTGGACTCACCATGTTGCAATCATATCTGAGGCATGTGGCTGCCATTCGAGACATCAGAAGGGTTTTGCCGATGCTGGGACATTCGCTTCTGGTTTGTCAGTCACTCCGGGACATCAGTATCGTATTGATGTCACCAAAGAATCACTTCTGGAACCAGGTTATGGGAGTGCCGTGCAGAGATAATGCTATGTTGTTAGGATGGTGTTGTGGAATATGTAGTGTGTCCTTTGGCACTAATAAAACATAATCAGCAAGTTAATATTAATTCATTCAGATTTACAGTTCTGTTTCTTCTCACTGGCCTCAGCTGATACCTCGTGCCAGTGATGGGAAGTAATTCCACTGATACCCGTTGTTGGCTCAATTTTACCGGTAGCCAAGGCCGCTACACCAGCAATTTGGCCAAAGTCTTGCAGGCTTGCATCTGGCAAATGAAGCTATAGTGTGAGTGTATACTCCCACACTGCATTAGAGGGTCCTCAATTCGGCTCCAGAAGAAGATGAAAACCGACAGTGACCCATCGGGATGTACAGCAATGTTGGAAATCGTGCAGTTGGTTGGTCATGGCCCCACTGAACAGGTAGGCCCTGGCACCTGGAAGTGCCTGCAGCAATGATCAGGATCAAAGGCACCTGATAGCCTTTTCACCCACCAGTGGCAATGATGTAGTGCGATAAGCACTGGTGTACTGGTGCTGGAAGAACCTCAGTCTCCCCATCAGCGATGTGGTAGTCAGCCAGTGTGATGTCCCATGATGTGCAGCAGATCATGGTTACCTGGATGTTGCCATCTTGGGCATTGCAAGCAATGCGCCCATGAGAAGTGCTGGAACATCTAATACTAGGTCATCACTGCATCGTAATAATCATTGAATCAAGTGCTTCAGTTCAAGTGCTGTTCATCCTAATGACCAAGTGAATTCAGAACTGGAGAACTGCCGTATTTGTGGGGACAGGCAGAAGGCTGTGACATGAGGGTTTGTCCATTATGACCGCATTTGGCCTGCTTCTTTACTAGTGGTCAGCAGCCCTCATTCCTGTGTGTTTGCTTAACAATTTGTTAATGTCTGTTAGCTGCACTGTCAAGTCTCTGATAGGTGTTATTATTGTGTCTGGTGTATAGCTTGTTGCTCTACGCAACAGGAGCTAATGACTTACAGTGTTGACTGTTTCTTTTTTCTACATAGCTGTGTCACCACCTCTGCCTGGTGTCATCTGTAGCTGTGCTAGTGTGAAAGTAAGAAAAATTTTAAGTTTTCGCCTTTTGTGCTCTGCGGAGTAAAATTATTATTATTCTTTTTTTATGTAAGTCCTGAGTGTATTATAATACTTTTATTACTTAGTGTCATAGATTTATCCCTTGAACCAAGGGAAATATTTGATTTCTCTGCCTTCCATCATTTGTTTCTTTCAACTCCTGTTGAATATTCCAATTTAGCTATTGTCTGCACTGACATCTTATAGATACTTGTATGAATCTGGTATGCCTTCAGATACACTTGGGTTTGGGAAATGCATTCTTTACCAAGCAGATGCAATGTTTTTTGGATATTTTGGTTTTGATTATCTATGACCTTTATTCTGATCTTCATAGTGCCAAGAGCATGATTGTGTTCCTCTGGAACCCAAACCACATTGGGATTTTGGGGAATGGGTGATCTGACCATTTAGTTAAGGAGCCTACCAAGAGGCAAAATTTGATGCTAGGGATACAGAGATCCACCCTGTGAGATGACGCTGTGACTACTGCTTTCGAGGGCTTTGAACGGGTATGTCATGGGCTCTCCCCGTAAAAGAAGGCAATAAAAACGTCCCCAGGTGTATGACTGTCTTCCCTTGTAACAGCATGGGCTCTCCCATAAACTGAAGGCAATTAAAAGGTTCGTAGGTGTGGACACTCTTCCCTCCTAACTACATGGAGAGAATCTAGAAATCATTGTCGACTCCATATTGAATACAGCTGGCTGACTCATGTCTGTGTCTTCAGAAGAGCGGGTTCTCCTCTTTCTTGTTGTGACATACAGCTATCAGTGGGCAATATCCTGTTAATTCACCAACTATGTCACTTTGCGACAAATGCTGAAAGTTAAGGGCTTATTGCCTTTGATGTGAGATGAATGGTTACCTTTATTGTTTCCATTATCTAGTTGTTATGTTTGGCTTTGTGTTAATTATTTCACAGATAAGGTATGGGTTACCATCATACTGTGATGATTATAATAGTAATTTAGAGAGTGGAGTAAAAATAGATGAAATGGCAACACTCATTAATTGTGAGTATTGTGAGTGGGCATCAGTGAAATAGTAAGTGCACAAGTGTGGTTTTTTTGACCAAATTTGTAGGAAACAGGAAAATAGCGTGGTACAAAATTGTTTCAGAAATAAAGATAAATGTCAGAAGGCTAAAAATGGAGTGTGTGTGCCCACTCCTTATGAGATGCATCATTATTCGATATACATTTTATCCATTTTGTAACAGTGTTTGGAACATTCTTATCTAGGTAGCAGTAAACATATTGTTTGTAAAAATTTTTGCAGATTTAGTGTAAAATGATGTTTTAAAGCAGTCTCATTCCTAAATTTATTTTTTTCCATGTTACTTCTAAACTTATATTGATTTGTAGATAAATACTTGGTTTCAATTTATCATATGCTTAATGTCTACTAACAATGCACTGTGTACCCTTATACATTTTTGTACCTTACTAAACATTAGTTATTAATCGAATCTCAGTGTTTATTTTATGTTGGCATTCACAAACTTCAGCAATATTACTTGAATCAAAAAAACACAGTATGCCATGTAGCATGAGAAGTAGAAAACTCTCCATTGATGTATTGTGCAATGTTTTGTTTCCTTCCCACATGGGATATGGAAGGTTAAGAATGCCTAGTTCGTGTAAATATTATTTTTGTCAACACTTATCTACTACTGACAATTGTTATTTTCAGATCGTCATGTTTCACAGCTGAAATTCGCTGCTCGTGATGATGCAGATTGTTTAATAATTGCTACAAATGGTGATTCTGGCTGCGTTATTGAACTATGGGAACTACGTGAGAAACCAGTGCCAATACATAAAACATTCCAGCCCAAGAATCATAACAACCAATCTGAGCCATATAAGACTATGGTACTCACTCCATCTTAGAAGTATATTTTGACTTATGTGTGGAAAAAGACTGGATTGTGGGCACTGGAACATGACACAACACCCGCACTGGTTAAATTTCATGTCAGCAACTTTATGGCATGTGTTTCACCATTTTGTAATACAAGGAATGTCTAAAAAGTTCAGTGAATGGTATAAAACAAATAAAATGTAAGATACAGACAAAATACCTTTATTTGCGTTCAAAATTGGAAACTGTTGGAAACTGTCATACGGCCCTGGGTATGAATAAAATTATTGATGTCAGAAATCTTCAGATGTCTTTCGAAGCGAGACACAGGCAGCTGTAGACTAAGGCTGTGAGGTTGCATACCATCTTCTGGAATGGACTGATAGTGCAAGGTCTCATCCCCTTTTATAATGATTTGCAAAACAGACACCTCTCATTTACACTTGACAATGAATTATACAATAATGTACAACCAAACACTTTTGCAACTTTTCCAGGTATGTGACCACATAATCATGATGTTGTGTAGACCAGTGTTTTGGCCACTGGTGCAATTAGCATTCACCAGTGTGTTGTTATTACTGGTTTGGTTGTATAACACCATGTTGATGATGGACACTTACCACAGTGGGTTTAATGTTGTCCTATACAACATGATAATGCGGACTCATACTGAGAAACATTTTAGTGAAAATCTAAAGCAGTTAACATCTGAGAGACATTTAACTTGTCAGTCAGTTATTCTCTTAAAACTGGGAACATCTCCTTCATTTATCCAAATCTTTATGACTGATGATCACACTATTGTTGTTAATCTGTAACTTTTCTGATATGAGTGTCAGAAACAGATAGCATATCATCAACAGTTTTTACCAGTATTAAACATATTTTATGCTCACAGCTTCTATTCTGTCTACTCACAGTAACATTTCTTGTGTTATGGTGGCAGTTTATTGTGACCTTCAACTCCACATGATGTTAATGCTTTGTTCTATTGTACTGTGATACGTATTTTAAAACTCAAGTATGTTTAATTGGTTGTTCGAGACAAATCTGTTTCATAGTAGTATGTTTCAGCTGTATGATGCTTCTCAGGACGTTTCCATATGCATGTGCATGCATGCATTTTTAACACAGTGTAACCATTTTTATATCAGTCCATTCACCAAATGTTTTAGACATATCTTGTATTTATAAGCTCACTGCTCTGAAACATCCTATCAGTGGGTGATATTTTTAACGAAAGCTAAGTAAATGTTTTTAATTTTTTCAATGTTTTTATTTATTTTATTATTTTTTTTCTTGTCACCAATCTTATGATGGGTTATTGGAGTAATACTACTAGAACGTCTTGTATATATTTTTCACATAACATTATGCAGTTATTGCTGGAAAGCTGAAAGTGCTGCTATAAAACTTTTAATAGTTTGGGATATATATATACGACACATATTACACCAACAGTATACTACATCAGTGCTTAAGATTTTTGGTCTTGGATAACTGTTTGTACTGCATTTGAAGAACAAGATTAATTTGGAAATCATCATATAGTTGTTGCTTAAAATGCTACTGTTTAGAGGGACTTGCCTTCTGTCTGAAGAAGCAATAGCCTCTCACATGCTGATATCGTCACTGCATGGAGTGCTGAAGTTCCATAGATGACATCTTACATGACTGACTGTGGGACTAAATAGTGTCCCATTGCCAGTGTAACTAATTATAGCATTCACTGAAAGCCTTCTTGATGCTGGGTTTTTGTTTTCTGACTACTGTAGAATACAGATGCATTAGCAGTGATCAGTTGTGCAAAGTTGGAGTTGGGATTAAAAAGACATGCAGTCTTATAAACTTATAATTATTGTCTGTGTTTGAAAACATTATGCTATAGTATATTTTGTGCCACTGAATTTTGCGTATGTGTATTACAAAATTAAAAGATAATATGCAAAATTTAATATTACAGATATTTCAGTATGAAATGTTAAGACATTTGGTTGCTGCTGCTTGTGCTCAGTGCTTACTCTATAGCTTATTCTGTGGCTTGTGTTTAGCTTCCGTGTAAGAGTTTTCTTAATATTTCACCATTTGAAAGACACCAGGGCTTGTTGTCTTTTTATCTGTGTCTTATAGTTCACAATTTAGTAGTGTAGCTTTAGTCGTATGTAGTGTCACAGTTGTGCAGTGACGTATTGTAAAGCTCAGAGTTAGGCAAATAAGCTATGTTTCAGACTTCCTTTATTAGGTGCTCTACTGTAGTTCTTTAGTTCATCTCCACTTGCTTGGTTTATACTAGTTTTTGGGCTACTACCCTAAGATAGAGCACCTAAGGCAACAGCTATGTGACTTTCAGTGCACTTGATGCCATGTAACGTCCCTGATGCCGTTGTGCTTTCTAGTGTACTCGACATGATTGTTCTTCATCTGAGAGTGAAGATGGACAGTGGTGGGGTGTGGATCCCTGGATGGGAATTTAATAAGCTTGCTGGTTGTATGGTATTCCCTCTATGCTTTAACAACAGGTGTTATGTATTGGTCCTGCTTGAAAATATATGTGAGCCGGCAAGTGATTCTACTTTTATTGGTTTTGGGGCTACTCTCTGTGAAAGATAGTCACATCCAGGGAATGCTTATGTTGGTTATTGGGAGCTCCAGCATTATGTAGGTAATGGAACACATTAAGTAAATAGCTGTCATTTGAAGGTGTCAGTCCAGTGTCGACATAGTATGTTTGTTTTGAGTAAGACGGTCCCTGTGTTTGAGATGATAAGAAGGCCCATAAGCTGCTGTTGAGCACAATGGGTCCAGGCAGCTGCACAGTGTGGCTCATGTTGCCATAAACAATGGCTGTCGCGTATGATTTAGTGTTTAGACAGCTAGCTGGCATGGTGAAGACAGCTAGCCTCACTTGTGGAATAGAAGTGCAGTTTGTGATTTGCAGCCTTTTTCTTAGAACTGATCATGGTCCTCTGGCTTGAACACAGGCAGAAGACATAAACTAGTGGCTCTGATGATTCTGCAATGATCTTGTATTTATATTTATGGATGTATTCTATCATGCAGAGAATTTTAGGATGCTCTGTCAGTAGGTTAGATGAGCAGTGAATCAGGAAGGATATGAGTACTCCAATAGCTGAACAAGTGTGGCATCCACATGCAGGTACTTTAGGTTAGTGAAATCCTGCTGTAAGGTACTCAGCAATGTTAGTAGATCATATATTTTAATTACAGAAATGAACATTTGTTGTTGCGAGTCAGAAAGAGAACATGTAGAAGCATCCATGGTAAGGAGCCAGAAGTTGTATCACAAGTGAATAGTAGTGAAATCTTAGTTTGATTAGTATGTATAAAGATAGATTGGACATCAAAGGTGACAGCATACATATTGCTGTAAGGAACCTGGTCATGCCACATGAAGTTATTACTATTTCTACATGTGAAATAATTTTGGTTAAGACAAATGTCAGACATAAATTGAACATTGGAGTCAGTTACTTTTATAGGCTGCCTGCCGCAGGTGCCACAAAATCCTAATACTTCAGAGAAGTCTCGAAGAATGTCACTCATATATTTCCACATTACGTCACTCTAAGCTGAAAATGCATTATTGTACTGTGTCATGCATTGTTTGTCTCATTGTGATAATGAGTGTTTATGACCTGTTGCCACTCGCAGCATGGCTCGCTTTTGTGTGCGCTACCGTCGCTTACAATAAAAAAAAAAGAGAGGAGTTGTCTCATTATTGAAACAATGGCAAAAGACTGCTATTTTTTGTTACTTACACTGCTGCTTTCTTTGATAATGATCAACAAGAACCAAATAATAGACTGCGTATGCTAGAAGATGTTCTGAACCAGAGTTTAGCGAAAATTTTTCTCCATTTGAAAATCTTTGCAGACGCCTCTGTAGTACATTACATTCTGCACAGAAATTAGAGTCATCGTAGATTTAAAAATCTAGCCAGTTGCTGTGCTTCATTTCTGACTGTATCACTATGCATCATACGAATAATACAAATATAAACATGACATGGTATGTATTTTCTTCCGCATTTGCTGTTATCTCACTCTAGTTTCATAGTTTATTAGGCAGACAGGATTTAAATGAGATAGCAGCAAACACGAAAGAGTACATGGCATAATGTTTACATTGATATTATTCTTATCTCTTGTCACAGATAGGAAAAACTTCAGAATGTAGAGTTGGCCATATTGAAGTGCATCCCAAATGTGTCTTGCCAGTAGGATTTTCGTAGTAGATTTTTAGTGATGACTTCAAATGCAGAGTGTATTGTTGTTGTCTTCAGTCCGTAGACTAGTTTGATGCAGCTCTCCACACTTTTCTATCCTGTAAAATGCAGAGTAGCAACACTTACTAAAATAAGAGTGAAAGGAACTTAGAAATTAAATGCTGAAATTTAAAACAAAATTTTATTAGGTTTGTAATACATCTTATATGAAATGTTTAAAATATCAGTTATGATTCTGAATCACAATCACTCGATTCTTTATTGCTCATTTCTTCATACAGAGCATCGTCCTCGTGCATTGGATATCGAACATTTTTTTAAATGCTTATTACACAGTCTGATTTGGAACACACTTCCATGCGTCATAAATCCATTGGCACACTTGCAACAAACTTGCACGTTTTACACATCCTGTTGGTGTCAGTTGTCTGTCACTTTTCAAAAGCCAGTCTGTGCAATTGCGCAATTGCGTTTAAGCTTGTCCTTAAATGGTTTATTCAAACAGACGTCAATTGGTTTGCAGAATTGACATCATCCTGCCTGGAATTACTGCCAAGTCCGTTTTGCTTTCCTCTTAATTTTCATTTTACTGCAGGTACGCATCTAATACCAACAGACTGCGTAAACCAGCATTGCGCCAGGATGATGATTCCACACACGCCTAACCCATTGCAGCACCATGTCCTCCAAAAACCACCCAGTTTCGTTTGCTCGTACAATTACAGTTTTTGGAAACACTTCTGATTTCGGTAAAGTCTTTCGCTTGAAAACTACGAAAGGGGGTAATTTATGTCCATCTGCTGTGCAAGGAAGCATGATGGGCACCCGCTGTTTTTCACCCCCTGATGTAAGAACACTTATGTCTTTCTTTCCTTTGGCGCCAACCGTATAATTTGACATCATGTCAAAATATACGGAAGTTTGGTCAGCATTTCATATCTGACCAAGAAGGTATTGCTTTTCTGTGCGCTGCCTAATTATGAAGCGCTGAAATTCCACAAGTTTTTCTTCATAATTTTTCGGCAGCTTCTGTGCAACTGAAGTTTGTCTCCGAAGTGAAAAACCCCAGCGCTTCATTAACAGATCAATCCAGCTGTGACTAGCCTTAAAATTTTCGATTTTTTTGCTCTCTAGCAATTTCATGTGCCTTAATTTTTAAAATTTCAGTGTTCACAGACAGATTCATTTAAAATCACTTCTAGTGCATGATATCGGCCACACTTTGGTCCCTAAATGCTTTCCTGCTACTTGAACATTCAAATAATTTGTCTCTTTGCAGTTGCCATCGCATGACATTGCTCTCATCAATCCCGTATCGCAGACCTGGAGCATGATTAGAACTTTGTTCCGCAAAAGAAATAACCCCCTTCTTGAATTTGGCAATATAATGAAAACGCTTCATTATGGTTCACTAACACCAACATGCACTTCACAAAATTCCTCGAAGCAATAGGTGCCACTACATGAAATCTTAATGGACCCTAAAGCCTTGTGCATTGTTGGTATTTTTGTGTAAAGAAATTTATTTTTGTTGCTACGAATATTTGAAAGGCTGCTACATCCAAAGATGGAACAATACAGAATTTCTATTTACTTTGTTGGATGATGTATGAAAATGCAGTCGTCGAAACTCAGGACAGAGAATTTTTTAATTTATTTGCTGTCGCAGAGGTTTTGGTGCCAGTATTTATCTTTGTGCCTGCAAAGCATGCCTATGTAGCGCTACATATATTCGACGACAGAAGTTAGTTGTGGCAGCACCTACCAACATTTTTCAGAACTTCCGCTTACTTTGCACTAGATTCTAAGCCACAGGCGGTTTTTTGGATTACAAAAACCAGAAAAAAAGTGCGGATTAGGTTTGAGTAAATACAGTAATGTGCTGTATTCACATGCTATGTACTATCGTTGTGCATGATGCAATGTCAGGTTACAATGTGTCAGGTGATACCGTGGATGTAATTTGTTAAATTCTATAATTTAACGGATTTTGGCATTTAGTTAAGCAAAATGTATAAATTCTGTTTAAGTGATGATGACAGTCAGAGCTTTTCTGTAGGGCTGCTGAATGACATCTTGATTATACTACTCACATGCAGCATTCAATTAGTTTTACTAAATTTTAGTTAAGTAAGTTTTCCAGTACTTATAGATATTTTCTATTTATTGCACAGTGTATGCCTTTAAAATGGTATCTTCTTTGCCATTGTGATATGCATAAGTGATGACTTTCTTTTCAAACCATGGACATTCCAGGTTGGAATATCACCAATATAAGGAAAAGATAGCTGAGGTGAGGGCAGTGCACAAAGAGGGTAGGAAATGAGAATAGGGCAGAGGGGGTGGAAACTGTTTGGTGGAGGGTGTGGGGACAGTAGGTTACCATAGTTTCAGGCCGGGATAATTTCTGGAGCGGAGAACATGATTTTTCATTTTTATTTACAAGTCAAGTTCTGCAGGACCAAATTGAGGAGCAAATCTCCGAGGTCGTGGAACGTGTCAATACATGAAATTACAACATAAAAGTAATAACAGATAAAAATAAATGTATATGAACCCAAAAGAAGTCACTCCATAAGTTTAAGTGAACACAATCAACAATACAATAAGAATCAGCTTAATTTTTTCAAGGATCTCCTCGGCAGAATAGAAGGAGTGACCCCTGAGCAAACTCTTCAGTTTTTATTTGAAAGCACGTGGATTACTGCTAAGATTTTTGAATTCAAGTGGTAGCTTATTGAAAATGGATGCAGCAGTATACTGCACACCTTTTTGCACAAGAGTTAAGTAAGCTTGGTCCAAATGCAGGTTTGATTTCTGACGAGTATTAACTGAGGGAAAGCTGCTTATTCTTGGGGATAAGCTAATATTGTTAACAGGAAATGACAGTAAGGAATATATTTATTGAGAGGCCAATGTCAAAATACCCACACTCGTGAACAGGGGTCAACAAGAGGTTCATGAACTTACACCACTTATTTCCCGAACCACCCGTTTCTGAGCCAAAAATATCCTTTTAGAATGGGAAGAGTTACCCCAAAATATAATACCGTACAACATAAGTGAATGAAAATAAGCAAAGTAACCTAATTTTTGTATTGAACGATCACTCACTTCTGATACCGTTTGAATAGTAAAAATAGCAGTATTAAGTCTTTGAACAAGATCCTGAATGTGGGCTTTCCACGACAGCTTACTATCCATCTGAACACCTAGGAATGTGAACTGTTCAGTTTCACTAATCGTATGCCCGTTCTGTGAAATTAAAACGTTAGGTTTTGTTGAATTGTGTGTTAGAAACTGTAAAAACTGAGTCTTACTGTGATTTAGCGTTAGTTTATTTTCTACAAGCCATAAACTTAGGTCATGTACTGCACTATTTGAAACCGAGCCAATGTTGCACACAACATCCTTTACTATCAAGCTAGTGTCATCAGCAAACAGAAATATTTTAGAGTTACCTGTAATACTAGAGGGCATATCATTTATATAAAATAAGGAACAGAAGTGCCCCAACACTGATCCCTGGGGCACCCCCCACTTGACAGTACTCCACTCAGACCCCACATCACAGCCGTTATCAACATTGTGAATAATGACCTTTTGTTGCTTGCTGCTAAAGTAAGAGGTGAACCAATTGTGATCTGCTCCCTGTATTCTGTAATGGTCCAACTTCTGGAGCAATATTTTGTGATCAACACAACCAAATGCCTTAGTTAAATCAAAAACTATGCCAAGCGCTCGAAACCTTTTGTTTAACCCATCCAGTGCCTCACAGAGAAAAGAGAATATAGCATTTTCAGTTATTAAACGACTTCTAAAGCCAAACTCTACATTTCATAGCAAACTGTGTGATATGAAATGATCAATTATCCTTACATACACAGCCTTTTCAATAACTTTTGCAAACACTGATGGCATAGAAATTATCCCTTTCCCCCTTTTTATAAAGCGGCTTTACTACTGACTTCTTTAATTGCTTAGGAAACTGACCATTCCTAAAGGAAAAATTACAAATATGGCTAAATACTGGGCTTGTATGTACAGCACAGTACTTTAATATTCTGCTAGACACTCCATTGTAACCATGAGAGTCCTTAGTCTTCAGCGATTTAATTATTGACTCAATCTCCCTCTTGTCTGTATCACAGAGGAGTATTTCAGACATCAATCTCAGAAAGGCATTTTCCAAGAAAGTTATATGATTTCCTGTAGAAACTAAATTTTTATTTAAT
Organism: Schistocerca cancellata; assembly: GCF_023864275.1. Taxonomy (NCBI): domain Eukaryota; kingdom Metazoa; phylum Arthropoda; class Insecta; order Orthoptera; family Acrididae; genus Schistocerca; species Schistocerca cancellata. The sequence goes on from NC_064629.1 coordinate 148,912,213, forward strand.
TCACCAGCAACACTCAGAAAATGATTGTTAAATACTGTACATATGTCTGATTTATCAGTAACAGAAATATTTTTACTACGAACTGTCTTTATATCATCGAACCTTGTGCTGCTGATCAGACACTTCCTTCACAACTGACCATATGGTTGTAATTTTATCCTGTGAATTAGCTATTCTATTTGCATACCACATACTCTTTGCCTACCTAATAACATTTTTAAGCACCTTACAATACTGTTTGTAATGGGCTACTGTAGCTTGATTGTGACTACTTCTAACATTTTGATGTAATTCCCGCTTTGTTCTACAATGTATCCTTATCCCACAAGTCAGCCACCCAGGCTGCCTGTTACTGCTGGTACATCATTTAGAATGTTCTAATGGAAAGCAACTCTCAGAGAGCATGAGAAATGTGTTAAGGAAAGCATTGTATTTATCATTTATGTTATCGGCACTATAAACATTCTGCCACTCTTCTTCCTTGACAAGGTTTAAAAAACTCTCTATTGCTGTTGGATTAACTTTCCTACATAATTTGTAATTAAATATGACATTGGTTTGAGTACAAAGGCATTTTAGTGTTAAAATTTGTGGATCATGGTCTGAAAGGCCATTCACGCTTTCACTAACAGAATGCCCATCTAGTAATGAAGAACGAATAAAAATATTGTCTATGGCTGTGCTACTGTTCCCCTGCACCCTAGTTGGAAAAAAGACAGTCTGCATCAGATCATATGAATTGGGAGATCTACCAACATCCTTTTTCTTGCACCATCATATACAAAATTAATATTGAAGGCACCACATATAACTAATTTCTGGTACTTCCTACAAAGTGAATCAAGAACCCTGTCTAGCTTGAGCAGAAATGCTCTGAAGTCGGAGTTATGTTCTGAAGTCGGAGTTAGGGGACCTATAAACAACAACAATTAGAAGTTTAGTTTCACTAAATTCAAATGCCCCTGCACAACATTCAAATATCTGTTCACTGCAGCGTCTTGATACATCTAAGGACTCAAATGGAATACTGTTTTTTACGTACATAGCCACTCCCCCACAACACAAGGAAGTCCTTGGGAAACAGCCAGCTAATCTGTATCCTGGTAAAGGAAGCCCCTGATTTGTAAAATTATTTAAGTGGTGCTCTGATATACCAATAATTTCAGAGTCAACATCTTTAAGCAGGATAACTCCCATCTGTGTAGTTCAGAAAAGCTGGTTGGGTAGGGAGGGGGGGGGGGGGGGAGGGGAATCCTGATGGCTCACATAGTGAAGCAGCCATTCAAATCAAGCGTGTTAAGTTCAGCTGCATCTTGTGCCACAGGGTGGTCTACTTTGATCTTGGCCACCGTTTGGCAATGGCTGTTCATCCTGATGGACAGTTGGTTGTGGTTATACCAATATAAAAGAACTGAAAGAGTTTCATCCCTCATTGGCCAACACATTCAACAAATTGCCCATAATGTAGTCTCCCATGTCAGAGATACCAAACACTTCCTTCACGGACTCTGCGCCTTCTCCATCCCTTTATCTCCTGGATCACTGCTCATCACTGTTGATACCACTAACCTATACACCAACCTCTCTCATGTCCATTGTCTTACTGATATTGAACACTACCTTTCCCATCGTCCTTCAGACTCCAAACCTCTTACCTCATTCCTCATACTCCTTTCTAACTTTATCCTGTCTCACAACTACTACTTCTTCAAAGGGAAGGTGTACAAGCAAATCCACCAAGCTAGATGGCGCAGTGGTTAGCACACTGGACTCGCATTCGGGAGGACGACTGTTCAATCCGGTGTCTGGCCATCCTGATTAATGTTTTCCGTGATTTCCCTAGATCACTTCAGGCAAATGCTGGGATGGTTCCTTTGAAATGGCACGGCCAATTTCCTTCCCCATCCTTCCTTAATCCGAGCTTGTGCTCTGTCTCTAATGATCTCATAGTTGGTGGGACGTTAAACACTAATCTCCCCCACCTACAAGCAAATCCATGGCACAGCCATGTCCATCCGCATGGTGCCCTCGTATGCCAACCTGTTTATACACCATCTAGAGGAGACCTCCTAGTCTCCTGAATCACCAAACTCCTTGTCCTGTTCATTGATGATATCTTAATGATCTGGACTCAAAGCCAAGACACCCATCCTCATTCCTTCACAACCTTAACACTTACTTTCCCATCTTCTTCACATGGTGCTCCTCAACCATACGTGCCACCTTTCTGGACTTTGACCTCCTCCTTTCTGATTGCCCCAATCACACCACTGTCCATATTAAACCCATCAACCACCTACAGTATGTTCATTTTGACAGCTGTTGTCCCTTACACACCAAAAAATCCCTCCCAAACAGCCTGGCCACTTGGGGATGGCATATCTGCAGTGACAAGAACTCCCTTGCCCGGTATTCTGAATGTCACGCCAAGGCCTTCATGGATAAGCAGTATCCCCCAGATGTAGGCTGCAAACAGATCTCTCATGCTATTTCCCCACACACTCCTAATCCTCCCACCACTGCCAAGAACCAGCTACAAAGGAGTGACCCCTTCATCGTCCAGTACCACCCCAGACTCGAACAACTGAACCACATCCTTTGTCAGGGCTTCGATTACCTATCGTCATGCCCTGAAATTAGGGACATCCTACCCCAGATCCTTCCCACCCTTTCTAACACAGTGTTCTGTTGACCACCCAAACTCAACAACATGCTAGTCCATTCCCATGCCACTCCCAATCCCTTGCCATACGGATCATATGCCTGTGGAAGACCCAGGTGCAAGACTTGCCCAGTCCACCAACCCAGCACTTCCTATTCTAGTCCTGTCACAGGCTTATCCTACCCCATCAGAGGCTGAGCTACACCTGTGAAAGAAGCCATGTCATATATGTTTTTATATACGTGTGACTGCCAACCAGGATGAACAGCCACTGCCGAACTTTGGCTGAAAGCAAAGTAGGCCATCCTTGGCACAGCACTGAGATGAACATAACATGCTTGATTTGAATGACTGCTTCACTGCCCAAGCTATCTGGATCCTCCCTTTCACCACCAGCTTTTCTCCACTGAGCAGATGGAAGTTATTCTTACAACACATTTCCGCTCATGTAATTGTTCCGTTCTCAACCTATGATAACCTTCTGTCCCACACCCTCCACCTAACAGTTTCCACCCTCTCTGTTTTATCACCTCCTCCATATTATCGTCTCATGCCCACTCTGTGTGCCGCCCTCTGCCAATACATCTGTCTATTGTCCTTCTCCTCCATTCCTCTCATTTTTTCACTCTGTCCATCCTCCCCCCCCCACCCCACCCCCCACTTCCCACCTCCCTCCCCCCACAGCCTCTTGTCACTGTGACTGTTGGCAATCTAGTCACTGCATGCTCTGCCAGATGACGCTCTTCTCTCCGCCCATCCATCCCCTGCTTCCCCTTCCCCACCCCCTCCAGATTGCTGCTTGTATGCTATGTGACAATTGAATTATTGTCTGAGCTCTCCGAGATGGTAATCGTATGTGTGTGAGATGTGGTTGCTTGTGTGAATGGATGCATGTGTGTTTCCGCGAAGAGCGGAAGAGTTTCTGTGAAGTTTGGAAGGTAGGAGACGAGGTACAGGCAGAATTGAAGCTGTGAGGATGGGTCGTGAGTCATGCTTGAGTAGCTCAGTTGGTAGAGCACTTGCCCGCGAAAGGCAAAGTTCTCCAGTTCGAGTCTCAGTCTGGCAGGAAGTTTCATATCAGTGCACACTCCACTGCAGAGTGAAAATATCATTCTGGAAATATCTACTGATGATGCACAGTTGACATTAAAAAGTATGTTATATATTTCTTTAATCATATCTTCAGATCCTCACTAGTTGTCTTTTATTTTTATTCTGATACTTTAAACTGTACTATGTTTCCCCAAAGTACGCGGCTGAGCATTACAATTGCAACACCAAGAAGCATAGCAAATAACAAAAAATTACTTATTGTGTATAGTGATTATAATAAGAAAAATACTTGATTTAATTTGTAAGTGATTTTGTGTGTGTGTGTGTGTGTGTGTGTGTGTGTGTGTGTGTGTGTGTGGGAGGGGGGGGGGTATACAGGGTGTGAAATTTAGTGCATGGAGCCCTGGCAGTGACAATGACTCTAATGTGGTTGAGCATTAAGTAGAAGTGTGGTTGCATGACAGATGTGGGTATACCATTACATGTTGTTTCAAATCTGTGCCATAGTTCATCAATCATAGTGTCTAGTGAATGGTGGCATGCCAGTCTCCAGGTAACCCATGACCAGATGTTTTCAGTGAGCACCCTTTGAACCACACCATTCCAATGCTGGGTCACTGGGCAAGGGTGCCCACACTCATGTCTCAGTGCACCCACGGGGAGGCACAGGTTGGATGGGCAACCCACCAGGCAGTCTCATTTCACTGCGTTTGTGCACTGCTCTGTTGCGTGCACATATGGATGTACTGTTAATGCTTGACATCATATGATACATTAATGCTTCTCATTTGGTAGTGAATGTAGCTGCAATGATGACATTTCAAAATAGCTAGTTACTATTTTCCCTTCGTTGGCAAGAACAATTCTTATTTGTTGAAAAAGGTGGATCACGTGAGTGCCTGGTGTGCCATAATATGCTTACTGCAATAAGGAAGTACAATATTCAGTGTCACTACTTGACCCTTCATACCACACAGTTTGATGAGCTGGGCAGTGATACAAGGAAGCAATTCATTGTCACACTGAAGGATAAAGTACAGCTAGAGGCAATTTTGAGGCATAAAAAAGTCATAATGTAGACCACCTGTGTGTTCTTCATCTGCATCAGTTTCAATTATTATGTGCATTTTAGATAGCTAACAAGGAGGCTCATAAAAATGATGCACCATTATGAGCAAGCTTCAAAATTTCACACATCCTTGCAACAAGTGACTTGCCATTTTCAATGGGGCCCCTGTTCAAATCCTATTTGCTGGCCATTGCAGAGTGCTTAATGCCACGAGAGGTAAAGAAATGTAAGGAGGTTACCTCTCCAAGCAAACAGTTCCAAGATATGGTTTGCAGATCTGGAAAACCAACTGCAGGAGAAAGGTCAGACTTTCGTTGCTTATTCATTAGCACTTAATGAAACCCTCAATGTCCCAGACCAAGTGTAGCTCATAATGTTTGTGCGGGTTGTTACCTTGGAACTGCAGGTTGTTGGGGACTATTACATGTTATACATACGGATTACAGAACTATAAATTGCAGTATATTTCAAGCAGTGTGTGAATCCATTAGAAATGTGTCGTCATGGGACAGGGTCTTTTCTGTGATGACAGATAGAGCACCACAGTAGCTGGAAGTCAGCAAGGTTTTGTGTGTTGTATGAAAGAAAAAAATAAAGATTGAATTTGGGAAAGACATAGCAAGTATACACTTTTTTATCAACCAGTATGTCCTTTGTGCAGAAAATGTGCAATATGGCAATACCATGAAGATTGTGATTCAGTGTGTGAATTTTTTAATGCACCACAGTGCCAATCTCAACTATTTTGAGAGATTTTTGTAAGACCTTGAAGCAGCATGTAGTGACATACCCTATCATTGTATGGTATGACGAGTTAGTAGAGGTAAAGTTCTCAACATATTTTTACTACTCACAAGGGAACCACCCCATCGCACCCACCTCAGATATAGTTATGAGTTGGCACAGTGGATAGACTTTGAAAAACTGAACACAGATCACTCGAGAAAACAGGAAGAAGTTGTGTGGAACTATGAAAAAAATAAGCAAAATATACAAACTGAGTAGTCCATGCGCATGATAGGCAACACAAGGAGAATCTGCTCCAAGGATGGCCATGGTCCCGTGGTTAGCGTGAGCAGCTGCGGATCGAGAGGTCCTTGGTTCAAGTCTTCCCTCGAGTGACAAGTTTAATTTTTTATTTCCAGACGATTATTTTGCGAAGCTGCACAGTTACACAGAGCAGTATTGTTTACGTGATTGTGTGTCAATTATCAAAGTTCAGACACTCTCACATAATCAACTTCGCTCTCCAAAATTCCAGGACATTTTTAGATTTGCTTGGACATATGCAGGATTTGACGGCCTACACACGGAAAAATTTGAAAACGTGAAAAACATATGTTTTGACAGATCACAGGGAAAACTGTGCGACTGTGAGACTGTTGCATTCATTTGTTGCAGTTTATGTGACAAACTCTTATGTTTTCATCACTTTTTTGGGAGTGATTATCACATCCACAAGAAAACCTAAATCGGGCAAGGTAGAAGAATCTCTTTACCCATTCGCCCAGTGTACAAGTTAGGTGGGTCGACATATTCCTGTCATGTGACGCACATGCTGTCACCAGTGTCGTATAGAATATATCAGACGTGTTTTCCAGTGGAGGAATCGGTTGACCTATGACCTTGCGATCAAATGTTTTCAGTTCCCATTGGAGAGGCACGTCCTTTCGTCTACTAATCGCACGGTTTTGCGGTGCGGTCACAAAACACAGACACTAAACTTATTACAGTGAACAGAGACGTCAATGAATGAACGGACAGATCATAACTTTGCGAAAATAAAAAAGTTAAAATTTTCACTCGAGGGAAGACTTGAACCAAGGACCTTTCATTCCGCAGCTGCTCACGCTAAACACGGGACCACGGCACTTCTGAGGTCAAATTCTCCTTGATGTTGCATATCTTGCACATGGACTACTCAGTTTGTATATTTTGCTTATTTTTTTCATAGTTCCACACAACTTCTTCCTGTTTTCTCGAGTGATCTGTGTTCAGTTTTTCAAGTCCTATCCACTGTACCAACTTATAACTAAATGTGAGGGGGGTGCGATGGGGAGGTTCCCTTGTCAGAAGGAAATTTCTCGAGTTATGAAAATGCAGTCAGCATGTAGCAATGACAAATGAGTTGCAGACTTGGCCTTTTCACTGATATCACATGACACTTAAATCACTTCAATTTGACAACTCAAGGAAACGGTGTGCTTATTCCTAACATGTATGATGAAACCAAAGCATTCATGGACAAATTCAATCTACTTGAAAGGCAGCTTGCTAAAGGAAACCTAACATACTTCAAAAGCATTTCGTCACTACCGTTAACTTCAGACTCGTGTTTCGTGAGTTATTAAAAAATTAATGTGGAAGTCTGTCAGTCTTTTGAGACAGTTTAAGGACTTGCATAACGTACAAAATGATTTCAAATGAATTAGCATGCTATTTTCCACTGCACCAGACACTGTGCCATCAGAAAGGCAATTAGAACTGATTAATTTGCAAAATTGCAGTCTGCTGAAGGACAGATATTACTACACAGCCAGTTTATTAAGATATTTCTGTGATGTTCATGCAGAAGTGTTTTTGAAGCTACACAGGAATGCAGCTAACTGTATATTTATGTCTAGCTCAACATATTGTTACCAACAATTGTTTTCCATTATGAAAAGGATGAAAGCTTTAGAAGAATCCCAGCTGCACTATGCACATCTTGCGGCAGCAAGGGGCCTCACCCCAAATATTTCATGTCTCATTATCAAAAAGAAATGTCTTGTGTCCCAAACATAATAAAATATTTGTATTTTCACTCAGATTGAATTTTTCTGTTAAACATATACTGCATGTTTCTTTGCTCATGTTCTCCTCACTACCCCTTTTTGTTCTATGCACTGAATTGACTATTCACACATGACCTGTTTGCCCGTCCCTGCCTGCGTGCGGCCATGCTCCCTGACTGCCTGTACATATGCAGTTTGCACACCCCTGCCCAGATGTGTCTGCTGGTACCCACAGCTCAGTGGTGGTCATGCCTGCTGGAACAGCCTACTGGGTAAACTGTAGTCGGTGGGGACAGTGTGAGCAACATGCTGTCTTCCATTATCTTGTATGATGTCTCAAAGATTTTAAAGACAGACACACACACACACACACCAAATTTAACATGTCTGAAATGCAACAACAGCTGTGCAAACAATGAGTTATGTGAACCAGATGTGATTTTGTCACGTTCTGATTGCACTCTGTAACATCACGCAAGGTGCTGGGACCATATGATGATTAAAATTGCAATATGGGAACATTCATTCTCCTTGGAGCATGCACACAGATGGATATATCTGTTGTGATGCTGTACACAAAACCAAGACTTTCCTAAAAAGATAACATAGTCCAGGTCTATGTCTAGTATTTTTGTTGCCTGCACTACTGTAGATGCACCTCTCTGCTGCAATGTCAATGGTAACTGCAACAATAATCACAGTGCTAACAGTACATGGTACTCCAAATGTTGCCACAGTGTCCAAGTGGGTACTTATTATGCTGAAAACAAGCCAATTTCCTGATTTAAGATATGTGAGGCTTTAACATTTTTCATGGCCAAGAATAGGGGGGTTATGCTTTTGAGCAGTTATTTACTATACCTAACATTCACAAACTATCAATGGGCAATCACTCACTGATGGGTACGGTCGTCTTCTTTGAAGCTCGGTTTCTGTGGGATCTTAAGTGACTGTAGAGGTTAATCCTGGAGTTGCAGATTTTATGAACTATTAAGGGCATTATAAATACATTCCATATTTGGAGTTCACCTACAGTTCAAATTGTTCATGGTGTACTAAAAGTTGTAGAAATAGACTGTAGTCTTTCCTGTGAATTCACATATTTTCCTTACCTTCTGGCTACAATTATGTCTTCAGAGATGCAGTTGTGTTCTATGCAAATTATGTAAGGTGTCTAGAGCCATGATTGCTAAAGTTAATTTTGTCCTAGAAAGAGTTGAAATACTAAAGGAAAAACATTCTTCCAAAGAAAATATGATATGATCCAGTTAGGGAAAGTAAAAACATTTTAACCAGTTGAAGTATGTAGCTTCCAAGCAATATCCCACACATTGGAGCAAGCAGCTGTTTTGAATATCTATCTGTAGTTTACTGCAAGGTAAAATGAATATTATTTTCCTCAATCTAAACATTTTATGACAGTACAAGCAATTAACTATTTATCATGGAACCGCATTTAGAAATATAGTGACTGTGAACTGTAGTAAAAGGAAATTCGAAAACTAAATGTAAATACAATACTTAAAAAAAAATAAATAAAAATGTCTTTTTAATGAGTTATGTCAATATTTCATTATAATTCTAGTGATTACATTACAGAGTGATCACATATGGTACATCTCGAGTCCAACAGTGCTGTACTTTTGTGACTAAAGGTTTGTGTTAAACTAAGCACATTTAGTGAAAAGCCTTTAACCAAAGTGGAAATGTAAAAAGAAGTATGAAGTGCCTTCTCAGTGTGAAACAGTGCAAAATCAGTATGTGACTGGGTTTTAACAGTGCAGATTATGGAGTAGGGCTGTCATGATGTGAAAGTTTAGCTTATTTAGTGTAAAGCTATTAATCAAACTGGAAATGTGAAAGGAAGTTTGAGATACCTTATCAGTGTCAAATAGTGAAATATCAGGATGTGACTTGGTTTTAACAATGCAAGGTAGGGATATGTGATTGTCGTAGTATGGCATTTCAATTCATAAGGTCACTGGGGAAAATACGAATCACCCCAATGTTCACACATAGTTGAATTGGCAAGCCTTTACAGATGGCACAGTGATCACGTCATGTGCTCAAGTGCACACACAGTGTCTGTATATGAGCATAAGGCAGAAGCAATCAGTGAAACATTTGTGTTTCAAGCAGACATCATACATAAACATGGGTAAATATAAGGACAAGATAGAGTGGGCAATTGTGTTTGGCCATTTTAATGGCTATACAGTGTGAAGCTGCTGGATTTGTTGGTGATTTCGCGGCGTACTGTTCAACGTGTCTACAGGCAGTGGTGTAATGCTCGTGGCCTAGAAACATGTCAGAGAGGTGTAACAGAAACTGCATGCAATGAACATTTGTAGTCAGTCACCTCACAAGAGGCCATTGCTCACTCAGACCCACAAAGATGACAGTTTTCTGAATACTTCTTTACCCTATTAAATCCTGATTTGCCTGCAAAATCACCTGACTTGAACCTGATAGAAAATCTGTGAGACATGTTGGATCAGCATGTAAAACACTGACATCAGCATCCTCACAATTTGGTGAAATTTGTGATAAAATCCTCAGTGAATGGCTTAACCTGGATGTGACTTATCTGCACAACCTTCTGGACTTGCTTCCTAACTGAATCCAGGCGAGTCCATCGGTGGCAATACACAGGTGATTTCTCTAGGAGTGATTAAGTTTTTGTCCTGTGAGCTTATAAGGCATGCTGTATGACAAGGGACACGTCTGGAAGTAATGGGTAGAAGTGGGTTCTTATGGAATGACAAGCAAGTATTATATCATGTATTGTGACCACACTATGAGATGAGCACCATTTTGTGTGAATGACTGTAGTAGAGTATACAACTTTGTCCACATTATTGGCTCAACAGTGAAGCACTACAACATTGTCTGTATCGACAATTCAGTGCAGTCTGCTGTAGGCTTGATTGATGACGTGCATCAATGTCCATTGTTCAGTAACCTTAACCAGACTCCAGTGGGAGTGTGAATGCCTTCACTGGTGCCCTGAGTGACAATGAAATGTTTTTGGACAAGTCTGTCATCAGCCTCTCCTACAATGTTGGCTACAAGACATGTTAAGACACTACTGTGGTGGCCACACAGACAGACTTCATTGTTGAACAGCATTGCACACTCCTAGTGTGACAGTTTGAAGCACCCCAGTATTGCAGGCAGTCTAAACAGCAAAGAGAGATTATAGCTCAAATCTCTACTACTACTTCAAGTAACTCTACAAGCCTTATTTCAGGAGAAAAGTGCCTGGTCATATATGGCAAGGAATGTGATGACCTCTTTCCAAAAATAGCAGTGGCTACTGGAAATGTGACCTGCACATTCACCTGGCATCAGCATCTTCCAGCAGTTCTTAACTGCTACTCTGTGGACTTGTGTACAGAAAGCATCAAGGAAGGGGCACCAGTAACATTGTTCCATGCCGTGACATGTAGAGGCTCTGCAGCACATGAGGGGCTAAACATCAACTGAAATTTTCAGTCATAAATCATGCAAAATTCTGTATTCAAAATCATTTGTGTGCTGTAGTGGTATAAAATTCATTTCAGTTACAGGTATTCCTCTTGATGCTGAAGTGTTCACAGATGTTCTTGTAAAATCTTGCAGCCATTGGCCATACAGGTCCTAGGGACAGAGTGACTTCCAAAATCTAGATAATAGGCCATTTGAAAAGACTCACTATTTTTAGGTTCTTAATAGTGCTACTTGGACTCCGCTCAGAACATCGGAAGCTTAACTGCATCATATTCTCCCCTAGCACGCTGGACTCGCATTTGGGAGGACGACATTTCAAACCCGTGTCTGGCCATCCTGATTTAGGTTTTAAGTGGTTGCCCTAAATCACTTCAGGCAAATGCCGGGATGGTTCCTTCGAAAGGGCACACCTGACTTCCTTCCCCATCCTTCCCTAAGCCGCTGGGACCGATGACCTCTCTGTTTGGCCCCTCCCCCAAATCAACCAATTAACAAACCAACCTAACCATTAATGGTCTCTAATCAGTTTCTCCATACCATGATTTGGAAGTTCATTTTGATAACTGACGGAGGTTGCTAAGTATGCCTATGTTCCCTTTGCGGAGATGTCGTTTTCAAACACACTTTCAAAAAATATTTGGCAGCTAACATAAGGAAAAAGAGTCAAATATGTAATTGTCTCTTTACAATAGTATCCCTTTACCAAAAATCATCTCATCTTCACCCACAAAAAAAGGAGGAGGAGAAGAAGAAGAAGAAGAAGAAGAAGAAGAAGAAGAAGAAGGCAGGAAGAAAAAAATGTAAAACATTTCATTGTGATTGTGTATGAACATGCAGGAGAGGGACAAATAAAATTTATTAAAGTCATTCTGTAACAGCTTTTTTGCTTATTAATTTTCTTTCATGTGATGAAAGAAAAGTAAGAATTTCCCTGCATTCAACTAGTAACATTATCTACTGGTCATGAACCTTATCAACATCAGCATATGATGTTATATTTGATTCTTAAATGCATGTGTGATGATAACGAAAACAGCAGCAGACAACCCTATGTACTAACATTTTAAAATACACACATCAACAGACGTTTTGCATCACCTCAGTTCTGTGAGTTCCAGAACCTGTACAGAAAATTGGAATAAAGATCAACATAAACATCATTTCTGGCCTTTTTATTGCTCATGAAAACCACGCATTGCATGTTGTACCACCATACAGCGAGGTGACACCTTCAGAGGTGGTAGTCCAGGTTGCTGTATACACCAGTATCTGTAATACCCAGTAGCACATCCTCTTGCATTGATGCATGCCTGTATTCATCGTGGCATGCTATCCACAAGTTCATCAAGTCATTGCTGGTCCAGATTGTCCCACTCCTCAACAGTGATTTGGTGTAGATCTCTCTGAGTGGTTGATGGGTCACATCGCCCATAAAAAGCCCTTTTCACTCCATTCCAGGCATGTTTGATAGGGTTCATGTCTGGAGAACATGCCCGCCACTGTAGTTGAGCGATGTCATTATCCTGAAGGAAGTCATACACAAGATGTGTACAATGAGGGTGTGAATTGTCATCCATGAAGACTAATGCCTCACCAATATGTTGCTGATATGGTTGCACTATTGGTCGGAGGATGGCATTCAAATATCGTACAGCCATTACGGCGCCTTCCATGACCACCAGCGTCGTACATCGGCCCCGCATAATGCCACCCCAAAACAGCAGGGAACCTCCACCTTGCTGCACTTGATGGACTGTGTGTCTAAGGCATTCAGCCTGACCGGGTTGCCTCCAAACACATCTCCGACGATTGTCTGATTGAAGGCATATGTGACACTCATCGGTGAAGACAACGTGATGCCAATCCTGAGCGGTCGATTTGTCATGTTGTTGGGCCCATCTGTACTGCGCTGCATGGTGTCATGGTTACAAAGATGGGCCTTGCCATGGATGTCGGGAGTGAAGTTGTGCATCATGCAGCATATTGCGCACAGTTTGAGTCATAACACGATGTTCTGTTGCTGCACGAAAAGCATTAGTCAACCTGGAGGCATTGCTGTCAGGGTTCCTTCGAGCCATAATCCATAGATAGCGGTCACACACTGCAGTAGTAGCCCTTGGGCAGCCTGAGCGAGGCATATCATCGACAGTTTCTGTCTCTCTGTATCTCCTCAATGTCTGAACAACATCGCTTTGGTCCACTCCGAGACACCTGGATACTTCCCTTGTTGAGAGCCCTTCTGGGCACAAAGTAACAATACGGATGCAATCTAATCGCGGTATTGACCATCTAGGCATGCTTGAACTACAGACAACACGAGCTGTGCACCTCGTTCCTGGTGGAATGACTGGAACAGATGGCTGTTGGACCCCATCTGTCTAATGGGCGCTGCTCAGGCATGGTTGTTTACATCTTTGGGTGGGTTTAGTGACATCTCTGAACAGTCAAAGGGACTTTGTCTGTGATACAATATCCACAGTCAACGTCTATCTTCAGGAGTTCTGGGAACCGGGGTGATGCAAAACTTTTTTTGATGTGTGTAATATTCAAGTTACCTTACCAGCTGATCATGCTCACACAAATTCAGGAAATGTAAAACTATACTAGTGAGTGCCTCTCTAGAGCAAGTAAAATAAAACTTCTTTTAATTTTTTAACTAAAACAAGTCACAGTGATTGCAAAGAGATACTAGAAAGCTACTGATAATGAAACAGATGCAAACTTTGAAACAAATTTAGCAGCACTCATTATGTTATTCATTGCTGTATTTACCATGATTTACTCACTTATCTCTTCTTTCTTGTTTTGAACTGTTATTGTATTGGCTGTCCTTGATTAACGTTTTGCATTGTTTTGTGCATGGAATCTTTGCAGTAGTAGTAGTAGTAGTAGTAGTAGTAGTAGTAGTAGTTGTTGTTGTTGTTACTGTACACTATGTCCGTAAGTTAAGGAATCGTGAAGATCTTCAAAACAGTATGAGACAGGGCTATAATGTGCGCATTCAAGGTGAACTGACAACATTATGAAACATGACATGGAAAACAAGGAGTACAAGAAAATCAGTTGTGAGCTATTGATACCACTTACTGTTTGTGGGGCCACTGTGCTTGATGCATACAGCATGTCAGGACATGTTGTGATGACCGTGCATGGCGGTACGGAATGCATAACAACTTACCATACTGTGGATCAGGCTACCTTTGACAGCTTGCAATAACGCTCTGTGTTGTTGGACAAGTACCTTCTGGATATCAGCAATGGTCCTTAGAGGTAGTCATAGGGCTGCAGTCATCCAGTTAACTGTGTTCAATACTTGCCAGTGAGATTTAACTTTTGGGAGCAATCTGGGAACATATGTTTTATGTTCTCTTGTTTTAGGTACTTATCCACGAGGCCAGTCTTGTGTGGCCAGGCTTTGTTATCCACCAGATGGAACCAGGTCCATACAATGAAAAAAGGACATACAAAATACATAGACCGTAGCCATCACATAATGTCTAGGAAACACATTTAGAATCATAAGTTCTTGTAACAGGATATTGCCACAGATAACAAAGTAGTCTCTTTCGTCAAGGTTAGCAGAGTTTTTAGTGTCCGTAGGGCCCGTCAGATAAGAAAATGTTTAGTCAGTCTCCAAGTTAAACTGTCACTAATCCATGGACAGGAAACTGCATCAGTGTTCATGTTCTCGGATTCACAACTATTGTGCAACCATGTTGTGTCCTTGGTGAAGGAATGGACTTGGTATCATGGAGCATACATGTTGGAATGTATGTAACCTTGAGACTATGTGATGTCTCTTGTCAGAGCAGGTGCTATGATGGTAGGGCATCTTCAAACACATAAGGTAAGGAAATAATTCTAATGCTGAGTTGCAGCACATGGTCAACTAGAATACTGTGTGCTAAATATATACAGTAATACTATACATAAGATGTCTCCTCTTAATGAAGGCTGTAGGCACACTAAAAGATCTCCTTCTGACATGCCTGGTATGTCATGTGATTCTGTGTTGGCCTGCCACAGTGTTGACATGATGCACTTTTACACCACATGAATGTACAAGATCTCTTTAACTTATTGACATGAGAACAGTTCTACTACTACTACTACAGTAGTAGTAGTAGTAACAGCAGTAGTAGTAACAACAACATGTACTCACACTTTTTCCCATTTAATAATATACATTTGCCTGTGCGTGTGTGCCAGTTTTTGCTGGTCTTTGTACTGATTACCAGCCTTATGATTACCACTCATTTTAGTGTAGTTCAAAGTTTGATTATGTTGTTCAAATTGTCCAGAAAAGTGTGTTTTATTGTCAGTCAATTTTGCTTACGTAGAGTGTAACAGCTGACTTTTATGGTAAATAGTATGTTTCTTTGCATTTACACAGGTTTGGCAGCACCAGTGCCATTACGTAGCCCAGTGCCCAGTTGTATGTGTGACAACATCAAAGTTGTCACTTGTATCTGCCGTCCCACCAGTAGGTTACATTACGGTGGCACTGAGTGATGGATCAATACATTGTCTGTTCCGAGATACTCTGAAACAAGTAATAATACATTCATCATGTAGTTTATCCCATAAATTGCAATTTATCTCTGGGTAATAGAAAATGTATTCTAGTAATTTAAGGAATACTCTTTTAGTTATAACTGTTTATCTCTCCTGTAAAATTATTGTTATCAGTAAAAAAAAAAAGATGTAGGTATGATTGGCCAAAGACAGTGAGGCCAGAGATTTGTAACCCAGGAGCTCTTTTGTGACTGCTGAATGAACTGATTCAGTGGTTTAGACACAGGCCTTGAATTTGGAGGCTTGGGACCCAGGCCATTGACTGACCAGCCTGATTTACGTTTCTTATGATTCCCTGATATAACTTGAGGCTAAGTATTAGATTATTTATTCCAAAAAGTCATGTATAATTCACTCCTCCAGTTTTGTCCAATCTGAGCTAGTACTCAGCCGCTAATGTCATAAATGTTCTGATCTGATGTTTTCCTACCACATTTCTAACTTGTACAATTCTTGAGCATCTCCCTGAGTCACATCCTAAGTTCTCCATGCTTATTTCAACAAAGAGGCTTGTTGCCATCTTCAGCAGGTTGATGATGACTACTGCTCTGCTTGGATTAGCATCGTGTGTAAGTTGGCTGTTACGTCCTGTATCACTCCAAAACTGTTGTTATGCTTGCAGCCACTGTAATGGGTGGTGGGGTTGGAAATGTCTGGATGCAAACTGTGGCCCCTCAGTTTCCCATTCCCTTCACAAAATGAGCCAGCTTGGGGGTGGTGAGAGAGATTATCCACAAAACCTGCCACTACCCAGATACCACCTCGAAAAAATTGTTGGGTACCCACTTCTTGAACTAGTTGATATTGTCATTTGGCCTCAGGCGGATACCACATGAAGAAAATCTACAACTAAACAGATGTCAAAGTATGAACATCTTGCAGTACAACATAAAATCACATGAGAACTACCTAACTGAACTGTGATCCACCTTACAGGGAAAATGATCGATGATGCAGCAATGTCTGTGCTCGGGAAAGGACTAAACTTCATCCCGACTCCAACATCACTGTTGATTGTGGACATCGTAAGTAGTTTAGAACAGGCCACCTATGTTCTATCAATCATCAAGGTTGAAGAAATATGCTATGAAAAGAGCTGCACACTCACCAGGCCCCCACCACCCAAGAGCAACATTTCAAAGGTGGGACAAGGGGCCATTCGTGAGTTACATAATGATTCATATTTGGTTGTCCTGCCCACTGACAAAGGGAATGCTATGGTGTTGCTGCTGCACATAGAATATAAACAGAAAATTTATGGACTTATCGATGATGCAATACTCAGGACAATGCAGGGGGCTCTGACAGGTAACCTCCAGAGAAAACCATTGAACTTCTTGTCAGTACCTTCAATGTGGAATCTGTCAAGAAACTTCAACAACGAGCTACTGCTCTGGCACGACTGGAAAAGTCATCAGATCCAGAAGCAATCAGAGTTCGGTTTTGTAGAGAGTACTGTACTGCTTTGGCTCCTTCCTTAGCTTAGCTTGAGTCTCTTGCCTACTTCAAAGTCCCAAGTAGTAAGAAAGGTACAAGAAGGAACCTGCAAAATTGCAGACCAATATCCTTAACATTGGTTTGCTGCAAAAATCTTGAATACATTCCGAGTTCAAATATAACAAATTTCCTTGAGACGGAAAACCTTTTGTCCATAAATCAGCATGGATTTAGAAAGTATCACTCATGCTAAACTTGGCTTGCCCTTTTCTCACATTATATCCTGTGAACCATGGATAAAGGGCAATAGGCAGTTTCTATGTTCCTGGATTTCCAGAGAGAGTTTGGCATGGTGCCAAGTTGCAGACTGTTAACAAAAATATAAGCATACAGAGCAGGTTCCCAGGTACATTGGTGGCTTGAGGACTTCATAAATAATAGAAACTGGTGCATTGTCTTCGATGGTGAGTGTTCATCAGAGATGAGCGTATCATCAGGAGAGCCCCAGGGAAGGGCCAGTACTATTCTCTATGTACAGGATGTCCATAATTAAAGTTCCAGTTTTAAAATGCTGTAGAAAGAGAACCACTGCTCAAAATGATGTCAAATTTGAACAGTTATTCATGTAGGGGGGAACATCATAAAAAAAAGACCATTAGATGGTGCTGTAAGGGTCAGAATATGCACACCAACAGACACACAGCACATGGCTGTTCCTCAGATTACTTCCAAGATGCCCATCATGAATGTCTCCCTGTAGGATTGCATGTTGTTGGTAAAGCTCTTTTACAAGAACAGTGAACTGGTGCCAGTAGCACTGCAGAAGTCCGAGGCACTCAAGGGTATGAAAAAAGTCATTCGTCTGATATCTACTAAGGGTCTCAAGACAATGATTACAAAATTCAAAAACACAGGTTCTTTTGAAGTGCAATGTGACAGAGGGAAGGAAGTAGTTGATTCGACGTCTGTCAAAAATGTGGCCATAGCATTGCAGGAGGTGTTCAACAGTGGTGTGCAAAATTGCAGTGCTTGGGGAACTGCCCAAATGTTGGACATGCCTGTGCATGTGGTGCATAAAATCTTATGAAACATCCTGCATTGCTATCCAGAAGAAGTCACCCATGTTCAGGAGTTGCTTCCTGCTGACCTTCTAGTAAGACAAACATTCACTCTGGAATTTCTTGCTCGTATGAAGGTGGACAATAAGTGGCCGTGGAACATTTTGTGGACAGACAAAGCCCATTTCCATCTCCAAGGACATGGCAATATGCAGAATTGCAGAATATAGGCAACGAAAAATCCTTGCGCATCTCAACCAGTACCACTTCATTCTGCAAAGGTGACTGTGTGGTGCATGTTGATGGCATCACTTTTTTTGAGGATATGAGTATGAGTCCTGTGGATACTGTTACCTGTACGGTCACTGGTAAATGCTATGAGAGTTTTCTGCGCACCAACATGATTCCAGCCCTTCAACAGCATGGATGTGTGAGTATTATAATTTTTATGCAAGATGGCGCTCCTCTGCACATTGCACAGCCAGTGAAGTGGCTGCTGCAGGCATTTTGGAAATGCTAGAATTACCATCCATCATTTCTGTACAGCCTCGCCTTCCAGCTCGCCTGATCTTAAGCTGTTTTACTTCTGGCTGTGGGGTTATCTGAAAGATGTTGCTTTCAGTGCTCCAATTACTAACTCAGCTGAACTGAAGGCATGCATTGTGCAACACATTCTGTATGTGATCCCTGAGACACTCTGATCTGTTGTGGAACTTGCTATTTCTTGATTTCAACTTGCTGCAGAAAACAGTGGACAGCATATTGAACATGTTTTGTGCCAGTCTCACGACAATTAGAAACTGATGTCATTTTGCTTTTTATGCGGTTTTTGCCCCCAGGACAACTAAAAACCAATTTTTTGCATCCAATGTGGCATGACCTTGCCATTGTGGAAGGGCTTACCTAGCTAACAGTGCCACAACTATTGACTGACGAACTTGTGCAGATAGTGTAATGTGCAACTCAAACCATAGCCATTGTACCACAATTCTTCTGTCATTTGTAGCTGGACCCATTTACATTGAGACACTTACACCGCCATCTGTTGGTAATTTTTCTCCCCACTACGTTTCCCACCCCATCGATAATAAGCTGTTCAAATTTGACGTCATTCTGAGGAGTGGTTCTCTTTCTGCAGTGTTTCAAAACTGGAATATTGATTATGAACACCATGTGCATAAATGACCTGCCGGACAGGATGAGCAGCAATCTGTGGCTGTTTGCTGATGCCACTGTGGTGCATCAGAAAGAGATAACGTTGAGTGACTGTAGGAGGTTACAGTATGACAGACAGGATTTGTAGTTGGCATGATGAATGACATGTTGCTCTGAATGTAGAAAAATGAAAGTTAATCTAGATGAATAGGGAAAATAATTCTATAATGTTCAAATAGAGTGTTGGTGGTGTACTACTTGACACAGACATGTCGATTAAACATCTGGCTGTAACACTGCGAAGTGATATGAAATGGAATGAGCATGTAAAGACAGTAGTAGGGAAAATCAGTGGTTGGCTTCATTGTATTGGGAGAATTTTATGAAAGTGTAGCTCATCTGGAAATGAGACTGCATCTAGAATACTAGTGTGACCCATTTGTGAGAACTGCTCACATATTTGGATCCCCACCATGTCAGATTAAAGGAAGACATTGAAGCAGTTCAAAGGCGGGCAGCTCGAGTTGTTACCAGTAGGTTTTCTAAACACACTGGTGTTATGGAGATGCTTTGTGAACTCAGATGGGAATCTCTGTAGGGAAGACAACATTCTTTTCATGAAAATTTAGAAAACTTGCATTTGAAGATGACTACAGAACAGTTCTTCTGCTGCCAGTGTACATTTTGTGTATGGACCAGAAAAATGAGATAAGAGAAATCAGGGCTTGTGCAGAGGCATATAGACAGTCATATTTCCCTCTCTGTATTTGAAAGTGGAACAGGACAGGAAATGACTGGTAGTGGTCCAAGCTACCCTCTGCCATGCACTATATGGTAGCTTGCAGAAAATGTATGTAAATGTGTATTTGGGCTGCCAAAAGTCCACAAGGACGCCGTCCCACTGTGGCCCATTACCAGAAATGTAAAAGGTGCAACATATAGCTTAGCCAAACACCTGACTGCTCTCCTGAGCCCATCTGTGGGGAAATGCTGACACCACATCCGTAATTCCATTCATTTTGTATTACGTCTACAAGATCTTCACATCATTGATAGTGACCTTCTGATGAGTTTTGATGTAGTGCCCACTTCACCAAGGTACCACTAAAGGAATCCATGAAATTATTCTTCTTCTCCTCCTTTTCTTCTTCCTCTTCCTCTTCCTTTTTCTGTTTCTGTAGGGGCCCAGCATTGTTATATGGGTTTTGGCCAATGTTCGTGACAGTTGGTGGTTGTGTGCTCTTCCTGATACCACAACTACCCCCGTGCCAGAATTTGTGTACCCTGTCTGTCTGCATGTACTCCATGTTCAAGTGTGAGAATATTTTGCTAAATGTTTGTGTAATGGGTATCTGATGTGGGACATGGGTACCAGTAATTGCCAAGTTGGATGTGGTAAACCATCTAAAAAACACATCCAGGCTGGCTGGCTTGCCAGCTCTTGTCATTATTCCTTGAGGAGGATTCAATGTGGGGCAGGCTCACCTACACGGATGACGGAAGTGGCACACTAACGCACTTGGCTGTCCGGGAGTATAAGGGAATTTATGGAACTGATAAGCAAGAAGTTTGAGGCCAGCCTGACGAGACTCTTGGAGTTTGTGCTCATCTCACCGCAGCTTGCTTCCTGTTCGATAGGTTTTATTATGATCATATGGACGGCGTCAGCATGGGGTGACATCTGCCACCTTTTGTGGTAAACTTGTTCATGAAAGACTGTCAGGAGAATGGAGAATGCTCTGGAATAATCCCCCCGCCCCCCTACACACACACACACACACACACACACACACACACACACACACACACACACACACCTCTCCAGTAGTGCATAGGCATTTTATGCACAATTGTTCACAGGACAGTGGTCCAGTTGTGAGCAGTGTTCCAGCTGAATTGAAGCACCTGTATACAGTATTCCAAAGCAATGTGGGTACAGCAACAGGCAGATAAGGTGTCCATGTAGACAGGTTGCACCTAGACAACGGCAGGAAGAAAAAGAGGAGCACAAATCACTATTGTGCATTCTGTTTGTCATCAAAGTTTCCAAAAAAGTCAGAAGAATATTGCAATAACACAATGTTAAATGTGTATTTTGCCCAATCCCTAAGACCTTGACACTGCTAGGTTCAGTAAAAGATGATCTAGGTCTTTTCAAACTAGGGGTCCACCAAATCCCCTGCCAATATGGCAAGATATATGTTAGGGAAACTGTATGCATAGTAGAAGAGAGGTCCCCTGAACATAGACGCTACAGTGAATTACACCAGACCACCATATCAGCCATGGACAACAATAGTATAAAAATTATCCATACTATAAATTACAGCAACCCTTCACTGAACTGAGAAAAAATCAGAACATTCCTGTTCAGTGAGGTTTGCATCCAGTGGTGATAGTATGGAGTTCACAAACGGACGTTGCCGCCGCTGCCGCCGCCACCACCACCACCACCACCACCACCACCACCACCAAATATGGCAGCTGCACAGGCAGCAACAGGAGTGAAATGAAAGAAGTGGTAATGGCCAACATATATAGGTCATCGACCCAACCAGAGCTGCAGTCATCAGAAATCACCTGAAGATGGCAACAGATCTGTTTCCCAAAAAGAAAGGAAAAAAAAAAGAAAAAGTGGAGAACTTACACCATGACCCAGGCAGGACCTAAATGTTGTCCAGAATGTTAAACTCTAACCTTCCATTCTTTTTGTGTCCTATAGTCTTAAAATGATGGTAACTGTAGAAGTTGTGGTCATCTTCATTCACATTATATGATTGAGTCTGACAATATAGAACTCTGTATGGATTTCTAGGCATGATTTCAATGGAGGAGATTTTCCATGGCCTTCTTCAAACCAGTATGTATTGTGAGGCTTGTGAACAACTATATTGCCCCAATCCAGTCAAAAGATCAACTTCAGCTGTGTCTTATACCATTACTGTGCAGGAAATTCTCTAGAGGTCTGGATTTAATTCAATAAATTGTTACACAACATGATGACATAATAATTGCTACCGTATTTCCTCCTCTTTGTGGATAAATTGTGTGATGCATATTTTTTTCCTAATGCTACATCCATGCTTGATTGCCATTGTGACACAACAGTTTGAAATGGTATATGTATGTGAGAATTAAATACTATTTGAAATAAAATATTTTTTTTTTATTGTTCATCAGTAGGGTCTGGATATAATTTTGACATTGATACGTAGATGAAGTTGAAAAGCTGGACAATATATTCAGTTTAAATTTAAATTTTAGATACATTATTTGTCAGCACTAAAAGACAATAACAGGCTGAATTGTCATATTATCTTTGGCAATGTTTTGTGACATGTTACTTATTATCCTTTATGTGGTGTCACCGCCAGACACCACACTTGCTAGCCGGCCAATGTGGCCGTGCGGTTAAAGGCGCTTCAGTCTGGAACCGCGTGACCGCTACGGTCGCAGGTTCGAATCCTGCCTCGGGCATGGATGTGTGTGATGTCCTTAGGTTAGTTAGGTTTAATTAGTTCTAAGTTCTAGGCGACTAATGACCTCAGAAGTTAAGTCGCATAGTGCTCTGAGCCATTTGAATTTGAACCACACTTGCTAGGTGGTAGCTTTAAATCGGCCGCGGTCCATTAGTACATGTCGGACCCGCGTGTCGCCACTGTCAGTATTCGCAGACCTAGCGCCACCACATGGCAGGTCTAGAGAGACGGACTAGCACTCGTCCCAGTTGTACTACGACTTTGCTAGCGACTACACTGACGAAGCCTTTCTCTCATTTGCCGAGAGACAGTTAGAATAGCCTTCAGCTAAGTCCATGACTACGACCTAGCAAGGCGCCATTAACCATATCTGGAGAGAGTCTCATTTTTATAGTCAAGAGCGATGTACGACAATGATGGAATAAAAGTTAAGTAAACCTCAGCTACGTACTTTTCAGTGTAGCATTAATTACGTATCCTGTTCCAGAACTCACGCCAGTCGGCGTGTGTGTATGCGTGCCTTCGGTTACCCGTCACTGTGGACTGGCTGTCTTGTCAGCCCACTACACTTAAAATGAAAATATGTTTAATATTAATTTTTACCTATTCCACATCCATGAGGACAATTTCACTTGGGATCTATGGAATGCATATTAGCATATGTGTTTTTCTTTGTAAATACATATTGCATATTCTTGTTTTTCTCACTGGTTTTACATCTGCGCAGAATGGACTTATTGGAGTTAAAAAGTACATTTAATCTAACCTAATATACACAGGGCTGTAAATTTTGTAATTATATTGTTACCTGTTCCTTTGGCTTCTTTTTCAGTTCTGTTTTCTATCTTCCTTCCACCTCCTATTTTTTAAAGTTTATAATTGAAAACTAGGAATAGATTACTATTAAAATTTTGCTTCACCATTTCCATTAATCATACTGTGTTTGGGAATTTCTGTACCTGTAAAACAGCATAAGGTAATGGAACAATAAATGTTACAGTCCCATTTCTGTTCCTGTAGTACGATTTCCAATAATGTTTCCAGTAATGTTGTCACTATATGCATGTTTTCTGGTGTATACTTTAGAAATATTCCAGAAAGCATTATCACATTCCTTTCTGTGTTTTGGTATTGAAGTAAGTTGTTTTATCTGTTTACAACATTTGCCTGTAAATTGACATGTGGGTTGGTAATATCATTTTTCCTTTAGTCTAAAATTTCATTGTGTTACAAATGAAAGGCAAAGTAATTGTCAATTTAAATAATGATGCTAACATTGCTGCATGGGATAATTATTCTATTTTTAACAAATAATTTGATGTGTATATGAAGTTGGTCGGCACCAGTTTCCAGATTTATTTTCTGTTGAGCTCACTGAAAGTTGAATATAGCCACTTATGTGCAATCCTGTAAACTAACTGCAAGAAGAGTTCTTCTCTATGGTGATTCATGTACACTCTTGTGCCTTTTCCACAATTAATAATGTTTGGAACTGATAGACTGTATTATCTCTTTTTAGTTCACATATTTTACTACCCCAAGGTCTGGTTCAATGAAATCCACATCTTGAATAAATATTCCGAAATTAAATATCTTTAATACTTCCATGGCATACACATTTATAAAACAGGGATTAAACATGGATAGCTGTGAAGTGATGTTACATGTCCAAAATCCATATTTGGTGAAGTCATAATATACTGTGATAAAACGATTTACAGATAATGGCATCAGATAGGTTTTAAAAACATTTTTGATAAAGTTTGTTCTAGTCTAAAGTTTATTTGTGTTGACTATAGGGTAGTATTTTTTATATTAACTGCAAATGTGTGACGAAACAAAATATTTCCATAGGGCTGATTCACCCACCATCACTCCTTACTTGTTTGTTAACTTCTTGTGTCCTTTGGTGTCAGTGATGCATTATAAACTTTCATACAACGCTTACCTGGCAACCACCAAAGTATGTGTAGTTTTGTTTGGATTGTTGTTTACATTCCATAAAAACGTTGGGTGTTTCACAAGTAAGAGGGTAGCTGCCATATGACTTAGTAATCTGACTCTTTAGCCAGCTTTTATTGTTTAATGTTCCTTATTGAATTCTTCTTTGAGCTTCCTGGCAAGTTTCAATGTGAGGAGCACATTTTTCAGTAATGATTGTCAATAAGGAATTTCAGATACAAAGAAATTAAAAACATTAGTTGCCAGTGGGCATTGATATGTATCAATGGGGCAAGTTCAAAATTTGTGCCGGACCAGGATTTGAACCTGGGTCTACTGCTTATTAGGCAGATGCATTGACAACTACACCATCCGGTTACAGTGGTCACCAAAATTGCACGGTCTAACCTAGAATGCCTCCCGACAGACCCAAATTCTCAACTTATTCCAAACACTACTGAGGTAGTGCCTGTGCTCGTTAGTCTCATTACTCGTGACATCTCACTGATTCCCATGAGTTTGAGCTTGGTGTGCATCTGCACTAAAAGGATCATTGGCCATCATCACCATAATGATATATGTGATGTCTTTTTCTTTCAGACAGATCATGGGAATTGGATAGATGCCTTGAGTGATGAGGCTAATGAGCAGGGGCACTACGTAAGTAGTGTGTGGTAAGTTGAGATTTTGGATGAAACAGACACCACATGTATAATAAGGAATTGGATGGAACTTATTGACAGATTAACACTGTATGTCAGACTGCAACTTGAACCTACACTATCCTCTTTCCAGATATGCATATATGTTAGAAAACTTACGGGGAGTTTGGGTAAGTAGGACAGAGGTGATGACATCACAGCTTTGGGTGGACTTTATGTGCTGAGATGATGGCAGTGGTAAGTTTGTTGCTTGTATTCTGTGTTTAGGTTCATGTCCTGGTTTTGCTGACAACTTTAACCTATCAGGGAGTTTCATAGTGGCTTACTCTCCAATGCAGAATGGGAAATTAATTCTTGAAGCAGTTTGCATTTAAGTGTAATCTGAGTTTCGTCAGTTAGTTGTAATAAGTTTGTTACATGACATGCTAATCCCATCCATATACTAGACCATTTTCATTGTAGTATGAATGGGTATCATAGTGCTTACTCATTATATTGTTTCAGAAATATCTCTTTGAAGCATTCAAATAGTGCGGTATGCTAAGAGGACCCTATTTCCCAAGTTAGCTGGTTCGTGTTGTTGCTCCATATACAGGGTGGTCCATTGATAGTGACCGGGCCAAATAGCTCACAAAATAAACTACAAAGGAGGAAACTCGTCTAGCTTGAAGGGGGAAACCAGATGACGCTATGGTTGGTCCGCTAGGTGGCACTGCCATAGGTCAAATGGATATCAACTGTGCTTTTTTAAATAGGAACCCCCATTTTTATTACATATTCATGTACTACGTAAAGAAATTTGAATGTTTTAGTTGGACCATTTTTTGTGCTTTGTGATTGATGGCGGTGTAGTAGTCACAAATGTATAAGGATGTGGTATCACGTAATATTCCGCCAGTGTGGACGATATTCGCTTCGTGATACATTACCCGTTTTAAAATGGACCGTTTACCAATTGCGAAAAAGGGTCAATATCATGTTGATGTATGGCTATTGTGATCAAAATGCCCAACTGGCATGTGCTATGTATGCTGCTCGGCATCCTGGATGACATCATCCAAGTGTCTGGACCGTTCACTGGATAGTTACGTTACTTAAGGAAACAGGGAGTGTTCAGCCACATGTGAAATGTCAACCATGACCTGCAACAAATGATGATGCCCAAGTAGATCCGCACATCAGTAACAGACAAATTGCACGAGAATCAGGAATCTCAAAAACGTTGGTGTTGAGAATGCTACATCAACATCGATTGCACCCGTACCATATTTCTATGCACCAGGAATTGCATGGCGACGACTTTGAATGTCGTGTACAGTTCTGCCACTGGGCACAAGAGATATTATGGGACGATGACAGATTTTTTGCACGCGTTCTATTTAGCGATGAAGCATTATTCACCAACAGCGGTAACGTAAACCGGCATAATATGCACTATTGGGCAACGGAAAATCCACGATGGCTGTGACAAGTGAACATCAGCGACCTTGGTGGGTTAATGTATGGTGCAGCATTATGGGAGGAAGGATAATTGGCCCCCATTTTATCGATGGCAATCTAAATGGTGCAATGTATGCTGATTTCCTTTGTAATGTTCTACCGATGTTACTACAAGATGTTTCACTGCATGACAGAATGGCAATGTACTTCCAACATGATGAATGTCCGTACATAGCTCGCGTGCATTTGAAGCAGTATTGAATAGCATATTTCGTGACAAGTGGATTGGTTGTCGAAGCACCATACCACGGCCTGCACGTTTACCGGATCTCATGTTCCCGGATTTCTTTCTGTGGGGAAAGTTGAAGGATATTTGCTATCGTAATCCACCGACAATGCCCGACAACATGCGTCAGCGCATTGTCAATGCATGTGCGAACATTACGGAAGGCGAACTACTCGCTATTGAGAGGAATGTCGTCACATGTATTGGCAAATGCATTGAGGTTGACAGACATCATTTTGAGCATTTATTGCATTAATGTGGTATTTACAGGTAATCACCCTATAACAGCATGCGTTCTCAGAAATGATAAGTTCACAAAGGTACATGCATCACATTGGAACAACCGAAATAAAATGTTCAAACGTACCTCCGTTCTGTATTTTAATTTAAAAAACCTACCTGTTACGAACTGTTCGACTAAAATTGTGAGCCATATGTTTGTGACTATTACAGAGCAAAAAATGTGGTCCAACTAAAACATTCATATTTCTTTACGTACTACATGAATATGTAGTAAAAAATGGGGGCTCCTTTTTGGGAAAAAAAAGAAAAAAAAAAAAAAAAAACGCGGTTGATATCCGTTTGACATTTGGCAGTGCCATCTAGTGGGCCAACCATAGCACCATCTGGTTTCCTCCTTCAAGCTAGACAAGTTTCATTCTTTGTAGTTTTTTCGTTTGATGCTTATTTTGTGAGATATTTGGCCCGGTCACGATCAATGGATCACCCTGTATACTGTGTTTTGTTGAGAAATTTCTGCAAGAGCTTGGAAATCAAGATACTTTCCAACTGTGTGTGTATGATTTGTGATGATTTAGGTATGAAATTTGTTTTGAAATTGAGTAGGGTAATTGTGTAACTAGGCTCTTTTTATCTATCACACAATTGTTTAATTTTTGTACTGTAATTTTCAAACTGATTTTATTGATAGAAACTGACAATAATTTAATTGTAACTCAATAAATGGTTTTAATAATATAATCTGAAAAGGTGAGGAGGAATAGAGGTAAGGATTATATGCTACAGTTTTGGTAGTGTAATCATTTTTTATGATTGTTTCAGTTATATCTTTGACAGCTGTTTACCATAAGTGCTAACTTTTTTATGTACAGGCTGCACAAACATCACAGAATGTTATAGCAAGGAATGATGATACACCAAGCACAAAGCAACAGAAATTACACATTAGAATTTCACATGCAGATATGAGTTGCATTGGACTTGTTCTTGCTGCTGTTGATGCTCAGGGGCATCTGTACGTGTACCGACTCTCGCCATTCTCAGAGCCAAGTGAGTAAAACATGGCATATAAAAGTTGATTGTATCTCTTCCTGGAAATGTTCTTTAATATTATACAATTACGATAAATCCTTGAAGGATTGCAGATAATGGATTAAGTAAACACTATCACTTGATACGTAAAGAAAGAATTGAGCAATGGATAAGCACATTAATAGGAACTGGGGTACTGCTACTCAGCTTTTGATGTTGATGCAGTTCCTTAGAGAAGTGCAAGTGCATACAGACATTCATGTATAAGGACAACAATAATGAACTAACCTAATTTTAACTTGATAGTTGAACTAATGCAAATAACTGCATTGTCCCTAAGGCAGAGTTGGAAAAAATTGCATTTAGTGCATAGTTGTACACTTGGCAGCACAAAAATTGTCTTCCAAAAATTGCAGCCAGAGTTAAAGTCTGGAGTTAAAGTAACATGTCATATTTTTCCATTTAGCTTGGGAATGTGCAGGTGAGGAAATATTAATTCAAAAATTACAGGAAACTTATTTTGTCAGTACACTAGATCTGTTTCAGGAATGCACAAAATTGTGTCTGCAAGTAGAATATGCTGGTATTATCCATAGATATAGTGCACATTAACTGAATAGATATAGTTCATAAATGGTCACTTAGCTGAATAAACAACGTGCAAGCTTTACATATAAAGTGTCTCTCATTTGAATCTGCATGAATTTTAGTCTCCTTCCCACACATGACACACTATCCATCTGTTTCAACGATTTGGTGTCTATGGAGCCCTCAAATGTATTCTACGAAACACATTGTAATGACATGCAGATAATTTCACACAGAAGATGAGACGGAATTTCCACTTCTGGTGGAGAATGACCACCTGGCAGTCGAAACCTTATATTTACTGCCTCCATTTGACATAATTCATGAGAATTCTTCACACAGTTTCACTGATATTAAATGGTGATAGACTGATAGTTTGCCACAGTGAGTTAAGTCTGCAAATGCAAAATTTGTTCTATAACAGCCAGTGACAGTACATGAGCAAGTTCAAACAAGTGCACTACGCCACTTTCAGTCAAGTCACATTATTCACGCACCATGTCTCATTGTCAACAGGCTATTCATGACCACATCGTTTCTCTCTTGAAGGAAGGGAATCGGACATCATCGGAGTCTTGGGCATGGTATGGTGTTTCTCAGCACACTACAAAACACCGGATAAAATGTTATCAAGATGCTAGAGAATCCTGTAGGCATGTGGGAACTGGACTTTGGCGCGTAACAGCACCTGTCTAGGCTAGTGAACTTATCGACACTTACAGCAAAATCCTGTTTTAGACATGATTTGGTGCCAACTTATAGAGGCCAGACTAAATAGTAAATGTGCAGCCATCAAGGAGAGGCTCTGTGATCATCATTGACACTGTTAATTAGCTTTTGTCAAGGACAGTGTCAGCTGTTAATGGTGGAAAGTGGTATTTTCTGATGAACTGGTATTGTTATAAGTGAATGATGGTCCAATACTAATTATACAGGCCAGAATGTGCATGTTTTGACTACATGAATCATCTGTCATGTGTCTGTGGCAGTTTGGGACTGGATGTGTTCCTGTGGACCTGGAATGCTTACTGGATAGATGATCCACTTGAAATCCTAAACTCAGATTGGAATGTATACCGCAGAGACAGGCTGAACAGTGAACGGGGAGGCGTGTTTATAGCGGTAAGAAGTGCAATAGTATCGAAGGAAATTGACGGAGATCCGAAATGTGAAATGATTTGGGTGAAGGTCGCGGTTAAAGCAGGCTCAGACATGGTAATTGGATGTCTCTATAGGCCCCCTGGCTCAGCAGCTGTTGTGGCTGAGCACCTGAAGGATAATTTGGAAAATATTTCGAGTAGATTTCCCCACCATGTTATAGTTCTGGGTGGAGATTTTAATTTGCCCGATATAGACTGGGAGACTCAGACGTTCATAACGGGTGGCAGGGACAAAGAATCCAGTGAAATTTTTTTAAGTGCTTTATCTGAAAACTACCTTGAGCAGTTGAACAGGGAACCGACACGTGGCGATAACATATTAGACCTTCTGGTGACAAACAGACCCGAACTATTTGAAAAAGTTAACGCAGAACAGGGAATCAGTGATCATAAAGCGGTTACGGCATCGATGATTTCAGCCGTAAATAGGAATATTAAAAAGGGTAGGAAGATTTTTCTGTTTAGAAAAAGTGACAAAAAGCAGATTTCAGAGTACCTGTTGGCTCAACACAAAAGTTTTGTCTCAAGTACTGATAGTGTTGAGGATCAGTGGACAAAGTTCAAAACCATCGTACAATATGCGTTAGATGAGTATGTGCCAAGCAAGATCGTAAGAGATGGAAAAGAGCCACCGTGGTTCAACAACCGAGTTAGAAAACTGCTGCGGAAGCAAAGGGAACTTCACAGCAAACATAAACATAGCCAAAGCCTTGCAGACAAACAAAAATTACGCGAAGCGAAATGTAGTGTGAAGAGAGCTATGTGAGAGGCGTTCAATGAATTCGAAAGTAAAATTCTATGTACTGACTTGGCAGAAAATCCTAAGAAATTTTGGTCTTATGTCAAAGCAGTAGGTGGATCAAAACAAAATGTCCAGACACTCTGTGACCAAAATGGTACTGAAACAGAGTATGACAGACTAAAGGCCGAGATACTAAATGTCTTTTTCCAAAGTTGTTTCACAGAGGAAGATTGCACTGTAGTTCCTTCTCTAGATTGTCGCACAGATGACAAAATGGTAGATATCGAAATAGACGACAGAGGGATAGAGAAACAATTAAAATCGCTCAAAAGAGGAAAGGCCTCTGGACCTGATGGGATACCAGTTCAATTTTACACAGAGTACGCGAAGGAACTTGCCCCCCTTCTTGCAGCGGTGTACCGTAGGTCTCTAGAAGAGCGTAGCGTTCCAAAGGATTGGAAAAGGGCACAGGTCATCCCCGTTTTCAAGAAGGGACGTCGAACAGATGTGCAGAACTATAGACCTATATCTCTAACGTCGATCAGTTGTAGAATTTTGGAACATGTATTGTGTTCGAGTATAATGACTTTTCTGGAGACTAGAAATCTACTCTGTAGGAATCAGCATGGGTTTCGAAAAAGACGGTCATGTGAAACCCAGCTCGCGCTATTCGTCCACGAGACTCAGAGGGCCATAGACACGGGTTCACAGGTAGATGCCGTGTTTCTTGACTTCCGCAAGGCGTTCGATACAGTTCCCCACAGTCGTTTATTGAACAAAGTAAGAGCATATGGACTATCAGACCAATTGTGTGATTGGATTGAGGAGTTCCTAGATAACAGGACGCAGCATGTTATTCTCAATGGAGAGAAGTCTTCCGAAGTTAGAGTAATTTCAGGTGTGCCACAGGGGAGTGTCATAGGACCGTTGCTGTTCGCAATATACATAAATGACCTGGTGGATGACATCGGAGGTTCACTGAGGCTTTTTGCAGATGATGCTGTGGTGTATCGAGAGGTTGTAACAATGGAAAATTGTACTGAAATGCAGGAGGATCTGCAGCGAATTGACGCATGGTGCAGGGAATGGCAACTGAATCTCAATGTAGACAAGTGTAATGTGCTGCGAATACACAGAAAGATAGATCCTTTATCATTTAGCTACAAAATAGCAGGTCAGCAACTGGAAGCAGTTAATACCATAAATTATCTGGGAGTACGCATTAGGAGTGATTTAAAATGGAATGATCATATAATGTTGATTGTCGGTAAAGCAGATGCCAGACTGAGATTCATTGGAAGAATCCTAAGGAAATGCAATCCAAAAACAAAGGAAGTAGGTTACAGTACGCTTGTTCGCCCACTGCTTGAATACTGCTCAGCAGTGTGGGATCCGTACCAGATAGGGTTGATACAAGACATAGAGAAGATCCAACGGAGAGCAGCGCGCTTCGTTACAGGATCATTTAGTAATCGCGAAAGCGTTACGGAGATGATAGATAAACTCCAGTGGAAGACTCTGCAGGAGAGACGCTCAGTAGCTCGGTACGGGCTTTTGTCAAAGTTTCGAGAACATACCTTCACCGAAGAGTCAAGCAGTATATTGCTCCCTCCTACGTATATCTCGCGAAGAGACCATGAGGATAAAATCAGAGAGATTAGAGCCCACACAGAGGCATACCGACAATCCTTCTTTCCACGAACAATACGAGACTGGAATAGAAGGGAGAACCGATAGAGGTACTGAAGGTACCCTCCGCCACACACCGTTAGGTGGCTTGCAGAGTATGGATGTAGATGTAGTAGATGTAGATGGTGCCCATTATACCCATATTATGAGTAACATTATGCTCACATAATGTGAATATATCATGAGGTAGTAATCTGTTTCTAGAATGACCATTCCCCTAACATGTTGGCAGAGACGAAATGGGCTGTGCTTGAAAATTGCATGATCCTGTGCCCCAAGAACCCTTGATGACCTTTGGATGTCACCCTAGCTGCCTGAGAGGAGGTGGCGGGAAATGAGAGATTTATTGCCCTCCTACTAGATTCTCTTCCTTGCAGACTGCAGGAAATTATTAAAATTAAAGGCCTTTGTATGGGATGTTAAGTGGTAAACAAGCCACACGATGTGCCTTTTTGAGGGCCGAAAATATCTTAATAAGGACCGTGAACTGCTCATTCATTTAATTTCATGATATCTGCAGATAACACAAATTAATGGAGTTACACAAAAAATTGTACAAATCAAACCTTTTTGTCAGGCAACTGCCTACTAGATCATTGACTAGACACTGAGCTACAAATGCATTGTACCCTAGCTTACGACATTTAGATACATCTTATCACTCTTGACTCTACACCAAAAAATGAAGTGCCGTTAATGGGTCTGCAGTGTCAAGAATGACACAGCACACTTTTCTTGCATGTTTTTAGAGTGTGTGTTCTAATGCTAAGTGTCAAAAGATTTTAATCCTCCTCCTACACTCTCAACAATTAAAAGCGTTATTTACATTTAGAGTTAGATCTATAGAACCTGTAATATGATAGGCCCCTGCGTAACATGGCAGGTAATTCAAATTTCAGCCACGGCCATTATTTGTGCTGTCAAGTGTACATGTATGACCATCAGCGTTAAAAATATATAAAGACAGGAATGTTAAGGTTACTTAAATGAATTAAACACCCTGTTCTTTGAAAGGTTTCTGGCTAATAGCACAGTAAGCAGGAGATAGATAGATAGAGAGAGAGAGAGAGAGAGAGAGAGGGGGGGGGGGAGGGGGCTAGTGGGGGATAATTAACTATGTTCAGTTAATAAATCTTTGAATTCCTGTAGAAAAACTTACTGTCAATTTTGTCTGAACATTGAGAATGTAGTGTGATGCAGTGTGTGTTGATGTACATTTATATTTACTCAAAAAGGTCAAATTTAATGCCTCTGTATGATGGAGTACCTGAGGGTTCATTTGCATAACTGCTGTGTGTGGCAAGATGTATGACAAAACTAGATTTGTTTAGGTTGTTGAAACTGAGTACATCTGTGTGTTCTTCGAACCTCATTGTGAAGCTTCTGCCAGACTATATATAGAAATTTGAACATGAATTACAAATATGTTAGGACACACCAGATTTTTTTTTTGCATTCTTGAATAGCAGTTTTGATACTGTAAATTTGTTTTGTATTTTATTGATGTTGAACAGATTTACTCTTATGTCTTAATAAGGTTGGCAAATTGTTATGAGTTCTTCCCTAGGAAATGGAGGTTTACATAATTTGTCAGTTTTTTTTGTTGTACTTAGACTGGTTTGATTATATTTGCTGCACTCATCTGTCTATTATGGCCAGCATATATCCATTACTGCAGGCAACTGATTTTATAATGATGCTGCCTGTCCTTATCACCTCCAGTGAGTCTGTAGATGTCCCAGCCTATACTAAATAGATTGAAGTCACCTCCAACTAATACTGAATGATCTGGATATTTTGGCACAACTGAGTGTAGACTTCCCCTGAATTATTCTACAACTGTTTCAACAGGATCAGGTAGCCATTAAAAGCATCCGATAATTAACTTATGTTCACCTCTTGCTACTCACGTCCAGATAATTTCACAGACAGACTCAGTTTTGACCTCGATATAAATTTTTTTTTGTTGACATCGATTTTTTATTTATTTTTATTTCAGCAAGGAAGATCTCACAATGACATAGGATTTTTCAAGGTAATACAAGGCCAATCAATAGGCCAAAGTATAGCGCACTGCGTACATAACATGCTTTGAGAGGATAAGACGGGTAGCCTACGGGTATAGGACAAGTGGTCAGCCATAGCCTTTACTGAGGAACCACCCAGACATTCGCCTTAGTGATCTAGGAAAACCATGGAAAACCCAAATCAGGATGGCTGGTTAGGGTAGCTCTATCCTCTAAATATGAGGTCAGCTTCGTAACAGTACCTCACTTGGTAATTCTCTATTGTATAATGGTCCTTTATTTAGACACAAATTGTTCCAGGTAACTTGCAATATACACTACTGGCCATTAAAATTGCTACACTATGAAGACGATGTGCTACAGACACGAAATTTAACCAACAGGAAGAAGATGCTGTGCTATGCAAATGATTAGGTTTTCAGAGCATTCACACAAGGTTGGCGCCGGTGGCAACACCTACAACGTGCTGACATAAGGAAAGTTTCCAACCGATTTCTCATACACAAACAGCAGTTGACCGGCGTTGTCTGGTGAAACGTTGTTGTGATGCCTCGTGTAAGGAGGAGAAATGGATACCATCACGTTTCCAACTTTGATAAAGGTCGGATTGTACCCTATCGCAATTGCGGTTTATTGTGTCGCAACATTGCTGCTCGCGTTGGTCGAGATCCAATGCCTGTTAGCAGAATATGGAATCGGTGGGTTCAGGAGGGTAATATGGAATGCTGTGCTGGATCCCAACGGCCTCGTATCACTAACAGTCGAGATGACAGGCATCTTATCTTCATGGCTGTAATGGATCGTGCAGCCACGTTTTGATCCCTGAGTCAACAGATGGGGACGTTTGCAAGACAACAACCATCTGCACGAGCAGTTCGACGAAATTTGCAGCAGCATGGACTATCAGCTCGGAGACCATGGCTGCGGTTACCCTTGATGCTGCATCACAGACAGGAGTGCCTGCGATATTGTACTCAACGACGAACCGGGGTGCACGAATGGCAAAACGTCATTTTTTCAGATGAATTCTGTTTACAGCATCATGATGGTCGCATCCGTGTTTGGCGACATTGTGGTGAATGCACATTGGAAGCGTGTATCTGTCATCGCCATACTGGCATATCACCCGGCGTGGTGGTATGGGGTGCCATTGGTTACACGTCTCGGTCACCTCTTATTCGCATTGACGGCACTTTGAAGAGAGGAAGTTACATTTCAGATTTGTTATGACCCTTGGATCTACCCTTCATTTGATCCCTGCGAAACCCTGCACTTCAGCAGGATAATGAACGACCGCATGTTGCAGGTCCTGTATGGGCCTTTCTACATACAGAAAATGTTCGACTGCTGTCGTGGCCAACACATTCTCCAGATCTTTCACCGATTGAAAAGTCTGGTCAATGGTGGACGAGCTACTGGTTCGTCACAATACTCCAGTCACTACTCTTGATGAACTGTGGTATCGTGATGAAGCTGCATGGGCAGCTGTACATGTACACGCCATCCAAGCTCTGTTTGACCCAATGCCCAGGCATATCAAGGCCGTTATTACGGCCAGAGGTGGTTGTTCTGGGTACTGATTTCTCAGGATCTATGCTCCCAAATTGCGTGAAAATGTAATCACATGTCAGTTCTAGTATAATATATTTGTCCAATGAATACCCGTTTATCATCTGCATTTCTTCTTGGTGTAATAATTTTAATGGCCAGTAGCGTAAAACAAGTTTCATTCTTCACTGCCCTCATACTGAGGAGACCCACTAATGATCCTGGACTGCTGTCGGTCACTTGCAATGTAAAACATAATTCCGCTCTTCACTGCTGCTTACACTAAGACACCCCTGATGACTCTGGACGGAGAAGACACTGTTGTGCCCCTTTACTCAATTCTGGACTTCATATTCAACTATGTGCTACTGTCCACTTGAAGAACTAAGGCAACAGACATTACTGTCTCGCATTTTTACACCTTGACATGTGATCTTTGTGAAAGCAGTTAGTGAGAATCATG
Source organism: Schistocerca cancellata (assembly GCF_023864275.1). Lineage (NCBI taxonomy): Eukaryota > Metazoa > Arthropoda > Insecta > Orthoptera > Acrididae > Schistocerca > Schistocerca cancellata. The sequence continues at coordinate 148,948,782 of NC_064629.1, forward strand.
TATTTAAATGTGACAAGGTGCTATGGTTATCCCTTTCCATTACTATCCACCACTCTGAGTCCTCTAAATAATCTTTAATTGTGTAATATTTATCAGTTGGGAAGAGCGTTTTAGCTGCTGTTTTAAGCAAATATGTTTCAGTAACACGATTCTTCAATTTCTCCCAGTATACTTCATGGCGAAAGAGTTCACTGGTGAACAGCCGGGTGTTAGTGTCCAACAGACACATTTCAGCATGCGACCACATTAACATCATCAGGTGTGCTGACGAACTGACCACCAAGGTGCTGGTGCCGAGGTTTTATCTTCTTGCCCCCTCCAGGTGTTCCCAACACGGTCCGCGCCCAGGTGCGGAACATCCAGCATCTGTTACATTCGTGGTCCACACCCAGGGCCACGTGCCGGTGGTGTCTTCGTAGTATCTTTGCCTGTTCTTGAAGTCAGTCCGTGATGGGATGTCTTCTTTCTGCTTAATGATGTAACCGCTATCTTGATTGATCAGCAGCTCCCGTACTCGAATCTTGATAGATCCTTTAATGACACAGTCCCAGTATATTTGGATGTCCATGTCAGAACCTCGGTCTGGTCATAATTCATTCTGTGTGATTCCGAGAGGCAGTATTCAGCAACCGCTGACTTGTTAAGCTGCTGAAGTCTGGTGTGTTGTTGATGTTCTTGGCAACAATTTGTGATAGTATGCACTGTTTCACCTGTGTATGTCATGCCACATTCACAGGGGATCTGGTAGACTCTGGATTTCCATAGTCCTAGATCATCCTTGACATTACCAGGCAGTGCCTGTGTCTTAATTGGTGGGTGGAAGACTGTTTTCACTTGATGTTTTTGAAGAATTCGACCTATCTTTCCTGATAAAGTGCCACAGACAGGAATAAATGCTATGCCCCCATCCTGCTGATGTTCCTCTACTGTTTCCTCCAGTTGTACAGTTTGTGTGGGACGTAGAGCTCTTCAAATTTGTGTCTCTTTATAGCCATTTTTCTGGGAAACTGACCTCAGATGATCAAGTTCTTGGTTGAGGCTCTCATTGTCAGACAGGGTACACGCCCTGTGAACCAATGTTTTAAGGACGCTGTTCCTCTAGGCTGGATGGTGGCAGTTGTTTGCATGTAAGTAAAGGTCAGTGTATGTCTGCTTGTGGTACACCATGTGGACCAATGTGCCGTCTGCTCTTCTTTTAACCAGGACATCCGGAAAGGGGAGCACTCCATCTGCTTTGTTTTCCATTGTAAACTTGATGCTTTGATGTATGGAATTGAGATGTATGAGGAAACCATTCAGCTTGTCTCTGCCATGTGACCATATGACAAAGGTGTTGCCAACATAGCGGAAGAAGCAGGTAGGTTTACACTGTGCTGAATCCAGGTATTCCTCCTCGAAATGTTCCTTGAACAAGTTGGCGTCAACTGGTGAAAGTGGACGGCCCATGGCTACCCCTTCTGTCTGCTCATAGTATCCACCGTCGAAGAGAAAGTATGTCGACATTGGGACATGCCCAAAAAGGTTTGTCATCTCTGTGTCAAATTTCTGAGCAGTAAGTTCCAAGGATTCCTGCAAAGACACCCTTGTGAAGAGAGAGACAACATTGAAACTCACAAGGATGTCTGAATCACGAAGTTTGTTGTGAAGCCCAACAAAATCCACTGAATTGCAAATATAATGTGGACAATTTCTGACATAAGGGCTAAGCATATCCTTTAGGTATTTTGCAAGTGAGTATGTCAGAGCACCAATGTTGTTGACAATTGGGCGTAAAGGCACTCCCTCTTTGTGCACCTTTGGGAGTCCATAAAGTCTCGCTGGAACACATGCTCTCTGTTATAGCTTCTTCACATTGTCTGGTAAGCTGGATTATTTGAAAAGAGCCAAGGTCTTCCTCTCCACTCTCTTGGTAGGATCAGTGTTGAACTTCTGATATGCGCTGTCTTCTAGCAAGCCTCGCATTTTCTCAATGTAATCCTGATGAGATACGATCACAGTTGTGTTGCCATTTTCGGTTGGTAAGACCATGATATCTGGATCTTCTCATAGCTCCTGTATGTCTGCCCTCTCCCTGCTAGAGATGTTCAGTTTCACGGGTTTAGCTCACATGAGAGCATGACAGTTTTCAGGATGTACTTCTTCGTCTGCTTTAGGTGGAACTCATGCAACTGCCTGTTCCACTACACTGATAATATCGATGATAGGTGTGTATTTAGGAGTTGGTGCAAATTTGAATCCTCTCTTAAGAGCTGAGAGTGCGTCCTCATCCAGTTGCCTGGTCGAGAGATTGATGATAGTCTTGCAGAGAGCCTCAGAAGGTTGTCATTCTGATAAACACTCAAATTTTGATGTCTGGTGTCCAGTGGCCTTTCTTTGTGCAGAGTCTGCTGTGACCCATGTGACACCATCAATCCATTCCCACATCTAGGAATTGACCTGGTTGGCCAGCTGTAGATGTAGTTTGAGAAGTTCTCTGTCGAGTCTAGGCACCAGCAAATAAAACATATTCTTTCACGGACCATGGCTAGGCTGATGCTTCTCTTGAGTCTTCTGGCTGCCACTGAATCAATGTGATGGGTCACCTTGGCGAAGTTTGACATCAAACACTCTTCATGGCATCTCATAAGGAATGCGAATGCGCTCAGTAAACGGCGGTCTCTCCTGTGGTGCAGCTTGTCAAGTCTTTTCATGCTGCGATACATCTCCTCCCTGTAAAGGTATGTGATGTGATTCTTCAATTTCTCTGGGCGTATTTCATGATGAAAGAGTTCATGGGTCAACAGCTGAGTGTTAGTGTCTGACGAGCACAATATTTCAGCAATTGACCATGTTGCCATCATCAGGTGTGCTGACAAACTGACCACTGAGGTGCTGGTGCCGGGCCTCTATCCCCTCCCCCCCCCATCAGGTGTTCCCAATGCAGTAGGCATGGAGCGTCTAGCATCTATTCTATTTGCGTTTTCTGTTTGTTTTTCCTGGGTAAATGTAACTCCAGACTGCCTCTTGTTCCATGGTTATGTATAGAACTACACTATGTGATCAAAAGTATCTGGACACCCCCAAAAACATACGTTTTTCATATTAGGTGCATTGTGCTGCCACCTTCTGCCAGGTACTCCATATCACCGACCCCAGTAGTCATTAGACATCATGAGAGAGCAGAATGGGTTGCTCCACGGTTGCAACAGTAAATTTTGGAGGCAGTGGTGTTATGGTGTGGCCATGTTTTTCATGGAGGGGCTTGCAGCCCTTGTTGTTTTGCTTGGCACGATCACAGCACAGGCCTACATTGATGTTTTAAGCACCTATAGAACACCTTTGGGATGTCTTGGAATGCCGACTTCATTCTAGGCCTCACCAACTGATATCGATATCCCTCCTCAGTGCAGCACTCTGTGAAGAATGGGCTGCCATTCCCCAAGAAACCTTCCAGCACCTGAATGAATGTATGCCTGCGAGAGTGGAAGCTGTCATCAAGGCTAAGGATGGGCCAACACCATATTGAATTCCAGCATTACCGAGGGAGGGTGCCATGAACTTGTAAGTCATTTTCAGCCAGGTGTCTGGATATTTTTGATCACATAGTGAGTTAGTGCAGTAATGAGTTATACTTCCCCTGATGTGCCTCACAGATTGGCGTGGTAAGGATGCCCAATTTTTTAAATAGCTCTTTACAGTGAGCCCAACTACTGCTTCCATTTAATATTCCTTTGGCCCTTTCCTGCACTTTAAGAACTGTGTCGGTGTTTTGTGCCTTCAGTCTTCCAGACAAGATTCCTCTAACTAAGAATTTAGTGAATGTATGCATGGTATGTCACCATGAGACATTAGCTGTTACAAAGTGATGCTAACACCCTCGCATTCTTTTTGCCAGTATCTTTGTATGTTCACTCCATGTTAGCTGACAAAGTCAGTTTTCATCCCTAAAAACTTTGTATTTGCTACACATCATTGATGGTTAAAGTGAAGGAGGTGCTTCCTCTTCATGCTGAAACACATACTGTTCTTTTCCATTATTACATACTGCCCAGTTGTAAACATCTTTGAGGGTTTCATTTGCTTTCTATAATTGGAGTTCTTGTGTTTTATCAGTGACTATGATGTTGCTATCATTGGCAAAGAGAACTTTCTCTCAATGTGTTTCGATGTCTGGAAAGTCATTGATATATGTTAAGAACAGAACTGGACCCAATGCACTACCCGAAGAGACACCTATGTCTACGTATTTTTTGCCTGACAATTGTTTTACTAAAATTTTATTTTCAACAGACTTTTGAACAATCTCATCCTTTTGCTCCCTGTTTTCCAAGTAAAACTGAAACCACTCATTCACTGTTCCTCTCTTATCTAGCGCTTCTAGCTGGCACAGTAGGATTTTATTGTGTCAAAATCCTTGACCAGTCTAAGAAAATGCATGTAATACAATCATCCATAGCAAGAGCTTCAAGTACCACTTTTGTGAACTCTACAATGGCCAATATTGTACTTCTTCCTCTTCTGAAACCAGACTGCCTATTTTTAAAGAGATATGTACTCGTGTAACTTAAGTCTCTCTTTCATTACTTCAGTTATTTTTGAGAAGTAAGGCAACAGTGAAACTGGCCTGCAGTTTTCAGTGCCTTTTGCATTACCTTTCTTGGGTAAGGTCAACACTCATGTATCTTTAGAGACTCCAGGAAAACACATGAACTGAAGGATTAATGTATTGTGTTGGTTAATGCTATCTATGCATGCCTTTGGAACAGAGACAAGAACATCATCAGTGCCTGCTGACTTATTTTGTAATTGTTGTACTGTCTTCCTAACTTCAAGCTCTGTTGTGGGAAACAACATAATTTTGCTTGCTGTGTGAGCTATTGTGGGTACTCCATGTGTTTTAGGAAGATTTTGCTGCAGCTTCCCCACAATACCATAGAAATAATCAGTTACAAAATTTGCTAATTCTGTGGACTTTCTTTTATTTTATCCCCATCTTTGATTTCTGAGTTGTTATATTTCTGTCTACCTTTTCCAGTTTCTTGTTTTATAACATCCCACACCACTTTGCTTTTATTTTCTGCATTATATACTGGGCAACAATTATTGAACTATATGAAAAAAAAGTAAATTAGTTACAAACTATAGCGTGCACACACTTCATTCAGTATGTAAACATCACTACAGATATTTGGATTTAGGTTATGATGTGTTCGATATGCCTGCCATCATTGGCGATCATGTGGCACAGACGAATAGTGAAATTCTGCATGACCCTCTGAAGTATCGGAACATCAGTGCTGTCGATGACATCCTGGATGGCTGTTTTCAGCTCAGCAATGGTTTTGAGGTTATTGCTGTACACCTAGTCTTTAATATGGCCCCACAGAAAGGAGTCACTTGTGTTCAGGTCCAGAGAATATGGCGGCCAATTGAGGCCCATGCCTGTGTCCACTGGGTACCCCAGAGCCAGAATGCGGCCCCAAACTGCTCCACCAGGACATCAAACACTATACTGCTTTGATGGGGTTGGATGAACCACATCTTGTCAAAATCAGGGTCACTTTGGATAATAGAGATGAAACCATCTTCTAAACCCTTCACGTGCCACTCAGTAATCGCCGTGCCATCAAGCAATATTGCAAAGATTATTCTGTGACTGGTCATTGCATTCCACACAGTCACCCGTTAAGAGTGAAGAGACTTCTTGAGTGCGAATTGTGGATTTTGAGTCCACCAAATGTGCCAATTTTGCTTATTGATGAATCCATCCAAATGAAAGTGCGCTTTGGTGCCATACCAAACCACATGCGCATACTAATTCCCATCGTGCCCTGCCGCCAACCGTGCAGTTTGAACATTCTAACACAAACTGTTCACAAGTTATGATGATTTTATTTCATATAGTTCAGTAAATGTCACCCTGTATTAGTTTATTGTTGAATGAATTTTTGGCCGCAAGCAGTACCCCCCTCTATATTTTGTTATACCTGTGATAATACTCAAGGAACTGTGGATTAGTGCAGCACTTTTGCAAAGAAGTGAGAAATTTGTGTCTGTTAGGACTTTCTGATATCCACAGTTATCCATCCATTTTCCTTACCTGCTGCAGTAGAAATGGCTACTTTTGGAAATGTCAGTTCAAAAATTAATTTAAACAGTGTGCAAAATTTAGAGAACTTAGCATGTACTTTGCTTTCCTTACACACGTCATCCTGGGTTTGATTTGCCAATGCCTTAGAAAATGTATGTAATTATAATCTGGGAGAGTCCTTTTGTAGGCCTGTAGTTTTGCAGATTTCACTGAGCCTATCTTTAGCTCCATTATCTGACAGTAATGATCTGAAATGCCAAGATATCTTGTAAATACTTTACAATTCTCCCCTGTCAATGTCTGTAAGCACATAGTCTAAAATTGAAGCTGAATTTTTTGATATCCTCATAGGAGTGTTCACCATTTGTGCCATGCCAAAAGTGTCCAAAATGTTTAGGATATTATTTTAATTTCACCCTCAACAGCTTTGTTAGCATTCATGTATTTGCATATTATTATGCTAGTTTTGGTGCCTGGGACCCATTGATCTGATTTGATTTGATTTTGACAGGGAAGCTAAAACAGCTTGGTCTAACCTGCCACAGCCCACATTGAAACTGAGTTTATTGTGTGGTATTGTTCCCTTTATATCTAGTAAAGCCAACCAATGCCCTTAAATAGTGCAAGGAGTCCCTTTACCATTTTTTTGTTAGACAAAGTTTCTTCAGGTCTAGTTGTTCTGAGTATTCTGTATCTTTGGCTCTCCAGTGCCATGCATTCGAAGATTAGATGTAATACAGTTTCTTCACCCTCATCACATACCCTACATTTAGGGTCTTTTTCCGTTATACCCATTGTGTGTAGGTGTGTTTTGAAATTCTCATAGCCGGTCATCAGTCCAGTCATGAGTTTGATCTCTTTTCTGTTCAATCCCAGGATTACAGAGCTTCTTTTAAAACATGGCTTGGGCATCATTACCTTACCATGTTTTTGTTTATGGACCTTGGTCCAATATTCTATGTGCTGTTTCCTAAGCCAGTTCCGTAGTTCTAGTTTGATCATAGCCTTGGTGATTGTCAGGACAGGTTCCAGTCCAATAAATGGAGTCGTTGCCCCCATCCTGGCCAATCTGTCGCCTTGTTCATTGCCACAGATCTCCGAGTGGCCAGGGACCCACACTAAGTTTACCTTATTGCTTCCCCCTAGCTCCACCAGAGCCCTGTGGCATTCTGCAACAATCTTTGATCTTGTTGCATGAGCTGCCAGTGATTTCAGGGCTTCCTGGCTACCTGAATAGATGTAGATGCTATAGTCCTTGTAGCACCTATGCATATTCTCCTTCACACGTACCCTGATTGCAGTAATTCAGCTTGGAATACAGAGGCCAGTTTTCCTAGAGAGATGATGCCCTCCAGTCTTGGCTGGACCCTGTACACTTCTGCCCCAATGCCTTGGTCAGATTTTCACCCATCGGTGAACCAAACAGTGTCCCCTGTACAGTGTCAAACTATTTTTTCCCACTGCTCCCTTCTTCCAATTATTATATTGTAAGACTTCTTTAAGCTGTTGGATGTTGTTATATAGTCTGCAGGCATTTCCCCAGCCATTCCTATATTTACCTCACTCACTATGTTAGTGCGTGATTCTGGATATCATGATGAGATCCAGTTTTTGCCAGTTTTAAGTCTGTATGCTGGAGCTGCTGCCTCCATCTTGACGCAAAGGTGTAGTGGAGGCATGCTTCCATCCCAGTGGTTGGTGTGCTGCTAATTCCACCTGTTATGGCTAAGCAGGCCAGTCTCTGCACCTTAGCAAGCTCCTTAGCTGCAACCCGCTTTTCTACCTTCTTCCACCACACTGTGGCCCCATAGGAAATCCTAAGACTAACCACCGTGGTGTATATCCAGTGCATACCTCTGGGGCTTACACCCCAGTTTTTACCACAAGCCCTGGTACTCACTAGAGTACTTTTTGCCTTGGAGCAGATGCTCTTAATGTGAAGGGTCCATGTTAGTTTCTCATTTAAGGTTACCCCTAGATATTTCACTATCCCCTTCACAGGTAGAGTATCAGTGAAAAGCTTTAGATTCCAACTTGAGTGTTGGGTATGCCTCTTCGTAAATGGCACCAGAACAGTCTTCTTAGGATTAACCCTCAGATCCTGTTTAATGCACCAGTCTTGCACAATGTCCAAGCTTCCTTGTGCCATATTTCTAACCGTGTCAGGAAATTTGCCAATTATTACTATGACAAGGTCATCTGCATATCCTTGGCAGAAGCATTGTCTGGAATTTAGTTCCTCAATGAGTTCGTTCGCCACTAGATTCCACAATAATGGGGACAGAACTCCTCCTTGTGGAAAACCTCTAGTGGTGTTAATTACCATCTTGTCATTCATCATGGTAGCCTTTACCTTCCTTCCACTAGGCATGGCCCTGGTCCACCTATATATAATGGTCCCTAGGTCATGTACCTCTACTGCCCTTACCATGGAGTCATAGGTCATGTTACTGATGGCCCCCTCGATATCCAGGAAGATGCAGAGAGCTATTTTAGGAAGTGAAGTGCTTTCTCCACCCTCCCAACGAGTTGATGGAGAGGTGTCTCGCATGATTTACCTGGTTGATATGCATGTTGGTTTGAATGTAGGGAGGCCCTAATTAGCCTCCTCTCCCCAACGTATACATTAACCAGTTTTTCCAATGTTTTGAGAATGAAGGAGGACAGACTGATTGGTCTCATATCCTTAGCCTTGGTATGATCAATTCTCCCTGGCTTTGGAATGAAGACAACCTTCACTGCCCTCCAAGCATTGGGAATGATTCCTACTGCTAGGCAACCCCTGAACAACCTGCATAGGACTTTATTGAGATTCTCTCCTGCCTGTTGCAGGAGAGCTGGAAAGATTCCATCTGGGCCAGGTGACTTGAAAGGTTGGCATGTTCCCACCGCCCATTGGATTTTATTGGAGTCCACACACTCTTTGGCTGATTCCCAGTCCTCTCTTCGAGTGTCTGAGAACCGTTGTCTCTCCAGAATCATATTCTGGCCTGTGTTGTCTGGCAGAACTTACTGAGGAAAGTGAGTTTTGAGGAGAAGTTCCAGCGCCTCATGTGCTGTCTTTCTATATTCCCCGTCCTCCTTCCTCAACATACCTGCTGGATTGGTTGGTACTCTAGTGAGGATTATGTGAAGTCTGGCTTGAGCAGCTGTGCTCTCCACTACCTCACAGAATGCCTTGGTTGCTTGTCTGATTGCAAGGTTGTAGTTGACAATTGCCTCACGATATTTTGCACATTGTCCTTTACGTCTCGCAAGGTTAAACAGTCAAGTACCTGTTTTCTTTGCATTTCCAAGTTGTTATTCCACCAAGGCACACTCCTATTTGTGCATTTCTTGGTAATTTTGCAGTTGTCCTGATATGAGGTCACTATGGCAGAGGTAACAGCCTCTGCTACTTCCTCAAACTCTGCTGGATTCCTTATCGAGGTTTTAATTTCCGATAAGCCTAAGTCAAGGTCCCTCCTATATGTCTCCCAGTCTGTTTTCCTGTGATTCCTATAGGTCATGGACTGTTTGATTCCCATTTCAACCTTGAATTTAATGTATATGTGGTCTGATGAGGATGGCTCTAACACCACATGCCACTGTTTGACATAGCTGCCCATCATCATGGAACCAAAGGTCATGTCAATTACTTCTTCCCTTCTGCTATTCCTGAATGTAGGTTCATTGCTCCATTCAGGACCTCCAAGTTGTTGTTGTTGTTGTGGTCTTCAGTCCTGAGACTGATTTGATGCGGCTCTCCATGCTACTCTATCCTGTGCAAGCTTCTTCATCTCCCAGTACCTACTGCAACCTACATCCTTCTGAATCTGCTTAGTGTATTCATCTCTTGGTCTTCCTCTATGATTTTTACCCTCCATGCTGCCCTCCAATACTAAATTGGTGATCCCTTCATGCCTCAGAACATGTCCTACCAACCGATTCCTTCTTCTTTTCAAGTTGCACCGCAAACTCCTCTTCTCCTCAATTCTATTCAATACCTCCTTCTTAGTTATGTGATCTACCCATCTAATCTTCAGCATTCTTCTGTAGCATCACATTTCAAAAGCTTTTATTCTCTTCTTGTCCAAACTATTTATTGTCCACGTTTCACTTCCATACAAATACTTTCAGAAAAGACTTTCTGATACTTAAATCTATACTTGATGTTAACAAATTTCTGTTCTTCAGAAATGCTTTCCTTGCCATTGCCAGTCTACATTTTATATCCTCTCTACTTCGACCATCATCAGTTATTTTGTTCCCCAAACAGCAAAACTCCTTTACTACTTTAAGTGTCTCATTTCCTAATCTAATTCCCTCAGCATCACCCGAATTAATTCGACTACATTCCATTATCCTCGTTTTGCTTTTGTTGATGTTCATCTTATATCCTCGTTTCAAGACACTGTCCATTCCGTTCAAATGCTCTTCCAAGTCCTTTGCTGTCGCTTACAGAATTACAATGTCATCGGCGAACCTCAAAGTGTCTATTTCTTCTCCATGGATTTTAATACCTACTCTGAATTTTTCTTTTGTTTTCTTTACTGCTTGCTCAATATACAGATTGAATAACATCGTGGAAAGGCTACAACCCTGTCTCACTCCCTTCCCAACCACTGCTTCCCTTCCATGCCCCTCGACTCTTATAACTGCCATCTGGTTTCTGTACAAATTGTAAATAGCCTTTTGCTCCCTGTATTTGACCCCTGCCGCCTTTAGAATTCGAAAGAGAGTATTCCAGTCAACATTTTCAAAAGTTGTTAGCGAAAGCAAATTCAAGAAGGTACTCACCTCTACTGTTGGTGTCTTTGCTGCCCCACACTAGGTTGTGGGCATTGGCGGCACATCCCACCAACAATTGGTCACCTTGCCGATGGCAAGCCTCTACCAGTCTCCTCACCTCCTAAGGAGGAGAGCTGTCTTCATAAGGAAGGTATGCTGAGGCCAATACAATTTCCCTCATGATATCTTCCTCACATTGCTGCATTCTAATTGTCACTAGGTCCCTGGAGCAGAAATTGGCATGAAAGAAATTCCATTTCTTACATAGCTGCATGTTCTGGAGTTTCTTAGATTTCTAGCATAAATCAGCTTACCTCCAGTGCCACTGAGGCCTGATACGCCCCCTTTATATAAATAGAGTTCTTCTATCAGGGCCATGTCCACTTCCTGCCTCCCCAGGCAGTGGCTCAGGGCAGCAGAGGCCCCTTTACTGTGCTGCAGATTAATCTGCAGCATTTCCAGTCTCCGTCCTGCTGCCATCGTTGCCTTTGAGGTCTTTGATAACCCTGACAGTGACCTGCGAGAACCGTAGAAAACATTTCAGGTCTTGCTCTCGCATCCGCTTCAGGGACTTCTCTCCTACCACCACCACCGGGGTTTGTCCTTCTGGTAAAACCTTCTGGTTGATCACTCTCCAGTCTTCTGTTGAAACTTTTGGGTTCTTGGCCCCAATTTTCTCAAACAGAGTCTTAGGAGAGACATCCTTAAGGATCTTTGGTACCCATATTGATGCCTTTGTGGTCTTAAGAAGCTCCGCTGCTGTCTTGACCAGCAGCTTCGCATCTTCCCACGGGGATATCATGGACACCTTGTCCTTAAGCCATTCCACCATGTGCACCCCGTCACAGAGAAAAATGAGGGCACTATTATCTAGATAGACCCTCGTGAAGTTGGATCCTATACCAGCGTCCCCCTCAATGTTTTCAAAGAGGGCCATCTGTACAAGTGCCTCCTGCTGCGAGGTGATGGCCACCAGTAGATAGCCTTCCTGGATAACTGCCATCTTAAAAACCGAGACTGCAGTACTACAGGTCTGTTTCCATATTTCTTGCCTTGGTTTTTTCTGGGCTCGCATATCCAGGGGGGAGGGAGTCTTAGATTCCTTCCTTATTCTCTTGCTGCCTATCTTCGACATTGTGGGGGTCTGTGTATCCCCTTCAACCTGAGACAAGTTTTTTCTTGGGGGTCTTAGATTCAAGTCCCTTTAATTCCCTCCAGTTGTCTTTAGGAAGCCATTCTTTTCCTTCTTTTTTTCTCTGTTCCCTAAGTAGTTTCCTCCTCTGGGCCCCAGACAAGGCTTTAATCTTGATCTGGTCCAACTTCTCAGTTACAGTTCCCAATTTTGGCTCAGGTCTAGACTCCAATTCAGTTGTGGGAATGCCTTCCATCAGCCCTGACCCCGATGTTTGGGTCTCTGAGGTCTCAGTTTGTCCCTCAGTTTGTTTTAATTTATTTTCTTTAGTCGTGTCCATATTGGTCCCACGAGATTTGTGGATCTACACGGTCCACACCACGAAAAACCCGCGCAGAGTAAGGCTGCTTACTCAGGGAAGTCACCCAGTATCCCTGAGGCTCCGTTTACAACACATCTTCCCATGTACCACACACCTCTCGGCACAGATCGCATCATGCCTTCGGTTGGGAAAGAGAATTGGATAAGGACTAGGAGTGGATAGGGAAGATGGGACTTCGTGGGACACTCTTGGTCTGATCCATCAGCTGAAGCCTTTCCGGCAGTAGGTCCTCTACCTTCGGCATAGCCCTCAGCTTCACGTGGATACGCAAGCCTCTCCATCCACACAGACAGTACTTTGTCAAGGTGGTGTCCCCCAGAGAGGCCTGAGACCCATTCCAGGACTTCAGTTAATTTCTTGAAGAAAGTGCCCACATTACTACTAGGTTAGCAGTAAACGCACAGAATGATTAGCTTATTATAAGCATCTAGCTTTGTTACTTAAGTGGCTGACAATACAAAAGTCTATCTACATTAATTGTGGTCAGATCTTATCTAGTTTTAAAATGTGTGCCACTCCTGTTCCCTGAACTCCCTCCCACCATCACACAGAATCCAGAACCTAAATAGACCTGAAACATAGCCATGACACTGTCCTCCAAAAGCCTGCAGAAGTATCTGTCCTTTCCATAGGCCCCACCTTTTGCCCCACTCCCATATTCAGTTGTGCAGGATGTGGTAAAGACTTTCTCTCCTTCCCCCATTCCCTACAGTGGAAACACTTTTTTGCCACCAACCCTATCAACCAGACTCATCCAAAGACCAATGTTGAACCCTGCCTGACTCAGTTCACTCTTCCATCCAATCGTGATCCATCCTCACTGCCCCCAAATCACCTGTGTTAACTTTCCAGAATTTCTTAACCTTGAACCTTGCTTCACCATCATTCCCCAAATCCCTCAGCATGCAAACTAACCTTATGTCCACAGAAAGAACCTCAATTCACCACCTAAAAACTGATCCTGGCCTACCTGGTGACAAATGCTCCACCACTGTTGTTTTGAACCACAAGGATTACCTGGTAGAAGGACTCCTCCAGCTGTCAGATTCACCCACCTACAAACACTGCCTCAGTGACCCCATTCCAGAAATCCGGAAGGATCTCCAGTCCCTCCTAAAATCCATAGGCTCATGCCAGAGCCTTTCCCTGGAGTCCATCTCTCTCCTCACCCCTATCACTCCCTGCACTCCTACCTTCTACATGCTTCCTAAAGTCCATAAACCCAACCACACAGGACACCCCATTTTGGCCAGGTACTGTGCCCCCATTGAGAGAATCTCTGCTCTCGTAGACCAATACCTTCAGCCTGTTACCCACAACCTACTTTCCTATATAAAAGATACCAACCTATATAAAAGATACCAACCATTTCATCCACTGACTCTCCACAGTTCCTGTTTCTTTACCACATGGTGGCCTGCTTATCACTATTGATGCCACCTCCCTGTACACTAACATCCCTAATGCCCACAGCCTTGCCATAATTGAATGCTACCTTTGCCAACACTCAACAGATTCCAAACCAGCAGCCTCCTTCCTAGTCACCATATCCAACTATATGCTCACTCATAATTACTTCTCCTTTGAAGGCATTACCTACAAGCAAATCGAGGATACAGCTGTGGATACCTACAAGGCACCATCCCGTACCAACCTATTCATGGGCCAACTAGAGGAATCCCTCCTAAACACCCAAATCCCAAACATCTCATCTGGTTCAGATTCATTGATGACATCTTCATAATCCGGAACAAGAGTAAGGAAACCTATCCACATTCCTCCACAACCTCAACACTTTCTCCCCCATTTGCTGCACCTGGTCCTACTCAACCCAACAAGCCAACTTCATCTATGTTGATTTCCACCTCAAAGATGGCTACATCAGTACCTCTGACCATATCAAATTTACCAACCACCGGCTATGCCTCCACTGTGACAGCTTCCCTCTTGACTTATATTGGGTTTCTCACTGAGACCATAATTACCTTCCCAACCTTGTACAAAAGAAGATCTCCTGTGCCTTATCTTTCCAGTCACCCACAACTTCCCAAAGTCCCACTGTGTGGGCACAGAGGAGCACTCCCCTTGTGACTCAGTACCACCCAGGGCTGAAGCTACTGAATTACATTCTCGCCAGGGTTTCTGTTACCACACGTTGTGCCTTGAAATGAGAAATGTACCCACTATCCTTCCCACCCCTCCCACAGTGGTATTCTGCTGCCCACTGAACCTACAAAGTATCCTCATCCATCTCTACACACAACCCCTGCTCCCAACTCCTTGCCTCACAGCTCATATCCCTGTAAGAGACCTAGATGCAAGACCTGTCCCTTACATACTCCCACCACCACCTAGTCCATCAAAGGCAGGGCTACATGTGAACCAGTCATGTGATCTATAAGCTAAGCTGCAACCACTGTGCTGCTTTCTACGTGAGCATGACAACCAGCAAGCTGTCTGTCCATATGAATGGCCATCAACAAACTGCTGAGTCTGTCATCCAACACAACATTCTTCATTTCAACCACTGTTCCATCTGGATCCTTCCCACCAACACCAGCTTTTATGAACTGCGCAGGTAGGAACAGTCCTTGCAATACGAGGTGCGACAATAAAGTAATGAGACTGATGTGAAAAAAAATGTTGCTTACCGTTTTAGTCAAGTTTAGTGTTGTCTCCTTCAAAGTAGTTCCCTCCTACTTGCACACTTTTTCCAGCACTTCTGCCATTGATGGTAACATTTTTGGAACTCATATTCTGTAATGTCCTCCAAGACCCTCCTCACAGCTTTTTGGACATCTTGTGTTGTTTGAAAATGGTGCCCCTTGACAGCCGTTTTGACTCTTGGAAATATAAAAAAGTCGCACGGAGCAATATCTGGTGAATAAGGTGGCTTTGGTAGTACTGAAATTTGTTTTGAGGTTAAAAATTGCTGTACTGACAGAGCAGTATGGGATGGCACATTATCGTGATGCATAATCCAACTATCAGCAATGTTGCCACGGACACGAAGAACCCTTTTACAAAGTCTTTCTAAAATTTCTTTGTAGTAATATTGGTTAACTGTTTGTCCAGGAGGCACCCACTCTTTATGCAAAATTCCCTTGGAATCAAAGAAGGTTGATGGTCGTCCACTGCGGTCTTCATCTTCAACATTCGTTCTGCCTTCACTAAACATTTTATGCCAACAAAAAACTTGAGCTCTTGACATAACCTCCTCTCTAAAAGCCTTCTGAAGCTTACCGTAAGTTGTCGTTGCGTTTTCACCCAATGTAACGCGAAAAGAAATGGCATACCGTTGCGCAATATTATGCAGTTCCATTTCTGTGAGGAGAGACACAAACATGTGTTAACTTATTACAGCACAACACATGACTGAGCAGCTGCATCGATGTGCTGCTTGGACTAGAAGCAGCTTATAGACCAAAGTCAAACATATTGTGCATACGCAAGCCTGCAGGGTTGCCACATCTTGCAAAGAAAACCAGTCTACTTTTTTGTCGCGCCTCGTACATCCCACATTCCCGTAACCCTCTTGTCATTGTCCTTAGACCTCTAGCCCTTCCCTGTTCCCATTCCAGCACTAGACAGCCCTCTATTCCACCAATGCACTCTTAGTCTATTTTCTTCTCTCCTTTTCTACTACCTGTCCCCCCTCCCCCTCCATCTAACCTCCTGACTGCACCTAGCTGTCCTGTCCTCTCTCCACTGCATCCCTCTATGTGCCCATAAGCAGCACTTTACCATCCTCCACCTGTATCCTGCTATCATCTTGCTTCCCCACCCCAGCCTCCTCCTTAACCCCACCACCCGGTTGCCTCTCCCATCGTGCACTGCTGCTCACAGTCTGGCTTCAGCTGCCAGAGACTGTGGTCATGTGTGTGTGAGTTGCATTTGCATCCGTGTGTGCATGTGTGTCAATGTTTGACGAATGCCTTGTTGACCAAAAGCTCACTTTCCGACAGTCTTTTTGTTTTGCCTATCTGCCACTCAGCCTCTCCACTGCGTGATGAGTAGCAACTATCCTTTTCATAATATTGTTACATTCCACCCCTGATATAGTTACATAGTCCCCTACCCTTTAAGAAAGTAATAACTTGCACATTCGTAGAATGATAGCATTCTATGCTGCAATTCATCATATCCCAACCAGTGCTACTACTCCCACAATGCATCTTACTACCCACTTTCTTACAACAGCTCCCACAGAGTCCACTCATGGTCAGATATTATCTATAAAAACTGGGAAAAAAGCTTAAATATGAAATGCTAAAGGAATATTATGAAATGTGTTACATTTGTTTCACTATAAAAAGAATGCAACCTCTACTAATGTATTAAGTTCACTACTACGGCATGTTCAGAAATGTAGGATGCAAGATAATTTTAAAAGGTAATGTGAATGCAAACAAACGTTCACCAGATATCACACCTAACAACAGTTTAAACCAACTTGCACTGAAATGTAACACAGAGTTACCAAAACTACTCCCTACTACGGCATTTAATCTGTTTTTTTATACACATTTCATGCTGTGCTAAATATTTTGAATCTTTCTGCTTCAGGTTTCAGCCAGCTCTCACTTCCGAGAATAATGTGAGTGTGACTCTCTCTCTCTCTCTCTCTCTCTCTCTCTCTCTCTCTCTCTCTCTCCACCCTCCCTCCCCCCTCCCTCCCCCTCCTCTGCCCCTGTCACATCTCTCCCCACCCATTCTTAATTGTAATTCTAACAGTTCTGTTGTTGTTGTTGTTGTTGTTGTTGTGGTCTTCAGTCTGAAGACTACTCTGATGCAGCTCTCCATGCACTCTATCCTGTGCCAGCCTCTTCATCTCTGAATAATTCCTGCAACCTACCTCTTTCTGAATCTGTTCACTGTATTCATCTCTTGGTCTCCCTTTATAAATTTTACCTGCAACAGTTCCCTCCAGTACTAAACTGGTGATCTTTTGATGTCTCAGAATGTGTCCTATTGACTGATCCCTTCTTTTGGTCAAGCTGTACCACAAATTTCTTATCTCCCCTGTATTCAGTATCTTGTCGTTAGTTAATCTACCCATCTAATCTTCAGCATTCTTCTGTAGTACCACATATCAAAAGCTTCTTGTTGTCTTCTTGTCTAAACTGTTTATTGTCCATGTTTCACTTGCATACATCGCTGCACTCCACTCAAATACTTCCAGAAAAAGACTTCCTGACACTTAAATCTATACTCAATGTTTCTCTTCTTCCGAAACGCTTTTCTTGTCATTGCCACCATACATCTTATATCCTCTCTACTTTGGTCATAATCAGTTATTTTTATGCCCAAATAGAAAAAACTCATCTACTGCTTTAAGTGTTTCATTTCTTAATCTAATTCCCTCGGCATCACCTGATTTAATTCAGCTGCATTCCATTATCTGTGCTTTGCTTTTGTTGATGTTCCTCTTATATCCTCAGGAGGGTGTGGGGGGGGAGGGGATGAGGGGGTCAACAATGCTGTTAGACAGGAACTTTAAAAAAAACTGTCTCTTTCATGTAATATTTTATATGAATGAAGAAAAATTTGTGCACTATGATTTCATAGTGTGATTCATTGCATACCGACTCTACAAAAACGTCTCTGAATCAAATGGACACCAAAGGCAAGCATTTTGAGAAGACTGTAATCACATGTCCAACAAGTATGTTTATTCAGTATGGCAAAACAGAATTGCAGTTGGTAGGGTGTTGAATTAGAATGTAAGAGATGGAGAGCTAATTTCTGGCTACAGGGCAGTACTGTAAATATAGCTTATACAAAAATATGAAGGTTGGAACTTTAATAGTGGCAACTATTTATTTACAGCTTGTACAAAATAGATAAGTGTTTCAAAGTTTTACTGACCTCCAAAGTAGTCACCAGCATTGTGTATAACCCATTGACAGCGATGTGGAAGTCGTAGGATACTCTTAACAGTGCCAGTTGTGTTGACAGTTTGAGCGGCACGGTCTATTGCCCGACGAATTTGTAGCAGTTCTGAACCCAACGCCATGAAGTGTTTCCTTCAGTTTAGAAATCAGCTTGAACTCACAAGGACTTAAATCAGGGAAGTGCTATAGGCAGTATAGCACTTAGCAGCCCCATCAGTCAAATCAGTAACAGCTTGCACTGTACGTACTTGAGCATTGTCCTGCAAAATGATAGTCAGGTCCTGCAGAAAGTGTCATCACTTCTGTCTTATGCTGTTCATTTTTGGAACACAACCTACGACCGGCCTAGAGACAGAAGTGATGACACTTTCTGCAGGACCTGACCATCATTTTGCAGGACAGTGCTCAAGCATGTACAGTGCAAACTGTTACTGATTTGTTTGACTGATGAGGCTGCTAAGTGCTGTACCACCTACAGCACTCCCCTGATTTAAGCGCTCATGAGTTCAACTCGATTTCTAATCTGAAGGAAACACTTCATGGCATTTGCTTCAGAACTGCTACAAATTCATCGGGCAATAGACAGCGCCTCTCGAACTGTCAACACGACTGGCACTGCTAAGAGTATCCCACGACTTCCACATCACTGGCAATGGGTTACACAAAATGCTGTCAACTAATTTGAAGGTCAGTAAAACTTTGAAACATGTATCTATTTTGTATGAGCTGTAAATAAATAGTTGTCATTATTAAAGTTCCAACCCTCGTATAAAAGAGATGCTCAGGGAATTTGAATAGGCATCTTTGCATAAGGCGATATTTTTTTCATGTAACCATGGTGGATAAATTCAGAGAACTGATATTTAAGCTAAATTGTGCACAAAGTGTGCTGCCCGCATTGTGTGTCTTATGTAGGAATCACGAGAATAAAATAAGAAGGATTGGAGTACCTTTGAAGACAGTTGCCAGTTTTCCCTTGCTCTATATCCATATGCAAAGTGGCTTTTCATGATAGAGTATGCTCTTTGACAGGTGTTGCACAATGGTTTGCAGAATATATTTGTATATCTGTATTTAGATGTGTACTTTTCTGCATATATCTTTCAGCCACCACTTGATAATAAGATGTATTTTTGTTTCTTTGTGTGGCTGTCTAGACATTTTTAAATATTATTTCATTTGAATAAATTAACTTTTCTTTATTTTATAAATTTTCAGGTGGTCCTATATCTGTTTCAAGTGCCAGCACTTTATTGGAGTACTGCATGATGACAGGATTTGACTGGTGGGATGTACTGGTATCATTAAGGCCGGAAATAATTGATGCTGTGTGTGAAAGATTCTCAGAAAATTTTAACCGCCAGTCTGCACCCATACAGCAATTCTATTATATTAAACAGCTGAACATTAAGACATCCTTGTACAGGTTATTATAAACTCTTCTTCTCTATATTTTGTTGTGTTGTTTTCGTATAGTTGAAGGTATAGAACATTTTAAATGGAAGACAATTGATCTTCAAAAATGTAAATCTGTGCTTCATTTTCATAGGATCAATAAGGGTATACACTCATGAGCGATTGAACTAGAGATGAGATAGCTTGTAAGTGGAGGGAGGGGGGGGGGGGGAGGGAGGAAGATAGATAGATAGATAGATAGATAGAGAGAGAGAGAGAGAGAGAGAGAGCGCACTTCTGCCACCACAATGAATGAAGTAGTTTGGTGTGTTTGATCACAGGGGTATTATCAGACCTTATAATGATCATTGGCATGAGAGTAAAGTAAAGGTAAGGAAAGGCAAGATGCATGCTATCAACACACCTTCGACCAAACCCAGATTGTGAAACAACCCGTTATGTTGTAATAAATGCACCTAAATAAAGCTGTGGTGGTTCCTATCAAGATTAATGTAAATCAGCTACAAAGCATAAAATGATCAAGATTATTTCAAGGATATGCTTTAACCCAGACTGAGATACTGACAGCCCAAGAACTTGCCCATAATTAATGTGGCCTCCTACAACCATATCCATTGAACAATAGTCTGCCGAGCTTAAAGAATTTCGTGAGGCATATGTCCACTATGAAATATTGGAAGAGCAGGCCTCACAGTAGATTCAGTTCATCTCTTATTTTTGCTATATGTCATGGTTGGACATCCACATGATCAGTTCACATGCTGAATGCGTGCCAGCAAAGGGTCATCCTTTATGGTTAGTAATTGCCAGGTAATTAGTCAGTCAGTTTTCTAGTGCAAAATAAATGTGAACTGTATGGAAAGTTGTAGACCTCTTCTTTCCTCACCATCTGCAATGCAGGATGCGGAGTAGCCTTTTTACATCTTTTTACCAAAGTAATCAGCTTGTTTAAATACCTATTAACCTGGGTAATGTAATCTATTTTGTATGAGATGATTAACATGATTCTATTTTATAAAATTAGCCTAAAGTGAGGGTTCACAATTAAACTGCAGAGTACACAGAAATTTTAAATAGCCTGTAGTTGTCAGTCGTGTGAATGTACTGTGACTTACCATAGCAGTATTTTTCATAAATTATCAAGTGTTATGTTATTAAGTATGAAATTAATACCGAAGGCTAAATTTAATTTTTGCAGGTTGTCAATGAATGGGCAGTCAAAAGCAGCTGATCTCACATCTCTACTTATGTTGCACTCTGTTGCAACAGCATTTAAATCATTATTACGACCATCTGATCTTTCAAATCATGAGAAAGGTCCTGCAGAAAGCTTGGCAAGTATGTTGAACTAATGAACAGAAAATATATTTTTAGTCAAAAAACTGTTAACAGCTTCCTCTTTTTTTCTTTAAATTTTTTACAGTTGTAAGGAATGTATGTAGTTGCACTAGGAGCAAGTACTTTTGTGGAGATTTGATACTTCATTTATTATGTATTCAGAGAGAAGGAGAGAATGAGGAAGAAAGATGGGAAGAGATGGGCTCAGTACCTAAAATTCTTGATATCTCCCATTTAAGCTGCAGACTTAATTTTGATAACATCAACAAATTTGCAGAGAACATACATTGATATGCATTTAATAAAACTTTAGGTATTAGAACCAGGTACAAAGTTTTTGGCCACAATCTCTTGTTCTGTGGGTGTAGTCTTTGGTCTGTGGGTGTGAAGAGGAAGAGAGGAGGCAGTGAATGTTGAATAAAGTGAGTTCCTAATCTTCCTGACGTACATCTGGCTTTCTTGAAATGTGTAGTCATATTATGGAGGTGGAGTAAGGTCTGAAAATAATGTGTGTAAGTGTATGAATGAGGGACAGTTACCTTCAATATTTTCACATTGCAACTACGGTCAACTCCAAACCTGAAAGTAATGGCTCATGTAGTGTGTAATGGATGACTAGAGACCTGACCAGTGATATCCTTGTTTGATTCTACCTGAAGTCCTCATGTATCCTAAGTGACCAGATGTTAAATGCATCTTGGAAATAACTTAAAATAGCTGACTGTAGGTGAGCTGGGATGACAGGCTCCATTGAATCATAGTGTTGTGGGTTGGAAGGAGAACCAACACCGTGTTACTAGAGGAAGCCGAAAGGCACGTGTTTTAGTTCACGCAGGCTGGCGTGAGGTCTGGAACAGGTCAAGGAAATTAGAATTTAGAAAAAACGGACGTAGCTTGTGGAATACTTAACTTCAATCCATAAATGGTGAACGTCGCTCTTGACAGTACATTATTCATAATATCAATAGTAACTGGTAATGGCGCCTTGCTAGGTCGTAGCAAATGACGTAGCTGAAGGCTATGCTAACTATCGTCTCGGCAAATGAGAGCGTATTTTGTCAGTGAACCATCGCTAGCAATGTCGGTTGTACAACTGGGGCGAGTGCTAGGAAGTCTCTCTAGACCTGCTGTGTGGCGGCGCTCGGTCTGCAATCACTGATAGTGGCGACACGCGGGTCCGACGTATACTAACGGACCATGGCCGATTTAAAGGCTACCACCTAGCAAGTGTGGTGTCTGGCGGTGACGCCACACATAGTTCCTCTTATTCAATATTCTGTTTATTAATTGGAATATTTCTTTTGTCAGTTCCTCATTTTTCCAGGCTTGTGTGGTTTTCAGCAATGCTGGATCCTCCGTCTCTTCAACAGCAGTGTCATTTAATGCAGTGAAGACTGAGATTTTGTTGTCTTTATTTAGCATACAATATCCAAAAGTATTGTGTGTTAAATAACTATAACAATTACCTTCATAACTGCTCCCCCAGTCCATATAATGGATAGTATTAGACCGTGATTTCATCCACACTGTTATGTTCCAATAAAAGATTCCTTGAAGTTGGTGTCCTTGTGTTCGCATGCTCCTTTGTGTACCACTCTGATGATGTACTCCTGAAGCCTCAGTTCCCATCTCACCAGTCGATCCCATAGACCCTCAGGCTAGTCAGCTAGCATAGAGAATGATGGTCCATCATGGCAGTCAATCATTTGCCAAATAAATATGTTGAGCAGGATGGTACAGTGGTTAGAACACTGGGTTTGCATTCTGGAGGATGATGGTTCCAATCCATGTTTTCCCATCCAAGCTTAAGTTATTGATTATTGCCATAGATTACTCCCCTCAAATGCTGGGATAATTCCTTTCAGAAGGGCATGGCCGATTTCCTTCCCCATTCTTTTTCTAATCCGAGTTTGTGCTCCATCTCTGCTTAATGATCTTGCTGTCAGCCAGACATTTTTTAACTCTGTTCTTCCCACCCCCCTTTTTTAAAAAAAAAAAATACTGGAAATTTTTGATGGTCAAAACAATTGCAAGGCACTCTTCCTCAGTGGTAGACTAACTTAATTGTGGACTTTGAGAGTACTTCAGAAGTGTAAGAGATCACCTTTTCGTAATCTTATTGAATTTGCACAAGAACTGCACGTCTCATACAATTCTATGACTGGAGAAGATGTTAGTGCCTCTTTTTTTATGTCATTAGTCTTATGACTGGTCTGATGTGGCCTGCCACAAAATGAATTTCTCTCCTGTGCCAACCTCTTCACCTCAGAGTACCACTTACAACCTTCATCCTCAATTATTTGCTGGATGTATTCCAAACTATGTCTTCCTCTGCAGTTTTTGCCTTCTACAGCTCTCTCTAGTACCATGGAAGTCATTCTGTGATGTCTTAACAGATGTCCTATCATCCTGTCCCTTCTCCTTCTCAGTGTTTCCCACATATTCCTTTCCTCTCCGATTCTGCGTAGAATCTCCTCTTTCCTTACCTTATTGGTCCACCTAATTTTCAAAATTAACCTTAGCACCACATCTCAAATGCTTCGATTCTCTTCTGTTCTGGTTTTCCCGCAGTCCGTGTTTTACTACTATATAATGCTGTGCTCCATACATACATTCTCAGAAATTTCTTCCTCAAATTAAGTCCTATGTTTGATACTAGTAGACTTCTTTTGGCCAGGAATGCCCTTTTTGCCAGGGTTAGTCTGCTTTTGATGTCCTCCTTGCTCCATCCGTCATTGGTTATTTTGCTGCCCATGTAGCAGAATTCCTTAACTTCATCTACCTCATGACTATCAATTGTGATGTTAAGTTTCTCACTGTTCCCATTTCTGCTACTTCTCATTACATTTGCCTTTCTCTCTTTTACTCTCAATCAATATTGTGCGCTGATTAGATTGTTCACCTCCATTCAGCATGTCACGTAATTCTTCTCCACTTTTACTCAGGATGGCAATGTCATCAGCAAATCATATCATCGATATCCTTGAATTTTAATTCCACTCCTGAACATTTCATTTATTTCCCACATTGCTTTTTCGATGTACAGGTTGAGCAGTAGGGAGGAAAGACTACGTCCCTGTCTTCTACCCTTTTTAATCTGAGCGCTTCATCCTTGGTCATCCGCTCTTTTTATTCCCTCTTGGCTCTATTACATATTGTGTATTATCATATTACCCATCTCTCCCTACAACTTACACCTATTTTTCTCAGAATTTTGAACATCTTGCACCATTTTACGTTGTCAAATGCTTCTTCCAGGTCAACAAATCATATGAGTGTGTCTTGAATTTTCTTTAGTCTTGCTTCCATTATCAACTGCAGTGTCAGAATTGCCTCTCTCGTGCCTATACCTTTTCTAAAGCCAAACTGATCGTCATCTAGCATGTCCTCAATTTTCTTTTCCATTCTTCTAAATATTATTCTTGTTACTAACTTGGATGCATGAGTTGTTAAGCTGATTGTGCAATAATTCTTGCACTTGTCAGCTCTTGCAGTCTTCGGAATTGTGTGGATGATATTTTTCTGGAAGCCAGATGGTATGTTGCTGGACTCATGTTCTACACACCAACATGAATAATAACTTTGTTGCCACTTCTCCCAATGATTTTAGAAATTGTGATGGAATGTTATCTATCTCTTCTGCCTTATTGGCTCTTAAGTCCTCTGAAGGTTGCTTAAATTCTGATTCTAATATGGGATCCCCTATCTCTTCTAAATCGACCCCTGTCTCTTCTATCACACCAGAAAAATCTTCCCCCCTCATACAGGCCTTCAATGTACTCTTTTCACCTACCTGCTTCCCCCTCTGCATTTTACAGTGGAATTCCCATTGCGCTCTTAATGTTACCACCCTTGCCTTTTAGATCACCGAAGATTATTTTGACTTTCCTGTATGCTAAGTCAGTCCTTACAACAGTCATTTCTTTTCAATTTCTTCAGATTTTTCTTGCAGCCACTTCATCTTAGCTTCCCTGCACTTTCTACTTATTTCATTCCTCAGCAACTTGTATCACTGTATTCCTGAATTTCCCTGAACATTTTTGTACTTCCTTCTTTCAACGATCAACTGAAGTATTTCACCTGTTACCCATAGGTTCTTTGCAGTTACCTCCTTTGTGCCTATGTTTTTCTTTCTAACGTCTGTGATTGCCCTTTTTAGAGATGTCCATTCCTCCTCAATTGTACCAGCTACTGAGCTATTCCTTATTGCTGTATCTATAGCCTTAGAGAACTTCAA
Source organism: Schistocerca cancellata (assembly GCF_023864275.1). Lineage (NCBI taxonomy): Eukaryota > Metazoa > Arthropoda > Insecta > Orthoptera > Acrididae > Schistocerca > Schistocerca cancellata. Next base: position 148,974,021 of record NC_064629.1, read on the forward strand.
GCATGTCTTGTCATCCCTTAATACTTCTGTATCCCGCTTCCTTGCTTATTGATTCTTCCTTTCTAATCTCTTGAACTTCAGCATACTCTTCATCAGCACTACATTGTGATCCGAGTTTATATCTGCTGCTGGATACACCTTACAATCCAGCTACTGATTTCGGAATTTCTGTCTGACCATGATGTAATCTAACTGAAATCTTCCCATATCACCCGGTCTTTTCCAAGTATACCACCTCCTCTTGTGATTCTTGAACAGAGTATTCATTATTATTAGCAGAAATTTATTACAGAACTCAATGCCTTCTTAAGGACATGGAAAGATGTTTCTTGCATCTCATTCCAGGAAAATTTGTTGTCTCCATGCAGTAATTCTTGCAAGGTACAGAATTTGGTACAGAAGTTCTCTATGTATTGCTCATTGTACAAGCACATTCCAAGAAAACTTCTCATGTCATGAATGTGCCGAGGAGATGAAAAATCTGTGACCGCACTTATTTTCTCTGGATTGGGCTAGTCCACTTCGCCATTAATTAGATGCCCCAAGATCTTTATTTCTTGGGCAGTGAAGAGGCACATTTTTGAATTTGGGCAGAGGCCTGCTGCCTGAACACACTTCAATATGGTTGTCAGGTGGCTTAGATGTTCTTCAGATATCTTTGAAAAAAGGACAGTGTCGTGCAGATAGTAAAGACACCTCATCCATTTAAAATGTCGAAGCAAGTTGACCGTCAAATGCTCGAAGATGACAGGAGCATTACACAGTCCAAATGGCATAACTTTGAACTCGTAAAGGCCATTAGGTGTGATGGAGAGCCAGACTTTTTCCCAGTCATCTTTGTCAGCCATGATTTGCCAGTACTCCTGCTGCAGATCCATAGTTACAAAATACTTTGCTAGTTTCACACAGTCCAGGATGTCATAAGTTTGTGACAGTTGGTAGTAATTTTGGTCGGTGATCCATAGTTGATGCAGGAACACCAGGTGCTGCATTTCTTTGTGCAAGGTTCGAGGACCCTCTGAAGGTTCAGTGATGTCATCCTGCCACATCTTCTCCACTTCTTCTTGCATTATGTGTTGTTCAACTGGCAACACCATAAATGTTGCTGGGTGATTGGTGGATTATCTCCAGTGTTAGTACAGTGTTTTACCATGGGCCACTTAGTCTGTTTTTTCTCCACTCCAGATTTGAAAGCATCCAAAAAGTGGAGCATAACAGCTAACACTCACCAGCGTTGTTCCTTTGTCAGGTTAGATCCTGTTTGAAGTTCAATAACAGCTACCTCCACTCCATTGTCTGTAGTGGCAGCAGAGCATGATTCTTCATTGATGACACTGAGCTGTGCATTCTGGACTGGTCTGGTTTTTCATACTCACACACCTGTAGGGATGGATTGTGGTGACTCATGACAGTTAGTAACCCAAAGTTCTCCTTGGCCATTTGCAGTGCTCTTTTGTGCCTTACGCAATAGGTAAAGCTTCACAGTTTGACTGAGCACTTAATTTGATGACTGGAACTCGTCTTGGTGATGGTGGTGGGATAACATGTCTTCAGTGCAAACAACCACCTAGAACAATCTTTTGCAACGTGTGCTTGTTGGAATTCTGTCACCAATTTGGAACTCTGATTTCTCAGTCTTTGACTGCTTGTGATGCCTGCAAGAAGTCCCATCAGAGAATAACATTATAACTATATTTTGTTAAAAGACAAATTTGAAGGGCTGTATTCTGTCATTGATACTTATTTTTGCAATACATGTTCCTGGCAGCTGGAAGTGTTTCCAATTTGTAACATTCAGCACATTCACTTCTGTATCCCGGAACATAATCTTCTTTAGATGGCTACAATAAGCATTCAACATTACTGAAAAAGAAACCCCTGTGTTGACTACTGCATGGACAGGATGGCTGTTGATGGTGATGTCAATGAGATTTCCTGACATCTTGATAATGTTTTTCTGTGGAGAATTGTCATCTGTGGCAGCTTTGCTTGCATAGGTGGTTGGTTCACATAGTTTCCCTGAATTCAGCAGGTAGGTGACTGGCTGGTACCCCTGCACAGCAACAAGGAACAGCTTTGGCATGGCATGGCTCACCCAGCGTATGTCAATTGGCTTTGTCCCACAGGTTGATTATAATCATCTGCAGTTGACTAGCACGAATAGAACTGTTGTGATGGCTGATGTCTGGCCGCATGATAGTTGTCAAACATTCCTCTTCTTTCTCTGCAGTTGCATATAATGTGTCCAGGGCATCCATTGTGGAAACACTGGTGATTTGACTTTTGTCCTCCATATGTCTTTTCTTGTGTGGAGGAGTTGGTTGTACCTGCACTGGACGGATGCGTGTTTGTCGTTTGATAGCTGTGGCGTAAGTCTGATTTGGCTTGTTTGTAACTGGTCTCTCAGTCTGGCTGCCATAAACTTTTGTATCTTTTCTCTTACTACCTGGCACATGGGAGAGGCAAGGACATGCTGGTCTTCCACAACTGGCATAGGAACCACATTCAGGAGTTGGACATACTCCTTTTATCCAACTCTCCCCCCCCCCCCCCCCCCACCCCCCTTCAATGTGCAGACACCACTTGAATAATTGCTTTTTGTTGTGACAGCCTTTACCAGAAAAACTTGGTAAATAGATTCTGCGACTCCTTTCTCTCAAGTGTGAGATTTTGTTTTTTGTCATACTCGGATTGACAATGTGACACAAGGGCAAAGCATTCTTTATGTAAGACTGCTAAGCGAACTTGCTGCTGATTGTCACCAAATGTTTCCTTCAGTTTAGCCTGGAGTTTGTACCATCCACCAAGTTTTTGATCATTGTTCTCAAATAACTGCTGGGCTGTACCATCCAAATAAAAGTACACATTTTCCAAACACATCATGTCATCCCATCTCTTGTATTTCATGATTTGGTCAAATCCTGTCAGCTGTCTTGTTGAGCCCTGACTATTGTCTGGAAAATGCAGATGGATGCCTGATGTGGAGCTGACTTACAGCTGTTTTGGTATGAATTGGTCTCCTGAATAGATGGACCTTGAGAACGATTTACTACTTGTATTCTGGTTCCTGTCCATGTAGGCAACAGCTGTTACACTGCCTATCGAGAGTCTTGGTGATGTAGATGTTTTTAAGTAGCGCCGTCTCTGCAGAACACTGTCTTATCATAACTACAATGAAATCCAAATCTGAAAGCAGGGTCATCAATGAAGTGCAACACTTAGCACTGAAACACATGTCACACTTCAAGCACTGTTATTTATACAGATGTTGAGTTGTCCAGGATATGAAAATATTAGAAACATAAGATATTTTGAGAACATTCCAGAAATTATAAATACTAAGTAGCAAATATGAGGGTTGGAACTTAAATAGTGGCAACTATTTATTCACAGCCGATACAAAAGAGTTACATGTTTGCACCTGTTACTGTGCTTCAAAGTAGTCACCAACATTCTGTAGCACCCATTGCCAGCGATGTGGAAGGCGTAGTATACCATTAACAGAGCCTGTTCTGTTGATGGTGCAAATGGAGCGGTCTACTGCCTGTCATATCTACGGAACAGTTCCGAAACGAATGCCACGAAGTCAAAACTGAAATGCCAGTCCAACGAATGGCGTCATTATGGGTCGAATTGTAAGTCGAAAGTGCATCAGAGTCCCAGTATGGTGAAAGTTATTGTGATTCTTGACTACAACTATGATGGTGTTATCCTAACCCATTATGTTCCTCCATGGCATACCATCAGTGCACAGTATTACTGTTTGCTTTTGGAGCATCACTTGCAACCAGCTTTGCAAAAGAATCAGCGACACTTTCTGTGCAACCCACCCATCATTTTGCATGACAATACGCGGGTGCATACAGCGCAAGTTGTGGCTACTCTGTTTGGTCGATGGGACTGGGAAGTACTGTACCATCCACCATACTCCCCGGATGTAAGTCCTTGTGACTTTGATTTGATTCCAAAGATCAAGGAACCACTTAGTGGCATTCGCTTCAGAACTGTTCCAGAGATTCGTCAGGCAGTAGACCGCTCCATTCGCACCATCAACAGAACAGGCTCTTCTAACGGTATGCTACGCCTTCCACATCACTGGCAATGGGTTCTACACAACGCTGGTGACTACTTTGAAGGACAGTAACAGGTGCAAACATGTAACTCCTTTGTATCAGTTGTGAATAAATAGTTGCCACTATTTTAAGTTCCAACCCTCTTATTTGCTATTTATCAGGTATGAACTGGTGACCCACAGTATACCATTCAGTAATGCTAACTGCTACTCCACACTGAATGCAACATTGCTTGTGGCAAAATTTTGAAAAGGATGGATTTAAGAATAATTCTTGTGTTGTGATGGGGATGGAATTGTGTCTCAAGAAATAGAGTGGTTCAATTGCAGAAAACACTAAAGTAAAAATAATATCATTCTGATACTTCTATTGCGATTGTTACACTTAACTGGTGGCAGGAAATGGCATTGTGCTACTTTGAACATATTAAATATGAATAAAGAATGTTTACCGTAACTATTAGTATTATTAGGCAAAAAAAGTGTAATAACTGATTGCTAATGATACTGCTAAATGTGTGTGTGTGTGATAGAAATGCTTTTTAGATAATAGAGCTCAATGTTTTAATATTATTTCACAGAGAGATGGATACAACTTGCTGTTCAGCAGCTAGAAAGGAAGAGCAGAGTATTACCAACTTTTGTAAAAGTGGCAAGTTTATGAGGTCAGATTATTCAAGCTAGGCAACAGAGGATACTGAATTGATTTTCAGTGTCATCTACCTCTACATCTACATTTATACTCCTCAAGCCACCCAACAGTGTGTGGCGGAGGGCACGTTAAGTGCCACTGTCATTACCTCCCTTTCCTGTTCCAGTCGCGTATGGTTCGTGGGAAGAACGACTGTTGGAAAGCCTCCGTGCGCGCTCGAATCTCTCTAATTTTACATTCTTGATCTCCTTGGGAGGTATAAGTAGAGGAAAGCAATATATTCAATACCTCATCCAGAAACGCACCCTCTCGAAACCTGGACAGCAAGCTACACTGCGATGCAGAGCGCCTCTCTTGCAGAGCCTGCGACTTGAGTTTGCTAAACATCTCCGTAACGCTATCACGCTTACCAAATAACTCTGTGATGAAACGTGCCACTCTTCTCTGGATCTTTTCTCTCTCTTCTGTCAATCTGACCTGGTACGGATCCCACACTGATGAGCAATACTCAAGTATGGGTCGAACGAGTGTTTTGTAAGCCACCTCCTTTGTTGATGGACCACATTTTCTAAGGACTCTCCCAATGAATCTCAACCTGGCACCCGCTTAACCAACAGTTAATTTTATATAATCATTCCACCTCAAATCGTTCCGTACGCATACTCCCAGATATTTTACAGAAGTAACTGCTACTAGTGTTTGTTCTGCTATCATATAATCATACAATAAAGGATCCTTCTTTCTATGTATTTGCAATACATTACATTTGTATATGTTAAGGGTCAGTTGCCACTCCCTGCACCAAGTGCCTATCCGCTGCAGGTCTTCCTGCATTTCGCTGCAATTTTCTAATGCTGCAACTTCTCTGTATACTACAGCATCATCCGCGAAAAGCTGCATGGAACTTCCGACACTATCTACTAGGTCATTTATATATATTGTGAAAAGCAATGGTCCCATAACACTCCCCTGTGGCACGCCAGAGGCTACTTTAACGTCTGTAGACGTCTCTCCATTGAGAACAACTTGCTGTGTTCTGTTTGCTAAAAACTCTGCAATACAGCCACACAGCTGGTCTGATATTCCGTAGGCTCTTACTTTGTTTATCAGGCGACAGTGCAGAACTGTATCAAACGTCTTCCGGAAGTCAAGGAAAATGGCATCTATCTGGGAGCCTGTATCTAATATTTTCTGGGTCTCATGAAGAAATAAAGCGAATTGGGTCTCACACGATCGCTGTTTTTGGAATCCATGTTGATTCCTACAAAGTAGATTCCGGGTTTCCAGAAATGACATGATACTTGAGCAAAAAACATGTTCTAAAATTCTACAACAGATCGATGTCAGAGATATAGGCCTATAGTTTTGCGCATCTGCTTGACGACCCTTCTTGAAAACTGGAACTACCTGTGCTCTTTTCCAATCATTTGGAACCTTCTGTTCCTCTAGAGACTTGCGGCACACAGCTGTTAGAAGGGGGCCAAGTTCTTTCGCGTACTCTGTGTAGAATCGAGTTGGTATCCCGTCAGGTCCAGTTGACTTTCCTCTGTTGAGTGATTTCAGTTGCTTTTCTATTCCTTGGACACTTATTTCAATGTCAGCCATTTTTTCGTTCGTGCGAGGATTTAGAGAAGGAACTGCAGTGCGGTCTTCCTCTGTGAAACAGCTTTGGAAAAATGCGTTCAGTATTTCAGCATTACACGTGTCATCCTCTGTTTCAATGCCATTATCACCCCAGAGTGTCTGGATATGCTGTTTCGATCCACTTACTGATTTAACGTAAGACCAGAACTTCCTAGTATTTTCTGTCAAGTCGGTACATAGAATTTTACTTTCGAATTCACTGAACGCTTCACGTATAGCCCTCCTTACGCTAACTTTGACATTGTTTAGCTTCTGTTTGTTTGAGAGGTTTTGGCTGTGTCATCTACATCTACATGTATACCCCACCAGCCACTGTATGATGTAAGGTAGAGGGTACCATGTACTAGTAGTAGTCATCTCCTTTCCTGTTCCACTTGCAAATTCAGTGAGGGAAAAACAATTGTCTATATGCCTCTGTATAACCCCTAATTTCTCTTATTTTGGCTTTGTGGTCCTTAATGTGAAAGGCACATTGTCAGCAATAGAATCATTCTGTACTTGGCCTCAAATGCTGGTTCTCTAAATTTTCACAATAGTGCCTCACAAAAGAGCATCATCTTCCCTCTTGGGATTCCCATTTCAGTTCATGAAGCACCTCCATAACACTCTTGTGTTGATTGAACCTACTGATAAAAAATGTGGCAGCACACTTAAGAATTGCTTCAGCTTTTTCTCCAAGCAGTACTCAAGAGTGGGTCACAAAAGTGTTCTGTTTGTGATATCCTTTGTAAATGAGCTACACTTCCCTAAAATTCTCCCAATAAACCAAAGTTGGCCATTTGCCTCCCCTACTACCATCCTAATGTGCTCATTATATTTCATGTCACTTTCAAATGTTATTCCTCAGTATTTAATTACCGTGACTGTGTCAAGCCATGCTCTACAAATATTGCATTTGAACATTACAGAATCCTTTTTCCTACTCACCTGTGTTAACTTAAATTTTTTCACATTTAGAGCAAGCTACCATTCCTTACACCAACTAGAAATCCGCTCTGTTATTCTATATTCTCCTACAGTAACTCAATGATAATACTTTCCCATACACCACAGCATCAGCAACAAACAGGTAGAGATTGCCGGTGAGCAGCTTACCATATCTGTCAGATCATTTACGTTTTTAGAGATCAAGAACAGACGTATCGTACTTCCTTGGGGCACTCCCTGACGATACGCTTGTCTTGATGAACACTCGCCATTGAGGACAACATATTGGGTTCTATTACTTAAGGAGTTTATGAGACACTCACATATCTGGGAACCTATTCTGTATGCCTGTGCCTTCATTAACAATCAGCAGTGGGGCACCATGTCAAACACTTTCCAGAATTGAGGAATAAGGAATCTGCCTGTTGCTCTTCATTCATGATTCATAGTATATCATTTGAGGAAAGAGTAAGCTGATTTCCGCGCGAGCGATGCTTTCTAAATCTGTGCTGGTTTGTGGACAGAAGGTTTTCTATCTCAAGGAAATTTACTATATTCAAAGTTACTATATGTTCCAAAATTCTGCAGCATACTGGTGTTAAGGATATGGTTATGTAATTTTGCAGGTTCTTTCTTTTACCTTTATTATATACAGGACACACTAGTGCATTTTTCCACACTCTTGGGACTATGTGCTGGGTGATAGATTTGCAATAAATGCCAGCTAAGCAAGGGGCTAATGCTTGCTGTTGAGTGCTCTCTGTAAAACCGAGTTGAGATACCATCCATACCTGGCGAGTTATTTGTTTTGAACTGTTTCAGTTGCATCTCAACATCAGGAATGACTATGTCTGTGTCCTTCACATGGGAGTCTGTGTGATGTTCAAACAGTGATATGCCTGTATGAACTCCCTGTGTATGTGATTTATTTTTAAGTCAAAATTTGAAAGTGCAGCCTTCCTTTCACTGTCTTCTATGTCCATAGAAGACTAGTCAACTAGTAATTTATGTAGGATCAGACGTTTCTCAGGTTCTAATAAGACCCTTCACGAATGTATGGCAGTGAAAGTTGTATTCTTCAGTATCAGTCTTTGTACAGTTACAAGAATTTCTACAAACTTTTGGCTGTCGACATTTCCACAATATTTTTTGACATGAGGATGCAACAATCTCTGCATCCTCAAGAAGGTCTTTTCTGTCCTTGTTCAACTTACTTGGCACATATTTCTCCAGTGTATGATTTACAATCTATTTAAACTTTGCCAATAATTCATCATGTGGAACTAAATGACATCTGTTCACTGTCTAACAAGGAGAGGTCCCCAGCGGTGCGATCGACGACTTTCTGAAGCTATCTGTATGGTTATGTACGTTAAGAGCCCAGGTATCACACACTGCAGCTATTCAACCTGGTGAGACCTTATTTCGGGTAGTTGATGTCATACTCAGTAGCCTTGAAAAATTGAATTGTGCAATCTGGTTGCATGGTGTAATGGACTGGGTAACAGCTTTGCATGCAGGAGGTTGTTGGTTTGAATCTCATCAGGTCCAGTAAATCTTTACCGCCATGACTTTGATCATAATTTTCATTCAGTTAATTTATTTAACTGTAATTTTTAATTCCATTCCTTTGTCTCATAATTTTAATCATAATATCAACTTATTCATTTGCTCTCATTTTTCTTTCTATCATTATTTCTCTACTTGAAATCTTTGTTCATGTGTTTTTAATTAATTTTATGTATTAATTTCAATTTAATTTCTTATCTTTTATCACCTTGTTTCTTCGTCCACATTATTGTGTTCATTATATCTATTTCTCATTTCATTTTACTTTAATTCATTTTAGTTATAAAGCTGTCTTTCATTTAAATTTTCATCTGTGTTATTTTGTCCATAATGCAATATGTGTTTAGGTTATGTTTTAAATGTGTGTTAAAATAAACTGCACATCTGGTAACAAAAATACATTTTTCTCACCATTGCACAAATATAAATAGATTATTTTGCCATTTGTTTTTTAACTAATAGGTTTGAATTTTGAAATAAATTAGTATTATAATCAGTGACATCTCGTGAACAGATTTGGTGGGTGTGTTGTTCTCTTGATCACCAAGTTGAAGAGGAAGGGGGAGGGTGGTTGAGAAAGGGGGAAGCAATTTCAGTGGCAGTACTGTCAGTGTGTTTTCTGATGGCCCATCTGCTATGGTTAAAAAAAGAAAATAAAATAAAAAGGTCTGGCAGAAGTACAGAAATCATTCAGCAACCACTTCCCATAACAAGTAGAACAAACTGTATAGAAACTCAACTGATGAATTTTCAGACGGCTAGTCTGTTGTGGTTTTTATAGTTTTTAATAACCATTTCAAAAACCACCTTCTGACCTATATCAGCAATTTTATGTACTATGAATGGATCTACTGCTTTGTATGGAAGAAGACAGGCCGCTCAGAGATTAGAAAAATATTTTACATGCTTTAATATTAAAGATACTTCTTTGCAAAACCAAATTTAATACCTGAGCATAGCAGAGAATAGAGAGAGCTTTCAGTTATCTTGACAGAACCTGAGTCTCCAGGTCATTAATATAAGCACTCCTTCTTGATACACCATTATACATCTGGCTGACCAACTTCTCTGCAGTGGCAAATTCATCAACGATGTGTTTGACATTAGCAAACAAACTATTAGCTGTTCTGTCTTTCCTGACGTCTGTAAAACCTACTAATCTTTAATTTGCATTGTCTTTATGAAGATAACATAGAGCTATTAGCAATTACAGTTCACACAATATGTCAGAAGTTTCGTCAAGTATTAACGGTTACAACATCTGATGATTTTATTTCTTGTTTCAGGTTTTTTTTTTTTTTTTTTTTACCTCAGAAGTACTTTTAATAATGTCATTTAGTATAGTTGCGGAAGTGCCTCAAAATACTGTAGGTGAACTCAAGTGCGCCTATAACAGGGTAATTTTTTTTGATGCTGCTCGTGTAATAATATGTCAAATCTGTCCTCCCCAAACATTTTTATCTGCGAAAATGACTGAATGTCATTTCGAATGTCTTTGTTGCCCAGCTGACACCGATTTTTCTCTGGAAAACTGAAAACATGGCTAAGGAAAAAAATAGTTTCACACTTTTTGAGCCGTTTCACATAGCTCTGCAGGACTGATCTTCTTTCATCTCTAACTGAGCTCTGTATGTTCAATATTTTGGTCACCGTTTTCTGAACCCACTCATAGTTTTTCCTGAAACATGTCAAAGATTTTATTATTACAGCCCATCAGGTGGGACACATTGGAATCAGTTGTCAAGCTTTTGGTTTTGGATTCGTCTCATCAACACCAGATGATACCATGACGTCTGTATACACATTTTTCCTTTTTGCAGATTCTAGAATTATATTTGAGATGTCTTTCGCCATTGCCAGTACATTGCACAATGGATCATAGATTCTTGAAACTTCCTGTAATGCCAAATCCAAACAATGATTGCTGCAGTGGATGTAACAACTCTTTGGCTGATCTTGAAGAAGAGTTTTCTTCAAACTTTTGTTCCACCCAGATGTATTAGCTGCACCATCAAAACAGTGAGCACATAGAAACCCAATTTCTAGTAAAAGTCTTAGAAGGATGTCTTTAAACAGTAGTTGCCAGTGTTTGTGCCTTGGAGTCCAGTGAACTATATAAACCCAGTAAAAGTTCATTTATTTCAAGTGTCTTGGGGTCAACACAAAGAGTGAACTGCTCCTGGCCAGCCATGTCCATTGTTGAATCTGGCATAATTCTGTAAAATGCAGAATTTTTTATTTCCTGCTCAATTTATCACTGAACCATGGGAGCCATAATTTCCAGTACTTCGTTTTGTTTCACTGGCGCCGACCAAGTGTCACAACATTTCAGCCATATCTTCAGTTCTGCCACATCATTCTTCCTCTCATCGAGAAGAGTCATGAGGTTCCCAGAGACTGTGTCATGACCTCTCAGCGCATTTCTTCTTTGAGCCAGGAACCTGACTGAACTGATAATTACCAGTAAAGCAGTTCTAGCTTTCTCCTGGTCAGTCAGCAGACGTCACGCAACTTGGGCAGTCACAGGTGTGCTATTTTCATGCTGCTGAATAATTGTGAGAGACTTTCGATGAAAGAGACTCAGCTCGTGTGCCTTGAACTTTTCTGTAGTTTTTTTCCAGTTACAGAAACCTTCTTTAAGAAAAGCCGTATCTTTCTGTGGTCTTGTATTGTTCAGTGAGTGGATGGACTGAATGCAGTCATAGCAGAAAACACTGCCACTCTTTTCTTCCTAATGTAGCCATGGATAAGCCACAAACCAATCTGATTTACAGGATCTTTCATTCCTTCCTGGAAACTTATGCTTCTCTGATTGGTGAAATTTTATTTCAAAAATAGGTATACTTGAACTAGAGCCCATTATGTTTTCACATAAGAATGGGGTGTCTGCATGCTTTGACAGTCCTATGCCACAACTTTAATGTCCACTGCCTCTACCTGAAATTGTTAAGGATAAAAACGTGCAACATGTCATATCTTACACATATCACACGAACATAAAAATAGCTTTGAACAAGCAAAGTACGTTAATGGGGAGCACATAATATAATAGCACTAGGATAGGAAGACACACTTGTAGTTGACCATAAAATACAGGGTGTTCCATTTACCTGATGACCGCCTGTGCGGCGCAGAGGAATGCTGGGCAGCGAGCACTCAGTTGCTCAGCAATCAGATGCCGTATCATCCGTCTACTGCTGCAGTGACATGATTGCATTTAAAATATAAGCAAATAAATTTTGTACTCACCCATGTTATGCAAGGAGATGCTGGAACCACCTACCATTATTTTCTGTGCATTTCTGATATCTACTCAAGAAATTATTAATCACACAATGTAATTCTCTCTGAGATATTGAATTACTTGATTCATAGATATTATTCTTGAGTTCCTCTAGCATGTGAGGATTTGTTGTGTACACTTTGTCCTTCAGCATACCCCACAAGTAAAAATCGCATGGAGTGAAATCAGGTCTTCTAGCGGGCCAGATATTGTTACTAATCACTCTTTTCATCGAACACATCATGCAGTGCTTGCAAAGGAACATTGGCTATATGAGCCCTTGCCAAATCCTGTTGAAAAAATGTGAAGCTTCGTTCTCTTTCACTCAGTTCATTAAAAAAGGGTCGCAAAATGTTTTGTACATATCTTTCACTTGTAACTGTATCATTAAAAAAAATTGGTCCTATTATTCTGTCATCACTAACTTTGCACCACGCCCATATTTTCTGATCATGAAGGGGTTCCTCATGAAGCACAACAGGTCTATCTATGCTCAAATGTTGACAGTTTTGGGAATTAACATACCTGTATAAATGGAACCAAGCCATGTCTGAAAACAGAATAAGGTAAGGGTCCATTTCACTGTCATGCACTTGTTTTAAAACCCATTCACAAACTACTGATACTTTGTAGAGCCTTAGTGAAAGCAGCTCAGCGCCTTTTTTTCCAGAGGTGCACAATATTTGTTTTATCTGCAAAAGACATGTCATTAATTTGTGAACTGCATCACAACTTGGAACTCGAACACCTGCAAACTTCTGTTCAAACAGTCTCCGAACAGTACAAGTGGAATTTGTACACACATACAAATCATAAACAAACACTTGTTGTGGAATTGAATTGTTTGCTTTAGAATTGTTTGCTTTAGACATTGTTGTGTTCGCAAATTTCACTGTTATGCTCGTGATGCCTATTTCACTGCTTGAATGACACTGGCCGACAAGGCGCTTATGTCTGTATGTATGGCCTTTTGGCTAAAACCCATAAAAAAGGGGGGGAGGGGCATAGTGCTGTCCCGCAGGACCCATTCGACCGGCAGGCGCAGCTTCTATGGCCGGCCTGCAATACCCTGTGCCGGCAGTCATCAGATAAAAGGAACACCCTGTATTTAGCTTACCAGTACCAATGCTTGTGTGTTCTTGTAAGTATCTTCGGCTAATATTACTACTATCGGACTGAAAGTGGCCACTGTCGGGGGTAATGCTAACACAAACGATCTGAGATTTTTTAGTGCTACTATCACCTCCAAAAAATTCCTTGATAGATTTTTGTGACATAGTGCAGTACTACACCCAAAATAACAAAATAGTAATAATCGTGTATAAATATCAGCCATGACCCATGGATCGATGTACACATAAAAAGGGAATGAAAAGTTAGATACTGAAATTTAAAAATGATGCTATAACTCACTAACTGTATGTGTCACAAGTAAGAGGAATCACTGTAAACGTTATTGGACATTTATATAGTGAATTACAAAAGAGGGTGCTAATCAGACCTTAAAGCAATACTGCAGTGGAAATGGAAGAACGTTAATGTCAGACATGACACATGAAGTTGCACAATTCATACCAAATCAACTGTGACTTATGATTTATTAGAAGGAAACTAACATGGTAAATAAAATATTTTCAGCTGTAAAGATAGTATGTACTACAATATTTGTTCAGTAATGAACTGCTGTGTAAAGCACTGTGTTTTTGTGTTTATTTGACATTCAATTTCAGTTTTAAATCAATTTAAGTAAATTGAACAATGTTTGTACCATTACATTTATATGTAATGATGAGAGAATGAGAAACTGGTATGAAATACAGAGAACTCAAATCTCGTTTCCTGTGTACTAATGCTTTTCTCAGTAACTGTATTATAACAAGAATGAAGCTGCACTTGCAGTATATTAAAACTTCTTGTCAGAAGCCACTGTATATTTTTACTTGCTGCTGTTTTTGTGACAAGTTCTTTTGTAATCATTGACTTGCATTACAGCACAGTACTTTTCCTTTCATAAGCTAATGAATGGCATTAATATACTTCCAGGTTATGTTATATAGAAACTTCTCAGTATTTATTGTACAGAAAACTACTCAACTCTTTGCATACTGTTATTTATTGAAAACCTTGTTTCAGTATCTTGAACTTTTGTGTGAAGTGACTTGTCATGCTGCACTATACATGGCGTGCAAAAACTTATTGTGTGTGGTGTATCACCAACACATAAAATCCATTTACTCATCACTGGAAAGATATAGCTTTCCTACCACAATAAAAAATTACTTCGGTATGTTAGCTTCAGTTGGTACGGTGCAATACATGACCTAAAGTGCATAAAACATGAAATAGCCAGTGAGGTCATTCTTCTCTGCAAATTCTTCAAATTATGTTCAGTGAGTTACGGTACTTCATATATAAACATCGTAAAAACTATGACTAATAACAGGAAGGTAGCCACTTCACTGCCAAGCATGAATGTTCAGCTATAATATATCAAATTTTTTATGAAATAATATGAGAAACATTGCATAGTAAAAAGAAAAACCTTGCAAAAATTCAAAAACAGTATTTTCTTAATTTTTGTGTGCAAACAGCAAAACATTTTCAGGACAAACTAATTTCAGAGAAGTATATAACTTTGCCTCATTTATACAAATAAAATGATCCATATGACTGAAATTCAGTTTCCGCTTCAGTTCTTTTGTGTTGTAGGGCGAGAAAGAGTTTTCTACAAAGTCTGCAATGGTAATACCATATCTATAACCCAGGGATAATGAATCAGTACTTGCAAGACTTTGGGATAAAATTATGTATAATGCCGTAGTAAACTGAGGCCTTCTTTTTAGCATGAAAAATATTATCGAAGCTATAATTGCCACGAATAGTTGAGTGTATTGCTTCACTACTATTGCTGGGCTGACAATGAGAAATGTGGCTCCTAAAAGAAGCATAGTGTCAAATCATGAATGTATTGTATATTCCTATGTGACATAAATGAGGGATATTTACAACTAGTTAATTTAATTAAAATTTCCATACTGAAATGTGAATATAGTGTGTATCATGAATTTCATAACAACTCGTTATATAGTAATGTTTTGCAACATATGCCTCACTTTTCTGATCCTGCAACAGCAGTGGACTGTCTCTTGCTGTGAAACAAAAGAATGATCTGAGTGCACTGTCATTATGCCTAGTTTCAGGACAAGCTGCAATGGGTTATGGAGGGATTTTCTTGCAATACTACACCTAGTTCAAATGCATGCATCCAAATACTAGTTTTCTTGCAACTTTCTAGAATTATTCCATTTTATTTCTCGATACGATGTTGTATGTGCGTAGTCATGATGCCTAGTTTCAGGACAAGCTGCAATGGGTTATGGAGGGATTTTCTTGCAATACTACCACTAGCTCAAATGCGTGCATCCAAATACTAGTTTTCTTGCAACTTACTAGAATTATTCCATCCTATTTCTTGATACGATGTTATATGTGCATAGTTTGTGCCTTTCTGTATGAGTTTTTTACATAGCGACTGTCGGCACATTTGTTGATTGAACCTCTACTTGTTTTGTTATAGTGATAGGGAATGCTTGTTCACTGACTGTGGATTTATGGAACATTTCTTTGCCTTTTCCTGCTTGAATCCTTAGGGCTGACCTGTTTGCCACTGATGCTGATAGTCAAGTGAGCTGTGAGTATTCCAGTGTAGATCCAGTCACTGTTTTGTCACTTTTGCATTGAGATGTGGTGCCCCCTTTAACTCAAAAGCATGTACACTGTATTGGAAGTAACTAGCATTGTTTTGTAAATACTTTTGGATTCACCACTGCTCTCCTCCCATCTCCCTTCGTCCCAGTTTTAAATCTATGACTCATAATGGGGGACAGCCTGTACATGCATATGTAACAGATTCTGCACAGCACTTTTGAACAGTAGTTGAGACTGATCAGGCCCTCAGGGCCGGCTGTGTAATATAGACAAAATACAGAATGGGCAGTGCACCGAATCGGGTGAAGGAGTACCAGATTTAAGGCAAAAATCGTGACTGTAAACAACTGGTTTTGCTGTCCCTTTATGTTGTTAACAGTTACCCTCTTCACCTGCGTAATGACATACTGTTCAAAACAAGTATTGCCACCACTCTCATTACTTACTGTTCGGTTCCCCCTGAATCTAAGTCCACACACATTCACAGATCTGCAGGTGGCGCAAAACTTTTTTTTGATCAGTTTAGTCTTGTGGTCACACAGGCACAAGTCACATGCAGTCATGTCGAAAATGATAAACACTAGCCAACAGTGCCCAAACAGCAGTCGGTACGCCTGACTTGGCTCGCCCCTACGACAGTGTCTGTCGCACTCTGCGAACAATCCAACATCTAAGAAAATAAAAACAATGTCATAACCTAAATATGAGGAGAGGTGGTATTTTAACACTCTCCCCTTTTCCTTCCCTTCATGACCACTGTGCTTTCATGCCATAGCTACATTGCTATGCATAGTTGCTCTGCTAACAAACATGAAATGTGTACAGTATAGTCAGTGATTTTTCTCCAATTTTCTATACTGAGATAAAGACACACACACACATTTGATTGCAGTTTTGAGGTGATATGAGTGAACCTTTGTGGTGAAAGTAATGTAATTATTTTATGTCACTTATGTGTCATAGATGTTCTAGCTCAATATTGATTGTTCTCAGTAGTTCAATGAAGAACATAAATGTAATTATACTAATAAGCCATAACTACTTACTAGTGTTATGACCATATTTGTGACAGAAGACTGATAGTGCATCACAACAGCAAGAACAAACAAAATGAAAAGTGGGAAGAAAAATGTTAAAAAAAAAACGTACTTATGTTTCGTAAATGGGGCAGTAATGTGACCCCCATCTGACCAGATGAGAGGAAACACTGATGCCAATTAAAAATGTGAAGAACTAACCCACTGATGATGCCTTACAGTGAAAAAAGGCAAAACATATCTGGGAGAATAAAATACAGTGCAGTAAGAGAAGGCATTTCTTATTTAGAAAACAAACATTTCTGTGCTTGCTGTGGAGGATGGCCACGCAAACAAACTCATCATATATGTGAATAGTCTGTGTCATTGTTGCAACTGTATCATGTTAGATTTGAAGACGAAAGTCTATAAAATGTGCTATCTCAAAATCCTTGTTCTATTTCTGTGTGACATCTGTGCCATAGCACATCATCATCACGAAAAATATATTTTTAGCACTCCACGAAATGCTTTCACCCTTACTTGCTGCCCCACTGTTGAAAGGACACTCCCCTGTCCACACATACAGCAGGCAAGTTCATTTTACATGTATTAGTACGGTGTGATGGGTGAGCTGGCTGTTGGGTGACTTAACAGTTCACCAGCCAGGAAAAGCTCACTAGCTGAAAATGACTGATGTTTCCTTGATTATGACCAAGCATATTCTTCGAGACTCAGTGTCTGAATTTAAAAGGTTGATGATCAATATTGTTGGTGAATACATTACATCGGAAATTCATGCAAAAAGATGAAACTGAGTTATAAGTGGCACAAGAAATGGTGATTGCTGGTTTCCTTTGTCACATGTTGGCTGGGTCCAGAACACTTCACATATCTTGTTTTTCCATTGCTGCTGCAATCTAGCAGTAGTTGTATCATAATTGCATGGTGAAGCTAAATATTGCACGTTGTGCTGGCAATGCCAATCGTGGATTACATCAGCTTTTCCTCTCTCACGTTTCTCCTTTCTGCAATGGCCTAAAATATTCCCTCAACTCCGCCAACACTCGTGGAGTGAACCATTTGTCTTTTGTGCGACTTATAACTCATTTAGTCACATCAAATGTCAATGGGGAGAAAATGGGACAAAGTCAAGCGAGACATCAAGTAAGAACTTAGAATGAGGTAAACCTTACTAGGAAGAAATGTAAAATTGGGGAATTTTTAGCATTGATCTCATGGGTTTTTCACAAAGGCTTTGAATTTATGGTGTAGAATGATGAAAAATGTAACATCGAAGTTTCACTGTAACTACATACAGCATATGGAAGGTAATTTGATATTTCAGTATAGTCACAGAAAAAAGTCAGACTTATTTCCAAACAAAAGATTGATTCTGGTTATCAGTGATTGGAAACTATGTATGCAACAAATAAAACAATCCCTGAAATCTAAGAGAAAACATATGAGGAACATTATGTATTTGTAGTCATAACTTTTCACACTTTTCACTTGTTTGCAAGAGAAGAAAACTTACATTTGCTTGTTGATAAGTAGTAGATTAATGATGCAGTTTGGATTTAATTGGCTTTTAGCAATTTGTTAATAACATGCCATATTCACTAAAGTACTGTTCACAGGACGCGCTGGTTGCTGGGATAAATAAAATACATCTTGTAGCTGCAACCACCATCCCTAGTAGATTCCTTTCGTGTTTGCTTGAATCATCTCCAGGGTTTATTAAAATGTAGAGATCTTCCTCTGTTGTGAAAGATTTGGTATTCATCCCGTCCTTGAAACAATCTCTTTATGTGGGTGACAATGACACTACACTTGAAGGCTCAGTGATGATAGACAAAAGAAACATAAGTAATAAAGAACTGATGTGAAAATTATGAACTTTAACACAAGAAACATGTGATTTATGTTGATGAAATATTACGAATTATAGTACTTCCATTTCGTTATAAGACAATACGCACTAACTATGGTTATGTTAATGATTACATTTTTTATGTGCATAACTTGCACACATTTGTCACACACTGCTAAGAACTTCTTGCTTTTCATTTATGGCATGCTTAATGAGATGGTGGACATAAGGCCAAAGGAACATAGTAATTTTATGTTTACACACAATTACAACCTTCTCACAAAGAAAAGTGAGGGCTCATTGTTATTTCTTTGTAGTTCCTGTTAAAAAATACATATTACCTAGGGTATGGTCACTTCTTCTCACTCGGCTAATATAACTGATGCAGGCATCATATGCAATTAGACTGTGCTCACCCCATCTTGCATTTTGTGCTTGCTTACTCAGTCATGCAGAGCTCTAGTGGCAGTGTTGGAGTAAATCACTATCTTACCCTCTTAAGAGACCTAGAATTGTTTTAAGTTCAGTGATGAGCTTCTGAAGAAAAGCACTCCAAATGTTGTTTTTGGAGGTTTGTTATAATGGCCATAGTATCATGTATCCAAGGTATAAAAGGGCAGTGGATTTGTTGAGCAGTCATTTGTACTCAGATTATTCGTGTGAAAAGGTTTCCAGTGTGATTATGGCCACACCACGGGAACTAACGAACTTTGAACACAGAATGGTAGTTGGAGCTAGACACATGGGATATTCCATTTCAGAAATTGTTAGGGAATTCAGTATTCTGAGATCCACAATATCAAGAGTGAGCCGAGAGTACCAAATTTCTGGCATCACCTCTCACCATATACAAATCAATGGCTGTCAGCCTTCTCATAACGGCTGAGTGCAGCAACGTTTGTATAGAGATGTAAGTGCTAACAGACAAGCAACACTGCACGAAAAAACTGCAGAAATCAGTGTGGGACATATGACAAACACATCCGTTAGAACCGTGCAGTAAAATTTGGCTTTAATATGCTACGGAAGCAGATGACCAATGCACATGCCTTTGCTAACAGCATGACATCACTTGCAGCAACTCTTCTGGGCTTGTGACCATATTGGTTGGACCCAAGATGACTGGAAAACTGTGGCCTGGTGAGATGAGTCCCAATTTCAGTTGGTAAGAACTGATGGTATATTTCAAAGGTGGTGCAGATCCCATAAAGCCATGGACACAAGTTGTCAACAAGACACCGTGCAAACTTTTGGCAACTCCATAATGGTGTGAGCTGTGTGTACTTGGAATGGACTGGGTCCTCTGGTCCAACTGAATTGACAATTGATTGGAAATGGTTATGTTTAGCTACATGGAGACCATTTGCAGCCATTATTGGACTTCATGTACCAAAAAAACAATGGAATTTTTATAGATAGTAATATGCCATGTCACTGGGTCGCGGTTGTTCATGATTGGTACAAACAACATTCTTGACAGTTTGAGCAAATGATTTGGCCACGAATATTGCTCAACATGGATCCCATTGATCATTTATCGAACATAATTGAAAGGTCAGTTCGTGCAGAAACTCCTGCACAAGCAACACTTTCACAGTTATGAACAGCTACAGAGGCAGCATGGCCCAAAATTTCTGCAAGGACTTCCAACATGTTGAGTCCTTGCCACATTGAACTGCTGCACTAAACCAAGGGAAATAAGGTCTGACATGATGTTGAGAGGTATCCCGTGACTATTGTCACCTCAGTGTAAATATGTTAAACAGCCATTAGGGGTTTATCATAATTTATTATGTGTGCCAAGTGAGTTTTCCCATTTGTGTCTTGAGTTGCCAACTGTGACATACATTTGCAGTAAACACTGTTCATTTGTACATGATGCTGAAGACACTGAAGCAGGTAAAGCATAACAAAGGGTAGAAATTTCTCATCTACTTTGATTCCCTTAGCACTCTCTTCAAGTCATTCTGCTAATTTACCTAGTAGAGAAATGGTCCAGAACACAGAGGGCTCTCTGCTTCGACAGCAGGGACAGGTTGGGGTTGCATTTTGCTGGATGTGTGTCCACATAGGGATAAGAAAATAATTAAGATCTAATAATAAGAGGTCTCTATGTTTGACAAAGTTGAAGAAAGTACTATCTCCCAGAGGGTTAGTAACTTATTGTTGATCAAAGAGGATCATGCATCAGTGGGCAGAATATTGACTGCAGACGAGGGACAAGGACAGCAAAAGAAATGCCTAAACTATGATGCTCCTACCATAACTCTCAGAGACAGGATTCAGTCAAACTCATTCACCTTTGTGTAGGACATACACCTGTCATGCATAGCTTTTTGCTCTGGTAGAAATTCTCTCCATTTTGTTGTACTCATGGCATAGAAATTTCAGTGCAACATATTGTAATAGAGTGCATTTACCCCACCTGTTCAGACAGTTTTGAGATTAATAAATAATAATAATAATAATAATAATAGTTAATAAGAAGTAGAGAACAGTTATGATGGTATTAATGCCTCAAGTGTTCCACATATATGCCACTCCTACCCCACCCACTTGAGCTCAATGCATGGAACATTCATACAACAATATGAAATTCTTAGAAAAATTATTCTTTGAGATGTTGTTCAACTTGCGTCTCACATTGGCTTGAATGTTGGTTATCTTATCCCTGTTGACCCTTCATGTGAATTTTTGCTCTTTGTCATTTTGTGGTAGATTAATGTTGATAACACCAAGTCTCGTCATCTGCAATGATTTTCATGGAAACAAATTGTTCACCTTGCACTTTTCAATCAAGTTGCAGCAGCCATCCATGCATTGACGTTTTTGTTTAGGAGTCAAGGTGTGTGGGACAAACTCTGCATACACTTTTCTCTTCTTCAAAACATACTGGAGAATGTGCATAACACATATGATTTACAGGTGTTGCTTCATTGCAATTTGTGATAAAACAGTGTTGACACACAGCAGCTGCACATCCACACTGTGTGCTCACAACTGTGATCAATACACATCTGTTGTTTACAGTTGTTGAGTTAAACTGCCACTATAGTTGCTGTGCTGATGGTGCTTATATGCCAGAAATAAAATATGTCTTGGAAGTTTTTGGATGCATGGAGTATATTCAGATAAAATGACAGTAGCAGACTTAAGTTGGCACAGGTCTTCTGTTTTAGGGTATAATGATACCAGTAGGTAAAACACATACACATAACTCATAAATGATGGGTTAAAAAGAATATACTTCCTGAAGAAAAATGATAGAGTATATATGTGTGTGTGTGTGTATGTGTGTGTGTGTGTGTGTGTGTGTACACGCATGTAGAGACACACTATCATTCCTTACAGATTTTTGGTGACATTGTGAAGCACCCTGTATAAAAAAGCTGATTTAAATGTGAGTTTTACTGTTCAGATCATGAATATTTTCTCCCAATGCCTATGCTTTAGAATACCATTATTGTCATAGTGACATGTTAACTGTAAGTACTCTCTTGTTAATCAACTTTCCTCCACTTGTCTCCTATCTTTGCCCATCATGTCATTGCTTCAGATCCAAATTTTTTTCTTTTATCATCAATAATAAACCAGATATTTTGTATTTCCATTTAATCACTACTCTGTTTATCCATTCTTTAACAAATGCAGTTTTTTTCTGATATTCATTTTGAACTGTAACTGATGTCTGTCAACTCATGTTGCTAGACTCTTAAACTTTCTTCTGCTTTCCACATAGTACTTTTTTCAGTAACTTTGGATATTAATTTTTCTGGATTTTCAATAATTTAAGTGTTATGTGTGGTTTAATTGATTTGCTGCATATTGTTTCGATGAATACCACACTCATTTTTAGAGCTAGAACTTACATACAGACCATGTTACAATTTTTCCCATCAGTGTGTTCCAGGACACACACACACACACACACACACACACACACACACACACACACACAGAGAGAGAGAGAGAGAGAGAGAGAGAGAGAGAGAGAGAGAGAGATGTATGTTAAATCTAGTACAACTGCTAAAGCTGTAGTGGAGTATTAAAAAGACAACATGTCATATGAGAGATTTTAGGAATGGAGGAATTGGTATAAGTTGGCTGGTAGTGTCTTGTTTCCATGTAGTGCCAATCTTAGTAAACAGGACTGTGTGTGTGTGTGTGTGTGAAGAGAGGGGGGGGGATATTGTGTTTGCGTCACTCACAGCAGCTCAAGTGCAGAGGTATTGTGCCTGCATAGTACATTTTCACACTGATGTTTTGCTATTGATAAAAATAGTGAATAAGCTCCACAGAAGTAAATATTGTGGGGTGAAATAATGTGCTGATTGAGACATGAATTGTATAAAGCCTTATCTGTGTGGCTGTACTCCTGTATTCCATTGAATGAGAAAGTGAAATAGCGTTAATAACTTCAAATATTTTACTCAGTTTCTCTTGTTCCAGATGTCATGACTGAATCAATAACAGATGTTGATAAAGTTTTGCTACATTTGGAAGCAAAGGAGTTCACTGTTGAACCTAGCACACTGCAATCACTGCAACAGCTAATTCAGTGGGTAGCAGATTTAGCACTTAATCTTTTAGCAAGGCTGCCAGAGCAACGACAGGCCTCAAACAAAGGCTCTGGTGTAAGTATATAAAACCATTGACAGTAATGAGAAATTATTCCACATTTCATTTAAAGTAAAATATCATAAAATAAAAGTTTATAATGTGAGTATTTAATGTAATATTAATTCATATTTATAATGTAATATGGTATAAAAGTCAATATTTGAATAAAATTAGCCACTTTTCGCACTGATTCCCACCATCACTTTTTTTTTAAAGTTTGCAACACCAATTCATGACTGAAATAACATGTTTCAGAGCTGGGTGCAAGGAGTGCACGTCCCTGTCTATGTCTCACTTGTGGTTGGTTGGATTGAGATCATATGACATTGGGGCCACACATACACCTTCATAATTTTGAAGTGTTCCCTAAACCATTCAGCTACAATTTGGAAGCAGTGAGATGATGCATTTTGTTGCTGTATATCTGCTTTGGTTCATCATAATAGTCGAAGGCAATCTCTGCCGTTAATACACTGTTGCCCATGAAACTTGACCCCTGCAGCAGCAGTTTTCCATGAATTGGTGTTCACACAGCAAAAAATTCAGTGTGTGCACACTCTCCAAGGATTGTCTAAGAGTTTATGCACACAATCTGGTTCCAGTCAAAAGTGCAGGTATTTTATGTCTTGTATACACTACTGGCCATTAAAATTGCTACACCAAGAAAAAATGCAGATGATAAATGGGTATTCATTGGATAAATATATTATACTAGAACTGACATGTGATTACATTTTCATGCAATTTGGATGCATAGACCCTGAGAAATCAGTACCCATAACAACCACCTCTGGCCGTAATAACGACCTTGATACGCCTCGGCATTGCGTCAAACAGAGCTTGGATGACGTGTGTAGGTACAGCTGCCCATGCAGCTTCAACACGATACCACAGTTCATCAAGAGTAGTGACTGGCATATTGTGATGAGCCAGTTGTCGGCCACCATTGACCAGACATTTTCAATTGGTGAGAGATCTGGAGAATGTGCTGGCCAGGGCAGCAGTCGAACATTTTCTGTATCCAGAAAGGCCCGAACAGGACCTGCAACATGCGGTTGTGCATTATCCTGCTGAAATGTAGGGTTTCGCAGGGATTGAATGAAGGGTAGACCCACGGGTCGTAACACATCTGAAATGTAACTTCCACTCTTCAAAGTGCCGTCAATGCGAACAAGAGGCGACTGAGATGCGTAACCAATGGCACCCCATACCACCATGCCGGATGATACGCCATGAATACACGCTTCCAACGTGGGTTCACCACGATGTCGCCAAACACGGATGCGACCATCATGATACTGTAAACAGAACCTGGATTCATCTGAAAAAATGATGTTTTGCCATTCGTGCACCCAGGGTCGTCATTGAGTACACCATCGCAAGCGCTCCCGTCTGTGATGCAGCATCAAGGGTAACTGCAGCCATGGTCTCCGAGCTGATAGTCCATGCTGCTGCAAACATCGTCGAACTGTTCATGCAGATGGTTATTGTTTTGTAAACATCTCCATCTGTTGACTCGGGGGATCGAGACGTGGCTGCACGATCCGTTATAGCCATGTGGATAAGATGCCTGTCATCCCGACTGCTAGTGATACTAGACCGTTGGGATCCAGCACAGTGTTCTGTATTACCATCCTGAACCCACCGATTCCATATTCTGCTAACAGTCAGTGGAACTTGACCAACGCGAGCAGCCATGTCGCCATACGATAAACCGCAATCGCGATAGGCTACTATCCAACCTTTATCAAAGTCGGAAACGTGATGGTACGCATTTCTCCTGCTTACACGAGGCATCACAACAACGTTTCACCAGGCAATGCCGCTCAACTGCTGTTTGTGTATGAGAAATTGGTTGGAAACTTTCCTCATGTCAACACGTTATAGGTGTAGCCACCAGCGCCAACCTTGTGTGAATGCTTTGAAAAGCTAATCATTTGCATATTGCAGCATCTTCATCCTGTCTGTTAAATTTCACATCTGTAGCACGTCATCTTCGTGGTGTAGCAGTTTTGATGGCCAGTAGTGTATATTGCACTATATTTGTGTGTGTGGGGGGGGGGGGTGAAGGGGGGGGGGGAGGATACAAAATTGAAATCAGTCGTTTATAATGGATGGGCAGTTAATTTCCTATCTACAAATGCAACTAATTTTTAATGTTTGCTGTTTTTGTGGTCTCCAGTCCAAAGACCAGTCTGGTGCAGCTGTTTATAGCTGCTGAAATGGAGGAACTGACTTATTTTTAATGGAACTATATATACATATATTTCTGTGGTTTTGGAAAGAGCCTTTGAAGAGAACTTTGATATAACTTGCATGGAACTTGATCAAATGGTAACAAAGTTAATAGTGTCCCAAACTACTGCCCTGCCTTCAGTGGAAGGTATTTATAAACATCTGCCCTGCTGTACCAAATGTAAGCAGATGTGTAATTCTGGTACATTCTAGAAGCACATCAGTGTCCAGTCTGCTGCTGTAGCGATTAGACAACTTGCTCATAAAGCTATTCAGACTTCCACAGTGTATATGACAGTCCAGAAGGTGACTATGGTTTTTGTTTGTGGTAAATGAGCAGTGCTGTAAGTGTATGCCAAAAGATATCCTTGTTTCATCACACCCCAACAGCCTGTCTTTGCAAACATTACAAACGAAGGAAGGAGTGGGAAGTGTGAAGAATAAAATATGCCTATGACAAAGAATGGTACTGATGGGGTAAAAATGCAGCTAGTATTGTAGTAGTGGTAGCACACAACTCACATGTCACAATCAGGCAGCTTGGAACATATCCATTCCTTCCTTGTTGCACACTATCAACAGCTTCATCCCAATGAGCTTCAAAATTGGTTGCAGTTCTCCAAATGGTATCTGTGGAAACTACAAAGTGGTGTGCTGTTCCTGTGCAAGATTTTCTTCACAGATGAAGCATCTTTGCCAATCATGGGCAAATCAATCCACGCAATATTCACTACTTGTCAGTTCGAAGTGCTGAGAGAATTTGGGAAATAACTGCATCTATCAACAAGTGGTGCAGACTTTCCAAGAATCACATAAATTGTCCTTGTTCCATTGACAAGATTCTAAAGTATCTACAACACTTAACAGATGCACTTCAACAGGTACTGGAAGATGTACCAATGGAGATAGGCAATCCATGTGGTAACCTGCATAACAGTCTCACCCATTTTGCATGGATAATTACAGACTTTCTTAACAGAACACTTGGAGATTATCTTGTAACTATTTGATGAAGTTCCACACATGTTCTGTTGTTGAAATGTTCTTAGAAGGCTCCTGCCAGTGCCACAGAAAAACTGTAAAGGTGCCATAACTCAGCAGTTACAAATGTGAAATCTGTTGTGTACATCAAAAAATTTGCTACATTGTTCACTATACCATAGCTAAAATGACATCTCAGTACATTTACTAACAAAGAGATAGAGGGGCTGGCCAGTACTTACCTCAGCTCAGTACAGCTGATAGACACACAAAACAGAACAGAAAATTTACGAATCCTAGCTTTCGGAACTTTGTTCTTTCGTCAGGGAGGAGAGAGGGGAAAAAAGGGGAAGAAGGGAAAGTGGATTCAGTTACTCACAACCCAGGTTATGAAGCAACAGGGGAAAGGTAAACAGGGAAGGTAGCATTATCTCCATTTCATTACTGTTGTATTAAAACCTTATTTACCTGTGTCAAATGTTCAACTTCATTGACACATTTTGTCACATTGTCATGTTAACTTGTGAACATAATCACAGGATAGCAAATAAAGCAACCTTTTCAAAAACTTAACATATTGAGTGCAGAGCTGCTTTTACTGTGCTTTGAGGCTTTTAAGGTGACAGTCCCTCATGCAGGTGGCCACTTGATGTGTTTTGTGTCAGTGTATAAATGGGCACTTAATGGTGCACTTGCCAGGGCAGCAACTCATCCAACAGCGAATTTTTTCCATGGAAACATCTGTGTACTATGTGACAAATATGCCACATAGCACACAGATGTTACTGTGGAAAAAATTCGCTCGGCAGTTGCTGCCTAGCTGGGTAAGTAAAAAAATGTAGGTGCACCACTTGACAGTTGTTGAGTTGGTGTATAAATGGGCATTTTATGGTAAGAAGACAACCTCCAAGAGAAGACCAGTTAAAAAAAGCCACAGTTCTGCAAGGAGGGGGTAGCTTCAGAGTGATATTTTCTAAAAACTTTGTTGCCCATTGTAGCAAACATGTCAGGAGGGGAAAACAGTGCTACATCGAGTGCATTATTTGTAACACATTAATGCCTCCATATTTGTAAAATGTAAATCTCACAAATAATAAAATGTTCTGGGCTATTATGCCATGTTCGAATGGATTTCACCTGAAAACCCCAACATTTCGTCACCATCTGCAGAGAGGATATTTTCGAGGGGTGTAGTAGCTTCTTTGAATGTCTGATTCACACCCTGGCTTACTACTGATGACAGCAAAATTAAACTTACACATGCTTCTGCGCCATGGTGTGATGTCACGTTATGAATGTGCGACCACAGTTGGCCACTGTCGACTGTTGTCGTCCGCTGTTGCTATCACCCCTTGGTGGAAGACTAGTACACATCATCTTTGGCACTGAAATCCAAACGTCATTTAGTTTCACACCCTCCTCCTTCCTACTGGAATTTCAGGGTTGTTTTACAATCTCTGTGGCCTCTCTGTATAATCTTACATGGTATCCGCTTGTGGCTGCCCAGTACTTTAGTCCTAGCAAAATGAGTGTGGCGGGCTCCTGGCTGCAAAGCATGTTCCGCAGCAGCTGATCTGTCAATCTCCTCTCTTTTGCGAATGCCCTCGTGTTCATCTAGTCAATTTTTGACTATTCTTCTTGTAGTACCCTGGCACACTTCCCCCCAAACACAGAATCCTATAAATTCCTGCTTTTTTCCAGTGGTAGGCAAGCCGCCTTGGCCCCTTTTTCGTGATCTTGTATCTTCCGGGTGAGTTTGTTGATTACCATGATGTTCATCTTTTTCAAGATTTTTCCTATGCGGTCAGTAACTTCCTTAATAAAGCCAAACGGATTCTTACATAAAGAATTCAGCACATTTTATCAGTAAATTAAATGGCATAGTGGTACAGCTGGAGTATGTATTAGTCAGTTTTGATATGGTATCACTATTCATTATGGTTCCTTTCAATAAAGTGTTGCAACAGCTGAATCAAATTTTACCTCCCGATGTTGCAGGACTGTTTAAATTCAATCACGTATTTCAAATGGAGCAATGAGTTCTATGAACAGATGGATGGTGTCACTATGAGGAGCCCACTGAGCCGAGTTATAGCACACTACTTTATGGAAAAATTTGATAAGCAAGCATTGGAAACTGCAAAGAAGAAACCGAATATTTGGTTCCGGTATGTGGATGATATGTTTGTTTTGTGGCAGCGTGTCAGGAAGGAACTGGATCATTTTCACAAACACCTCAACTGGATAAATTTGAAGATTCACTTTATCATGGAGGAGAACACAGGCAGAAGATTGCGTTTTCTTGATGTGCTAATTTTCAAGAAAGAAGGTGGTATCTTGGGCCACACGATTTACCAAAAACCCAAGCAAGCAGACCATTACCTACACTGGGATTCAAACCACCACACACAACAAAAGTGAGGCATAAAATAAATGTCGGCAGATAGAGCAAGGAAAATCTCTGAAGTAGAGCTGCTTGACGCAGAATTAAAATGTCTCACCAATGCATTACTAAAGAATGGTTATTAATTCGCTGAGGTGAAAAGAGCATTAAGGCCATTGTGTAGAAATTGTAGCGATGCTCAAGCACTGGTGAAATCAAAAGTTTTTTTGCCTTTCATTAAGGAAGTTGCTGAGAGCGTAGGAAAAATCTTGGGAAAGAGGAACATAGTAGGAATCTACAAACCCACTCAGATGATACAAGATCACCTAAAATTGGCTAATTATACTTGCCAACCACCAGAAAAAGCAGGATTTTATACGATTCCGTGTAGTTGTGGGGAGGTGTAGTGGGTACTACAAGAAGAACAGTAAGAAAATGACTAGATGAGTGCAAGGGCAATTGCAGAAGAGGGGAGACTGATAGATCAGCTGTTGTGCGACATGCTTTTTAGCCAGGAGATCACCACATTAATTTTGATAGCACTCAAGTACTAGCATCTGCAAGTGGATACCATGAAAGGTTATACAGAGAGGCCATAGAGATTGTAAAACAACCCTATAATTCCAGTGGGAAGGAGGAGGGTGTGAAATTGAATGATGTTTGGATTCCAGTGCCAAAGAAGATGTGAACCGGTCTTCCACCATGGGATGGTAGCAACAGTGGATGATGGCAGTCAACAGTGGCCTATTGCAGTCGCACATTTAAAACATGTGATGTCACACCACTGTCCTGAAGGATGTGGAGGCAGAATTTTGCTGTTGTCAGTAGTGAGCCAGGGTGTGGATCAGACATTTAAAGAAACTACAATCCCCCCTGAAAATATCCTCTGCAGATGGGGACAAAATGTTTGGTTTGAAGGTGAAATCCATTTATCCACAGCATAATAGCCCAGAAAATTACATTAAATGTTAATTTCTCTGTGTAATATGATTACCATCATTTGACAGTGATAATTTGACTGATGGTTCAATAAGTGATCAAAGTATGTGGTTTGATCCTCAGTGTAACTGGCCAAACATTGTGCATTTTATGAGTGCCCATGGTACCAATCTGAGTAATAAAAATGGGCAAAATTGTAACAAAGTTGAAGTTTTTTATTGACTTTTTATCACAGATGAAATATTTGAACATATAATTAAACAAACAAATATTTATGCCGCACAAATGACAGTGGTTTCCAAACTTTTGAATCAGTGGTTGCTAGCAGACAGGGGTGAAATAAAGTGGTTTTTTGGATTGATTTTGTGGATAGGACTGGTGAAACTTCCATCCATACATTTATGTAGAATAACAACACTTTAAACATCTAGTATTAGTCAGATATAGTCAGCCAGAAGAATTCAGTTTACATAGTGGCCTAATCCCATCTATCTGTATTTGTCTTCCTGCAGTTGTTATAATTTAATAAGCCAAACATGAGAAAAGTTCCAGGATAAAGACCACAGGCAATTCTTTCCTTAAAACTGGAGTAATTGAACTCTAAGTAGTAATTTCATGTTGGAAGAATATATAATCAGGATCTTTAATGTTTACTGGCATCTATACTCTCCAATATTACGCAAAACCACCTAAATTCTGTTATACCATCTCTAGTTTCTCTTCTATGACACTGTATGTTTCATATTTCTACTTTATTATTGTTGTTCTTTGCAGTATGAATTATTACGTGATTACAAAGCACTAAATACACTTCGTGAACTCCTGGTGATAATTAGAATTTGGGGCCTGTTGAGACAGAGTTGCCTGCCAGTCTTTGTACGTAGTGCGGAGAATCTCGATGTTTTGGCGTTATTATTTAAATTATTGTCACGCTTGATACAGAATACGGAACCTGATGAAAATCTCATAGGTAAGTTTGCAGTTTTTCCTTACCACTTAATTATTTTTATAAGTGAAATGTGTATCCAAACTGTTTCGGAGTGGTCAGTATATGTTTGAGGTAACTGTGTCTACATTGGTGTGGCTTATTCACTATTTTCATATGTTATAACATCTTCTTTATATAATAATAATGTGTGTAACAATTTAGTCATTTTACAAAGTAGCCAAAGTTTACAAAAAAAAAAAAAAAAAAAAAAAAAAAAAAAAAAAAAAAAAATTGCTTATCATAAATCAGGTAGGAGCATTAGGTTAAACTGAGTTTTGTGAGATATATTGGAAGAGAAAGCCACCGAATCGTTTGTCCTTCAGGAAGTAGAATTATTTTATAGATTGGCCATCAAAGACAATGTAACATCATGGAATAAGCTCTTTTCTGTTCATAGTATGTGTGATGAAAAACATATTATTTTCTTATTTATATTAATTCATCTGAGAGGGGTAGGGGTACTTAGTGAAACATAACAATAATTACATGGAGGAACTTTTCTATATCCTACGCTACTCAGTATAGGCTATAGAAAAGTGTGTCTCAGAGTAAATCTTATTTTTATTTATTGTTGGTATTTAGGAATACAGTTGTGCTGATTCTGTGGTCTTTAAAATCTTAGAAGCTTCCTCTGCAGTGAACTGGCTATACTGTGGGCCTTTGTTTCTAATTTTATTGTTTTTTTAACTGTGTGTATGATTAGTTTATTTTAATCTCACATTAAAATTTCTGTGTGTTTTACGTGTGATAATGTGCAACCAAATTTTATCGTTTAGTTATTAGTTATCACCTATAAACTCATTTTTCGTGTTCATTTCTGACAGTAAGTGAAAATAAGTATGTATAAATTGCTGGTTTCAGTTTTCTTAATTGGACCACTGATTAGCACTGGCATTTTATCCTTAATGCTAATAAAATAATTTGTGAACTACTGACAAGTTAAAAGTTAGCAGATAATTCACAAAAGTAAGTTGAAATTACCTGCAAGATACGTGTTTAGTATAATTTTCATATCCATGAAATTCCTATTGTTATGTTGCCATAGGTTTTTTAAATGGGCCTTAAATTGTAGTTGATCTCATTGAAGTCATGACACCTTAGCATGAGTATTTAGAACGATTGCCAGGAAGTTCGGTCATTTTATCGCATCATATCATATCGCATCATGTGATAACAGAGGTGGTATTTCCTGTTGTAGAGGAACTTCTCTTTGAAGGAGTAACGGTGACATTTAGTTAGTGCTTTAGTGTACTACGGAAGGTTTTCTCTGTCTACTGTTCCAATTGCTTATCAAATTTAGTCAAAAGTATATTTAATAATACTTTTGTAATAGTAATTCTGAAGGACATGTGATGCTGTTTAACTGCTATAATGGACTCTGCACAACAGAAATGTGATAGTTCAGTGTCAAACACAACAGAAAAATTGAAGGAAGACGTCATGATTGTGTTATTGCTACCCATTTTGTGTGGTGTGTACTCGTTTTTTCATTGGTTCATATTGGTTCCACTTCTTTGGACTGCTTTTGCCCATGGTGACTGGAATGCCACATCATTTTTGGTTTATGAGATAGTTGCTTTTGCCATTTGGGTAGTTGTTATTGTACTCCTTCTCAACATGAAATGTTGTAAGAAAAAAGAATCTCTCAGACCACCACTAAAAAACTGTAAAGGCAGTAATTCCCATTTGGCACCAAATTTTCAGACACGAACTGCACATGTTCAGCCAAAAGATGAAAATTTATTTCATGAACCACATTTGTCTCAGTCAGGATGTGATAATGGAGACAGGCAGGTTTCAATTTCATTGTACAGCATCCCAGTGCAGCCTCAGTGTGTTACCTCTCCCTCTAGTAGTAAAAACATGCAAAAGACTGCTGATTTATTTTCTGAAAGTCCTACAGACCTAATAGACAAAACACCACAAACTAATGTTTTACCTATAAAAGAGGATGTCAAGTCTGGCTCAAGGCATAGTCCCTCACTTGTTACTGAAAGTGCTGGTGAAAATTTGCAATCAAAAGATAATGATGCAACATCCCTGAAAGATACTGTGATCCCAGATAACAATTTCAGTGAGAACCATGAGAAACATTCAAACCTTTCACGAGAGGAATCATTTGTTGGTTTGCCTGAAATGAATTCGTTTGGCAGTTACCTGCAGTTGGTGACAGTTGATACACCTTTCAGTCCTAGTGAGCAGTTCTTTCCTGACTCTGTGAAGAAGCTTGACAGTGACCAGACTGTACACTTAAATCAAAGCAAAGATGTAAATAACCTCGAAAGTGAAATTCCTCAGATGGATTCATCTGCTTCAGAGGATGCTGATACAAGAAATAATATGAAAGATATTCCAGATGATCAGCCTACTGTTTGTGGTGGTGGTGGTGGTGGCAACAGAACTAGTAATGAAAGTGGAAAGGGTGAAGAAGAAATGAAAACTGGAAAAATAAACAATGAAAAGTTAACAAAAAGTGGCGGTGATGATGATGATGATGATGTCTTTACACCAGGAGCTCCTGTACCACACAGTGAACAGAAAGGAAGTGTTGAGGAATGCTTTATAGCAGATGTCCGCAAAACTGAAAGTTTGACTTCAGAAGTGTTCATTACAGTGAATGAACCAAGTCGTCATAGAAATACAGGTGATATAATTCATGTAAATTTGCCAAGTGATGCACTACAGCATGGTGTGATGAATGACACAAATGTGTGTGAAGAAGGAAGATGGGCAGTTCTGAAATAGATGCTGAAGTACTTCAGTGGGGTGGTGAAATATTTATCTGATTGCCAGCATGTAGAGATTCCTCATATTGGTACTGTGACAGAATTAAATAATCCAGAATAAGGAGTGAGTTATACTGTTTCTAAAGTTCAGTGTTAAGTTGTTTTTAATTTGTAAGAAATGTGATGGACAAATCAGAGCCATTGCTTGATGCAGAATCTAGAGAAATATTTTTAAAAGAAATTGTTATTAATCACGTTGAGTACATGCAGTAAGTAAATAACTTTCAATACAAAATAATAGTTGTTGAATTTATCTCATAATGTGTTTTTACTTAATTACTTTGTTCAAAAGTTCTACCTTTCTGCTTGTAAATGAGTTAAAATAGTCATAAAAGTTTTGAAAAAGAAAAGTGACTATGACAAAATCAGTGGATACATGCTGTATTAAATATTAGAATGATTTAAGTTGGAACATTCTGTTTGTATTATATTTTAGCTTAGTTTGTTTTTATTTACCAAATACCAACATTTACAGAATATATTTTCACCTCATTAAATGTGTACTTAAAATGCTGTTGCCAGGTTCATTCACTGCTGTATTCTGAAAATATTTCTTTTTTATATAAAGTTTTACTTGGCAAAATCTATTGTACAGTTGACACACATAATCTTGTTATTTCCTTCATATCATTAGCTGAAGCACATTTCATAATTTAATAAATATAATCAGAAATTCACAAGCTTG
Organism: Schistocerca cancellata; assembly: GCF_023864275.1. Lineage (NCBI taxonomy): Eukaryota > Metazoa > Arthropoda > Insecta > Orthoptera > Acrididae > Schistocerca > Schistocerca cancellata. Next base: position 149,008,382 of record NC_064629.1, read on the forward strand.
TGTTTCATTTATAAATATTAAAAAAAAAAACAAACAACAAATACCTTAAATATATAGCTCAGCAAGGTGACGAACACAGTCTTGTTTGAGCAAGTTAGAATTCAGTTTATTTTGTGGAATTCCTGTGTATTTATACTTTCGTTATATCTTTAGCAAGATGGATAACTTAAATATGTGCAATGAACTAGATTGGAATTAGACAGAGCAAAGACATTATATGAGACCAATGGGCAATATTTTATTGTTTGAAACTTGTCGTGTTGAAAAAAATCTGTTACATTGATGCTTACTTTTCTGTTGTTATTGTTTATGTAGTAGCACCTTTGTTTGCAAAACACTAGTGAACTTAAGATATATTTTAGTAGTTGTTGGGAAAAGAAAAAACAGTGTTCAAAATGAACAAATTAATGAAATTTTGCAGGTATAGAGTTTCATTATTATTATTATTATTATTATTATTATTATTTTATTTATTTATTTATTTATTTTTTGGTGGATGAAACAGCAGAGCACTGCAAAATATTGTATTTTGTAAGATTTAATCATGTTGAATATATGAACTGCTGTTTTCATGGAGACAATACATGCCATTTTTGGAGTAGCACAGTAGTTCAGTTTATCTTATTCTACTTCTTGTGCTGATGTATTTTTTCAGTGTCACATTGACCCAGTGTTTATTAACACGTCTTAACATCTAATGGTATCCATCACTGAAACAACTACTAATTTAGTGTACTCAAAGATATGGCATATTATGGAATATATTGTAATCTTACTTTTTAATGCAATGTTTTGTTACTTTATTCGAGGCACATTTTGAAACCTTATGGGTTTATGTGATCATATTCTTTATTGTTATGTCTCTTACCAGATCAGTTGTACCAATGTCTCTCACTTTCTGCTGTTATCTCTTTATAGGGTGTTCAATATTCTTTACTTAGTTTTAATTGTAAATCACTTTTCCAGCTTGTGCAGTAAATTTGCAAGTGAATGTTTGCTGTATTGCATAGGACATAGTGAAGTATTTGTTTAGAGTAATGCGTTGATTGAACAATTCTGCATTAAACTTCCGAGTCCTAGCTGTTTGATTGCTTCTAAATATGTACCCTGAAAAACTGAATCTTACAAGCATTCTTTAATGGTTCTTTATTTATAATATAATTCACATTTCCAAAAGTCTCCCAGTTTATTTATCTTTTAAGGTTCCAAGGGCCCATGTGAGCCAAAGCTACTATGTCATTGAACAAATCAATACCTAAGTCACAAAAAGTTCATAAAAATGAAAAATACAAAAAAATGGTTCATGGTAGTTTGAATAAGTAAATAACACATTACAGCAAATTACTAAAAACAAGTGTGTGTAACTACTGTATAGATTAAAATTAGTTTGCCAGGAGGAAGTATTTCAACTTAGATTTGAAAATTTGGTGTTTTCTACTTGTATTATGTTCTGCTGGAAGACTATCCAAAATTAAGCTTCCATAGTAATGTATGCTTTCTGTACAGTGGTTAAGTTAGTGTTATCACAGATTAAGGTTTTTGTCTGTCTAGTGTTCGAGTGAATGCTGAATTTTCTTTTCAATGAGTCCATATTATTAATCACAAATACTGTGGAGGTATATATGCACAGGAATAATTCTGAATCATGTGAACAATGACTTGCATCAAGTGTTTGAACTGACTCTTTAGTTCAGTCTGCCTGATCTTTTGTGAAAAAAAATCTATTTTTTGGGAATACGCGAGGCTGACCCAATAAAATGATACCATAAGATATAGTAGAGCGAAAACAAGCTTTCCCGTTTTAGTGTCAGTGACACTGGAGGTTATTCCCATAATGAAGACATCAGCAAACTGTTTCTGCCTGAAAACCAAGTGAAATGACACAGTGGTAAGTCACTGGACTAGTATTCTTGAGCACACAGTTAATATCCCTGTCTCACCATTAAAAATTAGGTTTTTGTGTGGTTTCTTTAACGTACTTAAGGTACATGCTAGGATGGTTGCTTTGAAAAGGACACTGCCAATTTCCTTCCCCATCATCCTCATATATGAGCTTTTGCAAAAGCAAAAATCCTCATCATTGGCGGAATACGAAGACATAACCTCTGTGTACTTTCTGTAAGAAATACTGAATGTGATACTTCAAAGAAGGCTCCACTGATTATTGTATCATTCTGTGATACTAAGGTTTTGCTTCAACAAGAGTTCTGTTTTAGAAACTGTATATAACATGCCCCACCGTTGGACTGAAAGGTCAAATACACTTCTGTTCTGCCACTCGGTCGCTGTAAACTGCAAGATTAAGTACATTGTATGCCACTGACCACTACTAATAGTTTTTCTTGTAACTTGTCCAAACATCCTTTTATTGACAATTCATGTGGGTACTTTACATTTTTGGTGCCATATTTGTCGTAGCTTTTGATGTATTAAAATTATCTGTTGATGTACTTTTGTTTGTAAGTCATCTGGTTTTGTCCTCCAGCACCCATCAAAGAAAAACGTCAGCAGTGAAATCTTGCTCCGCAGCATGTGCATTGCTGTGTGGCAGCTTGAAGTTATTTCTCCAATTGTTGTCTGATTTTTTTTTCTATGACTCCTCCTTATTTGTGCCATGTTCTTGTAGATTCCACACCCTTTTCCATGTTTCATTGTTTATTTCCTCCCTTCTCGTGCATATTGTTTATCTATTTTCTAGCTTTCTCACTGTTTTTTATAGTGTGATTTAATAGTCTTTGTTGATTCAGTTCTTCACCTGCACTATTTGCTTTTTCTAGTCCCTTTAACAATTTCTTTCCATTTTTGATCCACATATATCCTTGTTTTCACATGTTCATCATCTATTTATCTTTGACCTACCTCTGCAACATAATTGTCAGATTTTGAAAGCATGTATATTGGTGGCATCTGATTTCACTTCAGGGGATTTCAGGTGTGCATGTTTTTTATGATACTGACATAATTTGAGTGAATGATAGAGTGACCTCAAAAACAAAATTTTGTTAGTCTGTGAACACTTTCACTCAGTTCTGTTCACGTTTTTACTCAGGTAATGCTGGAAAAGAAAATCAGCATTCTGGTTTGAGTTGCTGTATTGTTGAGTGCTGCAGAGCTGTGGAAGTATGACAGTCGAATGGCATGTTGGCTAAGACTATATTATTGTCACCTTGGACATGTTATTTCAGGGTGTATATTGCCTTGGACATGTTGTTTCAGGATGTATGATTATTTCAGTGACATAACAGTGTATTTATAAATCAGTTCCACCTTCATTTCATCATCACAAGAATACTCTCCTGAGTATTTTGGAGGAGTGGGATTCATATTCTCATTTGGCCTTCCAGATGTAGAGTTTCTGTTGTTTTCTTAAATTATTCAGGGCACAATTCCATTTGTTTGATCAGATCTTGTGATCCACATCTAATTACAACATTGATGATATGACTTCAACACCTAAACTTCCATGTAGATGGTTCCTGTGGGAGAAAAAGAGATGTGGCTTATTTCCATCCCCAATCATAGTCCAGTAAGACTTGCTGCTCCACAGCTATTGACCTTGCTACTACAGGATGCTGCTCCCTAATCTTTCTTCCTTACTTCTTGTAAGCAACCCACAGTTGTGCTCTAATAATTAACATGCGCTGTCCTCCGAGTTACAATGTGTGCGATTTTGTTTCAGATGACTGCTGCCTGTTGCCCAGTCAAGTAATGATCCCTCCATTGAACTCTCCACAGAAGCTTATAGCCATCACATCACCGTTGTTTTTCTGTCAGTCTTTACCCATACAGGTTAGTAGGAAAGACATTACAGCTTTTACTAAAATTGAAAACGCTTGTGAATGATTTGTTTGAATTTTGGTCATAGTCTTGCAGAAATAGGTGCTAATCATCATCTGCATTAGTGAACTACAAATGTACTATTTGCTTTGTCCCAGTGAGACCTTTTACATCTTAATAAAATAACTTAGCATTTTAAATTTAAAAAAAATTCAACTTATCATTGTTGAGACTAACAGTATATTATTTATAGTATTACATATAGTGTAGTAATTTACATTAACTCTCTTCAATGCATGTCTGTGAAGTAATTTTTCATGTCCAAGAAACAGAATTTAGGTTTCTTTTATTGTATCATTGCATCAGTTCCATATTTTTGAGCCTTTCTGTAGTGTGATGCTAGGTGATATGTGGGAGGAATTGATTCAGGTACTAAAAGAGAGACAGCTTTCGCTGAGCATTCATCATGATTGAACTAAATAGTTAGAAAGATGGAAATTATTTGTTTGACAATTACTGTAACTTATGTAGTAATGCAGTTTTCTTGTTGAGTTATTGTATTCCATTGTGTGTTCTCGTGATATTATAGCCATGGAATTAGTGGACTTTATTTAATTTTAATAGTAATGCTCATGTCTCTGGTGACCTTTAAAATGATTCCTTACCATTTCAGTAATAAGAATTGTTACCCCTTAAAACAAAATACTTACTGTGTGGTCAAAAGATAGACAACAGAATAAAAGTATGCAATACGCAAGGCCAATTTTTTTGACAATTTGTTATGTTGGTGTCAAAAGCAGGTAACAGAGAGTTCATTTTGTCCACATACTGTACCAATACAGCCTAACTGAAAGCCATTCTCACAAGCATTCGAGCTGTTCTATCTTATTTGAAAAACTGCAGAAATATCTTTTTGTTGCATTTGGTAAACACAAAGTGTATAAGTAAATTAATGGGTTTAGGTGTTTTAAATATCAGGAAGTATTTCTGTGTATTGATATAACATGGGATTATGTGAGTTTCTTCATTTGTTTGTTGTAGATATTCACAAATCCATGGTAATTTCAAGAGTTATTGGTATATATTGTGCTTGCAGCAGGCACCTACAGCATATTATTCCTTTATCGTTGTGATTTATTAGGTTGAGGAACAATTTCTGTGGGCATGTGAGAACTGTTTCACATAAAGTTTTGTGTTACTGGAAACAACAGCAATGTTGAAGAGGATGAATTGCTCATATTGACATATTTTATCTCAGCTGCCATATCAAGTTAGTAATAGGGAGTCGGACTGACTCTGAGTAAGTTACTTACTTTGTCAAATAAGCTGTTATGAAGTTATTGAAGCTTGTCTCTTCTATGTAAACAAAAAGCACATCCTGTCTTTTTTGTGTTTATCTATCTGATAACTGCAGTACTTGTGCAGTGTGTTGGCATGTATCAGTGAAGCAGTTGCATGAAATTTTTAGTTGCATATTGGAGTATAGCTTGCTTTGGCCAATGGCATTAATTGTGTAGCAGGCTAGAAATTATTTAATCTGGTTTGTGGACTACTGACTTTTCACATTTGAGGGGCCCAGTGGAAAAGGGAGTCATGACATTAACAAAAAGTTTTGTTCTAAAATATGCTTTTGTTTCTGAACTGTAATTGTATCAACTTATAATAATTTTTAATTTGCTTTCATGTATGTATCTCAGTGTAGAATCATTTGTAAGTGGTATTCAAAGATTTTTATATGTTTAGGCTAAATGAAATGTAGGCTATATTACGAGAGGCATTCAATAAGTAATGCAACACACCTTTTTTCTGAAAGCAAGTTAGTTTTATGCAGGAGTCCAATACACCATATTATTCCTGACTCCATTGGCTTCGTCTCGCGGTTCTAGGCGCGCAGTCTGGAGCCGCGCGACTGCTACGGTCGCAGGTTCGAATCCTGCCTCGGGCATGGATGTGTGTGATGTCCTTAGGTTAGTTAGGTTTAAGTAGTTCTAAGTTCTAGGGGACTGATGACCACAGCTGTTAAGTCCCATAGTGCTCAGAGCCATTTGAACCATTTGAATCCATTGGCTTCAAAAACATATTTTTCAATATAATATCCATTGAATGGGACAGCTTTATGCCACATAACTGGGAGGGCCTATATGCCCACATGGTACAACTCTACTAGTCTTGCTACATCAATAAGCTCCTCATCATCCACGTACTACTGCCCACAGAGTGCATCCTTCATTAGGCCAAACATATGTAAGTCGGAAGGTATGAGATCTGAACTGTGAGGTGGATGAGGAAGAAGAGTCCAATGAAGTTTTGTGAGAGGGTGCACAGAATTGCGTGAGGCCTTATGTTGTCATGGAAAAGGAGAAATTTATTTGCATTTTTTGTGGTGACGAATATGCTGAAGTTGTTTCTTCAGTTTCCTGGGGATGGCACATACATTTCAGAGTTGACTGTTGCACTGTGAGGGAGGACATCAAACGGAATGACCCTTCAGAGTCGCATAAGATTTTTGTCATAACTCTACTAGCTGAGGGTGTGGCTTTGAACTTTTTCTTTGGAGTAGAGGTGGTGTGGTGCCACCTTGTGGATTGCCATTCTGTTTCAGATTCAAAGTAATGAACCCACGTTTCGTTGCCGACGAAAAATTGTCAAGCTCAGCCTTGTTACGTGCAAGAAATTCCACATAGATAGTCCTTCGCTGCTCTTCATGGTCTTCTGTTAGGCACTGAGGAACCCATCAGGCACACAACTTTGAGTACCCAAACTGTTGTTCACCTTGAGAGAGTGATCACACGTTCCAACATTGCAGGAGTTATTACCGTGGGCAGCCAGCAGGCACGTGGGAGATCAGATGGGTTTGCATGACATTGTGATGATGACAGGTGCCTTATCCAGTGACTCACCAGCTTTTGTTCATTGCTAGGTCTCCGTAGACATTCTGCAATTGCCTGTGATCATCTTTAATGCTCTGGTTTTTCACCAAAAGAAAGTCAGTGCATTTCTGTTGCGGGTACCAGTCTGAAGGCTACGTACAGTGCCGCCACCTATCATAACTTCGTGAAACTGTTGGGGCTGAAGTGGGGGTATTCCATGATGTCTCACAACAAATTGTGCATTTTTTGAATTGAAACAGGTTGAGAAAAAAAATGTGTTGCTAATTATTGAATGTCCCTTGTACCACTTACTTTCATGATGAACATTAGACTGTAAAGGACTATGTAGAAACATTTTTTCATCACATTGTGGTATTGCTAGGGATGCTTGCTAATAATACTTAAAGGCAGAGCAGAAGAGATGAACTACTGTTGAGAGAAGAACAAGCTCCATGTCCTGATTGCTCAAAGGAAACTGTATAACATGCTTGTTATGTGCTATACCACACAGAACCATTAGACATTTGGTATGCAATGAATCACCATTACACGATTTATTAGGTGATGATTTATTGTCATGTAATTTTCAATGATAAAAAATACTGACAAAGTTAATATACTTAGTATTATATTTTGATAACTCTGCACATAACTACAATAACATCATTATTCTAGCCACTGAAACAAAACCTTTAAAAAAATCTCCTGTAAAGATTTTTGTATTTCCTTTTCTTTTTGAAACAGACTGATTTTCCAGTGGGCTCCTTTGTTAGTGTTTGATTTTGCATTTGTTCTTGTTACTTCAAAATCAATACATCTGCCCCTGCTGGAATGCATTTTGACTTGCTTTGAGGTGTAAGACAGAATGTGCATGGCACCATCATCTCTCTTTTCCATTCATTTGTTAAATAGCATGAGAGAAGAATGACACTGTAAAAGTATTCGATGGTGACTGAATCCGACATGTGTTACCCTTTGTGTTGTTGTTCCGTAAAGTCTTACCATGTAACATTTGTGGTCAATGCTACTGGTAATTCAGTAAAACTGATGCACTGCCTGGCCGTGAAGCTATTCTGTGTCTAAAATATACAGGGGTTGGACAAAAACATGGAAGCACTGTGGGAATTGCATGCTTGAACATAATTGCAGTTTTTAGCCAAGCCTGCAGCTTTTGCTGTTGTATTTGACAATGAGTGGCTCGTGTGTGATGTCCTCAACATGCTACAAGTGTCAGTCATGGTCAGAACAGTGTTCTGTATATTGCCAGTGCATCATGTTGGGGTTAATTGAATTCAAATGTGGGAAAATTGTTGATGCTTGTATGGTGGTTGCTTCTGCAACCACGGGAGCTGAAGTGCTGGATGTTTCAAGAGGTGGAGTATTGAAGGTTCCTAGTGCATATAGGAAAAGCAGAAAAACACCACGGAAGAAAGTGTGTTTGAGTGAGTGTGATGAATGGTCATTGAAAAGGATTGTGACAACAAGTAAGAGGATGACAGCTGCAAAAATCACTGCAGAACTGAGTATCACACTCGTGAACCCTGTCAGCACCAAAAAAACTTGAGGGGGTTCCATAAGCTTGGAATTGAAGGTGAGCTGGAATTCCAAAACAACTTACCAGTGATGCGAATGTTGGTGACAGGAAAAAGTTATGCTCAAGCCATAAAATTTGGACTATGGAGCACTGGAAGAATCATTTGGTCAGATGGGTGTTGTTTCACAATATTTGCAACTAATGGCTGAGTTTACATCCCAAATGTGAAGCATCACAGTGGTTCAGACATGATTTGGGTAGCCATATTGTGTTATTCCACAGTGGTCATTACTCTGCAACATCATTTTACTGCCAAGAATTATGTGACCATTTTGGCTGATCAACTGGATTCCAATGTACCTTGTTTGTTCCCCAATGGTGATGCTGTGTTCCAAGGAGACAGGGCCCCTGTTCACACATCTTGCATAGTCCATAACCAGTTTTGTGAGCACAAGGATGAACTGTTGCATATCCCCTGACCATCATAGTCACCACCTCTCAATATTATGGAGATTTGTGGTTTACATTGGAGAGAACACTGCATAATCGATATCCACCTCTGTCATCATTACCTGAACTTGCCACTATTTTGCTGGAAGAATGGTATAAGATTCCCTTGAAAACCATACAGAACCTGTGTTTTTATCTATTCTGAGACAACTGTAGTCTGTTTTGAATGCCATCAGGTTTCCTACATTGTATCAGGCATGGTAATGTGTTGTGTTTTTGGTGTTTTTGTATTTTTGTCCAACCCCTATATGTAATTTCACAGTAATTTATCCTGATCTCATACTAATGTTCTTAAACTTTGTAATTAGCTACAGAATTTTTTGTTCGTGATAATGATGTGGTTCCTGGAAAGGTAAGTGCGTACCAGCTCATTTGGTATGCCCAAGATCTGAAAGTGAGAGACATTCAGAGTAATTTTAGACAGTATTCCACATACGTGTGGATAAATGTCTGTCTAGATTCCAAGTTTTGAGTCATATGCAATTGTCAAACAATAGTATAAGGTAAGACAAACATTCACCTTATAGAGGAAGCTTTGAGCAGTGAAGGTATTGGACACATTGGCATATGTATGTGTGCTCTGAAGAATGCTAGTTTGTCAAAAGAAGAGCTAATGTGTTGAGACATCTCAAATATCTCCTTATCTGCAGCTAAACTTTTCATTTATTGGTGAGTGGTTCCCTCTTTGGATACCGTATCTTTTCAAATAACAGCCAAGATTTTGAATTTATCATGTAATATTCCTCAGGTAAATAGTTGGCATAGTCTTCAAATTTTCTGAACTCATTACCACTTATAGGATAAGCTGTGTTATGTCAAATTTAAGTGAATGACATATATGTCAGGTGATTTCCTTATCAACAGGTGTTATATTGAAACTATTAATTTCAACATGGGGTGTAATGGCATTGCTTATGTGGGTAACCTGTACTCAGATATTCATCTAAAGATAAAAAGGGAGATAATCTCTAATACTCTGGTGTCATGTTCAAGAGAACTGTAATTTGATCTGTAGTTAAATGTCTTGACCCCTCTGCATGCACTGTTGAATCTCTATAAATGTTTAATGATACCATAACAATCAGGAAAAGTTCAGCTGTAATGACATAAACAAAATCACTTTTTAAATCACAATATTCTGGGCAAGTGAACTTTCACTTTTGAAATGTTTTAACCAGTGTCCATTTAAAAATCAAACATTTAATTGGCAACAGTGTGCTAATAAACAGCAATGTGTGGCAATATTTGTCTGTGTAGATTTGATTTACATCAGGATTGGAGGACCCTCATGATGCCAGTTGAGAAGCAACTTGACTGAGTAGTAGTGGCTGCAGGACACGAAAACTAACAACAGTCGGGTGAGCGATGTGCTGAAGCCATGCCGCTCCATATGGCAACCATTGACACTGTTGGCAAGGCAAGGCACAGTGGTCAGTTGGTACTAGTAGGCCTGTCAGGGCCTGTAGGTGGAGTTTACAAGATCATTGTGCTCCAAGACATAATTTAAATCAAAATATTTGAAAATTTTAAGATCGAGAAGGATTGGGAAGGAAGTCGGCCATCCCCCTTCAAAGGAACCATCCTGGCATTTGCTGGAAGCGATTTAGGGAAATAATGGCAGGTTTGAACCATCCTCCTGAATGAGAGTCCAGTGTGCTAACCTTTTATAACTGTGTGCTGATGTAGTTTCCATCCCCTGAAAACTGTTAATGTTGTAGCATGCATTTTACAGCTATGTGTTGTATTGCCTTTCTCCAAAGAAAGCTTCCTAACCAATGTTTAGGAAACCTGTACATTTGGTTATCAGTGATGTTGTTTTTGATCATTGAAAGTCTTTGAAATTGCCTCAGGTGAATGAATGGTCTGCTTCTTAGCATCTACTGCAGGACTGCTAGATCTTGCTGTGCTTGCCGTAATGAGTATGAGAAAGCATAACTATCATATAGTGCATGCAAGGAAGTACAGCCAAAACATAAGTGTTGAAAAGTTGGTAAAACACAGTGTTTGCTATATGTCAAAGGCTGGCAATGATAGCTAAACACTGAATGTGAGTTATCTGTGGGGGTAATGAGAATGTTGTCTTTATGTGTGGTCTATATATACGAAAAAGTTAATAAAAATCATGTTGTTTAATCAGTGTGTGTTTTACAATATTCAAATAAAGTGAACACGGTGGAGGATTCAAACCTCCGATGAGGGCAGCTGCAAAAACCATGGCAAGGTGCCTCAGACCGTGCAGCTATGCCATGCGACAGTAAAGAGGAAACTACTCAAGAAAACAAGGAGGGATATGTTGTTGAAGAGAAGAAGAGAGAAGTCATTGAAAAGAACAAGAAAGAAGACATTGGTGAAGAAGAAAGGAAGAGAACACTGCAAGTATTTCATATGAATGCAACAAAAATAGATTTCAGAAGAAGCTAACCAGAAGGAATAAATGTTCATGGTTATTGATTGTGCATGTTGATGATATATTTGTAATGATGTGGCCAAGTTAACAAATGTGAAAGACAAGGGTGGTGTTGTGAAAGTCGCCAAACATGGTGGATCAACTAAGAGAGTAGGAACAGCAGATTAAAACTTTATTCTGAAGGTGATTTGCATGTTCCTAAACTTAGCCAAAATCTGATGTCTGTGAATGCTAGCTATGCAAAAGATTACACAGTTGTCTTCAATGAATATTATTTTCAAATTTATAAAGGTAAAATGCTTATTTTAGAAGGACCAAAATCAAGAAATTGGTTGTATAAAGTGACAAACCAGGAAGGCAATCATTACTGACAGAGGAAGAAAAACAAGAATGACATAAGAAGCTAAGTCATCCACACACAAGCTATACTTCAGTGAGCAAAAAACTGTCCAGTGGAGCTCCTGATTAATTCGTTAGTTAGTTCGCACATTGCCTATGGATCCTTTTGCATGATAGATCATAATGATGTGGAATGAGTCATTTTACATTCACATCTCAAATTAATTTGTACATATGATTGATTCCCCCCCACCCCCCCACCCCCTCTCCCACCCCCCCCATGAACCATGGACCTTGCCGTTGGTGGGGAGGCTTGCGTGCCTCAGCGATACAGATAGCCGTACCGAAGGTACAACCACAACGGAGGGGTATCTGTTGAGAGGCCAGACAAACATGTGGTTCCTGAAGAGGGGCAGCAGCCTTTTCAGTAGTTGCAAGGGCAACAGTCTGGATGATTGACTGATCTGGCCTTGTAACAATAACCAAAACGGCCTTGCTGTGCTGGTACTGCGAACGGCTGAAAGCAAGGGGAAACTACGGCCGTAATTTTTCCCGAGGGCATGCAGCTTTACTGTATGATTAAATGATGATGGCGTCCTCTTGGGTAAAATATTCCGGAGGTAAAATAGTCCCCCATTCGGATCTCCGGGCGGGGACTACTCAAGAGGACGTCGTTATCAGGAGAAAGAAAACTGGCATTCTACGGATCGGAGCGTGGAATGTCAGATCCCTTAATCGGGCAGGTAGGTTAGAAAATTTAAAAAGGGAAATGGATGGGTTAAAGTTAGATATAGTGGGAATTAGTGAAGTTCGGTGGCAGGAGGAACAAGACTTCTGGTCAGGTGACTACAGGGTTATAAATACAAAGTCAAATAGGGGTAATGCAGGAGTAGGTTTAATAATGAATAGGAAAATTGGAATGCTGGTAAGCTACTACAAACAGCATAGTGAACGCATTATTGTGGCCAAGATAGATACGAAGCCCACACCTACTACAGTAGTACAAGTTTATATGCCAACTAGCTCTGCAGATGATGAAGAAATTGAAGAAATGTATGATGAAATAAAAGAAATTATTCAGATAGTGAAGGGAGACGAAAATTTAATAGTCATGGGTGACTGGAATTCGAGTGTAGGAAAAGGCAGAGAAGGAAACGTAGTAGGTGAATATGGATTGGGGCTAAGAAATGAAAGAGGAAGCCGCCTGGTAGAATTTTGCACAGAGCACAACTTAATTATATCTAACAATTGGTTTAAGAATCATGATAGAAGTTTGTATACATGGAAGAACCCTGGAGATACTAAAAGGTATCAGATATATTATACACTCCTGGAAATTGAAATAAGAACACCGTGAATTCATTGTCCCAGGAAGGGGAAACTTTATTGACACATTCCTGGGGTCAGATACATCACATGATCACACTGACAGAACCACAGGCACATAGACACAGGCAACAGAGCATGCACAATGTCGGCACTAGTACAGTGTATATCCACCTTTCGCAGCAATGCAGGCTGCTATTCTCCCATGGAGACGATCGTAGAGATGCTGGATGTAGTCCTGTGGAACGGCTTGCCATGCCATTTCCACCTGGCGCCTCAGTTGGACCAGCGTTCGTGCTGGACGTGCAGACCGCGTGAGACGACGCTTCATCCAGTCCCAAACGTGCTCAATGGGGGACAGATCCGGAGATCTTGCTGGCCAGGGTAGTTGACTTACACCTTCTAGAGCACGTTGGATGGCACGGGATACATGCGGATGTGCATTGTCCTGTTGGAACAGCAAGTTCCCTTGCCAGTCTAGGAATGGTAGAACAATGGGTTCGATGACGGTTTGGATGTACCGTGCACTATTCAGTGTCCCCTCGACGATCACCAGTGGTGTACGGCCAGTGTAGGAGATCGCTCCCCACACCATGATGCCGGGTGTTGGCCCTGTGTGCCTCGGTCGTATGCAGTCCTTATTGTGGCGCTCACCTGCACGGCGCCAAACACGCATACGACCATCATTGGCACCAAGGCAGAAGCGACTCTCACCGCTGAAGACGACACATCTCCATTCGTCCCTCCATTCACGCCTGTCGCGACACCACTGGAGGCGGGCTGCACGATGTTGGGGCGTGAGCGGAAGACGGCCTAACGGTGTGCGGGACCGTAGCCCAGCTTCATGGAGACGGTTGTGAATGGTCCTCGCCGATACCCCAGGAGCAACAGTGTCCCTAATTTGCTGGGAAGTGGCGGTGCGGTCCCCTACGGCACTGCGTAGGATCCTACGGTCTTGGCGTGCATCCGTGCGTCACTGCGGTCCGGTCCCAGGTCGACGGGCACGTGCACATTCCGCCGACCACTGGCGACAACATCGATGTACTGTGGAGACCTCACGCCCCACGTGTTGAGCAATTCGGCGGTACGTCCACCCGGCCTCCCGCATGCCCACTATACGCCCTCGCTCAAAGTCCGTCAACTGCACATACGGTTCACGTCCACGCTGTCGAGGCATGCTACCAGTGTTAAAGACTGCGATGGAGCTCCGTATGCCACGGCAAACTGGTTGACACTGACGGTGGCGGTGCACAAATGCTGCGCAGCTAGCGCCATTCGACGGCCAACACCGCGGTTCCTGGTGTGTCCGCTGTGCCGTGCGTGTGATCATTGCTTGTACAGCCCTCTCGTAGTGTCCGGAGCAAGTATGGTGGGTCTGACACACCGGTGTCAATGTGTTCTTTTTTCCATTTCCAGGAGTGTATAATGGTAAGACAGAGATTTAGGAACCAGGTTTTACATTGTAAGACATCTCCAGGGGCAGATGTGGACTCTGACCACAATCTATTGGTTATGACCTGTAGATTAAAACTGAAGAAACTGCAAAAAGGTGGGAAGTTAAGGAGATGGGACCTGGATAAACTGAAAGAACCAGAGGTTGTACAGAGTTTCAGGGAGAGCATAAGGGAACAATTGACAGGAATGGGGGAAAGAAATACAGTAGAAGAAGAATGGGTAGCTTTGAGGGATGAAGTAGTGAAGGCAGCAGAGGATCAAGTAGGTAAAAAGACGAGGGCTAGTAGAAATCCATGGGTAACAGAAGAGATATTGAATTTAATTGATGAAAGGAGAAAATATAAAAATGCAGTAAATGAAGCAGGCAGAAAGAAATACAAACGTCTCAAAAATGAGATCGACAGGAAGTGCAAAATGGCTAAGCAGGGATGGCTAGAGGACAAATGTAAGGATGTAGAGGCTTATCTCACTAGGGGTAAGATAGATACTGTCTACAGGAAAATTAAAGAGGCCTTTGGAGATAAGAGAACCACTTGTATGAACATCAAGAGCTCAGATGGAAACCCAGTTCTAAGCAAAGAAGGGAAAGCAGAAAGGTAGAAGGAGTATATAGAGGGTCTATACGAGGGCGATGTACTTGAGGACAATATTATGGAAATGGAAGAGGATGTAGATGAAGATGAAATGGGAGATATGATACTGCGTGAAGAGTTTGACAGAGCACTGAAAGACCTGAGTTGAAACAAGGCCCCCGGAGTAGACAACATTCCATTGGAACTACTGATGGCCTTGGGAGAGCCAGTCCTGACAAAACTCTACCATATGGTGAGCAAGATGTATGAAACAGGCGAAATACCCCCAGACTTCAAGAGTAATATAATAATTCCAATCCCAAAGAAAGCAGGTGTTGACAGATGTAAAAATTACCGAACAATCAGTTTAATAAACCACAGCTGCAAAATACTAACACGAATTCTTTACAGACGAATGGAAAAACTAGTAGAAGCCGACCTCGGGGAAGATCAGTTTGGATTCCGTAAAAATACTGGAACACGTGAGGCAATACTGACCTTACGACTTATCTTAGAAGAAAGATTAAGAAAAGGCAAACCTACGTTTCTAGCATTTGTAGACTTAGAGAAAGCTTTTGACATGTTGATTGGAATACTCTCTTTCAAATTCTAGAGGTGGCAGGGGTAAAATACAGGGAGCGAAAGGCTACTTACAATTTGTACAGAAACTAGATGGCAGTTATAAGAGTCGAGGGACATGAAAGGGAAGCAGTGGTTGGGAAGGGAGTAAGACAGGGTTGTAGCCTCTCCCCGATGTTATTCAATCTGTATATTGAGCAAGCAGTAAAGGAAACAAAAGAAAAATTCAGAATAGGTATTAAAATCCATGGAGAAGAAATAAAAACTTTGAGGTTCGCCGATGACATTGTAATTCTGTCAGAGACAGCAAAGGACTTGGAAGAGCAGTTGAACGGAATGGGTGGTGTCTTGAAGGGAAACATAAGATGAACATCAACAAAAGCAAAATGAGGATAATGGAATGTAGTCGAATTAAGTCGGGTGATGTTTAGGGTATTAGATTAGGAAATGAGACACTTAAAGTAGTTTTGCTATTTGGGGAGCAAAATAACTGATGATGGTCGAAGTAGAGAGGGTATACAATGTAGACTGGCAATGGCAAGGAAAGCATTTCTGAAGAAGAGAAATTTGTTAACATCGAGTATAGATTTAAGTATCAGGAAGTCATTTCTGAAAGTATTTGTATGGAGTGTAGCCATGTATGGAAGTGCAACATGGACGGTAAATAGTTTGGACAAGAAGAGAATAGAAGCTTTCGAAATGTGGTGCTAGAGAAGAATGATGAAGATTAGATGGGTAGATCACATAACTAATGAGGAAGTATTGAATAGGATTGGGGAGAAGAGAAGTTTGTGGCACAACTTGACGAGAAGAAGGGATCGGTTGGTAGGACATGTTCTGAGGCATCAAGGGATCACCAATTTAGTATTGGAGGGCAGCGTGGAGGGTAAAAATCGTAGGGGGAGACCAAGAGATGAATACACTAAGCAGGTTCAGAAGGATGTAGGTTGCAGTAGGTACTGGGAGATGAAGAAGCTTGCACAGGATAGAGTAGCATGGAGAGCTGCATCAAACCAGTCTCAGGACTGAAGACCACAACAACAACAACAACATGGTTGATTCTGAACATTTCTGAATGTGGCTTTTTTCCAAAAAAGAAAAAAAAAAAAGATATGCAGATGTTCTGAGTTAGTAAGTCCTACGCATCACCCTTTACACATTAAAGTAATAGAAATTCTTCTACAGAATAGGAGGAATTGTCAGGGGGAAACTTTCTTAGTTTGTTTTCAAATTTTACTTTGCTGTCTGTCAGACATTTTGTATCACTAGGCAAGTGATCAAAACTTTTTGTTGCTGCATTGTGCACCCCTTCTCGTTCTGACTACTCCTTATTGTGGAGTAATGAATTTAATTTTCCCTTCTGGTGTTGTAATTATGTACGTCTTTGTCCCTTTTTAACTGTAGTGGATTATTTACAACAAACTTCATGAGAGAATAACTGTATTGTAAAGCAGTAGTCAGAATGCCCAACTCCTTAAACAGACGTCTACACTAAGATCGTGGGTTAGCGTCACATATTATCCTTACAGCACGTTTTTGCCCAATGAAGACTTTCTTTCCTAAAGAATTTATTTATTATTTTTTTAATAATTTATGTGCAGCAGAAACATTGTATGAAACTAGTGTGAGAGTAAAACTGACAATAAAACCATTTTCTATTGTGAGAGAAAGAGCTACAAGAACACTTGAAATAATAAATACTGATCTGTGTGGAGAGATTGATTTCCCAACATTTAATGGATGTAGGTACTACATGAGTGTATTAGATGATTTCACTCATTTTTGTATAACCTATTTGTTAAGATATGTGTCAGAGGCTGCTGAAAATCAGTTCACTTTGAAAGAGTCAGAAATAAGATGTGATAAAGGTGGTGAGTACTCCAACTGTGAGTCTAAGGATTGGTGTGAAATAAAAGGAACTGTGCTAGACTAAAATATTTCTTTATGTTGTCAAGGTTGTTTTGCGTACTCTGCTGAAATGTCATTGCGAAGACCTTATATATCCTCCATACAGTCATGATCTACCCCCATGTGATTTCTGTATTTTTGGAGCCCTGAAGAGAGACATTTGTGGCCATTGATTTGCTTCAGAGGAAGAGGTCTCACACTTTGGTACAATCATGGTTCTGTAGGCAACAATAAACATTTTTCCATGAAGGCTTGACCGTCTGGCCTCACAGTGAGATAAATGTATTAACAGTTATGGTGATTACTTGTGAAACAATAAACAGTTTACTCACTTTTTTCGATCTGTCTCATTTTCATTGGTTTTCTCCTTATATGTGACTCATAAGCGTCCTCTCTTTGATGTTTGGAAATTTGCTTTATACTCTGCACCTGTTGTGATATTGTCCAGTCTCCTTGCCACTCATGCTCTCTCCATAGTTTTAGCTCTTGTTTGATTGTAATTTTGAGACCCATTATTTCACTCACATTGGCGAAATTCCCTTTGTAAAGCCAGTAGAGAGACCTTCTATATCTGACAGCAATATCTACGTCTCCATCAGTGTTTTCCCAAAGGGTCGTGTGAACTTCAGCAGCACACTTCTCTGTGTATGCCTCAGGATTGACTTGTATCGATTGTATCACTGTTTGCGTTCGCAGGTATTGGTTTCATACCGTACAATAGCAGTGAGGATTGCATCATAATACTAGGCCGGCCGAAGTGGCCGTGCGGTTAAAGGCGCTGCAGTCTGGAACCGCAAGACCGCTACGGTCGCAGGTTCGAATCCTGCCTCGGGCATGGATGTTTGTGATGTCCTTAGGTTAGTTAGGTTTAACTAGTTCTAAGTTCTAGGGGACTAATGACCTCAGCAGTTGAGTCCCATAGTGCTCAGAGCCATTTGCATCATAATAGAGTGGGATCCTAAAGTCAGTGATTCCCAGTCTTGCCAATTTGTGCATAACTTCAGTAGCTTTGTGACACATTTGAGAGGTATGTTTGAGAAAGTTACACTTCTCCTCCAATTTTTACATACCTCATTGCATCCCACTGCAGCTCTCCCATTTCTCAGAGTACAGTTCTACAAGTGGGAGAGGCAGTCTTTGAGAAGCAGGTAGGTGGTCTTATTTGTTGTAATTTCTAATTTATTATCTGGGCATCACTTCTGCATTTGATCAAGCACATCACACACTTTTCTTTCCAGCATGGTTCTTGAGTCCAGTACTACCACAACCAGTATGTCATCAGCATAGGTTATTACTTCTGGCACTTAAATGTTTGTATTCAGGGTTACTAGCAATGGCTCAAGGGTAAAGTCCCAGGAAATTGGTCCACATATACATCCCTATGGA
Source organism: Schistocerca cancellata (assembly GCF_023864275.1). Classification (NCBI taxonomy): domain Eukaryota; kingdom Metazoa; phylum Arthropoda; class Insecta; order Orthoptera; family Acrididae; genus Schistocerca; species Schistocerca cancellata. The sequence continues at coordinate 149,027,045 of NC_064629.1, forward strand.
GACCATTTACCTCCCGTCCTGTATATGCGACATACACTACTGGCCATTAAAATTGCTGCACCACAAAGATGACGTGCTACAGATGCAAAATTTAACCGACAGGAATAAGATGCTGTGATATGCAAATGATCAGCTTTTCAGAGCATTCACACAAGGTTGGCTCCAGTGGCAACACCTACAGCTTGCTGACATGAGGAAAGCTTCCAACCGATTTCTCATACACAAACAGCAGTTGACCGGCATTGCCTGGTGAAACATTGTTGTTATGCCTCGTGTAAGGAGGAGAAATGCGTACCATCACATTTCCGACTTTGATAAAGGTCGGATTGTAGCCTATCGCGATTGTGGTTTATAGTATCGCGACATTGCTGCTCACATTGGTTGGGATCCAATGACTGTTAGCAGAATATGGAATTGGTGGGTTCAGGAGGGTAATACGGAATGCCGTGCTGGATCCCAACGGCCTCGTATCACTAACAGTCAAGATGACAGGCATCTTATCCGCATGGCTGTAACAGATCGTGCAGCCACGTCTCTATCCCTGAGTCAACAGATGGGGACGTTTGCAAGACAACAACCATGTGCACTAACAGTTCGACGATGTTTGCGGCACCATGGACTATCAGCTCGGAGACCATGGCTGCGGTTACCCTTGACGCTGCATCACAGACAGGAGCACTTGCATTGGTGTGCTCAACGACGAACTTGTGTGCGCGAATGGCAAAACGTCATTTTTTCGGATGAATCCAGGTTCTGTTTGCTGTGTCATGATGGTCGCATCCGTGTTTGGCAACATTGCGGTAATGCACATTGGAAGCATGTATTCATCATCACCATACTGGCGTATCACCCGGTGTGATGGTATGGAGTGCCATTGGTTGCATGTCTTGGTCACCTCTTGTTCACATTGACGGCACTTTGAATAGTGGACATTACATTTCAGATGTGTTACGACCCGTGGCTCTACCCTTCATTCGATCCCTGCAAAACCCTACATTTCAGCAGGATAATGCACGAACGCATGTTGCAGGTCCTTTATGGGCCTTTCTGGATACGGAAAATGTTTGACTGCTGCCCTGGCCAGCACATTCTCCAGATCTCTCACCAATTGAAAATGTCTGGTCAATGGTGGCCGAGCAACTGGCTCGTCACAATACGCCAGTCACTGCTCTTGATGAACTGTGGTATTGTGTTGAAGCTGCATGGGCAGCTGTACCTGTGCACGCCATCCAAGCTCTGTTTGACTCAATGTCCAGGTGTATCAAGGCTGTTATTATGGCCAGAGGTGGTTGTTATGGGTACTGATTTCTCAGGATCTATGCACCCAAATTGCGTGAAAATTTAATCACATGTCAGTTCTAGTATGATATATATGTCCAATGAATGCCCATTTATCTTCATTTCTTCTTGGTGTAGCAATTTTAATGGCCAGTAGTGTAGATACAACAGATAGTGTGTTTGCTTTCTCTGTCACTATTCTATAATGAGTAACCCATGCATATATTAGTAGTTGTTCTTAAATGTATTGTTCCCATTGCAATTTCTTCATGGCATCTATTAGAGCTTTGCATTCAGTTTTCACTGTGCTATGCAACAATAGTCTAACCTCTCTTTCCTTGTGTCCAAAGCTCTTTCATAAAATTTTTGCAGTTGTACACATTTTTTTTCAAATTTGTGAGCTCTGCGTTCTAAGGTGTACCACAATGTCTAGATGTTTTCTGTACTGGAATGGCGACGTTCTGTGCATTTTATATGACAGTTGGAAGTGTCTTTGCCACGTAGTCTACACTGCGGTTAGCATATCCTGGTATTTGATGATCATTTCTGTTTGTAGTTTTTAACTGTTAGCCTTTTTCAAAATTTCGTTAAAGGTGATTGTGTTCCTGCACTACAGTATTTCAATGTAAACCAGCATGCAACAAATCTATCATAATCACAGTTTGGTTGTTTCCAGTAGCATGCTGGAAGATTCTCCAAGAGTCGATTTTGTTAGCTGCAGAGTGATTTGCCATGATGACATCAATATTGATTGTGGTACCAGCACTGTTTTCATATGTTGCCGGACATCCCGTCCTGTACAGCGCATGGAGGTTCAATTTGTCAGTTGCGTCCTTCAGTTGTATGCTATACTCATCAGTTATGACTATGCCACAGAATGAATTTTGCCTTAGCATCTGTCACCCCATTTTATTTATGTGATGAGTGCCAAGCTTAATGACCCTTGTCTTTCAACCTATTGATGTAGGTTTCAGTGCTGTATGAATATTTCATGTAAATGTTCATTAGTGTTAGTGTATTGGTTGAGGACTTTAGAGGTACAGATGCAGTGTGTGTGTCACAAAGTTGGCATACTTCTGTTACTTGATCAAATTTCTGGAAAGGCACTATTGCTGCTTTAGCATTTGGATTACCTAAAGTTGTCATCACATGATATAGAACTGAGGACTCTGACTGTGATTCATGTATGGCCCGTGAATGCATACAATGTCTATCTCCCAGTCTTCTATTAGTTTATGTATTTCAGTCATTACTCTCATACAGTGTTTAGCTTTTATTTGTAATATTTGCAGAAATCAAAGTAGATCCAACCACGAGCTTTAACTAAGTCTTTGTAAGTTTGTTTCAGGTCGTTGGCAGATTACACACTTTTAACTGAATTTGGTCAGTCACTTCAGGAGTCAGAAAGACCACTGAGCCATCTTTTCAGTGTGCTGTGCAAATAATGTAGCACAAGGCTACTTCAAGTTTTTTGAAGTCCTCTATTATATTTAGATAAAGATTGTTTTCAAGATTTTTTTATGCATATCTTCCAGTTCTAGTGCTTATATAATATCTTTTGAGGGAAGTTTCATATTCTTGGCAGATTGTGGAAAATCAGGCATAACAGCTTCCGCTGACTCCACCATGTTATTGTAAATCGCACTAGATAAGGCTTGAGGGAGCATTTGAGTTTCCAAAAGGGGAGTACCATCAGTTTCTCTTTGCCTTCCATCCTTCTTATTTGCGTCTGTACTGAGTTCATCCCCTTGTACTTGGTCTTCATAGAAAAAAGTTGTTCCCTTGAGAAATTGTGTCCCATACCAGTCATTTCCACCTTTAACTACCAGATCAATTGAAATCTGCCTAACTTAGTGATTTTCAACAGTGTCTCTTATATAAAACTCAGCATTCTAACCTGATGTACCAGTCAGGACCAACTGACTGCTGTGTCATCCACTGTCGATTGTGTCATTGGATGCACTACAGAGGTGCATGCAGTCAACATACCACTCACCCAGCCATTGTCGGCTTTCTTGACATTGTAGCTGCTACTTCTCAGTTGGCAGCATGAGGCTGAGTGCACACTATTCTAGTCCTCTCACCAAGGAAAAATCCCTGGCAGTACCAGGTATCGAATCCTAGGTCCTCCACATAGCAGCCAGACATGCTGGCCACAGAGCTATGGAGGTGGGTGTCTGTTGTATATGTCAGGGTTTTTTGTTTGTGTGGCATCTGGTTTGATGTAGCATATGTTCTGTTCCTAACGATGAGAGATGAATATAACAAGGACACTCAAATTAGGCCTGCATTAAAAATGTACCATGACACATTCTACTGTTCTAATATTTTTTTGTGTCATTCCAGTGTGATCATTTTGGTTTCCTCACCCCCTAATGAATGCCACCAATTTCAAAGGTGTTTTGAAGGAGGTTTCTTCTTTTTGTGCTTATTGTTACTTCCTCTTTCATTCTGCATGGTTTCCGGCAATGACTATTCATCTCCAGAACTAACTGCAAGTGGGTTACTGGTTGTAGCCGGTTTCTGTTATTTCTCTTTGCAGCAGCACCTTGTGCGTGGCACATTCACTTCCACTTGACATTTGTTACCTCTGTTGATACAAGATAATGCACTTCAGTGTCAATTTAGTGTTGGCGAAGCCTTTATTTTGGTGGTCAACTTCACTACAATGTGCACACACTTGCTTCTCTAATTTTCAGAATTTGGTTAAGTGGTCATAATCATAACACTTTAGACATTTTCACACTACTAAGTTTTCCTTGATTGACAGTACTCTGTAGCCATTGTGCAACCTGCTGATGTTAACATTACCTTCCTAGGTCTTGAGCTGACCACCACATGATGCATGTACATTTTTGCACTGGAACCTCTCATGAATGAAAAGTCAAGATCAAGAAAATGGAGGATAAGAAAACCGAGAAGGAAGAAGATTCAGTAAAGAGAGAAGAAACTGCAGTTTTAGGGATAGATCCAGCCCGAAGAAACCTTTAAAATGTGATGATTTTAAAACAGCAGTACTTCCATATGAAGAATGTATTAATGCTCTGGATGAAGAAAACTGGTTGGAAGCACTAGAAGAAGAAAAGAAATCACTTGAACATAATGACACTTATAAGTTTGTGAATCCAAAGTAGGCAGGGAAAGAAATATTGGTAGGCAAATGGGTCTTTAAAGTCAAAGAAGATTGTCCGTATAAGGTCAGATTGGTTGTCAGAGATGATCAATGAGAGGAGGACATAGATTTCAAGGATTTATTGAACCTAGTAGTAGTAGTAGTAGTAGTAGTAGTAGTAGTTCACTAAAATTGTTGTTTGCTGTAGCAGCAGAGAAAAATTTTTCATGTAAGATTATTTTATTTAAAAACAGTCTTTCTCTATGGAAAACTTGACAAAGAGATTTTCATGAAGATATATGAAGGATAAAAAGAGGCTGGAAAAATTAGTCTTTTGAAGAAAGCTCTGTATGCTCGATTCTAATGGTGTAAAATTCTGGCAGATTTTATAAAAACTGAACGACTAATTCAGTTTAAGTCAGATTAGTGCATATTTAAAGGTGAAACTGAAAAATTATGAATGGCAATACATGCTGAAGAAGGAATCATTATTTTAAGAACACTTGGAGAATACTGAAAATGCATTGAATGAACGCGAAAGGAATTTTGAAATGTCTGTGGTTGAAAATCCAGCTATATACCTAGGGATACAAATAATGCAGATAGAGGATGGAACATTTCTACATAAAGAACAGTGTGTGAAGCAAGTACTGGAAAAAATATGACTGACTACAATGCCATGAATACTCCTTCAGTTCCAAAAAAGTGACGTGGTGCACTGGTTAACACACTGGACTCACTTTCGGGAGGACAACAGTTCAAATCTGCAATCGACCATCTATATTTAGATTTTCCCTAAACTGCTCCAGGCAAATACTCTGATGTTTCTTTTGAAAGTGCATGACTGATGTCCTTCCTCATCCTTGGAGTATTCTGAATACGTGTTCCATCTCTAATGACCTCATTGTCGATGGGGCAGTAAACCCTAATTGTCCTTCCTTTCTTCATCCCTTCCTTTTTTAGTTCCAGAGGGGAAACCAAGTGCATTTTAAGGAGTGATGTTGGAAAGCCGTTAAAATGCAATGTTTGCTGTATGTTTTTAAGGGTTGGGAATTATTGCAAAAAGCTGAATGTCAGTTGTCTATGGTGCAAACAAGAGAGTTGTCTGTATCTGTGGCCTGTATGTTTGAAGAAGTTAGTAAAAAGTCATATTGTGTAATTAGTTTGTATTTTGTAATATTCACATAAATTGAACACAGCATAGTAAAAATGCAGCAATAAGAGCACCAGATTTCATATTGCAGAACCACTTATTATTCACCATTCCAGAAGAAAGTTGTTAATTAATGTAATTGACTGCAACTAAGGATATTAAATTAATTTTTGTGATTTTATACCATATACATCTTTCCTGAATATCAGATTGACTGTTTTGTTACATATTGTGAAAACATGAAATAACGATTTTAATTTTGCCTATGTTTTTGTCACATTTGCATTTATTTAATAAATGTGGGTGTTTAATTTCTTATATGTCCTCTATAAAATTTCAGCTTGAATGGGGAACAGAACCTGATAGTCTTCTCTTTGTGCCTGAAATAAATCCAGTTGAAGGTGCAATGCAAAGTGAACAAATTATAGATTGTACTCGACATACCTACTTGGGAAAACACCCAAGCGTTGTTAAACAGTGCACAAGGTAATTTTATTTCAAAATCTTTTGTAAATTAGTTGAATAATTTTACTTTAGATTTGTATTGCTAAATATTTTAACTCATTGGAGTTCTTAGGTCTTCTAATAGGAACAATACATAAGGTATTTTTCCCTTGGGAATCTTTGCATAGTATTGAATCAACACACTGAAAAGAGATTGATTGCATGTATAGACAGTATCATGAAAATGATTTCTTCTGTTTCTGAATGTACATGTTAAACAGAAGTACAATGAAATTTTGAAACTAACTGTGATGAATGTAGCATTTTGTGGTGTTTTGTTTTTTTATATTTCTGATACTGTGATTGTAGAAGAAATTTACGCTCAAGGGGAGTCGTCGTATGATCAAAGACAGAATTTAGTAGCTAAATTGTATCAGCAGAACAGTGCACCAGGACAATATTAAATTATGTTAAATTAAATAAAAAGTGTTCTGTAAATATTTTTGCATTGTTAATAGTGGTGTTCAATTCTATGAGGGCATGCTGAAAAGTAATTCCACAGATTTTTTTATTCTGTTTTCAATATCTGTTGAGGTACTACATTATGCATATTACTCTCTCACCTTTGCCACATTGCTGATGCAAAGTGCAACCCTCTGACAGAAGAGGGATTCAGATTGTAGTATGTAACACGACAATGTGTAACGTACCTATGTCAGTGCATGAGAAACAGCGTGGTGTAATAGTGTTTCTAACAACGGAAAACCTGCCTCAAATTGAAATCTGTAGAAGATTGAAAGCTGTGTACAGTGATGATTGTATCAACTATCAACACTAGGTTGATAGTGCTAATAATGAAGGAAATGGTGGTGCTAACCTCAACGTGTGTGACAGAGCTTGTGGTTGACAATTGTGTAAGGCAACCAATGAGGTTCTTCAGAATCAGATTGATGACCTCATCCAAGAAAATTCTTGGATAACACAAACACAGCTGTCAGGTAAGTGCGGCATATCATGAGAGCACATACAGGCCATCATTGCAGAACTGCAGTACAGGAAACTGTGTGCCTGGTGGGTGCCTTGAATCTTCACTCCCAACATGAAACAGAGGAGACTGAACATCAGCCAACAGTTTCTTTTGCATATTGAGCGTTAGGGTGATGATTTTCTTAACAACATTCTGACATGATGAAAGCTGGGTTTACCGTTTTGATGCTGAAAACAAGAGAGAATCAGTGGAGTTGCATTGGAAAGGATCACTGATGCCAAAAAATTTCAAGACCGTGCCAGTGACAGACAAAGTCATACTGACAGTGACAGTGTTCTGGGATGTTCAAGATGTGGTGCACTGGGAATTCATGCCTAAAGGCACCGCCATAAACTCTGCAGCAGGATACTTCGAGACCATCAGAAAATTGAAAGCACAAATTCACATGTGGAGCACCCTCTCCTTCAGTATGACAGTGCCAGTCCACACACAAGGAGCTGCAACATCTGCAACACGATCATCCTCCATAAAGGCGTGATGTGGCACCATCAGCCAAAACTTAAAGAACACCTTGGAAGACTTCACTTTGTTAGTGACAAAGCAGTGCAAATAGAGGCAAGTTTGTAAGTTTGTCAACAAAGTCATAAAGTCTACAGTGATGGTATCAACAAACTGGTCTTTCATCGGGAAAAAATGTGTTCATCGCATGGGGGACTGTGTTAACAATGAAATATGTAGACATGAAGAGTAAAGATGTAGAATGTTTTATAGTAGTTTTCACACAAAAAATTCAGGGCATTACTTTTCAGTGCCCCCTACCCTGTACCTCAGACTACTGCCTTGCTCTTTGTTTACCAAGTAAGTGCTACAATCCATTTGAATAGTTTATTGTTGCTTGAAGTAAGTGTAATGGGGGTATTCAGTATGCAGTAGATTATTGACTATCTGGCATAATATGGTGAAAGGTCAAGATATATAGGGCAGAGGTCTTAAATTCTCTCTTCTGATTCCAGCCGTACCATTCAAGACACCTTGTTATATACTGTAACCCAATTTTGTTAACACTGTCTGACCTTATGACATCTAGCAAGTCAGTCCTCGTTGGAATGGTTACACAGTCTTCATTATCATCAATCTCTCATATCAATGAACTGAGAAGACAGTGGTGATACTTCTTTTTAGCATTTCAAAGATGCTGTGGACCATCGGCTGACAAAGAACAGTCACATTTGTCGCTGGCAGGATGCAAAGGCACATTATTGAGAAGCAGCAGATCTTTCCTTAGTAGACTGTGGTCTTTTAAATATTTGTCTACAGCTGGTATGAATTCAAATTGGAACCAGGTTTTAAAGATTTTTTATTTCATTTATGCTGTCCTGTGATAAGTGTAATGTAGGGCCAGTGATTCCTAATTTTTAGTTTTCTTGAAAGCTCCAGGTTTACACGATTTCCCTGTTCATGTAAGTCTAAGCTTGTGGTTGCCGGTTGCATTACTGCAAACCAATGTAATGACTTATTCCATGCTTTTCTCGTACCTGGGTACCATAGTTTACTTTTTTGAAACAAGTGTTTATCTTGGGAGCGTCTTCTAAGTTAAACCTTTCTCATCCCCATAGTACAGCTGTTCACCAGAAATTCCCTCCTTGTCAATAAACTTTGAAAGACAGTGCTCAAACAATGGCACAGCCTCTTTGTCAGTGGATAAAGCCTCTCCACTAATGGTAATCTGGAATATACCAAATTGTCTCCTCCTCCTATTTGCCACTGAAATTGCAGTTCTTTTTCCTGAACTATCAGCCCAGTAATGGGCAAACCATTTCCTCTTAAATGTTATGGCAGAAAAACAAAGCTTCCTCAACTTCTTCATGCTTACCTTTCAACATTATCTTTCTTACTTTTATTCCACTTCCACTAGCTTGGGAAGTTCACCAGTTTTCAATGTGTGCTCAGTTTTTTGTCCAGTCTCCAGCAGTAATACCAAAGCAATAGTTTTTTCTGCTATCTGAGAATCCAGTCACATTATAGCTCATAGTTTCTGATCCATAGTTTTCAAGTTTTTTCATGTATCATCCCTTTACGACTCCTTAATTAAAACACAAAGAACAGCACAGAAAAGAAATTGTTAAAATGCACTGACTTAAGACATCTGGTGTGCAACTGAAGAAACAAAGAATGCTGGTTTGCCAGCAGAGATGCTCTCTTTGTGTGTTCATTGTTGTTCGTGAGTGCTGGGAGAGTGCTTCTAAGTATCCTTTGTTGAAGGGTGGTTGCTGTAATATAATTTATTTGTTATTAACAATACAGTATGGACCTTATAATTGTGACAGCAGATGTGCTAGAAGCACAAAAGGTGCAAAAAAAAACATTCTAAATGCCACAGAGCATGGTAGCTGGTGCCCACTTGCCAAAGCTTTAAAGAAGTTCATTATGTACAGTAAATTAATTCTCACTTGTCACTACTGTATATAATGGTGTGATATTGTTAGACATAGTATCTTGTTTCAGTGAAACTGTTATGATGACTCATTCTTAAATTTTTTTGCTAAAAATGTGACATATGGCCCGCCATAAAACTTAATTCCATATGGTCCTAGAGAACAAAAATAAGAAAATTGAGCTTCTTTTCCTCATTAACTTCAATGTGTGACTTTCTACCATCCCCAGACCTCATCTAGTGCCAACTATTGCCCGGCACTCTTTTCCCCGATTGTAGCAGTTTTTCCCTGATTGTAGCACTTCCAAAAAATTGTTCCAATGTGGCCTTTAGTTTTGTCATATTATGTAATTTTTGTTCTGAACCATTGAAGTAAGAAACTTGAGTACTGTTATGATTTCTGAAGCAGTGGTACATTTCAGAATCTGCATCTAGATGAAACATATGTATTAGAGAAAGAAGGCAGTTTCTGTCAGAATGTGCTGTGTTGATTGCAGTGGATGAGCTGGTGCATTATCATGGTCAGCTGCTAGCTTTCTGAAAACTACACACATCAAGAAAACTTTTCATTGCTCCCTTTTTTTTAAAAATTCATGGTACAGAAAACAAAAACTGACCTGAGGCATGTGTATATATTCATTTGCAATGTGCCCAGATCATCAGATCAAGAAAACAAACTTTTGTGTAATGAGAAAATCATCTGTTTCCCATGGTGGGTATTTTACAGCATCCCTGGGCAATGTCAATATGTGGTGGAATGTCCACTTGCTCAAATGCAGGGTTGAATATGTCATGTCATACCACTGATGAGATAATCAATTCAGCCCTGGTCCAAATCATCCCACTCTTAGTGATTTTGTGTAAGTCATGCAGAGTTCATGGCCATTGTACATGCCCAAAAACTGCTTGTTTCAGTTGATCCTGCACATATTCGATTGGGTTCATGTTGGGGAAACAGGCAGTCCACTCCGTTCTGATGATGCTAACATGGTGAAGGAACAAGTTCATGAGAACAGCATAATGCGCACACAAATAATCGTCAATCAAGATGGAATTGTCACCAAAATGTCAGTGCTATGGTTCAACTGTTGGTTCCAGAATCACATTCCTGTTCTGTAGAGCAGTGAGAGTTCCCTGAGCAACCATGAGAGATGTATGGTGGCCCCATGTAATGCCTTCACACATCATCACTCCACCACTATGTTCTTGCATATGTGGTACACAGGCTTGGAGACATTCGATATTACCAGATTGTCTCGAAACATGTTTTCTGCAGTTATCAGGGTACAAACACACCCAGGTTTTGTCTGTAAACACCACCTGATGACAATCCTGGGGTGTCCATTCTTCATGATTCCTTCTCCATCTGTAACATAGTCCATGGTGTTGTGGTGTACAATGTTGTGCTTGCTGTGGTCGATGGGAATGAAGAGTTGCATCATGTAATTGTCTCCTAACAGTTTGATGTTATACATAATGTCCTGTAGCCTCTTTGAACAGTGAATTCAGTTCTGGAACACTGGACCAATGGTTTCTTTGATTTTACTCCGAAGTCATAGACATTGATCACCCTATGCACCTGCTGAAAATGGACAGCTTGTGTGTTGTAAGTCCTCAACACTACCTGTCATTTGAAACTGATTCCATGTCTGTATTACATCACTTTGACCCCAGTGCACACATCGAGCAATGTGCTTAGGTGACAGCCCTTGTGTGCATAACATGATGATGCAGACCTTGGGATTGTCCTTCATTGCATGATGAATACTTTCTCTATTGTTCCAAAAATGCATCTATTGCATTCCTATATGTACTTTATGGTTAACTGAAATGCTGTGATCCATTTGAGTGCAGCATTCAACCTGTAGGTAGTACTCACAGTAACTTTGTGTATGTTTACAAACAATGTCAGGGGTATTCTTCTGATCAGTACAGGAACAGTCACAACAGCAACACAGCTCCACAACATATCAGGGTGATGGAAAACTTTTGATTATGTGTCTTGTGTGCAGTTTTTTGCACTGAATCGCATTCCAGAGGAGACAGATGGGTTCTTTGTCTTTTCTCAAGTACCTCTTTGTGGTTCAATCCTTGTTTCTTTTAGTATAAAGCCGGCCACTGTGGCTGAACAGGTCTAGGTGCTTCAGTCCAGAACTGTGCTGCTGCTATGGTCACAGGTTTGAATCCTGCCTCAGGCATGGCTGTGTGTGATGTCCTTAGGTTATTTAGGTTTAAGTAGTTCTAAGTCTAGGGGACTGATGACCTCAGATGTTAAGTCCCATAGTGCTTAGAGCCATTTGAACTATTTTTTTTTTTTTTAATATAAAAGGAAGAGGGGAAAATATATTTTGAAATTGTTTAGCAATCATCCTTGTTTTGCCACCACCTGTGTTGAGTCCATGTTTGTGGCACTGTTACATCAGTGAAGTTAGTAAATTCTTCAGAAACCAGGGTTAATGTTGATGCCACTCAGCATACACTGAAATCCACTACTGAAACTGCACCAAAAGATACTGGGCAGAAAAGTGTGAGCCTTGCCAGATTCATGACAGTCAGACTTAGGACCTGAGGACAATGATGGAGGCAATCATGGAAAACTTGGGGTTTTATTTGAATTTTACGCAGTGGATTAATGTTAACCCTTTATCTGAGGATTCCACTGCAAACTGACTTTGCAGTCACACCAACAGAATGTTTGCTGATGTAAAATCTTTCAATAAATTCTTGAAAAATAAGTGAGCTTACATCATGAATCTTTAAAGTTTTGTTATTTCTGAATTTCAGTGTGTTACTGGCATCCTAAAATGCTTTTTAGTATGTGGGAATGTACAGCTAGTAGCAGCTCACAAGTATACATTCTGGGTGTTCACAAATTTTTAGATTCAGCAAATTTGACAGTGTGAAATTAATAGCAGCTGCTGTATAACAGTTACGCTTATGAACAAATTTATACAACTGCCAATAATAATAATAATAGTCATAATAATAATAATATATATATATATAAATAAAAATAAAAATAATAAAAATAAAAATATTATAAAAAATCGACATAAAAAACCTACATTATGGACAGGTAGACAATTTAAGAAAATTCTTTATAGAACAAGCAGAAACTAGCAAAATACACAAAGCAATGACTCATATAAATACATCGGCTACACCACTGCAATTTCATAACCACTTCTACAACCCTTTAGATCACATAACATCAACAGATACGAAGAAAGTAAATTGGAAAAAGAAAACACTACATGGCAAGCACCCGTATCATCTAACACAGCCACGCATCGATCAAGATGCATCCAACACATGGGTAAGAAAAGGCAATACATACAGTGAGACGAAGGATTCATGATTGCCATACAGGATCAAACAATAAACACCAGATATTACAGCAAGCATATTATTAAAGATCCCAATACCACAACATAAATGCAGACTTTGCAAACAACAAATAGAAACAGTAGACCACATCACAAGCGGATGTGCAATACTAGCAAATACAGAATACCCCAGAAGACATGACAATGTAGCAAAAATAATACATCAACAACTTGCCATACAACATAAACTAATAAAACAACATGTTCCCACATGCAAGTATGCACCACAAAATGTACTGGAGAATGATGAATACAAATTATACTGAAACAGAACCATTATAACAGATAAAACACCACCACATAACAAACCTGACATCATACTCACCAATAAAAAGAAGAAATTAACACAATTAATCGAAATATCCATACCCAATACAACAAATATACAGAAGAAAACAGGAGAAAAAATTGAAAAATACATCCAACTGGCTGAGGAAGTCAAGGACATGTGGCATCAGGATAAAGTTGACATTATACCAATTATACTATCAACTACAGGAGTCATACCACACAATATCCGCCAGTACATCAACGCAATACAGCTACATCCAAACGTAGCTATACAACTACAGAAATCTGTAATTATTGATACATGTTCAATTACCAGAAAGTTCCTAAATGAAATGTAACACATACCGTACAGTTAAAAGGAAGTCACGCTTGATCAAGGTCCGCGTCACTTTCCATTTTTAACCAGACATAACGTCTGAGAAAAGAAAGAAATAATAATAATAATAATAATAATAAGCTTTACTTGTCTCACAAAAGAAAATTGTTTTGTGGGATTTTGTGATTTTGTACATAATTAAGTACAGTTTAGGACAAGAATGAAATAATCTGTAAGCTTTCGCTATTCTCTGTTTTGCATTTTTGTCCAAGTGGGAGTTTTCACACTTTTTTATTTTTTCGGACAAATATACAAGATCCCTAATACCTGTATTAGTCGATGATTTAACTTCCAGGCTGCAAATGAGACATTCTTAAGTTGCACCCACACAACAACTTATGCTTATTGTACACTTCTTTGGTAATTGTTAGCTTGCGGTCATGCTTATTTGATTATGTCACTTTTTCAATCAATGGATCTGGTCTGGAAGGCTTTAGTTCCTTTGCGACTAACTTTTCCTGGTAATTTACTTTTTTGTTAGCACTTAAAATAGATTCAACAGAGTTCATGGTGACATTGCACACGAAAGCCGATTTGCACACAGTAAACTACCAATTCCAAACACAAACTGCCATTTGTAGAAACGATTAAATTCAAGTAGTTTTGCCTACCAATATGGTCACTTGACTAGAATACAAATGAGGTGCTGAGAACCAAAAAGGCCTAAAATAAACCATCGTTGATCCCACATTGACGTGAATATCGGAGAAACCAGAGAGACAGTTTTTTGTGAATGTCCATACATTGTATAGGCAATGTGGCCCACAGCACAGATAAACCTGACTCACCATAACATTAACAGATGTCAGAGGCATGAATAAATACTACACTCTCACAGTCGACGATGATGTGCTTTAGGGCCTTATGGTTCTCAGGGCTTCAAATGGATTACCACGCAATAAAATCCAAAACTTAACACAGTATAGCTCATTCAGAAACCAACAGAATACATTATTGCAGTGCCTGTGTTATTCTGAATTATGATGCATAGTTCCTTCGGACATGCATGCAGTTTGGAATAACTCAGGCACTGCAATATTGCATCTGTCTGCTGACAACAGGCAAGCAAATTTCAAGTATATTGTCTCCCCTGTGCAGAAATATACATAATGGATGTACGTGTACATGTTGTAGATGCATGATCAATGACGTATGGGTATAACTGTGACTTGTGCTCGGATAGCCAAATGGTAAGACGACCACTCATGATTAGCAGGAAATCCAGGTTCGAGTCCCAGACCTGTACAAATTTTCATTGTTGTCATTCCATTAGACAGTTGATATTTATCCATATTCGAAACTGTGAATACTTTTAATGTAACCCACAAAATGTAACCCATATTAGAAACTGCGAATAAATTTAATGTAACCCACAAAATAGGTATTGCTATCAGTATAAGTATAATTTATGCTGGTGAGTGACTTGGCATACCTGAGGAATGTGCTACCCCCTAGTGGGATTTATGCTAAGCGAACAAGGATAAAAGTCTGCTTCATTGTGCTACCACCTGGTGGCGTTCACGTAAACGTGTAGTTGAGTGGTAGGGGCTAGCTGTGTATGCCATGAACTGTCCACATTGTTAATCAAATCAGTATGTATTTCACCCAGAAGCCAGTTACATCGCGCGAGTTGCGCATTTGCAAAAGCTCCTTAAAATGTGCACAATTGAAGATGTGCTCGCATCCCTGATGCTAGAGTAGCAATGTAGTACAGCGCAATAGATTTAGTGCCACATGTTTCAGATTATCACATCTGTGTTACATGTAACAGCATTAAAAAAAATAACCAATAAATCCGCTAAGTGTCAAAAGTTAGGGTGTTCTTGTGCTCTTACACATCAGGTTCCACTGTTTACAGTCATATACATAGGTCTCCTGAATGCTGATAATTGTTTTAGTGTATCTCACCAAGCCTCTTGCGACACTTCATGAGGCAGAATTTGTGTTAATTACATACATTCAGGAACCAACATGTCTGGTACTACTGATAAACATGTATAAAAGTACACACATTATCATAGCTTTTCCAACTATTGTTCCTGCTTTGGGGAGGAGAGGGACATGTTGAGGAAGGTTGAAAAGGGAGGGCAGGTCATTCAGGCCCCAGGATGAATGGGACTCTCACGTTGTGAGGGAGGGGGGAAAAAACTTAAGTAATCGTGCAAATTGTCAGCATGGTTTGCTGAGAATATGTACTACAATTGTAAAACAGTCTTGTACCATGTTATAGTGAGAAGGAAAATGCAAATGACTAACTAATAGAGAGGAAGAAAATGAAGGTAGAGGATACGGACAAATTGAGAAGTAAAGATGGATTTGAGGAAGAGATATTAATAATGCAGTTAAGAACTGGGAAAAAAATGACAAAGAGGAGAGGGATGATAATGAAGATGAAAAGTGAAAGCAGTAAAGAAGACAAAACTCTCTCTCTCTGATCAAAAGAATGTGGACACCCCGTATAATGCAGAATTGACCACTAGATGTCATGAGGGGAGGACTCAGCAGTATAAAAGAAGGCAGCAAGTATTATGTTGTCAGTAGAAAAGCAGTAATAGCAGAATGGATCAGTCAGGAGACCTCACTGATTTCAAACAAGTACTTCAGGGACATTTCAACCCTTCTAAAGCTGCCCAAGTCAGTTGTTGGTGATGTGACATGGTAGTGAAGTGAATTGCAAAGGAACAACCACTGACAAATCAAGACAACAAAGACCTTATTTACTGATGGGCAGCGATCATTGAATATTGCAAAGATTGGTTGTAAAAAATCACATAATGTTAGCAGAATGCATCAGTTCAGAAGTGCTTTCAGTGATCCAGTTAGTACAGAGACTCTGTGTAGGGAGTGAAAAAGAATGGGGTACAGTGGTTGAGCAACTCTTCATAAGCCACGCATTTCTGTAGTCAGTGTCAAGCATCACTTGAGGTGGTGTAAAGAGCAATGCCCCTGGTCAGTGGATGACTGGAAATGAGTGATTTGGAGTGATGGACCACCCTGTGGCAGTCAAATGGAATTGTTTATGCTCGGTAAATGCACGAAGAATCTTATATGCCATCATGTTTAGTCCCCGCATGGAATTATGGTGAAGCTGATGTTGTGGTATGAGGTTAATGTGTGGTCCCCTTATTGCACTTAGGAAAACCTTAAATGCAGAAGGATGTGGACACATTATACAGCATTGCGTACTGTGTACATTAGAGGAACAGTTTGGAGACAATGGTCATATCAGCATGACAGTGCATCCTGTCATAAAGCAGCATGTGCGAGGCAGTGTTTTGGGGACAATAACGCTCTTGAAATCAATTGGCTTGCCCAGTGGAACATCCTTGCGATGAATTAGAATGTCAGCATTGCTCCAGACTCCAGCGTCCAATGTCACTACCTTCTCTGGTTTCAGCTCTTGAGTAGGAATGGAGTGCCATTCCTCCATCAACATGTGGTCACAGCATTGAAAGTGTCACCAGTACAGTTCAAGGTGTCACAAAACTGATGGATGGACACATTCCATTTTAACGTCAACTGGATTTCACAGTAGTGGTGGTGTAGGCACTCAGGTCCGTCGAGTCATGCAGTAAAGCGTGTTCTGCGACTGGAATCTCAGTGTCCCCAAGGTTGACAGTTTGTCTATACCCATACTTGCACTTAGCCAGTTTAGTGAGGGTCATTCCCACTCTTCACTGGACAAAAGTTACTTGATAAACAACATATTTGATTTTGTAAATTGTTCTGCCTTGGACATTGTAGGATTTACTGGTGGTTGGGTTTGAGTAGGTGGTAGTGGGTGGGTTTGTGAAGTAAGTTTTACTGTGGGAATGATTGAGGCTTTGGCACATTCAGATAGGTGTAATGGTTTGGGAATGCCATATGGTTTGACTAGGATCTTACTGAGATTAGGAGGGTGATAGAAGACATATTGTGTGGTGTGGGGAAGATATCAGGGAGAGTGGATCTCGTTTCAGGGCTTGACTTGAGTAAGTTATAACTCTGACTGAGTTATGTGTTGCTGGGTGATATCTGGTGACAAATGGGGAGGGTGCATCTGGGTTTTTTGGAAGAGGGTGAAAGGAGGCTACTGCCAAGGAAATTTACTTGTGAATAAGTTCTGTGGGGTAGTTGTGGGAGAGGAAAGCCCAGGAGAGGCTGTCAGTGTAGATGTTGAGGGATTCAGAGGTGGAGCAGATATGTTTGTTGTAGATGCCTAGAATCAAAGGAAGGGACTGTTTGATACGGAAGGGATGTCAGCTGTCAAAGTGTAAGTATTCTTGTTTATTGGTTGGTTTTATGTGGAGTGATATTTGGGTGTGGTTTTCATAGAGGCAGGGGTCAACGTCAGTGAATGTCACTTTGGATTTGGGAAAAGACCAAGTAAATTTGAGTTGGAGAAAGAGTTAAGCTGTTGCAGGATGTGGAAGAGTTGTTCTTCACAAACAGCTTATGTTTGGACTCACGAAATACTGAGTATGTGTGGAATTACTTTTTTTGTTTATTTTAGCCCACATTTAGGTTCATGTTAAGTGAATTACATAGGTTTCAGGCTATTCTTTATTTATACTGAAACTGTTGCAGATGCAGATTAGCATGTATACATAATAATCAATAGTTGTATTTATGTTATCATTATACCAGATCAGAAATTGCACTGGAGACACAGCTTTTCCATGCTTTCTGTAAATAAAGTTAGATGCTGCTTCCAACAACATGACAGTAGATTTTAACGCCTAAAATTTTGAAATTGAGTAAGTGATTGGTCTAAAAAATCTTTGCTGTTGAATGAACATGAATGAACTGTGATGAAACAAGATACAGTATTTAATGTGAAAAGTAACTGAGGATAAATAATAGAGAAAAAACTGTTTAATCTTAAGCATGGTAACATCAGTACAAATCCTGACATAAATTAATTTTAGTAATACTCAGTGGTTGGTGGAAGCATGCACAAAAATAAATCTTGTTTAGATTTCTCCCTTTTGTTGTTGATATTGTTGTAATTATGCACTCTTTATGTTTGTTTCTAGGTGTGCTGGAGTTGCATTCCAGCAGTTTCTAACCAGGACTGCTGCAATAAGAGCATGGGACATGAGATGGGCTCGGGAATGCCTTTGTGGAGGCCATTGGAGATTACACTACTTTTCGTCCATTTGACAACTACATTCTATCCTAGTCCTTCTGTTTTCAGATCTAGCAGACATTTTACCTTAAAACAGTTTTGCAGATGACTAGGAAAAAATTACTGTGTTATTTTAACAAACAGAATATGTGCATTTGATTGCACACACGGACACACACCAAAACAACACTGAGTGTTGTAATCTATAAAAAACTTGATGATGCTGGTACTTACCACAGCACTAAGTGCTTTTTATTAAAACTGATGTTTCTACAGTTTTACAGTAGAAACATTTTCAAGCGTAATATTTCTATTAGTGTACATAAATGCTTTTTATTATGTAGTTGCATTTGTTTTTAACATTTCAGTTATGGGAATGGAGTAGCTGCGTAGCACAGCATTATGGGTACAGCCATGGTATCTATTCCATACACATACTGAAATCATTTTATGTCTTACACCACAATAAGCAAACATTCCTGGGATTTTGTAATTGTTCTAGGAAACAATTGCTATTGTGTATTAGTGAACAATATCTGTTATGTACATATTACATACATTGTTTATAGGATTTGATTGTGATTTGTTCACACTTTTATACTATATAGATTATTGCTGCCTTCATTTGTGTAGGTGGTCCAGTAGAACACCATTAATTTAAAACTTAACCTGTGCTCAGGGAATAAACTGCCATTGCTTGTAAATATATATTTTAGATAGGTCTGTTGTTTATAAATAATTTTTCATCTCAATTTTTCTTATTAACTCATTCTTAAATAACCTGGCAATCTTAGCAGTCCATTTTTCATTGGGTGCGCCTTGAAAGGCAAATGAACTAGCAGATGTTTGTCTGCTTGTGTGATTCTAAATATGTTAGACTGAACACCTACTGCCAGAAGTGACCTTACAATGGTTTCTCTTTTGCTGAAACTGTTAAATGACTTAAATGATTCACCAATTTTATTGTAATTCATAATGAAAGTGTCATTGTTCTTGAGTGTTAGTGAGTGCTGCGGCAATACCCATTACTTTTTAAACCAAGGCACTTAATAGAAGTGTCTAATTATTGTCCTCTTTCAGCTTGTTAGCCTAACTCAGAAGTGTTTTAGTTTATTTCATGTAATATGTAACCTTGTGTGAAGTCTGAAATAACTTTTCTTTGGCATATCTCAGATATGCAGAACAATTGTAGTTGAGAGAGAATAAGGTATATGATCTCACAATAAATTTAAACCAGATACCTTATTCATTGTTCATAGGAAACTTTATGGCAAGACCACTTCAATCATTAAATGATAGTAAAAATATACAGTGGGATATTTCCATTACTTCATATACCACTCTGTTTTCTTGGTGATTTCCTTGTGCTTTGAAAGCATAAAAGTTTGTACTTAATATTTAGTAAATTGATTCCATCATCCAAGTTTTATTTTTGCATAACCTGGATTTTAATTTTTTATGTTAACTTTTTAATTTGAGTGAGTAGGTCATGTACTTCAATTTACATAAATTACTTCTGCAGCTCTCTGTATTCACCCCTGAAAAGAAGGCTTACACTGTATGTACGCATTGAGTAATACTAGCAGAGTGTGAGCTGCTGTTTGAGGTTTTTGTGATGTAATAACTGCTCGAATGGTTCGTAGGCATCAAGTCTGATTGTGTTGTGAAAACTGCGCAGTATTTCCATGAGTCAGCTACGTATTAGCTTAAGGTGCTTACTGACATATTGCTGTTTTGGCTAGCCAACGTATGTGGTAGCTAACTAGAAAAGCACAGGCACCAAGAGATGGGGCTGTAACAATATCATAGATGAATTTTAGGGATATTGATGCCCAGAGCCATGTGCATGGTCTCCACATGGGCAGCACAAGAAAAGCACAGCTGCAAGGCACTGATCTAGTGTACACATGGGGACAATATGTCAGGGCGCAACTTAAATCTCCTGCTTTCCGTTCTCCATCTGTGCTGATTCATTGGATTGGTTTGTCTGCAGCTGATGATACCTTAGTACTGCCAATGCTGACTCCATGCTTTGCTAAGTTGAAATCCCATATCTCTGCTGATCAGATCATTACTTATGTTTATGTATTTTGACTGCTTCTTTCCCAACACTATCCGATGTAATGCCCATGAACAATGCAAACAAAGTGTGAGCTGTTTATAACATGATTACCAAGCTGTGTATTTCAAAATCTACATTTGATTTGTTCTTGGTTTGTGTCCAATTACCATGTCATTTTACATTTCAGTTTAATATTTGGGATTTATTTTCACTATCAAATACCATTTTGGATATATATGTACTTAATTAATAAGAGATAGCAAAAAAGTTAGCTCTAAATTTTGTGTGCCTAAACATGAAATTAGTCAGTCTCATTGTGTTGGACATCTTTAAACAAAGCAGATTAAAACAAAATGTGATGGTAAATACTGTAGCCCATGCAACATTTTGTAAATTTGTGGTATATTTTATTTTTGAGAGGCTCCTAACTACAGCCCATGATGCATTACTGGGCTGTGAGCACTTTCAGAAAAGTAAATAACCACATATCTGTAAAAGTGAGATTCCAAGTAAGGAAAAAAATTACTTACTGATCTCAGAATAATTTAACTGCCAAATTAAACACAACAGAAAGTATCGTCATTCTTATGTTATTTTGCTGTAATTCAGCTGAAACAGTTGTAGAAAAGTTTGTATATATGGAGTAAACATTAAAATACCCCTATATAACAATGAAAAGAAGTGCCAACTGTCAATATTTTATAAAATTACTTTTTTTATTCAAGCAGCGACCAGTTTGTCACCTGTGACACTCTCCAAATAGCTGCATCCATGTGTTATACAATATGTGGCACAATGTTGGTGTTACAAACATATCACCAATGATCTATGAGAAATAATTTATTTGTCTTTGTTAGAGTCACATTCAGTGGATAAGAATGGGGAAAACAAGATTATATTTACATGAACAACACTTGCTAGATCATAATGTATTCCACAGTTACTGCTTCCACACACACAGCTTCTGTGACTCACAAAAGAAAAACCGTATTTCATTTGAAGGAAATATGCCTTATTAGGTTGATAACCTCTTTTGGAAATCTGCTGTTACTCTAAGGTTTAACATAAACAGTAAGATTTTAAAGATTTCTCAATATTTAGTTTAATAATCCAATTCTGAATCAATGATATGTAAACTCCAGTGTGACTCATGTCCCAACTTTTACATTGGTACTGAGCCAGGTGGCACAGTGGTAAGACATGGGACTCTCATTCAGGAGGTTGACAGCTCAAAACCTATCTGACCATTTAGCTGTAGGTTTCTATAGTTTCTCTAAACCACTTAAGGCAAATGATGGGATGGTTCCACTGAAAAGGACACACGTGTTTTTCTACACATCCAGTCTTGTGCTCTGTCTTTAATGACCTTGTCATTTATGTGATATTAAACCCTAACATCCTCCTCCTTTATGCATTGACATGTCATATGGATCTTTTACACTAAGGTTCCAAGGCATATGGATTCGATCTTTTACACCCAGGTTCCAAGCCATAGATTCATTTAGGATAGGAAACTATAGTAACTCCACTCTGGGACATATTTTACAGAGCGGGATCATTCTTCTGGTAGCATAGAAAACCCTTTATATGTAAATAAATGAACTTGGTAGGAGAAGTAGCATTTTAAATGAAAAATTGGATAACACCACAGCATCTTGTGATATTCCAGGCAGATGTATTATAACTAATAGATTGTAAATGTAATTCTTATTTATGCATGTATAATATTATTTACAATATATACTCTGAGGAGGATTTAGTAATATGCCAAGTGCCTTGCATATTTTCAATCCCATTTGCTTTACAATAAATAAATGAATAATGCAAATACAAGTTTGACAAATATGCACTCATTGCTATTGTAAGTTGTTAAATGTATAATAATGCTGTAAATAGCATTCCATTATAAAGTTGCACAAGTTTCATTTATATTTACACTGAAACAATATCTGTACTTGAGAGATGATGATAACAACTTTTCATCTTAGCTCAATAGAAGAACTTACCTCTTGTAAAGTATGTACCTTACTTTGGAAATAATTTGAATAAAGATTTATACAGTGTTCTTGTGTGAGAGAGAAGTAATAACTGTGCTCCTTTGTTTGCTCAGCATGTTTGTTTATGAAAAAAGTGCAACAGAAGAACTACATGTAGCTGACATTTCCATACATTTTTATTGAATGCCAAGTGGTTAACTCACACATCACGCTTGTAGTGTGCAGTTGGTTTTCTTATAAATTTTCATCCATGCTTATTCATCTAATGTGGTTCAAACAGAAACAAATAACTAACTTCTTACTGGGCATACTCATTTTTAATGTTACAGTCTGTTCATGTACTGTGTAATATGTGAATGTAGCTATCAGAAGACAGCTGCAGGTGCTCAGAATAGATTTTTACTTCAATTAAAAAATGCAATAATAATTTCATAAAACAGTGAATATTAGCAATTCAGTTCAGCATCGTGCATGATTAGTGCAGTCACAGAAATTTGATGAAGTTAATACAGGTTAATCATATTCATTTCACTACCAAATACATATTTTGTGAGGGAGGAACTGAAGTCTTTCAAAAGTTCAAAGGAAGTCATTCAACCTACTTAAAAAATAAGGCTGAAGTGGACATAAGTTCCCACAGGCATTTTTGAAAATGCTATATAATGAGAATGTTTGTTAAGATCTCTTAGAGGAATCAGTTTCTCTGTAACATGCATTTTTAAAGTTATTTATTTTGTAGTTAGAAGGCATAAAATACAGATTTCACTGTTATCTAATGTTATATGTTTGTATTGATGCTTCACGAACAACGATATTTTTTTTTTTTTTGGAGGGGGAGGGGAGGAGGAGGAGGAGGAGGAGGAGGAGGAGGAGGAGAGAGAGAGAGAGAGATACATTATTGATTTTTCCCAACTGTGGGCTCAAATTGATTGGCTAATTATGCAGAAAATTGTTAATTTAAACAGACTTTTGAACCCAAATGAGTCATAATTTTTTATAATAATTTTCAAACTGATATTAATTGTAACACCAACTCATATATGTCATTTTTTACTGCACAATAAAGTTGAAGCTAAGTAATTACAATGTGTTGTTAATTAATTTGTTGTTTTGTTTATTGCCAATTATTTGTAATCTGAACATCATTCAGGCTGATGCAATCTTTGCAGACATTTATATGATCCTCTCTATCCCAAGAGGTGACACATTAAAATAGCACTGTTCTCTTTAATCAACCTGACTGAAATCTCATATGTACTTGAGAGCTATACAGATAGCACTGGATTCTGAACTCTTGCCAGCAGATTAATTATATTCTGATGAAAATAATTTTGTGGTTGACATATTGAAATGGCAGTGGGCAGTGTTGCCGACGTGCACCCAGCCCTGTTTGACAAGGCTCAGTATGTACATACAAAACACCCAACACACTGAGCACGTGGTACTCAAAAAAGATCTAAGATTGTCTGATACCTGGTCCCCTACCACATGACTCACTGAAATGCCAATCACAGAGTTATTTTAATCAGAATTACTGAATCAGTTATTTAATCAGACTTATTTTAGTCAGCTTATAGACAAACACTCTCCCAAAATACCCTGCCACTGTGAACGCCCAGTAGGTACTGTCTTTGACTACTACTCCAATGGCCTCTGTTTCTATCCTGGTGTCTGCTAAGTTTCTGAAAACAAGTCAAGGGCAGTAATAATGAAGACTTCAAATACAAGATATCATGTTCATTTTGCCACTGGTCTTCTGAGAAGTAAGAGGGCAGAGAATTAGATAAAGCTTGATGTGGTAAAATAACCATAAATGTGGATGGCTAAACAATGATGATGTTATGTGGATGCAGAGAGTTGAAACCATTGCATTGAAGACACAAAACTTTTACCAAGAGAACATGCAGTCTTGTAAAATAATTTTTTGATGACCCCTTCCTTTCTTACGATGTACTCTGCTAACTTTATTAATGGCTCCAATCCGTCTACTGTACTGCAGCATTCACCATGCATCTGTCTCCAATGTCTTAAAAAATGACTTTGATGTCATATAATACTTAATTCCTACAATGTGTCAAGGATTCCCACATGGAAACTGTCAGTGATTTTACGCTGCAGGAAAGCAATGCATTTATTCCATCTGTGTATGCATTACTTGCACTGTTTGGAAATTAAGAATTTATCCCAAGTAAAGGTATTTTGCAACTGTTGTGGTTGCAATGTAAAATTCAGACAGTAAAAAATACCTATGTAGATACTGTTACGCGCTGTAGGTAAAAACAGAAAATGTACATACTGGCCCTATAGTGAAACATGAAAGCTCAAACTTTCATCGAAATCACTGCAAGTCTGTTGCTGCATATTTAATAAAGATAATAATAAAGAATGGTAAATACAATGCTTTCGTGATGAATGCAAGATGTAACACAGCAAAGGTGACGGACTGGTTTGGCAAGTAAATTCATGGGGCTGGGGAAGCAACAGGCCAGCGAGGTGTGTCAACCAGGGCATGTTCGTTCGGTGACTTACACTCAGCGGTCCTGCACATATTAACAACTGTCACATCATGTTATGTTTAGTTTCTCATTTCAACAATGGAAGCCTCTCTAGGGCTGGAGCTACTCTATTCATCCAGTAGCCAGTGACTAGTAGGTGTATGTCTGGTCCCAGGGCAGAATTGAGGGTTTTGGGTTGCTGCCTTAGAAGACTGCCATCGCAAACTAGGAACATGCAGAACTGCTTAGACCAACGTGCATTGAAAGATTGCGATAAAGACCCCCTCCCTCTTCCCCCCAAAGAACAGAGCTCAGAGGAGGAGTGAGATGGTGACATGGAGGCTGGTACCTGTGGAGGGGCATGTTGCACCAGTTTGATGCCATCCGCAGTGGTATCATGATGCATA
The DNA here is from genome assembly GCF_023864275.1 of Schistocerca cancellata. Lineage (NCBI taxonomy): Eukaryota > Metazoa > Arthropoda > Insecta > Orthoptera > Acrididae > Schistocerca > Schistocerca cancellata. Next base: position 149,052,575 of record NC_064629.1, read on the forward strand.
TGCCACTGATGGTGCCAGTGGTGTGTGCCAGATGAAAGGATGCTGGGTATGATGTGGGCGGGATGGCTGGCTGTAAGTAATGCCAGCCCGCTGCATCACAGTGAGCACTGGCATGGTGCCAGCAGAAATTGTGAGTGTTGAGTAAGATGGTTGTGCATGGGGTGGGGGTGTAAGGCCAGGTGGGCCTGAATGTGCATCTGATGCTGTGTGCGCAGTTGTGAGCAGGCAGAGGGCACAGTTGCCAGTGCAAGGGGGTGGAGGCGAGGGGGGCAGCAACGATGCCGGTTGGCTGCGAGTAGGGGCTGACAGCTGGATGGCCACTTGCGACTGTTGAAAACACACGACAGGTAGTGCGAGTGAGCGTCACCTGTGCCTCCAACGTGAGGACAGACAGTGGCAGGTACAAGGTGCAACACAGAATGCATGAAATAAAGCTGCTGTCGGAGTAGCAGAGGCTGTGATGTGGTGTTGGGGACATAACTGTTTGTTGGTGGTGGTAGTTGGATGTGGAGGCAAACTTGCTGCATCGGGCGTAGGCTGTAGGAGATGTTAAAAGGGGTAGGGGCATGAACATTCTGGGCATAAATGATGCTGGTGCCTGTGTTGTTGACAACTGGTGGGTCAGGAGTGGTGCCAGTGTTCTGTGATTGGTTTCCAGTGGGGCCCTTGGCTGTAGTGTGGTAGGCCAGCATCTCAGGGGGAGGGGGATTTCGGTGGTGGGGATGCTTGACATGGTGTCATCAGTGGTTTTGGTGGCAGCAGCATCACCGGCCGTGGCATGAGCGCCATCGGAGGCAATGATGTCAGCGAGCAGCCACGGGGTGTTGATTAAGGTGGTAGTCGGTCTGGATGGTGTGAGATTTGGCAGCATATGAGTGACTTTAGCGTATCATCTGAAATACTGGTAGGGTGACATCAAGGTACTGTCTTAGAGTCCCACTTCAGGATCTGGTGGGGCCGAAGTAGTGTGGGTGAAACGGGGGCTGTTGTGTGTCTATGCACAGAGTAATGTGGGTGCATAAGGTGAGATCACTGTGAGTGACTTCCGTGCATTTGGCATGGCACTGGGGAGGGGTGGACTGCAGGTGAGCAATGCATTCCTGCAAGATAGAGACAAACTCGGGCATGACATTATCTGCGAGCAAGTTGGCAGGCTCTAGGAAGTCACCTGGCATGGTGAGTGGCCAGCCCTAAACAAGGTCAGTGGCTGACATCTACACATTAGCCTTTTGAGTGACACGGATCACAAGAAGTACAGTAGAGCAGCGATTATCCAAACTAATCGAGGGGCACAGGTGTTTGAAAAGCTGGTTTATTCAGATAATTAAACATCATGTTTTTATTTACCAATTACCCAATAACATTAATCCCTCTTATTTTTACAATTGCATGTGCAGTAAAAATGTCTGTAGTACAGCCAAGTAAGCAAAAAATATGTGATACAGATGCATTATGCATGTACAGTACGCACACTGATTATCCAAAACATTACGACCACTGCCCATCATGATGTTGGATACTGCCTGGTGGCGATGTGGACATGTGATGCAGTAACAGAAGTATGTAAGTGGAGCAGACACAGATGGTGGATCACTCTAGCGAAGATATCGGCTGCAAATGGGGGAATCTATTGAGATTAGTGAATTTGACAAAGGCAGATTATTATTACGCAGAGCCTGTGGACGAGTCTCTAAAAAACAGTGAAGTTGGCCAAATGTTCACGTGCTGCTGTCATGAGCATCTATGGAAACAGGTAGGACAGTGAAACTACCACTAGGTGCTAAATGGACGGATGTGTATGACTCTTCACAGAATGTGGGGTTTGGAGGCTTGTCTTCTCTGTAAAGCAGGATAGATGGTGATCTGTGGCATCTCTAGTGAAAGAGCACAGTGCTGGTGCATGCACAAGTGTTTTGGAGCACACTATTCATTGTAAACTGTTGAACACAGAGCTCCACAGCAGGCCACCTCTCTGTGTTCACATGTTGACCCATCGACATCATTAATTAAGATTGCAGTGGGCACGGGACCATCGGGATTTGACCATTGATCATTGGAAACATGTCAGCTCTTCAAGCGAATTACATTTTTACTACACTAGGTCGCTGGTAGTCTCCACAAATGTTGTCATTGAGGTGAACGGCAGCACGAGACGTGCAGTGCGCCACGGACACAGCTTGGTGGGAACAGCATTATGCTATGGGAAACATTCTCCTGTGCTTGTATGTGATATGTGGTAGTAATTGAAGACAGACTGACAGCTGAGCTGTGAACCACCTGCATCCCTTCATGTTTGATGTCTTCTTTGACACTGATGTCACCTTTCAGCAGCATAATTGTCTATGTCTGAGAGCCAGAACCTTGCTACAGTGGTTTGAGAAGCATTAAAGTGAACTCACATTGATGTCTCGGCGACCAAATTCGCCTGATGTACATCCCTTATGGAACCCATCTGGGTCGCTATTGGGCACCATCACTGCTTACACAATTAGTCACACGAATTACATGACCTGTGCATAGACATCTAATGCCACATACCTCCTCAAACCTACCAACAAACTGTTAGATCCCTGATATGCAGAATCAGTGATGTTTTTCGTTTCAAAGATGGGCAAACAAGCTATTAAGTATGTGGTCATAATGTTTTGGCTCATCAGAGTATGTATAGAATTAATGCTTAAAAAAATTCCTTACTTTTGGTCTGTATAGGCAATCCTACTACTTATGAGCAGCTAAGATTGTTTTCAGGACAGACTTCTAATACTAGTTGCTTTCATTCTTGAGCTTCAAACCATCATGAGGCAACATCTAAACATGTTAAACATGTAAATGCTTCGGAGCAGCCCGTAAATTCTCATCATTATTTCCTGGACGACTACCGGTATAGTTGGAGTCACGAACGATGGCGGTCGAGTTTTGGCTTGTTTTGCACACCTACGTCACGCATTTTCCAACAGCCAATGAGCATTCAGTAGTGTTCTGAGCGATCTGCTCTGAATGCCGTAGCTAATGCGAGCATTAAACGTGATCGTAGCGAGTTATTTATTCCATGTGTTGCGAGTTGTCATCGCTGATCGTGGTGGTAAGTGATACATTCCGCATAAGCAAGCGAGAGACATAATTTGCAGGATACGCACTTTCTTCAAGCGGAAAGCACGCGCATGCGCGAACCACAACTGTCGCCTGGAATCGTTAACAATGCTGTGCTCGTCCACGGCTCGTCATGCACAAACTGCCATCGTTCGTGGATCGGACTGTAGTTGACGAGATGCTGGTGGCGCTGTTCTGTGAGGTGTAAACAGTAGGCATCGCCGACGTATTAACGCTTTCGAAACAATGCGTTTTCTTATTTTCACCAATGATGAGCACACGCAATCGATGGCTATGAGTAGCAATATCACAAGCTAAAGCAGTAATACAATCCTTGCTTATTTTAGGACTGGGTGCTGCTAATTCATGACGTGAATCAAGAGTTTTTCTTGGCAATGCTTTCGGATTGAGTCCAATTTCGTCAGCATTGTAAACGTTTGTGAGAGCATAATCTTCTTCCCACAATAAATCCCCTAGTTTGATTTTGAAAAAACACTTATGCTGAAGAACCGGTAGAATGTTTTTACCCTTTTATTTGAAGCTCACGAAAGCTGTGTCTTCACTTAAAGTGTTTAGCCAGTCCATGGTTGCTTTAAAATCCGGCAGCCCTCCAAGACTTTTATTAAACTGAATTGTCTTTCACACACAGAATTTGAGCAGAGATAGTTTCTCCTTGTGCCCTTCTTCTTGTAAACCGCTTGTAAACAGCATCATCTAGATCTGTGTTCATGACGAGCTTCATAGTTCTATGACTTGCCAATCCACCAGTAGTATCAATCTTGGGTATAAAATTTGTAATCTTCGTCTATTCATTTTGTATGTCCGTAATTGTCGACTTCGCAACCTTATACTCAATAGATAACTTGGTTGAAGACTCACCTTCCACTATCCTTTTATTAATCTCGCATTTATCTCTCATAGAAAGGTAGCAACACATTTACGTTTAGGCATTTTATATCGCAATTTGACTTTACACCACAAAGCTGATACTGGTGCCGTAAAAGAGCACAGCTGGTTATTACTGTCAGCAACTCGGTATTGGCGGAATCGGTATGGTGGCGGGGAGGGGGAGGGGGAATGGTGGCGTAGCAAGTGAGGGTAGCACATGCGAGCGAGCAACAGTTCAGTTATGTCGTCATTCAATTGACCTACATTTGGATAACTGACGCTCTAGTGTAGCGACGGCAGAGCAGCAATCCACTTGCTGTTGTCGCAGGCGAGGGCAGCCTTCAAGATATGGTGGAGCCTTTCCACAGTGCCTTTGGTGGCTGGATGGTAGCTCGATATCAAGTGCAGCTCAGCCACATCGAGGTCTGTTAGCGTGCAGAAAAGATCATATGTAAAATGAAGCCTGCAGTCTGTTGTGTGGTGGTGTGGGCAACCAAAACGGGAAATCTACCTAGAGATAAAGGCAGCAAGTACTATGGCCGTGGTGACATCAGGTATTGGTATTGCCTCAGACCAGTGGGTGAACCTGTCCAATTTGGTGAGGCAGTAGCGGCAGCTATCAGAGGAAGGTAGAGGGCTGACAATGCCCACATGAACGTATATGAAGCAATGTCTGATGTCTGGAAAGGTGGCAATGGAGGCTTATACTTGGCAGCTGACCTTGGTACGCTGACAGGTAAGGTAGGTGGAGGCCCTGAAATACCTCTGAAATGCTGCATCGCCAGAGAGGTTGAAGCACGCACACCGGGATGCACCAGGTTGTGTAACAAATTGAATGTGGCCTTGCAGACGTTAAGGTGCAGGAATGGGCATGACGAACCAGTGAACACATCACATGACATACTGCTGTCTGAGCTGGGGCCCAACATACGTGGTCTGGAAGCACCATCCAGGTAGAGGCAGGTGAGTTCTACGTCATGTTCCTGGGTGTTGCTGAGTGCCTTCTAGTTCAGGAAAGAAGCAACGGTAGGTGTAGCTGAGGCCGTTGGTGACGAAGCTGTCAATTTTGGTGATGTGACATATGGCGGTACTAAATTTGGAGATGAACGACTGTTGCACTTGTCAATATCTTTCGTGAGCACAAACGCTACAGTCTTGTGGTCACTGAAGAGAGTGAGGTGATGGGCCTCCACTGATGACTGAAAGTATTTGATTGCCTTGTAGATGAGGAGAAGCTAGCTGCCTTATGCTGTCTAGCACTGTTAAGTGACAGAGAGCTTGCTGGAGAAGACAACGATCAGTGCCTCGTGTCACTGACATGCTGCTGCAGGATGGTGCTAATGGTTATCTGACTACTGTAGACCACGACTGCTAGTGGGGTGGTGGGGGGGGGGGGGTGGAGGCGAGCAGGGTAGTGTCTGCCAAGTCCCACTTGGTGGCAGCGAAGCTGTCTTCCATTTGTAGCATCCACAGAACCTGCTTGTTCCCCCTTGTTTTGGTGCCATGAAGTGTGGCAGTGACTGGCTCCTGTGTAGCACTGAGCAGGGTAGCACAGTGGTTAGCACACTGGACTCACATTTGGGAGGATACGGTTCAAACCTGTACCCAGCCATCCTGATTTAGGCTTTCCATGATTTCCCTAAATTGCTTCAGGCAAATGCTGCGATGGTTCCTTTTAAAGGGCACGGCCGACTTCCTTCCGCATCCTTCCCTAACCCAATGGGACCAATGACTTCACTGTTTGGTCCCCTCCCACAAATAAACCAGCCAACCAACCTGTGTAGCAGCAGCATTCCTCAGATGGCAGTGGAAGAACATACAGAGTAAGTGGTGGAAGTCCGTGAATGTCTCTGGTTGTCAGAAATCTAGGATAGCATATACCTTGTCAGGAAGGGAACGTGAGCTGGTGGCAGAGATAGTATGGCCCAGCAATACCATCTTATTGGCACCAAATATGCACTTTGCTGTAGTGACAATGATGGTGGCGTCCTGGAGGTGTTAAAAATACTGCTGATGTACTCGTAGTGTTCCTGAGACGTTGTGGAGAAAACAGGTATGTTGTACATGTAGGCAAAACACCAGGGCAAGGCTCGCAATTCGCCATCCAGGAAATTATGCCATATTTGGGCAGCATTACAGGGGTCAGAGGTCATAAAGGCGCTCTCATACAGGCCGAATGGCTTTTGTATATCCTCAGGTGTGTCAGGATCTGGATGAAAACCTTGGTGCAGTCAATCTTGCTGAAGATCGTAGCCCCAGACAGCGCATTGTTGTAGCTGTGTAGGAGCTGTATAGGAACAGCAATGGGTCAGAGATATTATGGGCGTTCAGCTTCCAGTAATCACTGAATAGGTGCCAAACTCGATCCTCCTCCTTGACAAGGTTCAGGCCAATGCCCAAGGACTCTTCAGAGGACACAGCACATTGGCAGCAAGCAGCTCATCAAACTCGACCTTGGAGATCTTGAGCTGGTCCAGGGTAGGAGTCGTGGCCAGCAGAAGACGGGTGGTTTGGGCATGACATCAATGTACTAGACAGCTGAATGTTAGAACCAGTGGCGTAGCGTGAGGGGTGACTTTGAGACTTAGTCTCCCCTGTATTCGTGCTTATAAAAGATGCAATAGTAATTCATAACAAAAATATAAACAACTTTCTACTAAGAGCACTAAATGTGCGAAGACATGTTTTGTAGCCCGCGCCGCCGCACCCTGAGTATTGGTGTATCGACTGCTCTCAGTCTCTGCCTCCCTTCCCTTACCTGGCTGTGTTAGTGGCATTCTCGGCTCCCCTCCACTTCCCCTTCCATGAAGGTCGGTGCGCTGCTCTTGCTAGCAGGTATCGAGACTAGTCTCTGCCGTTTCAATTCTGGCTTTTAACACGGAAGTGAACAGTCACGCGGTTTGTGTTCATAGTCATTTTTGTGTGATTTTAGTGCATATTTTCGTTGTGTCGCCAACATGAGTGAGCCAGCAACTGAACACTTTATAGAATTTTTATTAAAAACGCCTTTTTCTACATTAACGTACGAAAAAAAGTGCGAATTGGAGGACGAACGACCTACTCCTATACTCAGTGTAGTTTTAAGTGAAGCCAAACAAAAACGCACTTTACAGACAGCCTGGTACGAAAAGTATGCTTGGTTGACTGCGAATGCAGTTATAACAGATTATATTGTTGTATATGTCTTCTGTTTGGTGGTGAAAAGGAATGATGCAATGGGGCATTTGTACAATAAAGAACTTTGACAGGAAAGCACAAAAGCATCAGATATCAAAACGTCACCTGCAGAACAAAGAATCATTTCAGTACAATTGAGCACGCCCTTTCTGAAGCCGCTCGTCTGACAGCAATAAAATACAATAAACAAGTTGCATCCAGCAGAAGAGTATTGGCTCGTCTTATTCAGGCAATTGTATTTCTTTGTAAACAAGAACTAGCCTTTTGCGGCCATCCAGAAGACGAATCCTCCAGGAACAAAGGTAACTATCTGAAATTGTTGGATTTATTAGCTCCAGGAGAGCAGTTAATCCGAGACCATCTGTCATCATCTTCAACCTTTAAAGGAACTTCTCCAGATATACAGAATAATGTAATAGAAATGATAAATTTGGCAGTTAATGAGAAAATAAAATCTGAAATTCAGAACTGCAATTTCATTTCAATTCAGGTCGATGAAACATTAGACGTGTCATGCAAGATAATATTCAGGTACTGTATTGCAGACAAAATTGAAGAAAGATTCGCTGGATTTTACGATGTTTCTGGAGATAAAACTGCTGAAGGTTTGTCAAACATTATTCATGCAGTATTGAAAGAATGGAATGTGGAAGGAAAGGTGGTTAGTCAAACATTTGATGGCGCTTCAGTAATGGCGGGCAGAGAAAGAGGACTACAACAATTGGTGAAGCAGTTCTGTCCCTATGCGCTGTTTATTGATTGTTACGCACACCAACTGAATTTGGTACTGTTACATGCCTCCAAAATCATTCAACAAGTACGCATGTTTGTAAGTGATCTTACTGCATTCCATTCGTTTTTCAGCAAATCATCAAAACGAACTGTATTGCTAACTGAGAAAGGATTTAAACTGCCACCAGCAAGCAACACTCGCTGGAACTTTCGTTCCAGGGCAGTTTCAACAACATCTAGTCATTTCTAAGGGCTATATAGTGTTATTAATTATATATTTCATGATACAGACTCTCAGTGGGACCCAAAATCTTTGAGCTGCGCTGTGGGAATGAAACGACAGATGGATTATCCTACGTTCGTCTACTTGCTTTGCTTCTACCGAGGGTGCTTTCTTTATGTTGATCATCTCTATAATGTTCTTCAGTCAAAATCTGTCAGCATAACTGCTTGCCACGACGAAATAAGAACTGTTTTGAGAAACTTACGGCAATTAAGAACGGAAACATTCGTAGATGAATGCATTAAATGCAGCTTGTGTTTGAATGGCAACTTATCATTCTGTGACAGTCAAAATACATCTCTCAGGGCACTAACTTACGAGATACTGGATTTGCAAATTGTTCAGATGGAAAGAAGGTTTTCCCAAATTCAGTTTGTTGAACTTTTGAACGAAAAGTGTTTCCCGAACTATCAAAAAGAATTCCCAAAGTTGAAACTGCTTCAATTATTAGAACAGTATTCTTTTTTCAAACAAGAACAACTTGAAAATGAACTGTGTAACATAAATTCTGATGAGAAAAAACACTTATCTCCAAGAATCCTCTTAAAGTACATTGTCAACAATGATTTAGACTCCGTTTATTAAGAAACTTCGAAGTTCCTGCGTTTGGTTTTGACCCTACCCGCAACTACAGCAAGCAGTGAACGAAGCATGAGTGCTTTTAAACGAGTGAAGAATTATTCATTACGCCGCGAGAAGTTGAAAATGCACATAGAGTGAAGAATTATTTAAGAATTCAATGTCCAACATCCGGCTGTCGTTTTTGAGCACGTTAGCCATAGAAAAGACACTATCAGTGATCAGATCTTTGTAGACCGAGTTATAGACTTATTCGTGGAAAGAAAAGACAGGCGCATTGCACGCGTGTACAAGAAAATATAAGTGCTTCTTCTCTTGCTGCTGGGGTTCTACAAATTTGTCATCGTTTCTTGAACAAGTTAGTTATTATTATTATAATTATTAGTGGCGGTGGTAGTGGTAGTGGTGGTCATAGTAGTAGTAGTAGTAGTAGTAGTAGTAGTAGTAGCTGTTGTTGTTTTATTTGGTGCATTTTGTTTCATTTGTTTAAATTATTGTTTATTGTACTATTTTGTTTCCCTATAATAACTGCAGAGCCTCCCCAACCTTTACAACCACGCTACGTCACTGGTTAGAACACCCAATGAGCAATGGCCAGGTGAGTGAGAAGGGGAATTTGCACCAGGACATCAGTGTATGGGCCAAAATACGCCACCTGCTTCACATAAAAGAAAACAAGTAAGTGAGTGGCACACTTTGTTGACTCCCAGTACTACTGTCAATGATCTGCTATACAGCAGCATCAGGGAGCAGGTAGTAATGCCCATTGAAATCTGTTCCGATAATGTCGTCAGTGACATCAGTGATGGTGAAAGTCCAGGGGAGCCTCATTACAGACCGAGGTCAAGGATGCAATGATTTATGCCACAGGTGGCGATGGTGGGATTGTTTGCTGCCAGCAGGAGGATGGCTGAGGCGGCACCAACGTCCCATATATGCAGCCACAGGAAGACAGACAACTCTGAGCCAGTGTCGATCAGGAATGGTATGGTGGAGCAAGCATCACCGATGAACAGGCACTGGGAGGCTAAGCTGGAGATTTGCACACAAATTCCCAGTGGCTGTTAGCGTTTAGGTGCCAAGATCAATGCTCTCTACAGTTATTGGCATTCAAGCCGAAGTATTCATGGTACTAGCAGACACCAGCTATGTCGCAAGAGCCATCAGCAGCACAGATGGAATTTTCGTGGCAGCAGCCATTGTTGAGCTGGTGGCTGGGACTGTCCACACAGTGGCGGTAAGAATCAAGGCAGACCGTGGTGGCCTGCAGGGCTGCTATGTTGGCGCTGGGGAAGGTAAGGCTGTCACATACTCCCAGCATGTAATCACGGAGCTGCAGACCAACGGTGATGGGAGTGGCCATGACATAACTAGTAGTGCATTGAGCAGCGAGGGGGAGTTTGTGAAGGGGTGGCTGGAAACATGATGGCAATATGGTGGTGCTGAGTGGGGTTGTGGTTGGCATGCACTTGCGACAGTTTCAGGCAGGGAGGCTAGAATCTTCTGCAACATGTTGGTGAGCCTGGTGGCATCAGTGAGAGATCAGTGTGCGACACTGCAACTGTCTGTATTGGTGGCAGAAGGCAAACCAGCCAGATGTACAGGTAATCATTGGAAACCATGTGTGGCTCAATTATGGTTCTGAGGTGACACAGGAATTGAAAGGGTTGATGTCCCCACGTTGCTTGAGGGAAAGGAGGTCCACACATGCTGCATCTTGGAGGATGTGAGTTGTGTCACAAGCTGGTGCCAGAGGGTCTCATAGTGGTCGATGTTGAGATTACATTATGGATCTCCAACATGTGTGTCAGCTCGAGTTGGCTGATCACTTTAGTGAACTTGGTAGTGTCCTGGGTGATGCCAAATCTGACAAAAATGAAGGGCAGCAGGTGAGCCACAGCATAGTCAGTCAGAGTGGCAGTGGCAGGAGCGGGTTAGGCCATCAGAGCATCAAGGTCAGGAGGAAAAGTGGCGGTGGCAGATGCAGGGATTCGTACAGCATTGGTGTGAAGTCTGGTGCTAGAAGCTGGGTCACAGCTGGTTGTGTGGTGGTGCACATGCTCACTGACAGTGCAGTGTTCCAGTTCTGTATGTGGCACAGTCGTGTTGGCAATAACATGGGGCACTGGAGTGGCGACTGTGTGAGGCAAGGTGTTGGTTGGCCCATTGGCAGAAGCCATAGGCACTGTTTTTCACAAAGTGCAAACATGCAAAACGCCCACAAGTGAAATAGCTCATGGTGTGAAGCACAGTAGTGTCTTCAACTTGGAAACAGAAGCTGCTGAAGGGGTGTGCGCTTTGTGGGAGTCGAAAAGCGCTCTATCAATATGAAGCAGAGAACAACAAGTTGAATTTGAAAACTGAGTCATCTGAGTTTATTGTTGGCTCAGCATTGTAGGAATGTTTCTCTAAATAACTTAAAAAATAATCACAAAATTGTGAGATAAGGCATGTGGGTACTATGCAATGGTTAATGTTCACTTTTGGTTAGGAAAATACATTTATTCGAACCACTAAAATACTTCAGAGAAAACTTATAATTGCCTCAAAATTTAACAGTTTTCAGACAAAGTCCCTTGCCAACATAGTGTACTAGTTAAAAGAGTCGGGTGGTAAGAACACGTGTCCTAAGTGCTGACTCATCCAGAAAGATACACTATACATGCATTCCAAGTGAGTAAAGACACAGAACAATGTTACTAATTCGTCCTCCAGTATCCATGAGCACAAAACCAATTTTACTGGTGTGAGGTATGGAATTAAAAATCTCTCATGGAACAAATGGTCAGGACAAACACCAAAGAAAAGTCACATGGTTATCACCCAAGTGTACTAGCAGTGACATGTAGAGCTCAGATCTCAGATGGTACTTGCATGGGCACTAATGCTCGCCAATCGGAATGTCTATGGTGGAAAGCACTGATTTACATACCAGACTGGGCTGCATATTAGGTATAGAGATGATGCACGTGAGTCTCAACATTTTAGGATGAGTGCCTCAGGTACAAAGTGCATTGCCATGTGGTATGCCCATCACAGCACATGTGTTGGGCTGAAGTCCAATGTTGACTCTGTGAGAAGAATACTAGGACTGAGCATGAGGCTAGATCAGTGGACACCTTGATAGGATCAGAGCTATTCTACTCACCCTGATAATCAGTGACTGTAATAGATAAGCATTTGGATACAGGCAGGAATCAACAGCCTGGGTCAGAAGTAGACACGCGAGAAGAGAAACTCACTGCCATAGTAAATTGGCCATATCGAGCTAGGAATGTACAGAAATGCTTAGACCAATGTACGGTGACTGGCCACCACCATAACACTTACTTATATGTGATGAAATGCTGAGATGCTTCTGCCTCAAATTAACAAATAAGAGCAAACCTGTATCATTATGTGGTAGCCACATTGCAACATTTGCGGCTCTGGAGTTCCACTGAAGTAATTAGGGATTGCATTCCACCAGCACCATATTTTTTTTACATTGTGTAGTTTATTGATAAGCATAACACCAACACAGCTGAGGTATGCCTAACATGATAACACACTGCGCCACAGATGAGTGTATGACGCCATTTACTGCCAGGATGTCTGAGAATACGCAGACCATGAGAGAAAGCAACGTAGCACTTGTTCGACGATGGTTTCAGTGTGCGTGAAGCAGCATCCAGATGCAGTGTTCAACCTCACTATGCCCAGAAATGGATAAAGTGGCGGCATAAGACAGGGGTAACTGTCCGACTTTGAGGGTCAGGCTTACAAAATGTGACAACATCTCAGCAATACAACGTGTTGTTTGACACCTGTAGGAAACATCTGTTTTTAAAAGCTGTCCAACTCAAGAATGAGACCAATTTCCCTGGATGATTGCAACTCTTTCACAACTGCTTATGAGATACTGGTTTTAAACCCCAAAGAGATGCCAATAAAGAGGTCCTCTCTGATTATCATACGTTTTATAGTCTTGCCTTCGCTGAATTCAGTTAGACTGTGACTGGCACCACATCACCTTTCCATATGAGCCAATACTTAGCTCAATGAATGAGGTTCCAGTGACGTTTTTTCAGGCCAAGGGGAGCCTGTTACAACTCTCTCTACATGACGTAAGATTCGTGTGTTGGCCACATCACAGTCTCATGCTAGAGATGGGTGTTCATCAGATTAGGCAGGGATACTTCATTCAATTTATAATCATCTCACTGTGAATCAGTATATGCACTTTGTGAAACATACTATGTTTCTGAGTGTGACAATGTGCTATCCCAATTGAGTGATCCACTTCCAGCAGGATCATTCACTGGTTCATACAAGTCGAACTGTTTAGCAATGGTTTTTGCAAAAGGCTGATTTTAATCTGATTGTCTGGCCTATTTGAGTGCCACACTTGAGTTCCATTGAAAATGGGTGAACCAAAATGTAGTGCCACATGAACTTACACTGACCCCATGCAAACCTGAGCAACTGTGGCACCTTGTGCTGGATACATGGGAGAGTCTTGCGGAAGGTGAGACATATTTCCAGAGGCTGACCTATGCAGTTAACTGATGCCAGTGGTGGGTGAACCTCATACTGGCCTCATTTCCGATGTGAAACATCCCTTGTCTCACATTAATCCACTTTATATTACATCATTTGATATAAGTGTATGTTGGTTAACTGAAAATCTATGTGAATTCATCAGTTAAATTGAAAGTAATGAATTCATGTAAAATTCATTTACTTTAAATTTCGTTTACTGAATTCATGCTACTTAACAGCGAAATAGAAATGGGGTGAACATATAGACCCTAAAATGATAATATTCTCTTTCTTACTGCCTCCAAACATTTTCATTGTTTATAGTGCGAAAGAAGTGCAGTCATGCCATACAGAACTCTTTTTCAGGTTAACATTCTTCGGGTGTCCAAAGGTAACAATTCATGCACTGTGCTCATTTCTCTATGTTAGTCTTCAGAGAAATGACCACTGCAGAGTATGGATTCAGTGTCTTTTTCTTCTTCTTCTTCTTCTTCTTCAGATTGCACATCTGAAGCACTATCCTCAGTTAAATTTGTATCAGACTCCAAATGCCTGGAAGATTGTTTCCTGTGATTTTGTCTGTTTCTTTTTCAAGAAGAAGACTTTCGCTTCTATCCCCTTTGATTCCGCTACAGCTTTTTTCTCTCTGAATTGTTTCAAACGTTCCCTGTAAGGAGATTATGTTATCCATTTATGGATTCAGCACATGCTGATTCTACCAGATCTGGTAGCTCTTGATATGGCTTTCTGATTTTGGGAATTGGGCAGGAACCATTTGGACTCACGTCACTCCGTTGTTTGCATCTTGTATGTCAAGCTGTTGAACTGCAAAGTCATTGTCTCCAAGTATATGTCTATTACATGGAAGAGTTCAATTTTCCAGAAGCCTTTTATAGCAGTTTCCATCACTGCTGCTCTCAAGTACACTGCTCCAAAAACCTCGTAATCAAAAATGAGATTACTACTTGACCTGGGTTATTTGCCCACCAGGTTCCTATTTGTTGCAGATAACGCGTTTTAAACGGTCCCATGAATTTCACACAAGAGGCTGCATTTTATGCTTGGAATGTTGTGATAGACAGATGATGTGAACACGGTTTTCTCTTGCTTTGTCGATCTCGTAAATATGATATGAGGCCCATCAAGTATTAGTACAACACAGAGTTGAGTCCAGGATTTCGGATCTGCGAGACGAGTGGAGGGGCTGAGCTCTTAGAAACTTTGTATCACTGTGCCGTCTCAAAACCTCTAGAGTGAATGAAGTTATTTTCTTAATGTATTATAATACCAACAACAACAGCGAGAGAATTTTCGAGATTCTTAAACCTGAGAGCTATGTTGCAAAGGTTTGTTTTTGTTTGGAGGCGAAGAACGGAAGGTTCAGTTCTGGGGAGGGGGGCTGAAGCCTCATAGCCTCCCCCTCCTCCCTCCCAGTGTTCGCAGCTGGTTTAACAGGACGGTTTAGCAAAATTGTCAAACCGCTTAGTAAAAGTATAAGTGAATCCAGCTACAAGGGCGGCAAGCTGAAGTTATCCTGATATGATATAGGGTGTCCTAATATATGATACTCTCAAATATTAAGATACACATGGTATCATACATCAGGATTAAGCCATCTTGCGCTATTTCCCCCCCCCCCCCCCCCCGAGTCCTTTTGTACTCCCCTCCTCTGCCTTCCCCAATCCCTGGCCCGTCTGCTCAGCACCCTCCCCACCCCTCTTATGGATCCTCCTCTTCCATTGGCTCCTTTCCCCCCTCCCCCTTCACTTTTCCTCTCCTCCCCCCCCCCTTTTTTCCCGTCATCTGACCAGTTTCCCCCCACCTGCTCTCGGGTGTGGTATGTCGTATTTGTGCCAACTTTTAGCGCAGTGTTTAAGTGAGTGTTCAGTGTTGTGCGTCCTTCCACAGTGTTGCGAACAGAAATCATGCTGTCGCTGGGTGTGCTTTTTATATCTCTTGCGAACAGAACCCAGACTGTCGCCGTGTTTTTTTTTAATTGTCTGTCTATTGTTTTTCTGCTTCCTGTGTGTTTTATTAGCTTCATCGACCCTGTGTTTTATGTTTTATGCTCCAGAATTTTCTGCCAGTTTTACCTGTAAGTCGCCGATTTTATCGCCAACTGTTATTATTTTTTATTATCTTCATCTTTTTAAAACAAATTCTGTAGGCTGAAGAGCGGCGTAATAAGCTGCTGCCAGCCCGCCCCCTTTAGGGGGAATCGAAACCCAATAAAGGAAAAAAAATTGCGCTATTAACCTATGCTCTTAGTTATGCTACTCGGTTTGAAGGACATAGTATAAGGTATGAAAGAGTACTTTCTGAAGAATTTAATTATACACTATGTGATCAAAAGTATCCGGACACCCCCAACACCATACGATTTTCATATTAGGTGCATTGTGCTGCCACCTACTGCCAGGTACTCCATATCAGCGACCTCAATAGTCATTAGACATCGTGAGAGAGCAGAATGGAGTGCTCAGCGGAACTCACGGACTTCGAACGTGGTCAGGTGATTGAGTGTCACATGTGTCATACGTCTGCACACGAGATTTCCACACTCCTAAACAACCTAGATCCACTGTTTCGATGTGATAGTGAAGTGGAAACGTGAAAGGACAGGTACAGCACAGAAGCGTACAGGCCGACCTCGTATGTTGACTGACAGAGACCGCCGACTGTTGAAGAGGGTCATAATGTGTAATAGGCAGACATCTATCCAGACCATCACACAGGAATTCCAAGCTGCATCAGGATCCACTGCAAGTACTATGACAGTTAGGGAGGAGGTAAGAAAACTTGGATTTCACTGCCGAGAAGCTGCTCATAAGCCACACGTCACGCCAGTAAATACCAAACGACGCCTCGCTTGGTTTAAAGAGCGTAAATATTAGACGATTTAACAGTGGGAAAACGTTGTGTGGAGTGACGAATTACGGTTCACAATGTGGTGATCCGATGGCAGGGTGTAGGTAGACGAATCCCCGGGGAACATCATCTGCCAGCATGTGTAGTGCCAACAGTAAAATTCTGAGGCGGTGGTGTTGGACTGTTTGGGGAAGGACAACAGACAGCGAGGCCATCGGTCTCATCGGATTACGGAAGGATGGGGAAGGAAGTCAACCGTGCCCTTTCAAAGGAACCATCCCGGCATTTGCCTGGAGCGATTTAGGGAAATCACGGAAATCCTAAATCGGGATGGCCGGTCGCGGGATTGAACCGTCGTCCTACCAAATGCGAGTCCAGTGTGCTAACCACTGCGCCACCTCGCTCGGTGCGGTGGTGTTACGGTGTGGTTGTGTTTTTCATGGAGGGGGCTTGGAGCCCTTGTTGTTTTGCGTGGCACTATCACGGCACAGGCCTACATTTATGTTTTAAGCACCTTCTTGCTTCCCACTGTTGAAGAGCACTTCAGCGATGGCGATTGCATTTGTCAACACGATCGAGAACTTGTTCATAATGCACGGCCTTTGGCGGAGTGGTTACACGACAGTAACATCCCTGTAATGGACTGGCCTCCACAGAATCCTGACCGGAATCCTATAGAACACCTTTGGGATATTTTGGAACGCCAACTTCGAGCCAGGCCTCACCGACCGACATCAATACCTCTCCTCAGTGTAGCACTTCGTGAAGGATGGGCTGCCATTCCCCAAGAAACCTTCCAGCACCTGACTGAACGCATGCCTGCGAGAGTGGAAGCTGTCTTCAAGACTAAGGGTGGGCCAACACAATACTGAATTCCATCATTACCGATGAAGGGCACCACGAACTTGTAAGTCATTTTCAGTCAGGTGTCCGGATAATTTTGATCACATAGCGTGTGAATATTGTAGTAACAGCTACACAGCTTCAGATATTAAGGCCCTACAAGAACATACACTCAAAAACTTGATATTCAAAACGTTTTATATCAAGAATTCTCTGCAATGCCCAGCTGTGTAATGGTCTTATTGTCACTGGTGTACGCTTCAGGCGTTGTGGGAACGAACTGAGCACTTACTTTAGTAAGAATCTAGCTGTCTCATATTAGGGAACTCTCCCATCATAGGCACCTTTCCTCTATATTCAAAATCTTTTCAGTAATGTATCAATTGGGTAAATTAAAAACAATGTAAAATCAGAATATTGATAGTCATTTTCTCCAAAAAAAACTAAAAAGGTTCAAATGGCTCTGAGCACTATGGGACTTAACATCTGAGGTCATCAGTCCCCTAGAACTTAGAACTACTTAAACCTAACTAACCTAAGGACATCACACACATCCATGCCCGAGGCAGGATTCGAACCTGCGACCGTAGCGGTCGTGCGGTTCCAGACTTAAGCGCCTAGAACTTTTCGGCCACACTGGCCGGCGTCATTTTCTCAAATTAAATCCCCTCGGTTCCGAGATTTCCGGAACCTGTACAGAAAATTGGAATAGAGAACAACATAAACATCATTTCCGCCCTTTTTATTGCTCATGAAAACCACACATTGCGTGTTGTACTACCATACATCGAGACCTCCAGAGGTGGTGGTCCAGACTGCTGTACACACCAGTACCTCTAATACCTAGTAGCAAGTCCTCTTGCATTGATGCATGCCTGTATTCGTCGTGGCATACTATCCATTAGTTCCTTGAGGCACTGTCAGTCCAGATTGTCACACTCCTCAAGGGCGATTCGGCGTAGTTCCTTAGAGTGGTTGGTGGGTCACGTCGTCCATAAACAGCCATTTTCAATCCATCTCAGGCATGTTCGATAGGGTTCATGTCTGGAGAACATGTTGGCCACTTTAGTCGAGCGATGTCGTTATGCAGAAGGAAGTAATTCACAATATGTGCACGATGGGGTCACGAATTGTCGTCCATGAAGACGAATGCCTCGCCAATATTCTGCCGATATGGTTGCACTTTCGGTCAGAGGCTGGCATTCACGTATAATACAGCCGTTACAGTGCCTTCCATGACCACCAGCGGTGTACGCCGGCCCCACATACTGCCACCCCAAAAGAGCAGGGAACCTCCACCTTGTGTCTAAGGCGTTCAGTCTGACTGGGGTTCCTCCAAACTCGTCTCCGACGATTGTCTGGTTGAAGGCATATGTAACACTCATCAGTGAAGAGATCGTGATGCCAACCCCGAGCGGTCCATTCGGCATGTTGCTGAGCTTATCTGTACCCCCTCCATGGTGTCGTGGTTGCTAAGTTGGACTTCGCCATGGACGTCGCGAGTGAAGCTGCGCATCATGCACAGCTTGAGTCGTAACACGACGTCCTGTGGCTGCACGAAAAGCATTATTCAACATGGCGGCGTTGCTGTCAGGGTTCCTCCGTAGGTAGCGGTCATCCACTGCAGTAGTAACCCTAGGGCGGCCTGAGCGAAGCATGTCATCGACAGTTCCTGTCTCTCTGTATCTCCTCCATGTCCGAACAATATCGCTTTGGTTCACTCTGAGACGCCTGGACATTTCCCTTGTTGAGAGCCCTTCCTGACACAAAGTAATAATGCGGACGCGATCGAACTGCGGTGTTGACGTCTAGGTATGGTAGAACAACAGACAATACAAGCCGTGTACCTCCTTCTTGGTGGAATGACTGGAACTGATCGGCTGTCGGACCCCTCCGTCTAATAGGCGCTGCTTATGCATGGTTGTTTACATCTTTTGGAGGGTTTAGTGACATCTCTGAACAGTCAAAGGGACTGTGTCTGTGATACAATATCCACAGTCAACTTCTATTTTTAGGTGTTCTGGAAACTGGGGTGATGCAAACCTTTGTTTGATGTGTGTAATTGCAGTAACGCAAAGCGTAGTGCATTCCTTCATCTGGCGTTTTGTTTCACAGGCGTAGGCCACCGAAATTAATTAACTACATTTTCCTCGAAAATTAGGGAGCAACGAATCGTAATTTCCGTTGGAAAATCATAGTCTACGCTTTTCCTGTCATTGGAAGGCCGTGCAGTTTCTTATCTGCTTATCTCTTTCGGATCATTATATGCACCCAACCGGATTTTGATAAATATTGTCTGATAGAATTTATACGTTTTATTCAGACTCACTGCACGCTTCTATAGCTGGGTGGTCAGCGTGGCTGACTGTCATGTGAGGGTCCCAGGTTCGATTCCTGGTACTGCCAGGGATTTTTCCCCGGTGGGAGGATTGGTATGGTGTGCCAGTTGAGAAGCTTCTCGCCCGATTAGTAGCGGTTTCGTCAGAAATTCGACAACGACCTGGTGAGTGGTGTGCTGACCACGCGCCCCTCCATACCACATCCAATAACGCCATTGGCAAAGAATGACAAAGCGGTTACTCGCGTCTGATTTGGCCATCTAGGAGCAAATGCGGAACTTTACCTTCACTGAATTCAGACCCTTCACACTGAATAGCTGAACTTATTTTTCGCAGCATATTTGTAATTTTAATTCGAGACAAAAATTTGTGAGCTCATTATTGAACATTTATTCTCTCTTACTCAGTTTCATCTCAATGATTCTTTTTCTGCTACGTGTGCTTTCCTATTATGTCTGCTATTTCTGTGAATAGTTTTATGAATGCGGACAAAACTTTCTCTTCAGAAACTAAATTTGGACCTGATTCATTTCAAAATTGAATGTGATAGTGAATTTTAATGTTCCTAAATAAACGGGCAAAAGGTTTGCTCTTGAACTTCATGCTTACAGCGCGTAACAACATTGCGTAATTTGAAACAAAGTATATCATTAGCAATTCATTACACCAAAGAATTAAATAATTATTCGACTATCTACTCTCTCCTAC
This sequence comes from Schistocerca cancellata, assembly GCF_023864275.1. Classification (NCBI taxonomy): domain Eukaryota; kingdom Metazoa; phylum Arthropoda; class Insecta; order Orthoptera; family Acrididae; genus Schistocerca; species Schistocerca cancellata. Next base: position 149,072,603 of record NC_064629.1, read on the forward strand.
ATTTGAATTACGAGTTTTGTAAAAGACAAGATTATGCTAAAAGTTGATTGATCTAAAATCAGTTACTCCGCAAAATAATAATGTTTTCTCACTCCTATAAAACGAATGCCCTTAAAATAACTGCCGGCCGAGGTGGCCGAGCGGTTCTAGGCGCTTTAGTCCGGAACCGTGCGACTGCTACGGTCGCAGGTTCGAATCCTTATCTCTTAAGTAGTTCTAAGTTCTAGGGGACTGATGACCTCAGATGTTAAGTCGCATAGTGCTCAGAGCCATTTGAACCATTTTTGAACGAGCATTGAAATCTGCAGCAATTTGCGGAACGGTTGCATTTCTGTCACGTTGAACGAGTCTGTTCAGTCAGCGTTGGTCCCGTTCTTGCAGGACCTATTTCCGGCAGCAGCGATGTCGGAGATTTGTTGTTTTACCAGATGCCTGGTATTCACGGTACACTCGTGAAATGGTCGTACGGTAAAATCCCCACTTCATCGCTACCTTGGGGATGGTGTGTCCCATCGCTCGTGCGCCGACTATAACACCACGTAGAAACACACATAAATCTTGATAGCCTTCCATTGTAGCAGCAGTAACCGATCTAACAACTGATAGATAGAGGTGGAGCCCCTCCACGCCCACACCGGCATGATGGCCAACTCAAAAGGTCTACTGCCATCTCTGCATAAGGGTTAGTTTTCACTAAAGTGAGGTGTCGCAGGATGTGGGTACTGCGATGTTTGCGTACATCTGGCTAAGGTTAACCATCAATACGCGCTCATCTGGAGATAGATTGGGTCGAAGTCGAACGAAGGGTAGCTGTTTGAAGGGCAGAGGAAAAAAAGTGCCAATGCAAGAGCCAAGGGAAAAAAACCTCTGCGATAGTTAGGTAGGGTGGTAAGAGCAGTATCGGATGTCTTGCTGCCTGCGATAGGTCGTGCAAGGGTAGGCTTTGTTAGTAGTGGGTATCATGCATGTCGGTACCTTTGACGTTGTGCGGTGGTGTTGCTCGGAGGCTGCCACTGGGTGCCGGTGTAGAGCTCTCGTTCAGCGTCAGCATCCTGCAACGGTTAGGTTTATTATCGTTTTTGTGTCCGATAGGTCATATATTGGATGCACAGTGTAGGGTGATGTTAGCGAATTGTTTGTGCGTCAGTGGGCGAGCTCGTCGGTGTCCCTGCTGTGACCTGTTGGTCGGCTCTAATAGCAGCTGGTAATTACCAGTCAGTGTTGCTGATATGCAGGGGCTTGCCGACGTTTGTCGCTTGTTGGTGTATGTTAGTTTACCATAGGTGGCTATGCCCTAGCTAGTAGTGTCTTTGGACGCTTGTGCTTCCACCTATGGTTGTGATCGTAGTTTCCCAGAGTGAGGATGAAAGGATTGTTCGAGTGTCTCGAGTTCCTGTATAGTCGTGTGGCGTGTTTTTTGAATACTTCCTTGAGGGTTTCAAGGCGGTATTCTTGGTGAAGTTCCACGGTGCGTGTGTAGCGTGGATCGTTGCTAATGATTCGTAGCACTTTGTTCTGTATGATCTGCAGGCGGCGCAGTCGTGTAGGAGCTGCATATCCGCAGACGGGGCCTACGTACGTCAGCAGAGGTCTAATCAGAGTCATGTTTATGGACCTCGACACCCCCTATTCAGTGTACTTTCCCTGTTGAGCATTGGGCAGAGCTGTTTGAGCCTCGCGTGTGCTCTGTTGGCAACGTACTCGATGTGGTCCCCCCCCATATAAGTTTCCGGTCCAACCAGACACCTAGGTATCTGACTTTCTCCCGGAAACGTATTGGGCGTGTATGTAGTGTTATCGGTCGACTGTGTTGATGTTTGCGCAGTAGTTTCGGTCTACGTGTAAACAGAACTGCTTCGCACTTGTCGACGTTTACTTTAATACGCCATCGCTCCAACCGAGGCTCAGCCGTTCTGAGTGCTGTCTGTATTCGTGAATTAATGTTCGACAGTTTCCAGTCTTGCGTAAGGATGGCAGTGTCATCCGCGTAGATGGCTAACGTCGTGTTTTGTGTTGCTGGGAAGTCGTTAATGTACAGGTTGAACAAGATGGGCCCTAGGATGCTTCCTTGGGGTACTCCAGCTCGGATACCATGTTGTGTTGATTGTTTATCCCGCACGTTAGTGTTGAAACACCTGTTGGTGAGATATGAGTCTATGAGACGTACGAGTCCGTCCGGGAAACCAGCTTCGCTTAGTTTGCGTATGAGGCCGTTGTGCCAGTGACGGTCGAAAGCCTTTTTGATGTCCAGGAACACGGCCCCTGTGGCTCTGTTCATGTTGTAGCCGTGTGTTATATGTTTGACTACGCAGAGGGGTTGTCGTGTTGACGAAATGTTGTGGGGCGGCGGGTGGAATAATTGTATAAATGTTTTGTATTTATTTAATGCTGTTGTTTGCCGTTCTCAACACTGGCTCTCTAACTACAATATTGGCAACCAGAAAGTGATTAGCAAAACGTGAAGCCTGTAATTAGAATTCCTAGTGCCCACTTCATCTGAGAAATACATTTATAGCTACAGCTTATAGCTCTGAGGAATTAGGAGATTGTCTGGGATTCATAATCAAAAACCATTCTCTCTAAAATGTTCACTATATTCTGAAAGTCACAGACCAAAAAGAATCCACACAATCCAACTACTAGAGCAGTTCAGAGCCTAATGCGCTGATGCAACTATAACTGTTCAAATTAAATGTTTAAGTGAATGCTCGCCATAATTTGATGATAATGTTCATCAAATGCCACGCTAATAATGGTAGAATGTCTGTCCTGCGGCGGCACGTGAAAATACGACATACTCAAACTAAAGATAGATCATTAACGTCATCCCAAAATTAACACTTCACTCGAAAACGATTTCATGGTTAAGCGTATCCCGAGTAACTTATTGCTGCATCCGAGGTTGTTTATATCAACGATACCGACGCGACGCAACTCCCAGCACAGGTGGTGCGCTAATCAGCGTCTGGAGAGAACTGGGGCCTTCCCTTTCTCGCGCAGCGTTCTTACATATAAAGCGGCGGTGCGGACGGCTAAGGGAACGCCTGATCAAATCTGCTCTCCTGACTAGCCGCTGGGCTAGTAATGCACCACTTTAAGTTATCGATTAAATCATTGCTTCCTTTGCTGATGGCCGATGAAGCTTTCAATTTAATTGTGCAATCAGCACACAAGTAAGTAATCATAATAAAAGTCTGACGTGACTAAGTCAAATATTTTGGGCGAGAGATTAATTTAATTACACTACACGCAGTAGACGAGCTCTGAACTTGCTCTTTGGAGATATGCTATAGCTATAGTTTTATAGTTATTCTGTTGAAACTTCTCATATTTTTATGATTATAGCGGATGTCCCTTCTACTTAAATTTAAAGATCCTAGCGTTATTTATTCGCCTACTTAATCTATTTTGCTTCCTTAATTTCTAAGACAAAAACCAGAAAATCATGAATTCAACTAAAATTTTAATTTGTGAGATCCAGAATTCTGTTTCTACTAAATTATTATGCAAAAGGAATCTAAATATAAATTTTTAAGTTTCTAGCTCTTTTCTGTTGCGCCAATGATTTTTACAGAAAAACATCCAAATTTCGAAAATGGTTAAAGTTATTGAACTGATATCCAACACATATTGATTTAGTATTACTCCTGACATGCTAGAAACGTTTCAGGTTATTTACTTCATTTTAAATTATTGCGCAATATTTATGACGTCAGAGCTAGTTACAGCGGACTTGGCTGGCTCACAATGGAAAGACTGATGTGAATTTTATAAGGCGTAAGTATGCTGCTTCCCTACAATGTGATTCCTAAAGCAGAATTGCTCTGGTCTTACGGTGTCATTGGCGATGCAGTGCCTAGTTATACGTCTTAATATTACCTTCTCAACAATCTTGCTGAGCGAACACAGGAGACTGATGGGTCGGTAATTTTGTGGGAGGGAGTGGTCTTTCCCTGGCTTCCTGAACATCAGGACCTTGGCCGCCCTCCAAAACTCAGGGAAGTGTCGGTGTTTTAGGATGGCATTCGTTAAGTGTGTAAGGTATTCTACGGCTTTATCCGTGAACTCCTGGAGGACACGGTTTTGAATGCCATCAGGCCCAGGGGCTTTCCTAGCATTGGTGTGCTTGATAGCCCATGTGATTTCGTTTGTGCTAGTGCGTCTAATTTCGTTGCGCGAGGGCTGGGCAACAAGTCGTGTAACCTCCTGGTCCGTTTCAAGTGTGAATGATGGGTCTGAGGGAACCAGTTTCGGCATGAAAGACGCTGCGAGTGTTGTGCCCGTAAGCTCTGCCTTCTCCATCGCGGAGTAGGCTGGGCAGTGTGGTCCTTGTAGCGTGGGAATGTAATGTTTCTCCCTGGTGAAGTGTCTGGCTAGCTTCCACACGCCAGGACGTGTGGTATCTAGCCCTGCGAGTTTCTGCCCCCACTGTTCGTTTCAAAATTGTATTTTATCCCGTACTATGACCTGGAGTCTGTTGACGTGCAGTTTATAGAACGGGCGCCTGGTACGCTGCCAGTACCTCCTGAGGCGGTTCCTCATTGAGATAAGGCCCAGGATCTCCCGGGGCAGGGCCGTCGAGTGTCGTCTTGGTGTTGTATATGGAATGGCGTCTGTCATTGCGTCTTGGACGGCAGTTGTGAGAGCCTCCACAGCCTCATCGATTTGCTGCGTGTTGTTAATTTCGTGGGTGTCAGGAATACGACTATCAAGGGTTTCCTTGAACAGTGTCCAATTCGCGCGCTTGTAGTTCAGTATCCTGCGTGGTTCGATGTCCTGCAATGTTTCTTCCGTGTGCAGTATTACAGGCATGTGGTCTGAGTCCAGATTGTTTTCAACCGTAAGGTTGAGTGTGCATGTGATGCCCTTTATGAGGGCTGTGTCTAACACGTCTGCCGGCCGCGGTGGTTTAGCGGTTCTGGCGCTGCAGTCCGGAACCGCGGGACTACTACGGTCGCAGGTTCGAATCCTGCCTCGGGCATGGGTGTTTGTGATGTCCTTAGGTTAGTTAGGTTTAAGTAGTTCTAAGTTCTAGGGGACTTATGACCTAAGATGTTGAGTCCCCTAGTGCTCAGAGCCATTTGAACTATTTAAATCTAACACGTCTGGCCTGTGTCGGGGCTGTGTAGGCACGAACGTGGGAACGTCCGGCCCAATTATAATGTAGTTTCGGCCTAGTGTGTGTTCGTATAGTTTCTTGCCGTTTGAGGTTCGTATTCGTGAGTTCCAATCGGGGTGTTTTGCGTTTAGGTCTCCAGCGGCGATTACCCGCGGTGCTATGTTGAGTACTGTGCCGATATCGCGTGTTACTATGTTTTTAGGAGGATTGTACATCGATACCAGTGCGGTGTTGGCTCCGTTGAACTTGATCCTGACGGTCGTGGCCTCTAGTCTTTCAAGCGCAGGGAGCTCGATGTTCGTGTGTTCTATGTCTCTGTGTATGATGACTGCCATGCCGCCTCCCCTCCTGCCATCCGCTCGGTCGGTACGATAGACGCAATACCCTGGGATGTTTAGCTGTTTGCGAGGCGTAAGCAGTGGTTCGTTCACAAGAGCGATTCGGATACCCTTTCGCTCCATGAACCCGGCCATTTCGGCTTTTTTGTTTGCGATCCCGTTGGCATTCCAAAACAGGATCTGTGAGTTTGTGTTAGCGTCTGCGTTTTGGGGCTGGTGTGGCGTATTATCCGTGTAGTAGTGTAAAAAGTGGCGTGACAATGGCTTGGAAGCTAGTCCAGTTGAGCGTGCTCGACATGAACTGCGTGAAGAGTTGTGAGAGACACCCCATAATCTTCGCGACTACGTCGGTGGTCGTGAGTCCGGGGAATAATGTCTCCATTATTCTCCGGAATGTTGACGTAGTGTTGGGCGTGTCGGCCTGTGTGTTCTTGGTCGTGTTAGCGGCCGCTTGTGCCTGTGTTGCCGTCTGGTGGGGGCTGGCTTGTGTGTCAGCTGTTCGTATGACGGTTGTGGGCGCCTGTGTATTCACTGTGGTGAGTGGATGTGTTGTGTGGGTTGTCGAGTTGGTGTCCGGATTTTGTTCGTGAGGATTGGTGTCCTGTTGCCTGTGTACTTGTTGTGGTGTGGTCGTGTTCCTCCTGTTTCGATTGTTGCTCCTTCTCCTCCTCTGACGCTGTGGTCGTCCCTGTATTGGTGCATCTTCTGTAGCCTGTGATGGGCTGCAGTCCGCGATCTCAGGGGGTAGGGTGGGGTTGGGTTGGGTTTGGGTTGTTTGGGGAAGAGACCAAACAGCGAGGTCATCGGTCTCATCGGATTAGGGAAGGAAGTCGGCCGTGCCCTTTCAAAGGAACCATCCCGGCATTTGCCTGGAGAGATTTAGCGAAATCACGGAAAACCTAAATCAGGATGGCCGGACGCGGGATTGAACCGTCGTCCTCCCGAATGCGAGTCTAGTGGGTAGGGTGGTGTTGTTACTGGTGTCGTGTGGTGTGCCCGGTGCTGGTGTGGTGTTAGGTGTTGTGTTTGTCTGTAGTGTGTCTGTTGCTGGGGGTGTTTGTTGTGCGTGTCCTGAGCTCTGGGGCTTCTCTGACCGTCCCGCGCTGCTGGGGCTGCCAGCGACCACTCCAGCGAAAGATATTCTACTTCTTACTGGGCGCAGGGGCGGTTACGGAACTGTGATGGCGGTAGGTTTGGCATGTTTAGCTATTTTGCGCCTCAGAGCTGCTTTGTATGCAATGCACCCCTTGTAGTTTGCCGGATGGGCAACACCACAGTTGGGGTGCTTGCGAGGTGCTGTGCTGGGGAGTTTCCACAGTTGGGTCGTGTGACCGCCAGCGGAAATGCGACAGCGGGAGCGAGACCACATCGGATACCCGCGTGCGCAAAGCGCTGACAGTTGTGACATTGTTGGGGGGTGCGTGGCGTATTGTATATCTCTACACTGACGACCATATGAAGAAACAATTTTAACTTCAACAGGTCGCGGGGGCTTGGCCGTGTCGGCCAATTCCGCCATGTAGTTGTGCGATGGTCTCGCTGTGCCGAAATCTGTCATTCGGTTTACCCGAATGCGCTCCCATGTGAGAGCGGTGAGTTCTTCGTGTACTGTTTCGATTGGGGTTCGTGAATCTATCCCCTTGATCACGTACTGCTGTGTCTTTGCAAGGACTGTTCTGTACGTGAAATGCTCTACCTTCCTTTCTTTAAGAAATTCCAGCAGGTTCGAGTAGTCTGTTTTGTTTACCACGTACAGTGCGGCGTGTTCCCCGGTGAGTTTTGAGTAGTATGTTGTGAGGTTGTGTTTTTTACTAAATTCTTTGTTTAGGAGACTAACGTCTCCATAGTTGTGTATGATGACTGGTGGGAAGCCAGTCGCGGATTTGTTTGGGTTCTGCGTAGCTGCTTGTGGGTTTGTGAGTGCTGCAGTCGCAGGGTCGTTCGTGTTGGTCCCTGTGTTGCCGTTGTTGTTAATTTGTGGCGTAGCTGGAGTTGGCAACAGCACTCGGCGGTTGCCTCGTGAGTTTGTGGGCTCACTTGTTTGCGTGTTTGGCGGCTGTTTGCGTCCCCGACCGACCTGCTGCCACGGTCCGTCTTCTGTGTTAGTTGTGTCCTCCGTCGGCTCTGGCTCCAATTCCGTCGGTTCCTGGGCCGCCGGAGGTGAAAGAGGGGGCACATCTTTCGAGTTTTCAGCAGGCGCTTGTGTGTGTGGTGTGGGTGTTGCTGTTTGTGAGTGTTCACTGCCCATCAGCAGTGCGATCTGCTCTTGCTGATCTGCAATATGTTTGTCCTTCAAGGCGACTGCCTCTTGGAAGGTGGACAGTGGGACGGAAATGCTGGTGGGAGTAGCTGGCATTCCCGCCTCTTGTGCTGCAGCTTTGCTTCGGGTTAATGGTGGGGAAGCACAGGAAAGATCAGACATCTTTGCTGCTTGAAGGAATTTTATTCGGATAGGGAAGGATGTACGACAATTTTGCTCTTTTGACGAAGCGACAAGTGTTGCTTTTTTCAGCGAGAGTGCAGTGTATTGTGTCCCTACGGAAGAGGGGAGTCCCTACGACCTATCTGCGCGATGTGCAATGCGCGGCGCAAGAGAGAGCCGATAGAAGAGAGCGGCCTACAGTGCGCGGGGTTATCCGACGTGAACGGGCCCCTGACACTGAGATTACCCTACCAAAGAACGGGAGAGTCCCGCTGGGGAGGTTTGCAACCGGAGTAGCGGGAGGTTGAGCCGAAGCTCTGGCCGCTCAGCGCCTGTAAGCGTTAAGCGGCTTGCGCTGGTTCGTGGCGCTCAGAAGAGCGTTCAATGGCTCTGAGCACTATGAGACTCAACATCTGAGGTCATCAGTCCCCTAGAACTTAGAACAACTTAAACCTAACTAACCTAAGGACAACACACACATCCATGCCCGAGGCAGGATTCGAACCTGCGACTGTGGCAGTCACGCGGTTCCGGACTGAAGTGCCTAGAACCGCACGGCCACCGTGGGCGTGTCAGAAGCGCGTCACTGGTAGCTACGCCAGTTGTAGCTTATTTGACACTACTCCGAGGAGCTATCAAAGGGGCAGCTACGCCAGGTGCAAAGAGCAGCGTTCCGCTCGGGTCGGCTGCTCGACTGCGAGTGCGATCTGTAGGCGCCCCGGTAGTCCCGGTCGCCTATGGCGGACTGGATGGTCGAGTGGTGGTCTCTCCAGTTGTCAGGATGCTAGGAAATGGCTGTAGAAGCGTCAGAAACGCCAAAGCAACATTGTTAATTCATAACACTTTTATTCCTGCCGAGTACAATGTGGCTTGGTGATATCAACGACCTTCCCCGAGTCCTCGCTGACTCGTAGCGATGACACCAGCTCCGGGCCACGCAGTCATGCTAGCGCAGCGCCGCGTGCTGTGACGTAGCGTAGGAATGCCCTTACTTCGGCCGCGCGTGGCTGGCGGCGCCCGGCTGCCCTGGCGGCTCGCGGCGGACAGCAGGCTGCTGCGCGTAGAGGCTCCGGGTTGGAGTCCCCGGCGCTGTCGGTACGAGAGGCGTTCTCGTAGTGCGGGGTGTACTCTATCCCACCCCGTCTGCTTCCCTGCTCCTCCTGGTGGCTCGTCCGCGTTGGACGTGCGGAACGGGCTGCAGTCCCCCAGCGTCGTCGGCTCACCCGGTTGTGACGGTGGATGCACAGGGCCTAGGCCCCGCACTCATCTCGACGACGGCTCACTGATGTGGTCAGCATTGGCGGCGAGCGAGTCTGCCGCGATGTCTGCTAATCCTGGGTTGATGATTGACAGCAGCAGCAGAGAGGACCAGAGCTGGTACTGTCCCCTCACGTCTGCTGCTGGATGGGCCGCCCTTACTGCAACATCTCCTTAATACAGATTAACATGTCGATCACCGAGCTGAGCACTACGCAGCGACCCAGTACACATCTAACTGCAAGTCTAACTGCGAGTGCGAGTGTCTTGTTGCTATCAAAGCTGGCGTATTTAAAGGAAGCACGAGCGACGTCCTGACGACATGCTCGTTTGTAATGACCGCATTCGTTCCACTTATACTGCTGATTCATCTGTCATACTCGCCCCTTAGGTGTTCTTGCGACAGATTTACGTGTTGTTGCGACAGACTTATGCGGAGTTGTGAAATGCAGTATAGCTGAAGCTATACCTCTGTTTTGCACTCTGCGAAAGTCTCCGTCTAACACAAACCCGCGTGCTAAGCAATTCTCTCTCACCTGTTGTGTGTAACCGGGCCATTGCCCCTGCGTGGCGACACATTCCGATATATGTGCAATCCTCCTACCTCTGGCTCTCGGCATAGGCAACGAAACTTTGACAATATTCCACGTTTCCAACTCTTTACTATTCCGCGACACTACAGATCTAACAACTGCGCGAGACACTTGTCTTAAACAGGCTTTGCCGACCGCAGCGCCGTATTCTGCCTGTTTACATATCTCTGTATTTGAATACGCATGCCTATACCAGTTTCTCTTGCGCTTCAGTGTATATCGCTGCCAAAGCAGAAATATTTCTGGATCTCATCCTGGTTTTCCACTGCAACGTCGCCAAATATGACTGCAAGTTTGATTTTACTTTTTCAGGTGGCGGAACATCCCTACTTTCTCTGGACGTCTGGTACGTTACTCCATCGATGCCTTGTGGATTCTCCTGCAATATCCTATATTTGGACCGAAATATGTTTTTGAAAGTATACAGGGTGACAATTATTATTATTATGCAAAGTCATAACTTCTGAACGGTTTGTGTTAGGACGTTCAAACTGCATGGTTGGCCGTACGGCATGATGGGAATTAGTATGTACTGTATGGTTTGGTTTAGCGACGAAGCCCACTTTCATTTGGATGGGTTCGTGAATAAGCAAAGTTGACACAAAAAATGGTTCAAATGGCTCTGAGCACTATGGGACTTAGCATCTGAGGTCATCCGTCCCCTAGAACTTAGAACTACTTAAACTTAACTAACCCAAGGACATCACACACATCCATGCCCTAGGCAGGATTCGAACCTGCGACCGTAGCGGTAGCGCGGTTCCAGACTTCAGCGCCTAGAACCGCTCGGTCACTCCGGCCGGCAAAGTTGGCACATTTGGGGGGAATGCGAATCCGCATTTCACGACTGAGAAGCCTCTTCGACCTCAACAGGTGACTGTGTGGTGTGCAATGTCCAGTTACAGAATAATTGGTGCAATATTCCTTGATGGTACGGTGACTACCGAACGGTACTTGAAAGTTTTCGAAGATGATTTCTTCCCCTTTATCCAAAGTGACCCTGATTTTGACAAGATGTGGTTCATTCAAGACGGAGCTAGACCCCATCGAAGCAGGAGAGTGTTTGATGTCCTGGAGAAGCACTTTGGGGACCATATTCTTTCTCTGGGGTACCCAGAGGCCACTGACATGGGCCTCGATTGGCCGTCGTATTCTCGGGATCTGAACACTTGCGACTCCTTTTTGGGGGTCTATATTAAAGACAATATGTACAGCAGCGATGTTCCGACACTACAACGACGCGTGCAGAATTTCACTGTTCGTCTGTGCCACATCATCGCCAATGATGGCAGGCGTATCGAACATGTCATAATCTAAATCCCAATATCTGTAGTGACGTTTGCGTGTAGAATAAAGTGTGTACACGTCATAGTTTGTGACTAATTTACGTTTTTTCATATAGTTCAATAATTGTAACCTTGTATACAGGGTGTCTCATAAATAATGGCGTAAACGCATACAGTTGAAGGTACACGATACTAGAAGCAAAAAAGTCTCAGTAAACATCGGGTCGAAAACGCATACCTTAAGAGTTACGAGCAATTTCTCATCTTCGATGCTATGAAAAAAATCTCTTCCACTGCAAGCTCTTTGCTTTCCATATTTTTGGAAGTGGCAGTATGGACCAAAACAAGAAAAAATTTCCAGTAAACATCTGCTCTAAACGCATAAGTTAAGAGCTATGAGCACTTTTTCATCTTCGCTACTTTGAAGCATAACTCTTCTAATAAACAAATGCTCATAGCTTTTAGGGTATGCATTTTAGAGCACATGTTTACTGGACTTTTTTTCTTGTTTTGGTCCATACTGTCACTTCCAAAAATATGGAAAGCAAAGAGCTCGCAGTAGAAGAGATTTGTTTCACAGTATCGATGATGAAAAATTGCTTGTAGCTCTTAAAGGTATGCGTTTTCGACCCTATGTTTACTCAGACTTTTTTGCTTCTAGTATCGTGTACTTTCAACTATATGCGTTTACGCCATTAATTATGATACACCCTGTATACATGCTTAAAGCGAACCTAGTCAGGATGTGTTGGTAATGATAGAACAAGATTAGCCTTCTCACAGTAGAAGTCCAACAATTAAAGCGCCTGCGTTGTAGGGTAGGAATTACCTTTTTTCCTTCTTCTCGGTATCAGCATGATAACAGGACTAGTCGGTTACTGTGAAGTCCTTATAACAAAATGTGCAGCCCACTCAGCTATGTTGATAGCTGGAGGTTAATTCATTTATAAATTTGTATACACCGCTGGAAAAAAATGTATTACACCCTTTTAGAGGTTTCCAGTTCACTCAAGATTTATTGTTGCACCAGTACATATGGACTAAATGAAATGATAACATTTACAGATCAATAGCACAAGCGGTTATGAGGTACCAGATGTCGACTCATGCTGAAACACCCATGATACCGTGTGATGCAGCCCCCACGGGCGGCAATGCAGGCGCTGACTCCGGCATCCAGTTGACCATACAGATGGCGAATACTGTCTTGGGATACGTTATTCTAGGCCTGCTCGACCTGTTCGAGAAGTTCTGTAAGAGTTGTTGGCTGTCAAGTCACACGAGTCACTTCTCGTCACATCATATCTCAGAAGTGCCCCATTGGAGACAAGTCCGCTGATCGTGCAGGCCAGGGAAGTTGCTTCACGTCTTGCAAAGCACGCTGAGTGTCACGAGCAGTTTGTGAGCGAGGAATATTCTGTCGAAAAAACACATCACGTTCCTATTGCGAGAACGGCAAAAGAATGGGTCGAACAACATTCTGCTTATACTGAGCTCTGTTTAGCGTTCTCTCCAGACACACGAAAGGTGAATGGGAGTTGCAGCTTATTGCACTCCAGACAGTAAGGCCTACAGTGGGGCCAGTGTGTCATGGACGAATGTACACTATGAGGCAGCACTCACCAGGTCTACGACGCACTCGCCAACGAGCGTGCAGGCAGCATCTGCTGTCGTCGCTGAAGACCACAGCGAGCCATTCCATCTTCCAAGTGATCCTCTGACGGAACCAGTCGAGCCGTGCCTGTCGACGCTGCAGTGTGAGTGGAAGGCAGGCTAGAGGTGAACATGCCCATAGTCCTAATGCTAATAACAAGTCTGCAACAGTTTGGGTTGCCACGGCAGACCTCACTAACCGTCTTATCTGTGCTGTGGTAGCTGTACGATTTGCCATTGCTGCCCTTAAAATGCGACGATCCTAGGGGGCGTCTGTTCTTAGTGGACGTCCAAAACGTCGTCTGTGGGTGTGAAAATGTTCACGTGACCACTGGTACCAGCATCGTTGCACAACTGACGTAGCACGTCCAGCTTGTGTGGCAATTCTTCGAAAGGGCCCTGGCGCCACTCAGATGGCCACAATTTGACCCCTTTCCAACTCGCTCATTTGGCTGTAGGAAGCATGAGTGCACATCTGTGGCATGGATGCCTGCTTGCTTGACAAATGGTTCAAATGGCTCTGAGCACTATGGGACTTAACTTCTGAGGTCATCAGTCCCCTAGAACTTAGAACTACTTAAACCTAACTAACCGAAGGGCAACACACACATTCATGCCCGAGGCAGGATTCGAACCTGTGACGAAGCGGCCGCGTGGTTCCAGACTGTAGCGCCTAGAACCGCTCGGGCACTCGGGCCGGCCTTGCTTGACACATTTGCACCACACAGATCGTTCTGTTTTTTTTTCTTTTTTTTTCTTTATTGAATTTCAATTCCCCCCGAAGGGGGCGGGCTGGCAGCAGCTTAGTATGCCGCTCTTCAGCCTACAGACTTTGTGAGAAAGATGAAGAGAATAAAGAATAAAAACAGGCGATAAAATCGGAGACTTAAAGAGTAACATGGCGAAAAGAAATCGTGGAACTTAAAACAAAGAACAGAGGGATGATGATGCTAATAAAATACATACGAAGCACACAGGTAAAACAATAGACAGACAATTAAAAAACACGGCGACAGTCTGGATTCTGTTCGCAAAAGACATAAAATTCACACCTAGCGACAGCATGGTTTCTGTTCGCAACACGAGAAAGACGAACAACACTGAATAATCACTGGAACACTGCACTAAAAAGTTGACAAATGTGACATACCACAGCCGAGAGCAGCTGGGGGAAACTGGACAGATGATGGGAAAACAAAAAAGGTTCAAATGATTCAAATGGCTCTGAGCACTATGGGACTCACATCTGAGGTCATAAGTCCCCTAGAACTTAGAACTACTTAAACCTAACTAACCTAAGGACATCACACACACCCATGCCCGAGGCAGGATTCGAACCTGTGACCGTAGCAGTCCCGCGGTCCCGGACTGCAGCACCAGAACCGCTAGACCACCGCGGCCGGCAAACAAAAAAGGGGGGAAAGGAGAGTAAAAGCGAAGGGGGGAACCGGGAAAGGAGCTGATGGAGGATGAGGACCCATAAGAGGGGTGGGGGACAGACGCGACAGGGAGTGGGGTAGGCAGAGGAGGGGAATACAAAAGGACTTGGGAGGGGGGAGAAGGGAGATAGGGAGAGGTTTAGTGGGGAGAAAACAGGACGGTAGCGGGGAAGAGGGAGCCCAGTGAAAGGACAGAGGAAAGGAGGGGGAGTGAGGATCAGAGTTGATAGGAGGGATAAATGGAGGGAGAGAGGGCATTGTCCGGGAGGGGAAGTTGATGGAAGCCACCTTGGGAAAGGAGATGTAGGGTGTAGAGATGGAGGGTAGGGGGGACACAACATCGTTCTGTTTGTGAGCATTCCCTATTAAAGAGTAGACACAGATGGCACTCGAGTAGCTATGCCATTACGCTATCTGTTGGCGGACGACGCTGAACCCATTATCAGTACATCCACTACCTCCCAGGTGACATATGCTGTCATCGGATCAAAATCGGCGTCATCCTTCAAGATGTACTAATTTTTTTCCGGCAGTGTATGTTCAACATTGTGTCGAATGTTGGGGCGACTGAATCTTTATATTATTCTTAAAAAAACCAGGTTCGTGTAGATCGCTTGTAAATCTTTTAATTGATTATCAGTTTTGACAGATCTGTGCTGTCATCATCGGATCTTGTGACACGAACTTCTGTTAACATGTCACAAGATCCGATGACGACAGCACAGATCTGTCGAAACCGGTAATCAATAATAAGATTTCCAAGCGATCTTGGCGAACCTGATGTTTTAAGAAATTTGTAAATTCTTACATATGTGAAGATAGATATACATGCTTAAATGTGCTCATAGTTCGCTACCCACATCAAGCATGGTTGGTTCATACATATTACCATGTATCGATATACACCATGCGTCATACAGTCGAGCGATGATTTCTTTCAACGGATCGGCACACTGGACTCGCATTCGGAAGGACGACGGTTAAAACACGCCTCCAGCCATTCAGATTTAGGTTTCCATGAATTCCCTAAATTTCTCCAGAAAATTGCTGAGATGGTTCCTTTGAAAAGGCATGGTCGATTTCCTTCCCCTACCTTGACCCAATCAGAACTTGTGCTCCGTCTCTAATGATCTCGACGTCGACGGGACTTTAAGTCCAATCTTCCTTCCTTCCTTCCTTCCTTCTCCTCCCAACGGATTAGGAGTTTGGCGCACTAACTCCATCAAACTGGTCCACATTGTTTCGTAGAACCGGTATACATATGGTTATAAGCTTAGCCGCTTGTCTTGAGCATGCTGAATTGCATAACTGACATACCGGGTGATCGAAAAGTCAGTATAAATTTGAAAACTGAATAAATTACGGAATAATGTAGATAGAGAGGTACAAATTGACACACATGTTTGGAATGACATGGGGTTTTATTAGAACAAAAAAAAAAAATACAAAAGTTCACAAAATGTCTGACAGATGGCTGATATCTGATCAGAATAGCAATAATTAGCATAACAAAGTAAGACAAAACAAAGATGATGTTCTTTACAGGAAATTCTCAATATGTCCACCATCATTCCTTAACAATAGCTGTAGTCGAGGAATAATGTTGTGAACAGCACTGTAAAGCATGTCCGGAGTTATGGTGAGGCATTGGCGTCGGATGTTGTCTTTCAGCATACCTAGAGATGTCGGTCGATCAAGATACACTTGCGACTTCAGGGAACCCCAAAGCCAATAATCGCACGGACTGAAGTCTGGGGACCTGGGAGGCCAAGCATGACGAAAGTGGCGGCTGAACACACGATCATCACCAAACAACGAGCGCAAGAGACCTTTCACGCGTCTAGCAATATGGGGTGGTTCTAATAAAACCCCATCTTATTTCAAGCATGTGTGTCAATTTTTACCTCTCTGTCTACATTATTCCGTGGTTTATTAAGTTTTCAAATTTATACTGACTTTTTGATCATCCGGTACATTAAGTTTTTAAATGTCTGTTCCTGTAGATGAGTGTAGTCCTTTCTCGTTGTGAACACCAATTGCGCCTGGGAAGTCCTCTGAGGTAGGAGATTTACCAATTCCATTGATCATGGTGGTAATCCGCATCGAAGCTTTGCATAGGCGAAGCTTCTCATCTAGGGATAGTTCGGCTATGGTGTCACTATATCAAAGATTGTCGGAAACCAGTACTGTGTAGAACTCGCGATCCGAGATCATACCCACACTAACAAGCTTGCTATCATTGATTATTAAAATGTAGGTGGTTATATAACATAATTCTAAAATCAGGTGGCTGCTGTGATGGCTTCGTCTCATCTGCAGCAAGACGAAGGAATGTGTTAGATACACATATATAGCCACATTCTTTACTAACTACACCACCACGAAAACTTACTCGCCACCTGCCTGCAATGTGTGGTTCTACATCTTCACCTTTCAAAAATTCTTTCTCGACTGGTTGCGCGTTATTTTGAACTGCCATTAATGTAGAGCATTCACAACAATGCATGAAATATTATAAAAGCGAAAAAAACTACACTCCTGGAAATGGAAAAAAGAACACATTGACACCGGTGTGTCAGACCCACCCACAATACTTGCTCCGGACACTGCGAGAGGGCTGTACAAGCAATGATCACACGCACGGCACAGCGGACACACCAGGAACCGCGGTGTTGGCCGTCGAATGGCGCTAGCTGCGCAGCATTTGTGCACCGCCGCCGTCAGTGTCAGCCAGTTTGCCGTGGCATACGGAGCTCCATCGCAGTCTTTAACACTGGTAGCATGCCGCGACAGCGTGGACGTGAACCGTATGTGCAGTTGACGGACTTTGAGCGAGGGCGTATAGTGGGCATGCGGGAGGCCGGGTGGACGTACCGCCGAATTGCTCAACACGTGGGGCGTGAGGTCTCCACAGTACATCGATGTTGTCGCCAGTGGTCGGCGGAAGGTGCACGTGCCCGTCGACCTGGGACCGGACCGCAGCGACGCACGGATGCACGCCAAGACCGTAGGATCCTACGCAGTGTCGTAGGGGACCGCACCGCCACTTCCCAGCAAATTAGGGACACTGTTGCTCCTGGGGTATCGGCGAGGACCATTCGCAACCGTCTCCATGAAGCTGGGCTACGGTCCCGCACACCGTTAGGCCGTCTTCCGCTCACGCCCCAACATCGTGCAGCCCGCCTCCAGTGGTGTCGCGACAGGCGTGAATGGAGGGACGAATGGAGACGTGTCGTCTTCAGCGATGAGAGTCGCTTCTGCCTTGGTGCCAATGATGGTCGTATGCGTGTTTGGCGCCGTGCAGGTGAGCGCCACAATCAGGACTGCATACGACCGAGGCACACAGGGCCAACACCCGGCATCATGGTGTGGGGAGCGATCTCCTACACTGGCCGTACACCACTGGTGATCGTCGAGGGGACACTGAATAGTGCACGGTACATCCAAACCGTCATCGAACCCATCGTTCTACCATTCCTAGACCGGCAAGGGAACTTGCTGTTCCAACAGGACATTGCACGTCCGCATGTATCCCGTGCCACCCAACGTGCTCTAGAAGGTGTAAGTCAACTACCCTGGCCAGCAAGATCTCCGGATCTGTCCCCCATTGAGCATGTTTGGGACTGGATGAAGCGTCGTCTCATGCGGTCTGCACGTCCAGCACGAACGCTGGTCCAACTGAGGCGCCAGGTGGAAATGGCATGGCAAGCCGTTCCACAGGACTACATCCAGCATCTCTACGATCGTCTCCATGGGAGAATAGCAGCCTGCATTGCTGCGAAAGGTGGATATACACTGTACTAGTGCCGACATTGTGCATGCTCTGTTGCCTGTGTCTATGTGCCTGTGGTTCTGTCAGTGTGATCATGTGATGTATCTGACCCCAGAAATGTGTCAATAAAGTTTCCCCTTCCTGGGACAATGAATTCACGGTGTTCTTATTTCAATTTCCAGGAGTGTATATGTAAGTTCATTGTGTGACATGATTAAGAGCTTGATACTAGACGCTAGGTGCGATAAGAAGAGGATGAGGGTGTTAATTGTCAATTTAAATACAGGTGACGAGAGTATGTAGCAAGTTCTCAGCACCAAAGCATTCTGGAGACTTTGCAGTCAACCATTAAGGCACTGTTAGCGACTGCACGACACTGGTGTTTCCAGAGAATCTACTAAGTCTATTCATTCTAAATATTCTGCAGTAAATTACAGCAGTATACGTACCAGTGGTGGAATTAGAAAACGATGGATTCATCAAGATGGAGAGTGTTGACGCCTATTACATATTAAAATGGTATAAATCTAATATTGTACGTATCTAATGTTGAGCAAGGACGTATACATTCTCCATGACAACGCTCGCCTGCACATCTCACGGCAAACCGTTGCTCTCCTGCAACAGTTTCAGTGGAACATAATCACCCACCCACCCTATAGCCCTTACTTGGCGCCCAGTGAGTATCACCTGTTCCCTAGGTTAAAACTGCTGCTCGATGTGGAATATTTTGTGAGGAAGAAAATACATTTGAATGACTGTGCTAGCTGGACGGAATAATTAAAGATTTGTTCATGTTCATGAGGGATCAAATTTGAATGGCTGTAACGGATCGTGCAGCCACGTCTCGATCCCTGAGTCAACAGATGGGGACGTTTGCAAGACAACAACCATCTGCACGAACAGTTAGACGACGTTTGCACCAGCATGGACTATCAGCTCGGAGACTGTGGCTGCGGTTACCCTTGACGCTGCATATACGAGGGTAATCTCAAAAGTAAGGTCTCCTATTTTTTTATAAGTACATAGACCTGTTTATTTCTACAATGGTTTAAATCAGTTTACAGCTAGAACATTTAGCTATTTTTCGACATAATCACCATTTCTGTCGATGCATTTTGAAAAAATGTTCAAATGGTTCTGAGCACTATGGGACTTAACTTCTGAGGTCACCAGTCGCCTAGAACTTAGAACTACTTAAATCTAACTAACCTAAGGACATCACACACATCCCTGCCCGAAGCAGGATTCGAACCTGCGGCCGTAGCGGTCGCGCAGTTCCAGACTGTAGCGCCTAGAACCGCTCGGCCACCCCTGCCGGCGATGCATTTTGAAGGTGATATTTGAAATATATAAAAAAACTTATAGAGGAGTGCTATAATTTGAATGCAAGGGTTTACTATTTACTTCCTAAAGAATTGGTGTCTGCTTTGACTAATAATACACACAAATTTCACAAGCTGCCGCTGAATGTTTCATTCGCCGTTGAGTATGGAGGAATGTCACTTTCCACTAGAAGAATTTACTATTTATGGTATATAATTAGTAAGGATGGTGTGAGGACCGATCATAGATTAGTGCAAGCGGTGCTAGATTTTCCAGTACCAGGAAAAATTAAAAAGTTACAATCTTTTCTGGGTCTTGCAAATTGTTACAGGAAGTTTGTAAAGGAGTTTGTAGATACTGCAAGCCCACTTACATAGTTGTTGAAGAAGGGTTTTATGTTTGTGTGGTCAGAGGAATGTCAGGGAGGACTTGTCGATTTAAAAAAAGATGTTAACGTCAAGTCTGGTGTTGGTGCTTCCTGATTTTTGAAAGCAGTTCATACTGTTATGTGATGCATCCAGCCATACTCTTGGATGCATTTTGAGCTCGAAGGTCAGGAACACCCTATTGCCTTTGCATAAAGACAGTTGAACCACTGGAGAGGACAAAGAGGGAAATACTTAGCTTGGTGTAGAGGGTAATATATTTCTAGTGTTACCTATGTGGAAGGAAATTCAAGGTAGTCACAGACCACGCTACATTGAAATGGATATTTGGTTTTAAGAATTCATCCAGTATATTGACCAGATGGGCATTACAACTCAATGAATTTGCGTAAAAGTAACCACAAGCCAGGTAAGAAGCACGGAACTGAAAATGGATTAGGCAGAAAAATAGCAGTAGTACAAGCACTAGTTCATGACATAGGGAAATGGCAAGCAGCATTCAGAGAATTACATGAGGATGTGCAGAAGGAGACTATTTTGGAGGCAATACAAAACGAGTATCATGATCTAAGACTTTCACATGAGAAACTGAGAGCACAAGAAGCAAGTTGACAGAAACAGTACCAAGAGGATCGTTGAACGTGGAAGGAAAGATATTAAAAACTGTATCTGGTATGGCAGTAGGTGAAGATATACAAAACTTAAATAATACAACAGAACAAACAATAGCAGATAATACTAGAACTAAAGCAGAATACCTTACTACGTAGTTTACAAAGACGGAACAGAATGTGCTTAATAACACGAGAATGGTAAGAGACTCGGCTAAGGAAATGGCACAGTATACAAAAGGTACTGTGCGGACAATGAATAACAACTTGGAGAGAATTCAGACTCGGTTAAGTGCATTAGACAGGATAATTACCCTAGCCAGGCTGTTGCAAGCATTAGCAGATAGCTTGAATGACGCCGCCACAATTCCTAGCAGGATTACGCCAAGCACTGAACGTAAGAACGTGTGGGGAACAGCTCTTAGGGCAAACGGGAGTATTAGTGTGTCAAACATAAGTGCCGGCTCCACAATCAAGTTTCCAGAGAATGGGAGCACATGAGATTTATTCAGTTTTCGCATGGGAAGTTGTAACTATAAACTGTCACCAAAAAATGAATACCCATGGGCACGACCAAAATACAACTACGAAACAGAGGTATATTCATAAATGGTGCAACTTCTGATACAGCAGGAGCACAGTTTCTTCTTGCAGCTGCTATCACGGGTACAACAACGATCCAGTGCTCGCTATCTCTGTTGTAGAGGCCGGAATAGCCGTTAGAAGTGTTACTCACCAAAAACCTAACATTCCTCAACAACATCTTAAAATCTGACCTATTACATTCACTAAACTTGCTGACAGCGTCACAGAAAGCACGAATTTCGGCAGAATAAAGGTTCCAAGATATTCAGAACTACATAGATAAAAAACGATGTCACATCACGACCACACGCATTTCCACTACGAGTGCTACCACGGTTCAACTAACGGCTAATGCATTCTACTTTTGCTTGAGGCATAAAACCACGCATCCCCCTGAATCACCAATCCATAAAATTCCTTTCTAAACGGCTCTGAGCACTATGGGACTTAACTTCTGAGGTCATCAGTCCGGTAGAACTTAGAACTACTTAAACCTAACTAACCTAAGGACATTACACACAGCCATGCCCGAGGCAGGATTCGAACCTGTGACCGTAGCAGTCGCGCGGTTCCAGACTGTAGCGCCTAGAACCGCTCGGTCACCCTGGCCGGCAAAATTCCTTACAAGTGGGTAAATATTGGTAATAAGGAATAAAAAATTGTAATATAAAGTAAGAGTGAAAACGAGTAGAACATAAGTACACAACAAAAACCATATTTGATTAAGAACAGACCAAAAAAACTTTTCAAACATGTAAACAACGCCAATGGCTGCTGCCCCCAAGTAGTACCTGTAAGCAATCATCATCATCCTTAGCCTTCCTACCTGGAAGGGCCAGACAGTATGCTGTTGTTTATCTCCACATGGTGTAGAGTTGCTGAGAGATTACCCGAGTACACCCTTTCCATGCCTGTGACTGTTCTGGTAATATGCAGTTGCTGTTCTGGGAGTAATGTCAGCTGTACAGACTACACGGCCACCAGTGAGGCTTGCCGCCTCTCCAACATCGTGTTTACGTGAACCGTACACCAACGGGAGATGTCTCCCAAACATCACTGCAATAGCGTCAGAACATGCCGAGCGCATACGCTGCACTGCCACTGGTTCAAATGGCTCTAAGCACTATTGGACTTAACTTCTGAGGTCATCAGTCCCCTAATACTTAGAACAACTTAAAACTAACTAACCTAAGGACATCACACACATCCATGCCCGAGGCAGGATTCGAACCTACGACAGTAGCGGTCGCGCGGTTCCAGACTGAAGCGCCTAGAACCGCTCAGCCACACCGGCCGGCTAAAGAAGGTACTTAAAACATCAATGTAGTCCTGTGCTGTGATAGGGCCACGCAAAACAACAACGGCTGCAAGCCCCCTCCATGAAAAACACGACCACACCATAACACCATCGCCTCAGAATTTTACTATTGGCACTACACACGCTGGCAGATGACGTTCACCAGGCATTCGCCATACCCACACCCTGTCATCGGATCGCCACATTGTGTACTGTGATTTGTCATTCCAAGCAACGTTTTTCCACTGTTCAATCGTTCAATGTGTACGCTCCTTACACCAAGCGAGGCGTCGTTTGGCATTTACCGGCGTGATATGTGGCTTATGAGCAGCCGCTCGACCATGAAATCAAAGTTTTCTCACCCCCCGCCTAACTGTTACAGTACCTGCAGTGGATCCTGTTGCAGTTTGGAATTCCTGTGTGATGGTCAGGATAGATGTCTGCCTATTGCACATTACGACCATCTTCAACTGTCGGCGGTCTCTGTCAGTCAAGAGACGTGGTCGGCCTGTACGCTTTTGTGCTGTACGTGTCCCTTCACGTTTTCACTTCACTATCACATCGGAAACAGTGGACATAGGCATGATTAGGAGTGTGGACATCTCACCTACAGACGTATGACACAAGTGATACCCAGTCATTTCACCACGTTCGAAGTCCGTGAGTTCCGCGGAGCGCCCCATTCTGCTCTCTCACGATGTCTAAGGACTACTGAGGTCGAAGATATGGAATACCTGGGAGTAGGTGGCAGTAAAATGCACCTAATATGAAGAACGTTTGCTTTTGGAGGTGTCCGGATACTTTTGATCACATAGTGTATATTTCCCCAGGCTCTTAGGCAGGACATTAACATGGTCATTGCACACCACAAAACCAACCAAGTGCTCAGTAATGAAGTGGACATGATACCGCTTCAAATTGTGAAAAAACACAGATATGTGATTTTGGAGTTTCTAATTCAAGATGGGCTTACTGTGCACTGCACCATGGAATTTCCCAATTACATGGCAGCGGTTTGTAGCTAATATTTTACCAGCGTCACAAAATGACGGGTTAAAAATATTACACTCAATAGATTTCTCAAACTTATAGTTAGAGACAAATATGACACTTAATAGATTTCTCAAACTTGTTGTTGTTGTTGTGGTCTTCAGTCCTGAGACTGGTTTGATGCAGCTCTCCATGCTACTCCATCCTGTGCAACCTTCTTCATCTCCCAGTATCTACTGCAACCTACATCCTTCTGAATCTGCTTAGTGTATTCATCTCTTGGTCTCCCTCTACGGTTTTTACCCTCCACGCTGCCCTCCAATACTAAATTGGTGATCCCTTGATGCCTCAGAACATGTCCTACCAACTGATCCCTTCTTCTGGTCAAGTTGTGCCACAAACTTCTCTTCTCCCCAATCCTATTCAATACTTCCTCATTAGTTATGTGATCTACCCATCTAATCTTCAGCATTCTTCTGTAGCACCACATTTCGAAAGCTTCTATTCTCTTCTTGTCCAAACTATTTATCGTCCATGTTTCACTTCCATACATGGCTACACTCCATACAAATACTTTCAGAAATGACTTCCTGACACTTAAATCTATACTCGATTTTAACAAATTTCTCTTCTTCAGAAACGCTTTCCTTGCCATTGCCAGTCTAAATTTTATATCCTTTCTACTTCGACCATCATCAGTTATTTTGCTCCCCAAATAGCAAAACTCCTTTACTACTTTAAGTGTCTCATTTCCTAATCTAATTTGCTCAGCATCACCCAATTTAATTCGATTACATTCTATTATCCTCGTTTTGCTTTAGTTGATGTTCATCTTATATCCTCGTTTCAAGACACTGTCCATTCCATTCAACTGCTCTTCCAAGTCCTTTGCTGTCTCTGACAGAATTACAATGTCATCGGCGAACCTCAAAGTTTTTATTTCTTCTTCATGGATTTTACTACCTACTCCGAATTTTTCTTTTGTTTCCTTTACTGCTTGCTCAATATACAGATTGAATAACATCGGGGAGAGACTACAACCCTGTCTTACTCCCTTCCCAACCACTGCTTCCCTTTCATGTCCCTCGACTCTTATAACTGCCATCTGGTCTCTGTACAAATTGTAAATAGCCTTTCGCTCCCTGTATTTTACCCCTGTCACCTTTAGAATTTGAGAGTATTCCAGTCAACATTGTCAAAAGCTTTCTCTAAGTGTACAAATGCTAGAAACGTAGGTTTGCCTTTCCTTAATCTTTCTTGTAAGATAAGTCGTAAGGTCAGTATTGCCTCATGTGTTCCAGTGTTTCTACGGAATCCAAACTGATCTTCCCCGAGGTCGGCTTCTACTAGTTTTTCCATTCGTCTGTAAAGAATTCGTGTTAGTATTTCGCAGCTGTGGCTTATTAAACTGATTGTTCGGTAATTTTCACATCTGTCAACACCTGCTTTCTTTGAGATTGGAATTATTATATTCTTCTTGAAGTCTGAGGGTATTTCGCCTGTTTCATACATCTTGCTCACCAGATGGTAGAGTTTTGACAGGACTGGCTCTCCCAAGGCCGTCAGTAGTTCCAATGGAATGTTGTCTACTCCGGGGGCCTTGTTCAGACTCAGGTCTTTCTCAGGTCTGTCAAACTCTTCACGCAGTATCATATCTCGCATTTCATCTTCATCTACATCCTCTCCCATTTCCATAATATTGTCCTCAAGTACATCGCCCTTGTATACACCCTCAATATACTCCTTCCACCTTTCTGCTTTCCCTTCTTTGCTTAGAATTGGGTTTCCATCTGAGCTCTTGATGTTCATACAAGTGGTTCTCTTTAATTTTCCTGTAGACAGTATCTATCTTACCCCTAGTGAGATAAGCCTCTACATCCTTACATTTGTCCACTAGCCATCCCTGCTTAGCCATTTTACACTTCCTGTCGATCTCATTTTTGAGACGTTTGTATTCTTTTTTGCCTGCTTCATTTACTGCATTTTTATATTTTCTCCTTTCATCAATTAAATTCAATATGTCTTCTGTTACCCAAAGATTTCTACTAGCCCTCGTCTTTTTACCTACTTGATCCTCTGCTGCCTTCACTACTTCATCCCTCAAAGCTACCCATTCTTCTTCTACTGTATTTCTTTCCCCCATTCCTGTCAATTGTTGCCTTATGCTCTCCCTGAAACTCGGTACAACATCTGGTTCTTTCAGTTTATCCAGGTCCCATCTCCTTAAATTCCCACCTTTTTGTAGTTTCTTCAGTTTTAATCCGCAGGTCATAACCAATAGATTGTGGTCAGAGTCCACATCTGCCCCTGGAAATGTCTTACAATTTAAAACCTGGCTCCTAAATCTCTGTCTTACCATTATATAATCTATCTGATACCTTTTAGTTCTCAAACTTATAGTTAGAGAAATGATGGTATCGTAGATTACATCGACTCCCTCTGCAAAAGATTTAAGCAGTTCAAGTCCTACGAACACAAAACCTGATACGTCGCAGCAAACGGTACATAACATTCTCTAAGAGTTGTATGTGAACTGGTAGAGTCACCCTCACAGCCTGCCACAGGAACGAGAAGACATTCAATGTCCACATACACCATGGTACTCGGTCTTTGCGTAATGAATTCTTAAACTTCAAGGTATTTTTAGCCTCAGTAAGCATCTCTACACACATTGGATCCTTAGTAGAGCAATCCATCTTATTCTCTGTCAATTTGACTTGGTTGTCACACAAGCTGGAAGTGACTGAGTAAAGCAAATGTTATTGGAATTCTTCACATTAATAACAGCCCATTTATTCAGTATATCCGATGGAAGAGGGATATATGAAGTACCGGTACCTCCACAGAGTGAGTCATAAACATATATGCAAACATGCAACCACAGGAACGTGCTTTACGTTTCCTCCAGGTGCTGTTCCCGAAATGTGGATGAATGGCTCTGCATCTTCTTTCTAATAGAGTTTTAGAACCACTCACCAGGAAGAGTGCCCCACGATATCCAAACAACTTGCACCCCCAAATCTATTGGCGCTGAATGGAACCATTCTTTGTAAGTAACAACACAAAGTAGTCTCACATTTATGGCGGTATAGTGCGGAACCGCAAGTACTTTGGAGTATCGACATGAGACACAAATGTCCATGTATGCATATAAAGAATTTTTGTTTGCAAAGTAGCAATGTAATTCTTCCAGTGCTAGTAGGTCTCCAAATGAATGAAAACAGAATATACCATTACACTTTTTAACGTATGCCACCCATTGTGTACCTGGCCCTCCTACACAATTTAATGAGAAATTCAGACAAGTTGAGATTTGCTGACGCACATGCACATCCAAGGTGTTACAATATCGTTGGTGCTAGATTTTGATTTTTGGTTTCTTTAAATAAAGTTATTGCATATACGCTGTCAGCTTCAGGCTTTACATTACAGTTTTAAGATACAGTGGCAAATGGTACATGACATTCTGTAAGAGATGTATGTGAACTGGTAGAGTCACCCTCACAGCCTGCCATAGGAACGAGAAGACATTCGATGTCCACATACACCAGATACAGTAGCTGACACTCACTGTCATATTATAACACATACTCAGTCAGCTTCTGCTGTTAGAATGCTATTTGAACCCAGTAGCTGAAATTCTGTGTCAGCACATTATTTTTCCTAACTGTTGAATAAAACTTTGCATTCGTGGTAATGGTAGTTCCAATGATCAGGATAATGGCAGTCACTTTGTCAACTGATCATCATTGCCCCACAGTTGCATCCACCCCAAGTTCGGAGTAATGATGGTCACCGTGACTGGGGTAATGGTAGTTACGATAACAACTGGCCGTTGTTGCACTGGTAGTATTTACCATGATTGGAGTAATGGCAGTTACCATATCAACTGACCATCATTACCCCAAGCCGGCCGCTGTGGCCGAGCGGTCCTAGGCGCTTCAGTCCGGAACCGAGCTGCTGTTACGGTCGCAGGTTCGAATCCTGCCTCGGGCATGGATGTGTGTGATGTCCTCAGGTTAGTTAGGTTTAAGTAGTTCTAGGTCTATGGGACAGATGACCTCAGATGTTAAGTCTCATAGTGCTAAGGGCCATTTGAACCATTGCCCCAAAATAATATCCACCTTGTGTTTGACATAATGGTAGTCACCATGTCAACTGAGTGTCATTTCCCATTGGTACCCACCATGTGGTCATGATGTATGGGGCAATTTGTTAGAATTTTATGTAACAATGGTGATGTATGAGGAAATTTGTTAAAATTTTTCTTTACATAGCGATTTATAGATCAGTTTGTTACAATTTTGCTGTAACATGCTGATGCATAAAGCAGATTGTTACAATTTTCTTTAATGGTAATCTGAAACTGAGAATACTTTCTGTTATCTAGTAGCTGACCCCCATTGCCAAGTTCTGGTGTATACACTATCAGTTTCTGGTGTTATGAAGTAGTTTTAAAAT
The DNA here is from genome assembly GCF_023864275.1 of Schistocerca cancellata. Classification (NCBI taxonomy): domain Eukaryota; kingdom Metazoa; phylum Arthropoda; class Insecta; order Orthoptera; family Acrididae; genus Schistocerca; species Schistocerca cancellata. Next base: position 149,100,138 of record NC_064629.1, read on the forward strand.
CCAGTAGTTGGCACCCACTGCTAAGTTATGGCACATACATTGTCAGCATCTGGTATTGGAATACTATTTGAGATTCAGTAGCTGACACCCACTGTCAAGTTATGGCACATAAACTGTGACCTTGTGGTGTTAAAATACTGTTTTAAGATGCAGTAGCTGACGTCCATTGTTAATTTATGGTATATAGATTTTCAGCTCCTTGTCTTCTCAGTTCTGAATGCCTATGTGTCTGAGTCAAAAATTAGTGCCTTACCTGATCAGCAGTGTAGTTTTCACTGCGCAGTAGTGTAAGTTATTATTATCAGCAGAAGATGACAAACGTTTTGTGTGTGGGGCAATTTGTACAATTTTCCTGTAACATGGTAATGTACTGCAGCAATTTTTTACAGCTCCTTTTGATGCATATCTGTAACCGAAACGAAAACGGGGCAATTTGTTACAATTTAGTTGTGAAATGGCGATGTATGGAGCAGTCATGCAGTCTTCACTGTGCGATAGCGCAAGGTATCATTGGCGGAAGATGATGACAAACATTTCTACTGCATCTAGTCGCTGTAATGTTTGGCTGACTTTGAAACGTAGTTGAAGATGTGTAGTGTAAAGCCCATATTTCTTACCTATTACTACTGTTCCGTATGCTATTTCATCAAAGTTTACACTGTGTGATAGCTTAAGTCAGTCCTTACGAAGTGCACTTTAGCCTGTAAGTTGGATTAGTAATGCCACGTGTGTTTTGTAGTGTTATAAAACAAATCTTTAACTACTTTTACCAACAATACAGAAAATCTTTGTTTTCTTTAAAGTTTGGTACAATGATATAACAACACTCATTGATAAGTGCAATTTAACCTGTAAGTTACATCACTAGTGTCAATAAGTGAGCTTCGAGTGTTTTGTACAGTTACAGAAGAAATTTCCTACATATTTTGACAAGTAATAAAGGCAATCTTAGATTTCTTTGAAGTGTGGTACAAAGATCGAACTATGTTTGTTGACAAGTGCAGCTTAAGCTGTATGTTAGAACAGTAGTGTCAATATGCAAGCCATGTTTTGCACTGTTCTAGAACAATTAAGTTACAACACTATTTTCACATATATATTGTACTTGAAATCTACAGGGTGTTACAAAAAGGTACTTCCAAACTTTCAGGAAACATTCCTCACACACAAATAAAGAAGAGATGTTATGTGGACATGTGTCCGGAAACGCTTAATTTCAATTTTAGAGTTCATTTTAGTTTCGTTCTTCCACCTACGCTCAATGGAGAACGTTATCATGATTTCATACGGGATACTCTACCTGTGCTGCTAGAGCATGTGCCTTTACAAGTACGACACAACATATGGTTCATCCACGATGGAGCTCCTGCACATTTCAGTCGAAGTGTTCGCACGCTTCTCAACAACAGATTCGGTGACCGATGGATTGGTAGAGGCGGACCAATTCCATGGCCTCCACGCTCTCCTGACCTCAACCCTCTTGACTTTCATTTATGGGGGCATTTGAAAGCTCTTGTCTGCGCAACCCCGTTACCAAATGTAGAGACTCTTCGTGCTCGTATTGTGGACGGCTGTGATACAATACGCCATTCTAGAGGGCTGCATCAGCGCATCAGGGATTCCATGCGACGGAGGGTGGATGCATGTATCCTCTCTAACGGAGGACATTTTGAACATTTCCTGTAACAAAGTGTTTGAAGTCACGCTGGTACGTTCTGTTGCTGTGTGTTTCCATTCCATGATTAATGTGATTTGAAGAGAAGTAATAAAATGAGCTCTAACATGGAAAGTAAGCGTTTCCGGACACATGTCCACATAACATATTTTCTTTCTTTGTGTGTGAGCAATGTTTCCTGAAAGTTTGGCCGTACCTTTTTGCAACACCCTGTATACATATTTTGAGAAATAATACAATTTCATTTCGGTGTAAAGATCAAATTTCCATTCACAATCAGAGATCTGTAGTTATACTTGTGTATTATGATAAGCAATGCTTGTATAATTTTTACGTGAAAACTTTGCATATTTTGGCAAATCCTTTTATTTTGGTATATATTTTCTTGGCCTCAATGCATACCAAAAATGAAGCATCTGGACCTCCCTCTACTAATATCTCTCTTGGAACTGCCTCTCGTGCACCCTTGAAGGGTCGTAGACAACCATGATGCACAAATGTTTACGCTGTCGGCAGCTGCAGCTTTACATTTACTGGTGATGTAGTTTCAATTTTTTGGTATGGATCGTGGTACTGTGTTACACACTTCTTTGGAACATTTGGCTCAATAACATCACCCATAGACCCCCTGTATACTGAGGCAATATCCCCACTCACTTCACTGCCTCTTCCTACTTCTCCATTGCCTTAGTATTTGCTCACTGGACCCTTCTGCACACTTCCCTCGCCATTCTTGCAAATTCTGAATCTGTTTCCCCATTCCTGCCCCCTTTTTTCGTTAATCAAGTCGAATGGCGATGGCATCTTCTTCTTATAAAACCACCTTGAATGCTGACAATCCTGTGCTAGTGTGCACTTTGGAGTATGCACTAACTACGAAGGACAGATACATGACACAGTCTGAATGGTAAGCATTCATGTAATAAGAAAGCATCTTTCCAAATGTTCGATTAACTCATTCTGTCCTTCCTTTAGATTGTGGATGACGTGGACTAGTTGTCATTTTTTTTTTTTACTTATAACAACTGACGCAACTCTTTCGTCAGGCCCAAATTGAAGTTCGTCCCTTAGTCCATAATTATTGCCTCCAGCGCCCCAGACTTCAGCATCCACCTATTTACCACTGTCTGCGTGACTGTGAGTGCATGCTGATCTGGCATCGGTATCATCTCAATGTAACTAGAAAAATGATCTATCATAGTCAACATAAAATGATTACCTGCAAGTGTTTGGTTGAATGAGCCTAACACGTTCATCCCAAAGGAACTAAATGGTTGCATAACTTCTGGCAGTCTCTGTAAAACTACCTGATCCCAGTTTAATTTGGACCACTGCACGGACTCTACACAATTTCTGACATCATTCTTCCTTACCTTCTACCAGTACTTCTCTGCCTTTTCCGATTCGTCGTCCCAATAAGACGTGAGCATGCATTTTGCATAGAACTTCTTGCTTCAGCTCGACTGTCACCACCACCCATGTCCCTAATTTCGGTTCTCTACACAACAATCCATCATGAATGCTAAACCGCTGTTTGTCGCCTTACTGACCAAGACTGGAGGATAAGAAAATATATGTTATGAATTATAGGAAACTCCAGAAATGCACTGATTTGCTTATGGATCTGGTTAGAGTCGCACATGTTATGGCATTCAACCACTACCCCACTGATCTGAACACCAGTGAATGATCTCCCATGATATACAGCTTTCAAAAAGATTTTCAAAACGAAGAAACACGCAAATTTCGGCAAAACTGTGGAAAATATTTGAAACCACCACAACTTTAAATTATTCAGTCGTCGGGATTGCTGTGGTGGGGTGAGACAGTTGATTTCCACGCCAAATTTTAAATGGGATCTCATCATTCACGAAGGATTCGTGGCTCCGGAGATGGTGAAAGTTCACAAAACCCGTGTGTGTTATTATGTGTGTACTGAATCTTTCGAAGCTTCATGTGTACAGCTTTCTTCATGAGTTTGCAAAAACTCATTTTGAAGACTGAAAGTTGCTTTATATGGCTACTGACAACTTTGCGGTCCATATAACGTGATAAGACGCCATCCTAATGCATTAGTTACGTCTGGATAGAATGTGATAACCTGTAATGCCCAGTACAGCATACAAACCATCAACAAGAAGGTTACTGAGTTGACGAGGTCATCAGTCCCCTAAACTTAGAACTACTTAAACCTAACTAACCCAAGGACACCACACACATCCATATCCGAGGCAGGATTCGAACCTGCGACCGTAGCAGCAGTGCGGTTCCGGACTGAAGAGCCGCTTGGCCACAGCGGCCGGCTAAGTGAGTTTTAACGTGGTGTTATAGTCGACGCACGAGCGATGGGACACAGCATCTCTGAGGTAGCGATGAAGTGGGGACTTTCCCGTAGGAACATTAACGAGTGTACCGTGAATATCAGAAATCTCCGACATCGCTGCCGCCGGAAAAAGATCCTGCAATAACGAAACCAAAGACGACTGAAGAGAATCGTTGAACGTGACAGAAATTCAACCCTCCCTCAAATTGCTGTAGATTTCAATGCCAGGCCATCAGCAAGTGTCATCGTGCCAACCATTCAACGAAACATCATCGATATGGGCTTTCGGAGGCGAAGGCCCACTCGTATATCCTTGATGACTGCACGACATACAGCTTCACGCCTCGCCTGGGCCCGTCAGCACCGACATTGGGCTGTTGATGACTGGAAACATGTTGTCTGGTCGGACGAGTCTCGTTTCAAATTGTATCGAACTGATAGTCGTGTACGGGTATGGAGAACACCTCATGAATCCATGGACCCTACATGTCATCAAGAGACTGTTCAAGCTGATGGAGGCTCTGTAATGGTGTGGGGCGTGTGCAGTTGGGGTGATATGGGACCCACGGTACGTCTAGATACGACTCTGACAGGTGACATGTACGTAAGCATCCTGTCTGATCACCTTCATCCATTCATGTCCATTGTGCATTCCGACGAACTTGGGCAATTCCAACGGGACAATTCGACACCCCACACGCCCGGAATTGTTACAGAGTGGCTCCAGGAACACTCTTGAGTTTAAACACTTACGATGGCCGCCAAACTCCCCAGACATGAACAGTATATCTAGGCTCCCTTGCAACGTGCTGTTCAGAAGAGACCTCCAGCCCATCATACTGTTACGGATTTATGGACAGCTCCGCCGCATTCATGGTGTCAGTTCCCTCCAGCACTACTTCAGATATTAGTCGAGTGCATGCCACGTCGTGTTGCGGCACTCCTGCGTGCTCGCAGGGGCTCTACAATATACACTCCTGGAAATTGAAATAAGAACACCGTGAATTCATTGTCCCAGAAAGGGGAAACTTTATTGACACATTCCTGGGGTCAGATACATCACATGATCACACTGACAGAACCACAGGCACATAGACACAGGCAACAGAGCATGCACATTGTCGGCACTAGTACAGTGTATATCCACCTTTCGCAGCAATGCAGGCTGCTATTCTCCCATGGAGACGATCGTAGAGATGCTGGATGTAGTCCTGTGGAACGGCTTGCCATGCCATTTCCACCTGGCGCCTCAGTTGGACCAGCGTTCGTGCTGGACGTGCAGACCGCGTGAGACGACGCTTCATCCAGTCCCAAACATGCTCAATGGGGGACAGATCCGGAGATCTTGCTGGCCAGGGTAGTTGACTTACACCTTCTAGAGCACGTTGGGTGGCACGGGATACATGCGGACGTGCATTGTCCTGTTGGAACAGCAAGTTCCCTTGCCGGTCTAGGAATGGTAGAACGATGGGTTCGATGACGGTTTGGATGTACCGTGCACTATTCAGTGTCCCCTCGACGATCACCAGTGGTGTACAGCCAGTGTAGGAGATAGCTCCCCACACCATGATGCCGGGTGTTGGCCCTGTGTGCCTCGGTCGTATGCAGTCCTGATTGTGGCGCACACCTGCACGGCGCCAAACACGCATACGACCATCATTGGCACCAAGGCAGAAGCGACTCTCATCGCTGAAGACGACACGTCTCCATTCGTCCCTCCATTCACGCCTGTCGCGACACCACTGGAGGCGGGCTGCACGATGTTGGGGCGTGAGCGGAAGACGGCCTAACGGTGTGCGGGACCGTAGCCCAGCTTCATGGAGACGGTTGCGAATGGTCCTCGCCGATACCCCAGGAGCAACAGTGTCCCTAATTTGCTGGGAAGTGGCGGTGCGGTCCCCTACGGCACTGCGTAGGATCCTACGGTCTTGGCGTGCATCCGTGCGTCGCTGCGGTCCGGTCCCATGTCGACGGGCACGTGCACCTTCCGCCGACCACTGGCGACAACTACGATGTACTGTGGAGACCTCACGCCCCACGTGTTGAGCAATTCGGCGGTACGTCCACCCGGCCTCCCGCATGCCCACTATACGCCCTCGCTCAAAGTCCGTCAACTGCACATACGGTTCACGTCCACGCTGTCGCGGCATGCTACCAGTGTTAAAGACTGCGATGGAGCTCCGTATGCCACGGCAAACTGGCTGACACTGACGGCGGCGGTGCACAAATGCTGCGCAGCTAGCGCCATTCGACGGCCAACACCGCGGTTCCTGGTGTGTCCGCTGTGCCGTGCGTGTGATCATTGCTTGTACAGCCCTCTCGCAGTGTCCGGAGCAAGTATGGTGGGTCTGACACACCGGTGTCAATGTGTTCTTTTTTCCATTTCCAGGAGTGTATTAGGCTGGTGTACCAGTTTCTTTGGCTATTCACTGTATATAACGTGGAGGAAACCACATTACCCACCGTATAAAGTAGACACATCCTCTCCAGCTATTGAACAGATCTTTGTTTAAAACACTAAGGAACAAGTACAATATAGCGGCATGTTCGTGGCTACGTTCATATCCTGGCAATGTCGTGAAACAAGCTAACATTCCAGGACTAAAAATTGGTTCAAATGGCTCTGAGCACTATGGGACTCAACTGCTGAGGTCATTAGTCCCCTAAAACTTAGAACTAGTTAAACCTAACTAACCTAAGGACATCACAAACATCCATGCCCGAGGCAGGATTCGAACCTGCGACCGTAGCGGTCTTGCGGTTCCAGACTGCAGCGCCTTTAACCGCACGGCCACTTCGGCCGGCTACATTCCAGGACTCCTGGGTAATGCACACCCTAGATCAGTTTGTATGGACATAGCACTAAACAGTTTTAAGGCAACAGGCTTGTGGGTATGTGATAGAAATGTCGACAAAGAAGAGGACTTTGTAGCTACTACTGTACGTATTGTTGATTAGTCAGACCAAGAATCGGCTGATTGAACTGAAGCAACAACACGAAAATCTGGAGGGCCCCCTAACGTTGCAATACCACTCAATGATCAGTCTGGACCTTCTACAATGTCTCAAGAATATGGACACGAAGACAACAGTCCAACAGTTGCCGAAACTCACAGTCAACAGATAAAGTCTTACTTGATCACTTTATCTCCTATTTCGTGAATAACAACAGTTATGAAGAAAAACACGAAACGACCGAACGACCGAGGTATGCGCTGGCCTGGAAAGTAAAATCAAGAAGTATTTCTGCGATATCTGTGTTCAATCCAATTACTATTCGATATGCCAATTTAAGCAATTTAATTTGTTAAGTATTTATAGATTATTTCTTATGTATAATTTCATTACGTGTAACTATGGAAGTAACATTGCGTTTATAGTTTGTAATTCGTTAATATGACTTTTTTTTACATTATTCCAAGGATTTACTATGTCGTCGCTAACTTCTTGTCCTAAGTACCACGTAGGCTATAGAGGATACGGATTAAGAAACCAGGAACGTTAATCGTGCCTAAGGTATAGATTTGGAAAAAAGTTGAAAACTCATTTTAAGAAAAAATTGTATTTATATGGAACCTGGATGATAGCTTAAAATATAAAGAGTCAGTGTATGGGAAACAAACTGTGTTATTTAAATTACCCTACCAAGAACAATTTTACCTTAAGACATGACTTGAACAACCTAACACTATATGTTAAAATGACACATAGCAAATTATAAGAATTTTTATATCATTATCAAGAGCAGTACCACACTTTTAAGCAAATATTTTTTGTGTGCTCTCGATCTTCCTAGTAAGTAATTCGACTCTGTAGGAGTGCTACCAGGTTCATACATTTCACAGCATACACCACGTACAAATACATACATATACATACTGCTCTGATGACCCCTCTTAAGAACAATGATTCGACAGTTACCTCACAATACCGTAGAAACTACGATTCAGCCTCTCTGTAGCAATGTATAATACATGGTACAAGTTTTGCAAGTTCTCATTACACTGACGTTGACCTGAAACTGGGCTTACTATGTACAACTACCATTCCTCCAGCAGTGTTAAATTTTCACTACATATTGCAGCAGATAGAGTACTTTTATTTATTTAATCGTATGGCTAGCCCTCCCCCCCCCCCTCTCCCCCCGTCGGGCAGACCGTTCGTCGGGTGCCGGTCTTTCAATTTGACGCCACTTCGGCGACCTGCAGTCGATGAGGGTGATAGGGTGATGATGAGGAGAGCACAGCGCCCAGTCCCTAGGTGGAGAAAATTCCCCGACCCAGCCGGAATCGAACCCGGGCCCAGAGGACTGACAATCCGTCACCATTCAGCTACCGGGGACGGACGATAGAGTACTGAAATTAAGTAAGTAATATCGCCTGTTAGTCTAATTTGGCACAGGCCCAACACACTTGAGTAATATTCTAAGATTGGTCACACGAATGTTTGCCAGTAATCTGCTTTGTACGCTGATTGCATTTTCCTAGTATACTACCGATGAACCAAAGTTTGCTACCTGCTTTACCTACGACCGGAACTGGGACTATATGATTTTTACATTTCATTGTTGTTGTTGTGGTCTTCAGTCTGATGACTGGTTTTATGCCGCTCTCCACACTGCTCTATCCTTTATAAGCATCTTCATAACTACTGCAACCTACATGCTTTTGAACTTGTTTGCTGTATTCATCTCATGGCTTTCCTCTGCAATTTTTACGTGCCACACTTCCCTTCAATGCTAAATTCGTTAATCTTCGATGTCTCAGAATGTGTCCTATCAACCGACTCCTTTTTTTAATCAATTTATACCACACATTTATTTTCTTCGCAATTCTGTTCAGTACTTTCTCATTGATTACGTGATCTACGCATCTAGTCTTCAGCATTCTTCTGTAGTACTACATTTAAAAAGCTTAGATTCTCTTCTTGTCTGCAGTGTTAATCGTCCACTTTCCACTTCCATACAAGGCTACACCGAGACAAATATCTTCAGAAAAGACTGACTAACACTTAAATCTATATTCTAAGTTAACAAATTTCTCTTCTTCAGAAATGCTTTTCTTGCCATTGCCAGTCTACGTCGGCCATCAGCAATTACTTTACTGTCCAAATAGCTAAACTCATCTATTACTTTTAGTGTCCCGTTTCATAATCTAATTCGACTATATTTAATTACTCTTTCTTGCTTTTATGATGTTCATCTTATATCCTCCTTTCAAGACACTGCCCATTCCATTCAACTGCTCTTGCATGTCCTTTGCTGTCTCTGACAATTACAATGTCGTCTTCAAACCTCAAAGATTTTATTTCTTCTCCCTGAACTTTAATTTCTTATCCAAATATTTTTTTTTGTTTCCTTTACTGCTTCGTCAACTTACAGATTGGATAACATCGGGATTAGCTACAATCCTGTCTCACACCCTTTCAACCACTGTTTCCCTTTCATCCCCCTCAACTTTTATAATTGCCGTCTAGTTTCTGTGCAAGTTGCGTATAACCTTTCTCTCCCTGTATTTTACTTCTGCTACCTTCAGAATTTCAGAGAGTGTATTCCACTCGACATTGTCGAAATCTTTCTCCAAATCTGCTAAAGCTCGTAGGTTTGCTTTTCCTTAATCTGTCTTCTAAGATAAGTTTTAAGGTAAGTATTGCTTCTCGTGTTCCTATATTTCTCTGGGATCCAAACAGATCATTCCCGAAGTCGGCTTCTGCCAACTTTTCCATTCTTCTGTAAACAGTTCGTGTTAGTATTTTGCATCCATGACTTATTAAACTGATAATTCGGTAATATTCATGCCTGTCAGCACCAGCTTTCTCTGGAATTGAAATCATTACATTCGTCTTGAAGTCTGAGAGTATTTCGCCTGTTCCATACATCTTGTACATCGGATGGAATAATGTTATTATGTCTGGCTCTCCCAAGGATCTCAGTATTTATGACTGAATGTCGTCTACTCAAGGGGCCTTGTTTCTAGTTAGGTCTTCCAATGCTCTGTCAAACTCTTCTCCCAGTAGCACATCTCCCGTCTCATCTTCATCTACGTCCCCTTATCTTTCTATAATATTGCCTTTAATTACATTTCCCTTCTATAGCCTTTCTATGTACTTCTTCCACCTTTCAGCTTTCGCCGGCCGCTGTGGCCGAGCGGTTCTAGGCGCTTCAGTCCAGAACCACGCGACTGCTACGGTCGCAGGTTCGAATCCTGCCTCGGGCATGGATGTGTGTGATGTCCTTAGGTTCATCATCATCATCATCATCATCAGCCAATTCAATCATTAAATGATGTGGCCTCTTCGAGTCGTGGATTCAGGTAGGCTTTCAGCAGTCTTCTCCAAGTGGGACGATCTTGGGCAGTTCTCTGCCAGTTGTTACCAGCGATCTTCTTGATGTCTTTGTCCCATCTGTCTGGTGGTCTTCCTCTAGGCCTCCGGTGCTCTCTCGGACTCCACTCCAGTACTAGCTTCGTCCATCTGTTGTCTTTTCTTCTTGCGACGTGGCCAGCCCACTGCCATTTCAAGGAACCTACTGTCTCTAAGATGTCATTAATCTTCGTCACAGACCGGATGTCATCTGCCCTTTTCCTGTCCTTTCTTGTATAGCCCAGCATTGATCTCTCCATGGCTCTCTGTGCTGTCCTAAGTTTCCCTTTTGTAAATGAGTTCAGTGTCCATGTCTCGCAGCCATACGACATGACAGGAAGAATGCATTGATCAAATACTGCTTTCTTCAAATTTACTGGAATTTTTGATCTGAATACTTTTGAATTCTTCCCAAAACTAGCAGCGCGCCTACCAAAGGCGTCTGTGCCCCATGTCAGGGGCGGCCTGGAAATTATATCACCAATCCGTTCTGAAGCAAGCGTGGCGATTATGCTTCTCACCTTCGAGTTATGTTATGTTGTGTGATGTCCTTAAGTTAGTTAGGTTTATTTAGTTCTAAGTCTAGAGGACTGATGATCTCAGATGTTAAGTCCCATAGTGCTTAGAGCCATTTCAACCATTTTTTCAGCTTTCTATTCTTTGCTTAGTACGGGTTTCCCATTTGTGCTCTTGATATTCATATATCTGCTCTTCTTTTCTACTAACTTTTTTTTTAAATTTTGCTATAGGCGGTATCTGTGTTTTCGCTAGTAATATATGCTTCTCTATTCTTACATATATCCTCCAGCCACTCCTGCTTAGCCATTTTGCATTAATCTCAGTTTTAGACGTTTATATTCCCTTTCACCTGCTTCATTTGCTGCGTTTTAATATTTTCTCCTTTCATTAGTTAAATTCAATGTCTCCTGTGATATCCAAGGATTTCTAGTAGGTGTTGCCTTTTTACGTAGTGCCCGTCTACTACTTTCACTATTTCATCTCTAGAAGCTACCCATTCGTCTTATACTGTACTTATTTCCCCTGTTTCAATCAATCGTTACCTAATGTTTCCTCCGAAATTCTTAACATCCTCTGGTTCTTAACTTATCCAGACACCATCTCCTTTATTTCCTACCTTTTTGCAAATTCTTCAGCTTTAATCTACAATTCATAACCAAAAAATTGTGGTCAGAGTGAACATCTGCCCCTGGAAATGTCTTACAGTTTAAAATATTGTTCCGAAATCTCAGTCTTACCATTATATAAACAATCTGAAACCTCCCGATGTCTCCATGTCTCTTCCACGTATACAACATTCTTTCGTGTTTCGTAAACCAAGCGTTAGCGAGGATTAAATTATGCTCTGAGCGAAATTCTATCATTCGGCTTCCTCTTTTATTGCCGGCCGGAGTGGCCGAACGGTTCTAGGCGCTACAGTCTGGAGCCGCGCGACCGCTACGGTCGCAGGTTCGAATCCTGCATCAAGCATGGATGTGTGTGATGTCCTTGGGTTAGTTAGGTTTAAATAGTTCTAAGTTCTAGGGGACTGATGACCTCAGAAGTTAAGTTCCATAGTGCTCAGAGCCATTTGAACCTCTTTCATTCTTTTCCCCATATTCACGTCCTATTTTTCCTTCTCTTCGTTTTCTTACTATCGAATTCCAGGCCCCTATAACAATTAAATTTTTCCCTCTCTTGTATTATGCATTTAAACTGTGGGCATAGAAACATCAGAGAGGCTTCGTGCCGCCGTAGCCCTCAGTGGTTCACTACCCCACAACAGGCCACAGCAGTCCTCCCACCCCACCGCGGCCCCACACCGAACCCAGGGTTATTGTGCGGTTCGACTCCCAGTTGTTGATTATATGATTATAAATCGTTTCATATTAGGTCACACAAAATTGCAGTTATAAGTTGTAGCAAGTTAAAATTTCGGTCGCGGGTCTAGTTCGGACGTAATTTTAGTGAGCCACGAAATTTTAATAAGTAAACCGAAAATTTCAGAAGTAACTAACTCTCTTCATTAACTATTTCATGAGAAAGCTAATGAATCAGCTTTTACCTGTAGTATTGAATACGCACTTTACTCTGAGACACTAATTAAACAAAAAGTCACTCTGTCACATTCACAGTTACGAAAGTAATTTAGAAAGTTCTGAGCAAAATAACATCTGAAGTAACCAACGGAAGTTAATCTGCACCACTTCTATCTTTCATAGAAATCCCATAGTCAAAACTATGAAATACTGTACTCAATTTAGTCTTCATTTGTGTGGCTATAGTGTCCGTAGTTGCTTTATAGTTCTTGAGGATACTTTTGGTCTGTCGTTGCAACTACAAAAACGCGTGATTTTTGATGAAAAAATAACACATTTTTGTAGGTGCAACGACGGACCAAAAATACCCTCAATCTAGTCATTTATCATGAACATTAATTGACTGTTACTGTTAAAACAGAGCTATTTTTAGACTAATAGTTAACTTTTCATGAAATTCAAATTCCGTTACAACATTGCGCAACAGTTAAATTTAGACTCATATCTTAAGTAGATTCAGTCGATGAATTTCCTTTCACGATAGTATAAATTTCTGACAATCTCTGTTAAGGAAATATGGTAGTTTTTCATTATAATTCAAACACTAACATATTCTAGGTTCTTGGCCACGAATCTGCCACAGACAACATGACTTGGATCAATAACAACAGTATGCATTTTTAAATTAAGTTTTCTACTACACTGATAAGAGAATACAAAATAAATACCGACCCATGTGATTTATGATAACGAATAAGACGACGATGTGAATCATAGCGTCGACATAATCGAGTATTGCATAAACTTAACATTTGCGTAGCTCACACGTGGTTCGTAGTCTAATTACTATTGCCATGAAGCACTAAATAATCATTCCACATCTTTGCAACATCCATCTGAGGCTCTAGTTCCTTGTAACTGTATAGATTTTAGGCTCGTGCCCAAGGTGGAATGAGCATAATCTGACGGCTGACGTGCGTCTGGAACTTTGTTCTCACAAGGGAAACTTCCCATCGCAATCCACTCAAATTTAGTGGTAGGAGGTCCCAGCGGACAGCCCGTCGAAAAATCAAGCATTAAAACAGGAAGAAGGTGAGAAAAAGCAAAATAGGAACAGTGAATGGTCGAAGAATAAGAATTGCAATATTGAGGAGCTGCGTGGAGAATTGGCGTCGTGGTTAAGTGATTGCGAGCCATACTCAAACGTCCCTAGGGCAATTTTTCTTTTTTGTCCACTATTCTCTTTATTCAAATTTGTGTCTGTGTCGTGGTGTAACGTCCTTTAGCAACAGCGAGGTGTAAGGTTCTACATAACTACTCTATTAGCAGCCGAAAGGAAGTGGCTTTCGAATGGAACCGCAAACGTTTGATGACAAGGCGACAAGTCAACCGAATCCTCCACTGCAAAACACGTCTGGAGTGTCAGACACTGCATTAATGACAGTACGTGTGTCATATGATAAGGACTCTCTTATCGACGCACCTTATTTGTACGTTTGGTAACCGGGTCAGATATGACTCCTTGCCCGATTTAGGTGTTCGTATGAAAGTGAATGTGATCGCTCCCAAGAAAATGATGAAAACATAATAGTTTGTGACATAAGCTGCAACAAATGAACACAACAGTTTCACAATCACACAGTTTGTTTGTCCTCTGTCAAAACATATGTTTTTAACGTTTTTGGAGCTGCGTTCCGTTTTAGAAGTCTTGACTCTTAAATTTCTTTGTTGTAACATAGTTCATACTCGTTTATTTGTTGTTTTCATTTCTATGAGAAGTCTATGTGGTATCTCGCCTGCTAGCAGTATTCATCACTAGACTGCGGATTTTAGGTAAAAAACTATTTTGTTCCTGAGTTCCTATTTGCATAAAAATTTGTACTTATGCGTTTCATGACTATTTACACTTAATAGCGTTAATTCTATAGAACCTAAAAAAAGCCTTTTCCGACGTTAGTGCCTATTTTTGCATATTTCGGCTTTAATATCCTAAAACGTGCCTATTTCATCATATAAGACAGTGGCTCCAAGTTTTTCCACACTATACGACAGATGGAAAAAAAATATTTTCTGCCCAGCGTGCAGCAAGGTGGCTAGTTGATATGCGCTCATGCTTCGTATTTGCCTAACACTTCAGTCTTTTTTTATTTTTTTTATATCGCTATCCCTGTTAATACCAAATACTCTTTATAGGTGTTTTATTATTCATATGTAAAAAATAGATCACGGATCTTTAGGTTAAAACCTATTTTTTTTCCTAAGCTCCAATTTGCATATAAGTTGGTACTTATGCGTTTCATGACTAACTAAACTGAATACCTTTAGTTCTATACGACCTAAAATTGCGTAATTCGACGTTGACGCCTAATTTTGCCTATTTCGGCATCAAAATCCTAAAAAGTACCTATTTCGTTAATCTGACATAGAGTTCTTGTGTTTTCAAAGATTGGAAATAGGAAGTAAACTTAGGGCTTTATGTCTCGTCGAAAGCGAAGGTCGTTAGAGACTGTTTACAATTCCTTTGCTTGCCTTACTACCAACAGCACTCGGCACAGTTGAATGGTCATCCATCCAAGTACGCGCCGAGCGCGACAGTGCTTAACTTCGGTGAGCGAATGGGAACCGGTCAAAGATTTGAGTTACACATTAGAATCGAATATGGGAGTACTAAATGTTATATTTGAAAATATTTCGTTCGTAGGATTCTGGCCAGCTGTGTATTTTCGCAAAGAAACGGTGTCATAGGCCTTAAGCTCAGCACGGATTAAAATATCACAATGTTAAACGTAGACGCCCTCTACAGCTAAATTACTGCCCTTCGCGCATTTTCTCGCTGCTGTCTACAGGCAGTCCTATCAAACTACTCTGTTTCGTGAAAGGTATTATACATGAATTTTCCGGTTCGAAAAATAATTTGCCAGTACTGAGAAGTTTTCATCTGAAGCACCGGTAGATTCCATTCGCTTGTTCAGAAGGGGCGGCCATCTGTCAGGTGCCATATGTCCAGCAACGAGTACGGTACTTCCCCTACCGCTCCCATGCACCGCAGAAAAAAAAGTCATCGTTCACTTTTTCCCAGCGAAAACAAATCAGCACACTGTGTAACGACCGACGTGTTAAGTGTTACTGACGTTCTAAGTGCAAAATAAATTCTAGTTTCTGTGTGAGAATACTACGCCATGCCGCAAACAGCTAGTTCAAAGTCTACTCATATAAGGCAGTGGCTGCAAGATTTTCCGCATTATACAATAGATAGGAAAATTATTTTCTGCCAAGCATGCAACAAGGAGGTTAGTTGATGTTTTTCTTAAACTGCTTATTTTCCTGTCATTTAGGATTATTTTTTATCGCTATCCTTTAGTAATACGAAATGCTCTTTATATGCGATTCTAAATTGCATTTCCCTTTTCTCTCGTATTAGGTTTCGAGTGTTAAGAAATCTCACTTAACTCAGCATGCAGAAGGAATCGCACATAAAGCTAATGTTGAACGAAAGTCAAAATTGAAGCAAACTCTTTTAACCAATAAATCTGGTGAATCCTCCGAAAAAAAAACAAGTTCTGCAGTGATTTGTATCATGTACTTGTGGCAGCAAACATCCTCTTTCGGAAACTAGAAAACCCTATTTTCAGAGGTTTTCTTGAGAAGTACTGCCATCAGTCTATTCCTTCAGAGTCAACTTTACGTAAGAATTATGTGGATACAGCTTACAATGCTGCATTGCACAGAACCCGAGAAGATGTGGGAGAATTTTGTATATGGATTTCTGTGGATGAAACTACTGACAATCTTGGCCGTTACATTGCAAACCTGATTATTGGCGAGCTAGATCCAGATGCTCCATCCAGGGCTCATTTGATTTACTCAAAACAGCTTGCAAAAACTAACCAACAAACAATAGAATAGTTTGTGAACAATGGGCTTAAGGTGCTATACCCAAACGGAGTGGATGAGAATAAGGTGCTTCTGGCCGTCACTGATGCTGCTGCATATATGATAGCAGCGTTTCAACTATTAAAAGTATACTACCCATTGATGCTGCATGTAACTTGTGTAGTGCATGGGATCAACAGCATAGCAGAGCAACTAAGGCTACAATTTCCTAAAGTAAATAAAGTAATATCTATGGTGAAGAAAATTTTTGTTAAGGTACCAACAAGAATACAGGCATTCATAGAACAGCTTCCAGATGTCCCATTGCCGCCAGAGCCTGTTGTCACCCGCTGGGGCACGTGGCTGATAGCAGCAGAATACTATAGTAAGCATCTCTCAGCTGTCCAGAAGGTGGTTGAAAGTATACCGGAGGATGCTGCATCCGTAACTGCAGCAATGGAGTTACTCAAAGATGTAGAAGAGTACTCAAAGAAGTACGCCCCTGTCACATCTGTTGATGTAGAACGTTCTTTTTCAGCGTATAAATTGATTCTGACTGACAAGCGCCACAGTTTTTCACTAGAAAACCTAGAAAAGATTTTGGTTATTTATTGTGAAGGCAACTATGGTCAGAATATGTGAAACTACGAATGTATTAATTAAACCATTGCCACATCTTTTTTACGGAGATCTTTATCTTTCAGGAACTGAAAAATATTTGGAGTTATGTTCAACATTAATGTTGTAGATTGCTGTGCTCTGTAACTGTGTAAGTATTCATTCCCCCTGTTTTAATGACTAATAAGATGTTAATACTGTCAACACTGTGTATTTTAATTTATTTTTATTTTCTCTGCATCATTTTTATTAAAGCCTATTTTTAGGTTTTATATAGCCTAAATGAACTATTGAAGGAGCCTATTTTAGGTGCCTAAAACACACTTTTTTACGACCTAAAAATCCGTGGTCTATTCATCACACCTTGCGACGGTAACGTAGTATTACCACTAGACTCATATACTACAACTACTGCCAAGACAACAGAAAGAGAACAAACATTTCAATGAGCGGACGGACAGTTCATAGTGTTGTGAATAAACTAACATAAATGGCATAACGGAGTTTGGAACACGTCTCGCCCGCTTGATAATCCAAAACCACGCCAGCTGGTGTGGCCGAGCGGATCTAGGCGCTTCAGTCTGGAACCGCACGACCGCTACGGTCGCAGGTTCGAATCCTGCCTCGGGCATGGGTGTGTGTGATGTCCTTGGGTTAGTTAGGTTTAAGCAGTTCTAAGTTCTAGGGGACTGATGATCTCAGATGTTAAGTCCCATAGTACTCAAAGCCATTTGAATCCAAAACCACGATCACTTACCCACGACGCCATTGCCGTATCAGGCTCCTATTTATTGCAGTTCTTGTTTTTTGGTCGTTCACTGTTTCTATTTTGATTTTTTTCAACAGTTCAGTACAGCTTCTTCCTGTTTTCGCGCTTGATATGTGTTCAGTTTTTGGCGGGCTGTCCACTGGGACCTCTTACCAGCAAATCTGAGGAGGGTGTGATGGGGAATTTCCCTTGTGAGCCAGCACGCTCTCTTTGCGCCTTCCACCTCGTCCGTTGGTGTGCTTTTGCCGCACTACCCTCTGGCTTTTGCTGTCCTGTATTTAAAATTCTAATTAACGGCATGTAACATGGACCAGTAATCGATTCGATATTTTCCGTTTACGTTACGTGAGGTGACAAAAGTGATGGGATACCTCCTAATATCGGGTCGGACGTCCTTTTTGCCAGCGTTTTGCAGCAACACGTCGTGGCATGGACTCAACAAGTCGTTGGAAATCCCATGCAGAAATACTGAGCAGCGCTGCCTCTACAGTCGTCCATAATTGTGATAGCGTTGCCAGGGCAGGGTTTTGTGAGCAAACTGACTCGACTATGTCCCATAAATATTTGATGGGATTCATCTCGTGAGATCTGAGTGGCCAAATCATTCGCTCGAACTGTCCTGAATGGTGGTCAAACCATACGTGGGGCGTTTGAAAAGTCCGTGCAAAAATAAAAACTACTTATGTGTTTGCGGTAAACCTTTTTTATCTTTCGACATAGTCTCCTGTTACACTTTGTAAGTAGGCTGTTTATGTTTTCTTATTGGCAACGTTACGTAGCGCTCTGTATGAAAATCACTGGCTGCGCTGTGTGCAGTCTGTGGCTAGTTTGCATTGTTGTCTGCCATTGTAGTGTTGGGCAGCGGCAGCTGGATGTGAACAGCGCGTAGCGTTGCGCAGTTGGAGGTGAGCCGCCAGCAGTGGTGGATGTGGGGGGAGAGATGGCGGAGTTTTGAAATTTGTAACACTGGATGTCAAGAACTGCTATATATATTATGACTGATAAGGTAAATACATTGTTTGTTCTCTATTAACATCTTTCAATTGCTAACATATGTAACGTCCCCTTAGAAAAATTATACACGACTGTGCTTAAACTGACACAATATTTTTAGCGCAACGCAATCTGACTATCAAAAATCCCTACAAAAGAATGGTCCTGACTAACATTAAACTATACGTTTCACAAATCACTTACCTCACAAAAATCTTCATTACTCGAACTACTGCAATACAGCGAGCGCCACTACTGCCAGCTAAATAAAAGATTCAAACTACGGAAGGCACTAACTACTGATAGGCATAGTTAGCAATTGAAAGATGTTAATAGAGAACAAACAATGTATTTACCTTAACAGTCATAATATATATAGCAGTTCTTGACATTCAGTGTTACAAATTTCAAAACTCCGCCATCTCTCTCTCCACATCCACCACTGCTGGCGGCTCACCTCCAACTGCGCAACGCTACGCGCTGTTCACATCCAGCTGCCGCTGCCCAACACTATAATGGCAGACAACAATGCAAACTAGCCACAGACTGCACACAGCACAGCCAGTGATTTTCATACAGAGCGCTACGTAACGTTGTCAATAAGAAAACATAAAAAGCCTACTTACAACTTACACACCTCGTCCAACGCTGTTCTAATTCGTTGATCCCTTCCGAATAATAGGAACTGTCCAAGTCTACAAAATAGCTATTAGTTGCTGCCATCACCTCCTCGTTTGAATAAAATCTTTGTCACGCCAGACATTTCTTCAAATTGGGGAACAAATAGAAGTCCAAGGTAGCCAAGTCTGGAGAATAGGGGGGGAAGTGAAACGGGTTGGAATCCTATTTCCATTAATTTTGCGACCAAAACTGCTGAGGTGTGTGCTGGAGCTTTGTCGTGATGGAAAATGACTTATTTGTAGTCCAATCGCCGGCGTTTTTCTTGCAGATCGGTTTTCAAACGGTCCAGTAACGATGAATAATATTCCCCTGTAATAGTTTTACCCTTTTCCAGATAGTCGATGAGGATTATCCCTTGCGAATCCCAGAAGACAGTCGCCATAACCTTTCCGGCCGAAGGAATGGCCTTCGCCTTTTTTGGTGCAGATTCTCCCTTGGTAACCCATTGTTTAGATTGTTGTTTGGTCTCAGGAGTATATTAATGTATCCATGTTTCATCCGCAATGGAGAAAAGACGCTTGAAGTCCTGCGGATTCTTCCTGAACATCTGCAAACCATCCTTGCAATACTTCACACGATTCCGTTTTTGGTCAAGCGTGAGCAATCGCGGAACCCATCTTGCGGATAGCTTTCTCATCTCCAAATGTTTATGCAAAATATTATGTATCCGTTCACTCGAGATGCCCACAGCACTAGCAATCTCACGCACTTTAACTCTTCTGTTATTCATCACCATATCATAGATATTATCAATGATTTCTGGAGTCGTAACCTCCACAGGGCATCCAGAACGTTCAGCATCACTCGTGCCCATATGGCCACTCCGAAAATTTTGAAACCACTTATAAACTGTTCCAACCGAAGGTGCAGAGTCACCGTAATGTTTATCAAGCTTCTCTTTAGTCTCCTGAGGCGTTTTGCCTTTCATAAAGTAATGTTTAATTACCACACGACATTATTTTTCGTCCATTCTTTGACAATCACTCGACTTCCTTGATTCACACGAATGCCACACACAAAGAACTAGACCAATATGGCTGAAACTTGGTGTGCGTTCTGTCTAAAGATGCTACTAACTAAACATGACCTCGATACGCGCCGGCGGTGCCATCTCTCGGACTTTGCACGGACTTTTCAAACGCCCCTCCTAGCGAGTAACTGTGGCCCAGTGACTTGGCGAATCGTCATCCATAAAAATTCTATTGTTTAATGGCTGCAAATGGTCTCCAAGTAGCCGAACATAACCATCCAGTGAATTATCTGTTCAGTTGGATCAGAGAACCCCGTGTAAAGACAGTTAACACCATTATGGAGCCACCATCAGCTTGGACAGCTCCTTGTTGACAACCTGGTTCCATGGCTTCGTAGGGTCTGCACCACACTCAGATTCTACCATCAGTTCCTACCAACGGAAATCGGGACTCATCTGACGACGGTTTTCCAGTCGTCTAGGATCCAACCGATATGGTCACGAGCTGCAGGCGATGTGCTGTTAGCAAACGCACTCGCGTCTGCTGTCATAGCCCATTAACACCAAATTTCACCACACTGTCGTAACGGATACGTTCGTCGTACGTCACGCATTCATTTCTGAGATTATTTCACACAGTGTTGTTTGTGTGTTAGCAGTAACAACTCTACGCAAACGCCACTGCTCTCGGTCGTTAAGTGAAGGCCGTCGGCCACTGTGTTGTCCGTGGTGAGAGGTAAGGCCTGAAATCTGATATTGTCGGCACACTATTGACACTGCGGATCTCGGAATATTGAATTCTCTAGTGATTTCCGAAATGAAATGTCCCATATGTCTAGCTCCAACTATCATTCCGCTTTCAGGGTATGTTAATTCCCGTCGTGCAGCCATGATCACGTCTGAAAGCTTCTCGCATGAATCAACTGAGTACAAATGACTGCTCCGCCAACGCACTGTCCTTTTATACCTTGTGTACGCGATACTACCGCCATCTGCATATGTGTATATTGCTATCCCATTCCTTTTTGTCATCTCATGTAAAGTAATTGTTCATATAAGTACAAAAATCATAAATTAACGTAATTAGTGATGGAGTATACAAAAAATACAGATCAATTATTTATGACCAACTGAAAATTACGGAAGACTTAAAATGTTGGTGTTACAAGGTATTTTCGGAATCTGTGATGATTGACATGGAGGAGGTTTTCTGTTTAAGATACCTCATTACGCTTTAACTCAGAATATGTTGTAAGAATATGTTGAAGATTGAGCAAGCAGTAAACGAAACAAAAGAAAAATTCGGAGTAGGAATTAAAATCCATGGAGAAGAAATAAAAACTTTGAGGTTTGCCGATGACATTGTAATTCTGTCAGAGACAGCAAAGGATCTGAAAGAGCAGCTGAACGGAATGGACAGTGTCTTGAAAGGAAGATATAAGATGAACATCAACTAAAGCAAAACGAGGATAATAGAATGTAATCGAATTAAACTGGGTGATGCTGAGCAAATTAGATTAGGAAATGAGACACTTAAAGTAGTAAAGGAGATTTGCTATTTGGGGAGCAAAATAACTGATGATGGTCGAAGTAGAGAGGATATAAAATTTAGACTGGCAATGGAAAGGAAAGCGTTTCTGAAGAAGAGAAATTTGTTAACATCGAGTATAGATTTAAGTGTCAGGAAGTTTTTTCTGAAAGTATTTGTATGGAGTGTAGCCATGTATGGAAGTAAAACGTGGACGATAAATAGTTTAGACAAGAAGAGAATAGAAGCTTTCGAAATGTGGTGCTACAGAAGAATGCTGAAGATTAGATGGGTAGAACACATAACTAATGAGGAGGTATTGAACAGAATTGGAGAGAAGAGAAATTTGTGGCACAACTTGACTAGAAGAAGGGATCGGTTGGTAGGACATGTTCTGAGGCATCAAGGGATCACCAGTTTAGTATTGGAGTGCAGCGTGGAGGGTAAAAATCGTAGAGGGAGACCAAGAGATGAATACACTAAACAGATCCAGAAGGATGTAGGTTGCAGTAGGTACTGGGAGATGAAGAAGCTTGCACAGGATAGAGTAGCATGGAGAGCTGCATCAAACCAGTCTCAGGACTGAAGACCACAACAGCAACATGTTGTAAGATTTTCCAACAGACAATCGGGATTCAGCATTTATCGAAGAAGAAAAAGAATAATAATAACTGAAGAGCGTCAGGAAAGTATTTACATATTTTACAGGACTGTACTGCTTTGCAGGTGGAACATAATTTAAAAATTTCTTCCACTAGACAGAGCATTTGTTACTCATTTTCGGCTTGACTTTTGAAGAGCATGCTTCACCTAGAGGTCACTTTCCGATCGTCTTTTACGAGGTGCATTCAAGTTCTAAGGCCTCCTATTTTTTTCTCCGGACTGGAAAGAGATAGAAACATGTGCATTGTTTTAAAATGAGGACGCGTTCATTGTCAATACGTCCCAGAGATGGCAGCACCATACGGCAGATGGAATTTTACCGCCAGTGGCGAGAATGAGAACTGTTTTAAATACTTAAAATGGCGACGTTTTCCTTACTTGAACAGTATGCAATCATTCGTTTTCTGAATTTGCGTGCTGTGAAACCAATTGAAATTCATCGACAGTTGAAGGAGACATGTGGTGATGAAGTTATGGATGTGTCGAAAGTGCGTTCGTAGGTGTGACAGTTTAATGAAGGCAGAACATCGTGTGACAACAAACCGAAACAACCTCGGGCTCGCACAAGCCGGTCCGACGACATGATCGAGAAAGTGGAGAGAATTGTTTTGGGGGAACGCCGAATGATTGTTGAGCAGATCGCCTCCAGAGTTGGCATTTCTATGGGTTCTGTGCACACAATCCTGCACGACGACCTGAAAATGCGAAAAGTGTCATCCAGGTGGGTGCCACGAATGCTGACGGACGACCACATGGCTGCCCGTGTGGCATGTTGCCAAGCAATGTTGACGCACAACGACAGCATGAATGGGACTTTCTTTTCGACGGTTGTGACAATGGATGAGACGTGGATGCCATTTTATAATCCAGAAACAAAGCTCCAGTCAGCTCAATGGAAGCACACGGATTCACCGCCACCAAAAAAATTTCGGGTAACCGCCAGTGCTGAAAAAATGATGGTGTCCATGTTCTGGGACAGCGAAGGCGTAATCCTTACCCATTGCGTTCCAAAGGGCACTACGGTAACAGGTACATCCTACGAAAATGTTTTGAAGAACAAATTCCTTCCTGCACTGCAACAAAAACGTCCGGGAAGGGCTGCGCGTGTGCTGTTTCACCAAGACAACGCACCCGCACATCGAGCTAATGTTACGCAACAGTTTCTTCGTGATAACAACTTTGAAGTGATTCCTCATGCTCCCTACTCACCTGACCTGGCTCCTAGTGACTTTTGGCTTTTTCCAACAATGAAAGACACTCTCCGTGGCCGCACATTCACCAGCCGTGCTGCTATTGCCTCAGCGATTTTCCAGTGGTCAAAACAGACTCCTAAAGTAGCTTTCGCCGGTGCCATGGAATGACGTCAGCGTTGTGAAAAATGTGTACGTCTGCAGGGCGATTACGTCGAGAAGTAACGCCAGTTTCATCGATTTCGGGTGAGTAGTTAATTAGAAAAAAAATTGGAGGCCTTAGAACTTGAATGCACCTCGTATGACGGAAACGTCTTCTCTGGGTGAGACCACCTTTTTCGTTGTGTGCGTGTGAGGTGTGGTGACGGGGGGGGGGGGGGGGGAGGCATTACATCACCGTCGCAGACATTAGACATATCAAGGGAAAGCTATTCTTGTCTAGAATATATGAGAGATGACACACCTTTCCAACCTAAAAACTAGAGGAAATACAGATAGTGTTCGCCTGCGTACTGGACTGACGTCTGCGGCTGCAAGGTAGGTGTCGTATTCCGGCCAGCGTTCCACTTGAGCCTATGTTTCCCTTTAATTACCATTCACTTGTTCTTATATCAGAACTGTGTCAGTATCGGCAAACAGGAGCATATGCTGCAAATTGTCGCCCCTCTGTACAGGCGCGCTGCACTCTTATCACCCGCAACGCTCTGACAAGCACTCGTGTTTGATCAGCTCTATCAGTTAGCGTCAGCGTGTATTCCGGGCCTGATAACTTATGACTGCGCTTTTGTATCTTGTACTATTACAGGCAGTCAAATGAAAACGTCTACCACGCGTAAAACTAAAGGCGTGCTACAGCTGGTGACGCTACCAGTTTGCTATCGACACCCGCTGCAAGGAACTATACTAGTCTTCGCCATCAACCAAATCCAGTCTTCCCCACTGAAGACTCAAACAGGAAAGAATAAGACAGCGGTCCCAATCACTCCCATTCCCTACTCTACACTACCCAAAATCACACACACACACACACACACACACACACACACACACACACACACTCACACACACACATTGACCGCTTATTGAGATGAGGTTCTCGGCATGCGATTTCGTATAAGGTCAGAAACGCATACGTTAAGGGACGAAGGTTAAAGATTAGCGTCCATAACAACAGAGGTTGCTTGCATTTAAATCCGTCCATCATGAACGAAGGAGGTGTGTCAGTAAAAATTTCTGTAAATTTATGGTAAGTTCTATGGGACCAAACTGCTGAGGTCATCGGTCCCTAAGATTACACACTATTTAATGTAACATAAAATAACTTACGTTAAGGACAAAACACACACCCAAGCCCGAGGGAGGACTCGAACCTCCGACCCCTCCGACCTCGAACCTCCGACGGGGGGGAAGCCGCGCAACTGTGACACAAGGCGCCCTAGACTGCGCGCGGGCGGCTACCCCACGCGGCTGTGTTAGTAAAGATTTATACAATAAAATACTGCACTCTTTACGTTCTTTTATGCGTAAGACACATAGAAAAAAGTAACTAGCCTCTTAATTTTTTATTTAAATCAAACAGCTTATCACTAATGTAAGCAAGCTATCCCCACGTGCTTTAGGCGAATTTCTAGCTCTGATATGGAGACATCGTTGATGGCAATGAAATTTTGGTTTTTTAAAGTTGGTACATGTTTTGTTGCAATGTAAGCAAAGTTTTAACTTGGTTTCTGGAATACTTTTGTTTGTGCGGGTTTCTAAATAAGTCGTACTGTGTTTAGCGTGTCAAAAGTGTAAACTGGAGTGCTGTGTGGTCATACAATTCTTTCCTTTACACACTCATCCGAAGCTGATGATCGTTTCTATGAAGTCGTCTCTTTTATTGTTAATATTATAGGCATGGGTGGTTTAAATAAAATTACGACACGAAAGACTTTCCCAAAGTGCAACCACAGATTTGAACATTGAAAAAGTACAGTATTTTATTGAATGGTCGGTGACTAAAAGCATATGAATGGAAATTGACTCCATCAAAACCTAGAATGAACGCTACAAGATACTCCAGTGTCCAGTGGGGTACGTTGATTAAAGTTCCAGCCTTATGCGAGATCTTCTTCGGTATTTTCAGTACAGAAAAAGCCATTCCTACAGATGAAAAATGGTGTTAGTATATGGCATCTCCAACGTTACTGGAACTTTTCCAGTGGAGATTCCCACACAGCACGCCCAGAGAATGTGTGTGGCAGCCGGCCGGAGTGGCCGAGCGGTTCTAGGCGCTACAGTCTGGAACCGCGCGACCGCTACGGTCGCAGGTTCGAATCCTGCCTGGGGCATGGATGTGTGTGATGTCCTTAGGTTCGTTAGGTTTAAGTAGTTCTAAGTTCTAAGGGACTGATGACCTAAGATGTTAAGTCCCATAGTGCTCAGAGCCATTTGAACCATTTTTTTAATGTGCTGCAACATGAAGGCAGGCAGGTTGTTTCGATTACGCTGCGGAAGTTCCGCTGGGAGGCCCTTACACATCTCCCATACAGTCCCGATCTCTCCCTACGCAATTTCCATGTTTTTGGAGCCCCTAAGAAACATATCTTTGGCCGTCGATTTGCTTCGAACGATGAGGTGCACGCCTGGATACAATCCTGGTTCTGTAGGCAACCGCAAACATTTTTCCATACGGCACTGACCGTCTTGTCTCACATGTGGAATAAATGTGTTACCAGTTCTGCGATTACTTTTGGAATAATAAACAGGTTACTAACTTTTTTTCATCTGCCTCGTTTTCATTAGACTGAACCTTATACTACCAGATGATCTGTGACAAGTAGAACGATGAAACGAGAATTTCTCAGGGCTAGCACCACTAAAAAAAGGACAACCTTTGATATCCATTCCTTTTGTTTGTCAGCTCCAATGTAGTTGAATTTGTAACGCAGTGACAGGGCGGTGTTGCTGCACATCACAGTATCGAACTTTTGGCAGGGGCGGTCACGAATCTGTGCTTGTGCCGGACTGGGATTCGAACACCTGCCTCTCGCTTACTAGACAGTTGCTCTGACCATCAAGCCATACAGCCACAGTGGTCGCCGCAACTGCACGCTATACCCCAGCACGCATCCTGCCAGACCGAACTTCTCAACTTATCCACACACTACAAATCGTGGGTACGTGTGTGTGAATTCGTAAAGGACCAAACTGCTGAGGTCATCGGTCCCTAGACTTACACGCTACTTAGAATAACTTATGCTAATAACAACACACATACCCGTGCCTGTGGGAGGACTCGACCTGCGGCGGGAGGGGACGCGCAATCCGTGACATGGCGCCTCTAACCTCGCTACCACTCTGTGCGACTCGTGGGTATGTTTTTGTAAGAAGTAGAAGCAAGACAAATTTATCCAGAATTATTTCTGGCCAGTTAAGGTACTTGTCTAACAACACGATCGGCAGTGCTTTGATAAAATAGTGGAGGGTTTTCTAGAATGGCACGAGAAGTGTACTCACCAAATGAAGGCCGATCGGTTTCAGATGAGAATGGTACGAGAAGTGTTCTTGCCAAATGAAGGCCGATAGGTTTCAGATGAGAATTACTTGGTTCTGTTTCAGAACTAGACTTCGAGTCCTTCTAAGTTGTAAAAATATCCATGCAACAGATCAATTTGAGTGATGCGCCGATGTTATGAATCTCTTAGATGAACGCAGATGGGTTCAGCAGGATATACATCAGGTGAATTTGGTCGCCGAGACTTCAACGTGAGTTCACTGTAATCCACCTCAAACCACAGTAGCACGGTACTGGCTCCGAGACACGGACAGTTATACATTGCTCTCCCATGCATGCGCTCTGCTAATTATGCGGCTGATACTGTTAATAAAATTAAATTACAGATGACTAAGAGTCCACGCTTGCACAGTACCCTACCAAACTGCACTGACATCGATGTCCTGCGCCACAGTCTGTATATGAAATGGAACGATCGCATAGTCAGTCGTGGCTAAAGCAGGCGGAAGACTTCGGTTTACTGGCAGTACACCAGAAAAATGCTATTAGTTTACAACGGAGACAGCATACAAAACACACGTGTGACCCATCGTAGAATATTGCTCAAGTGTACGGGACCCGTACCAAATAGGACTAACACTGCATATTCAACGTGTACATAGAACTGTCACAGGTTTGTCTGACAAATGGCAGAGGGTCACGAATACGCTGAAGAAACTGGACAGTTGTACATTGCTCTCCCGTTTTGTCGACTTCCCAGATCGAGTGGCTATACTATTGGTATCACGAGGCTGAGTGTATCCCGTACCAGCTCCCCCGAGTAAAATTCCTTGGTAGTACCGAGAACCTAACACGGGTCCTCCGCGTCTCAGCCCTCTTCACTGGTCACTCATCTGAAGGGACGAACGATTGTTCTTTTATGTCTGTTAAATTACATTCTCTCGTTAAAGAAATTCTATATTTCATCTAAATGGTTGAAGCTTACTTTTTGTTCGTATTTGCTTTCATATATGTAATTATTGAAGTTTAGTTCTGCCTTGAGTAAACACAAATTCTTCTTCCTTTAACACCACAACACGTTTCGGTAAAGTTTCAGCATCATCAGTGGGTTCATTTATTTTCTACCAAATAGCATGCTAAAAATTTGCAAGATAGTGTATACTGTTGGCATTATGATATTTTATGCACAACATTATTAACAAAACATATACTTTAGTATCATACACTGATGAGCCACAACATTATGACGACCTGCTTAATAGCTTGTTTGTCCGTCCTTGGAACGAAATACATAGCTGATTCTGCGTATCAGGGATTTGACAGTTAGTTGGTAGATTTTTGGAGGTATGTGGCATTACATATCCACGCACAGATCATGTATTTCGGGTAAATAACGGGCCGCTAATTTGATTACGCGCTGATGGCGTCAGGCAGCGACACAGATGGGTTCAACAGGATTTACATCAGGCGAATTTGGACACCGAGACTTCAACGTGAGTTCACTGTAATCCTCCTCAAACCACTGTAGCATAGTACTGGCTCCGAGACATGCACAATTATACAGCTGAAAGATAACTTTGCCGTCGGGGAAGACATCAAGCATGGAGGCAGGCAGGTAGTTCGCAGCAATCAGCTGTAACCTCCCCACAAAATTCTTTCCTTCATATTTGTAACCTCCCTACAGAAATTCATTCACATTTAACCTCCACACAAAATTTCTTTCCCATTTAATGTACCCACAAAATTCTTTTCTCATTTAATGTAAGCTCGAAACAGAAAAATTCCTAAACCTGGTAATAAAAAATAAATTCAGTAATCTGGTAATAAAACAATGTAACTAACCCCTCAATTAAATTGTCGCTCACTTATGACTTTTCAATAATTCACTGTGAATTTAACCTGGTAGATTTTGGACGACAGCAGTGCTGCGTCATTGCCCTGTAACATCATTCTGAATAAAAAAAGGAAAAATTCTTACCTCAATAAAATTGCCGAATATATCTGCTCTTACAATAAATTTTTCCGGCACAGCTCTGTGCAATGCTGGCCGATAGATTTGTCATTTATGAAAGGAAGCAACTGATTTTTCTTTTGCAACAATCGAAATGATCATGGATTGGAGAAATTAGTAAATTCTTTAAATTGAAATGAATGCTTGTTAAAAAAATTACTTTATATGACAAAGATTATTATTAGGACATTTTTAAAACATTTACATGGGAGTTCAGATAACATTACTAGATATGCGCGACGCTGCTTTTTACCTTATACAATAATACTCAGGCTCCGGCATCGCTGCACCGCGACCGGCCAGCCAACACGATACACCATACCAGACCAGAGCAGACTGCAGACTAGCCACTAGCAACAACTTACTGCTACAGCTATACAGTTCCTGCTCAGTCAACACTGCTCTCTGGTCAGCGATTCTCTTATACCTTGCATATCGCAGGCAGCGCATGAGCAATACATCGAAATTACATCTGCTCGGACCTCTTACACAGCATGTCTTCGATTAGTTGAAAAGGTCCCTTCCAAGCGCAGGAGAATATCTTCCGTAGCATAATACTGCTCCCACCTGCTTGCGTCCGTGGCGCGCTGCACGTTTCGAGCCACCATTCACCTCGATGATGGCGTTTGTGGAAACGACCATCGACCTAGTATAGGAAAAATGTGATTCAACCGAAGAGTCGACACGTTTCCATTGATCGGCGATCAAACCCCGATGGTCTTAACTGACGATGTCGTTGGATCAACATGTGAACACGTAGGGGTGGTCTGCTGCGGAGCTCCGTGTTTGACAGTGTACGACGAACGGTGTGTTCCTAAACAGTTGTGCGTGTACCAACATTGTGCTCTTTCGACAGAGATGCCACAGATAACCATCTATCCTACTTTACAGAGCAGACAAGCCTCTGAACCTACATCCTGTGAAGAGTCGTGGACGTCCAACCATTCAGAGCCTAGAGTTAGTTTCACTGTCCTTCTACCTCTTTCTGTAGATGCTCGCGATAGTTGCACGTGAATTTTCGATGAGATTCTCCGTTATCGAGGTACTCATTCACAGGCTCTGTGTAATAATAATCTCCCCTTTGTCAAAATCGCTTATCTCAATGGATTTCCCCATTTGCAGCCTATGTCTTCGCTAGGATGATCCCCCGTTCGTGTCTGCTCCGTTTATATACTTTTGATATCGTGAAACGTGCCCGCAACTCCACCAGGCGGCATACAAAGTCGTGGTGGTCAGTGGTGATAATGATTTGGCTGATCAGTGTATACTGAAGTTTATGTGGCGGTCTGTGATTTTCAGTACGACTGATATTTGCTCCAATATGTCGTCAACAATAATCAGGAATTCTCAATAGTATATTATATATACCAGGTGATCAAAATGTCAGTATAGATTTGAAAACGTAATAAACCACGGAATAATGTAGATAGAGAGGTAAAAATTGACACACATGCTTGGAATGATATAGGGTTTTATTAGAACCACCCCATACTGCTAGACGCGTGAAAGATCTCTTGCGCGCGTCGTTTGGTGATGATCGTGTGCTCAACCGCCACTTTCGTCATGCTTGGCCTCCCAGGTCCCCAGATCTCAGTCCGTGCGATTATTGGCTTTGGGGTTACCTGAAGTCGCAAGTGATCGACCGACATCTCTAGGGATGCTGAAAGACAACATCCGACGCCAATGCCTCACCATAATTCCGGACATGTTTTACAGTGCTGTTCACAACATTATTCCTCGACTACAGCTATTGTTGAGGAATGGTGGTGGACATATTAAGCATTTCCTGTAAAGAACATCATCTTTGCTTTGTCTTCCTTTGTTATGCTAATTATTGCTGTTCTGATCAGATGAAGCGCCATCTGTCGGACATTTTTTTAACTTCTGTATTTTTTTTTGGTTCTAATAAAACCCCATATCATTCCAAGCATGTGTGTCAATTTGTACCTCTCTATCTACATTATTCCGTGATTTATTTAGTTTTCAAATTTATACTGACTTTTTGATCACCCGGTACATTGGTGTACAAAACGTAAGGAGGAAACATTCACATTATGTGTCACTGCAAATAATATAGATGGATGAAACATTGACTGTACATAGATAGAACTGCTACACTACAGTACAGAAGGTAAGTGAAAGAAATTCGCAATGAAACGAACTGATATGACATTCTTATTCAA
Organism: Schistocerca cancellata; assembly: GCF_023864275.1. Taxonomy (NCBI): domain Eukaryota; kingdom Metazoa; phylum Arthropoda; class Insecta; order Orthoptera; family Acrididae; genus Schistocerca; species Schistocerca cancellata. The sequence continues at coordinate 149,131,507 of NC_064629.1, forward strand.
AGACAATAATTGCATTGAAGTCAGTGCGATTCACGATGGTCCTCTGGATTTTACAAATGTGTGTGATTACCACTGACGGAATGCGTGCTCTGCGACGCATTCCCACGCTGGTCACAAGGTTGGTAAGGAATACTTGTGGTAGGATGTTCCATTTCTCCAAAAGCGCGATTGATAACTTCTGGATGGTCATTGGTGTATGTAGATTTGTTGCAATACGTCCACCAGACGCATGCCACACGTGCTCGGTGGAAATTAAGTGGGGGAGTGGTCAGGCTAGTCCATTCGCCGAATATCCTATCGTTCCACGAGATCCTGCACCTATGCTGTTCGAAGCGGTCGCTCGTTGTCAATCATAAAAAGCCTGAAAAGTCACATAAAAATGTTGTCATGTTACGTTTGCCACAGACGGCCCCTGCCAGGCAGACTACACTCAAGACACCCCTGTGTACCATATAACATACACAAGCACTTGCAGGCGCAACCAAGAGGAAAACAATTCTTCAGAACAAACAAAACTTGCTAGAGACTAATGCGAACCTTTTTCTGCAGAGGTCGCCTCACAGATACAAGGAAAGTTGGAGTACTCCGCCGGCCTCCGCCGGCTTTATAAGGCCAGCGCAGCAGCAGTACAGCCAGTTGCTCGCCGAGCTAGGACCAGCTCCGACTGACGTCACCGACGCTCTTGATGAACGGTCGTCTACAAGTTATTTGTATTTGCGTGTATATAGTGATTGTTCGAGAAGTGTGGTTCAGTTTCAATAAACGACATTATACTGAGTGTTCTACAATACTGACAAGGGAACCTCCCCATCGCACCCCCCTCAGATCTAAATCTGAATCTAAATCTAATTATAAGTTGACACAGTGAATAGACCTTGAAAAACTGAACGCAGATCAATCGAGAAAACAGGAAGAAGTTGTGTGGAACTATGAAAAAAACAAGCAAAATATACAAACCCAGTAGTCCATGTGCGAGATAGGCAGCATCAAGGATAATGTAAGCTCATGGGCGCTGTGGTCCCGTGGTTAGCGTGAGCAGCTGCGGGTCGAGAGGTCCTTGGTTCAAGTCTTCCCTCGACTGAAAGGTTAATTTTTTTATATAATCAACTTCGCTCTCCAAAATTCCAGGACATGTTCAGATTTGCTTGGACATATGCAGGATTTGACGCTCTGCACACGGACAAATTTGAAAACGTTAAAAACATATGTTTTAACAGATCACAGGGAAAACTGTGCGACTGTGAAACTGTTGCATTCATTTGTTGCTGTTTATGTGACAAACTCTTATGTTTTCGTCACTTTTTTGGGAGTGATTATCACATCCACAAGAAAACCTAAATCGACTAAGATAGAAGAATCTTTTTACCCATTTGCCAAGTGTACAAGTTAGGTGGGTCGGCAACATATTCCTGTCATGTGACGCACATGCCGTCACCAGTGCCGTATAGAATATATCAGACGTGTTTTACTGTGGAGGAATCGGTGTACCTATGACCTTGCGATCAAATGTTTACGGTTCCCATTGGAGAGGCACGTCCTTTCGTCTACTAATCGCACGGTTTTGCGGTGCTGTCACAATACACAGACACTAAACTTATTACAGTGAACAGAGACGTCAATGAACGAACGGACAGATCATAACTTTGCGAAAATAAAGAAAATAAAGTTTTCATTCAAGGGAAGACTTGAACCAAGGACCTCTCGTTAAGTAGCTAACCACGGGACCACGGCGGTCCTGAGCTCACAGTATCCTTGATGTTGCCTATCTTGCACATGGACTACTCAGTGTGTATATTTTGCTTATTTTTTTCATAGTTCCACACAACTTCTTCCTGTTTTCTCGATTGACCTGTGTTCGGATTTTCAAGGCCTATTCACTGTGCCAACTTATAACTAAATCTGAGGGGACTGCGATGGGGAGGTTCCCTTGTGAGTATTCTCCAGCGTACAGTGCCACAATACTTCGACTGGCGTATGTTCAAAGATTTGGAGGTCAGGTCATCACATCATAACAACTGGACCACCAAAACGATCATGTTCGACAACGTTCCTTGGTACATTAGGTGTACCCACTGTTCCAGACTAACGAAAGCGCCGGCACGAAGATGAACGCCAAAGCAGAGAAGGCTGTGAGACGACGTCAGCCAATAGTTTGCTGACTAGGACCGCACCGCGACAAGAGCGGCATCTAGCCGAAGAGAATATAAGCACCGCCCCTGGCAGCCTCGGCCCAGGCGTCCGGGTCCCATGGTCCCCTGATACCAAGTACCTACGTGTCCGGATGGATAAAAAACTGCTCTCCCATCGCTATTCAGAATATGTAATCCAAAAATGACTCAAGCTGATAAAAGCGTTGTACCCAGTGTTCACCAGCAAGGAACTGAACCACGACACCAAGCTCCGTCTGTACCAGATAGTTGTCCACCCTTCTCTCATCTACGAGGTGCATGCAAGTTCTAAGGCCTCCGATTTTTTTTTCTAATTAACTACTCACCCGAAATCTATGAAACTGGCGTTACTTCTCGACGTAATCGCCCTGCAGACGTACACATTTTTCACAACGCTGACGCCATGATCCCATGGCAGCGGCGAAGGCTTCTTTAGGAGTCTGTTTTGACCACTGGAAAATCGCTGAGGCTATAGCAGCACGGCTGGTGAATGTGCGGCCACGGAGATTGTCTTTCATTGTTGGAAAAAGCCAAAAGTCACTAGGAGCCAGGTCAGGTGAGTAGGGAGCATGAGGAATCACTTCAAAGTTGTTATCGCGAAGAAAATGTTGCGTAACGTTAGCTCGATGTGCGGGTGCGTTGTCTTGGTGAAACAGCACATGCGCAGCGCTTCCCGGCCGTTTTTGTTGCAGTGCAGGAAGGAATTTGTTCTTCAAAACATTTTCGTAGGATGCACCTGTTACCGTAGTGCCCTTTGGACCGCAATGGGTAAGGATTACGCCCTCGCTGTCCCAGAACATGGACACCATCATTTTTTCAGCACTGGCGGTTACCCGAAATTTTTTTGGTGGCGGTGAATCTGTGTGCTTCCATTGAGCTGACTGGCGCTTTGTTTCTGGATTGAAAAATGGCATCCACGTCTCATCCATTGTCACAACCGACAAAAAGAAAGTCCCATTCATGCTGTCGTTGCGCGTCAACATTGCTCGGCAACATGCCACACGGGCAGCCGTGTGGTCGTCCGTCAGCATTCGTGGCACCAACCTGGATGACACTTTTCGCATTTTCAGGTCGTCATGCAGGATTGTGTGCACAGAACCCACAGAAATGCCAACTCTGGAGGCGATCTGTTCAACAGTCATTCGGCGATCCCCCAAAACAATTCTCTCCACTTTCTCGATCATGTCGTCAGACCGGCTTGTGCGAGCGCGAGGTTGTTTCGGTTTGTTGTCACACAATGACCTGCCTTCTTTAAACTGTCGCACCCACGAACGCACTTTCGACACATCCATAACTCCATCACCACATGTCTCCTTCAACTGTCGATGAATTTCAATTGGTTTCACACTACGCAAATTCAGAAAACGAATGGTTGCACACTGTTCAAGTAAGGAAAACGTCACCATTTTAAGTATTTAAAACAGTTCTCATTCTCGCCGCTGGCGGTAAAATTCCATCTGCCATACGGTGCTGCCATCTCTGGGACGTATTGACAATGAACGCGGCCTCATTTTAAAACAATGCACATGTTTCTATCTCTTTCCAGTCCAGAGAAAAGAAATCGGAGGCCATAGAACTTGAATGCACCTCGTATGGCTCCACTGTGTTGTCGATGCATGCAGACCCTCCAGCGCCTGCAGAACAAGGTGCTTCGTTGTTCATGCCGAACAAAGAACAGGTCGGCCATCTGCGATCTTTGATGCCCTTCTTTGGAGAACGGAGGAAGCAATTCATGCGAATAGACGTCTCACATTGAAAGAATTGCATCAGATCATACCGGACGTGTCAATGACAACTCTTTATGACGTTTTGACTGTCAAGTTTGGGTACAGGAAATTGTGTGCGCCCTGTGTTCCAAAACTGTTAACAGAAGAACACAAAAAGAAAAGGATGGGCTTTGCACTCGACTTCCTCACACGCTATGCTGAAGCAGGTGATGAGTTCCTTGATCACATTGTGGCAGGTGACGAGACGTGGGTTTATCACCATACACCTGAATCCAAGCAACAATCAATGCAATGTCGCCATTCGAATTCACCAGAAGTTAAGAAGTGCAAAACGTCGATTTCAGCGAAGAAAATCATGTATTCTGTTTTTTGGGACAGACAAGGCACTCTTGTGTTGGAATTTTAGCCTCCTGGAACGACAGTTAATGCTGCTGCATATTGCCAGACTTTGAAACGTCTTCGAAGGGCAATTCAAAACAAACGCAGGGGAATGCTGACAAGTGGATTCCGCTTGCTTCATGACAACGCTCGGCCTCACTCACCGCTTGTAACGAAAGCACTACTCAAACAATTCAAATGGGACATATCGGACCATCCGCCATGCGGGAGTCAACGGAACTCAATATACTGGTCGCAGAGCAGAGAGACCATCCCAAAGCAGTGCCACTGTGGCGCATGAATTACAGACGTGTTCAGTGTGGTTGCAATTGCACCCGCTGTTTGACCAGAGTCCCTTCTTGCCTGTTTCACAATACAGTGGTCATCTGCTGCTGTAGTTGACCTTGGTCGACCAAATCCTCTCCTTCGGACAGCAATGTCTGTGGTTCGAAACACTCCCCACGTATGTGAAACTATGCTGGGAGCAATATCAAACTCTTGGGCTACACTCGTTACGCTTAGTCCTCCTTCCCGTTTCCCGATATTCCTTCCGCGTGTGAAGTCGTCCAAATGTTGTTTTCGGCCATGTTTTAAGAACATCATCAAAGTGCACTGTAACTGCTCACTGGTTGACACATACAACGACTTTTCCCGCTTCTTAAACTGCCGCGAGTTGCGTAGCCAGTCGCATTTGGCACTGTAGTCACGCTGACCGCACACCATGCGACTTCCAACTTCCTGTGCATGACTGGGAGACCTTTTGCAACATGCTACTGCACTTTTATTCATTTCCAGCGGGTACTTAAGGTGTTATGTTACTTTATCTAGCTCGTCCTTAAATTTTGCAGAGCAGTGCATTTACCGAAAAGTTACGCCTAAAATGAAACTGTTGCTCTTTTTCTCCGTTTTGCTAATGTTGAATTGTAGTACTTTCATTGTCTTACGTTCTGCTGTCAGTACCAATTTGTTTTGTATTCTTTAAATATCGTTTGCTGGGTTAATGTAATAGCTTTCGATAATGTAGTAAGATTCTGTTTTTGTGATGGGTTTTGTAAATATATGTCTGGAGGGAAAGGGGGGCTGTGCATGTAATTTGTATTCACTTACTTTTTGTTGCCTTCTCATTTACATGTCTCTATGCTACGTAAACTGTACTTTCTAACACACACACTCTGTCATTTTTTATTAGCTATTCGCCTTTCCACCACCTTATTCTACGTGCTCTGTGCGAAGTTTGCAATGACAGCAGACTCTGCGGGGTCTCTCTCTCTCTCTCTCTCTCCCTCTCTCTCTCTCTCTCTCTCTCTCTCTCTCTCTCTCTCTCTCTCTCTCTCTCTCCAGAGAGAACCAGAGTTCTAATGCAGAGAGTCGTATATTCATTTATTCTTTTCCTTCCGCTATGGATTTTTTGTATAGAGTAATTTTCTTCCATTGTAAGTTTCTGTGGAGTGCTGTTGCTGCATTTAATAAATTTTAGGATTATGTTTACGACAGTTGGCTCAAAAATGGCTCAAATGGCTCTAAGTACTATGGGACTTAACATCTGAGGTCATCAGTCTCCTAGACTTAGAACTACTTAAACCTAAGGACATCACACACATCCAAGCCCGAGGCAGGATTCGAACCTGCGACCGCAGCAGGCACGCGGTTCCGAACTGAAGCGCCTAGATCCGCTCGGCCACAGCGGCCGGCTACGACAGTTGGCCTGTGGTTCGTAGCCGTAGGACGCACTGCAGATGTAGAATGACTATTTTTGTTCTTAAGTGCCCTTCAGTGTTCAGTGTCTATAATGCTGAAATTTCGATGCTTCTGTCTGATATCAACTGAGTGGCGGTCTTGGCACGTGAGCTGATAGATATTGGCTAGTAGTCTTCATATAATACACAGTGAGAATTAAAACAATGCCTGAATGATACTTGATTGGGGTACCAGCTCTTCAAATGTCACAATCGAAAGGAAAGGAATTTGTTTGATGTTGTATTTCTCTCGCAAATGAAAATACCTATTGGCTACAAATTTATAGATCTGACCGGAGGCCCATAATAGATCCAGTGGTCACAGCGTAATTATATGCACAGTTTTTTTAAATATTATGACACAATCAGCTCTAGTAATAGCGTGAGTAGTGGTCTGCCTAAGCGTCCACCTACATTCTCCTTGCATGTCTTGCTGGCGCACTGCGCATTCCTCTTGAGAATGAGCTAATATTGATCGAACTTGATTGAAGAGACTGAAGTAAACAAGATAGGATTACGTGAGCGAATGAGGTCTCGTCTAAACGTGTTTGCGAATGTGAGCTCAAGATCTCATCAGCACAATTCCCCACGCTGCGCTCAGTTACATGCTGCCGAAGGCGCAAAGAACACGTGTCGCGCTACCCGACTCTAAGTCATTTATAGAGACGCACGATGAAAACAGTGGAAACCGTATATACACATTTGTTTATGCGCGTCTCATCAGGAAAGTTGCAGTTTTTGATAAAAGTATTTTCAGAGAAAATGCAGTGTTCGTATTGATCGCTCCTCCGTTAATCGCGTTTTCACGTTCAAGCCACAGAAATGAGAGTTGTTCACTCATGTGATGCTCGTTTCAGATGCAGTTAAGAGTTTATAGCTCCTTTTAGGAATCACCGGCGAATTACAGAAGTCATCCAGTCGGTGTTCTGCGTGGTGACACATAGTGAGAATCTTGGCTCAATTTGCCGTCCGGTTTGGCATAAACTGCGCAAAGCGTATTGAGATTAGATGTTTTTATTTTTATTGAATTACAGCACCAGTTGACCTGACTTTCTCCACGACCAGTGTCTGCCCTTAAGCCGTGTTTATTGTTTACAACTAACTGGACGACGGGAGCTCCATTGTCACTTGCTAAGCACCAGGCACACTCTCTCTGCTGTCGGGCCATCGGAAAGCAGAGTAGGAAAGGTTGCTGTCAGGAATCTAGTTCTGTAATTATTGTAATTCTGTGCGTAACTAGCTCTTTGCCAGATATTCTTACACAACTAGGCGGGCGTTATACTGATCCCCACGTCCCCGCGAACGTGAAAAAGTAATCTGCAACGAATCCACATTGCCTCCACCTGGCGAAAAAAGATAGTTAAATATACATATTTTACTAGTCTAAGCTCGAGAGCTGACTACTGTTTGGTTTTTATTGAACTTATACGTATTTCAGAGTGAAAACGCCATCGTCAGGTTAAATATATTTCGCGTGCTGTAGCTGTTGTACTTTAGGAACGTTATGTTGATAATTGAATAGGAAGTGCGTATGAATCTTAATGACATATTACAGCACTTATTGTCCACAGTGACTTTTCTTTACACTTTAGCATATGCATATCAACACAAAAATCTGCATTACGAAGATACTAGTCATATGAGCTGTCTGCTTGCAGGGTGAACCATTCGAGGGAGTAGTCCTCTTTGTACGCATATAAAATAATTGATTTTCGTGATTTTTTAACTAAAATATAAATAATGCTAAAACTGATGATACAGTTTTATTTCTTACACTTCTGACTTTAAGAAATCATTTTTGTGTCCCCATCGGCCGACCGGAGTGGCCGAGCGGTTCTAGGCGCTTCAGTCTGGAACCGAGCGACCACTACGGTCGCAGGTTCGAATCCTGCCTCGGGCATGGATGTGTGTGATGTCCTTAGGTTAGTTAGGTTTAATTAGTTCTAAGTTCAAGGCGACTGCTGACCTCAAAAGTTAAGTCGCATAGTGCTCAGAGCCATTTGAACCAAAGCGTACGTAGTCTAAATGAAAAATACACTACTGGCCATTAAAATTGCTACACCAAGAAGAAATGCAGATTATAAACGGGCATTCATTAGACAAATATATAATACTAGAACTGACATGTGATTACATTTTCACGCAATTTGGGTGCATAGATCCTGAGAAATCAGTACCCAGAACAACTACCTCTGGCCGTTATAACGGCCTTGATACGCCTGGGCATAGAGTCAGAGCTTGGATGGCGTGTACGGGTACAGCTTCCCATGCAGCTTCAACACGATACCACAGTTCATCAAGATCAGTGACTGGCGTATTGTGACGTGCCACTTGCTCGGCCACCATCGACCAGACGTTTTCAATTGGTGTGAGATCTGGAGAATGTGCTGGCCAGGGCAGCAGTCGAACATTTTCTGTATCCAGAAAAGCCCGTACAGGACCTGCAACATGCGGTCGTGCATTATCCTGCTGAAATGTAGGGTTTCGCAGGGATCGAATGAAGGGTAGAGCCACGGGTCGTAACACATCGGAAATGTAACGTTCACTGTTCAAAGTGCCGTCAATGCGAACAAGAGGTGACCGCGACATGTAACCAATGGCACCCCATACCATCACGCCAGGTGATACGCCAGTATGGCCATGACGAATACACGCTTCCAATCTGCGTTCACCGCGATGTCGCCAACCACGGATGCGGATGCTGTAAACAGGACCTGAATTCATCCGAAAAAATGATGTTTTGCCATTCGTGCACCCAGGTTCGTCGTTGAGTACACCATCGCAGGCGCTCCTGTCTGTGATGCAGCGTCAAGGGTAACCGCAGCCATAGTCTCCGACCTGATAGTCCATGCTGGTGCAAACGTCGTCGAACTGTTCGTGCAGATGGTTGTTGTCTTGCACACGTCCTCATCTGTTGACTCAGGGATCGAGACATGGCTGCACGATCCGTTACAGCCATGCGTATAAGATACCTGTCATCTCGACTGCTAGTGATACGATGCCATTGGGATCCAGCACGGCATTCCGTATTACCCTCCTGAACCCACCGATTCCATATTCTGCTAACAGTCATTGGATATCGACCAACGCGAGCAGCAATGTCGCGATATGATAAACCGCAATCGCGACGGGCTACAATCCGACCTTTATCAAAGTCGGAAACGTGATGGTACGTATTTCTCCTCCTTACACGAGGCATCACAACAACGTTTCACCTGGCAACGCCGGTCAACTGCTGTTTGTGTATGAGAAATCGGTTCGAAACTTTACTCATGTCAGCACGTTGTAGGTGTCGCCATCGGCGCCAACCTTGTGTGAATGCTCTGAAAAGCTAATCATTTGCATATTACATCATCTTCTTCCTGTCGGTTAATTTTCGCGTCTGTAGCACGTCATATTCGTGGAGTAGCAGTTTTAATGGCCAGTAGTGTATATTTCGCGTGCTGTAGCTGTTGTACTTTAGGAACGTTATGTTGATAAGTGAATAGGAAGGGCGTATGAATCTTAATGACATATTATAGCACTTATTGTCCACAGTGACTTTTCTTTACACTTTAGCATATGTATATCCACCCAAAAATCTACTTTACAAAGATACTAGTCATATGAGCTATCTGCTTCAGGATGAACCATTCGAGGGAATAGTCCTCTTTGTACGCACGTAAAATAATTGATTTTTGTGATTTTTTTAAACTAAAATAAAAATAATGCTAAATACAATGATACAGTTTTATTTCTTACACTTCTGTCTTTAAGAAATCATAATCGTGTCCCCATCGGAAGCTCCCTGTAACCGCTACACCAGGTGGAAAGGCTCCTTGCAGCCGGAATATCAGTCATCGGAGAGAATTCCCGAAGCCCCTCTGTTGCACCTATAACAAAATAATTTTTTATAAGTCATTTTTTATATATTTTCTGTCAATGTACACAGTGTAAAAGAAAAATAATAAGTTATGACGAAACGGTGACGTGTTGAAAGAAATAGCATTTGTTCCGCCCAAAGCGTGAACTGAAAATAGACTTTTGGAGATATCACAAAACGGATATGTACCCTGACAGAAAATTCGATTTAGAATGCCAGCATCAAATTCTGATCAAAATCATATGCACCGTTCTCAAGTTATGCCTCCCACGAATATGAAAAATACGGTTTCGAGAAAAACGCGCTTAAACTTTAGGAATAAATTGTTTGCAGTTAAGTGAAACATACCTCTAGATAGCGACCACTGAACCGTAAAGCAATCCTCCCACGTGCAAAAGGGGGTCCTCCTCCATCTTCTTCGTGGCCATGGTGGGCCTGCGGGCCTCTTTCGCAGCTTCTGCCATCCGCCGCTCTGCTCCCTCGATGCGCTTTTCGTCTGCTTTTGGACAAAGTTGTAACAGACCAGTCCGATTTCAGGTTCGGGCACTTTCATAAATTCCGTCATTGGAAATTACATGCTGCCACACTGGCCGCGACGTCGACTATTTTTTTCAGCCGTGGATGGTTTTCGGAGACACTTTTTCACAAATCGCACCGTAACTCGACAACGGAGTTTCTGGCGAATTTGGCTGGTTGATTTATTTTTTTTTTGGGGGGGGGAGGAACCAAACAGCGAGGTCATCGGTCCCATATGATTAGGGTAGGGGAGTCGGCCGTGCCATTTCAAAGGAACCATCCCAGCATTTGCCTGAAGTGATTTAGGGAATCACGGAAAACCTTCAATCAGGATGGCCGGACACGGGTTTAAACCGTCGTCCTACCGACTGCGAGTTCAGTGTGCTAAGCACTGCGCCACCTCGCTCTGTGGCAAACTTGGGATGAACACTATAATAAAGTAGGCATTCCAGAGAAAATTTGATGCCAAATCATATTTCTTTTTTTATTTGTAAAGAGGAAATTAAAGCATTCCTAACGTACACATAATGCCCGCCTAGTTCTGTAAGAATATCTGGCAAAAAGTGTCACATATTGCTGCAGGTGGTAGTATTGGTCAAAACTAGAAGAAGAGTTCCTATAATAATATGCCGGGAAACAAAAACCTATTGAGTTATGGACCAGTCTCTAGAAAAATTACGCGCTCTAGATTGTTACACCGTGTTAGTTCGCCCCTGCAGATAGCAACGCAATGAGCACGTTTCCAAAACGGCCTGCTGTAATTGTGTGCCATGAAACGTGCCCATGTAGGCTGTTTTATTTGTCACGAACATGGTGTAGTACGAGGTGGTGTAAACCGTGTTATTGTTGCAGCTTATTGCACATATCTGAACGGCTGTAATTTGCAGGACACTAATGGTGGTGCTAACAGCAGTCATAGGAGTAAATCTACACTATGTGATCAAAAGTATCCGGACACCCCCAAAAACATACGTTTTTCATATTAGGTGCATTGTACTGCCACCTACTCTCAGGTACTCCATATCAGCGACCTCAGTAGTCATCAGACATCGTGAAAGAGCGGAGCTTCACGGAACTCACGGACTTCGAGTGCGGTCAGGTGATTGGATGTCACTTGTATCACACGTCTGCACCCGATATTTCCACAATCCTAAAAATCTTTAGGTCCACTGTTTCCGATGTGATAGTGAAGTGGAAACGTGATGGGACAGGTACAGAACAAAAGCGTAAAAGTCGACCTCGCCTGTTGACCGACAGAGAACGTGGACAGTTGAAAAGGGTGCTTGCACCACTAGTTGTTTTGCGTGGCACTATCACAGCACAGGATTACACTGATGTTTTAAGCACCTTCTTGCTTCCCACTACTGAAGACCAATTCGGGGATGGCGACTGCATCCTTCAACACGATCTAGCCCCTGTTCATAATGCACGGCCTGTGGCGGAGTGGTTACACGACAACAACTTCCCTGTAATGGACTGGCCTGCACAGAATCCCGTCCTGAATCCTATAGAACACCTTTGGGATGTTTTGGAACGCCGACTTCGTGCCAGTCCTCACCGACCGACATCGATACCTTTCCTCAGTGCAGCACTCCGTGAAGGAACCTTCCAGCATCTGACTGAAGTATGCCTGCGTGAGTGGAAGCTGTCATCATGGCTGAGGGTGGGCCAACACCATACTGAATTCCAGCATTACCGATGGAGGGCGCAACGAACTTGTAAGTCATTTTCAGCCAGATGTCCGGATAATTTTGATCACACAGTGTAATTTTTGGCTAATCAGTGATTTAGATGGTATTTAAGAGAATGCAATCCTGTAGCGTAAGATCAGTAATATTCACAAAGTAAGAGCCAGTGAAAGGAGCGTTAGGACTGCGCGGTACACAGTGAAGTAGGGCCATATTTTCTCCCGTAAGTTTGAGGACGCTGCAGACAGATACAAGTCTCGCCACAGTACAGTGGACAGATGGGAGTGGTGCAGTCCGAGAGCAAATAGTCGGTCCCTGTGGCCGAGCGGTTCTAGGCGCTTCAGTCCGGAACCACGCGCTTGCCACGGTCGCAGGTTCAAATCCTGCCTCGGGCATGGATGTGTGTGATGTCCTTAGGTTAGTTAGGTTTAAGTAGTTCTAAGTTCTAGGGGACTAATGACCTCAGAAGTTAAGTCCCGTAGTGCTCAGAGCCATTTGAACCGTGGGCAAAGCGCACAGCCCCGCGGGCCGCTAGGCGACAGGCTATGCTTGCTGTGGCGCAGTGGGCTGCACTCAGCTACACAGTCCGGCGGACCAGACTGCCCATGCAATGTTTGAGACTCGGGCTGGGCGGGCTGAAAGCTACAAATCTACATCTACATCCGTACTCCGCAAGCCACCTGACGGTGTATGGCGGAAGGTACTTTGAGTACCTCTATCGGTTCTCCCTTCTATTCCAGTCTCGTATTGTTCGTGGAAAGAAGGATTGTCGGTATGCCTCTGTGTGGGCTCTAATCTCTCTGATTTTATCCTCATGGTCTCTTCGCGAGATATACGTAGGAGGGAGCAATATACTGCTTGACTCCTCGGTGAAGGTATGTTCTCGAAACTTCAACAAAAGCCCGTACCGAGCTACTGAGCGTCTCTCCCGCAGAGTCTTCCACTGGAGTTTATGTATCATCTCCGTAACGCTTTCGCGATTACTAAATGATCCTGTAACTAAGCGCACTGCTCTCCGTTGAATCTTCTCTATCTCTTCTATCAACCCTATCTGGTACGGATCCCACACTGCTGAGCAGTATTCAAGCAGTGGGCGAACAAGCGTACTGCAACCTTCCTTTGTTTTCGGATTGCATTTCCTTAGGATTCTTCCAATGAATCTCAGTCTGGCATCCGCTTTACCGATCAACTTTATATGATCATTCCATTTTAAATCACTCCTAATGCCTACTCCCAGATAATTTATGGAATTAACTGCTTCCAGTTGCTGACCTGCTATATTGTAGCTAAATGATAAGGGATCTTTCTCTCTATGTATTCGCAGCACATTACACTTGTCTCCATTGAGATTCAATTGCCATTCCCTGCACCATGCGTCAATTCGTTGCGGATCCTCCTGCATTTCAGTACAATTTTCCATTGTTACAACCTCTCGATGTACAACAGCATCATCCGCAAAAAGCCTCAGTGAACTTCCGATGTCATCCACAAGGTCATTTATGTATATTGTGAATAGCAACGGTCCTACGACACTCCCCTGCGGCACACCTGGTTCAAATGGCTCTGAGCACTATGGGACTTAACATCTGAGGTCATCAGTCCCCTAGAACTTAGAACTACTTAAACCTAACTAACCTAAGGACATCACACACATACATGCCCGAGTCAGGATTCGAACCAGCGACCTTAGCAGTCGCGCGGTTCCGGACTGAAGCGTCTAGAACCGCTCGGCCGGCGCTGAAAGCTACACTGTGCAGGATTTTACTGAGGGAACACCGAGCGGCTCTCAACTGTCTGACATCACTGGAAGTAAAAGGAACAAAGATTATGGTTTAACGCCTCGCCGACGACGACGTCAGCTGAGATAGAGGAATAAAATCGACTGTTCCTTTTGAAAGGAACCATCCTGGAATTCGCCATAAGTGGTTCGGGGAAATCACAAAAGACCTGAATCTGAATCAGAGAATTGGAACTGTTACCCTGCCGAACACGAGTCTAGTCCCCCACCATAATGTCATCTCGCTCAGCACATCATCGGAGGCGGAAAACCACTATCTGATCAAGTTGAATCAAGCACACATGTGTATTGTGGAGCTGACCACTAGATGTGAGAGGTAGACTCACCACAACAAAAGGAAGCGTACAGTACTGAGATATCAGTGGAGAAGAAATAACTGCAGAGTGGCTTGATTCGAAAAGTTCAGTGACTTCGAACGTGGACTAATAACTGGGTATCACCTGAGTAACAAATCCAACACGGACATTTCAGCCCTTCTAAAGCTGTCCAAATCGACTGTGGTTGACGTGACTGTGACGCGGAAAGGGGAAGGAACAACTTTAGCTAAACCAAGACCAGACAGACCCCAAGTACTGACGTACAGCGACCGTCTGCCGTTGCGGAGTTGTGCGTATGGAGTTAAAAATAATGGGGTACAATGGTCGAGCAGCTCGTCATAAGCCACAGATTTCTGTGGTCAATGCTATTCGATGCTAAGAGCCGCTTGAGGTGGTGTAAAGAGTGACGCCAGGGCGGATAGTATTCTGTTAACAGTAGAGAAGCAGTAACAGGAGAATGGGTTGGTTACGAAAGCTCAGGGGCTTCGGAAGTAGACTAGTCGTTGGATGTAACCTGAGTTCAAATCCATCAGCTGGAAATGAATGATTTGGAGTCACGAATCACGCTATATTGGTAGCATTCCGGTGGAAGAGTTTGGGTTTAGCGAATGCTTGGAGAACGTTAGCTGCCATCGTGTGAAGTGAAAAGGTGGTGTTACTGTATGGGAGTTTTTTGGCGGGCAGGATGTGGGATCCGTATTGCGCTGCAGAAAACGCTAAATGCAGAAGGATTATGAAAATATTTTACAGATTGGTGTACTGCGTATAGCAGAGGAGGAGTTCAGAGACGATAATTGTTTGTATCTGCACTCTCGCGTAAGGTAGCATCTGTTTCTGAAATAGACTGGTCTACCTAGAGTACCGACCTGAACTTTGGTTCAAATGGCTCTGAGCACTATGGGACTTAACATCTATGGTCATCAGTCCCCTAGAACTTAGAACTACTTAAACCTAACTAACCTAAGGACAGCACACAACACCCAGTCATCACGAGGCAGAGAAAATCCCTGACCCCGCCGGGAATCGAACCCGGGAACCCGGGCGTGTGAAGTGAGAACGCTACCGCACCACCACGAGATGCGGACGACCTGAACTTTGGAACGAGTAAGAACGCGACTTTGCTCCAGACTCCGGCGTCCAACATTCCTCCACAGATACTCACACACCTCACTGAATGTGTCTCCGGCAGACTCCAAGCCTTCATAAAGGCGAAGGTTGGACACACAGCATATTAATATTCACTGATGGGTGTCCGGATACTTCTGATCAGATAGTGTACAAGATATGTTGCTGCACAGAAAGCATCTTACAGTGGTCTTTTTTCAATATTCAGGGGACGCACTGTATGACTTACAAGGACAGCAAAATGCTCAATTTACGTGAACGAAACTTCCGCTATTGCCTTTTACATTTACTGAACTCGAATCTTCCGATGGGGAGTTTTATTTGGCATGGCATTAATCAGATCTCATACAAGCTTTTCCAAGAAACTCGAAACTTTCGTTAAAGTATTTTATGTGTCACTTTCCTTGTAATAACGGTAAACAGAATATAATCCCTACTCACAAATCCTGTATGGTACTCCCTTCACATAAAAGTCTTAACTAGCAAGTATAATCTGTGACATGATGCTTACGGCGTTGGTAGAAATTGTTGAAGGAAACATGCTTGAGGAAGATCTCTTCCTGTTTTCAGTCCACGAGATATGTCGGTTCTCAGACTTCCCAAAGATCACATCATGCCATTTATCTGCAAATGTTATGTTAATATCGATCCCACAGCTCACCATAGCCAATAACGTGTGTATAATTCAAATTCTCTTCTGTATTTACTTGATAAATTATGCAGCCATTATCAAAGTTCCTGAAAGATTAAGAGTTTGTCCTTAACCAGGAGTCAAACCCATAGCCTTGATATTTGTAGGAAATACTCTTATGGACTGTCAAGGCGCGATTCCCAATCCGCTTTCACAACTTCAGTTCTCTTAATACCTCAATCCTACTTTCCACAGATTATAGAAGCTCTCTGAAATATTTTGCTGGACTTGCACTGTTGAAAGAAAAAGTATCGCCAATAACTGGCTTAGGACAGCCTAGGGATTGTTCTCATTATGAATCTTTTACTGCCGGCCGAAGTGGCCGTGCGGTTCTAGGCGCCGCAGTCTGGAACCGCGAGACCGCTACGGTCGCAGGTTCGAATCCTGCCTCGGGCATGGATGTGTGTGATGTCCTTAGGTTAGTTAGGTTTAACTTGTTCTAAGTCCTAGGGGACTAATGACCTCAGAAGTTGAGTCCCATAGCGCTCAGAGCTAATCTTTTACTCTGAATTGAAGTGTACGCTGTTTCGAAACTTCCAGGCACATTAAATTCAATTAACGCTCTCGGTGTTTTTTTTTATTTATTTGTTATTTACGTTCCCCCTCTTGTAGGTAACCAACTTGCCTGTCTTTAAAATAGACAAATAAAAAGGTATAAAATTAAAGATTCATTCTTACCATCAAGTAAAACTAGCGACTCTTAATAATGCTATTTATTAAGAGCAAATAGCGTCTTTAGCAGTTTTTTTTCCGACCAATCCATCATCGGACGGCTGTCCACGTTTAAAATTACGTAATACAGCTTTTGCTTTATATGTGATGTTGGCTGATTTCCGATGTGCCGAAAATTTCTTGAGGTGGTGATACCATTAAAAATATTGGGTCATTTTATAGCTCTTTTGGCTGTTTTTGAAGAAATTCATACACTGAGGTGACAAAAGTCATGGGCTAACGATATGCACATACACAGATGACAGTGGTATCGCGTATACAAGGATAAAAGGGCAGGGCATGGGCGGAACTGTCTTTTGGCCTCGCCTGCTTAGCTGGGTGGTGACGTTCAAAATGGTTCAAATGGCTCTGAGTACTATGGGACTTAACATCTGAGGTCATCAGTCCCCTAGAACTTAGAACTACTTAAACCTAACTAACCTAAGGACATCACACACATCCATGCCCGAGGCAGGATTCGAACCTGCGACCGTAGGGGTCGCGCGGTTCCAGACTGAAGCGCCTAGAACCGTCGGTCACACCGGCCGGAGGTGGTGACGTTCTCGCCTCCCAGGGAAGCGGGCCTGGGTTCGATTTCCGGCCAGGTTGGAGAGTTTCTCAGCTCGGGGTATAGGTGTTGTGTTGTCCTCATCATCATTTCATCTTCATCATCGACGCGCAAGTCGCCCAGTGTGGCGTCGACTGGAATAAGACTTGCACTTGGCGGCCGAACTTCTCCGGATGGAGCCTCCCGGCCAACGATGCCAAACGCTCATTTCATTTCAAAAGCTTTCCGACGTGGTTATGGCCACACGACGGGAATTAACAGACTTCAAACGCGGAATGATAGCTGGAGCTAGACGCATGCGACATTTCATTTCGGAAATCGTTAGGGAATTCAATATTCCGAGATCCACAGTGTCAAGAATGTCCCGAGAGTACCAAATTTTAGACATTGTCTCTCACCACGGCCATCACTGAACGACCGAGAGCAGCCGCGTTTGCGTAGAGTTGTCAGTGGTAACAGGCAAGCAACACTGCGTGAAATAATCGTAGGAATCAATGTGAGACGTACGACGAATGTATACGTTAGGACAATGTGGCGAAGTTTGGTGTTATGGGTTATGGCAGTAGACGACCGAAGCGAGGGCGTTTGCTAACAGCACAGCGTCGTCTGTAGCTCCTCTCCTGGGCTTCAGACTACATCAGTTTGACCCTAGATTACTGGAAGATCTTGGCCTGGTCAGATGAATCTCGATTTCAGTTAGTAACGACTGATGGTAGAATTCGAGCGTGGCACAGACCCCATGAAGCCAAGAACCCAAGTTGTCAACAAGGCACTGTGCAAGCTGTTGGTGACTCCTTAATGGCGTGGGCTGTGTTCACCTGGAATGAGCTGGGTCCTCTGGTCCAACTGAACCGATGATTGACTGGAGTAGAGCATTTGCAGCCATTCTCGGACTTCTTTTTCCCAAACAACGATGGAATTTTTACGGGTGACAATGCGCCACGTCGCCGGGCCACTATTGTTCGGGATTGATTTGAAGAACATTTTGGACAATACGAGCGAATGATTTGACCACTCAGATCGCCCGACATGAATCCCATCGAACATTTGTGACACATAATCGAGAGATCAGTTCCCGCACAAAATCTTGCACCAGCAACGCTTTCGCAATTATGGACGGCTGTAGAGGCAACATAGCTCAAATATTTTTGCACGAACTTCAGACGACTTGTTGAGTCTACTCCACGTTGAGTTGCTGCACTATATCGGACAAATAGAGGTTCGACACGATGTTAGGGGGTAGCCCACGACTTTTGTCACTGCAGTGTATTTCGCCGAATACTAATTCAGGTTCAACACATTCCTTAATTTTGAAGATGTGTAGAACTCCACCGACACACAACTATAAATGTTTTATCATTATTGACAAATAGTGCTGTAGCTTGCTTAGCATTAGTATTCAGATGTCGTTCCCATTCAATGCCACCGAGCAGTGTGTCAGCAGGGCGCAAGTAGCAGCATTACTGCATTTACTAGGCAGTCTTGTATTTTAATAACCGTTTAAATTTTGTGTCGAATTGTTTGTGCTCTCTGTAGATTAGTTCAGACGTTCTTTGCACAACAGTATTTAGCATGTACAGGGATTGCGACTGCTGTGTTCGGATGCGGGCTGAGTTGGCATCCCTTCGCTCCCAGCTTCAGGCAGTGTTGGATTCGGTCACACAGCTTGAGGCTGTTGCCAATGGGCATCACTGTGGGGGTCCAGACGGGGGTTTGTTGGGGACGGCCAGCTCGTCCCACACATCCCCCGATCGGACTACTGCTGTGGCTGCATGGGATACTGCCCACACTGAGGCTGACCCCTCACCTGTGGTAGAGTGGGAGGTCGTCTCGAGGTGTGGCAGGGGCCGAAAGACTTTCCGGAGGGCTGAACGGAAGGCTTCTCCAGTTTGTCTGACGAAACAGTTTCAGGCTCTGTCTCCGGCTAATACTGATCTTCGGCCGGACATGGCTGCTTGTCCTGTTCCAGAGGTCCCCCCTCAGTCTGCAAGATCCGGGTGGTCGCAGAGGGTGGGCTTACTGGTAGTTGGGAGCTCCAACGTCAGGCACGTAATAGGGCCCCTTAGGGATATGGCTGCAAGGGAGGGGAAGAAAACCAATGTGCACTCCGTGTGAATACCGGGGGGAGTCATTCCAGATGTGGAAAGGGTCCTTCCAGATGCCATGAAAGGTACAGGGTGCACCCATCTGCAGGTGGTTGCTCATGTCGGCACCAATGATGTGTGTCGCTATGGATCGGAGGAAATCCTCTCTGGCTTCCGGCGGCTATCTGATTTGGTGAAGACTGCCAGTCTCGCTAGCGGGATGAAAGCAGAGCTCACCACGTGCAGCATCGTCGACAGGACTGACTGCGGACCTTTGGTACAGAGCCGAGTTGAGAGTCTGTATCAGAGGCTGAGACGGTTCTGCGACCGTGTGGGCTGCAGATTCCTCGACTTGCTCCATAGGGTGGTGGGGTTTCGGGTTCCGCTGGATACGTCAGGAGTCCACTACACACAGCAGGCGGCTACACAGGTAGCAGGGGTTGTGTGGCGTGGACTGTGCGGTTTTTTAGGTTAGATGGCCTCACGCAAGTACAGAAAGGGCAACAGCCTCAAAGGGTGCGGGGCAAAGTCAGGACATTGTATTGTAATTGTAAACTGCCGAAGCTGCGTTGGTAAAGCACTGGAACTTCAAGCGCTGATAGGAAGCACCGAAGCTGAAATCGTTATAGGTACGGAAAGCTGGCTGAAGACAGAGATAAATTCTGCCGAAATTTTTAAAAAGGCACAGACGGTGTTTAGAATCGATAGATTGCATGCAACCGGTGGTGGCGTTCAAAATGGCTCTGAGCACTATGGGACTTAACTGCTGTGGTAATCAGTCCCCTAGAACTTAGAACTACTTAAAACTAACTAAACTAAGGACATCACATACATCCATGCCCGAGGCAGGATTCGAATCTGCGACCGTAAAGGTCTCGCGGTTACAGACTGTAGCGCCTAGAACCGCTCGGCCACTCCAAAAGCTAGTGGTGGCGTGTATGTCGCTGCTAGTAGTAGTTTTATTCTGTAGTGAAATAGAAGTGGATAGTTCCTGTGAATTATTATGGGTGGAGGTTATACTCAACAACCGAGCTAGTTTAATAATTGGCTCCTTTTACCGACCTCCCGACTCAGAAGCATTAGTGGCAGAACAACTGAGAGAAAATCTGGAATACATTTCACATAAATTTCCTCAGCATGTTATACTATTAGGTGGAGATTTCAACTTTCCAGATATAGACTGGGACACTCAGATGTTTAGGACGGGTGCTAGCGACAGAGCATAGAGTGACATTATTCTGAGTGCACTATCCGAAAATTACCTCGAGCAAATAAACAGAGAACCGACTCGTGGAGATAACATCTTGGACCTACTGATAACAAACAGACCCGAAATTTCGACTCTGTAAGCGCAGAACAGGTAATCAGTGATCATAAGGCCGTTGCAGCACCCCTGAATATGGAAGTAAATAGGAATATAAAAAAAGAGAGGAAGGTTTATCAGTTTAGCAAGAGTAATAGGAGGCAGATTTCAGACTACCTAACAGATCAAAACGAAAATCTCTGTTCCGATACTGAAAATGTTGAGTGTTTATGGAAAAAGTTCAAGGCAATCGTAAAATGCGTTTTAGACTGTTACGTGCCGAGGAAAACTGTGAGGGACGGGAAAAACCCACCATGGTTCAACAACAAATTTAGGAAACTACTGCGAAAGCAAAGAGAGCTTCACTGCAAATTTAAACGCAGCCAAAACCTCTCGGACAAACAGAAGCTAAACGATGTCAAAGTTAGCGTAAGGAGGGCTTAGCGTGAAGCGTTCAGTGAATTCGAAAGTCAAATTCTATGTACCGACGTGACAGAAAATCCTAGGAAGTTCTGGTCTTACGTTAAATCAGTAAGTGGATCGAAACACCATATCCAGGCACTCTGGGGTGATAATGGCATTGAAACAGACGATGACACGCGTAAAGCTGAAATGCTAAACACCTTTTTCCAAAGCTGTTTCACAGAGGAAGACCGCACTGCAGTTCCTTCTCTAAATCCTCCCACGAAAGAAAAAATAGCTGACATCGAAATAAGTGTCCAAGGAATAGAAAAGCAACTGAAATCACTCAATAGAGGAAAGTCCACTGGACCTGACGGGATAGCAATTCGATTCTACACAGAGTACGCGAAAGAACTTGCCCCCCTTCTAACAGCCGTGTACCGCAAGTCTCTAGAGGAAATGATTGGAAAAGAGCACAGGTAGTTCTAGTTTTCAGGAAGGGTCGTCGAGCAGATGCGCAAAACTATAGGCCTATATCTCTTACATCGATCTGTTGTAGAATTTTAGAACATGTTTTTTGCTTGCGTATCATGTCATTTCTGGAAACCCAGAATCTACTCTGTAGGAATCAACATGGATTCAGGAAACAGCGATCGTGTGAGACCCAACTCGCTTTATTTGTTCATGAGACCCAGAAAATATTAGTTACGGGCTCCCAGGTAGATGTCATTTTCCTTGACTTCCGGAAGGCGTTCAAACAGTTCTGCACTGTCGCCTGATAAACAAAGTAAGAGCCTACGGAATATCAGACCAGTTGTGTGGCTGGATTGAAGAGCTTTCAGCACACAGAACACAGCATGTTGTTCTCAATGGAGAGACGTCTACAGACGTTAAAGTAACCTCTGGCGTGCCACAGGGGAGTGTTACGGGACCATTGCTGTTCACTATATATATAACTGACCTGGTAGATAGTGTCGGAAATTCCATGCGGCTTTTCGCGGATGATGCTGTAGTATACAGAGAAGTTGCAGCATTAGAAAATTGAAGCGAAATGCAGGAAGATCTGCAGCGGATAGGCACTTGGTGCAGGGAGTGGCAGCTGACCCTTAACATAGACAAATGTAATGTATTGCGAATACATAGAAAGAACGATCCTTTATTGTATGATTATATGATAGCGGAACAAACACTGGTAGCAGTTACTTCTGTAAAATATCTGGGAGTATGCGTACGGAACGATTTGAAGTGGAATGATCATATAAAATTAG
This sequence comes from Schistocerca cancellata, assembly GCF_023864275.1. Taxonomy (NCBI): domain Eukaryota; kingdom Metazoa; phylum Arthropoda; class Insecta; order Orthoptera; family Acrididae; genus Schistocerca; species Schistocerca cancellata. Next base: position 149,153,849 of record NC_064629.1, read on the forward strand.
TTGTTGGTAAGGCGGGTGCCAGGTTGAGATTCATTCGGAGTGTCCTTAGAAAATGTAGTCCATCAACAAAGAGGTGGCTTACAAAACACTTGAGTATTGCTCATCAGTGTGGGATCCGTGCCAGGTCGGGTTGACAGAGGAGATAGAGAAGATCCAAAGAAGAGCGTCGCGTTTCGTCACAGGGTTATTTGGTAAGCGTGATAACGTTACGGAGATGTTTAGCAAACTCAAGTGACAGACTCTGCAGGAAAGGCGCTCTGCAGCGCAGTGTAACTTGCTGTCCAGGTTTCGAGAGGGTGCGTTTCTGGATGAGCTATCGAATATATTGCTTCCCCCTATTTATACCTTCAGAGGAGTTCACGAACGTAAAATTAGAGAGATTCGAGCGCGCACGGAGGCTCTCCGGCAGTCGTTCTTCCCGCGAACCATACGCGACTGGAACAGGAAAGGTAGGTAATTGCAGTGGCACGTAAAGTGCCCTCCACCACACACCGTTGGGTGGCTTGCGGAGTATAAATGTAGATGTAGATGTAGAATGTGAGATGTAAATGTAAACAGTAATTGACTGTTGTGATGTAAAAAATTGAGGTGAGTAGGATAATGCAGGAAGCGCGGGTGTTGTAGCCTTCATTTGGGTTACGATGCGTCATGTAGCCTATATTTACGAGGCTGGGTAGTTCTTTAGGATTATTCCATGGTCTGGGAATCTAGGAGGTTAAAACTGTTCTGGGAGAATTTTTGGTATATTTGGAGGTGAAACCAACGGGCAATGTGCTGACAGACACACGGCACCAGGAAAAGTATCTCAGTGATGAGGGATACATTGGGTGCTGAGACTTAAATTTGTAGGGTGTATGGATCTGGCGAAGGCGTTATAGGCGTTTAACGTGTGGGACCTTTATGAGCTTGTACGGGTAGGAGAAGGCAGTCCAATGTGAAAACTCAGGTTCTGTGCATGTCGTTCAAGGATTAGGAGGAAATGGTAAAATCTGATACGACATTTGCATAATTGAAGCTGACGTGTGTTTAGGACCTCGCACGCAAAATGAAGATGTATAACTGCAATACTTGTTACAAAAGTGTGGCAGCTGGAGAGGCGGTTCACTGTATCACACAGCAACCTAATTTCTTCTACTTCTCATGTCGAAGAGCTGTCTAAATTTTGAGAGGAAGTCAAACGTGTATCGCATTTACTGCCGAATCGATAAGCGATGTCATGTTTCTCTTCGAAATGGTTCAAATGGCTCTGAGCACTATGGGACTTAACATCTGAGGTCATCAGTCCCCTAGAACTTAGAACTACTTAAACCTAACTAAGCTAAGGACATCACAGACATCCATGCCCGAGGCAGGATTCGAACCTGCGACCGTAGCAGTCGCGCGGGTCCGGACTGAAGCGCCTAGAACCGCTCGGCCACCGCGGCCGGCCTGTTTCTCTTCGTGTTGTCGTCTATTTACGAGGGGCGTACAATCAGTAATGCGTCACATTTTTTCTCGATCAATTTAGGTTGAAGAAATACGAAATTTGTTGTGGGAAATTATGGAATATTTCGCTTCAGCATCTGTAGTTTCGTGAAGTTCCGATAGCTGACGGCACTATACGTAGCCTTCAAAATGGCATCTGTTACGGATGTGTGGTCCAAGCAAAGAGTTTCTTTCGGCGGAAAACCAGAACATCGCATAGGCACTTGGAGAATGTCTACAGAGACGTGGCAGTGAAGAAAAGCGGGGTGTGTCGTTGTGCGAGGCGTCTGTCATCATCGCAAAGAGGTCGCGCAAACTTGTCCGATATTCCACGTACCGGACTGCCGCACACAGCTGTGCTATTCTCAGGAAACTGAAGAAACAGCTTCAGCATGTCCGTCGCCACAAAAATGCAAACGAACTTCTCCTTCTCCATGACAACGCAAGGCCTCACAGAAGTCTGCGCACCCGAGAGAAGCTCACAAAACTTCATTGGTCTTTCTTCCTCACCCATCCTACAGCCCGGATCTCGCGCCTGCCGAGTTCCATCCGTTTGGCGCAATGAAGGATGCATTCCGCGGGAAGCAGTACGAGGATGATCAGAAAGTTGCTGATGGAGCAAGAGGTTGGCTCCGACATCGACCAGTAGAGTTGGACCACGCAAGCATACAGGCTCTTCCAGTAACGTGGCGTAAGGCCGTCGCATTGAAGGGAGATTATGTTGAAAAATACGGTTTTATAAACAAAAGAATGGGTAATAATATGGTGTATTGGAATCCTGTCCACAGCTCGTGGTCTTGCGGTAGCGTTCTCGCTTCCCGCGCACGGGGTCCCGGATTCGATTCCCGGCGGGGTTAGGGATTTTCTCCGCCTCGTGATGACTGGGTGTTGTGTGTTATTCATCATCATTTCATTATCATTGACTCGCAAGTCGCCGAAGTGGCGTCAACTAAAAAGGACGGCGGCCGAACTTCCCCCGCATGGGGCCTCCCGGCCAACAGTGCCATACGATCATTTCATTTCATTGGAATCCTGAGTAAAACCAACCTGCTTTCAGAAAAAAAGTGTTGCATTACTTACTGAATGCCTTTCCTACGTTTGTCTCGTACAGCAACACTCCACACAAATTCTTTCACAGAAGACTGAGAGGTTGGGTTGTTTGGGGGAAGAGACCAAACTGCGAGGTCATCGGGTTAGGGAAGGGCGGTGAAGGAAGTCGGCCGTGCCCTTTCAAAGGGACCATCCCGGCGTTTGCCTGGAGCGGTTTAGGCAAATCACGGAAAACCTAAATCAGGATGGCCGGACGCGGAATTGAACAGTCGTCCTCCCAAACGCGAGTCCAGGGTGCCAACAACTGCGCCATCTCGCTCTGTACAGAAGACTGAGAAAGGAAGATTATGGACGAACACCTCGTCAGAGACAAGGACTCCAATCTCAGAATGGACAAGGACGCAGAAGAAACTCGGTTGTTCCCGATTCAAAGGAGCCATCTGGGTTCAAAATGGTTCAGATGGCTCTGAGCACTATGGGACTTAACATCTGTGGTCATCAGTCCCCTAGAACTTAGAACTACTTAAACCTAACTAACCTAAGGACATCACACACATCCATGCCCGAGGCAGGATTCGAACCTGCGACCGTAGTAGTCGCGCGGTTCCGGACTGAGCGCCTGAACCGCTAGACCACCGCGGCCGGCAGCCATCTGGGTATTAGCTATAATAGGATAAGTGGAATTATGGAAAACCTAAACCTGATTTAAGTACCGCATCTCCCGAACGCGCGTCCAATGCCTTAACCAGTGAACCACCTCACGTAGTCCTGGCCCAAGAAATAGGCCTTTAAATGCGCTGTATTATCAAAGTGTTTCGCAGTTTTGACAAATGTCTATGATACGATACATCTCACGCTGATTTTTCAGAAGTCCGAAATCTCAGACGCATCATTTCAACGTTAAGTGCAGCTGCACTAGTGAGCCTGCTTAATAGCTTATGGGGCCACCTTTGGAAATCAGTGAAGCAGCGATTATGCGTAGCATGGATTCGGCAAGTCCCTGGTAAGTATCGGGAGGCACATGGGACCAGAGATTGCCACATATGTTTTTCATTCAGTTCAGATCAGGTGAATTTGGTGGCCAAGACATCAACGTGAGTTTACTTCGAGCCCCTCAAACCACTGTAGCACGGTTCTGGCCTAGTGACTCGGTTAGTATGGACAGTTATCATGGTGAAAGATGTCATCGCCATCAGTCAAGACATCAGACATGAAGGGAAGCAGGTGGTCCGCAGAAGTGTTGACGTCGGCCACAGCTGCCACTGTGTCTTCGATTACTGCCACAGATATCATGGAAGCCCGGGTGAATGTACGCCATGGCATAGTACTGCCCCAACTGGCCTGTGTCTGTGACACAGCGCATTTTTCGAGCAGCCAGTCACCTGTATGACGGCGTATCTGGGCACGGCCATCAACCTGTTGTAATGAGAAACGTGTTTATTCGAGCAGGCGATACCATTCCATTGACACATGGTTGAACACCCATGATCGCATGCTCACTGCTACGATGTCGTTGTGTCAATATGGGAACACCTAGGGGTCGTCTGTTGTAGAGCCCCATTTTCCAAAATGTGCCCTGAAACATGTGATTCGAAACACTTGTGCCTGCACCAACATTGTACTCTATCGTCAGATCTGTCACAGGTATCTTGCTTTACAGAGTGCGTGAGCCTCCGACATCCACGTTCTCTATTAACGCGTGAGCGCCCAACAGCTTGTCGCCTGCTGGTAGTTTCACAATTATATATATTAAGATAGTATCTGTTCTTTCGGACATGTCCGAAAGAACAGATACCATCGGTGACCATGCAGCTCGTTAGAATGAAATTACAATGAAATGAACACCCTTTGCTGCTTACAGGCGTTGACATACGTGAACGGGGACAGATGGGACTATGGTATGAAGATTAGCATCTCCAAAACAAAAGTAATGTCAGTGGGAAAGAGATATAAACGGATTGAGTGCCAAATAGGAGGAACAAAGTTAGAACAGGTGGACGGTTTCAAGTACTTAGGATGCATATTCTCACAGGATGGCAACATAGTGAAAGAACTGGAAGCGAGGTGTAGCAAAGCTAATGCAGCGAGCGCTCAGCTACGATCTACTCTCTTCTGCAAGAAGGAAGTCAGTACCAAGACTAAGTTATCTGTGCACCGTTCAATCTTTCGACCAACTTTGTTGTATGGGAGCGAAAGCTGGGTGGATTCAGGTTACCTTATCAATAAGGTTGAGGTTACGGATATGAAAGTAGCTAGGATGATTGCAGGTACTAGTAGATGGGAACAATGGCAGGAGGGTGTGCACAATGAGGAAATCAAAGAAAAACTGGGAATGAACTCTATAGATGTAGCAGTCAGAGTGAACGGGCTTAGATGGTGGGGTCATGTTACACGCATGGGAGAAGCAAGGTTACCAAAGACACTCATGGGTTCAGCAGTACAAGGTAGGAGGAGTCGGGGTAGACCGAGGAGAAGGTACCTGGATTCGGCTAAGAACGATTTTGAAGTAATAGGCTTAACATCAGAAGAGGCACCAATGTTAGCACTGAATGGGGGATCATGGAGGAATTTTATAAGGGGGACTATGCTCCAGACTGAACGCTGAAAGGCATAATCAGTCTTAAATGATGATGATGATGATGATGATGATGATGATATAGTTAAGGCTCGCCGGCCACTTGACCATATTCTTCTTCTGTGCGAATGCACAAACAGTGCCCGAACTCTTACGGGAATCGGCAACGCGCCGCGAGTAATGAGTATAATGGGCGGGTGCACTACCAATGTAGTGCGGGACAATACGTTGAGAATGTGGGTTTCGCGGGAGGCGTGCCAGAGTTAAATCCCTGCAGTCGCGCTGTCCTCTGTGTCCTCGGTGGCTCAGATGGATAAAGTGTCTGCCATGTAAGCAGGAGATCCCGGGTTCGAGTCCCGGTCGGGGCACACATTTTCATCTGTCAACGTTGACGTATGTCAACGCCTGTAAGCAGCTAAGGGTGTTCATTTCAGAGTTCTTCAACCACTTTCCGCGGATACTCACAGCAATGGCACGCGAACAGCCGACCCGCTTCTCCGTTACAGAAATGCTCGTTCCCAGGCGCCGTGCCATAACAATCCGCCCTTTGTCGAAGTCGCGTATGCCAGTGAATTTCCCCATTTGCGGCCTATATTGTCGTTAGAATGGTTCCCATTCATCTGTGTATATACATTCTATGTCAGATCACGTGGCTCCAACGCCATCAGGTACCATTCTATCTTGCGGTGGGCAGTGTGTATTTAGAGGAAAGTGAATGATGTCTCGGAGACAACAAAGGGACAAACGCGGCTGATGGAAATAGTAATTTCTGCCTGGCTACTACACAGCTGGGAGATGTAAGAACTTTGAAAATGAATAAAAAGGAAAAGATGGAAAACGCTTGGCAAAAATGACTTTTGAGAGACTATTGTTAAAATATGTTTTAACTAACTTAGTGACCAGCGTAGCGCGAGTATGTATTGATTCAAGTCTTCTACAGGGTGTTACAAAAAGGTACGGCCAAACTTTCAGGAAACATTCCTCACACACAAATAAAGAAAAGATGTTGTTATGTGGACATGTGTCCGGAAACGCTTAATTTACATGTTAGAGCTCAGTTTAGTTTCGTCAGTATGTACTGTACTTACTCGATTCACCGCCAGTTGGAAGGTAATGTTGACTTCGGTGCTTGTGTTGACATGCGACTCATTGCTCTACAGTACTAGCATCAAGCACATCAATACGTACCATCAACAGGTTAGTGTTCATCACGAACGTGGTTTTGCAGTCAGTGCAATGTTTACAAATGCGGAGTTGGCAGATACCCATTTGATGTATGGATTAGCACGGGGCAATAGCCGTGGCGCGGTACGTTTGTATCGAGACAGATTTCCAGAACGAAGGTGTCCCGACAGGAAGACGTTCGAAGCAATTGATCGGTGTCTTAGGGAGCACGGAACATTCCAGCCTATGACTCGCGACTGGGGAAGACCTAGAACGACGAGGACACCTGCACTGGACGAGGCAATTCTTCGTGCAGTTGACGATAACCATATTGTCAGCGTCAGAGAAGTTGCTGCTGTACAAGGTAACGTGGACCACGTCACTGTATGGAGAGTGCTACGGGAGAACCAGTTGTTTCCGTACCATGTACAGCGTGTGCAGGCACTATCAGCAGCTGATTGGCCTCCACGGGTACACTTCTGCGAATGGTTCATCCAACAATGTGTCAATCCTCATTTCAGTGCAAATGTTCTCTTTACAGATGAGGCTTCGTTCCAACGTGATCAAATTGTAAATTTTCACAACCAACATGTATGGGCTGACGAGAATCCGCACGCAATTGTGTAATCACGTCATCAACACAGATTTTCTGTGAACGTTTGGGCAGGCATTGTTGGTGATGTCTTGATTGGGCCCCATGTTCTTCCACCTACGCTCAGTGGAGCACGTTATCATGATTTCATACGGGATGCTCTACCTGTCCTGCTAGAACATGTGCCTTTACAACTACGACACAACATGTGGTTAATGCACGATGGAGCTCCTGCACATTTCAGTCGAAGTGTTCGTACGCTTCTCAACAACCTTTCCTTTCTCTGTCCATCTCCTCCTCTCGCCTCTTTCTGTCCATTTCCCCTTTCCCCTCTCTCTGCCCATCTACCCTTCCACCCCCCACCCCCTTATCTGTGTCCATCTTCTCCTTCCCCTTCTCTCTGTGTCAATCTCCTACTCTCTCTCTCTCTCCACGTTATCGCCCTACCTCCAATATTTATGACGTCGTATCTCCTGAAACATCTGTCGTAAAATGATATAATTTTCCAGCTTCATCCAGTGGAAATTGTGGATACTGTCTGAAAAATGTTTTGCGAATGGACGTAGTAGTAAAGAAGTAATAAATTACAACGTCATACATGATGCGACCCTTTTTCGCGCTTGTTAGTGTTTATGACGTCATATCTCCTAAACTATGTGTCGTACAATGATATAATTTTGATGGTGGATTCAGTGGTATATGTGAATACTGTCTGAAGAATGTGTCACGAATATATTTTGTAGTAATTCAGTATCAAATTAAAACATCATGCTTCATACAGCAGTGACAATATATTTAGCGATAAACTTTTTTTTTTATTTCATCATTTAGCTGCGGTTACCGACGATAAAAGTTTCGTAAGGGTTTGAAATTATGTGTAAAGTTTATTGCAAGTCACTAGGTGCTATCATTATCAAATACTGAATTACTAATTTAAGGGTATTTGAACGTCACTGGCTAAGCTGTTTTTTTCCCCCGCCGCACACCTTTGATAGGTAGTTGGTTCTTATCCCCACAGCGATTCTTTCCAGTCAGTTAGTGATACCTGTACTAAGTTGGATTGAAATCGGTCCAGTGTTTTACGAGTAGATCTGCGACATAGATACACACATATCCAGGATGTTCATAATTAAAGTTTCAGTTTCAACACCCTACTGAAAGAGAACCACTGCTCACAATGACGTCAAACTTGAACAGCATATTATCGACGCAGGGGGAAATGTCAGGAAAATAAAAAAGTTTAACGAAAATTTGGCTAATAGATAGCACTGTAAACGCCATAATGCGCTCCGGCAGACGCGCGGCACAAGGCTGTTTGCGTCAGAAACGCGCAACATGACCGTCTCTATGAAGGTTCGCGCGCTGCTGGTAAAACTCTTTTAAAAGAACGGTGTCTCTGCGCCAGTAGCCCTGCAGAAGTTCCGGTCACTCAGGGGTATGAAAAAAGACATTTATCCAATGTCTGCTAAGGGTCTGGAGAAAGTGATTACAAAATTCGAAACGACACGTTGTTTTGAGGCACAGAGTGGCAGAGGGAGGAATGCAGTTGATCCGAAGTCTCTCAAAGATGTGGCCACAGCACTGCGGCAGAGGTTGAACGGTGGTGAACAACCATGCAATGGACGGGGAATTGGCCCAACTTTGGGCATGCCTACGAGCACTGTGCATGAAATCCTACGAGACATCCTGCATTACTGACCTTTAAAAGTCACCCATGTTCAGGAGTTGCTTCCTGTTGACATACTAGCAAGACAACGTTCGCTCTGGAACGTCTTGCTCGCGTGAAAGTTGACAATGAGTGGCAGTGGAACAGTCTATGGACAGACGAAGCCCATTTCCAAATTCAAGGACATGTCAATACGAAGAATTGCAGAATATGGGCACTGGAAAAACCGCACGCATATCAACCAGTACCACTTCATTCTGCAAAGGTGAATGTGTGGTCCGGGCTGACGATATCGTTTTTTTCGAGGAGATGTGTCCTCCGGGTCATGTTACCTGTACCGTCACTGGTAAACTCTATGATTATTGGGACCTGTCACAGATGATCATGGATGATCCAGTCATTCAACAGCGTGGATGTGTGGGCAGGATCATTTTTATGCGAGATGATGAGCTCCTCCACACATTGCACAGCTAGTGATGTAGCTGTTGCAGAAGCATTTCATAAATGCTAGAATTCTTCTTCTTCTCCTTCTTCTTTCGCTTACGCCATAGTCCTGCAGCGATCGCAAGGTCGGCGTGGTTCCAACGGATTTGGCAGTGTTACTGTTAGGGATGGCCGGATGCCCTTTCTGCCGCCACCCCGTTCCCCCCCCCCCCCCCCCCCCCCCCCGGGACGGAATCAGTGTACCCCAAATGTCTGCGTCGAGTGTGAATCGTGAAATAGTGCGTACGTGTTTCAAATGTCTGCGACGCGTGTAACTGAGGCGGAACGTGGGGACCAGCACGGTATTCATCTAGCGGGATGTGGAAAACCGCCTAAAAACCAAATCCAGGCTGGCCAGCATACTGGCCCTTGTCGTTAATCCGCCCGGCCGCATTCGATCTGGGGCGGGCGCGCCTACCCGAGTCCAGGAAGCAGCGCGTTAGCACGCTCGGCTACCCTGGCGGGTTTCGTAAATGCTAGAATTATCAGCCGTAATATGCATAGAGCATTGCTGTCAAGATCACCTGATCTTAATCCGTGTGACTTCTGGTAGTAGGGTCGCCTGAAAGATGTTGTGTTAAGTGCTCCAATTACGAATGTATCTGAATTGAAGGCATGCGTTGCGCAGCGGATTCTGTAAGTGGCTCCCGAGGCACTCATATTTATTGTGGAACATGTTGTTTCTCGATTTAAACTTGTGACAGAATATGGTAGACAGCATGTTGAGCACGTCTTGCGCCAGTCTCACAATAGTTAGAAACAGATGTCATTTTGCTTTTTTATGTGGTTTTTGACCTCAGAACAATTAAAACCAATGTAATTTCGCTTTTTATATAGTTTTTGGCCTCAGAGCAATTAAAAACCGATTTTGACCTCGTCGTGGTAGATGGACTTACCTGACTAACAATGCCACAACTGTTTACTTCCGATCTTATGCAGTCATGCAAGTTGAAGAATACGGATGGTGTAATGTGCACCTCAAACTATAGTCCTTATCCTGCGATTCGTCTGTCATTTGTTGCCGATCGCAGTTACGTTAAGACGATTACATCTCCATCTATTGGGAAAAGCTTCGTTAGTTTTTTTTTTTTTGTTCCTTGACATTTTCCCCTGCGTCAGTAATGTGCTGTTCAAATTTGACTCAGTTCTGAGTAGTAGTTCTCTTTCTACAGCATTTTGAAACTGAAAGTTTAATTATGGACATCCTGTATACAGCAATGAGCCAAAACATCCAAAACATCATAACCACTTGCTTAATAGCTTGTTTTTCCGTCTTTGGAACGAAATACATCACTTATTACGTGTATCATGGATCCAACAGTTTTTTAGTAGGTTTGTGGATGTATGTGGCATTAGATGTCTACGCACAGGTCATGTAATTCGCGCGAATAACGGGCCGCTGTTTGCGTACGCGGTAATGGCACCCGATAGCGACCCAGATGGGTTCCATAGAATTCACATCTGGTGAATCTGGTCGCTGAGACATCAACGTGAGTGTAATGCTCCTTAAACGACTGTAGTAAGGATCTGGCTCCGAGACACGGACAATTATACTGCTGAAAGATGAGATCTCGGTCGGGAAGACATCAAGCATGAAGGGATTCAGGTGGTTCGCAGCCTTCAGCGTGTCTTCGATTACTACCACAGGTCCCATGTAAGCGCAGGAGAATGTCTCCCATAGCATAACACTGCTCCCACCAGACTGCGGCCTGCGTCCATGGCGCGCTGCACATGTCGAGCCGCTGTTCGCCTAAATGACAGCGTTTTTGGGGACGACCATCGACCGAGTGCATCAAAAATGTGATTCACCCGAGGAACCGAGAACTTTCCGTTGATCGACGATCGAATCTCTATGGCCCCGTGCCCACTGCTGTCGTAACTGACGACGTCGCGGGGTCAACATGTGAACATGAAGGGATGGCATGCTGCTGAGCTCCATGTTCAACAACGTACGATGAACGGTGTGCTCTGAAGCACTTGTGCGTACACCAAGAGAATGCTCTTTCAGCAGAGATGTCACAGATCACCATCTATCCTACTTTACAGAGCAGACAAGCCTCTGAATCCCACGTTTTGTGAAGAATCGTGGACGTCCAAGCATTTAGCGCCTAATGATAGTTTCGCTGTCCTTTTACCTCTTCCCGTAGGTGCTCACGACAGTAGCACGTGAACATTCGACCAGCCTCACCGTTTTCGAGATACTCGTTCACAGGGTGTGAGTAATAATATTCTGCCGTTTGTCAAAGTCGCGTAACTCAATGAATTTCCCCATTTACAGCCCATATCTTCGTTAGGGTGATCGCACATCCGTGTCTGCTCCTATCACATACTTTTGTTACCGCTTCAGGTGCCCGCAACGCCACAAGGTGGCATCCGACGTCGCTGTGGGCAGTGGTCACGATTTTGGGCTAATCAGTATATGTAAATCCATTTTTGTAATATGTATGGATTTAGTACGTTTCACAAAGTAAAGGTAAACTAGTGTAATGCTGGAACACGCAGGGTGGCGCAAAATAGGTGTTGGAAATTTTTTATCCACTTTTACCCACTTGGGTTCATAGATTCTTGTCAGCATATTTGTGTTACAGAATATAATCTGAAATTTAATACAGAACGTTTGCAAAGTGGTTTCCTTCTGCAGCAGTGTGTGTGTAGAGCCTTGAACTGAATTCATTGACGAATGTCTGAAGAACATCATTTTAGACTGCATGAATCTCTCTGGAAATTGCAGTACAAACATGCTGGAGTGATGCAGGTACTGCTTTGAAGACTCTGTCCTTTAGATAAACCTGTAACAAATAATCAGACCGTCTGAGATCGGGAATATTAAGTAGGCCATTTCTTATCATGTCCAGTGAATGCTAAAGCGTCCAGGGTAACAATATGACTTCCGAACGTCTGCTGAAAGAAATAGAAGACGTCCGCCGTAGTGTGTGGACGTACTCCATCCTGCATGAACCAGTAGTTTCGGAGTATGCTGCCGCGTCTTGCAGCCGGTTCAAATTCATGTTCCAGTACCTGTCCGTATTTATCTGCTGCGACAGGTCCCTCAATAAAAATGGTCCCAATAATCATTCTACACTGACTGAACACTAAACAGTGGCTGTTTGTTGATGAAGTGGAGCGGCAGCTTGAACTTGTGGATTTCTAGCAGCACAGTGGTCTCAGCTCAGTTTGTTGGCGTCATTCATGGCGTTGGAAGCGTGTCTCATCATTAAACCACATCTGATCCGTATCGATTGTTCCATTTTCAAATGCCTCAATCATCTCATTTCCAAAAGAATATCGCCTCTCCACATCCCCGTCCTTCACAGCCGTCACAGCTGAATCTTTTGAGGGAAAAGATCAGTTTCTCTTTCATTATCCTCTAGAGAGACCGTCGTAATGTCCTGACCTGCTGTGTTGCATCTCTCGTTGATGCAGTTGGCTCTTCACTGAGTAAGGTTCACAGTCGTTCCACATGTCTAAGGTTACAACTGAGGCTGGTCGTTCTGATTAGCCCTTCCTGGAATCACGTAGGGATCTGGTCTATTCAAAACATTGCATCAACCTGTTAGAAAACAAGGAAAAAATTACACAAAATCTGTATGAGAGGATGCTTAAACCTATGAGCCCAAGTGGTTTCTGCCTCAGACCACCATTTTATCAATTTGTTTTGAAGTGCTACTGCCTGTCGAGTGAAATCACTGACGGTACAGCAAGACAGAGACTCCAAGCGGTAGACTGAGGTGCTTCTACGAATGTAGTGCAATACAGCAGTCGCTAACTACGTTCTAGGCAACAGTCGGCGCTGAGTGTCTTCTAGGCGATTTTAGGAGATTTGTGCTTGCAAATTTTTCTTACATAATTTACTAGATTTGTGGATTTTGCATAGTGATCATATTGAGGAGATCACAGAAAATGAAAGTAAGTACATCCAAAGTTATGGTGACGTAAATTTGAGTTTGTACAGCACCCTTTATGAGTGGTTTCAACAGGAAACCACTGGGCCCATATGTAGTTTTATACTTAATTTTGTAATTGTGTGCAAATTTTTTGAATTTTAGACCAGTTATTTGCTTGTTATTGAGGACCATAATTTGTTTCAGGCATTATGTGTTCATGCCAACGGCCTTACCGCAGTGGTAACACCGGTTTCCGAAGTTAATCGCTGTCGGGTTTGGCTAACACTTGGATGGCTGAACTTCCCGGTTTGCCGAATGCTGTTGACAAGTGGGGCGCCCTTAGCCCTTGTGAGACAAATCGAGGAGCTGCTTGACTGAGAAGTAGCGGCTCCGGTCTTGAAAACTGACAACCACCGAGAATACGGCGCACTGACCACATGCCCATCCACATCCGGATCCAGTGACGCCTATAGTCTGCGGATGACACGGACGTTAGGCGGCACCGTTGGACCTTCTAAACCTGTGGGAATGATCTAACGGCTCATGAATATAGCGGTTTCCAGCGAATAGGCTTTTCATGTAGGACATTTAGGGACGTATAAGGATTGCTGCTACGACAGTTACAGATTGAACCGACGATGTTGATAAGATAGAGGACTTGCCTTCAGGAGGATGGTGTTTACAATCACCGTCCGACCTTTCAGATTTAGGTTTTCCGTAGTTTTCCTAAATCGCTTAAGACATATGTCTGAATGATTCCTTTGAATTGGGCACGATAGATTTCTGTCCTCATACTTCTCAATTCCAAACTTTTGCTCCAATAACGCAGCTTTCTACCTCTTACCTAGCATTCCGTAGTACAGGATCCACTGTTTCCTTGATTTGGCATTTTTTTTTGTAACTTTGTGGCCAGGTGCTCTTTTGTCGCCGCAGTCGCCACTTAACCCAAGGGAGTGAAGTCTTGGGTACTATCTGTCTGTGAATCGTGTAAAATTTGTTGTTTGTGGTGGGTGTTGCACACACCAAAAAAAAGTTTTGCATCACCCCGGTTCACAGAACTCCTGAAGACAGACGTTGACTGTGGATATTGTATCACAGACACAGTCCCTTTGACTGTTCAGAGATGTCACTATACCCGCACAAAGATGTAAACAACCATGCATGAGCAGCGTCTATTAGACGGAGGGGATACGACAGCCGATCAGTTCCAGTCATTGCACCAGGACAGAGGTACACAGCTCGTGTTTTTTGTAATTCAATGATGCCTAGACAGTCAATACCGCGGTTCGACCGCGTCCGCATTGTTACTGTGTGCCAGGAAAGGCTGTCAACAAAGGGAGTGTCCAGGCGTCTTAGAGTGAAGCAAAGCATGTTGTTCGGACACGGAGGAGATAAATAGAGACAGGAACTGTTGATGACGTGCCTCACTCAGGCAACCCAAGGGCTACTACTGCAGTGGATGACGGCTACCAACGGATTATGGCTCGGAGGAACCCTGACAGCAACGCCACCATGATGAACAATGCTTTTCGTGCAGCCACAGGACGTCTTGCTACGACTCAAACTGTGCACAACAGGCTGCATGATGCGCAACCTCACTCTCGACGTCCATGGCGAGGTCCATCTTTGCAACCACGACACCATGCAGCACGGTACAGAGGGGCCCAACAACATGCCGAATGGACCGCTCAGGATTGGCATCATGTTCTCTTCACCTATGAGTGTCGCATATGCGTTCTACCAGACAATCGTCGGAGACGAGTTTGGAGGCAACCCGGTCAGCCTTAGGCACACTATCGAGTGCAGCAAGGTGGAGGTTCCCTGATGTTTTGAGGTGGCATTATGTGGGGCCGACGTACGACGCTGGTGGTCATGGAAGGCGTCGTAACGTCTGTACGATACGTGAATGCCATCCTCCGGTCGATAGTGCAACCATATCGGCAGCATATTGGCGAGGCATTCGTCTTCATGGACGACAATTCGTGCCCCCATCGTGCACGCCTTGTGAATGACTTCCTTCAGGATAACGACATCCCTCGACTAGAGTGACCAGCATGTTCTCCAGAGGTGAACCCTATCGAACATGCCTGGGATAGATTGAAAAGGGCTGTTTGTGGACGACGTGACTCACCACCCACTCTGAGGGATCTACGCCGAATCGCCGTTGAGGAGTGGGACAATCTGGACCAACAGTGCCTTGATGAACTTGTGGATAATATGCCACGACGAATACAGGCATGCATCAATGTAAGAGGACGTACTACTGGGTATTAGAGGTACCGGTGTGTGCAGCAATCTGGACCCCACCTATGAAGCCGTTGTGGCCGAGCGGTTCTGGGCGCTATAGTCTGGAACCGCAGGTTGGAATCCTGCCTCGGGCATGGATGTGTGTGATGTCCTTAGGTTAGTTAGGTTTAAGTAGTTCTAAGTTCTAGGGGACTGATGACCTCAGATGTTCAGTCCCATAGTGCTCAGAGCCATTTGAACCATTTGAACCCACCTATGAAGGTCTCTGAAGGTCACACATGCAATGTGTGGTTTTCATGAGCAATAAAAATGGCGGAAATAATGTTTATGTTAATGTCTATTCCAATTTTCTGTACAGGTTCTGGAACTCTCTGAACCGCGGCGATGCAAAACTTTTTTTGATGTGAGTATTTCAACTGTTTTCATGTATCGTGTTTTCTGAGAAGGAGTTTGAGGAAAAGTGCATCATATGACTAAACGGCCGTGGGAACCACCTACGAACGACACTCAGGCTGAATGGTGTACCAAAGAAACTGTCGTCAATCCGCCAGGCGTATTCCATCCCGGTCTGGTTAAACTCTCTGCTTCCCAAGCTAGCACGCTGCACGTTAAGCTGTACAAACTGGTTCTTCAACAACCTCCTGTCGACGAAAAGCGGGTCGCACGTTAGAATACTTTACAATATACACTGTCCGAACAAAGAAGTGAAGCACCCACAAGGAGAGGAGTAGGAAACAAAATGAAACTTCACGGTTAGAGAGGCTAGTTTACGTTATTTCAGCAAAATCGAGTCAGATTTACAAAGAACCTGGCAGTATAAACCCACTTATCAATATGACCTGCACTTCCCCTCGCCCGGATGCATGCACTAACTCGGTTTGGAAGGGCGTCACAAAGCTGTTGTATCCTCTTCTGAGGTAAGCTGGCCAATAATTGTGTAAATGGCTGTTTGTATCCTGAGTTGATGGAGTTGACGTCCGAGCTGGTCCCACACATGTTCTGCTGGGGACAGATCTGGAGAAATTGCTGGTCGTGTGCTTACCTCAACGTCGCACAGACGGTACATAGAGACACATGCCATGTGTGGACAGACAATGTCGTGTTGAAAAATGACACCACTCTAAGGTCGCATGAGAGGTAGCACATGAGCACCAATCCCGCGTCCAGCCATCCTGATTTAGGTTTTCCGTGGTTTCCCTAAATCGCTTCAGGCAACTGCCGGGATGGTTGCTTTCAAAGGGCACGGCCGACTTCCTTCCCCATCCTTCCCTAATCCGATAAGACTGATGACCTCGCTGTTTGGCTGTCTGGCTGTCTGGTCTCCTCCCCCAAAACAACCCAACCCAACATGAGCAAGCAGGACGTCCGCTGTGTTTTTCTAAACCACTGGAATAATGGGACCTCTCCTGATATTGCCGACATACTCATCGACAATTGTGCAAAACCACAATCCATCGCTGAACACAATGCGAAGCCATTTATCAGCGTGTATGCTTCCCATTCACGGCACCACACGGAACGCAGCCATTTGTGTTGTGGTGTCAACGGCAGCCTATGAATGGGATTGTATTTCCCCAGTTCGGCTGCTGCTTGTCACCGGCCGCTGTGGCCGAGCGGTTCTAGGCGCTTCAGACTGCTACGGTCGCAGGTTCGAATCCTGCCTCGGGCATAGATGTGTGTGATGTCCTTAGGTTAGTTTGGTTTAAGTAGTTCTAAGTCTAGGGGACTGATGGCCTTATGTGTTAAGTCACATAGTGCTCAGAGCCATTTGAACCATTTTTGCTGCTTGTCTCGGACCAATGGTGTGAGATGATACAGTATTTTGGAGGGAGTACGGCAATGTCTAATTGTTCTCGTATGCCAGGCGCAGATGTGAAGGAGTTTAGATGTTCTTGGTGCACAGTACGGCAATCCTCCATTGTGGTGGTCAGACGTGGTCGACGACGATTATGGCTGTCCTCAAGTTCCCGTGCAGTCCACCATCAGGCCACTGTGAGATACGAATGCACCAAAAATCTGGATTTTACACGATTCGACGAGCCGGCCAAAAAGACACCGAAAATGAGGGCCCTTTCAAAGTCTGTCAGTTACTGCTAACACTGTCTCACACGTAGAAGAGGCATCTCCGTATCTTTCACTGTGATCACTCACCATCTCATCTCTTCACCACCCTTATAAACTCTACCAGGCCTGATAACAACAATAAACAGCAACATCACTAACGCACTCTGGTGGCCATTCTGCCTGTCACAGAGAATTGCAACTCCCACCGTTTACTGTACACCTCCGCCGATGTTGTGTCCGTGTACACGCTACATTGACATCCGACCACGTCTCTTGAGTACATAATTTTTCTGTCACGCATAGCACGATATGATCGCAATCTCATTTGCGTGGTCGTACTGGCTCGTACAACTTCGACCGTAGCTTTGTGTGTCAGACTATTAGTGTCAATGGCCCGAAACCACTTGCTACGGATTGCAGTGATGGAACACTAACGATTAACCAAAGACATCAGCCTTTTCAGACTGCGATGTACACGTCAAAGCTGTTAGTGACGTAATGAGTAGCAATATGTAGTTTTTCCAGGTAAGACTCGTTTCAACCCATTCTACATCAATGGGCGTATGAGTCCTATACCCTGTCATACTGACCACAATGTAATACGTTGCATTTCTGAGAGGCGTAGAGGACAAACAACAAGTGATATGAAACTTCCTCGAAGATTAAAACTGTGTGCCGGATCGAGACTGGAACTCGGGACCTTTGCCTTCCGCGGGTAAGTGCTCTACCACTGAGCTACCCAAGCATGACTCACGCCCCGTCCCCACAGCTTTACTTCCGCCAGTACCTCGTCTCCTACTTTCCAAACTTGTGAGGACGGGGCGTGAGTCGTTATTGGATGGCTCAGTGGTAGAGCACTTGCCCGCGATAGGCAAAGGTCCCGAGTTCGAGTCTCCGTCCGGCACATAGTTTTAATCTGGCAGGAAGTTTCATGTCAGCGCACACTCCGCTGCAGAGTGAGAATCTCATTCTGGAAACAAGTGTTATGGTTTTGGATGTCATTGAATACAACATATAACTTCGACTCCTAATGATTGAGGGCAATCTGAACGGCGGTCGATACGTGAGGGAGGCACTGCCCACCCTCCCCGCCCTTCAGGTAATTCTATGTGTCACACTTCAGTAGGACAATGTGTAAGACATCTTCCAAGAGCAGCGGGTAACATTGCTTCCCTGGACTGCACATTCGCATGACACGTCACCCATAGAACACGTCTGGGATGTCGTTACTCGGCAACTTGTTCTGAAACGTTCTTCAGTAACCACTGCTGATGCCTTGTGGATTCGAATTTAAATCAGCTCTGGGGAAATTTATCAGTAACATATCGAGCCCCTTCTTGATTCCATACTGTGATGTAGTATTTGGGGGCTTCACGTTATACAGGATATTTAAAAATTGGTAAATATTCTCCACTTGCTTGCAGGCTGAAAGGATGCTTTTTTACAGAGTAAAACTATGGTCTGATCTTGGACAGAAACCGGAACGTAGTGAGAATGGTCCCAGAACTAAATAAAAGCCTGCTCATATTTTTTAAGAGGGCGTGAGGAAGCGTAAATATCGTTTCGTACATTGTACGATTTATGGTGGAAAATACTGTATAGTTTCCACGTGTAAATCAGGACTAATGCCGTAAACATATACAGAAACATATTGACTGTGACTCTTGTTAGAAAACGTATTTTTTGTGGTATTTCATGTGACTAATTTAATCCGGAAGAACTGAACTTTTAGGGCGATGCTCTTAGTGACAATAGAAAAGCTATTGCAAACGCAGGTGAACATCGTCTTTAATGCATCGATTTCACTTCGGAGAGCCTGTTGCTGTAGCGACACCTGGGCACGTGTCCATTCGCCTGGCTCCGGATGTCTCTTACGTATGACGATTTATCTCCAGTAAATATCAATGCTCTTTGGCAGTATTTGTTTGATACGGGGAACATTTATTTCTAAAAGACACACATCTCGGTTGCGGTTATATCCTTTTCAAGTACGTAAATACAAAAAATAATTTTAAAACGTGGAAGTGTTTCAAAGAATAAAGGACATCTCTCGTATCTATTTCCATCCACAGCGCTCTAAAATCAAACTACCAATTGTAGTTTGTTAACAAGCGATCCGCCCCGGCGTTGTACGGGTACCACTAAGTATCTACGGCAGGACGACTTGTCTGGCGAACTGATAATACATTGTAGACATTAACTTCCCTCGTGAGTCAGTCTGCTTGTCTGTGAAAACCGTATCGTAATCTTTACAGTAGCTCATGAGATTAGCTTTCACCTACAGACAAAAACGCAGCGTGGATTTTAATTCAGTACTTCAGCAATTAAACAATCAGTTAGTACCACAGGGTCGGCCGCGGAGGCCGAGCAGCTCTAGGCGCTTCAGTCCGGAACCGCACGACTGCTACGGTCGCAGGTTCGAATCCTGCCTCGGGCATGGATGTATGTGATGTCCTTAGGTTAGTTAGGTTTAAGTACGTTACTGGCCATTAAAATTGCACGAAGATGACGTGCTACTGACGCGAAATTTAACCGACAGGAAGAAGATGCTGTGATATGCATCAGAGCATTCACACAAGGTTGGCGCCGGTGGCGACATCTACAACGTGCTGACATGAGGAAAGTTTCCAACCGATTTCTCGTACACAAACAGCAGTTGACCGGCGTTGCGTGGTGAAACGTTGTTGTGATGCCTCGTGTAAGGAGGAGAAATTCCTACCATCACGTTTCCGACTTTGATGAAGGTCGGATTGTAGCCTACCGCGATTGCGGTTTATCGTATCGCGACATCACTGCTCGCGTTGGTCGAGATACGGAATGCGTGGGTTCAGGAGGGTAATACGGAATGCCGTGCTGGATCCCAACGGCCTCGTATCACTAGCAGTCGAGATGACAGGTATCTTATCCGCATGGCTGTAACGGATCGTGCAGCCACGTCTCGATCCCTGAGGCGACAGATGTGGACGTTTGCAAGACAACAAACATCTGCACGAACAGTTCGACGACGTTTGCAGCAGCATGGACTACCAGCTCGGAGACCATGGCTGCGGTTACCCTTGACGCTGCATCACAGACAGGAGCGCCTGCGATGGTGTACTCAACGACGAACCTGGGTGCACGAATGGCAAAACGTCATTTTTTCGGATGAATCCAGGCTCCGTTTACAGCATCATGATGGTCGCATCCGTGTTTGGCGACATCGCGGTGAACGCACATTGGAAGCATGTATTCGTCATCGCCATACTGGCGTATCACCCGGCGTGATGGTATGGGGTGCCATTGGTTACACGTCTCGGTCACCTATTGTTTGCACTGACGGCACTTTGAACAGTTGACGTTACATTTCAGATGTGTTACGACCCGTCGCTCTACCCTTGATTCGATACCTGCGAAACCCTACATTTCAGCAGGATAATGCACGACCGCATGTTGGAGGTCCTGTACGGGCCTTTCTGGACACAGAAAATGTTCGACTGCTGCCCTGGCCAGCACATTCTCCAGATCTCTCACCAACTGAAAACGTCTGGTCAATGGTGGTCCAGCAAGTGGCTCGTCACAGTACGCAGTCAGTACTCTTGATGAACTGTGGTATCGTGTTGAAACTGCATGGGCAGCTCTACCTGTACACGCCATCCAACTTTTGATAATGACCTCAATTTGGCGAGGAAAAGAGTCCACGCATTTCTTTCGGAGTCCCAAAAATGTTGTGTCCGAAGCGATTTAGGGGGGCAGCCGAGGTGCAATAGGGAACTTGAATGTACGAGGGACGTTCAACAAGCAATGCAACACTTTTTTCGGCCAGTTTCGGTTGAAGAAAATGCGGAATTTGTTGTGGTACATCGTCGAATATTCCTGCTTCAGCCCCTATAGCTTCATGAAGTTCCGATTGGTGGAGCCGCTATATGTAGCCTTCAAAATGACGTCTATACCGGAGGTGTCTTCCAAGCAAAGAGCTGTCATTGAGTTTCTTTTGGCGGGAAACCAGAGCATCGTAGATGTTCATGGGCACTTGTAGAATCTATACGGAAACGTGGCACTGAACAAAAGCGCGATGAGTCGCTGGGCGAGACGTCCGCAATCATCGCGACTAGCTCGCGCGTACCTGTCCTATCTCCCACACGCTGACCGGATGCACACAGCTGTGACTCCTGCGATGTTGAAATGTGCGGACACTCTCCATCGAAGTGATCGACGGATCACAACGAAACATCTCATTGCACAACTGGATGTCTCTGTTGGTAATGCTGACACACTGGTCCACCAGCTGGGGTACTCAAAGGTGTGTGGAGAGGTTCCTTGCCGCCCAAACAGTAGGCAATATGGAGCAACGAAGTACCACCTGTGTGGAGTTAATTGTGACTTACGAAGCTGATCGTGACAATTTTTTGTCAAACATCGTCACAAGCGATGAAACGTGGATTCATCACTTCTAACCGGAAATAAAGCAGCAGTCCATGGAGTGGCGCCACAGCTCCTCTCCTCCGAACATTCCATTCAAAGCACCCTCAGTCCCTTATGCGGAGATGGCAGTAGACCTTCTCAGTTGGCCATCATGCCGGTGTGGACGTGGAGGGGCTCCACCTCTATTGTTTTAAGCAACAGGCAGTTCCGTCTCCGGCAGCAGAGGCAGAGATCGCCAGCACGATGTCACCACCCGGACTCGATGGTGGTGGTGGTGGTGGTTAGTGTTTTACGTCCCGTCGACAACGAGGTCATTAGAGACGGAGCGCAAGCTCGGGTTAGGGAAGGATTGGGAAGGAAATCGGCCGTGCCCTTTCAAAGGAACCATCCCGGCATTTGCCTGAAACGATTTAGGGAAATCACGGAAAACCTAAATCAGGATGGCCGGAGACGGGATTGAACCGTCATCCTCCCGAATGCGACCCGGACTCGATGTCGCCCTTGCCACTGGGGGCGACAGCTCGTCGCGTCCCACTGCTCTGGCTGTGGACTCTGGTGCTGGAACTCCTTCTAGTGATTGTGAGATGGGACTTTAACTTTCTGCCTCTTGTTAATGTCTAAGAAGACAGTCATTTTCTTTTGGAAGAGAACTTTTCAGAAGATAGTCTCACGCAAAAATTTACTTATCTTGTTTACCAAGAACTTTAAGCTGTCAAAGAAGTTATTCCTTTATTTTCAAGAATGACTTTTCTTGTTTTGATCTCCTAACGGGTCACAGAACTTACGATTGTGAACATAAGCTGATTGTATCAATAAAATGATTTGTGTGTAATCATCGACTTACTGTGGAAGTGCCCCAAGCCGGGACACTTAACCATACAATCAGTGACCGTGCCACTACAAAACAATTGCAACTGGTCGATCCCTCTATACATTTATCTATTGTGATCTGTACTACTATCTGTGTGGTTCAAATAAATGTCTGTCGTTGAAAATAAAATAAAAACTGATATCTGAAATACATCGCTGTGATACTGATAAGGGGGAGAGTGTGTTAATAATTAAATCGCTGAAAACTGAGGTCTGTCACGGATATAATGAGGTATCTAGAACGATGCTAGAGCACTGTGCTGGATATATTAGCCCAGTACGTAACCATATTTGTAATTTTTCCTGCACGACGAGTTCAAATGGTTCAAATGGCTCTAAGCGCTATGGGACTTAACATCTGAGGTCATCAGTCCCCTAGACTTAGAACTACTTAAAAGCTAACCTAAGGACATCACACACATCCAAGCCCGAGGCAGGATTCGAACCTGCGACCGTAGCGGTCGCGCGTTCCAGACTGAAGCGCCTAGAACCACTCGGACACAACGGCCGTCTGCACGAAGAGTAAATTGTGCACAGTGCTCATCTGTAAAACCGCCTAATAAAGAAAGAGAAAGACATGATGTAAACACCTTTAAAGCCATTTCTATGCAATCAGTGTCAGCAAATGTTATTGAAAATGCTGTGTATACACACATCATCAAAAGAATTGCATCAACCCATACGTCATGCAGGTGTGTTGCTATTGTGACTATTCCTGTACCGATCAGTAGGTCGCCCTCTTACGTTGTTTGTAAACATACACAAAGCCACCGTGAGTTCTATGTACGGGTAGAATGCCGCGCTTGAATGGATTGCAGCATTTCAGTTTAACGTAAAGAACAAGTAGGGACTCATTAAGAGACGTCTGTGGACCAGCACAATGAATATCCATTACGCCACGAAGAATAGTCGCTCTAACAGAAAGGTTTAGGAGTTCGTTTTTCCCACGCGCTGTTCGGGAGTGGAATGGTAAGGAGATAGTATGATTGTGGTTCGATGAACCCTCTGCCAAGCAATTAAATGTGAATTGCAGAGTAATCATGCAGATGTAGATGTAGATCATGGCGCCCAAAACAACAGGCGCCCACGGCACTGTGCACAATTTACTCGTGAGCTCAGCCCCTACAGTGCAGACAACATGGAGCTTCGCAACCCCAGTGCTCCACGGACAGATCAGGAGAGGGCGTCTACAGCACTCTGGCTGGGTCACTGAGCGGCATACACAACGACGGTAGACTTCATTGGTAAACCGCACCTCTTCATGAATCCGCCATGTCACGTGCCAAAAATACGACCACCTGTATCCGTCTGGAAAACGGCTATTTAGTCTATATCGCGAGCTCTGGAGAGCAGTTTCATCACAGCCAGCTGCCTGAAGATCTCCACTACCCCACTCCGAGGACTGGACCATCGATGCAGGGACAGCACGCCGCATCCTCAACTGGGACTCTAACTCATCAGTGACATGCTCATTGAGTCTTGGTATAATTGTTACTGTTGTACTTCTAGCCGACAAGATAATGCCAGACTGAAAGTTTCTATCCTTGTCGAACAGATATTTCGTTACAGGTAGCTCTCCATACATCTTCAGTGATGTACACCATGGGAGTTGTTAAGTGTTCATTCTCCTTTGAATTTGGTTTAGACTTGAAGTGTGAAAATTGTTTTTCCATTTAGACCCAAAGTTATTAAGATTGGTTTGGTTTGGTTGTTTGGAGAAGGAGACCAGACAGCGAGGTCATCGGTGTCATCGGATTAGGGAAGGATGGGGAAGGAAGTCAGCCGTGTCCTTTCAGAGGAACCATCCCGGAATTTGCCTGGAGTGATTTAGGGAAATCAAGGAAAACCTAAATCAGGATGGCCGGACGCGGGATTGAACCGTCGTCCTCCCGAATGCGAGTCCAGTGTCTAAGTTATTAAGATATCAAGACTCTGCTCATGGAAGAGCATGTGACTACAGGAACGTAATTCACTGTTTTTAACGCAAATCTGTTGAGACTTTAAGATTGTGTTCACTGAAGCATGTGCTACTCTTTCAAATATCACGGAACTTATTTATTCACTTTGTGATTGTGGAAGTAAAAGAAGTTCTGTTATTTACGAACCGTCACTTATTTTGTTTCACTTACATCTACATCTACATCTACATTTATACTCCGCAAGCCACCCAACGGTGTTTGGCGGAGGGCACTTTACGTGCCACTGTCATTACCTCCCTTTCCTGTTCCAGTCGCGTATGGTTCGCGGGAAGAACGACTGTCTGAAAGCCTCTGTGCGCGCTCTAATCTCTCTAATTTTACATTCGTGATCTCCTCGGGAGGTATAAGTAGGGGGAAGCAATATATTCGATACCTCATCCAGAAACGCACCCTCTCGAAACCTGGCGAGCAAGCTACACCGCGATGCAGAGCGCCTCTCTGGCAGAGTCTGCCACTTGAGTTTGTTAAACATCTCCGTAACGCTATCACGGTTACCAAACAACCCCGTGACGAAACGCGCCGCTCTTCTTTGGATCTTCTCTATCTCCTCCGTCAACCCGATCTGGTACGGATCCCACACTGATGAGCAATACTCAAGTATAGGTCGAACGAGTGTTTTGTAAGCCACCTCCTTTGTTGATGGACTACATTTTCTAAGGACTCTCCCAATGAATCTCAACCTGGTACCCGCCTTACCAACAATTAATTTTATATGATCATTCCACTTCAAATCGTTCCGCACGCATACTCCCAGATATTTTACAGAAGTAACTGCTACCAGTGTTTGTTCCGCTATCATATAATCATACAATAAAGGATCCTTCTTTCTATGTATTCGCAATACATTACATTTGTCTATGTTAAGGGTCAGTTGCCACTCCCTGCACCAAATGCCTATCCGCTGCAGATCTTCCTGCATTTCGCTACAATTTTCTAATGCTGCAACTTCTCTGTATACTACAGCATCATCCGCGAAAAGCCGCATGGAACTTCCGACACTATCTACTAGGTCATTTATATATATTGTGAAAAGCAATGGTCCCATAACACTCCCCTGTGGCACGCCAGAGGTTACTTTAACGTCTGTAGACGTCTATCCGTTGATAACAACATGCTGTGTTCTGTTTGCTAAAAACTCTTCAATCCAGCCACACAGCTGGTCTGATATTCCGTAGGCTCTTACTTTGTTTATCAGGCGACAGTGCGGAACTGTATCGAACGCCTTCCGGAAGTCAAGAAAAATAGCATCTGCCTGGGAGCCTGTATCTAATATTTTCTGGGTCTCATGAACAAATAAAGCGAGTTGGGTCTCACACGATCGCTGTTTCCGGAATCCATGTTGATTCCTACATAGCAGATTCTGAGTTTCCAAAAACGACATGATACTCGAGCAAAACACATGTTCTAAAATTCTACAACAGATCGACGTCAGAGATATAGGCCTATAGTTTTGCGCATCTGCTCGACGACCCTTCTTGAAGACTGGGACTACCTGTGCTCTTTTCCAATCATTTGGAACCTTCTGTTCCTCTAGAGACTTGCGGTACACGGCTGTTAGAAGGGGGGCAAGTTCTTTCGCGTACTCTGTGTAGAATCGAATTGGTATCCCGTCAGGTCCAGTGGACTTTCCTCTGTTGAGTGATTTCAGTTGCTTTTCTATTCCTTGGACACTTATTTCGATGTCTGCCATTATTTCGTTGGTGCGAGGATTTAGAGAAGGAACTGCAGTGCGGTCTTCCTCTGTGAAACAGCTTTGGAAAAAGGTGTTTAGTATTTCAGCTTTACGCTTGTCATCCTCTGTTTCAATGCCATCATCATCCCGGAGTGTCTGGACATGATGTTTCGAGCCACTTACTGATTTAACGTAAGACCAGAACTTCCTAGGATTTTCTGTCAAGTCGGTACCTAGTATTTTACTTTCGAATTCACTGAACGCTTCACGCATAGCCCTCCTTACGCTAACTTTGACATCGTTTAGCTTCTGTTTGTCTGAGAGGTTTTGGCTGCGTTTAAACTTGGAGTGAAGCTCTCTTTGCTTTCGCAGTAGTTTCCTAACTTTGTTGTTGTACCACGGTGGGTTTTTCCCGTCCCTCACAGTTTTACTCGGCACGTACCTGTCTAAAACGCATTTTACAATTGCCTTGAACTTTTTCCATAAACACTCAACATTGTCAGTGTCGGAACAGAAATTTTCGTTTTGAGCTGTTAGGTAGTCGGAAATCTGCCTTACTGAAGGACTAGCATCAATTTTGTTTCACTTCTTGAAAAACGATCCTTGTTTTTGTTTCACCGTGGAGAATATTTTAGCGGAAAATATGTTCAATAAACTTTTATTTATTCCCAATACCTGCGCTGTTCACCTGTGTCCGCCAGCGGCGGATTCATTCCACAGGCCACCCACGTTCAACAGGTGGATAGCAAAATCGATCTCCACGACTTTTGAGACAAAAGAACCGTGTGATGAGCGCTGCAGAACTGAATTGGCGCTCGAAGATGCTACAGGACTCCACGTATCGCATCAAACTGTTAGGAGACGAGTGCACGAAGCAAAATTCAAATGTTCAAATGTGTGTGAATTCCTAAGGGACCAAACTGCTTAGGTCATAGGTCCCTAGACTTACACACTACTTAAACTAACTTATGCTAAGAACAACACACACGCCCAAGCCCGAGGGAGGACTCGAACCTCCGGCGGGAGGGACGGCGCAGTCCGTGACATGACGCCTCAAACCGCCTTGTCACTCCGCGCGACAAGCAAACTTCGGTTCCCGCCAATTCGTCTACCGTAACACCATGGACTCTGTTACAGATGGGCAAGAAACCATGTAGAATGGACGCCCCACAATTGGTGTCGAGTGTTATTTGCTGATGGAACTCGTATTTGTTTGTACCCTGATAACCGCCGACAACGTGCTTGGAGGCAATCCGGTAAAAGCTAACGCCTCCAACACCGTGTCCCACACGCGCAACAAGAGGGCTGTGGGGTGATGTTCTGGGCATCATATGAGGCCACCGTGGGTTTCCCGTAGCTGTTGAGGGCAAGCTCACTGCTCTACAGCACGCGGACGAGATTACGCAACGAATAGTGGGGCTGTAGCGCCAACATTTTGGTGACAATTTCATCTTGATGAACGATAGTTGAGTGCTCATCATGCTATTCTCGTCAGCACGTTTCTTAAGCATGCTAGCATCACCAGATGGAGTGTCCTACCTGTTCCCAGGACGTGAACCCAATCCAGCATGTGTGGGAACAACTGAAACGAGCTGTTTTTGAGCATCTATAACGCCCAAGTACTCTGCACGAGTTACTCAGAATCACCATTGAATGGTGGGATAATTTGAACCATCATTTCATCTATGGTATGCCACTACGGATTCAAGCCAATGTCCGAGCAAGGAGACGTTTCATCACGTATTGACTCTGTTAAAGAGTGCTGTGGAAAAAAAAAATGGAAAACGGATAATTCTGTCGTTACACGTTTTAATTACTTGTTTTTTTGTGTATTATTTGGTGATCTGCACTCACTAAAAATGGATATACACACATGCCTCAGGGCTAATTTTTGTTTTCGTACCACGAATTTTTAAAAAAAAACAGATGATGCAAAACTTATGGTTATGTGTGTAATGGTAATTCATCATATCAGTTCACATAATTTGCTGTCAATGATTTGGTTTTAGATGTGGTAAATGCTGTAAATGCTATATGCTATATTCTCTGTGAGGCACTGGACGGTTTAAACAAAGAGTTCCTGACACTGATTGTGTTGATCTCAAAATATTAGTGCAAAACTTTGCTCATTATGAAATATGGGGCGTAGCTCATCACTGTTTTCTCTCATACTTCAAGAGCGGACAACAAAGATCATTCTCCATACTGATGTGGACGGCTATGAGGTGGCGTCTGATGGGGGCGTGGTTAAGTAAGATCTGCCTCAGGGAACAGTGCGAGAACCACTATTGTTTCTTATGTGTATAAAAGATCTGCCTTCTAATACGACAGATGAGTCTCAAATATTTCCGTTTGCTGATGGCGTTAGGTTGGTAGTGAAGGGTACTGAGTGAAACTTCGGCAATGCGTCAAACATTGCAGTTCAAGACATCAGTTCACGGGCTATAGAAAATAAAATTTACGCTAAATCGCAATATACGTTTTCACAATTTCTAACACACAATTCAGCTGACACTGATATTCTGATTACACAGGATGGGCATACGATTGGTGATCTTGTACAGACCGAATTCCTATGTGTTCAGATGCTAGGTAAGCTCTCATGGAAAGTTCGGTCGGGGTGGCCGAGCGGTTCTAGGCGCTACAGTCTGGAACCGCGCGGCCGCTACGGTCGCAGGTTCGAATCCTGCCTCGGGCATGGATGTGTGTGATGTCCCTAGGTTAGTTAGGTTTCAGTAGTTCTAAGTTCTAGGCGACTGATGACCTCAGAAGTTAAGTCCCATAGTGCTCAGAGCCATTTGAAAGTTCATGTTCAGGATCTTGTCCAAAAACCTGTATGCCGCTGTATTTACCATCGAAACAATATCTGCAGTAAGAGATAGTACAACACGGAGATTAGTCTACTTTACTCATTTTTGTTCGCTTATGACATGCGGCGTTATATTCTGGAGTAATTCTTTCCATCCACAAAGATAGTTTTGGCTCAGACGCGTGAAGTACAAGGAATACGTTGTGTAAGTTCATGAACGTCTTGTCGGCCCCTGTTCAAACGCCTGGGATTTCTGACACTGGCCTCTCAGTATATATTTTCATTAACGCCGTTTGTAATTAACAATACGAGATTTGTAAGAAAAGTAACGAGACTGAATTTTTTACTACCCAAGTTTTTTTTTTCAGACAACAATATTGTCCCCATCAAAGTAGATCCCTGCGGCAGCTATGCTCTGGCAGAGTCACTTTTCCCAATCATGGCAGCAACGCTGAATGTCTTCAACTGGTGGGGCCTTTCACATGGTCACACTCCTTTGAATATCTCCAGAGTCCCAAAATGACGACCTTTTAAGATATTTTTCAATTTCGGGAAAAGAAAAAAATCGCAAGGAATCTATAAGTTGAATAGGGGAGTGTGCAACAATAGGAACGCCTTTTGAGGTCAAAATTCAGTGTTGGAAGCGGCCGTCTGGCATGGGGTGCTATCACGATGCAGCATCCATTTGTCTGCAACATCCGATCTTCCTCGATTCACCCTTTTCATGAGCCTTTCAAGGACATCTTTGTAAAACACTTGGTTGATAGTTTGTCCTGGAGGTCTGATCTCACAAGAGCACGCACACGTTCGACGTTTTCGTCGGTTTTTGAAGTTGAAGGTCTCCCTGAGCAAGGTTCATCTTCAACTTGTTCTCAGCCCAAAAATGATTTGTGCCAGCGAAAACCTGGTACTCTTGGAAAGGAATGTTCCTCATAGACCTGCTTCAACTTTTCAAAGGTCACACTCGCGGATTCCCCAAGCTTACATAAAACCTGATGCTCTCATGTTGCTCTAAATTCCGCTTTTCCATTTTCGTAACGCACAACAAAAACAAAGCTTCACCGATGGCGCTCTCAAAAATCATGTCATGTATGTAAGGAGTTAAAAGTGAGAGAGAGCATCTGGAAGAGATGAACACACCGGTCTACACAAATAGAACAATACAGCATTGCCAGATCGCTCCCACTGTTGCCAGTCTCACTACTTTTCTCACACACCTCGAATGAGGTCACTCCCCAGAATAAGCAGTTTTCACTCACCTTATACCCTGACGGAAAAAAATCGCAACCCCAAAATATCATTAATGTAGAGTAATGAAATCTCGGGAATATATTTCCTTAGATAAAGTATTTAAGTTATTAATATTCCAAGATATTAGGTTAATGTACGCCCGAGATAAGTCATTCAAAATGTGAAAGGTACGTTCATAACCAGTGTAACCGCAGGAGTGTTGAATGCACAGGCCCAGATTTAGGGGGTGGGGGCAAACCGGAGTATCTGCCACGGGCGGCAATTTCAGAGGGTGCGAAGTTCATACTCTTGAAGAAAAAAAATCTTGTTTCACTAAGCGCCTAGTATCCAGCGCACCTTGGCCTATCGGTTACTCATATGATTTTGAAACGCATCCCTGTTGGTTTTTGAACATCTTTGAACACATTCTAAGTTGATTTCTGAACGAATCATAAGTTGATTTTTGAATGCGTGCATAGTGTAGATGTCTCTACCAGGGGAATTCCCTTCGTATCTAGAAATAAGAAACTTTCCCGCAGACAAAAGGGGACGGGGCTATACGAGCTGAGCCAAATTCACCTGAACCGGTGAAAAATTCCTTTTCTTGCGCTTAGTAACGATGGTTGTAAAATGCTAAAAATGGTGGTAAACGCCAATTTCAAAGCCAGAGGTTGTCACTAATGTTAATGTCTTCTGTTAAACGTAAAAAAAAAAAAATGGTTCAAATGGCTCTGAGCACTATGGGACTTAACGTCTGAGGTCATCAGTCCCCTAGAACTTAGAACTACTTAAACCTAACTAACCTAAGGACATCACACACACCCATGCCCGAGGCAGGATTCGAACCTGCGACCGTAGCGGTCGCGCGGTTCCAGACTGTAGCGCCTAGAACCGATCAGCCACCCCGGCTGGCGAACCGGTGAATGACAATCGCTGTTTGTTTATGTGGCTAATTGGGTGTGCGAATGGTTAGTGTTGTTACAGTTGTTGCGAAGTCCATAGATTCGGACTACCGGAGTGGAAATAAACGACTAACGGGAATAGCAGCCAAGAAAGATTACATATTAATCTTCTCAGTGTATCCAAGAAAATGAAATTTTGACGGAAAGTTTTTGCGACACCGCCACACTACTGAGGGTCAGTTGTGCAATCCACGGTTAACAGCCGCTTAATTTCTATTCTCGGAATACCGCGGAAAACGCGTTGTCAGAAAACGTAATAACGCCCAACTGGAGAATAAACGAGTGATAACTAAATCAGTGATTTTGGCAGGGTTAATTAAAATGCACATGCACAGTCACGTCCGCAAAAACTTCTCTTTTTGTGGGAGATTATTGGTTTAGGTCTGTTTTAGACCATATTCAGACCTACCAGCATGATGGTAGACGGTGGCGGTTCTTCAAGAGAAGAGAAATTTTCTCAAAAGTTAGTTAAGTTAACCGGAGAATAAGTTTTGACAATGGCACGAATAGAATTAGTGATGACAAGATTGTTTGTTGGGACAAGGAAGAAGAAGAAACGAGGACGTCACACAAATTATATGGAATAATATGACGCTTCCAAATTTATACAAAAATTTCGTACTACTATTTTTCGATCTCATGCTTGAGAAACTGGCACGTAGGAATGAAATGTGAAACTATTTCCTAACATAAAACCTTTTACTTGTAGTAGGCCTAATAGGCATTTGACATTGGTACTTCGTGAATTATATTCTGTCGTGTTGCCTGTGTAAATGAGGTAGATAAAAATGACCATTTGTGCCAAACTGGTTTCGCTTATTTGGCGTGCATTACACCTGCTACAATATTAGAAAGGCCTATTTCGTTTTATCTAGTAGACAGTGACAAAATAGACGTAATCAAATCGAGAAACCACACCAGTCTTGGGTACTATTCGTATTAAGAGCTTTTTCAATATTAGACAACGACATTTTGCTTTTTTATGTACCAATTGTTTGACGAACTTTGAGGAGGTAATAGATTCTTTCGCATAATGGAAAGCACGCCATGTAAAGCTGTAGCAAGATTACATCTACATCTACATCTACATGGATACTCTGCAAATCACATTCAAGTGCCTGGCAGAGGGTTCATCGAACCTCTTCACAATTCTCTACTATTCTAATCTCGTACAGCGCGCGGAAAGAATGAACACCTCCGTACGAGCTCTGATCTCCCTTGTTTTATCGTGCTGATCGTTCCTCACTATGTAGGTCGGTGTCAACAAAATATTTTCTCATTCGGAGGAGAAAGTTGGTGACTGGAATTTCGTGAGAAGATTCCGTCGCAACGATAAACTTCTTTCTTTTAATGATTTCCAGCTCAAATCCTGTATCATTTCTGTGACACTCTCTCCCATATTTCGCGATAATACAAAACATGCTGCCTTTCTTTGAACTTTTTCGATATACTCCGTCAGTCCTATCTGGTAAGAATCCCACACCGCGCAGCAGTATTCTAAAAGAGGACGGACAAGCGTAGTGTAGGCACTCTCCTTAGTAGATCTGTTACATTTTCTAAGTGTCCTGCCAATAAAACGCAGTCTTTGGTTAGCCTTCCCCACAACATTTTCTATGTGTTCCTTCCAATTTAAGTTGTTCGTAATTTTAATACCTAAGTATTTAGTTGAATTTACGGCTTTTAGAGTAAAGTGATTTATCGTGTAACCGAAATTTAACGAGTTCCTTTTAGCACTCATGTGGTTGAACTCACACTTTTCGTTATTTAGGGTAACTTTTCACACCATTCCGATATTTCTTCTAAATTGTTTTGATCTTCTGATGACTTTATTAGTCGATAAACGACAGCATCATCTGCAAACAACCGAAGACGGCTGCTCATATTGTCTCCCAGATCGTTTATATAGATAAGGAACACCATAGGGCCTATAACACTACCTTGGAGAACGCCATAAATCACTTCTGTTTTATTGGGTACAAACGGCTCTGAGCACTATGCGACTTAACTTCTGATGTCATCAGTCGCTTAGAACTTAGAACTAATTAAACCTAACTAACCTAAGGACATCACACACATCCATGCCCGAGACAGGATTCGAACCTGCGACTGTAGTGGTCGCTCGGTTCCAGACTGTAGCGCCTAGAACCGCACGGCCACTCCGGCCGGCTCTGTTTTATGCGATGACTTTCCGTCAATTACTACGAACTGTCACCTCTCTGACAGGAAATCACAAACCCAGTCACATAATTGAGACGATATTCCATAAGCACGCAATTTCACTACGAGCCGCTTGTGTGGTACAGTGTCAAAAGCCTTCCGGAAATCCAGAAATACGGAATCGATCTGAAATCCCTTGTCAATAGCACTCAACACTTCATGTGAATAAAGAGCTAGTTGTGTTTCACAGGAACGATGTTTTATAAACCCATGTTAACTGTGTGTCAATAGACCGTTTTCTTCGAGGTAATTCAAAATATTCGAACACAATATATGTTCTAAAATCCTGCTGCATTTCGACGTTAACGATATGGGCCTGTAATTTAGTGGATTACTCCTACTACTTTCCTTGAATATTGGTGTGACCTGTGGAACTTTCCAGTCTTTGGGTACGGATCTTACGTCGAGTGAACAGTTGTATATGATTGTTTAGTATGGAGCTAATGCATCAGCATACTCCGAAAGGAATCTAATTGGTATACAGTCTGGACCAGAAGACTTGCTTTTATTAAGTGATTTAAGTTGCTTCACTACTCCGAGGATATTTACTTCTACGTTACTCATGTTGGCAGCTGTTCTCGATTCGAATTCTGGAATATTTCCTTCGTCTTCTTTTGTAAAGGCATTTCGGAGGGCTGTGTTTAGTAACTCTGCTTTGGCAGCACTGTCTTCGATAGTATCTCCATTGCTATTGCGCAGAGAAGGCATTGATTGTTTCTTGCCGCTAGCATACTTCACATACGACTAGAATCTCTTTGGATTTTCTGTTTCGAGACGAAGTTTCGTTGTGGAAGATTAGAGAGGAAAAAAAAATGCTGGGACCTAAGAATTGAAGAAATGTGTACTGTCTTCCTTGTCTCTTGTCTTTACTGGTTTTATGTTCTCATATTTAATTTTATGTCACACAAAAGATAAAGTTATTAGCTGACAGGCAATAAAGAGCGCATATTTTCTGAAGATTTATTATTCTCTCGGTTACAAATAATCCCTCACAGTATTAACTGTGAATTGTTTTTAAGTGGGATTGGATGTCAAACCGGACGACTGGGAGTGGCAGAGGCACCACAGGACATTTTAATTTCCACTGTCCTGAATTTAGGGTTGATGAGTTACATTACAAAATATACACGTTTGAATTCCACAGTGCCGAGCGGTTCTAGGCGCTTCAGTCCGCAACCGCGCGACATCTACGGTCGCAGGTTCGAATCCTGCCTCGGGCATGGATGAATGTGATGTCCTTAGGTTAGTTAGGTTTAAGTAGTTCTAAGTTCTAGGGGCTGATGAAGTCAGGTGTTAAGACCCATAGTGCTCAGAGCCATTTGAACCATATGAATTTCACAGTGACGTGCGACAGAAGAATGCTGTGTGAAGAGACGTCGCATTGCATTTTGGCACACTTAAGACCAAATAGCAAGTCTTACATTTCCTCGAATATATGTACATCACACTCTTCAGAAAGACGTGCGCTATAAAATGAACATATACAGGGTGCGTCAAAAATGTATACACACTTTGAACTGTCATAGACAATTTATTTCCCGTTCTACAAGGTTAAATATCTGCGAGAAAGTAATGTTATATTTCTTCAACAGGTGGCAGCAGTGGCAAGGAAGTAACTGCAACATGGCGGACGTGCGTTTGAGCTTTGAAGCGCGGAAGCAGATAATTAAGTGGTAATGGAAGTTTGAGAATGTAGCTGCGGTTCGAAGACATTGGAGAAGTGAGTATGGTACAGAACCACCTTCAAGGTTAACAATTACACGTCTACGATGGGCCTTTCCGCTTTGAAGGTACTGTTACTGGAGAAACGTACCTAACAATTCTTGCTGACTCCATATTCCCTGCCATTCGTGCATTATACGGTAATGATGAGTTTTATTTCCAACAAGATGGCGCCCCGCCGCACTATCATAGGGACGTACGAGCATACCTGGATCATAATATGCCAGGCCAGTGGATAGGACGCAGGCGACCAATCGAGTTTCCTGCACGCTCTCCAGACCTCACGCCGCTGGATTTCTTCTTATGGGGCACAGTAAAAGATGAGGTGTACAAACGTAAACCACGTAACCTGGACACACTTTGGAATGAGATTCAGGCGGTGTGCGGATAAATCTCATTGGACACTTTGGTACGATGTACGGAATCAGTGGTGACTCGTACTCAGAAATGTATTGATGCTGAAGGCCACCAGTTTGAACATTAATCACATTTGCAAAGTACATTTATTTTTCCAATTGGACTTTAAGCTTTCCATTTCCAGAAATTTAACATTGTAGAACGGGAAACAAATATTCTATGACACTTCAAAGTGTGTATACATTTTTCTGACGCACCCTGTATTTGAAAAAATATTTTTTAAAATTTTTCACGTCCTATCTCAAACGATGGAAAGGGGGGGGGGCACCCCTATCAAATTTTTGCCGTTCTGGAAATATCGTAGATCCGGGCCTGTGAATGCATTGTGTTGTAGAGATGCTGGATGGCAGTTTGTGGGATGGAGTTCCATGCCTGTGGCACTTGGTCTGTCAATAGAGGGACGGTTAACGCTGGTTGTGAATGACTCTGGAACTGTCGTCCGATGATGTCCTATATGTGCTCGATTGGAGACAGATCTGGTACAGCTGTATGTGAGCGTGCGTTATCCTGTTAGAAGGCGCCCCTAGAATGTTGTTCATTAATGGCAGCACTACAGGTCGACTTACCAGACTGACATACAGTTTTGCAGTCAGAGTGCGTGAGATAACAACGAGAATGTACCTTCTGTCATACGCATTTGGCACCTCAGACCGTAACTCGAGTTGAAGGTTCAGCATGTCTAGCACGCAGACAGGTTGATTCCAGATCCTCAACTGACCTCCTCCTAATCGACACACGATTATCACTGCACCGAGGCAGAACCTGCTTTCATCAGAGAACACAACAGACCTACACCCTGCCTTCAAATGAGCTTTTGCTTTACTCACTGAAGTCGCAAACGGAGGTGGTTTGGGGTCGGTGGAATACACGCTACCGGGCATCTGTCCGTTGACCTGTCCTTGAAGTAACCAGTTTGTAACAGTTCGTTGTGTCACTGTGGTGCAAACTGCTGTTCAAATTACTACTGCAGATTCAGTATGACGCGCCAGAGACATGCGCGCAATAAGATAGTGTTCCCTCTCAGTAGTGCCAACGTAGCCGCGGGAAATCCGGTCTTCTTGCCAACGTGACCACCGGTGCCATCAGTCATGTACAGTGGCTACATTTCTGCCAAATCTTTTGTCAGTATCGCAGAAGGAACATCAAGCTTCTCGTCGCCCTACTATTTATGTCGTTGAAACTCAGTGAGGTGTTGATTCTGGCGTCTTTGTCGCCTTAAGCGAATTCTTGACTAACGTCGACCCAAAACGTCTAATCTCAAAGGTAACTGTCTTTAAAGCAAACTTGATTCGCATCCTCATAGTAGCGCTACTAGCGCCACTCTTATGTGTCTGGCACGAAATCTGGTGATAAGCAGGCGCACTGGAATGGCTGGGGGGGGGGGGGGAGGGGAGGGGAAGGTTTGTAGTTTCAGAGCTCCAATGTTTGGCGCGTTATGGAGTCCCTTAGTGTCCACGCCTGGAAAGAAATGTGCGCTCGGTATATCTGCCGGTGGGTCCTCATTCGACATGTGGAGGAGGCGCTGCCTGGGGCTTTGGGAGTGTAGGGTGCAGTCATCTGCAAGTTGTGGCACCAATGATGCCTGTCGCTTGGGTTCTGACGTAACCCTCATTTCGTACAGGTGGCTGGTGGAAATGAATTATAATCTACAGTATCGTACCCAGAACTGACTGGGGTCATTTGCTTTGGAGCCGAGAGGAGGATCTCAAACAAAGACTTCGTCGATTCTGTGACAGTTGGCTGCATACATGTA
The DNA here is from genome assembly GCF_023864275.1 of Schistocerca cancellata. NCBI lineage: Eukaryota > Metazoa > Arthropoda > Insecta > Orthoptera > Acrididae > Schistocerca > Schistocerca cancellata. The sequence goes on from NC_064629.1 coordinate 149,191,070, forward strand.
GAGCTGTGGTTATGGGGTCGAGAATTGGAGGCGTCCCCTTGGCAGGTCAGCAGTGGACTACACAGAGGATGTGGCTACCCAGGTAGCGGAGTCCTTGTGGAGTGGATATGCCCGGCAGTCGATAAGTAGAGAGCAAAATCGGATCACATAGAAGGTAAAGATACTTGGAATGTCAAACTTTTGACAATAAATTGCCGAAGCATTCGGAACAAAGTCCGTGAATTCACGGGTCTCCAAGAAAGTTGACGCGCACAAAATTATAGTCGGAACCGACAGCTTAATGAAACACGAAGTGGAGAACTCCGAAATATTTATAGAGCATGGAATATGTATCGAAAAGACAGATTAGGAGGGGAACTGTTTATTACAGATGCCAAAGACGTTAAATATGCAGATGTCGAAATTGATTCTGACTACGAAGTCATCTGAACGCTAGTAACTGACCTATGTGAACTCGAGTTGATCATTAGGCATTTCTATCGACTACCCGATCCCACTGTATCAGTTGTAAAACCATTCAAAGTAAGTTTGCGCTCACTAGCACGATAATGCAATGATAATGCACTGATAATGCAATATTAATTGGAGGCGACTTTAACGGACCTATTATACACACATCAAAAAAAGTTTTGCATCACCTCGGTCCCGAGAGTTCCAGAACCTGTTCAGAAAATTGGAGTAGAGATCAACATAAACATCATTTCCTCCCTATTTATTGCTCATGAAAACCACGCATTCCATGTTCTACCACCATACAGCGAGACCTTCAGGTGGCAAAGACTGTTGTACACACCGGTACCTGTCATACCCAGTAGCACGTCTTCTTGCATTGCACTATCGGCCGAAGGATGGCATTCACGTATCGTACAGCCGCTACAGCGCCTTCCGTGACCAACAGTGGCGTACGTCGGCCCAAATAATGCCACCCCAAAACAGTGGGGAACCTCCACCTTGCTGCACTCGCTGGTCAGTGTGTCTAAGGTGTTCAGCCTGACCGGGTTGCCGCCAAACACGTCTCCGACGATTGTTTGGTAGAAGGCATATGCGACACTCATGGGTGAAGAGAACGTGATGCCAATCCTGAGGGGTTTATTCCGCATGTTGTTGGGCTCATTTGTACAGTACTGCATGGTGTCGTGGTTGCAAAGATGGACCCCGCCATGGACGTCGGGAGTGAAGTTGCGCATCATGCAGCCTGTTGCGCACAGTTTGAATCGTAACACGACGTCCTGTGACTTCACGAAAAGCATTATTCAACATGGTGGCGTTGCTGTCAGGGTTCCTCCGAAACATAATCCGTAGGTATCGGTCATCCACTGCAGTAGTAGCCCTCGGGCGCCCTGAGCGAGGCATGTCATCCACAGTTCCTGTCTCAGTGTATGTCCTCCATGTCCGAACTACATCGCTTTGGTTCACTCCGAGACGCCTGGACACTCCACTTGTTGAGTGCCCTTCCTGGCACAAAGTAACAATGCGGTCGCGATCGAACAGCGGTATTGACCGTCTAGGCATGGTTGAACTACAGAAAACACGAGCCGTGTACCTCTTTCCTGGTGGAATGACTGGATCAGATCGGCTGTCTGACCCCTCCGTCTAATAGGGGCTGCTCTTGCATGGTTGTTTACATCTTTGGGGCGGGTTTAGTGACATCTCTGAGCAATCAAATGGACTGTGTGAGTGATACAATATCCACAGTCAACGTATATCTTCAGGATTTATGGGAACCTGGGTGATGCAAAACTTTTCTTGATGTGTGTAGATTGGGACGTCTATGAATTCATTGGAGGTGGTGCAGATAGACCGTCTTGTAAAGTAATTCTTAACACGTTTCACCAAAATTGTCTTGAGTAGCTAGTTCGACAACACACACGCAGTGGAAATACACTGACTGAGTTGAGCGACATAAACGAAAGTTGGTAGGCACGTTTCTACATCTGAAAGATGAAGTCTATTCAGATTTCGAGCCAGTCACATAAGAATGGCACTAGTAGCGCCACTATGAGGATGCAAATCAGGTTTTCTTTTAACGTACGCTATAACGGTCGTAAGCGTTAGTTAACTTCGAGATTAGACATGGCGACTTGATATTAGTCAAGAATGTCTTTACGGTGACAAAGACGCCTTTATTAACACCTCTCTGACTTTCAACAAGGTCGTGTAATAAGGTTACTACACTCACGCTCATAAATTTAAGCATAATTGCAGAATGTGATGCCACACAACGTGGCACTACACAAAACTGGCGCTAATAGCATAGGCACATAGGGAACACACACGACACAGATCTGTAAGTCCACGGTGTTGGTGATAAGTTGGGAAAACCGTCTCGAAGCACATGTGTTACAAAACGCCACTGTTTCTTGCGCATGTGCCCCGACATCAATATGGGATATGATCACCATGCAGACGTACACAGGCCGCACAGCGGGTTGGCATACTCTTGATCAAGTGATCGAGCAGCTGCTGGGGTATAGACTCCCATTCTTGCACCAGTGCCTGTCGGAGCACCTGAAGTGTCCTAGGGGTTTGAAGACGTGCAGCGATATGTCGACCGAGAGCATCCCAGACGTGTTCGATGGGGTCTGTGTCTGGAGAACAGGCAGGCCACTCCATTCGCCTGATTCGTCTGTTTCAAGGTACTCTTCCACGATGACAGCTCGGTGGGGCCGTGCATTATCATCCATCAGGAGGAAGGTGGGATCCACTGCACCCCTGAAAGGGCGGACATACTGGTGCAAAATGACGTCCTGATACACCTGACCCGTTACAGTTCCTCTGTCAAAGACATGCAGGGGTGTACGTGCACCACTCATAATCCCACCCCACACCATCAAACCACGACCTCCATACGGGTCCCTTTGAAGGACATTAAGGGGTTGGTATCTGGTTCCTGGTTCACACCAGATGACAACCCGGCAGGAATCACTGTTCAGACTATACCTGGACTCGTCCGTGAACATAACCTGGGACCACTGTTTCAATGACCATGTGCTGTGTTCTTGACACCAGGCTTTACTGGCTCTCCTGTGACCAGGCATCAGGGGAATGCACCTTGAATGTCTCCAGGCGAATAAACCATGTCTGTTCAGTCTTCTATAGACTGTGTGTCTGGAGACAACTGTTCCAGTGGCTCCGGTAAGGTCCCGAGCAAGGCTACCTGCAGTACTCTGTGGCCGTCTGCGGGCACTGATGGTGAGATATCGGTCTTCCTGTGGTGTTGTACACTGCGGACGTCCCGTACTGTAGCGCCTGGACACGTTTCCTGTCTGCTGGAATCGTTGCAATAATCTTGAGATCACACTTTGTGGCACACGGAGTGCCCGTGCTACGACCTGCTGTGTCTGACCATCCTGCAGTTGCCCTAGTATTCTACCCCTCATAACGTCACCAATATTTGTTCTTTGAGCCACTTTTAACATAGAGTCACCATTAGCACGTCTGAAAACGTCTGCACACTTGCTCGCTGCGCCGTACTCTGACATGCACCGACACACCTCTGCGTATGTGGACTGCTGTCAGCACTACCGTGCGACGACCGCAGGTCAAATGCACTACATTATCATACCCCGAGGTGATTTATACCCACAAACCGCCCACCAGAGCGTTGTTTCATCAAGGAACAGCATTATCCTTAATTTATGAGCACGAGTGTAGAAGCTGGATGTTCCTTCTACGGTACTGTAGAAAGACGTGGCAGGAATTTAGCTACTGTACATGATCGCTGACAGAAGTGGTCACGAGAATATACGGTCGCAAGAAGCCCGAGCTCCGGAAGGCCGTGTGACACTACCGAGAGGGATGACCATCGTGTCCGACGCATGGCTCTCGAGCGTCGTACTGCATCTGCAGCAGCAGTCTGAACAGAAGTTGGCACCACAATGACACAAATAACTGTTACAACTCGGTAACATCAAGGACAGTTTGAAGACAGACGCCCAGAAGCGTACATTCCACTGACCGCGAACCACCGCCAACTGCGACTTCAGTGATGTCAAGCGAGAGCTCATTGGAGGGCAGGGTAGAGATCTGTTGTTTTCCGATTAAAGTTGGTTCTGCCTCGGTGGCAGGGATGGCCGCGTCTTGGTCAGAATTAGGTCAGTTGAGGGCGTGCTGTCAGCCTGTCTGCGTACTAGCCACGCTGGACGTTCATCTGGAGTTCTGCTGTGGGCTGCAAATTCATATGACAGCAGGCGCTCTCTCACGGTTGTAGATCTTGGGGAGAGACAAATCAATAAGTTGACTTATTTAGAATACTTTTATTCAATAATATCATTTGGAATAACGTTCTGGGGTAACTTATCTTTAACAGAGGACAAATGAGATTCATTACTCCACATTTTTGATAACTTACCCAGTGATGTAAAATGTCTGACAGACAGCAAAGTAAAAATTGATAACAAAATGAGAAAGTTTCCCCCTGACAACTCCTTCTACCCCGTGGAAGACTTTCAATTACTGCAATGTGTTGAAGGAGGTGGGTAGGAATTATTAACTCACAACTGCATATCTTTGTCTTTTCTGAAAAAAAAAAGAAAAACTTGGAACTGTTTAGAATGTAACAGTAGGTACAAATTAATTTGTGATGTGATCGTGAAATGACTCATGACTCGGCCCATATCACAACTATCTATGGTGAAAAGTGAAAAATGGCCGGCCGAGGCGGCCGAGCGGTTCTAGGCGCTACAGTCTGGAACCGCGTGACCGCAACGGTCGCAGGTTCGACCGGGCATGGATGTGTGTGATGTCCTTAGGTTAGTTAGGTTTTAAGTAGTTCTAAGTTCTAGGGGACTGATGACCTTAGAAGTTAAGTCCCATAGTGCTCAGACCTATTTGAACCATTTTGAAAAATGATCCCTGGAACATGTAACTAAGTAAGTAATCACTGAAACTTTACCTACACAACTCGTACCCTTGGTAATTGGGTTATGCACTGCTCTGTTCAAAAAAAGAATAGCTCTATTGCAGTTACGAATAATTTAAGTTGGAATGATTGCACAGATAACGTTGTTGGTAAAGCAAACCAAAGACAACGATTTATGGGCAGAACACTGAGAAAGTGCAACAGGTCTACTAAAGAGGGTGCCCCTACTACGCTTATACATCCTCTTCTGGAGTATTACTGCGTGGTGTGGGATCCGCAGCAGATATGATCGACAGAGGACATCGAAAAAGTTCAAAGAAGGGCAGTCGTATTGTACCATCGCGAAATAGGTGAGAGAGCGCCAAGGATATGGCAGTGAATTGGGGTGGTAATCATGAAAACAAAGGCGTTTTTCGTTGCAGCAGGATCTTATCGTGAAATTTCAGTCACCCACTTTCTCCTCAGGCTACCTAGGGATGGATGATCACCATAATAAAATGATGCAAATCAGAGCTCGCACAAAAATATGTGTTCATTTTTCCTGTGCGATGTTCGAAAATGGAACGGTAGAGAAACAGATAGCTTGAATGTGGACCGATGAACTTATTGCCCGGCACTTAATTGTGAATTGCACAGTAAAAATATACATTTTTCATATTAGGTGCATTGTGCTGCCACCTACTGCCAGGTACTATATATAAGCGACTTCAGTAGTCATTAGGTATCGGTATGGGGCGCCCCGCGAAACTCACGGACTTTGAACGTGGTCAGGTGATTAGGTGTCATTCGTGTCATACGTCTGTACACGAGATTTCCACACTCCTAAACATTCTTATGTCCACTGTTTCCGATGTGATAGTGAAGTGGAAACGTGAAGGGACACGTACAGAACAAAAGCGTACAGGTCGACCTCGTCTGTTGCCTTACAGAGAACGCTGACAGTTGAAGAGGGTCGTAATGTGTAAAAGGCAGACATCTATCCAGACCATCACACAGGAATTCCAAACTGCACTAGCATCCACAGCAAGTGGGTCAACACAATATTGAATTCCAGCATTACCGATGGAGGGCGCCACGAACGTGTAAGTCATTTTCAGCCAGATGTCCGGATACTTTTGTCACATAGTGTGGATGTCGTAGGTTCGAACCGCATATGTCTGCTTTCATGCCCAGTAGCTAACTTGCTGCAAATAATAAACTCTAGCTGTGATCCTGCAGTTAAATAGGTCAAGACTCGCGCGAACTATGTCCAGTTCGTTGTCAAAATATATACGAAATATTCTCCAGCTCACAGTAATTCAGATTTCAGCATAACTATTTACACGTTAACACACGAAAGGTAACGAGCAGAAACTCATACTTCGTCTATTCTCAAATCCGTAAAGCAATCAGAAAGAGCTGAATTTCTGCACTGGAGCACATTCAAAAATAGTTCAAATGGCTCTAAGCACTATGGGACTTAACATCTCTGGTCATCAGTCCCCTAGACTTAGAAACTACTTAAAACGAATTGAACTAAGGACTTCACACACATCCACGCCCGAGACAGGATTCGAACCTGCGACCGTAGCAACAGCGCGGAGAGCACATTCAGACGACGTGAAAACTAGTCCCATCAAAAACCAGCGTATTGTAGCGACTGTACACCACACAGAATCTATGGCCAAGATAACCGAATAACATACATTACCACAGGCACGTCTGTGTTCTAGCTCAAACGTAAAGCTGTCCAGAATGGCTCCCTTGAGCACACCACTCAAAAAGTGTCGTCTCCACTTGACTCCAGCAGCGTTCCATCACTATCTTGTATTCTACAGACATAATTTTGACTCAACTTGACCACTTTTCACACTAAACCACGAAGGGATTATCCGAATGGGACGGAAATTGGTAGATGTGTATTATCATTACCAAAAGTATCCGGACGATGTGAATTGCGTTTCGCTTGATCTGCATGCAGCCCACATAACGTAGCTATCTTACACGTCACCAACTTTGTAGTGCAGTCGTTTGACTAGAGAACACTTTATTTTAAGAGAATCAGCCCATATGCAAATCAACACCACGATGTGAATTGCGTTTCGCTTGATCTGCATGCAGCCCACATAACGTAACTATCTTACACGTCACCAACTTTGCAGTGCAGTCGTTTGCCTAGAGAACACTGTATTTTAAGAGAATCAGCCCATATGCAAATCAGCTCCACGATTTAGTAAATACTAGGAAATGCATCATTAGAGATGAGACAGTCCTTAACGTTTGTAAACTCAATTTCAAAATCACAACCACACTCATTAGAATTTGAGTTAACTAACTCTTCACATAAGTAATTGGTTCAAATGGCTCTGAGCACTATGGCACTTAACATCAGAGGTCATCAGTCCCCTAGAACTTAGAACTACTTAAACCTAACTAACCTAAGGACATCACACACATCGATGTTCGAGGCAGGATTCGAACCTGCGACCGTAGCGGTCTCGCGGTTCCAAACTGAAGCGCCTAGAACCTCTCGGCCACTCTGGCCGGCCATAAGTAATTCCAGCAATCTTTAAGAAAAATTAAATAGATTTATGAACAACATCTGGACTCGTGTAGTTCTATGACAATTCAAAGTATTTTTGTCTGTAAAAAGTTTTCGCACATCCGTGAAACGTCGTTCCTGATATGAGTAGTTTGTCATAAACTGGATGCTGAGCTAACCAGTTAAAAGAAATGCGATTAACAGCTGCAAGGGCTCTGTGAAGACCTCGACATCAACATCGTATCACCGGTAATTTCTCTGTACGCATGTCTGAGCGATTATTTGCGCACATGTTTGAACTATAAACGATACGACGAACTTTTTTGTTCTGGATCTGTATTGAAACCAAACACCTACTAACTAAGCAAACTTGTAACTAAGCAAAACTTTCGAGCCTGACAGACTCCATCATAGCAACATTTGTCACTGGCGACTAGACATAATGAGTCGAGAAATAAAAGTTAACATCAGTATCAGTTACCGAATCTTAACTTGAATATTTTGGTGCTCTACCTAGAATCGTGTAAACACCCTTATCTCCCTCTTAACTAACCACGAAAAACGTTTAATATAAATTCAGGTAACGAATTTTGCAGGTGTTAAAACCGAAGTGCCATGAGGTAAGGTTTTGTGCCGCGGACTCGAACCCAGTGCGTAATCAGATTGTTAACTCAGTAAAATCAGATGTTAGTCATCGAATTATTTCACCAGAAGCGAGATGTTTTAATTTGAAACGAGGATGCAATATCTTTGTCTGGGGGGAATCGAACCCGGCTCCTACGTTCGTTAGTTTCTATCCACGAATTGTTTGATCACCAGTAGTGAGATGCGTGCATGTTTAGCTAGAAATGATGGGACCTGTCGTTATTGTTGGCAACACATGGAGAGACATTGAAAATGAAAATAATTTATCACTAGTAGTTCCGTGTGCATATGCTAGGGGTTGAGATCATGAATATTTTTGCACTGGACCAGGATTCAAATCGACATATGTGTCTTTCGTGGAGACCTAGAGGAGTTTGCAGTCTTGGGGAAAACAACGAAATGATCGAACTATATCGTTCTGTGTAGGTCAGATACCACAAAAGAGGAGATCCCAATTCGAATCGTAGTCCAGCACCAAATTTTTCAACGTCCTAAGATCAAATAAAATAAGAGCCTTGTGACTTTAGATGATCATTGGCACACTAAGTAAAATAAAGATTCTACTGTAACGAAGCTCACTGGCGAGAGGGTTTCTGTTTGCCGTGACTTCCGCCTCTGCTATGGCTCACCCTAAGCCGGCTCTATCGAAAGGATATGTTTGTAATGCGGATTGTGAACTAACGTACAACTTGACGTTCTTCACTTGGCATTGCCAGAGGTGAAGGAGACCTGTTCGTGTGTGTTTAGAATATACGCCGAAAGTGGAAATCGAACACATACCTAGCAACTAAGAAACTAGGATCATTCCACCAAACCACTGACGCCCACATATGTTGCTTTTATGACTGTGTCGTAACGTGTGATGCATTTAACTTGCAAATTAGACACGGTGAAAAAAATTCAGTCTTCATTAAATGGTTAATTACCAACAGGCTGCTGACAAGGAAATTACGCTAGTCTCATGTCAGCGAAATGAAACACGCTTTTAGCCACCAAAGCCTCGATTCAAAGCCGTTTTCAAATTTTCACTATTTTTAGAGATTTCTTAGATCGGAAAGTTCTACTGCAGAGTATGACGTTACCAGATACTTCGATTATTTCTGGCACTATCGCTTTTGACTTCTTCATTCTGCTGCTACTACACGAGTGCTTGAAGAGAGCATTTAATGCTTCTTGGTCATTTTTAGAAACACTTGGCCAAAAACAGGTAAATATTTAGTTCGCAGCAAATGGTTGTGGCTTTCTATAGCAACTGGGCCGTAACAAGTAGTTATTGAGTTCTTTCCACAAGTAGGGAATATTTTTCAAGTTGAAGACGTTATTTCATAACAGAAATTACGTTGCATTACTTCAATTTCTCGCCCTTAGTAACGATGCTTGTAAAATGCTAAAAATGGTGGTAAACGCCAATTTCAAAACCAGAGGATGTTACTAATGTTAATGTTTTCTTACATGTCACGATCATTCTCTCCAGATGACTTAATCGACGTCAACTATTTCAAGTAAAACAAGGAAGAAAGTATTGCAGAAGATTAACTGTTTTCCGTTGCACTACCTCATTCTACATAGCCTAAGCTCACATGTTTGCGGAAATGCTGTAACTGAACTTCAACAATGTAGAAAAAAAATTTCAACTATGCAAATCTCATATCCGACTCAGAGGCTTTACAGTTAGTCGCCAACCAGAAATTCTAACTCTGTGAAACATCAGTTTCAGTAAACTGGTGTAGAGAAGACTGTTTAACACTCCTCTTTCGGAAAATACGCAGTTGACTTTTTGGGATCTGTAACGATACAACAACAGTAATTTAGTGAGGGAGAAATTCTAACAACTGCAAATTTAACAGTGATGTGGTTTCCAGTTCTGTATATTCCTGACTGAAATTGGCTATGCATCATTTCAGGCCCCAGGTACTGCAACATCATGTTCACACCAACAGTGTGCTCATACTGGCAACTTCAGTGTGCGTTTCCCTCAACATGAAGGGTTTCAATGCGTTCCTCCTTTCCTTCTGGGAGATTAGCTTTCTGGTCAGTAAGCTTTTTCCATTCTAACCAGCAAAATGCGGCAAAAGGTGGTCAGTAATCGCATCACAAACCGCTATTTGGTACAGTTAAGAAGGTTTATTTTAACGTTGCCGTAGGCGAAGGAATTTAGTTTAATCTTAAAAAATATTAAGAAACAACGTTCACAAATTGCAGGAATAAGAAAAGCTTATTGTCCAGGTAGGAAAAGGTTTAAAAATAAGTATTGAATAGGATTGGGGAGAAGACAAGTTTGTGGCACAACTTGACCAGAAGAAGGGATCGGTTGGTAGGACATATTCTGAGGCATCAAGGGATCACCAATTTAGTATTGGAGGGCAGCGTGGAGGGTAAAAATCGTAGGGGGAGACCAAGAGTTGAATACACTAAGCAGATTCAGAAGGATGTAGGTTGCAGTAGGTACTGGGAGATGAAGAAGCTTGCACAGGATAGAGTAGCATGGAGAGCTGCATCAAACCAGTCTCAGGACTGAAGACCACAACAACAACAGCACTGCATTATAATCTGCCTACGAAATATCACTCATTGTGTTCCAGTAGCTGTGTAAATCGTTAGTTGGAATCGACTTTAACATCAAGGGTATGGTTGTTGTTATTGTGGTCTTCAGTCCAGAGACTGGTTTGATGCAGCTCTCCATGCTACTCTATCCTGTGCAAGCCTCTTCATCTCCGAGTAACTATTGCAACCTAGATCCTTCTGAATCTGCTTAGTGTATTCATCACTTGGTCTCCCTCTACGATTTTTACCCTCCACACTTCCCTCCCACGCTGAATTGGTGATCCCTTGATACCTCAGAAATTGTCCTACCAACCGATCCCTTCTTCTAGTCAAGTTGTGGCACAAGTTCCTCTTCTCCCCAATCATATTCAGGACCTCCTCATTAGCTACGTGATCTATCCATTTAATCCTCAGCATTCTTCTGTACCACCACATTTCGAAAGCTTCTATTCTCTTCTTGTCTACATTGTTTATCGTCCATATTTCACTTCCATACATGGCTACATCCCACACAAATACTTTCAGAAAAGACTTCCTGACACTTAAATCTATGGTCGATGTTAACAAATTCCTCTTCTTCAGGAACACTTTCCTTGCCTTAGCCAGTCTACATTTCATATCCTCTCCTACTTCGGCCATTATCAGTTATTTTGCTCCCCAAATAGCAAAACTCATTTA